>NC_133126.1:58116574-59366574 GCF_048418815.1 Hemitrygon akajei
AACAAACTCTGCCCCATCTAATCAGGTGCCAATCAATATTAGGGAAGTTAAAGTCACCCATGATAACAACCCTGTTATTTTTGCACCTTTCCAAAATCTGCCTCCCAATCTGCTCCTCGGTATCTCTGCTGCTACCAGGGGGCCTATAGAATACCCCCAATAGAGTAACTGCTCCCTTTCTGTTCCTTACTTCCACCCATACTGACTCAAAAGAAGATCCTGTTACATTACCCACCCTTTCTGCAGCTGTAATAGTATCCCTGACCAGTAATGTCACCCCTCCTCCCTACCCCCCCCGCCCCATCCCTTTTAAAGCACTGAAATCCAGGAATATTGAAAATCCATTCCTGCCCTGGTGCCAGCCAAGCCTCTGTAATGGCCACTACATCATAATTCCATGTATGTATCCAAGTGCTCAGTTCAATTTCCTTTCTCATTTCCTTTTCCAAGGGTAAATGAGACTACCTATCAGCATTTCCATGATTAGTCGTCCTATTGAATTTAATCTTGTAATTGTGCTCTCCAAGAAGCAGAGCCCATCTTTGCTATAGTGCGGCTGCTGTTAGTGGAACGTCCTTCTATGGATTGAAAATAGACACTAGTCATAGTGTCATCACTGATCAGGGTAAACTCACTCCCATACAAGTACTGGTAAAAACATTTTACAGCCCAAACTAGACTCATGGCCTCTCTGTCAATCTGTATGGAATTTTTATCTACTGCTGTAAGGGAACATGATGCAAGGTTAAGCGGCATTCACTTTCATCACTCATAACATTTGATTTGACTGCACCTATACCATAAGGCAAGATGTCACAGGCGAGCTTCACTGGACAATGTGTATCATAATGAGTGAGTACTATGTCTGATATCACCATTTCCTTTAATTTTTTGACAGCCACCTCACACTGCTTTGTCCATTGCCATTTCTTCCTGATCTATAGTAATGAGTTCAAGGGCTGGAGCACATTAGGTAATTTTAGCAGAAACATGTTATAGCAATTGACTGATCCTAAAAAAAGACTACAACTGTGACACATCCTTTGGCCTTGGGGCATCCACCAATGCTTGAATTTTCTCAGAACCGTTGTGTAAATCTTGTGCGTCGATGGTGTGCCCACAATAAACGATGCTAAGTTTAAAGAATTCACACTTGTTGAGCCATTCTCTGAGCTCTTATCTTTTTAATACTGACTTGAGAGTTTGGAGATGCTCCTTGTTATCCCTGGAAGTGACAACAATGACTCCTGGGTAACACTGAGTGCCTGAGCAGCCTTGCAGCAACCTGGTTCATAGCTTTCTGCCAGAGTGCAATTGCAGATGCCACTCCAGAAATAAGCTTATTATTGTGATGAGTCTGTGGTGGTCAGTGCTATCATGTTTGCTGTTGTGTGCTGGGGCAGCAGGCTGAGGGTAGCAGACACCAACAGAATCAACAAACTCATTCGTAAGGCCAGTGATGTTGTGGGGGTGGAACTGGACTCTCTAACAATGGTGTCTGAAAAGAAGATGCTGTCCAAGTTGCATGCCATCTTGGACAATGTCTCCCATCCACTCCATAATGTACTGGTTAGGCACAGGAGTATGTTCAGCCAGAGACTCATTCCACTGAGATGCAACACTGAGCGTCATAGGAAGTCATTCCTGCCTGTGGCCATCAATCTTTACAACTCCTCCCTCGGAGTGTCAGACACCCTGAGCCAATAGGCTGGTCCTGGACTTATCTCCACTTGGTATAAATTATTTATTATCATTTAATTATTTCTGGTTTTATTTTGCTATATTTCTACTCTATTCTTGGTTGGTGCAACTGTAATGAAACCCAGTTTCCCTCAGGATAAATAAAGTATGTCTGTCTATCTGTTAGTCTGTGATAAAGTCCTTTCTGAGTGCTTATAGTGAGAAACACTTTGGACTCTTCTTCCATCTCCATCTGTAGGAAGGCCTCAGCTAAGTCCACGTTGCTGAAGTGTTTCTCTACAGAAAAGTCTGGAAAGAAATCCTTTATCCTGGGCAGAATGTATTGATCTACTTTCAGTACTGGCTTGATGGTGACCTTAAAATTATCACAGATGCTTACAAATGTATTCTTCTAAGTTACTGGGATCACTGGCCTTGTCAATGGGCTCCACTCAAATATGGAAGAAATTCCTTCAGCCTTCATGAGGTACAGCTCACTAATCATGAGTGGTATAAGGAACCAGATGGGCTTGTAAAACTTTGGCATTTTAATTTAATATTATTATACCCTTGATATGTTTGAGTTTTCCAATGCTATTCTTGAACGCTGTGGTGACAGCATCCAGCACCTTTCATAATTTGCTTTCAGATGATTATAATGCAGAGGTTGTGGCATACAAATGGCGGATGGATCTCCAATCAAGTTGTAGTTGGCTCAGCCAGTTGTATCCCATGATGCTGGTACTCCTGTTTTTTAACACATACAGAACAAGCCCAATGTAGCTTATTGCTTGATATTTTTCACTGTTACAAATGCCATTTCCACAGGAGCTATCTTTTCTCCAGTATAAGTTCTTAGTTGGATATCTGCAGGCTTCAGTTCAGTATCTTTGAATTGCTGTTGCAATGAGCGAATGAAGCGAAACCAAGTGCAGGACACAGGCACGGAGATTGATTTAGGATGCTTACGCGGATGTGAACGTTGAACAGCAAACAGGAGGAATCTTGACATGGAGCCTTGACACAGAGTTTCATAGGTAAATCTTGAAACTGGAGCAAAACTTAGAACACCCGGTCCTAAGCGGCCGGGAAACGTTAATTATTGCACAGGCAAAACCAACAATCTGGCGACCAGTGGTTGTAACGCTGGGGTTCTTATGCTGCAGGTCTTGATGGAAACCAGGTGTGCCATCATCAAAGAGAATTAGAAGCAAATGGGAAATTAACGGTTGGAACCGTGGCACAATCAAAGGAAATTAGGAGAAAGATGGAGAATTAACGATCGGGACCGTTATAAATGTTGTTCAAACTCATTTTGTGGAGTGACTGAAACCTCTGAGCCAGTGTCATATTCCATTTTAATTAACTTGCCATTTACTTCTGGTGGAAGCAGTAGTGCTTCCCTCTTGCTAGTTTTCACCTGTTAATCTCAAGACTACTCAGTCTTTTGTGACACTTATCATCATCAGATTTTTCATCAACAGCATAAAGATTAGTGCTTTTTTTGAAACAGCAATTTGACTTTTTATTTTTTTCTCTTCTCTGGGCAGTCCATTTATTTTTGTCTACCCGACATGCTCTTTGCATCTGTCCTACTTTGGTGCATTTTCTGCAGATTTCCCCTGCTTTTTAAAATATGAGCTGTGCTTCAATGAGGAGACATTTTTGAATGCTTTCTTGTAGGATTCCACAATCTAAATGACCTCTCAGTGCATCATTAAACACATCACTGAACTGATGACACTCAGACAATTTCTTCTGTTCAGCCATGTAAGTTGAAACTGACTCCTTTCCCATTTGATTCCACTTATGAAACCTTAATCAACAATTGTTTCAGTTCTAATTTTATCTGCATTACTTACCTGATATCAGCAAAGATCATTTTGGCTGTTTTGGTTGAAGATTCAAACTTCTAAGCAAACTATATGCTCTTCCACCTATTACACTCAGAAAAACTGGCCTACCTTCCTCATTGGCTAATTCATTTGTTCAAAATACTGCTCAATCCATTCGGTATATAGTTACCTTTGGTGCAATCAAGTCTATCTTTTCAATGTAGCCAGACATTTCTGTTTTTTTTTCATATATGATTATCATCACCAGATATTGTACTCGCTATTTATGAGCCTGTGAATTTCATCCATTGTCTGCCTTTTTTATCTCGACCATCTCTCTCTCTTTGTCCTTTACTAAAGAAACCATGTACTGCATTTTTTTAAACTTGACTGTTTTGCTGCACTGCTTTTTTAAAACTTGAATGTTTTATTGTGTTTCAACAGGCAGTTAGTCATCTCAGGTTCATTTAAAAACTTGCCCATTACCACTGTAACTCCAACAATTAATTTTTAAAAAAGCATGGGAGAGCTAGGGATAACTCATGTCTAGTTTTGTTTTTGCTTTCAGTGAGGCACGTACTTATGACGTGGTGGTGTAATGATACATCCCATTCACGTCCTTTGTGTATATAAATGACATTGAATTATGTAAACAACTAAGAATGCTTAATCAAATAATAATATTACTCAATTACAAACAATATTACTCAATTATTGCTGAAATATTAAATACACAGCAAACACCACAGGTCACTGACCTCCAGGTAGAATATTCACTATCTACAAAAACTACCTGCCTTCTAAGCATATGCCAATTCTGAATCCACACAGCCAAATTTTTGTGGGTACTGTGTTTCATGACTTTCTGATAAGCTGCCATGGGGAAGCTTGTCAAATCTCTTACTAAAATCCACATGTACCACACCAGTGCTTTACCTTAGACCCTAAGATATCAGAGCAGAAATACAAACAAAAGGAAATCTGCAGATGCTGAAAATTCAAGCAACACACATAAAATGCTGGTGGAACGTAGCAGACCAGGCAGCATCAATAGGAAGAAGTACAGTCGACGCCTTCATCAGAGCAGAAATAAGCTATTTGGCCCATAGATTCTGCTCTGCCATTCCATCATGGGTGATTTGTTATCCATAGAACATAGAACATAGAATAGTACAGCACATTACAGGCCCTTCATCCCACAATGTTGTGCCGACCCTCAAACCCTGCCTCCCATATAACCACCCACCTTAAATTCCTCCATATACACGTCTAGTAGTCTCTTAAACTTCTCTAGTGTATCTGCCTCCACCACTGACTCAGACAGTGCATTCCACGCACCAACTACTCTCTGAGTGAAAAACCTTCCTCTAATATCCCCCTTGAACTTCCCTCCCCTTACCTTAAAGCCATGTCCTCTTGTACTGAGCAGTGGTACCCTGGGGAAAAGGCACTGGCTGTCCACTCTGTCTATTCCTCTTAATATCTTGTACACCTCTATCATGTCTCCTCTCATCCTCCTTCTCTCCAAAGAGTAAAGCCCTAGCTCCCTTAATCTCTGATCATAACCCATAATCTCTAAACCAGGCAGCATCCTGGTAAATTTCCTCTGTACCCTTTCCAGTGCTTCCTCATCCTTCCTATAGTAGGGCGACCAGAACTGGACACAGTTCTGCAAGTTTGGCCTAACTAGAGTTTTATAGAGCTGCATCATTACATCGCGTCTCTTAAACTCTATCCCTCGACTTATGAAAGCTAACACCCCATAAGCTTTCTCAACTACCCTGTCTACCTGTGAGGCAACTTTCAGGGATCTGTGGACATGTACCCCCAGATCCCTCTGCTCCTCCACACTACCAGGTATCCTGCCATTTACTTTATACTCTGCTTTGGAGTTTGTCCTTCCAAAGTGTACCACCTCACACTTCTCCGGGTTGAACTCCATCTGCCACTTCCCAGCCCACTTCTGTATCCTATCAATGTCTCTCTGCAATCTTCAACAATCCTCTACACTATCTACAACACCACCAACCTTTGTGTCATCTGCAAACTTGCCAACCCACCCTTTTACCCCCACATCCAGGTCGTTAATAAAAATCACAAAAAGTAGAGGTCCCAGAACAGACCCTTGTGGGACACCACTAGTCAGAACCCTCCAATCTGAATCTATTCCCTCCACCACAACCCTCTGTTTTCTGCAGGCAAGCCAATTCTGAATCCACCTGGCCAAACTTCCCTGGATCCCATGCCTTCTGACTTTCTGAATAAGCCTACCGTGTGGAATCTCAATCTTATTCTCCTGCCATTGCCTCATCACCTTTGACACCCTTACTAATCAAGAAACTATCAACTTCAGCTTTAAATATCTCAATCACTTTCCTCCATGACCATCTGTAGCAACAAATTCAACATATTCACTAACTTCTGGCAAAAGAAATTCCTCCTCATCTCTGTTCTAAGGGAACGCCCCTCTATTCTGAGGCTGTGTAATTGTTCCTAGACTCCCCTACTATAGGAAACCTCCTCCCCACATCCACTCTAACTAGACCTTTCAATATTCTAATGGTTTCAAAGAGATATCCCTCATTCATTTAAACTTCAGTGAATACAGGACCAGCACTATTAAATGTTCCTCATAAATTCATTCCCAGTATTATTCACATGAACCTCCTCTACAATGTCTGCAAATCTTATGTAGATAAGGGGTCCAAACCTCCAAGAGCAGTCTGATGAATGCCTTATAAGGTATCAGCCTTACCTCTTTGCTTTTATATTATAGACCTCTCGAAGATAATGCTAACATTGCATTTGGCTTCCTTACCACCAACTCAACCTGCAACTTGACCTTGAGTGAATCCTGTATTCCAAAGTCCTTTTGCATCTTTGCTTTCTGAATTTTCTCCCTGTTTAGAAAATTGTCCTTGCCTTTACTCCTTCTACATAAGTGTATGACCATACATTTCCTGACACTATATTCCATCTGCCATTTCTTTGGCCATTCTCCTAATCTATCTTACAGACTGTAGACCATCTGCTTCCTCAACACTACTTGTTCATCCACCCATCTTTGTATTGCCCACAAGGCCATGTATTCCATCATTCAAATCATTGACATATAATATGAAAAGTAGTGGTCCCAATCCCGACCCTTGTGGAACACCATTAGTAACTAGCAGCCAACCAGAAAAAGCTGACTTTTTTCCTGTTCTTTGCCTTCTGCCTGTCAGATGTTCTCTAATATCTTTGCTATGATGCCAAAAACACTTATGTTGCTTATCAACCTCATCTGTGGCATCTAGTCAAAGATCTTCTGAAAATCCAAATGAACAACATCCATTGGTTTCACTTTGTCTGTCCAGCCTGTTATTTCCTCAAATAATTCCAACAAATATGTCAGACAAGATCTTCCTGAAGGAAATCATGCATGTTTTGGCTTATTTGATCATGTGCCTCCTACTACCCTGAAACCTCAACCTTAATAATGGATTCCAACATTTTCCCAACCATCGAAGTCAGGTTAACTGATCTATAATTTCTTTGATTTTGCTTCCCTTCATTCTTAAAGAATGGAGTGATATTTGTGATTTTCCAGTCTCTAGAATCATTCCAGAATCTAGTGATCCTTGAAAGACCACTAACAACTTGTTGCCCATTATGCCACTGGTATTTAGGGCAGCACATGATGTTCATCATGTCAGTAGCATCTTCTCGGTTTTCACTATTGTCAGTAAGTCCCGGCTGGAGACTCAGGAATACTGTTGCACACAGATGTAGAAGGATTCCTCATTGCTGTTTGTGGAACAGTTTTGTATTATCAGGGTTGACATAGTGAAAACTGATGCAAAAAAAAAAATAGTTTATCTGCTATTTATTTGCCCCATTGCTATCTCTCCAGCATTATTTTCCAGTGGTCAGAAATCCACTCTCTTTTATTCCTTATATATCTGAAAATCCTTTGGTATCCTCTTTGATATTAGCTCGCTTACCATCATATTTTATCTTTTCTCTCCTTATTGCTTTATTTGCCTTCTGTTGATTTTTATAGGCTTCCCATTCCTCTAACTTCCCACAAATTTTTGATATGTTTTATGCCCTCATTTTTGCTTTTATGCTGTCTTTTTTGTCTTTGTCATCCATGATTGCCTCATTGTTCATTCAGAATACTCCTTCATCTTTGGGGTTTATTTATCCTGTGCCTTCTGAATTGCCTCTAGAAACCCTGCCCATTGCTATTTCACTGTCATTCCTACTTCCAGTCAACCCTTCTCTCATACCTCTGTAATTCCATTAACTTCAATGTAATGGTAATACATCTGATTTTAGCTTCTCTCTCTGGAACTGCAGGGCAAATACTATCATGTTAAGATCACTGCTTCCTTAGGTTTCCTTTACATTAAGCCCTCTAATAAAATCTGGTTTATTACACAACATCCAATCCAGAATATGCTTTCTCCCTAGTAGGATCAACAACAAGCTTCTTTAAATAGGCATTCCAAAATTTCTCTCTCTTGAGATCCAGAACCAACCAGATATACCTAATCTACCTTAATATTGAAATCCTCCGTGACTATCATAATATTGCCCTTTTGACATGCCTTTTCGATCATGTATTGCAGTTTGTACTCCCATCTTGGCTATTTTTCGGAGACCTGTAAATAACTCCCATCAAGGTCTTTTTATCCACAGGGATTCTACGCCTTCTGATCCTAAGTCACCTCTTTCTAAGAATTTGATTTCATATTTTACCAACAGAGTCACTCACCCTCTCTGCCTATCTGCCTGTCCTTTTGGTACAATGAGTATTCTTGGATATTAAGCTCCCAGCTATAATCATCTTGTAACCATGACTCAGTGATGGTCACTACATGCCAATCTCTAACTGCACTACAAGATCATTCTCCTTATTCAATATTCTGCATGCATTTAAATTTAACATCTTCAACCCTGTATTCATCACCTTTTTGATTTTATCCCCATGTGACTCTTCAACTCATCCCACTAGTTCCAATTTCTTCCTGTCATTTCTCACAGTTTTACTGCACACTGGACCTCCTGGTATATCAACTGTCCCATCCTCAGCTCTATCACTCCAATTACCCATCAAAATTAGACCCAATAGGTCTAGCAAATCTGCCAGCAAGGGTATTGGTTCCCCTTTGTGTTCCGGTGTAACCTCTGCTTTTTGGCAGGTCATACCTACCCCAAAAAAGATCCCAATGATCCAGAAATCTACAACACTGCCCCTTACTCCAATTCCTCAGCCATGCATTCATCTGGCAAATCATCCTATATTTACCACTACTGGTGCCTGGCACAGACAATAATCCAAAGATTAATACTCTTGAGATCCTGCTTTTCAGCTTTCTACCTAACTCCCTATACTCTCTAAATTTGCCGATGACTCAACTATTATTGGCGGAATTTTGGATGGTGACAAGGCAGCATACAGGAGTGAGATAGATCAGTTGCTTGAATGGTGTTGCAACAACAACAACAATTTTGTACTCAACATCAGTAAGACCAAGGAAGTGAATGTGGACTTTAGGAAAGGATTGTCAAGGGATTATCAGTGGGAAAGGAGAGTAGTTCTAAATTCCTGGGTGTCAAAATCTCAGTATATCTGTCCTGGGCCGAACATACTGATCCAATTATAAAGAAGGCACGGCAGTAGCTAAATTTCATTTAGAGTTTGTGGAGACTAAGTATGTCACTAAAAATTACACCAAAAACCCCAAAAACTATTTTTCAAAAGTTCCAGTACATCTTCCTTATTAATATCAACATTTTCTAGCTTATCAGCCTATCTTATGCTGTCTTCATAAATGTCAAGATCTCTCTCACAGGTAAATAATGAAGCAAAGTATTAATTAAAGACCTTCTCAGCCTCTTCCAACTCCAGGCACCCTGACTGAACCTACCCTAACTCTAGTTATCCACCTGTTTTTTCACATACTGTACATGAAAACTATCTTGGTGCTTTCCTTAATCCTACTCACCAATGGCTTTCATGTCCCCTTATAGCTCTCCGAAATCCATTCTTAATCTCCTTCCCAGTTACCTTGTAGCTCTCTAGAGCCCTGTATGATTCTTGCTTCCCAAACATTAAGTAAGATTATTTTTTCCACATCTCTTGTCAACCATGGTTCTTTCACCTTATCCTCCTTTCCCTACCTGAAAAGGGCAAATCTATGCAGAACCTTATGCATGTACTCTTTAAAGAACTTCATGCAAGTACTCCTTAATTATGCATTTCCCTAACTATATCTGTTTCCAGTTTTGATCCCAACTTGCTGCCTAATAGCATCATAATTCTCCATCTCTTTATTAAATAATTTGCTATATCATCTTTCTCTCTCTAAGCCTATGCAACGGTTATCGGTGAGTTTTGGTCACTGTCTCTGAAATGCTCACACATTGAGGGATTTGACATCTGAATACTCTCATTGCCAAGTATCAGATCTAGTATGGCCTCTGCTCTGGTCAGCGTGAGTACATGTTGTGTCAGGAATCCTTCCTGGACACACCTAACAAATTCTGCTCAATCTAAATATTTTGCACTAAGAAGAAGGCAATATAAGGGAATCAACATAAGAGAAGTTGCAGTCTCCAATGATAACAACTCTCTGTTGCTATTGGGGTCTATAGAACACTCCCAATAAATTACTCCCTTCCTGTTTCTGATTTCCAACCACACTGACTTAGTAGATGATCCCTCCACGATATCCTCCCTTTCTGTAGCTGTGCTACTCTGCTTGATTAACAATGCCACTAACCCACCACTTACCTTCATCCCTGTCCTTTTGAAACATCTAAAATTCAGAGGATCCAGCCTCTTTTTCTGCCTTGTCACAGCCATTGTAATGGCCACAATGTCATAGTTCCAGGTACTAACCCATGCTCTAAGTTCATCACACATGTTCCTGATATTTCTTACTTTAAATAGATGCACTGCAACTCATCAAATTGACTGAAATGTTGCCCATTCTGCAGCCTGTCCTTCCTCATAGTTTCTCTACATGCTGCATCTACCTATCAACTTCCCCACCCTCTGATCTATCACTCCAGTTTCTATACCCCTGTCAAAATTGTTTAAACCCTCCCCAAGAACTTTAGCAAACCTGCCCACAAGGATATTGGTCCACCTCAAGTTCAGGTTCAAGTTCTACCTGGAAGAGATCCCAATGATCCACAAATCTGAAGTCTTGTCGCTTGCACCAGTCCCACGGCTACATTTTCATCTTTCAAATCAATCCATTTTGACCCTCATTGGAATGTGGCAATCCAGAGATTACTACCATGGTTTTCAGCTTCCTACCTAGCTCCCTATATTCTCTGTTCAGTGCCTCATACTGTTTCCTACCGATGTCATTGGTACCAATATCTTGTGGCTGCTCATCATCAGCTTTAGAATGCTGTGAACCTGATCCGAGACATCCCTGACCTTGGCACCTGGGAGGCAACATACAATCTGGGATTGTCTTTTATGTCCAGCGAATCTCCTGCCCTCTCCCACTAACTATTGAATTCACACTCACCAGTGCTCTCCTCTTCTCTCTTCTTTCCTTCTGAAGCACAGAGCTAGGAACAGCGCCAGACACCCGCCTTTCTACCAACAGTATTCAAAGCAGTATATCTGTTATTGAGGTAAATGGCCATGGGGTTACTCTGCACTTCTTGCCTATTCCTTTTCCCTGTCCAGACAGTCACTCAGTTGCTCACCTCCTGTAACTTAGTTGCGACATCTTATCTATTGCTTCTTCATTGTCCTCTATGAGACAATAGTTATCCAGCTGTAGTTCTAGTTCTCTAATATGGTCTGTAAGGTACTGCAGGTGGATCCATTTCATGCAGACAAAGCCAACAGGGAGACTGGAGATCTCCCAGATCTCCCACATCTGGAAAGAAGAACAGACATCCATTCTCACTACTCCAGGTAGGTTGTAATAAACAAAGAAAGAAAGAAACTTACCAGAAACTTACCTTAGCCTCTACCTCTCCTGACTGAAGCATATTCACCCAAAGTCTTTGCTTCCCACTCTAAACCTGTCCTCTCCAGCAATGGCCACTTCATTTAATCCTAAATTCTTTTAATTGGCCCTTGTTGAGTGCCTAATAAACTGCAGCCCACCGAAAAGTTGCAAAAGCCCCCATTCACTTTTTAAATCTCACACTATTTCACCATTGGTGAGTGACTGGTCACAATATCTCAAGCCCACTGAAAAGTTCCAAAAAGGTCCTGCTTAACTGGTCATGGTGTGAAGATTTACTATGAAATGGGAGGCATTTTCCTTTGGAAATTTGTAATCCATTCCAAAGATTGCAATATTTAGGGATCCTGGTCGCTTTATTCATCTGGTTTCCCAGGAGATCAAACACTGCTGATGGCTTCCCATCAGAGAAACTGGCAGGAAATGATAAAGCAATGCAGAAACAAATCTCCAAATGATCTGAGTCAGGTTTATTATCACTGACATATATCGTGAAGTTTGTTGTTTTTGTGGTGGCAGTACAGTGCAAGACATTAAAAATGACTATAAGTTACAAAAAGAAATTGTAAAAGCTGCAAAAGAGGAATAGTGAGGTGGTGTTCATGGGTTCATGGACCAATCATGAATCTGATAGTGGAGGGGAAGAAGCTGTTCTTAAAACATTGGAGCTGCATAAAAGCTTAAAAGATATTCTGTGCAAAAACTTGAAGGATAAATCATGAAACTCAAAGGCCATGCGGACTGTGAGGAGATATGGAGGAAGGATTTGAAAAGTGCTAAAATATTGAGAACTCAGAGGTTGAAGTTGAATTTCAGGATCATTTTTCTTCCAGTTCTTGCCCATTCACATTAACCTGCCAATAAAAGTGGTGGCTTCAACCATTTGTTTCACTTACCTCATGAACAGGAAGGCTTTAAGGAGTAAGAAGGTCATGGGCGGAGGATCATAATCGAGAGAAACTCAAAGACGGGGGCACACATTGTAGCTTTCGGATGGAGGTGGGTGGTGTTAGGCAGTAGTCAGAAAACTTGCATGGCAGCTATTAAATTGCAGTAAAGTCTCCAATCCCTCAGAGATGGATACTTGCATTTTCTCTCATTCATTGCCATGAAAGTCATTTCAATCCTGCATGTGTTTGAGTGAGACTCATTCACCATTTTAAATTTTTAATTCCCTCAGCCGCTTTCACCATGAATTGTTAAGATGAAGGAAAGCGCATAAAGAAGAGAAGGGAAAATGTGAATATTGATCCCACATTACTCGGCACCAGAAGAAGCAATGATAGGTCACTTGAAGATGAGTTGTCACTAAAGAATAGTCTTTTAATGTATACATTGTGATTCACATCCCTTTAACCAAATGTTCATTGAATGTGGCAGGTAATGTCAAGGAAGCAGAACTCAGTTGCAATATGAATTATTCTTACACCAAGCTTTAATACTGTTACACAGACATTTTCCTCTGAATCACTTTCCACATGTTTAAAGCAAAAAGCACTCTCCAATTCACAGGAGGTGGCCAAAGTTTGTTAAAATCCTTGGTCCAATTGAAATGTGAGCATGAGACTGTGAGGTGAAATGCTATGAACATTTGGGTGATAGTTCAGGTGTTGGGCACGTCATTATACAGTAGTGACCAGGGAAGGTGTTGACAGTCACCATAAATGCAACTTGATAAAAACAATTGTGATGGGAATGTTAACATGGTAATTACAATGGAAGCCATTGATAAAGCTCTAATCAAGAAATTGTTCTGGAACCCTAATCCAATGTGGTTCAACATTCAAATATCTCTGCAGTCAAGCATAGCAATCCATAACAAAGCAAAACCATGAATATCAAGGCAAAGTTTTACTGTGTTTGGGGATGTTCAGTCATCTGGCACAGCATGTATAATAAAATATCAGCAACTGATGGCTGAAATTCATGAAGTCAGGTTGGCTCACATTCCCTGCAGTCAGAGAAAATTGATCACTCTGTCGAATTTTTAGCTTTGTCATTATTATTTGCCACATTCTGTGCTCTGTATGATCCAACCACGGGATCACTAATTATGTTCTTCAGTGCTACTATGGCTGAAATGAGCATGATTAAAGCCACTCACCCATAGGCTTCAAGAGGAAGCCAATGACATTCACATAATAAGTCTTCAGATATTCAGGGAACACTTCAATTGATTTGAAGATGAAGATGTGGGTAATGTGGACAGCAGAAACAGGCCAGCCTAGATCTTTCAAAAATGTAATGAGACATATTTCAATTGAAGTCACTCCCTTGCTTCCCAGAGATAATTGGTATCTTCATGCCAGATCTTCAACCCACTTCTGGCACTCTGACCCTTCGTTGGAAGCCTAGCTTCTAGTGGACAATCATACTGTTGGACTGTTAGCCCGTTTACCAATGTTATTTTCTTTTAATCTCCAGAGACCTCCTAGAGAAACATTATTACATAAAAAGGAATAAATAACATTAGTTAAAGTACATATGGGATGAAAACATTTGTACGTGCACAATTGTTCCCATGCTTTTATGTGAATATACAAGTGGTAGTTGATAAGTTCATGGCCTAAGGTAGAAGGAGTCAATTTTTGAAAATCTAGCACATTTATTTTTCCTACGTTTACACACTTAGTCCAGCGGTCGTGGAGCATACAGATCCGTTCTTTGTAGAAGTCAGCATCTTGGACCTCCAGCAGTGGTCCACAGCATGCGGTGATTGATAAGTTTGTGGCCTAAGGTAGAAGGAGATGAGTTATTAACTTCAAACTTTCTGCATTATCACTCAAAGAGTTGAACTGCACGTGCATGTAACAAGAGCTGTATAGCTCATCTTCTTCTACCTTAGGTCACAGACCTATCAATCACCCCTGCTGTGGACCACCTGCAGGTCCAAGATGCTTTCATTACATGCATGTGCAGTTCAACTCTTTGAGTGATAATGCAGAATGTTTTAAGTTAATAATTCATCTCCTTCTACTTTAGGTCACAAACTTATCAATCACCCGGCTGTGGACCACTTCTGCAAAGAAGGGGTCCGAATGCTCCATGACTGCTGGACTAAGTGTGTATATGTAGGAGGGGACTATCTTGAAAAATAAATGTGCTAAGCTTTCTAAAATTGACTCCTACCTTAGGCCACAAAATTATCAATCACCCCTCGTATTCAAGCCCAAAAATCACAGGCAGAAACATTAAAATAAAATAACTTACATATGGAAACATGTTAACAATAATGCAAAACATTCTGTTGAATTCATTTATTAATTCTGTTTCTTTATGTTGCTTTGTTCTATAAGAAGATACAATCTCTTTTTCCCCTACATTTCTGCCAAACCTATCTTCCTAATTTTTGACATCAATCCAATGACTTGTGTGTGTGGTAATAATTGGGGAACAGAGTACAAGGAAGAAACAAGTTGGTGGTGAAAGGTAATTGGAAGAAATACAGGCAAATGCAAAAGGAAGGAAATTTAAGAAGAAAAGAAATAGCTGGAGAATATGACTTCTCTACTGTGAGAATAAGATAAATGACAGGCTTGATGTTGGTGAAAGAAATACAGAATTGTAATGGAATAAGAGAAAATAGTGAGTGATTTGATTCATGCGGCTGTGAGACAACAGAGAGATGTAATTAGAGTCTCCTGAAAAACAAAAATCAATACAGCAGATTAGAGTGAAAGCTCCAACCCAGGCTTGAAGCCAGAGTCTTCAGGTGTTCTTTAAACCTTTAAGGAAGTGTATTAATTCTTATTGAAATATTGCATTTGCTCTATCTGCACTTACTATTCTGAGAAAATATTTTGTTTTGCTGAAGTAGGGTTCATCTAAATGTCATCTTCCACGGATACAACAAAATGTTCATAAAACTGAAAATGCTGGAAATCCTCTGCAGATGAGACAGCATTTTGAAGTGAGAAACAAGATCAACATTTCCGGCTCATTGTTTATCACAGAGCTGATCATTTTCTCTTCTCATGGAAAGACATTGACCTGAAGTACTGTTTCTCCATCCACACAACGTCATACATGTTGAATACTTACAGCATTTTATGTCACTATTTCAGACTTTTTGAATTATATTACCAAAAAGTTAATGGAATATTAAGATTTTTTAAATCTAGAAAGCAAGAATACAATAGAGAGTAACTAATAATGCCTGAAGTTAGGCCAACCACCTGAATGCTATGGATTGTGGCATGTGACTCAGAGGGGAAGACTTGGAAGACATGGACCAGAATTTTGCCAGGGTTCTATTGGCCCTTCTGTGTATGTGGTATCAACTATGCCAGACAAAGAAATACACAAACTACTAAAGTTTAGAAAGTTTATTAATGCTTTATTAATATATAAATAGCTGGAGGGCATAGGCTTAAGTTAAGGTGTAAGAGGTTTCAGTGGAATACAAGGAGCATCTTTTTTAACTCAGAAAGTAATTGTAGTTTGATAAGCACTGCTCAAAAGAAAGGCAGAGGCATAAGCATTCACAGCATTTAAAATTTATGTAAATGAGTACTTGGATCCCCAAATCATAGAAGACTACAGACCAAGAGTTGGTAAATCGGATTAATGCAGATAGTTGGCTTGGAAATGTGGGTGAAATAGACTGCTGCTATGCATTACTACTCCATGAGTCAAATCACTTGAAGTGCACAAGTGCTCAGGTAATCCTGTTTACTCTTAATGCATATATCCTACAGTTCTACTTTGATACTCATTACATTAAACCACTAAAGACTTGGTTTGACTGGCATACTACACATTGGAGGTGAACTGGCAGACTCACTTCAGTGATTTTTAGTCTTCTCCAAGTTCCAAAGTCAGAACTGTACTTCAGTAATTACTGTTCCCGGGTTCTCTCTGCCCATCTGCCTGATGTCCTTTGCCTCGTGTTTTCTCCTGATCTTCTAGAATATTTAGCAACTGCATATCACAATGAAGAAATCTGACATTGTTATTTTTATAAATGCAGTTAGTCAGCCAACTTGCCAAGCTGGTTTCATGCCTTCCTTCTCATCTCAGGATGGCTTGTAGAGCCATTACCGATCCTAACTGTTTTCCTCCATTTTAAGCTGGAGACAGGAAATCTTCATCTATAGTACATATGGTTACACAATTCCCTCACTTCGGGTCAGAGACCTCATATGTCCAAGGTAAATAAACACATTGCATTGCTTCATTGTTCTATTATCTACCTTTAATTTAGTAAACTTAGCGGCCACAAAAGTTGAATGTCTTTTACGATTAGACACCTATGTGTCCAATTTGGTTCATTTAATTCTCACAGTAACCTAATGCTTCCTATCATATTCTGTAGCTGAATAAGTTTGGAGATACAAGGCATTCAACAAAAAAAAAACAAAGATATAAATATTTGCACTACCACCTGTCATCAGAATACTATCAAATATTGAATGATTTAAGTTATTAGTAGTCTGCTCAGAAATTGTTTGTGTTAGTAACAAGATGTGGTAAACTAGTTTAAGGAGCAAAAGTGAAACAAAATTATTGCAAAGCTAAATTTTATTTAAAGGCGTTGGGGAAAATAACTTCATGACATCCAAATCAATTATGTACTATATAATTACAATTGAGTAACTAGTCTTTAACAGTAGGATAATCAACCTAACCTTAAGTACTGAGCTTTGCCAGATTGTGTGCAGAGGCCAATGATACTGACAAGTTAACATGTTTGGTATAATATTACAGAGGCTACAAAGTGAAATCATTCTAGATCTTGAAAGACTTCTGTTCATGGCCAAATGCCATAAGCAGAGAGGAGAGGCTGATAACTCAATTTCTGTTTAAAATGCGGCAGGAGGTTTCTTCATCAACAAAGTCTTTAGTTCAATGATTTTCACTAATCACATTCATTACTTTCATTAATCACATTTTTCTTCAGCATAGGTCAATCTAAACTCCAGAATCCAGTCTATGGAAGAATTAGTCTGGTCTACACTCCAATTCATATCCTCATCATAGTTCACTATTGCATCCACTGAAAGCCCCTTGGATACAGTCGCTATTTCTTCCTGAGCACTTGCTTCCTGTTCAATGCCCATCAGAGGAAAAATTGGCTGAAAACATAGTGAAGGAATTGAAGATCTGAACATCATAAGATAATTTTCATCTCTTTCTCTCCTGTTATATTCTTAATTCTTGCATTATAGGCTTCAAAAATCTCCTGTCGCTCCCTCTCTGTCTTCTTATTCCCCTTTATCTCTTCCATCTGATGGTTATGCTTTGAAAAGGATAAATTAAAGGACAATTAAAGTTGCATGCTCAAAATTCTGAAATAGATATATATACAGAATAAGTATTGGAGATTAGTGCAGCGCAGAGAAAGGACATTCCACTCTTCAGTCCTCAATTCCTCAGTCGAGACAGTTTAATCTCACTCTTTCTTTTTCCTCATAACCCTGTAATTTGTTACCTTTAGTTATTCTATATATGTTCTCCTTTCTTTGGCGGTGTATCTGGATCACAACAACCCATTGAGTTTTATTTGTACATTTTTTAATGTAGCCTTTGGTTACTTTGTCAATCAACTTGCTGCTATAGAGAGTCTGAACATATAGTCTGAACAGAGAGAAAATAAAACATTTCAGTCAATGCTCCTGGCAGTGAAAGACAAGAAAAATAAATGCAATTTTCCTTGGGTATTAATTGAACACTGCTTAGATATTGCAGAAACTAGGTCAAATAAATTATCAGTCTTAAATTGCCATAGCTACCCTCCACTGTAGATGAGAACACCATTTTATATTATCACAACATTAAAATGCAATTGAAGTTTGTTTTTTCATTGGCTGACATTTACTAGAGGGAGGAAAATTCAAGACAGCAAATATTAAATGTAAACATTAATATCTGGAATCTTCATGAACTATCAAAATAATAAAAGGCCAAAGAGAATAAAAATTTCAGTCTGAAGCCTTGTAAGAATAGAAAATATATTGCTGTTAAATGAAATTTTAACTGAAATAAATAGTAATCCACAAATAATAGCATTACAGCTCTTCAAGTTATAGTACTTGACTAAGGAAGATTTGATGCTCATACCTATTTGTAAGGACACTTGTATAAAATTCAGCAGCTGAAACCAATATTTTTATGCATTTTATGGGTTTGACTTTGGTTGCCAGTGGATGAATCAGTATAACAAATCACACAGAGTTAACATTTGTTTTGCCACGGAAATTTTGAAGATTGCCTGTTACTTTCAGAAATAAATGTACATCATTATGAAACTTAATTTTACCTGCAGCTTGCTAGTAGGAACATAATAATATTGTTGAATGATATTAAAAAGCTAAGCTGGTATCTGCATTCAGTCAATCAGAAATCCCACTGAGAGTTTTGAAATCCTGATTGCTTCATAGTGAGTGAAGCAGATGAATTATTGCTTTGAAATCTTTTAGAGTTTTTTTTGCGAAGTTATAAAGTTCAGCTATTTATTAAAACTGAGAGCAGCATTCTTAATCAAACAGTACAAGGTGGTGAATATTCCTTAAGTCCAAATAGGCCCATCATATACAATAAATATGATTGTCCTGAACACATCATATAAATATAATTGGAATAAAAGCACGACAGCAACTCTACTTCCTCAGGAGTCAGTGGAAAGTCAACGTGTTGTCATAAACCTCAGCAAACTTCTATAGATGTGTGGTGGAAAGTGTGCTGACAGGGTGCATTATGGCCTGGTATAGGAACACCGAAGCCTTTAAGTGGAAAATCCTACAAAAGGTAGTGGATTTGGCCCAGTACATCATGGGTAAAACCTTCCCAACCATTGAGCACATCTACATGAAACATTGCTGTAGAAAAACAGCATTGATCATTAGAGATCTTCACCACCCAGGCCATGCTCTTTTCTCTCTGCTACCATCAGTTAGAAGGTACAAGAGCCTCAGGACTCGCAACACCAGATTCAAGAACAGCAACTGCCCCTCAACTCTTGAACAAAAGGGGATAACTACAGTTATCTAGGGACTCTTTTATCTTATTATTTCATCCTCATTATTTATTGCTATTTATTAATTATCTGCATTTGCACAGTTTGTTTACAGTTTACAGTTCCTAATGTTTAAAGTTTACAAATCCTGTTGATTGTTGCAGTTCTATACATTTATTAAGATGCCCAGAGTAGAAGAATCTCAGGCTTATATGTGGTGACATTATGTACTCTGATAATAAAATTTGCTTTTGAACTCTGAAATAGGCCATGAATTAGAAAACATAGAAAACTACAGCACAATACAGGCCCTTTGGCCCACGAAGCTGTGCTGAACATGTCTTTACCTTTGAGTTACCCAGGGTTAACCATAGCACTCTATTTTTCTAAGCTCCATGTAACTATCCAGGAGTCTCTTAAAAGACCGTATCGTTTCTGCCTCCACCACCGCTGCCGGCAGCCATTCCACGTACTCACCACTCTCTGGCAGAAGATTTACCCTTGACATCTTCTCTGTACCTACTGTCAAGCACCTTAAAAATATGCCCTCTCATTCTAGCCACTTCAGTCCTGGAAAAAGCCTCTGACTATCCACATGATCAATGCCTCTCATTGTCTTATACACCTCTATCAGGTCACTTTTCATCCTCCGTTGCTCCAAGGAGAAAAGGCCAAGTTCACTCAACCTATTCTCATAAGGCATGCTCCCCAATCCAGGCGACATCCTTGTAAATCTTCTCTTCACCTTTTCTACGGTTTCCACATCCTTCCTGTAGTGAGTTGACCAGAACTGAGCACAGTACTCCAAGTGGGGTCTGACCAGGGTCCTACATAGCTGCAACATTACCTCTTAAAATCAATCCCACGGTTGATTAACACAATTGCACCGTATGCCTTCTTAACCACAGAGTCAACCTGCGCAGAAGCTTTGAGTGTTCTATGGATTTGGACTTCAAGATCCCTCTGATCCTCCACACTGTCAAGAGTCTTGTCATTAATACTATATTCTGCCATCATATTTTACCAACCAAAATGAACCACTTCATACTTATCTGGGTTGAAGTCCATCTGCCACTTCTCAACCCAGTTTTGCATCCGATCAATGTTCAGCTGTAACCTTTGACAAACCTCCACATTATCCACAACACCCCCAACCTTGCAATCAGAAATGCAGATAGCCTGCAAAAACATGGGTGACAGCCAATTTACAGTGCATGGAGGTTTCGGGGATTACACTTGAAATTTTAAAATGTTTATTCTCCACTGTTTTCTGCTTTTATTGTGATAGCCAGGATTATATACAATTGCTGAAGGAGGATATAAAATAACAGCTCAGCACCTTTGTATCATCAGCAAATTTACTAACCCATCCCTCTACTTACTCATCCAGATCCCAGAACAGATCCCTAAGGTGCACGACTGGTCACAAACCTCCATGCAGAATATGACCTGTCTACAACCACTCTTTGCCTTCTGTGGGCAAGCCAGTTCTGGATCCACAAAGCAATTTCCGCTTGGATCCCATGCCTCCTTACTTTCTCAATAAACCTTGCATGGGGTACCTGATCAAATGCCTTGCTGAAATCCATATACACTACATCTAACAGCTCTACTTTCATCAATATGTTTAGTCACATCCTCAAAAAATTCAATCAGGCTCATAAGGCACGAGCTGCCTTTGACAAAGCCATGCCGACTATTTCTAATCATAGCATGCTTTTCCAAATGTTCATAAATCCTGCCTCTCAGGATCTTCTCAATCAACTTACCAACCACTGAATTAAGACTCGCTGGTCTATAATTTCCTGGGCTATTCCTACTCCTTTTCTTGAATAAGGGAACAACATCCGCAACCCTCTAATCCTCTGGAACCTCTCCCGTCCTCATTAATGATGCAAATATCATCGCCAGAGGCTCAGCAATCTCCTCCCTTGCTTCCCAAAGTAGCCTGGGGTACATCCTGTCCAGTCCCGGTGACTAATCCAACTTTATGCATTCCAAAAGCTCCAGCACATCCTCTTCCTTAATATCTACATGCTTAAGCTTTTCAGTCCACTGTAAGCCATCCCTACAGTCGCCAAGATCGTTTCCCATGGTGAATACTGAAGCAAAGTATTCATTAGGAACCTCTGCTATATCTCTGGTTGCATACACACACTTCCACTGTCACACTTGATTGGTCCTATTATGTCATGTCTTATCCTCCTGCTCTTCACATACTTGTAGAATCTCTTGGGGTTTTCCATCATCCTGTCCACCAAGGCCTTCTCATGGCTCCTTCTGACTCTCCTAATTTCATTCTTAAGCATCCTCCTGGTAACCTTATAATGGCTATGGGATTGTTTTGAGTCAGTGGATTGGGCCTCATTCAAAGACTCATCTGTGAATCTGAATGAATACAGCATAGTTGTTACTAACTTTATTAAAACAGCCACAGATGAATGTGTCCTCACAAAATCATTCAGAGTCTTCCTCAACCAGATACTTTGGATGAACCAAGTGATCCACAGTCTGCTGAGGGCCAGATCTGAGTCATTTAGGTCTGGTGACTAAAGAAGTGACAAGATGTCCAGCTGCAGTCTCCAGAAACCCTTCTCATGAGCAAGGTGGCAATGTGGACTAAACTTGAATCAACAAAGGACATTCGACAGCTGTGGCAGAGCTTGAATGCTTTCACCTCTTATAAAATAAAATCACGTGACATTGGCGACAATAGGGCTTCGCTTCCAGATGAGATCAATGACATCTCTACTCGCTTAGACCATCAAACAATGGAGGAACCATCACAAGTTCCCACAGCTCCCCATGGAACAGAGACAGACTCACCCTGAGCAACATCAATGGTACTGTAGTTGAGAGGGTGAGTAATTTCAAGTTCCTCAGTATACACATCACCAAAGATCTCACCTGGACTGTACACACTGGCTTTGTGGTTAAAAAAAGCACAACAGTGTCTCTCCCACCTCAGATGACTGAAGAAGTTTGGCATAGGCTCCCAAAATCCTCAAGACCTTCTACAGGGACACCACTGAGAGTACCCTGATGGGCTGTATCACCGCTTGGTACAATAACTGCACCAACCTTGATCGCTGGGCACTGCAGAGAGTGGTACAGACAGTCCAGTGCATCTGTGGATGTGAACCTTCCTCCACAGAGGGCACTTACACAGCAGTAGGTCTGTAAAGAAGGCCAGGAAGATCATCGGGGACAACAATTACCCCAAGCATAAACTGTTTTAGCTGCTGCCATTTGGAAAACAGTACTATAGCATTAAAGCCAGGACCAACAAGCTACGGGATAGCTTCTTTCTACAAGCCATTAGACTTATAAGTTCACTTGTCTGTACATTGCAATGGAATCCTAATGCAAATATTTTTACTCTCTCACATAGTGGGATGGATGTATATTTAAATAAATTAAATACATTCCAATGATAGTGTGATTTCAATCTCAGAGGCCGACATGTAAGCAGCCTTCAGTGGAGTGAACCCAGTAAAAGCATCCAACCCAGATGTGATACCTGGCCAAGTACTAAAGACCTGTGCTGATCAACTGGCTGGAGTGTTCACTGCATTCTTTAACCTCATGTTAGAGCAGTCTGCGATACCCACCTGCTTCAAGCAGACTTCAATTATACCATTGCCTAAGAACAGTGTGGTAACTTGCATCAGTGACTATTTCCCAGTGGCACTTACGCCCATTGTGGTGAAGTGATTGGAAAGGTCGGTGATGAAAGATATCAACTCTTGCCTGGGATGTGACTTGGATCTGCTCCAATTTGCCTATTGGAGCAACAGGTCAACAGCAGATGCCATATCATTGGCTCTTCACTTAACCTTGGCAGCAAAGATGCATACATCAGGATGCTCTTTATTGGCATCAGTTTGGTATTCAATACTGTCATCCCCTCAAAATGAATCAATAAACTTCAAAACCTTGGCCTGAATACCTCTTTATGCAATTTGATCCTCACTTACAAACCCCAGTCAGTTTGGATTTGCAATAGTATCTTCTCCACAATCTCCATTGGCATAGGTGTACTACAAGGCTGTGTACTTAGCCCCCTGCTCTAGTCACTTTGCACTTGTAACTGTATGGCTAAGCACAGCTCCAATGCCATATTCAAGTTTGCTGATAACACCACTGTTGAAGATTGAATCAAAGGCGGTAATGAATCAGCAGATAAGAGGGAGATTGAAAATCTGGCTGAGTGATGCCATAAGAATAACCTCTGACTCAATGTCAGCTAGACCAAGGAGCTGATTGTTGAATTCAGGAGGAGAAAACCAGAGGTTCCTGAGCTAGAACTCATCACCAGATCACAGGTGCAGAGAGTCAGCAACTTCAAATTCCTCGGTGTTATCATTTTGGAGGATTTGTCTTGGGCTCAGCAGATAAATACAATTATGAAGAATGCACGGCAGTGCCTCTATTTCCTTAGGTGTTTGTAAAGTTTCTGCATGGCATCTAAAATTTTTGACAAAATTCTATGGATGTGTAGTGGAGAGCATGTTGACTGGCTGCATCATGGCATGATGTGGAAAATGCTACAAAAAGTAGTGGATTGAGCACATTTACCTGAAGCATTGTCGCAGGAAAGCAGCATCTATCATCAGAGATCCCCACAACCTCAACTGTGGTCTTTTCTTGCTGCTGCCATGAGGAAGAAGGTACAGGAGCCTTAGGATTCACACCACCAGGTTCCTGAACCAGGTGGTGTGAGTCATCTCATGCTCTCGATATTTATTGGTTACCTATTTATTTTAGTATTTGCATTTTTTGTTGTCTTTTTAACCCTGGTTAAATGCCCAAGTTAGTGTGGTCTTTCACTGACTATTATGGTTATTATTCTATTATGGATTTATTGAGTATGCCCACAAGAAAATGAATCTCAGCATTCTATATGGTGACATGTATGTACCTTGATAATAGATTTCTTTGAACCTTGGACTTTAAAGCTGCTCACCACAGGATATACAGAAAATACATCTGCATTCATGTCTGTTTGTTCCTGCAGAAGTTTACTCATTGAAGTGAGAGAGAAAAAAATAGACTGATCTTTTGTTTCAATTATTCATCCAAAACTCTTTAACAAATATTGCAAATGTTTATGAGGGTAAAAATAGATATGGCATTTCAGTAGTAAATCAAAACTTACTCAAGGTTAGGCATAACATAATATTAATGAAAAGGTAAGGATTTTATCTTGTAAAATGTGAAGCTGTAGAGCTATCAATCCATAGGAGGTCAGTTTCCTGAACCCCTGCAGTCCTTCTGGTGAACATTCTCCCACAATGCTATGAGTAGGGAATTTCAGGAAATAGATTCAGTGAAAATAAAGGAACAATGTGAATTTCTAAAGCAGGTAAATGCACAAGTTGCTGAGGAACCTGAAGGTAGTGTGTCTGTTCTTTATGGTTGTGGATTCCAGGGTTTTGTGAGGTGCTGTCAGTGTAGCTAGAAAAGTAACAGCAGTGCATTTCTAAATGTTACCCTCTGCAGCTATGATACCGATAGTGGATAGAATTCACACCATTGTGTTGGATAAGATATCACTTATAAACTTCTTAAGTATTGTTGATGTTGCACTCACCCAGAGAAGTAGAGGATATTCCAACACACTGCTACCTGGTGCCTTGCAGATGGTTGAAAGGCTCTGGCCTGTCACAGCTATGTCACTTACAACAGGATATACAGCCTATGTCCAGCTGTTGCTTTTGGAGTTTTTATATGGTTGGCTATCCAGCACCCTTCCATCTGCTGAACAGTAAGGTGGCCTCCTGTAAAAAGTATCGACTTCTCCCAGGTCTTGAAATAATGTAAGCAGCCTTAATGACTATTGCCCAGTAGCACTCACATCTACAGTGAAATGCTTTGTGAGGTTGGTCATGACTAGACTGAACTCCTGCCTCAGCAAGGACCTGGACCCATTGCAATTTGCCTGTCACCACAACTGGACAATGGCAGATGCAATCTCAATGGCTCTTCACATGGTCTTTACCACCTGGGCAATGGCAACACCTATGTTAGGATGCTGTTCATCGACTATGGCTCAGCATTTAACACCATTATTCCCAGAATCTTGATTAGGAAGTTCCAGAACCTGGGCCTCTGTACCTCCCTCTGCAAGTGGATCCTCGACTTCCTAACCGGAAGACCACAATCTGTGCAGTTTGCTGATAACATCTCCTTCTCGCTGACGATCAACAATGGTGTACCTCAAGGGAGTGTGCTTAGCCCACTGCTCCACTCTTACACCCATGACTGTGTGGCTAGGCATAGTTCAAATACAATCTATAAATTTGCTGATGATGCTACCATTGTTGGTAGAATCTCAGATGGAGATGAGAAGGCATACAGGAGCGAAATATGCCAACTGGAGTGGTGTCACAGCAAAAAACTAGCATTCAATGTCAGTAAGGTGTATGGTCTGATTGTAGACTTCAGGAAGGGTGAAACAAAGGAACACATACCACTCCTCACAAAGAGATGAGAAATGGAGAGACTGAGCAGTTTCACGTTCCTGGATGTCAAACCTCTGAGGACCTAACCTGGTCTCAATATATCGATGCAACTATAAAGAAGGCAAGCCAGCGACTATACTTCATTAGAAGTTTGAAGGGATTTGGTATGTCAACAAAAACATTCAAAAACTTCCATAGATGTACCGTAGAGAGCATTCTGACATGCTGCCTCACTGTCTGGTATGGGGACGGGGCTACTGCACAGGACCGAAAGAAGCTGCAGAGGGTCTTAAATCTAGTTGGCTCCATCTTGGGTACTAGCCTACAAAATACCCAGGATGTCTTCAAGGAATGGCATCTTAAAAAGGCAGTGTCCATTATTAAGGTTCCCCAGCACCCAGGGCTTGCCCTTTTCTCACTGTTACCATCAGGTAGGAGGTGCAGAAGCCTGAAGGCACACACTCAAAAATTCAGGAAGAGCTTCTTCCCCTCTGCCATCTGATTCCTAAATTGACATTGAACCAATGAACACCACTTCACTTTTTAAATATATATTATTTCTGTTTTTGCATAATTTTAATCTGCTCAATATACATATACCATAATTGATTTACTTATTATTTTTTCCTCTTTCTCTAGATTATGTATTGTACTGAACTGCTGCTGTTAAGTTAACAAATTTTGTGACACATGGCAGTGATAATAAACCTGATTTTATTCCTTATTTTATGATGTTTATTTGTAAAAAAAACTGTGATGAGTGATCATACTTCAGTATCATTTCAGTACTAAATATATATATTTCCAGACATTTTGTTTCACTGATAATTATCATTGTGCATGCATTTTAGACATTATTTTAAGTGCAACTTTCAAAAGTCAGCGTCACTGCAACGTACTTCTTCAGGGTCAGTCTTTTGAATGGAACAGCCCATTAATCATAGTGAATTGTGACTCAATTGGGCAGCAGTTTGATAAACATGCCAAGTTTTATCTTTTGATTTATCTTGTCTGTTATACCTTTTCAACTTTGGCATTGTCCTACATCAAGGGTCTTGGCTTTTCACCTCAGTTTCTTAAATTAAATATATGTGCTAAGCTGATGGATCTGCTTGAAGATTTTCACTGAAGTCATCGAAAGACAGCTTTTCTGATGGCAAGTGCATTCTGTAGGGAGTTTGACATTCGATGAAGTGGGTAGTTTGAAAGCAGCTGCCCAACTTCAGTGCAATTGATTGCAGATTCTGTTATAAAGACCAAAGTTCAAAGTAGATTTTAAACATAAGAGATTCGGTAGATGCCGGAATTCCAGAGCAACTCACACAAAATGCTGGAGGAACTCAGCAGGTCAGGCAGTAGCTAAGGAAATGAATAAACAATTGATATTTTGGGTTGAGACCATTCTTCAGGACTGGAAAGAAAGTGGAGAGGATGCCAGAATAAAAAGGAGGTGGAGAGGGGAAGGAGGACTAGATAGAAGGTGATAGGAGAAGCCAGGTGGGTGGTAAAGTAAATTTATTATCAAAATATATATATGTTTCCATATATTACCTTGTGATTCATTTTCTTGCAGGCATTTTCAGGATAAAATAAATACAATAAAATTTAATGAAAAGCTACGTAAACAAAGACTACATAAACAAAAAATAGATTACAGTGTTTATTTTATTAATTCATGGAACATGGATAAGCCTGTCAATGCCAGGTAAAACAATGGGAGCTACCTTCTTGAACTATTGTGACCTAAGTGTCTGAGCTTGAATTATTTTTATTAGAACAAAGGTGGTGAAGAGAGATTTAATTGAGATGTATATATCTATAGGAGGCCAAAATAGATTCTTCCTATCACTCTGCTTTCTGCCAGCATGGATGTCAATAAATAGGAAGCAGATATTTAAGACAACTGGTCAAAGTGGAGTTGAGTGTGAAAGTTGTGAAAGGAGTGATCTTAAATTTACTGCCTGAAAGAAGCCATTGCTGGGGCATCATATTTAGATAATACTGAAGTGAATAGAAAGTCACCTTTATTAGCCTTCTCTATCATTCAATAAGATAATGACCAAATCCTTATCTGAAAATAATTAGCCTCACATCTGGTCCAGTCTGAGATTACATTCATTAAAGTTTAAAAGAATGAACAGTAATATTATTGAAATATACAAGCTTGGTAGAGGGCAAGATAGGGTAAAAGATAAGAGGATGGTCTTCTCACGGGACAGTGCAGAACTGGAGGATGTATCTCAAAATAATGAGGCTGTGGCAAACTACGTATACCTGTCTGGACACGCCCCTCTGCTGACTGCTCCTGTGGCTCCTCCCACAGACCCCTGTATAAAGGTGATTGGGGCACTGCTCCTCCCTCAGTCTCTGAGATGCCATGGTCCCTTTTGCTGTTAATGAAAGCCTACCATTCACTTCCAGTCTCTGAGAGTTATTGATGGTGCATCAATTTTATTAACAGCAATTTTAAAACATGGAGAGCATTTTAAGACCCGACAGATTGGATCTCGACCCTCAATCCCAGGAAGCTGGCGACGCTTTTGAACTCTGGCTAGCATGCTTCGAATCGTACCTGAAGGAGATTCAACTGACCGAGCCTGCCATGATGCACAGAGTTCTCCTCTCCAGGGTCAATCTACGGATCTACTCCATGATCAGGGACCAACCGAGCTACCAGGGCACAATGGATGCCCTCAAAAGACAATACCTGCGGCCGGAGAACACCGTCTATGCAAGATATTGCTTAGCGACACGGCAGCAGCGGGCAGGAGAGTCGAGCGCTGAGTTTGTCCGGGCCCTACAGACACTCGTGCGGGCCTGCAATTGCAGGGGGATGACGGGGGAACAGCATGCAGAGCTCCTAGTAAGAGACGCCATCGTCACGGGATCAGGTCAGTGTATGTGCACCAGCGGCTCCCCGCCGGCGAATCGACCACGGCTGCTACCAGTTGCAAGTCCATGAAGTGTTACTTCTACAGACTCTAGAAGCACCCCCGAAAATGCTGCCTGGCCCAAGAAGCTACCTGCTCCAGCTGCGGAAAGAAGGGCCACTTCGCCAAGGCCTGTAAGTCCAAACCGCGAGTGGAGTCGAGCAGCGCCGCGCGTGAAGAATGGGGTCGCGATCTTGCCTGCCCGCCATGTGCGAGGCATGGGGGCTGCCATCTTGATCGCCGCCATCTTGCCTGCCCGCTGCGTGCGAGGCATGGGGACGGCCATCTTGGTCGGCGTCACTTCACACCACCTCCAACCCATGGGTGCTTACCACGCCGGACTAAGATGGCAATTCAACTCTGGCCTCCGTGACCCTCGACCAAAGTGCTCCACACCAGCTCACAAGGTCAATGATGGACATCCTGGTGGAGGGGGGCAGGACTAGCTGCCTGTTTAACACGGGTAGCACTGAGAGTTTTATTCACACGGACACGGTGCAACGTTGCGGACTCGTGACACGGCCGGTAAGCCAGAGGGTCACCATGGCTTCTGGGTCGCATACAACAGACATCCGGGGGGGCTGTGTAGCGACACTAGTGGTGCAGGGCACAGAGTATCGTGACTTTGTCTTACTGGTCATGCCTCAACTGTGTGCCCCTGTGCTGTTGGGGCTCGACTTCCAGAGCCACCTGAAAAGTGTGACAATGGAGTATGACGGGTCCCTCCTACCAATCACTGTCAGAAATCCTCAGTTCTGTGGGAATTCGTCATATACCCCGCTACTGACCACACACACACACCGACCCACACATCCCACCCAGCACCATGCCAACAGCCACACTACTGACACCACTTGCAGCCTCTCCACCCTCAAGATCCTTCCCCCACCGCTGTTCGCCAACCTGACCCCTGACTGTAAACCTGTGGCAACTAAAAGCAGGAGGTACAGCGCGGGGGACAGGGCTTTCATTAAGTCGGAGGTACAACGGCTGCTCAGGGAGAGGATCATTGAGCCAAGCACAAGCCCTTGGAGGGCCCAGGTGGTTGTTGTTCAGAACAGGCAGAAAAGTAGGATAGTTGTGGACTATAGCCAGACCATCACTAGGTTCACGCAGCTTGATGCGTACCCCCTACCCCGCATCGCGGATATGGTCAATCAGATAGCTCAGTACAAGGTGTACTTGACCATAGACCTTATCATCAGCTCCCTATCCTCCTGGAGGACTGCCCCTACACCGCCTTCGAGGCGGGCGGCAGGCTCTATCATTTCCTGCACGTCCCCTTCAGTGTCACGAATGATGTCTCTGTCTTCCAGAGGGAAATGGACCGGATGGTGGACCAGTGCCAACTGAAGGCCACGTTCCCATATCTAGATAACATCACCATCTGCGGTCACGACTGGCAGGATCACAACACCAACCTCGAACAATTTTTCCAAGCGGCCAAAGCTTTTAACCTTACCTATAACAGGGACAAGTGTGTGTTCGGAACCACCCGACTTGCTATCCTTGGGTATGTCGTGGAGAACGGAGTCATTAGCCCTGACCCCGACTGTATGTGCCCCCTGTTGGAACTCCCTCTTCCCAACACGCACAGAGCCCTCAAACGGTGCCTGGGCTTCTTTTCCTATTACGTCCAGTGGGTCCCTCACTATGCAGACAAGGCCCGCCCCCCTGGTCAAGTCCACCACATTTCCCCTCTCAGCCAAGGCCCGCGCGGCCTTCAGTTGCATTAAAAGGGACATCGCCAAGGCAACGATGCATGAGGTGGACGAGACTATTCCCTTCCAAGTAGAGAGTGACGCCTCCGACTTTGCGCTGGCTGCTACCCTCAATCGGGCAGAAAGGCTGATAGCATTCTTCTCTCGTACCCTTCAAGGCCCTGAAATTCGGCACTCCGCGGTGAAGAAAGAAGCCCAGGCCATAGTGGAAGCTATTAGGCATTGGAAGCACTATCTCACCGGCAAAAGGTTTATCTTGCTGACTGACCAGCGCTCAGTTGCGTTCATGTTTAGCAACCAACAGCTCCATGTACCTATCCAAAAGTCTCTTAAAACACCCCTATTGTATCCGTCTCCACCGCCGTTGCCAGCAGCCCATTCCATGCACTCACCAATCTCTGAGTAAAAAACTTACCCCTGATATCTCCTCTGTACCTAATCCGCAGCACCTTAAACCTGTGTCCTTTTGCGGCAACCATTTGAGCCCTGGGAAAAAGCCAGGGAAAAAAATTACATTATGACTTTCTATATGTGTTGAGATTACTACTTCAGTAGGCCTAGAGTTTCTTGCCTTTTGACGCCTTCTTTTATCCAAAGAGGGGTTTCATATCAGCAGTTTTTATAATTCTATTGCACTTCTCCAGAATCCATTGATTTTTGAAGAATTGTATCTAATGTATCACTGTCTCAGCAGGTTCTTGGAAAACTAACAGATCCAGGACATTTATCAGTCTTCAACCCCATTATTTTGTATTACTTCCACCATTTTATTTTTCATTTAAGTAAAGGCCAAGTCAAAGACATGATGATCAAAGTTGAGTTTGCAGCCAAGTTTGCAGAAGTGCAAAGACAGGTGGAGGGGCAGATAGTGTTGAGCAAATAGGGAATCTGCAGAAGGACAGACAGATTAGGAGGATAGGCAAAGAAGTGGCAGATAGAATATAATGTTGAGAATGTATGGTCATGCACCTTGATAGGAGGAGTAAAGGTGTAGGCTATTTTCAGAGATTGAAAGGGGCTGAGGAGACCTCATGCAAGATTCCTTAAAGGTTAACTTGCAGTTAGGTCAGAGGTAAGGAAGACAAATGCAATGTGAGCAGTCATTTCGATAAGACTAGAATATAGAAACAAGGATGTAATGCTTAGGCTTTATATGGCATTGGTGAGACCACACTTGGAGTATTGAGAGCAGTTTTGGGCCCTTTATTTAAGAAGGTATGTGCTGCCATTGAAGAGAGTCCAGAGGAGGTTCACGAGAATGATTCCAAGAATGAAACGTTTAATGTATCAGGAATGTTTAATAGCTCTGCGCCTGTACTCATTAGAAATTAGAAGAATGAGAGTGAACCTCATTAAAACCTGTCAAAGTTAGAGTGGATGTTGAGAGGGTTTCCTATAGTGTGGTAGTCTAGGACCAGATGACACAGTCCTCAGAATAGAGGGACACTCCTTTAGAATAGAGATGAGGAGGAATTTCTTTTGGCAGAGAGTGGTGAATCTTGGAATTCATTGCCATTAACAGCTGTGAATCCCAAGTTATTGAGTACGTTTAAAGAAAAGATTAATAGGTTCTAGATTAGTCAGGGCATCAAAAATTAAGGTGAGAAGGCAGGAGAATGTGGCTGAGAGGGAGAATAAATCAGCCAATGATGGAATAGCAGAGCAGGAATGGTGGACCAACTGGCCTAATTCTGCTCCTTTGCCTTATGGTCTTAAGCTGTTATGGAGGTTATTTTCATATACATATGTACCTGTATTCACAGGTGCAATGAAAAACTTAATTACAGCAGCACGATGGTTATGTAGGTACCATTGACAAGAAAAATAGAAATTAAGTAATACTTATTTTTTTCAAGAAATAAGCACAATTAGAACAAAAAAAAGGTCTACTTGATTGCAAACTGATCAGAATGTTTACCCTGTTTAGGGTTTTGTCAGTTGGTTCAAGGACAAAATAGTTGAAATAGCTGCCCTTGAACCTGGTAGTGTGGGACATCAGGTCTCCATACCACTTTTCCAATGGCAATAGTGAAAAGATGGCATGGCCGATATGATAAGGATCTTTGATGATGGATGTTGATTTCTTGAAACAGGGCCTCCTTTATACACCACCAATGGTGGGGAGGGATGTGCTTATGAAGTCCACTATGAGTCCACTATTTTCTACCACTCCTTACATTCCTGCACATTCATATTGTCATTCCATACCATGATGCATTCAGTCAACATAATTTTAACTGTGCAACTGTAGAAGTTTCTTTGAGTGTTCAATGTTGAGCCAAACCCCCTTAACTTCCTAAGACATTTCTACTACACAGACTGATGCAAATACCTGTTTAACACCTCTGGTATTTTCTTGCCTACTCTACTTCCCAAACTTATTTTCTAAGAGGCTATATTGTCTGTTTTTATATTCCTCACTAGTTTTCCTCATTGTTTATTTTCTGATTCTTGATTTTTTTTTAAATTGCCTTTGTTGGATTCTGTATTTATTTCAATTTTCAGCTTTAATGTTAACTTTTGCCTCCTTTTAAATCTTCTCTTTCAGTTTAAGTCTCCCTTTCACATTCTTGGTTAGCCATTGTTGGTTTAGCCCTCCCTTGGAATCATACTTCCTTTGTGGGATTTCTTTTTACTGAGTACCATGAACTACCTCCTTAAATGTCTGCCACTACCTGCCTTCTATCGTCCCTGATGAAATAATCGCCCAGACTACTCAAGTCAATTATATCGACAGGCTAAAGTAATTCCATTCATTTAAGTTAAACTCATTTGGTCCTGACCCAAATTTTTCTAATTCGAAACATTTCAGAATTCGGTCATATCATATCCATTAGCTCCATGTGGATCTTCAACTCTGTTGGTATATATTGAATCTGCCTCATTGCTCATTACCAACCAAGATATTCTGTTCCTTGGTTGGTTCCATAGCACACAGCTCTATGAAATTATTTCAAAAGCCCTGTTTCTACCCTAATTAGCCAATCTACATGAAAATTACATCCCTTCATAATCATTACACACCCCTGATATTTGCAGATTAATACCCTTTCCTATTGTGTGGCTATTGTTTCTGGATCTATACACTGCTGCAACCAGATCTTCATGATCTCAGTTTTTATCCTCCACTCATATGGACTCAATTTTCATTCACTACTTTCCATAGTTTGCAGTGTATTAACAGCTATCCCTCTACTTTTTCCTTCCCACTATCTTCCTGAAAATCAGGTAGTCCTAAAACTGAAATAATCCTGAGTGTTATGTTCTTATCTTTGATTCCCCTATAACCATATAACAGCCTTCAGATCTTATGTAATAATCTCTATTACTTCATCTGTTTTATTACGTATGTTTTGTGAATTAAGGAACAACACAATTAGGTTTACCTTGTTCCCATTTTTAGTCATCCTAGCTTTTATTTTGCTCTATGTCCTATTTGAATCTCATCCTCAGTTTTGCATTCCGCTGTTATTTCTTTTAGAAAAGTAACATAAAGGTAAATGATCAGCGATATTATGAATTGGCAGATCAGGCATGAGGGGCCAAATGGTCTACATTTGTTTCTTTTTCTCAAGGATCACTAATTTTCATCATCTCCTTGAGATTAAAAGGTAGAAGATGCAAAGAAAGAACAATGTTAACATACAAGATAATACGATCTTAACACAAAAGCTGCAGATGACAAAATTTATTATTTTAATTCTATTTGCACCATCGTTAGATCTGTAATGATGCAGTGTTCTATATTCCCAATTCATTTTGCAGCCTAGGCACAATGAGCCAGACACCTCCCTGTGCCATACTTTGAAACACTTCCATGAACAAAGTCTTTAGTTAGGTTGTCATCACATAACAAAATATTATGCTAAAAGCACCTCAAATTTCAGTGTGTTATCTGTAGAAACAATAAATATTTCAGCAAATTACTTTTACAGCAAACATATTGCAACAATGACCTTAACACTTGAAGAATTTCTGCCATAGAGTTTCCTGTTATGTGTAATCTGTGAAGGATGTGGACGGCAAATTCTGGACATTAAAGGGAGAATGCTCATTCATATTCTGAAGTACATTTTGTCATCAACACCAAGGGCATTCACTGTTACTGGAATATCAGATTTCCATTGCACTTAAGTACTTTCTTAATCACACTGAATGTCAGGGCCTAACGGATTTGATTGGAGTTTCTAAACCAAAGTGGAAAAGTCACATCCAACTTCAAAGTTACATTATCATATGGCTATTGATGTTGAAATGAATTGTGCAGTTTTTCTGTTCTTCCTGTAATGATTAGGGTGTTACAGCTTGTAATCAGGTGTAAATTAATGAATTGAGGCCAAAGATACTTTAAAATGTATAACTTTTGACATTCATTTAAAGCATATAGAAAAATGAAGTACAGTTTCTTGTGAATGTATTACCATTTAATGATATTTCGCTTCTGCCATCCAAATTAAAACTTGTTCACAATTTTTTTCCTATCTTCAATCATGAGAATTTTCAATCCTATCAAAAGAAAAGTGTTGGCAATAGACAAGAAGGTAAAAAGTCAAAAGCTTTTATGAGAACAATAGCTAGATATAGATATAAATTAGAGTTATCAGCAAAACATGTTTTATTCAGCACCTTTTGTCAATAGATTTTAAAAGTTCCATTAGAATTCAAAGAACATCTGAAGTGGGAAAGATGAAGCCTTGGAACAGAAAGTCTAGTTGAGTTCACACTTAGAACAAGATGCCAAAGTTCAACACTCACAGCAGATATAATTGGCTGGAGGATCATTAAGGAACTATTCTCTACTGGTGATCATTAGAGAAATTACAATGCATTTTGATGTATAGAAATTGGCCTAAATCACTCACCTACAAAGAAAGAAGTAGAGTTAAATTTCAGGTCAAAGATTCTTGATTGGAACTGTGAAATTGAAAAAAAAAATAAACTTAGTTTTAAGTTGCAGAGAGAATGGTGTGTTGGATAGGATCAAATGAATGCCATGCAGGAAGCATATATATTCTCCCCTGTACTGTGTGGGTTTCCTGTAGTTGTTTTGTTTTTCTCCCACATTCCAAAAATATGCCTGGGTTAGGGTGAGTAAGTTGTGGGTATGTAAACTTGGCACCAGATGTGTGATGACACTTGCAGGCCGTCTGCAGCACAGTCTCAGACTATGTTGGTAGCTGATGCAAAACAACACATCTCGCTGTATGTTTCGATGCACAAGTGACAAATGAAACTAATCTTTACCTTTTGTCAACTGTGCCAAGGTGATTCTACTGCTAATGGTTTCTTCTGGTTGATGGATAATGAGGGCAGGTAAAGAGGAAAAATAACAAACAAAAGGACATGTGAAGTACAGGCACAAAGTTGTTGAAACCAAAGAGATAATACTACAAATGTCCAATGGACCAGACAGGGTCTGTGAAGAAACAAAGCTGTGTTAAGATCACACAGCCTTACAACATTAAGGATGTGCCCCAAAGGCTACAACATTCTCCAATGAAAGAAGAAGTTCTGTTCCTCAAGTTTAAGTTACATATTAGCACTGTGCAAGGGGAAACAGACTGATAGTCTGAAATGAGAAAGCAACAGAGAATTAAAATGTCAATGGAAAAGCAGAGCTATCCCTGCCTATAGAATAGAAGTATTCTGCAAAGTGTTCATTCAATCTGGTGACCAGTGTGGTAAACTGGGTTGCTAATTAAGTACTTTACCCCAAATGGTATTGAACTTCTGGGTTACTGGAGCTGCATTTACTGAGGCAAATGGAAATTATTTCATCACTCTCCTAATCAAAGACTTTTGGCTAAAAGGACTTTTGAATGTTTGGGGGTGACTTATTCATTGTAAGATATTCTGCCTCTGTCCTGCTTTTGTGGTTAAAAAGTATGTTCATGAATGGGCTGATTAAATTTCTGGTCAATAAAAACACTCAGAATGTTGAAGTTGATGCCATTAATTGTCAGAGTAGTTAACTAGAATTTCTCAGGTGTAAACTTGAAAGACTAAAATGTTACTTATCAGCCCAAGATTGAATGTGGCATTTTTGTATGCGTAAGACTATTCTGGACCAATAGAACCTTTAGAAATCCATAGACACTGAGCAGTTCATGATAGATTCATCACATCCTTCATTCCAGTCTAACTGCATGGTGCATTGTTTCAGGAGAGCTAGGAGATCCTGGACAAACCTTTCTCTCTTATTCTCTGCAAGAAGCTATAGGAGATGGAACTGGAGCAGGTTAAGAGGGAAGCCAGAGTGGGGAATGGACAAAGAGATTACTAGAAATTAGATTAATCGATATTCATGCGGCCTGGAGGCTAAACAGATGGAATATGATGAGTTGCTCCTCTAATTTGACGGTGGCGAGAGGAGGCCAGGGACCATCATGACAGATTGGGAATGGGAAGTTGAATTAAAATGGGTGGCCACTGTGAAATCATTCCTTTTGCAGCAGACTTAAGTAAAGCACTTTTCTCCAATACTATAAGCTTCTGAACTAATCAGTTCTCACACGCCCCCTGACCAGTGGTGCTGCCGTATTCTCAGACCCTTTTTATCTCTATCACTATTTCTATTTCTATTCTAATATACAGGTATATTCAATTATTATTCTATATTTTTCTATTATTCTATAATATTTAATTCTATCTCTCTCAGGTATTCTAGTACTGTAATTTTAGCATCAATTCACTCACAGCTGCAGGTTGCACTACAGTCTTTGCCTTGTTCAATTGTTTAGCGCTCGTAATTACATTTATTGTGGTATTTCTTCTTCTTCTTCTTCTTCTTCTTCTTCTTCTTATTCTTCTTCTTATTATTATTACTACCAGTGCGTTCTTTACTCTGCAGGCTTTGTGAGAGCAAGAAATTTCACTGCACTCATATATATGAGAATAAACTAATCTGATCTGATCATACTCTTGATTTGTGCCTTTCAGATAGTGAAAAACCTTATGGTTTCACTCACTGCAGGACATCCATCTTTTGACCTGGTATGGTAATGACTGTGGCTGGTTCTGGTGAGTTTCTGATATAAAGATTAATAATGCAATACCTCACATTACACATAGAGATAAAATACTGTAATAATATTCTTAACACAGGAAAATAAGCTCTAAACTTATGAAGCCCCCACACTAGTCTGGTAGATGCCAGAATCTGGAGCAACAACAGTTTATGACAACTACAGGACTATAACAATTACAGGTTTGTAACAAATAATCTATGTCATTTAAAGTCCAAATAAATATATTATCGAAGTACCTCTTAGTTACCATATACTATCTTGAGATTCTTTTTTAAGGGATTCACAGTAGAAGAAAGAAATACAATAAAAACAAAGAAAAATTACACACAAGGATTGAAAAACACCAATATGCAAAAGAAGACAAACTGTGCATAAATAGACACACAGAAAGCGGAGCGGCCTGTGGAAAGCGGCCAGTGAGTCAGTGGGCCAGTGAACGAGTGGAGATTTGAGGCTTTGACTCGAGAGGCTTCGACGAGAAGAGGCGGAGGACGCGTTTCACTCCAAGTGAGGTAAGGCCGGGTAAGTTCCTTTCAAAGGAGAAAGCTTCAAAAGTTGAGGCAAGTATTGGGTAGGTCATGGCAGCTGAGATCGGCCCCGTGATTTGTTCATCCTGCAGCATGTGGGAAATCAGGGATACTTCCAGTGTCCCTGACGACTATGTGTGCAGGAAGTGTGTCCAACTGCAGCTTCAGGCAGACCGCATTGCGTGTCTGGAGCTGTGATTGGATTCATACTGGAGCATCCGCGATGCTGAGAAAGTCGTGACTAGCACTTTCAGTGAGTTGGCCACATCGCAGGTAAAGGCTACACAGGCAGAAAGGGAAGGGGAGGCCACTAAACAGCGTAGCAGTAGGCAGGTAGTGCAGGAGTCCCCTGAGGTCATCTCCCTCCTAAACAGATTACTGTTTTGGATACTGCTGGGGGAGATGTCTCATCAGGGGAAGGCAGCAGCAGCCGAGTTCATTACACCATGGGAGGCTCTGCAGCACAGGAGGGAAGGAAAAGGAGTGGGAGAGCTAAGTGATAGGGGATTCAATTGTAAGGGGAATAGATAGCCGTTTCTGCAGCCGCAAACGAGACTCCAGGATGGTATGTTGCCTCCCTGGTGCAAGGGTCAAGGATGTCTCTGAGCGGCTGCAGGACATTCTGGAATGGGAGGGTGAACAGCCAGTGGTCGTGGTGCACATAGGTACCAACGATATAGGTAAAAAACGGGATGAGGTCCTACAAGGTGAATTTAGGGAGTTAGGAGATAAACTAAAAAGTAGGTAATAATCTCTGGATTACTACCAGTGCCACATACTAGTCAGAGTAGAAATAGGAGGATACTTCAGATGAATACGTGGCTTGAAAAATGGTGCAAGGGGGAGGGATTCAAATTTCTGGGGCATTGGAACCAGTTCTGGGGGAGGTGGGACCGGTATAAATAGGACGGTCTGCACCTGGGCTGGACTGGAACCAATGTCCTAGGGGGAGCGTTTGCTACTGCTGTTCCGGAGGCTTTAAACTAATGTGGCAGGGGGATGGAAACAAGTGCAGAGAGACAGAGGGGTGTAAAATGAGGGTAGAAGCAAAAAGTAGTAAGGTGAAAAGTAAAAGTGGCAGGCAGGCAAATCCAGGGCAAAAAGCAAAAAGGACCACTTTTCAACATAATTGTATAAGAGCTAAGAGTGTTGTAAAAACAAGCCTGAAGGCTTTGTGGGTCAATGTGAGGAGCATTCTTAACAAGGTGGATGAATTGAATGTGCAGATAGTTATGAATGAATATGATATAGTTGGGATCAGAGACACATGGCTCCAGGGTGACCAAGGATGGGAGCTCAACATCCAGGGATATTCAATATTCAGGAGGGATAGACAGGAAAGAAAAGGAGGTGGGGTAGCATTGCTGGTTAGAGAGGAGATTAACGCAATAGAAAGGAAGGACATTAGCCTGGAGGATGTGGAATCGATATGGGTAGAGCTGCATAACACTAAGAGGCAGAAAATGCTGGTGGGAGTTGTGTACAGGCCACCTAACAGTAGTAGTGAGGTTGGGGATGGCATTAAACAGGAAATTAGAAATGTGTGCAATAAAGGAACAGTAGTTATAATGGGTGACTTCAATCTACATATAGATTGGGTGAACCAAATTGGTAAGGGTGCTGAGTAAGAGGATTTCTTGGAATGTATGTGGGATGGTTTTCTGAACCAACATGTCGAGGAACCAACTAGAGAGCAGGCCATTCTAGATTGGGTATTGAGCAATGAAGAAGAGTTAGTTAGCAATTTTGTCGTGCGAGGCCCCTTGGGTAAGAGTGACCATAATATGGTGGAATTCTTCATTAAGATGGAGAGTGACATAGTTAATTCAGAAACAAAGGTTCTGAACTTAAAGAAGGGTAACTTTGAAGGTATGAGACGTGAATTAGCTAAGATAGACTGGCAAATGATACTTCAAGGGTTGATGGTGGATATGCAATGGCAAGCATTTAAAGATCGCATGGATGAACTACAACAATTGTTCATCCCAGTTTGGCAAAAGAATAAACCAGGGAAGGTAGTGCACCCGTGGCTGACAAGGGAAATTAGGGATAGTATCAAGTCCAAAGAAGAAACATATAAATTAGCAAAAAAAAGCGGTACACCTGAGGACTGGGAGAAATTCAGAGACCAGCAGAGGAGGACAAAGAGCTTAATTAGGAAAGGGAAAAAAGATTATGAGAGAAAGCTGGCAGGGAACATAAAAACTGACTGTAAAAGCTTTTATAGATACGTGAAAAGAAAAAGATTGGTCAAGACAAATGTAGGTCCTTTACAGTCAGAAACAGGTGAATTGATCATAGGGAACAAAGACATGGCAGACCAATTGATTAACTACTTTGGTTCTTTCTTCACTAAGGAGGACATAAATAATCTTTCGGAAATAGTAAGGGACCGATGGTCTAGTGAGATGGAGGAACTGAGGGAAATACATGTTAGTAGGGAAGTGGTGTTAGGTAAATTAAAGGGATTAAAGGCAGATAAATCCCCAGGGCCAGATGGTCTGCATCCCAGAGTGCTTAAGGAAGTAGCCCAAGAAATAAAGGATGCATTAGTGATAATTTTTCAAAACTCTTTAGATTCTGGATTAGTTCCTGAGGATTGGAGGGTGGCTAATGTAACCCCACTTTTTAAAAAAGGAGGGAGAGAAAAACCGGGGAGTCTGACATCGATGGTGGGGAAAATACTACAGTCGGTTATCAAAGATGTGATAACAGCACATTTGGAAAGAGGTGAAATCATCGGACAAAGTCAGCATGGATTTGTGAAAGGAAAATCATGTCTGACAACTCTTATAGAATTTTTTGAAGATGTAACTGGTAGAGTGGATAGGGGAGAGCTAGTGGATGTGGTATATTTAGATTTTCAAAAGGCTTTTGACAAGGTCCCACACAGGAGATTAGTGTGCAAACTTAAAACACACAGTATTGGGGGTATGGTATTGATGTGGATAGAGAATTGGTTGGCAGACAGGAAGCAAAGAGTGGGAGTAAATGGGACCTTTTCAGAATGGCAGGCAGTGACTAGTGGGATACCACAAGGCTCAGTGCTGGGACCCCAGTTGTTTACAATATATATTAATGATTTAGATGAGGGATTTAAATGCAGCATCTCCAAGTTTGCTGATGACACGAAGCTGGGCGGCGGTGTTAGCTGTGAGGAGGATGCTAAGAGGATGCAGGGTGACTTGGATAGGTTAGTTGAGTGGGCAAATTCATGGCAGATGCAATTTAATGTGGATAAATGTGAGGTTATCCACTTTGGTTGCAAGAACAGGAAAACAGATTATTATCTGAACAGTGGCTGATTAGGAAAAGGGGAGATGCAACGAGACCTTGGTGTCATTGTACACCAGTCATTGAAGGTGGGCATGCAGGAACAGCAGGCGATGAAAAAGGCAAATGGTATGTTGGCATTCATAGCAAAAGGATTTGAGTACAGGAGCAGGGAGGTTCTACTGCAGTTGTACAAGGCCTTGGTGAGACCGCACCTAGAATATTGTGTGCAGTTTTGGTCCCCTAATCTGAGGAAAGACAATCTTGCCATAGAGGGAGTACAGAGAAGGTTCACCAGATTGATTCCTGGGATGGCAGGACTTTCATATGAAGAAAGACTGGATCGACTGGGCTTATACTCACTGGAATTTAGAAGATTGAGGGTGGATCTTATTGAAACGTATAAAATTCTAAAGGGATTGGACAGGCTAGATGCAGGAAAATTGTTTCCGATGTTGGGGAAGTCCAGAACGAAGGGTCACAGTTTAAGGATAAAGGGGAAGCCTTTTAGGACCGAGATGAGGAAAAACTTCTTCACACAGAGTGGCAGAGTGGTGAATCTGTGGAATTCTCTGCCACAGGAAACAGTTGAGGCCGGTTCATTGGCTATATTTAAGAGGAAGTTAGATATGGCCCTTGTGGCTAAAGGGATCAGGGGGTATGGAGAGAAAGCAGGTACAGGGTTTTGAGTTGGATGATCAGCCATGATCATACTGAATGGTGGTGCAGGCTCGAAGGGCCGAATGGCCTACTCCTGCACCTATTTTCTATGTTTCTATGTTTCTAAAAATAATAATTAGGACATGAGTTCCAGAGTTCTTGAAAGTGAGTCCATAGGTTGTGGAATCAGTACTGAGTTGAGATGAGTGGAGTTATCCATGGATGGTTGAACTGCTCCTGGACCTGGTGGCATGGGACCTAAGGCTATAATACCTCATTCCCATTGGCAAGAATGAGAAGAGAGTATGACCTGTATGGTGTATTTAATATTTCAGTAATATTTCAGTAATACTCTAAATATATCATTTAATTAAGCATTCTTAGTTTGTTTAAATAATTCATAATGGGTTATATGTAAAAGTAGGGTTTAGTACTTTTTCTTAAGGATTATATGGGTCGGCACAACATGGAGGGCTGTAGGGCCTGTACTGTGCCGTAGTGTTCTATGGTTCTATGGTAGTACTTTAATATCATGACAAAACTTAACAGGGTTCTTGATGCTCGATGCTTCTTTCCTTTGGCAGTGCTCCTTGTAGATATACTCAATATGGGGTCAGCTTTCAATGTGATGGTCTGTGCTATGTCCACTAGTTACTGTAGGCTTTTCTATCCCTGGGCTTTGGTATTTCCATACTAGTCCTTGATGCAACTGGTTAGGATACTCTCCACTTTGCATCTAAAGAAATTTGACAAAGGTTTAGATCACAAAGTTCTACAGGACTAGGCAGGGTTTTGACCTTAACTTCTGAAAATGTCTTGACCTTCACAGATTCTGCTTGAACCATTGAGTCCCTCCATCAGACTGTTTGGTGCAGTAAAAAAATACTCTAATTAGTAGCTTTTGAAGCATAATTTTTAATATAAACACATTAATAAATGAGGGATTTTAAATTGCATTTATTACACTGGGTTGCATTGTACTACTAAAGCCAATGTGCTACCCAAAGCTGGCTTCAGGTCTTTTGACCATGTCTAAAAGGCAGAAATCATGAGTGTAATGGAATATTCTACAATGAACACCTCAAGCAGCAGCCAGAACAGTGCAGGCTTCCTCCCCAGACAGACTTTAACAGGAAGCACAGCAGGAGGTTGTGGAGCTTTTCCAGCTACTGACTATTTGGCTTTTGTTAGATTTCAAATGCCTCTACTAGACAGAAGCTCATAAAGCTATTCAAAACATGGTAATTTAAGTACATAAACAATACAAAAATTAATAACATTAAACTGAAGTCAGTTAACTGACAAGAGCTAATATCACTTATTCCCCAGGCTGAGAATGATTATTGGAATGTATGGGGACTCAGCTCCTGTGCCAGGACTGGCAAGATTGCAGCATAATACTTGGTGGAGCTCTGCTGTGGGACTCCTTATTAAACCAGTAGCTAGTGTCAGGATCCAGTCCAATGCTTCAGTATCCCATGAGTGTGCCACTTGTGTTGGGACTACAATATGGCATCAATGATTGGTTGTTCGTAATGTGATGAAATGCTACTGCAGATCTACCAGTATCTCTCTGTATCCCCTGATGGCTTCATTGACAGCTGAGCTGAGACCAGAAAACCAGTTATTTGTACATAATTGGAAGCTGCTGGCCGCAGAGCTCTCCTTCTACAAAGAATCATCAACTCTTCCCTCATGGGCCTGACTCACATTATTATCACACCTATCTGTAAATCAGAATCACCCCGCTAAGATGTCAGTCAATAAGATTGCTTGGAATGGAGTAGAATAACTCAGTGTATTGATCTGTGCCAGTTACATTCTTTGGCTGTTCACTTTCCATCTGCATTAGAACCAAGGGAACAGCCAGGGGCTTTGAAAACTGTACAGGTTGTTGGCATTTCCTAAGCTGTGAATGTCTGCCAGAATGCAATGCAAATTATTATCAGTTAGTGGAAACTAGTAACTGACCTCACCTCTGTCAGCTGATAGGACTGGAATAAGGTATCCATTTTCTTTTCTACAGCCACAAGATGGACAAAGTAAATGCCCGGAACACTGCTGTGTGCACAGATGTTTACAGTAAACTTTAAGCTCATCATTGCTCTTTGCAAAATGTTTTTCAAATCCTCACAGCATGACAATGTCAGAAATCAGTATGCAGTTGTACAAATAACCTACAGCCACAGCCCTGCTATCCATAAGGCCTCTCCTTGTTTTGTGATTTTCTTGCAGAATTCCATGAGGATGAACCCTCATTTTTGGAATTCTGCATTTGGAAAAAATATAATATAATTTGATATTGTTCAAAAGAGTTTACTATAAGTCTCAGACAATTGTTTTATGATATTTATAAAAGATTATAGGGTGAACTTATCTTGAATTTAATATCCTATCAACTTATGTTGAAAGATAGTCTCAGTAGGCAGCTAACTCACAAGCTGTCAGTTCATAGAAACATAGAAAACGTACAGCACAATACAGGCCCTTCGGCCCACAAACTGTGCTGAACATGTCCTTACCTTAGAAATAACCTAGGGTTACCCATAGCCCTCTATTTTTCTGAGCTCCATTTACCTGTCCAGGAGTCTCTTAAAAGACCCTATCGTATCCACCTCCACCACTGCCATCAGCAGCCCAACCCATGCACTCACCACTCTCTGTGTAAAAACTTACCCCGGCAACTCCTCTGTACCTACTTACAAGCAGCATAAAACTGTGCCCTCTCATGCTAGCCATTTCAATCCTGAGAAAAAGCCTCTGACTATCCACACAATTAATGCCTCTCATCATATTATACGAGGGGTGATTGATAAGTTTGTGGCCTAAGGTAGAAGGAGTCAATTTTAGAAAAGCTAGCACATTTATTTTTCAACATAGTCCCCTCCTACATTTACACACTTAGTCCAGCGGTCGTGAAGCATACAGATCTTGGACCTCCAGAAAGTGTCTGCAGATGGGTGATTGATAAGTTTGTGGCCTAAGGTAGAAGGCGATGAGTTATACAGCTCCTTCTAACTTAGGGCACAAACTTATCAATCACCCCTGAAGAGTTATTAACTGATGAATTATTAACTTAAAACTTTCTTCATAATCACTCAAAGAGTTGAACACGATGTGCATGTAATGAGAGCTGTATAACTCATCTCCAATTTACTGATGTTCAAATCAAACATATTCTTCTCCCACCCATTTCACTTTGTTCTCAACATTTCTGAGAAGTGCTTCCTCAATTTCACCAATTACCTGCCAATATGTGTGTTGGATTTCAGATCCTTGGTCCTGCCGGGCAGCGTAATAGAGAATCATTACACAGTAGAGTAGCAATTAGTGTGACAATATTACAGCTTGGGGCATTGGGGTGCAGAGTTTAATCCTGGTGTCCTCTGTGAGGAGTCTGTACATCGTCCCCGTGGAATGCGTAGGTTTTCCCAGGTGTTTCAATTTCATCCCTCAGTCCAAAGATGTACCATGTATGCTGGTCATTCACTATAAGTTGTCCCATGATTGGACTAGGGTTAAATTGAGGTGGTCCGGGTTTCTGGGTGGCGTGACTCCAAGGGCCAGAAGGGCCCATCCTTGCTGTATCTCTAAATTAAAGAAAATAAATTAAAATAAGATACATCGTGCTCAATATTTTCTCTCTCTTGAAATTAGTCTTTTCTGGTGTACAAAGTAATTACCAACTGCAGCATGGATGTCCATCAGTTTATCTCCCAAAAATTTGCAGTTTTGGCCAAGGACACTTTGGTCAAAATATCAGTGTGTTTTTTTCTAGAATTATGTAGTAAAACAGGGCTCACACTGAATTAAATGCATACCATTCATTTTAATAGACTGGCACACAATTAGCTGTGCAGAAATCATGGTTGATTGGAGTACTGTGCAGATACAACAGAAGCTTTCCTGCGCAGGTCTGGCAAAGAGCTTTAAAATGCAGGACATTATTTGACAGGAATTGCTGATTGGTGTACTGCATAGACCCAACAGCAGCATTACCAGGTAGGTCTAATGGAGAGCTTTAAAAACCAAGAATCCATAAAAGAGAGGTACAGCAGGACATTGATAGGATGCAAAACTGGGCTGAGAAGTGGCAGATGGTGTTCAACCCAGTTAAGTGTGAGGTGGTTCATTTTGGTAGGTCAAATATGATGGCAGAATACAGCATTAATAGTAAGACTCTTGGCAGTGTGGAGGATCAGAGGGATCTTGGGGTCCGAATCCATAGGACACTCAAAGCTGCTACGCAGGTTGACTCTGTGGTTAAAAAGGCATATGGTTCATTGGCCTTCATCAACTGTGGGATTAAGTTTAAGAGCCAATAGGTAATGTGCAGCTATATAGGACCCTGGTCAAACCCCACTTGGAGTACTGTACTCAGTTCTGGTCACCTCACTGCAGGAAGGATGTGGAAACCACAGAAAGGGTGCAAAGGAGATTTACAAGGATGTTGCCTGGATTGGGAAGCATGCCTTATGAGAATAGGTTGAGTGAACTTGGCCTTTTCTCCTGGGAGCGATGGAGGATGAGAGGTGATCTGATAGAGGTGTACAAGATAATGAGAGACATTGATCATGTGGATAGTTAGAGGCTTTTCCCCAGGGCTGAAGTGACTAGCACGAGAGGGCATAGTTTTAAGGTGCTTGAAAGTAGATACAGAGGAGATGTCAGGGGTAAGTTTTTTTATGCAGGGAGTGGTGAGTGCATGGAGTGGGCTGCCAGTGGCGGTGGTGGAGATGGAAACGATAAGGTCTTTTAAGAGATGCCTGGATAGGTACATGAAGCTTAGAAAAATAGAGTGCTGTGGGTAAGCCTAGGTAGTTCTAAGGTAAGGACATGTTTAGCACAGCTTTGTGGACCGAATGGCCCGTATTGTGCTGTAGGTTTTCTATGTTTCTAATTTATGCTTCCAAGTTCCTGCCTGATAGCTTCATATTTCACCTTACTCCAATTAAACGCTTTCCTAACTTTCCTGTTCCTATCCCTCTCCAAGTACTGATCCGTGAAAAAGACACGAAAAGGAAACTCGGATTGTAGTTTGCTTCCCAGTTGCCAGTGGCCAAGATGGTTCTGAACATGTCCACAATAGCCTGAAAAGGGAGGGTGAGCAGCCAGAAGTCATGGTACATATTGGTACCAATGACATAGGTAGAAAAAGTGAGGATGTCCTGAAAAATGAATACAGGGAATTACAGGGAAGGAAGATGAGATGCAGGACCTCAAGGGTAGTAATCTCAGGATTGCTACCTGTGGCACACTACACTGAGGATAGGAATAGAATGAGGTGGGAGATAAATGTGTGGCTGAAGAATTGGAGCAGGGGGCAGGGTTTCAGATTTCTGGACCGTACAAATGGGATGGGTTGCATTTGAATTTGAGGGGTCCAATATTCCTGCAGGCAGATTTATTAGAGCTGTTAGAAGTGGTTTAAACTAATATGGCAGGGGATAGGAACACAATATGATAGAGCTGAGGATGAGACAAAAGGTTTACAAGTAGATAACGGATGTAATGTGAATGTAAGGAAGGACAAGCCAATGATTGGATACAAATGCAGAAGAGCAGAGAGTTAAATTGTACTACAGAGGCAAAATACAAAATGGCAAAGAATGCAGGACTGAAGATGTTGTATTTATATGCACACAGCATTCAGAATAAGGTGGACGAACTAGTGGCGCAATCAGAGATTGGTTGGTTTGAATGTTGTGGGCATCATTGAGTTGTGGTTGAAAGAAGGCCGCAGTTGGGAACTTAACATCAAAGGATATACTTTGTATTGAAAGTAATGCATAGGCGGTGGTGTGGCTCTGTTGGTAAGGGATAGAATTACATTCTTTCAAAGGAGAAGCCATAGGGTCAGAGAATGTTGAATCTTTGTGAGGAAGGCAAAAGAAAGGCAATTATAGGCCAGTTAGCCTAACCTCTGTGATTTGGAAAGTGTTGGAGTTTATTATTAAGGTTGAGGTTTCAAGGTATTTGGAGAGACAAATGATAAAATAAGTCAAAGCCAGCATGGTTTCCCTAAAGAGAAATCTTGCCTGACAAATCTGTTAGAGTTCTTTGAGGAAGTAACAAGCAGGGTGGACAAAGGAGAGGCAGTAGATGCCATTTACTTGGATTTTCAGAAAGCATCTGATAATGTGCCACACATGAGTCTACTTAACAAGATAAAATCCTATGGCATTACAGGAAAGATACTGCATGGATAGAGGAATGGTTGCCAGGCAGGTGGCAGTGGATGGGAATAAAAGAGGCTATTTCTGGTTGGCTGCCAGTGACTAGAGGTGTTCCTCAGGGGTCAGTATTGGGACCGCTACTTTTCACATTGTTTTTGAAATATTTAGATAATGGAATTGCTGGCTTTGCGGCAAAGATTGTGGATAATATGAAGATAGGTGGAGGAGTAGGTAATGCTGAGGAAGCAATGCGATTGCAGCAGGACTTAGACAAACTGAAAGAATGCGCAAAGAAGTGGAAGATGGAAGACAGTGTTGGGAAATGTATGATAATGTATTTTGGTAGAATACATTATGGGGTGATATTTCAAATTTCAGAGATACATTTGATACATGAATACAAGATACATGAATCTTCATGCAAGACTCCCAGAAGGTTAATTTACAGGTTGAGTTTGTGGTAAAGAAAGCAATGTTGTCATTCAGTTCAAGATGAATAGAATATAAATATAAAAGCAAAGAGATAATGCTGAGTCTTTATAGGATTCTAGTCAGGCCACCCTTGGACAATTGTCAACAGTTTTGGGTCTGTTATCTCAGAAATGATGTATTGTCATTGGAGAGAGTCCAGAGGAGGTTCATGAGGATGATTACAGGAATGAAGGGATTAATGTATGAGGAGCATTTGGTAGCTTTGGGCCTGTACTCACTGGAATTTAGAAGAATGTGTGTGGATCTCATTGTAACCTACCAAGTGTTGAAAGGACTAGATAGAGGATGTTTCCTACGGTGGAGGTATCCAGAACTAGAAGGCACAGCCACAAAATTGAGGAGCGACCTTTTAAAACAGAGGTAAGGAGGATTTTTTTAGCCAGAGAGTAGTAAATCTGAGGAATTCTCTGCCACAGACTGCAGTGGAGGACAAGTCTGTGTGAATACCTAAGGAGTTGATTGTGTTCTGTTTAGTCCAGACATCAAAGGATCTGACAAGAAGGCTGGTGTATGGGCTTGAGTAGGATCCGGGAACAGCCATGATAGAATGGCAGAGCAGACTCAGTGGGCTAAATGGCCTAATTCTGCTTCTATGTCTAATGGTTTTATGGTCTAATCTCATCTGGGCATGAGACCTTAAATGCACATTCCCCATCAAACAGAGTAACACATATACCATAATGGTGCAAGAGGAAACAGAGAGGCCATGGAGCTGAAAGACAAATTTTCCAAATTCATCCTTTTCAATTTAGAAGTGTTCTTTGATACTATTGATGGGATGAGGGGATTCTGTGCAGTGACAGAGCTAGGAAACTCTACAGTTTATTGGGAAAGTCTGACAAAGTGGCTCGATGGTGTCAAACTCCTGTAACAATCTCCTTGCCGTGGAGTAACACTGCAAGGACTTCCATAATGTTTAGAAATATGCTGAGGTGAGATGTCTAAAGACATATGAAGGGCTTTCATCTTATTGATACGTACAACCTCTCTCTCACAGACACAAAGAAGCAAACACAACGAAAAAACACACAGAGTAGATACTATATGCTTCAGGGATAGGAAGGAGGAATCAGGTCTGTACAAACTGCATGGAGTTAACCAAACGGAGACAGACAGATAGCAGAGAGGTTACAAAAGGGGCATTCAGCTGGGGAGAACAAAAAACTGCCAGGCAGCTGCTTTCCATAACAAGTTTCCTCAGAATCCTTCATAGGGTGTATACAGGGGCCTGAAGAGTCTGTTTCTCAAAACAAATGGAAGAATTGCAGCAGGAAGAGCTGGAAGAAGTGAAGCAGGTGGATATGGAAGATGAAGAGTTTCCACACTGTATCATTGAGCTTGACACCCACTTCAGAAGAGCAATAAATGGTAGCATGAGGGAGCAAAGTACTACTTCAAAGGGCAAAGGATGGGAACTGGGCACCATTAGGCTATGGTCTGACTTGAAACCAAAGTGAAAAGGTACAGGGAACTGAGAGAAGGGGATCAAAACATTGCTCCTGTCTTGGAGAATCAATGACATGTTGTGACTATAATGCCTTGTTTACATAGCTCATGCTAGGCCAGTCTGTTAAGGCACAGGGATGATTGAAGGAGACCATCGCTACAGAACAGCCAAGTTCAAAGTTGAATGTAAATTTATTATCAAATTGTGTATACAATATGTTGCCATATATTACCTTGAGAATGAGGTTGCCAATAGAGCCTCTATAGAGACTGTAAACAGTTCCTGGCAAAGTCCTAATATTCACCTCCTCACACAGGGGTAAGTGGAACCACAGTGGAGGAAATAAGCAGGATCTGTAGGCAATCTGAAACCATCAGTGTAATTTTGTTCTGATTTGTAGAACATTTAATCACTGCCACATGGGTACAGCTCTGTGCTCTTCCAGAGCATGTCAGGACACCATAACCCTGATCTGTACTTTCACAGAGTGGGGAGAAGTTACTCATCAGCTGCCACTCAAGACTAGGGGTTCCCAACCTGGAGTCCACTGACCTCTCAGTTCCCGGTAAGGGTCCATGGCATAAAAAAGTCTTTGAATCCGTACTGTAGACTCAGGGGCAGTGGAATGGCATATCAAATGCAGGTGCAGCCACATGCACCCCATTTACACACACCTTATCTTCATTTGATTCTGCTCTGGTGCATGTCAGGATGCTGAAGCATGGGCCCAACTGCAGACCAAGTACTGTGCACACTGTGATATTTACTGAGTAGCAAATCCAGCGGGGCAACAAAGTCAGCGTCAATGTTCAAGCAAAGATCAAAACATCCAGAGAAATCCAAAGACCAGAATCGGAAAACATGCATAGTTGATATTCAGACAGATAGAGTACAGATACAAATGCTGGAAAGGCTCAGGAAAACTCACTGGCACAATCTGGCAACAAACAGGTAAAAACACAGGACTGAAATACACTGAGCAATAAACAGAGAGGCAGATGATAGGTGGAGCACAATGAGACACAGGTGGCAGCAATACAGGTAATAATGAGAAACAGGTGAGAGACAGAGTATTCAGTCATACAGGGGACGAAGTAGAGCAGGAACAGGGAAGGAAGCACATGGCAATACAAAACCACAGACTGACAGCTAGGAGGAAACACACAAAAAGACAGAGTTCAACTGGAGGTACTGACAGCATGGGGAAGGGGAGTGAAGACAGCAGGAATCAGGCACCAATGCTTGGAGGTCTGGATTCTAGCTTAACAATGAGTTTGCAAGTTGACCTAGAAGTTGAGCAGCCTAAATGCCACCTTGCTTTTCCACTACTGTCTAGTCAGGTGGCAGAGAGGGTGCATTGTGAGCAGGTTGAGGACATTGATGTCTCCTCTTCTGGTGAGCACATGGTCATCTGTCACAACCAACTCTAAGGTGGCTTACTCACCTCGCCACCAGCAATCTGAAAATGTTTCCGTGATTGGCCATGGGCAGCAGTCTGAAACCAGTGCCTCTAGAGACAGAAGAGCATCAAGGCCAACTGTTCATATTCCAATCTACAGCGAGCAGTCTTCCAAAGTCTTCCTTGGAAGGCAGTGGAGGCCAATTCTCTGGATGCTTTCAAGGAGGAGCTAGATAGGTATCTTATGGATAGGGAAATCAAGGGATATGGGGACAAGGCAGGAACCGGGTATTGATAGTAGATGATCAGCCATGATCTCAAAATGGTGGTGCAGGCTCGAAGGGCCGAATGGTCTACTTCTGCACCTATTGTCTATTGTCTATAAAAGGGTATACAGTACTGCAATACAGGGACTCTAAACCCACATGCACGGTAACAAATTGTAAGGATTTCTAGAATGTGCCTCCAAAAGAGAGATACTTGATATACTTTACTCTTTAAGTTCACGTGCTTTGCTATCAATCTCTGTACAAGCACAACCACATTTACAAAGCACCTTGTTATTCTTCTGTGACTGTAATGTTGTCAGCCAGGTGTAACTGACAGAGCTCTGGCACACACAGTGATGTCTGCATGGACTAGCATGGTATATTTAGTGAATCACTCAATGGGTATGTGCCCTGTGATGGTGCTTCAGGTTGCCTTTCACTTGAGTGATGCCGTCCCTGTGAGCACTAATCTTGAATGACAGCTGCTGCTTCCTTCGGAGATGTGCAGACACGAGCCATTGGAAGCAAACTGATCTGCTAGGGTTTATATCTGAAAACCAATGCCAGCTGGTACCTCAGACATTTTTTTTTACACCTACAGTTCTCTTATCAGCACAGCCATTATTATACAACAAATCAAAGCACTGAGACAGAATCAGAATCAAGTTTCTGGTATATGACTGGTATATGTCATGGTATATGTCATGAAATTTGTTAACTTATCAGCAGCAATTCAATGCAATACATGATAATATAGAAAGAAAAAAATAAGTAAATCAATTACAGTTACAATATATATTAAATATTTAGATTAAACATAGTGCAAAAATAAGTAAATCAATTACAGTTACAATATATATTAAATATTTAGATTAAACATAGTGCAAAACAGAAATAATACATATAAAAAAGTGAGATGGTATTCATGAGTTCAATGTCCATTTAGAAATTGTATGACAGAGGGGAAGAAGCTGTTCATGAGTCATTGAGTGTGCACCTTCAAGCTTGTGTACCTCTTTCCTGATGGTACCAATGAGAAGAAGGCATGTCCTGGATGATGGAGGTCCTTAATAATGGATATTGCTTTTCTGAGGCACCACTGCTTGAAGATGTCTTGGATACTATGGAGGCTAGTACCGAAGATAAAGCTGACTGATTTTACAACTTTCATAGCTTCTTTCAGCCCTCAGCTTCCCATACCAATACTAGCCATCAAGACTAACTATACTAATCCCACTTGCCTGCATTAATTTTATCTATGCCCTGACCATTCATGTACCTGTTCCTGTCTCCACACCTTCTCTCAAAGTCAAAGTAAATTTATCAACCAATGTTACCATATACTACCACAAGATTTACTTCCTTACAGATCTTCCAGGAATAAAAGAAATACAATAGAATTTATGATAAACTATACATAAAAAAGACTGGCAAACAACCAATGTGCAACAGAAGACAAATTGTGCAAAGGAAGAATAAATAAGTGTGTGTGTGTGTGTGTGTGTGTGTGTGTGTGTGTGTGTGTGTGTGTGTGTGTGTGTGTGTGTGTGTGTGTGTGTGTGTGTGTGTGTGTGTGTGTGTGTGTGTGTGTGTGTGTGTGTGTGTGTGTGTGTGTCTAACTCCTGGTGGAGTCATCAGGATGCCATCATGACAAGCTTTTTTTTCGAACTCGGGAGCAAAGTCCGGCACAGATGCCACTACACCACCAGCCGGTGATACCAAGAATATGAGCCTCAAAGTCCTTGCAAGGTCTATACTGTCTGTAGGTTGAAGAATCAGTTCAGTGTTGTGGTGGGTGGGTTATCCATGGTGGTTCAGAGCTTAAGGGTGATATGGTATTAACTGTTTTTGATCTAGGTAGTGTGAGACCTAAGGGTGCTGTACCTCCTACCCAATGATAGTAAGCGAGAAGACAGCATGGCCTGTGTGGTGGGTTTCCTTGAAAATGAAGGCAGTTTTCATATTGCAGAGCTCCATGTACATGTACTCAATACAGGCAGGACTTGCCCTGTGATGAACTGGGCAGTATCCACCACATTTTATTGTTCAGTTCAGTTCAGTTCCTAGTCATTGGTATTTCCATAGACTTTTCCTTTCCTCGTTATACCAGGTCGTGATGCACCTAAAGTTAGGATATTCTCCACTGTGAATCTATAGAAGTTTGACAAGATATTCTGATATGAATTTAAAATTAGTGACTTTTCTCCACCTGTGGTCCCCTAATGAGCGTTGGCTTATGGTCCTCTGGCTTCTTCCTCCTGTAGCCAATAACGAGCTCTTTGGTTTTGAGTGTGATGTTGTTGTGGCACCATTCAATCACAGATTTTCCACCTACCTCCTATATGCCGTTTCATACCACCTTTCATTTGGTGCTGTTATCAGCAAACTTAAATGCATTGGAGCTGTACTTAGCCACACAAACATAGGTATAAAGCAGGAGTATAAATTCTTACCAGAAGCAGTAAAATGTGAAGAGAAAATTTAAAAGAGACTGCAGACAGTTGGTTTCTGAAACAAAAGGTAACAGACCTGGAACAATGGCTGTTTTTCTTTCTGCAGATGCTGCCGGAACTGCCAAACTTTCCAGCAATTTTGGTTTTGGAGAAATACACATTCTGGTCCAATTTCCTGATAAATGTTTATTCGAACAATATTCCAGAAAATCCATTGAACTTCTGTGAAGTAGAAACAATTAATATGTATATCTGCAGTGGAAAGCAAAGGGAATGAGAGAAAGTTTATCCAGAGAAAGGGAGATAGTTAGTAGGACTAAGTTTGTAAACGCCATCGTGTAGTCTCCCTGGAGGGAAAAAAAAATTCCACTTTCTTTTGGAGAGTAAGGGTCTGTATTGCTGGAAGATAGTCAGGCATGATCCTTTCCCAGAGGTGATATATAATCTTGGTTTGTATGCATGAGTCTTGTATATTATAACCATTCATCACTATCCGGTGCACACACAGTTGAACAGCTATACCCTCCAGGATCCAGGCAGAAGCTGTACAACTGCGCCACCCTCAGTGATAGACATCAAAGTGTATACCAGGGAACTTCTTTGGCCTTGCTACCCTCATTGCATCCTCTGTATGGTTCTCAGGACAAAGTCACACAGATTCCTCACTTACTGAACTGTACTAAATGATCATCAATAGGTTGTTTCCTTACCTTGAGATTCTTTGTTAATGATGAAATCTTCCAAGTACTTTTATTTCCAAAACTTGGCAGGGAACTATTCTGTAAGTCCAACATTGCTGTTTATGTTACAGTATTAGAACCTAACAGAATATTAAGTTCACCAGAAGAATTATTCATGTATCATATAGCTGAGAAAATTAGAAGATATGGATAATCAAAAGGAATGCACACAAAGTACTGGAGGAACTCAGCAAGTCAGGAAGAATCTATGGAGGGGAATAAGCAGTCAATGTTTTAGGCCAAGACTCTTTATCAGAACAGGCAAGGAAGGGGAAAGAAGCCAGAACAAGATGGTGTGGGAGGGAACAGAGTGCAAACTGGCAGGTGAAAGGTGAGACCAGGCGAGGGGCTAGGTGGGTGGATGAAGTAAGAAGCTGGATGGAACAGGTGGAAAAAAATAAAGGTCTGAAGAAGGAATCTGATAGGAGAGGACAGTGGACTATGGAAGAAAGGGAAGGAGGAGGGAAACCAAAGGGAGGTAATGAGTAGGTGAGGAGAAGAGAAGGGGTGAGGTTAGGAATGGAAAAAGAGAGAAGGGGAGGGTAAATTCTGAACATTGGAGAAATTGATTTGCAGAATTTTTTGTAATTATGCTGATGAGACCTATAGAATTTCTTTTGTTTATATACTCCTTCCCCTTTCTTCACATTCTTAGTCTCGCCTCTGTCCACTTCCCTTCCAGTCCTGAATGAGGGTCTCAGCCCAAAACACTGGCTGCTTATTCCTGTACTAGATGCTGCCAGACTTGCTGAGTTCCTCCAGCATTTTGTGTGTACATTGCTCAAGATTTCCAGCATCTGCAGAATCTCATGTGTTTATGGATTATCAAAAGGTCTGGAATAAATTCAATCATTTATACCTTACTAAATGTTTTCTTGACTGAAGAACAGAGGGAACATCCCATTTCTGTAAAACACCAGGATTCACATACTGCTAAGATACTTGACTTTTGGTATTCAGAATCAAATCTCAGCTGATTTGAGCAAAGCCCCCAAACTAAGCATATGGCACACAGAGACTGAATGATCCACATCTGTTCAACTGGCTTCATCCAAATTGCATTTATATTTTTACTGAGACTGAAGTGAATTATATTTACCCAGCAATTTTACAATGTCTTCTTTTGTCTGGGGTGACTGGAGCTATGGATGATACTTGTGAAGTGATTCAGTAACCTGAACTGGAAATTGTTTGACATTTTATGAATTGTGAAATTAATATGCATCTTTTCTTATTCAAATTCTCCATAATTGCAAAGTAAAAATAAGATGAGTTCAGACCATTTCCTGCTGATCAGAAGATGTAATGATGGAAAAATATTTTACAGTTGAGCTAACCTCAAACTAATATAATGAATACATAATTGATGACAGTGCACACATCTTGTTAATGTTTACCTGGTTCTTTTTTAGCATTCTAAATGCTGCTACTGAAAATCAAATTAATTGTGCCCTTAAGCGTCTCTGTAGTATTTGAATGTAATTTTGCTTTTGTCCGCAGTTTGTAAACGAATCCTTTGCATGGAGCTAATTTAACTTGCAATTTTTTTCTATATTCAATACATCTATTCAGTTTTTTTCAGGAGACTAGTGATTGCAAATTAAGAATTTGGTATTTGCAATGTTTAGTATTTGGACAAGAAATTAACCAGAATGGAAATGGATGGAAATGTCAAATAAGCTTTACAGAATGCCACCTGCTGAATATTCAATTCTATTAAAATCAATGCAAGATACTGTAGGTCAACTGACTAAGACATTTCAGATGTGAGGTTAGTATTATTGGTCACAGTATTATGGAGTTCTGTATATTCCTTTCTGCCATCTCAGAACTGATGATCAGTATTCAACAAACTGGCATGGATCAAAAGGGAAAGGAAGACAAAGACGAAGGGAGGAAGCAGCCAAGGCACCCTATCCTGAATGGGCTGTCCGTGATCAGCATATTTGACTGGCTTTTGAATAAATAGAACTGCGGATTCTCTTTAATCAGCAGCCTGCATTTAATCCTCTCTCAGTTGCCAGTCATTATTATTGGATATGGACAGATGTCTCCGGTCATAAAATTCCTCAGAAAATGTGACGGAGCAGAGCCATGGTGAGTTGAAACAACTGTTTTAGTCCTTGGAATGCTTTGAAGGAGACCTGACATAACAGGCACTGTGGTCTGCTACCTCCTACACTATCTCATCAGCACTCATGCTATCATAAACAGGAGGAACATGAGATTAGGTAATTTTGATAACCTATTCTGCCTGGGTGAACTATGAAGAACTAATTTAATTGCAGTTCTAGTAATTACTAACCTAATTGTATCTTATTTGCCTTCCCACTGATCATCACACCTTCTTCATTACAATGCAAAAGTAACCACAAAATAAGCAATCCAGATTAAGTGTACAGTTGAAATAACACTGTATTGCATACATGAATACATTTATGACCCATATTCATTGCTTTGTTACCCTCTATCACATGTCCAGTTGCCATGCAGAATTCTCATTATGGCAGTTCCCTTCTACTGCAGGCTGCAGTATGGCTATTAGGAGACTATTGACATCCATTGGACATGACCTCAGGGAAGTTTGAAAAATAAAGTTGAAGACATGGCTGTAGATTGTGACATCCTAACAGGGATAGCACCTAGGTAGCTGAAAAACAACCGAAAGTACAAATTGTGTACCCCTTACCTGAGAATCCTCCGAGATCCATTTTTTGGGGTGCCAACATGACATCAGAAATGAAAAATTCCATAAGACACTGAGAAGGTTCCCAGTTTATGTACAGCTCTCTGCGCACCACAGACCTCACATATGCAATGAACAGGTTAATGGAAAATAGAAATAAAGCAAAAAAAATTAAGATCTTGATTGTGTATGCCAGCGTCAGAGTGAACCTACACCACTTCGCGGTATGCTGATCACGAAACAAGTAAAGGTCGATTATGACGAACTGAAAATTGAAGATCATTGTGAATATTCAGCGGGCTGGTTGAAAAAATTAAGGAAAGGCACACCATTAATTTTTAAAACATCTGTTGATCACTATAATCTAGCACCAGAACAAGTCTATGATACTGATTGTTTTTACACCTAATGTAAAACCTAAAAAAAGGAAAATACTAATACAATGAACAGTAATCTTTGAATCAAAGCACAGCAGCGTAGGTGGAGACTGAGAGCCTGATGTTATTTGTTGTTCTTCAACAGCTGATTCAGGTATTCTCCCAATGCTGCTGTGTTGCTTTTGTTACCCTGCACACATTATATTAATGATATATGTAACAACTTTTACTGTAAAGTACATGTGACATGAAAAATAGTAAGACAAATACTGCTTACCAGTAGCACATAAATTCACAGTCAGAAATGATGGCAATCCCAAGCAATCTTATTATATATTCCAAAATCCAAACTCCTTGGCTCCAAGCATTTCGGATCAGGGGTACTCAACCTTTATAATTGTGGAACAGCATGAAGCTACATAAATACTGTTATTGCTGTGGTATGATGGTGTGGTGGTAAAGATGTTGGTCAGTAATACAGAGGGCTGTACTAATAATTTAGAAGCAAAAGTTTGTTGGGAGCTGTGAATTTATACTAATAAGTCAAATACTCATTTCAGAAGAAACCAGATGATCTAGAATCCTGAACCTACCATATAATTTCGGGAAAAAAAAGTCCTTTTGTGAGATATATCTACCTTTCCTACAGGTTCTAGCTTGTATATTTCTCCAGTTATAAATGCTTATGGGTGGCTTAGCAAGTTTCTCATTCCAATTGAAAGTGAAATCAAAACACATTAAACTTCAACTTCTGGAAATAGTTGACAATTCTGGCAACATTTATGGAGAGAGAAATAACATTGCACAGCAAGATGACCTTGATCAGTAATTAGAACATAGAACATAGAAATTTACTGCACATTACAGGTCCTTCGGCCCACAATGATGTGCCGACTGTGTAACCTACTCCAGAAACTGCCTAGAATTTCCCTTTCCCATAGACCTATATTCTTCTATCTAAGAAGATCTTAAAAACCCTACTGTATCTGCTTCCACCACCGCTGCTGGCAGTGCATTCCATTCACCCACCACTCTCTGTGTGAAAAACTTAACCTAACATCCTCTTAGTAGCTATTTCCAAGCACCTTAAAACTATGACCCCTCATGTTAGCTACTTCAGCCCTGGAGAATCGACCTCTGACTATCAATGCCCCTCATCATCTTATACAGCTCTATCAGGTCACATCTCATCCTCCGTCATTCCAATGAGAAAAGGCCAAGTACGCTTCACCTATTCTCATCAGGCACGCCCTCCAAACCAGGCAACATTTTTGTAAATCTCCTCTGCACTCTCTAAATTCTGCCATTAGAAGCACTTTGCATATTCTATAAGGTGTGAATAAATAAATAAACAAACATATAAAGTATGTTTATGCAGTTTATGGTTTGCACGGGACATTCTTCTTTATATATAGGAATACTTACAGGTTCTTTGAGCTTAATCCTGGCAATCATCTCCAAGATTTACAGCTTCAAAGCAATGCATTAGAAAAAGGTCCCTTTACTTCAGGATATTATTTTCAGGCCATAATGGTGTAGGGATGTTCTTATAACTTCCTTCATAAAACAAATATTTCCTGAGTAATAATTATAATTATAAGATATAAATAATAATCATAAGATAAAAATAATTTAAAACATATAGTTAGAAAAATATATTGAATCTGAAAAGCAGAAAGGAGATATTTCCTTACTTGTCAGCTTTGAGCATAATTATTCCTAAATCCATTGCAAAATATTACATTGTACCCATAACTGTTGTAATAGATTGAACTGTATGAACAGTATGCAAGATTAAGTACCGCAGGTACATGTGACAATAATAGAACAATTTACCAATTCACATAGTGGGAAGGCTTCACATCTCCAATGATCCATTAAAATACAAAAGTCCAATTAAGTATACCTGGGCATACCTGAAGTGCAAGGTGAATACATCTACTTTATGTCTTTGATAGTATTCGTGAACTTGGTGGACCAAAAGGTCTGATTCCATACTGTATGACTCCATGCCCTAACGAATTCAGAAGTTCAACACTTACAAAGCGTAACAGATTCCAATAACATTTGATCCTTGCAATTTCATGAGAATGAAGTCAGTACTTCAAAGAGCTTCTCTTGTCTGTGGAAGTGGAGTTAAATATGGAAATTCAGAAATTGTCGGTGATACCCTGTCCTTTCATGTGGTACAATATTGAGTTCTCTGTTGACACTTTCAATAGAAAGCCAGTGAAATGATATGATGTTAGTGTTACTTAGAACCAACTATTAACAAAATGTAAGTTTGAAAAGCTATTTACAAGGATGGGTCATTATTTTCCACTCTAATATACAATTTTGAAGTATAATTTACTATTAAAGATTGGCATTTCTTCTACTATCTGAATTAAAGCTTAATCTTGACCCTCTCTTCAGTTCTGTAAAGTGAGTAACTGTCGTGGTTACTTGAAATGACCAGGATCCTTCGAGAAGTTTAAACCTTTATTTGCAAACAAAGGCTGAGGCAATCAATGAACTTGTCACCGAAAGCCCACCGAGCTCCGGTGTACAGCATCCTTTATAGTAATTTCTTATCTTGATTACATTTCGGTTTTATCAACATACCCAATCATTCTTTAGTTGCATATCATCTATACATTAACTGATCAATCGCTCTTGCCTAGCTCTCGGTGCGCCACCAGTATTTCTTTCCAGTTCACATCTTGGGCCTCATTCCTGGCCACGATTGTTTCTCAGTCAGCCTCCCTTAACCTTCCTCACATTCCATTTCCTGTTCATAGCATCCTGTTTGCCACCATTATCTCTTCATAAACCATTCTATTGTATAATATATGGGGTACATTTCAGCTAATTAGTACTGCTAAGGATAAACAGATGTTCTTTAACTGCCATGGTATGTAGCTAAGAGAATACAAGGTATCTAGTAAAACAATACATAGTAAATTGTGTCTAGTAAAATAATACATAGTAATATTCAGTAATAATCAATCCATAGGAGTGATTACATAGTATAGTAAATAGCTACTACATAGTGATTACATTTAAGGTATATATTTCTCAATATAACCTGTTAATTATAAGCTGTGCTTTCTGAATTACTGACCTACTTGCGAACATACTTATTGATCGCTTAGCTCTCTCAATAACTTCACTTTTACAAGATACCACAGATCTCCTAACTGGGGCCAAGGGCCATATTGAAACAAGGAAAACTAATACAATAGAATTTGTTGAATCACTGGCTGAATCTTTCTCTGATGTTATACTTGACCCTTCATTTCTGACCATACGATGGAGGCAATGTTTCTTTGTCAATGTAAAGACCATTCATTTATCTGGTTACATTTTCTCTGCTGAGTAGATTCAGACCATTAGTGCAAAGCTGACTTTAGGTACTATTCTTCTGATTCACAGCAAGCAGGCAGCAGAGTAAGTCGCCATTTTTTGGGAGAAAATTCAGATTGTTTTTAACTACTTGGGATAAAAGAGGCACGACTGCACAGGCGCGTGACCTCAGAGCACGGAAGGCTTAAAAAGAACACCACCATATCCAGCGGGAAGCGGAGTGAGAGGGTTCAGAGTAATAGGGCATTGGCTCAATGGGCTTAGGCGGAAACAGGAAGAGGCTTCCTGTGCCCATTGAGTCTTATAGTAAAGGGGGAAGTTACAGGTTTATTTATTTAGTAATAATAGTAGCATTAGAGGTATGCATCTAGGATTAGTGTTGTGCTTGGAATGCCAGATGTGGGGATCCTGGGAGACTCCCAGCCTCCCCATGGATTACATCTGCACCAGGTGCATTGAGATGAGGCTCCTTAAGGACCGTGTTAGAGATCTGGAGCTACAACTTGATGACCTTCAGCTAATTAGGGAAAGTGAGGAGGTGATTGATAATACCTATAGAGAGATAGTGGACAGCACCTCCGTGACAGTCACCCTCAGAAATCGATATATTGTTTTAGATACTGTTGGAGAGGTTGACCTGACAGAGGAAGACCACAGCGAACGGGACTCTGCCTAGTGCTGTGATCAAGAGAGCAGGGAGAAATGCAGTCGTTATAGGGGATTCCATCGTGAGGGGAACAGACAAGAGATTCTGCGAGCCGGACAATGATACCTGGATGGTGTGTTGCCTCCCTGGTGCCAGGGTACGGGCTGTCTCAGATCAGGTCCAGAGTGTTCTGAGGAGAGAGGGCGAGCAGCCAGAAGACTTGGTACATGTTGGTACCAATGACATAGACAGAAAAAGAGAGGAGGTCCTGAAGGAAGATTACTGGGAGCTAGGAAGAAAATTGAAAAGCCGGACTTCCAGGGTAATAATCTGAGAATTACTGCCTAAACCACGTGCTAATGATGGTAAGAATAGCAGAATTAAGCAGATGAATGTGTGGCTAAGTAGCTGGTGCAGGGGCAGGGCTTCAAATTCTTGGATTATTGGGATTTATTTTGGGGGAGGTATGACTTATAAAAAAACGATGGGTTACACCTGAACTCAAAGGGTACGAATATCCTGGCGGGATTGTTTAATATAGTTGTTGGGGGGGGGGGGTTAAACTAAGTTAGCAGGGGGAAGGAAATCAGGGTGTTAGGGTTGAGGAAGAGGAAAATATAATTAACTCAAAGATACTGTGCAGCAAAGATGGCAAGAAAGACAAGCAGGTGAGTAGACAGGATAATTTGCGGTGCGACAGAAATATAGCAAAATAGGTAACAGATACTGATCTAAATGTACTGTACTCAAATGCATGCAGTATTAGAAATAAAGTGGATGACCTTGTTGTACAGCTATAAAAGATATAACATTGTGGCCATCACCGAGTCATGGTTAAATGATGGATGTGATTGGGAGCTGAATGTCCAAGGATACACAGTGCATAGGAAAGATAGGAAGGTCGGTAAAGGGGTGGCGTGGCCCTGATGGTAAGCAACGATATCAAATCACTAGAAAGAAGAGACATATGATCAGAAGGGGTAGAATCCTTATGGGTCAAGTTAAGAAATGGCAAGGGTAAAAAGACACTAATGGCAGTGATATACAGGCCTCCAAACAGCAGCTGGGATGTGGACTGCAAGTTACAGCTGGAAATAGAAAAAGCGTTTCAGAAGGAAAATGTCAAGATAATTATGGGGGCTTTTAATATGAAAGTGGATTGGGGAAGTCAGGAAGGTACTGGATCTCAGGAGAGGGAGTTTGTAGAATGCCTACGGGATGGCTTTCTGGAGCAGCTTGTCCATAAGCCCACCAGGGGATCGGCTGTTTTGGATTGGGTGCTGGGTAATGAACCTGAGGCGATTAGGGAGCTAGAGGTAATGGAACCCCTTGGAAGTAGTGATCATAATATGATTAAGTTCAGTTTCAAATATGAAAAGGAGAAGCTGGTATCAGGTGTATCAATATTTCAGTGGAACAAAGGAAATTACAGTGGTATGAGAAAGGAACTGGCCCAAGTTGATTGGAAAAGTAAGATAGATGGAGGGACGGTAGAGCAGAATTGGATGAAACTCCTACAAGAAATAAGGAAAGTGCAGGAAAAATATATTCCAAAAGAAAAGAAAATCATCAATGGAAAAATGGCACAAATGTGGCTAACGAGAGAGATTAAGGCTGACATAAAGGCAAAAGAGATAATGTACAAGGAAGCAAAAATTAGTGGGAAAACTGAAGACCGGACGACTTTTAAAAACTTACAGAAGAAAACTAAGAAAGTCATTAGGAAAGAAAAGATGAATTATGAAAGGAAGTTGGCAATTAACATAAAAAAGGATACTAAGAGATTTTTTAAATATTTGAAGATTAAAATAGTGACACAGTTAGATATAGGACCGATTGAAAATAATGCTGGAGAAATAATGGGTAACAAAGTGATTGCAGAGGAACTAATGAGTATTTTGCATCAGCCTTCACAGTGGAAGACATTAGTAACATACCTGATAGCCAGAGGTCTCAGGGAATAGAATTAGGTACAGTCAAGATTACTAGAGAGAAAGTGTTTGGGAAGCTAAATGGACTAAGGATAGATAAATCTCCCGGACTGGATGAGGTGCACCCATGGGTTCTAAAGGAAGTGGCTTTGGAGATTGTGGAGGCATTGGAAATGATCTTCCAGGAATCAATAGACTCTGGCATGGTTCCGGAGGACTGGCAGGTCGCAAATGTAGTTCCGCTGTTTAAGAAAGGAGGGAGGCAGCAAAAAGAAAATTACAGACCTATTAGTCTGACATCAGTAGTTGGAGAGGGGCTAACATATGAGGAGTGTTTGTCGGCTCTTGGACTGTATTCATTAGAGTATAGAAGAATGAGAGGGGATCTCATAGAAACATTTGGAATGTTGAAAGGGTTGGACAGAGTAGATGTGGAAAGGCTGTTTCCCTTGGTGGATGAGTCCTGGACATGAGGACACAGTCTTAGAATTAGAGGGTACCCATTTAAAACAGAGATTAGGAGTAATTTTTTTAGCCAGAGGGTCGTGGATTTATGGAATTTGTTGCCACGTACAGCTGTGGAGGCCCGATCATTGAGGATGTTTAAGGAGGAGATCGATAGGTATCTAATTAGTCAGGGTATCAAGGGATGTGGAGAAAAAGCCTGAAATTGGAACTAAATGGGAGAAAAGTTTAGCTCATGGTGGAGTGGCAGAGCAGACTCGATGCTCCGAATGGCCTACTTCTGCTCCTTTGTCTTGTGATCTATTTCTTCAGTGATAAAACTCTATAGTTTGCTGAGAGTGGCTGTATCTACTTGTATCCCTCCACTTGACCTGTTTGAATTAAAGAAGGAACCAAAAATCAGGCAATTTAACTTTGAACTGTGATTCACTTTATCATGTTTTGTTCTTCAGTAACTGTCAAGATTGTTAGAGATACAGCCAGGTCAAAAAATATCTTGAATTTTTCAATGAAAATTTATAAGTACATATATGCAGTAATTCCGATCTGTCTATCCTCCACCATTATAAATTATTCATTCCCTACTTTGCAATTCTTTCCTGTATTTTTTATTATGCCTACAAATCTTCCATGAAAATATAATTTCTTCTATTAACTATTTCTAATTGTTCGCTTATTAAATGCCTGACGATTCTATTTCATTTAAGCAGTGTTTTTCTTTGCTAATCCTACAAAAAATAATGGATATGGCCCAAATCATCAAGCCATTCCCTCCACTGAACACATCTACATGGAGTGCTGTTACTGGAACGCAGCATCCATTGTCAAGGACCCCCACCATCCAGTCCATGGTCTTCTCTCACTGCTACCATCAGGATGAAGGTTCAAACACCACCAGGTTCAGTAACAATTACTACCCCTCAACCATCGGTCTCTAGACCCTGAGGAGATAACTTCAGTCAAATTCACTCACCCCATCATTGAACTGTCCCACAACCTATTGGGTCACTTTCAAGGACTCATCTCATGTTTTCAATATTTATTGTTTATTTATTATTATTATTATTATTATTATTATTATTATTATTTCTTTCTTTTTGTACTTGAACAGTACATTTTTTTTGCACACAGTCTTTTGCACACTAGTTATCCATCCTATTGGGTGCAGTTTTTCATTGATTCTATTTTGCTTCTTGGATTTATTGCATATGCCTGCAAGAAAATGAATCTCAGGGTTGTATGTGGTATGTATTTTGATAATAAATTCACCTTGAATTTGCAGAGTTTGAAATAGATTGTACTCATGAATCATGTGTTACTTCTGGAGGCTCATGTGTTGAAGAGAAGCAGTAGCATTGTTATATTATTTATCTACAACTCTTGAATTTTGAGTAAAACTGCCTGTGACTGTAAAAGAGGGAACTCCAATTTTTATGTTTCAAAATCTTTCCAGGTTTGTGCAAAGGATATCATTGCATCAGCTAATGTGTGCTGTATTGCTGTATCAATAAGTACAGCAAATGTAATATACCAAAAAACTAAAAACACAAAATGCTGGCAGAACTCAGCAGGCCAGACAACATCTATGGGAGGAGGTAGTGACGTTTCGGGCCGAAACCCTTTATCAGGAGTGAAGTAACATGGGATGGTCGAGGGGGGATAAGAAGTGGAGGGAGGGTTAAAGTAGAGAGCTAGGAAGTGATAGGCTGGAGGGAAATTGGCTAGGGGGAAGGTGGAGAATTATGGGAAATAAAAGAGAAAGAAAGGTAGGGCTGGGGGGAGATTATAGTGAGGGGGGAAAAGAAAGAGAAAGAGAACCAGACTAAAATAATAGATAGGGATGGGGGTAAGGGGAGGTAGGGGTATCAACGGAGGTCTGTGAGTTGGATGTTCATGTCGGCAGGTAGGAGGCTACCTAGGCGGGAGATAAGGTATTGCTCCATCGACCTGCGTGTGGCCTCATCTTGACGGTAGAGGAGGCCATGGACAGACATGTCGGAGTGGGAGTGGTCTGTGGAATTGAAGTGTGTGGCCACAGGGAGATCCCGCCACTGCTGGAGGACTGAGCGCCAGTGTTCGGTGAAACGGTCTCCCAGTCTGCGGCGGGTCTCCCCAATGTTTAAATGACCACATCGGGAGCACCGGATACAGTATATCACCCCAGTTGACTCACAGGTGAAGTGATGCCTCACCTGAAAGGACTATACCACTTCTTTTCCGTTGTAATGTAATATACCACTTCTTTTCCGTTAAGAATAGCATTGAGCAAAAAGCAGATTTTTACTCTATTGTTGGATGGTACACTGTTTGTGGTAACTAACAGTACTGGAATGATCATTACACCCGTGGAAACAAAGTAATAGAAAATGGTTTCTCCTTGGGGTCTTTGATGTTGCTTGCTTGATGGGTGGTGGGTGCTGGTGGTTCCTGCTGAAATAAATAGAAAATAAATGCTTTGCTGCTGCTTGTGCATGGGAAGAGAGAGGGCTATGGGGTTCTAATGTTCGTCTGTCATTCATTCTTAGGGGTTCTCTTCTGCATGTCTGCAAAGAGTAAGAGTTTCAGGTTATATACTATATACATTTCTGATATAAAGTGGAACCGTTCTGTTCATATACAGTCACATGATTCTGCACTGTTGTAATGGGGCTAGCATACAACTAAGACCTTCCATGACAATACAACCCAAAACAATTCACAGCAACCATTCTCACTTAGTAATATATTAATGGATCTCAAAACCTGCCATAAAGCATCTCAAGACAGGAAACAAAATTCATGTGCTTTGCAAAGTGTGCTAATAAATTCTTCAACCGGACCCAACAAATATCACGAACCACTGAAATAAACAAAGGGGGAAGAGGCCATTGGCAGTGAGTATAGATAGTTAGTGAAGAGACTGAAGAACAGGACCTCTAAGATGGTTATCTCTAGATCACTCCTAGTGCCTCGTGCTAGTTGGGACAGGAATAGGATGACAGTTCAGATGAATGAGTGACTGAGGAATGGGTGGAGGAGGCAGGGTTTCAGGTTCCTGGATCAATGGAACTTCTTCTGGGGCAAAGGTGACCAGCACAGAAGGGATGGATTGTGCCTGAACTGGTGGGGTACAAATATCCTGGCTGCAAGTTCACTAGTACTACCCAGGAAGGTTTAAACTAATTTGGCAAAGGAGATGGAAACCAAAGCATAAAGTCAGAAAATGGAGAGATGTAGAGGAAGTTTGAAGCCAGGGACAATTAAAAAAAAAGACAGGAGCAAAGCATTTGTTACAACGGGATGAATAGTTCGAAATGTGTGTACGTTAATGCTAGGAGCATTATGGGAATTTCAAGAGTCCTCATGGAGAGTCTTGGCCCAAAATATCAACTGTTCAGTCTTTTCCATAGATGCTGCCTGGCCTATTGAGTTCCTCCTGCATTCTGTTTGTGTTGCTTGGATTTCCATGATCTGCAGAGTTTCCTATGTTTGTCAACTTAGAGCATGGATTAGTACATAGAACTATGATATTGTGGCCATTACAGAAGCTTGTTTGAGAGAGCGACAGGAATAGATGTTTAATGTCCCATGTTTTTGATGTTTTAGAAAATATCAAGACTGAGCTAAAAGAAGGGGAGGGCAGATCTGTACTACTGATCAGAGACAAATCACAGCTGTACTCAGAAGGGACATAATGGAGGCTTGTCCACTCAGACTATATAGGTAGAACTTAAAAATAGCAAGGCTGCAATTGTCCTGGTGGGATTCTACTACAGACACCCTCACTCCCCCAATATCCACTGGGGCATTGAGGGACAGATATGCAAGCAGATTACAGGAAGGTGTATAAACAACAGGGTTTTTGTCTTCAACTTCCCCAATATAAACTGGGGCCTTCATAGTGCAAAAGATTTAGATGGTGAAGAATTTGTTAGGTGCATCCAAGAGGGTTTCTTAAATCAACAGGTAAATAGTTCAACAAGAACTGAACAAAGTTCAACTGGACCTGGTGTTGATTAATAAGCTTGGCCAGTTGACCAACCTTTCAATCATTTATGGACTCCTTCAGTGAGTGAATGAGGAGTCATAACTCCTTCAGTTTTATGAGATCTATAGATAAAGATAAGTATCACAAGAGCTTTAGGCAGGACTAGGGAGAGTTCATTGGGGATATTTGTATTTGGGCAAGTGCACATCGGAATTGTGAGGGTGCTTAATGATGAACTGCATGGAGTACAAGACAGATATGTTCCCGTCAGAAGGAAGGACAATGATGGCAAGGAAAGAGAACCTTGAATATTGAGGGGTGTGATAAATTTAGTCAAGAAGAAAAAAATCCTAGGCTTCAAATCTGCCTCATTCATTTTCCCCATTACTCAATGTTTGACAATAAATTTCTCCAGGAAAAAAGAAACTTTCCCAGTCATCTCTCATTTCTTTTGCCAGGTATTATACATTGAGCCTTTTTTTCTGAAGTTTTATCAAAGTTTAAACATAGCTCAAGTATAAGCATAATTTGTCTGATCTCAAACAGCAGTCCAATTAGACTGTCAATACCCTCCATTTTCCCCTGTCAAACTCATCCTCAATTACTCTGAATATTTTAGAATCCATTTAGTTCCAAGAGTGCTGATGCTAGGCTTCCCTCATAATCTCAAAATATCCTGCAGCACATAAAATGCAATTACATTCAGGGCTATTCTCTTGTTGCTGCTTTGCCAGCAATAAGTTCTTTTTCTGTCCCAGCCTTCATGCCTCAGTTAACAGGTGATCCTTTTGGCAATCATTTAAATTTTGCTGAACAAAATTACCAACAAACTGGATGATGCAATTCTTGGTCAACCAGCTTAAAATGCAATCTATTTTTCAGCTAAAAGATTAGTATTTATGCTACATTTTGGAGCTATCAGAAGAGTCATTAAGTGTCTGGCAAGTGCTCACTTAAGCATTTCCACTCAATCATTGCTGAATTTCAATTAAGAATCTAAGAAAAACTCACGTTTATAAAATGAAACGTGAAGCTTTAAGAGTGGGAGATCTAAGAATGGATAGAAGCAGCCCTAACACTTGCATTAATTGCATGTGTAGTGGTTGTGCTTTGCACACTGTTTCCAACAGTTGCTTCTAATGATGAGTAGATTTGAAAGCTTTTACCTCAGTAGAATGAAAATGCATTTTGCTATTGAACTGTTGGGAATAGTGGGCAAACCTTACATTGTGGCATTGTGTGGTGTCACAAGCTGACAGCAGGAGTCTGATATTCATTGAAATCAAAGGGTAGTAGAAAGGGTAGGTGTAATATAATCTGTCATCCCTTTTACATCATTAGCAAAATACAACATCTTAGACAGATTTGAAACTCCAGTATACAAAAAATGATGATCGATAAAGGAGGCTGCTTGAACTCTCATGAAGTCTGAACTTAAAATCCAGTTTACAAGAAGTGCCGGTTATCAAGTATGGAACTTTGTTGCCTTTAGCCGTCATATTTATACTATTTGTATTTATATATAGTGAATGCTGCTTACAGTATATGTCACTGTGTGCTCTGATGTTGCTGCATTATAGGAACACATTAATTTTTTCAATAGACCTGCATACACATGTAGTTGTGCATGTAATACACAATTAACTTTGACTTCAGAATCTTTTAAAATACGCAACATGTTCAGAATTCCTTCTGCCTCCATTAAAATTGATAGGGTAGTTTTGAATTGGTAACAATTGGATCACTGAATAAGGAATGTTTACAAGCTTTCTACAATCACCCATCAGCCAGCGTAACTTTAGACTTTGATTCCATTTCCTAACAGTGATCTATCCAGGCCATTTTGAAATCTGCAAAGCTAGCCTGTTTTTTCACAGATACTGATAAACTTCTCCAAGATTTTACATTTCAGTCAAGGTTATCTGGATTTCTAATGATCTTTTTGACACCTTTGGACAACAAAACTAAATGCTCTGCTCACAGGAAATCTGAAAAAGAAATGGAAGAATATGCAAAAGTTCAGGTCAAGCAGCATATTTGAAAGTTCACCTTTCAGTGTGATGACAGTATATTGTATGTCACAGATCACAGGTGATTCATAATACATTCTGTTGCTTTCTTTGAAAGAAGAAAGACACTAATCCATCATTCTGTTGTGCACAGGCTATGTGTAATCAGAGAGATAAAAATAGTTATTTTTTGATGTTTAAAAGCTTTGTTAGATGACATGAAAGCATACAAAAACAGACAAGAATGTAGTGCATAGAATAACACAAGTAGCATGAGTGCAACCCTCAAGCTTTCCCTGATAGTGTGTGCAACATATCCTCCTCCATCCATTCACCATGAAGCAATCCTTCATCATTTAGAAAAATAAAGAAATTCAACATTCCCCCTTCCACCAGGGCTCCATTAATGCCTCTCATCATTGTTTAAGTCACACTTACCATTTAGGACCAATTTAAAATACAGCCTCAATCTCAATGAAACTTAGAATATTTAATGGCGTCACAAGTTGTCCCAGAAAACTGGCTGGTAATGAATCTTTGGCTTTTCACTGATCACTAAATTGTAGCTTTACCAACAATTGATTTTCAACACACATATGATTAACAACCATTTCCCAATCCATCACAAGTTGTCTACAGCGCTGCCCAGGACACCTTGGGGAAAGTCAAGCGCAAGCATCAGGTCGGGATTGATGAGAGCAACCAATCTGTGCAAGATCTTCTAAGAGCTAAGGCAGCTGCACACCAGGCTCTTCTTCCACACCCAAACTCAAGTTCCAATAAACGTGCCCTTTTGAGTGCAAAATCAGCTTTGCAGAGGCAGCTCAGAGCTGTGAAAGATCAGTGGTGGGCGAACAAGGCCAAGGAGTTACAAGCCTTCACTGACTGGAATGACTCAGAAAGCTTCTATGAAGCAATCAAGGTTGTGTATGGTCCATCAAAACAAGGCACTTCACAACTCCTGAGCAAGGACAGTACATCCATCGTCACTGAGAAGTCAGGGCACATGAAAACATGGCAAGAACACTTCCACGAGCTGCTGAACAGACCAGGAACCATCACCGATGAAGCACTGGGCAGAGTACACCCTCGACCCATACTGTTCGAGCTAGATGCTCCCCTACTCTTCACGAGGTCATCAAAGCCATCAAACAGCTAAAACCTAACAAAGCACCAGGGCCTGATGGTATCGCAGCCAAGATCTACCAGTATGGTGGTAGCACATTGGCATCATGCCTGTACCAGCTGTTCACAAAGTTGTGGGGAGCTGCAGACCTATCACAAGACTTCAAAGATGCATCAATCATGACCATCTACAAGAACAAGGGAGACAAGAGAGACTGCAACAATCACCGTGGCATCTCTCTTCTGTCAGTTGCAGGAAAGTGCTTCACAAAGATCATCCTTAGATGTTTGGTATCCATCATCAGTGACAACACCCTTCTAGAAAGCCAGTGTGATTTGCGAACAGGCCGTAGTACAGTGAACATGATCTTCTCACTGAGGCAGCTCCAAGAAAAATGTGTTGAGCGGCAGTGAAATCTCTACGTCACATTTGTTGATCTAACCAAAGCATTTGACACTGTTGGTAGAGATGGCCTGTGGAAGCTCCTACCAAAATTTGGTTGCCCTCCACGCTTAACCAACATCATCCGTCAGTTCCATGAGGGCATGGAAGGCTGCATCAACATGTGTGGTGAGTTGTCAGACCCATTTCCCATCAGCAACGGCGTACAACAGTGTTGTGTTTTGGCTCCTACTCTGTTTGGACTATTCTTCATTGCTGTTCTTCAGGATGCCACATCAGACCTGAAGTCAGGGGTCTTCCTACAAGTGAGGGTTGATGGTGGGCTCCTCAACCTCACAAGACTGAGAGCAAAAACAAAAGTCAGGGACGTTGTGGAGCATGAGCTACAGTTTGCTGTTGACTCTGCACTGGTTGCCCACTCTCTCGAAGACTTGCAAGAGATCACCCTTCACCCTGCAGCCAAAAGCTTCGGACTGACAATCAGCCTGAAAAAGACAGAGGTTTTGTACCAACCGGCTTCTGGTTCAAGCTACAAAGAACCAACTGTCCTCATTGATGACACTCGTCTCAATGCTGTCAACAAGTTTCATGACTCATGAATGTTCATATATAGTGGTGCTAGAAAGTTTGTGAACCCTGTAGAATTTTCTTAATTTCTGCATAAGTATGACCTAAAATGTGATCAGATCTTCACACTAGTCCTAAAACTAGATAAAGAGAACCCAATTAAATAAATAACACAAAAATATTATTCTTGTTCATTTACTTATTCAGAAAAATTATCCATTATTACACGTATTTGTTAGAAAAAGTATGTGAACCTCTGGGGTAATGCCCTCTACAAAAGCTATTTGGAGTCAGGCGTTGCAACCATTGAAATGAGATTGGAGGTCTGGGTTGTAGAGGTGCCTTGCCCTATAAAAATGACACAGAGTGAGGGCCTGCTCTACTCAAGAAAGATCTATTTATGTGCACCATGCCTCGATCAAAACAACTTTCAGAATACCTTAGAAGAATTGGAGAGATGTATGAAGCTGGTCAAGGCTACAAAAACATTTCTAAAACCTTGAGTGTTTATCAGCTTACAGTGAGAGAATCTGTCTACAAATGGAGGAAACTCAGTACTGTTGCTACTCTCCCTTGGAGTTCACATCCTGCAAAGATCACACCAACAGCACAACGTGCAATGCTGAAGGAGGGGAAAAAGAGCCCAAGGGTAACAGCAAAACACCTGTAGAAATCTCTAGAACTTGGAAAAGTCTCTGAACATGTGCCCGCTATAAGAAAAACACTGAACAAAAATGGTGTGCATGGAAGGACACCAGTGTGGAAGCTACTGCTGTCCAAAAAAACATTGCTGCCCATCTCAAGTTTGCAAAAGACCACCTGGATGTTCTATAACACCTCTGGGACAATGTTCTGTGGACAGATGAGACGAAAGTTGATTTTTTTTTGGTAGAACTGCACATTGCTTATGTTTGGAGGGAAAAGGACACTGCAGCTGTGAAACATGGTGGAAGGAGCATCATGGTTTGGGGTTGCTTTTCTGCCCTAGGGACAGGATAGCTTGCGATCTTTGATGGAACAATTAATTCAAAATTGTATCAGGACATTTTACTGGAGGATGTCAGGGTAGCAGTCCATCACCTGAAGCTTAATAGAAGTTGGATAATGCAACTAGACAATGATCCAAAACACAAGAGCAAATCAAAAATAGTTTAAAATAAAGAGATTTTTTTTGTTTCGGAATAGCTGAGTCAAAGTCCTGGCTTTAATCCTACAGAAATTTTGAGGAAGAACCTGAAGCAAGCAGTTCATACAAGGAGGCCCACCAACATCCCAGAATTGAAGAAGTTTTGTAAGGAGGAATGGCCTAAAATTCCTCTAAGCCAATGTGCAGTACTGAACAACACTTATTGAAAATGTTTGGTTGATGATAGTGCTGTACTAGGGAGTCACATCATTTACTGAAATCAAAGGCTAACATTCTTTTTCTAACAAATACATATAATATTGGATCATTTTTCCCAATAAATAAATGAACAAGAATAATGTTTTTGTGTTATTTATTTAATTCGGTTCTCTTTATCAAGCTTTCAAACTTATGTGAAGATCTAATTGCATCTTAGGTAATATTTATGCAGAAATAGAGAAAGTTCACAAACTTTCTAGCATCACTGCAAAATGAGAAAATGGAACCTGTTCAGTCCACAACCCCATTACTCTTCTTCTTGAATTATTTCAAAGAAATGAGTTTAATAACTGAAATTTGCTGATTGTTGCAACCCTGGATTTCTGCTAGGTTTTTGAATTCACTTTATGATAACCCACCATGCTAGCAACTTAATTAAGTTCCCTGTGCCTTACAGAGACATATGGTTAACAGACTGGTTTTTATCACATTTCTTGCCTAAATGATCTATTAGGAAGAATGTTTGCACAGTACCCTGGCCAGTTATTGTTTAATAGCTTTATAAAATTATAACGCATATACAAAATGTTCCTGGTTTATTTTTAGAAAAACTTCCTTAATCTATTGGTATGTTGAGACTCATAGATTGAATATTTTGGACTGTCTCTGCCAATATTATGTCCTTTAAAAGGAAAGTACACTTGTGTCATTCATCCAATAGGATCACAATCTGAACACACAAATGGATACAGAGAGGTAGGTTATTCACATGCTAAAAGAGGCATTACACTCTGCTCCCCCTCTTGTTTTTGAAGAGTCTTCTTTTTCTTTGTTTTGCATTGAATCAACGTTTGAGCTGCTTACTTCTGCATTTGAGGTCAAGGTAATTTTTGTTTGTTAGTGTTACGTACCCCGTAACTGGGTGTCTGACCAGCAGAGAAAGAAGAATCTGTTGGAGTCTGGTGGTACCAAACTAAAGGTGTTTATTAGTAAACTACACAATACAATATCAAAAATGCAAATATACATATAAAACAAGTTAGCAATAATAAACCTAAAAGTGTACGAATAATAATCATCAATAATAAACAAGTTCTATTGATGTCTAGGGGTAAATGAATTGTCATAGGAAAGTATAGAGTTCAGTCCATAAATGCTGAAGTAGTTATGGTTGTTGTATTGAAATCGTTGGAGAGAGAGAGAGCGAACGAGATGTAACAGCAACAGTTGCGGCAGGCAAACCTTTTTGTGGTTTTCTTAATCCATCGTATCGTTGTGGTCATTCAGTTATGACCCCTCTGTTCTTCAACTAGACCGTTCGTCTGTGGTGGACTCGTCACTCTGGCATGAGTGGACACACACAAGTCCCCACCGGCCCTGCAGTAACACTGTGAGCTTTACTGACCGATCTCCTGGTTTGGTCTCCAAAGCCCCCACCTTTCTGTGGGTTCCCAACACTCAGTCAGTGTCCACTAGTGTGTCTGAAGGGTGTCTCGCCAGACCTGTCTTTTTATCCCCACTCACAGGGTCTCAGCTATCCATCAACTCTGAATGACCATGTCCATCAAATCAGGCCACTCCTGCTGTCTCCTGAGGAATGTTAACGAGCAAAGCAAATTCCTTGTAGTGGAAAGTAAATAATCCAGGAAAAGTCATAATACAGTAAATCAACAGTCTCTCTCCCCCTCTTATCTGTAGCAAATGTTCTTGCCTGGGCTTTATCTCTCTCTCATGAGCAGCATAACAACAGCAATAGTTCATAGTTCTCAGAAGGGGGATTGGGAATGGTTAACTCTGCACCCCATTGACCATCAGGTCTGTTCATCACTCATAACACCCCATCCTTCTGGAAATTTTCACCAGGGTGAAAATTAACTAATAAAGCATATTACTGAATTACAGAGTTTAACAAAATACAAAAGTGGTCTTAACTACAAGAATAATACAGATACACTTTCAAATTAACATCTAGATAAACAATTATTCCCCTTTACATGTTGTATTTTAATATCAACAGACTCCAACTTAATAACCTCCTATTTTTATTTTTCATGTTAGCCAAAAATACCAAGAGATTGTTTTCTTAGCTTAGGTGTATATTACAAAGTGTGAACCAATACATGTGTGATCATAATGTAGTACATTACGGAAATTAGTGCAAATACTAATCTCTATTTACTTTCAAACTTAACATTCAATCTTCCATGATGTTGTCTTTATTATTCACATGCTTTGTTCAAAACAAAAAACAAATTCCCGCAAAACCAGATCCTGTTATTCAAAGTGGCATTTGGTCAACCCTTGCCTCTCTTCCACTTAACTCTCACTTGGTTAGCTTGCTCACCAGTGTGGAACAGGCCTTCACAGACTCCTTTCACAGGAGCTATCTTATCACCAATGTTTTCCAATCTAAGCCCATTTGCTGAACTTCCAAACCACTCATTAATTTTAAGCAAGTCATTAATTTTATCTTCAGGATCTTTAATTTGTTAGTTTCTCCTTTAACATCTGCAGGTGATCTCTTTTGGTCAAAACAACACTTTAAGTTCTGTCTCTCCAAATCACATCCTTGAACAACATCAAGTTGTTTATCCTTAAATTCCAAAACAAACTGTAATTGATTCACAGGCACCTTGTTAACAAGCCACTGTTTAGTTAACGGTCCCTTCACTTTTATCAACAGTTCTGACACCAAACTCGACTTTAAATTTTCTTTATTCAAAGTTTAGAAACAATACTTTTCCCTTTCCCTTCAATAATATTCACCTCACCAGCTTTCATCTCATCACTAACTTTTAACGCAAGTGACTGAGAATTCTCACTTTCTACCTGTGCCACGGTTAACCCTTTCTTCATTGAACCAAGTCTATCTGACCCAAAAGGATTGCATTCCTTTTCAACTAAATCAGATACCTCAGACTTTTCCTGAGCTTCAACACTAGGTTCAGTACCCTGTGACTCCACATCCTTCACATCCTGAACACAAGCAAACGGGACATCTGCCTCTCCTAGGCTTTCAATACCAGTCCCTTTTTCAAATTCTAAGTTCCCCTGATCTTCCCAGTTACACTCTGGGCAACTCCCCTTCAGAGTAAACTCAACCTTGTGGGTTAAAACAACCTTGTCTGCCAACCCAGCAGACTCCCTCAAGGTAGCATCATCCTTTTCATCTAGGACTGCTCTTATATCATCGGGAACACTCTTAAATTCCTCTACTGAAAACAGCTCTGTCAAACCAGACAGATCATCCGTGTCCAACCCTGGACCTTCTAACTGCCTCATCTGTTTCTCATCTTTACTCTGTGCCTCCATAACCTCCTTCCTCACGCCCAAGTGTCCACCCGGGGTTATCTTGTGAGGCAAGTTCAAAATTCCATTCCTTGACAACACTAAATCTGCTTTGTCTCCCTTACTTTCCTTAGCTCCACTATCCTCCATTTTACCATCCTCTAACCCCTCTTGGTACAGGGCTGGTAAAAACATCTCCACTAAATCAACCCTGGACTCATTTAAACTGTCTCCTCTCTCAGCCGCCTTTCTAGACATGCTGCGAGTGATTGCGCATGCGGGATAAATCTTGGAATCTATGGGCAGGTCCTCAGCACTTACAGGCTTACTTGTCAGCTTCACTGCTGAATACACGTCACCACCTGCCAGATCGTAACCAAGTAGGACGTCCACACCGTCCATCGGTAGTTACGACCGCACCCCTATTTCGACTGGTCTAGATACCAGGTCACATTTCAGAAACATCCTGTGCAAAGGTACGGCCTCGGTTCCTTTCCCGATACCTCTTAACACAACCTCCCCCGTCTCAGTCTCAGGACCGAAGTCTAACATCTTCCTTAAAATCAATGACTGTCCAGTCCCAGTATCTCTCCAGATCCGCACTGGAACTGGGGTTTCTCCTTCCTTCACAGACACCGTCCCTTCTGAGATAAACTTCTCACGCTCCTCTTGTGCTCTATCTAACTTTGCCTTCCTCATCGATCTGTTGACCGACTCAATGCAACCAGTCAGAACTACTATTTTCCCTTTTCTTGTCTCCTCCTTCGGAGCAAAGCACTTAGATGCTATATGACCAGCTTTCCCACAATTATAACACATAAAGTTGGGAACCTTCCTGCCTGCCTGCTTTTCCTCCTCCTTAACTCTTCCACTAGCTCCTGGCTTATTCGCTGCCTTAGCCAGTGGGCTTTCTCTACCGTCCCTACTGCCTCTCTGGTAGCTCTTATTTAGGGAAAACTTTGTTTTGTGGGTTAAGGCATACATGTCTGCTAATTTGGCAGTCGCAGACAGAGTCACTGTCTCCTTCTCATCCAAGTACGTCTTCATACTCTCAGGGATACAACCTTTGAACTGCTCCATCATTATTAACTGTAATAGTTTATCATAATCTCCAATGACCCCTTTTGAGGCGCACCAACGCTCACAACACATTTGCATCTCACGGGCAAACTCTAAATACGTGTGGTTCCACGGCTTTCCCGGATGAGCCCCCAATTTGTTATGTACCTCGTAACTGGGTGTCTGACCATCAGAGAAAGAAGAATCCGTTGGAGTCTGGTGGTACCAAACAAAAGGTGTTTATTAGTAAACTACACAATACAATATCAAAAATGCAAATATACATATAAAACAAGTTAGCAGTAATAAACCTAAAAGTGTACGAATAATAATAATAATCAATAATAAACAAGCTCTATTGATGTCTAAGGGTAAATGAATTGTCATAGGAAAGTATAGAGTTCAGTTCATAAATGCTGAAGTAGTTATGCTTGTTGTATTGAAATTGTTGGAGAGAGAGAGAGAGAGCGAGATGTAACAGCAACAGTTGCGGCAGGCAAATCTTTTTGTGGTTTTCTTAATCCATCGTATCGTTGTGGTCATTCAGTTATGACCCCTCTGTTCTTCAACTAGACCGTTCGTCTGTGGTGGACTCGTCACTCTGGCATGAGTGGACACACACACAAGTCCCCACCGGCCCTTCAGTAACACTGTGAGCTTTACTGACCGATCTCCTGATTCGGTCTTCGAAGCCCCCACCTTTCTGTGGGTTCCCAACACTCAGTCAGTGTCCACTGGTGTGTCTGAAGGGTGTCTCTCCAGATCTGTCTTTTATCCCCACTCACGGGGTCTCAGCTATCCATCAACTCTGAATGACTGTGTCCATCAAATCAGGCCACTCCTGCTGTCTCCTGAGGAATGTTAACGAGCAAAGCAAAGTCCTTGTAGTGGAAAGTAAATAATCCGGGAAGAGTCATAATACAGTAAATCAACAGTCTCTCTCCCCCTCTTATCTGTAGCAAATGTTCTTGCCTGGGCTTTATCTCTCTCTCTCATGAGCAGCATAACAACAACAATAGTTCGTAGTTCTCAGGGGGGATGGTTAACTCTGCACCCCATTGACCATCAGGTCTGTTCATCACTCATAACAGTTAGCTTTGCAGGGATCTGATAATTCATTTCACAAAGTCAGCACTGGATCAAACTCAAACATAAATTAGTGATTACATAATTCATTGTTCAAAATAGATAATCTCTAACAGATTATTTCATTAATTGGTCACATATTAAATTTATTTAACCAACATGAACTCTTCAGAGTTTCAGAAAATGTGGAATAAAAACATCACATATCACAATGCACTGTGGAAAGCAATGTCCTTAACTCTGTAATACTTTCAGACTTGGTCCATTAATGTCGGCCATTTTTCTTCACAGGTGCTCTGTTTTATTTCATTTTAGCATTGTTCTCAGCAGGAATATTTCCTCCGAAATCAGAAGCTTTTCTTCTATATGTGTAGCAAGCACTAGATCATCTTTATTATATAAGAAACAAACAACTATATGCAAGATTTTATACTTCATGGCTTGTAAATTTTTGGATATAGATGTGATTCAATTTTGTACCCTTGTGTATGAGTAGAGCCCAATTTGTGCATACAGTGGGACAAATTCTACTGACTATCTTTATTGACATTCATATTTGTATTGACTTGGGAAAGTTCCAGTTTTGGGATTTTCACTGATCATACCAACTGTATAAAAATCCAGTTGTGTTATATTAAATTTTGTAAAACACTGTATGAATATCTGGAAGGTCAAATGACAATTTAACTCTTTCTGAGATTTCAGAATGTTGAGTGTTTACAATGTAAATACTGTAGGTCTGTTAATGTCTGTAGAATGTTTGCTGATAGCAGCTGTATTCTTTCTTAGCTCAGGCATTTGAATGTCTGCTAAATTGGCTTGATGGATTCTTTTTTGGATTCAGACTTATTACTTATACAATACGTAATATCATTGTTTTTTGTAAGTCTAAAAGAATATTATGTGCTACAGGATAATAGGGAGTAACCATTATGGTGTGTAATTAATTTATGAGGACTGTGTTAATGGATACAGGATATGTTTGAAAAAAAAGACAGGCTGTGTTGAGACAAAAGAACAAAGTTTGTCTGTTTCTTGATCTCCCTGCACTTGTGAAATTTGTAATTATTGGCTGCCTTTCCCTGGTCTATTGGACTTGCTTTTAGGTCTAGAATTTGTATTCAGTGCCTTGGACCTTGGGGTGCTTTCACAAGTAAGTCAGAATTTGCAGTTCCCCTAACAACAGCAACAATCAAGTGGTGACTAAGAATTGTGAATCTGCGCAAATCTTTGTGACTTGCTTCATAGTACTTTTACTGGTTTATTTGTGCTTCCTATTTTTGTGAAAACAAATTAGGCCTAAGTTACTTGATTGTGCCTGTATCCACATACCACATCTCCTGGACAATTGAATCATTTGGGATTGATCATCCCAGCCCATTACACTTCGGCACTGAGAGCAAAGTCTAGGACAATGCAGAAGTGGACAAGCAAATTGAACAACATTGTACCCAAGACTTATCAGATCACCGGATGGATGAATAACTCTGAGGCTTTTGGATCACTAGCTAACGTTCTGAGTAAATAGGGTCTTCTCAGATGCTAGGAGAAGATATTTGCTGAATTGTCTGATGATAAGCTTCCACATGTAGTATCACAATTCCTTAAGCAGAAAGCATTTCCCACTGATTCTCTGCCTCTAGTAGCGTGAATTTTTATGACTGTGTTGCAGCAGTTAAGTATGGAAAAAAGCTCAATTCTGAGGAAGTCATGCAATTACAGCATGAGTTAGCCTCTTTGAGTTCTTAGAGCACCATTTTAGGCTAAACTGCATGCACAGTGCAAGAGAGTTCTGAGGTTAAGTAAGTTGCTGTGGCATGTAGATTGTCTACCATAATGCAGAAGTGCCACATTTACTGCACAGTTGCATAATGGTAGATCCTGGACAGGTCCAATTGATGGTCCTGCAGGAGGATTGGGACCTAGATCTTTGGGATAGGAATATCTGGAACGATAATGATTTGGATGAGGATGGAAATAATGTAACAATGTAATTAAGGTGCACCCCTCAGACATGTAAAAGTTAAAGAGGAATGCTGGAATATTAATGAACAAAATCAAGTGGCAGTGGCTGTCTCTGCCACTACTGAGACCACTATCTCTAACTAGACTACCAACAAGTTACAAATTAGCCTCAAGGCTGCACCACTGGCGAGGAGAATCCTCCCCCCCCCCCCCCCACCCCGGTTCACCTGTCTATGAGATTCAGGAGCCTCCCAGCTGTTTTTTGTTAATATGCATGAATTGAGTCATTTATGGTCATTATTGAAGGACCCATTCAATCTGGATGAAGTGCAGGCTTGTCAGGCTGAATGCCAAGGGCTGAATGGTCCCTGTGGGGCAGCAGTCATGCAAGCTGTCCATGCTTGCTACCCTACCCCTTTGGATTTGGATATATGAACTTATCCCTCGAAACCACAACCCCCTCCCCCCGCGGCCATTCCATGTCTCCGTGATATGGCAACACCATCTGCTATTTATAATAATAATGTCTTTAATGGCCCTCAGGCTGTCCCCTTTCCCCTTGGTATAGACACCTGATTGATGCGATGGGCACTCTTATGGTGGAGAGGCATCTTGTTGGCTTTGCTTGGGCCTCCTGTTTCAGAGACTAGCCGTCAATTGGCCCAATTTGAAGGGTCAAAAGTAGATTAGGAACAGGTATAGTTTAAGGTTGCCTTTAAATCCCAACAACAGCAGAGGCAATCTGTGCTTGTGATGAATGGAACTAGGAATGCCCCAAAGCAACCCTTCTTAGTAGAAAGGAAATGTTTCTGTTCATGCTGAAGGCTAGGCTAGATAAGGAAAAATGTGAGGGTGTACTTTATGTGTTATACTATGAGCATTGTGACACAGGTGGGTTCCATTCAATAGCCCAGACAAAGGGACTGTACTGTTGCCGTTCCAGGCCCTATATCAGAATATAATGTTAATCCCAAAAAGAAGGACATTACTTTGTTATACCAGGACATAAGTGAATTAGACCTTGGATGGCTGGTTACTCAACCCATCACCTACGAGCATGGCCAGGGCTCCGGGACTGCCACTATGGCTATGGCAACTCATATTTCTGGCATCCCAGAGATAGCCCTGAGGCCGTACATACCTATTACACTTTGGTTGTCACATTGCAAAAAGCAGCGGGAAATAACCTTGACGCACACTGGGGCTGAGGTTACATTATTACATGGGAATTCCAATCTATATACAGGGGAGCAAATGTGTATTCAGAGATATGGGGGATCAGTTATGGATGCTGCACAAACAAAGGTCTGTTTCACTTTGGGCAAGGGATATACTTGGTCTGTCCCTGTACTCATCTCCCAAGTATCTAAAAACATATTGTGAATTGTTTTGTTTATGGGAATGTCTATCAATACACCCCTTGGCAATTTTGCTTTTGGTGTTAGGAAGGTGTCTAATCTGGTTGGAAAGGCAAAATGGGAACCTGTCTTTATCCCTTGTCATCACAAATAGTAGATGCCAAGCATTACTGTTTCCCAGGGGACATAAGGAACTTGATGAAACAGTCGAGTCCCTCCTAAGCCTGGGGGGTTTTCACCTGCCTCATTCCCTTATAATAGCCCTGTCTGGCCAGTTCAGAAACCTGATGTTTTATGGCGTATGACCATTGACCAGTTAAATAGCTTCGTCCCCAAGCTGGTCTCAGCTGTTCCAAATGTTGTGACCCTGACTGAGGATCTTTTTAGCAGAACTGACAGTTAATATGCTGTTATTGATTCAGGTAATGCTTTCTTCTCCATTCTCATTGCTGAGCAGTCCCAACATCAGATTGCTTTTACATGGAGTGGGCTTCTGTGTAACTCTACACAGCTTCCACAAGAATATGTCCAGAGTCCTACTATTTGCCATAATATGGTGGCATGGGATTTGTGTGTATGTGTCCTATCATCCTGCATTAAAGTAGCTCACTATTTCGATTATGCACTATTGCAGAGATTGTCTGAAGAGGTTTCTGAACCCCTTAATTACTCTGATTGATGACATGCGATTGAGGGGACGGAAAATTAATCCCAATGAAATACAGGGCCCAGCTACAACTCTTCATTTTCTAGAAATATAATGTACAAAGGGTAGTAGGATAATTCCCGATAAAGTCAGATATAAGATCCTAGATGTAGCACCCCTAAGACAAAGCAAGAAGCCCAACTGTTTGTTGGACTTCTGGGACACTGGCAGGCCACATACTCCATTTGACAATGCCCATCTGACCTTTGTAAGCTGTGACCAGAATTAAATTTAGTTTTGCATGGGGTCCCATGAAACAATCAGCTTTTGAGGCTGCAAAGGTAGTTATTGCCGTGGCCTTACCCTTGTCTCCTCATTGAAAGGGTTTCCCCTTTGAACTGAAATTTTCTGTTAAAGATGATGGAGCAGTCTGGAGCCTGTAGCAGTAGCATAGAGGAAAAATAGGCCTCTGGTCCAGAAAGCTTCCTGATGCTGCCACAAGATATGCTGTGTTTGAGAAACAACTTCTTGCCTGCTGCTGGGCTTTAACAGAGACTGAAACCCAGACAGGAGATTCTGTCATCTCTTTCCCATTATGGGATGAGTATTCTCTGACACAGTCACCCATAAGGCACAACAAATTTCAATTGCCAAGTGGAAGTGGTATTCTGAACGAGCAAAGGGATCGGACAGAGTTAATAAAATACATGAGACTGTTTCTGAGTCGTGTCAGCCTATTCATCCGCACCTGAAGCTACTCCATTTGAAGCCTCGCATGCTGAGTGGGGTGTTCCCTTTGATCATCTGACCCCTGCTCATGCCTGGCTCACCGATGGCTGTGCTATATGGAAGAATGGTCGTCAACGTTGGAAGGCTGCTGCCTTTAATCCTCTTACCCAACAAGTTCCGAAGGAAGGGAAGGCTCCGATGGGTCAAGTCAATATGCAGAGCTTGTAGCGGTGCATGCTGTCATCATGCATGAACTCGAAGAAGCCTGTATTTATACCGATTCTTGGGCGGTTGCTGTCTGGTTGTCTTGATGGAACCAGCAGTCTTATACTACTACAGGGTGACCTTATGGAGAGTGAAGGTATGAAAGGACATTCAGAACTGATGTTACCATGACCCTTTACCATGTTGCTGTCCAGTTGAAAGATGTTCACCGATAAAATTTAACAATATTGCTGACAAACTGTGACATCTAACCCCAGCCTCAATACCATTATTACCACTTGCTCAGTGGAACCATCAGTTTTCTGGTTATTTTGGTGTACATGGTATCATGGAGTGGTCTAGGAAGGGGGATTATTCCTTCCCACTAATATCGTTCATACAGTGGTAGGGAATTGTGGGCTACGTTTAGAAATTAAGAACCAACAGCTTTTAAAATGCCCCTTGGCTGCCATTCGCTGTGGGTGTGCCCCTGCTCAGATTTGGCACATAGATTATTTTAGTCCCCTTCCTTTACACCAGTACTTCTCACTATGGTAGACACTTACTCTGATCTTTTGATGGCAATCCCTATTGTTAAAGCTAATCAGGATGGTACCCTTCTGGGATTTGAACATATTGTTTCTGCATATAGTGATCGCCTTGAAATTCAATCCCATAAACGTTCACACTTTACAGGTTCTAGGGTAAATAAGTGGACTGTCTTTAGTGGTGAACAGTGGGTCTTCCATGTCCCCTAACATCCTTAGGCCAGTGGTCTGATTAGAAAAATGAAATAACCTATTAAAGCAGCACATTTATTTACTTTTTCCTGCCCATACCTTACCTGGATGGTTACCTGTCCTTCCCATATTTTATATAATTTGAACAACCAACCCTTGAAAGAAGGTACTCCCTTTTTGATAATGATGGGATAATCTATTCTTTTTGTTCCTGTTGGCTCAACTGAACATGCTAATAAGGAACCAATTCAGTTATGAGTTATGAGGGGGGAGGAGTTTGTGACATACCCATCTTCCCCCTCCAGTGCAGGGTGAGATTATTGCCAGCAGACAAGGAAATACATATTGGATGATAGTACAAGGTCAGACCCACATGCTGTGTGTATGGATTAGGGTAAATTGACAGAGAGGGAATGAAAACATTTCTATCTGTCCACATTTGCTTTTAAATGTTCCTGTTGGAATGCTGTTTTTTTTCTGTTTTAATACTTATCTTTTGTTTTGTTGGATGCTGGGCTTCAGTTGAGACCTGACAAGCCACTGATAACCTTACGAGTTGTGAAAATGTTATTTTTATTTCAGGAGAACATGTACGTTTTGTGATATGTGCTAACTGGGTGAGAAGGAATGTTGTAAACCTAGAGTGACTGGCTTCATACAACTTGTCCTGTGAAACAAATAAAGTGCCAAATTGATTGTAATTTGATGCTTGCATCCCTGATCACAAGATAGTGTTTGTAAATCCTACTCATTCTATTCGAATAGTCAACAAGATGTTGATGACTTTGCACTTTAGGGATGAAGACATATACTTTAATGTGAATGCTCAGATTAATCATTGGAGTTGTATATTTTTTCATGTTTTAATAATCATGATAATATTTGTCTCAATCATCCAAGGGATAGGCGGCAAGAGATGTGGTGCATCTGAACTGGATTTCGAGGCAAATGGTCTTGGGTTCACATTCAGCTGGATCATTGCACACTTCCCACCTGTGGTGGGTTGAGCATTGAGCCAACAACTCAGCATGTAAGAAACACACTAATGCTAAAGAAATGGCAAGATTGCTGGCCAATGCACCAGAAGGCATGGAAGTAGAGATATACAATCAAAGGGATTAATATGTATTCTTTGTTTTAAGTGGAAAGAAGAATTCTATGTGTCTTTCTTCTGCCTAATGTTGATTGGAAGAGGAGTTTCTGGAAGAAATTTGAAGGTGCAGGATAGCTATATCCCAAAGAAGAAGTATTCTGAAGGCAAGATGACACAACCATAGCTAACATAATAGAGAAACAATTAGTGTGGTTAGAGGTTTGGGAAGCTTTTAAAAACTAACTGAAGATAACTAAAAATGTCATAAGGTTGGAAAAGATGAAATAAGAAGATGACATAGCCAATAATATCAAAGAGGATACCAAAAATTTTCCAGATATATAAAGAGTAAAAGAGAGGTGAGAGTGGATATCAGACCTCTGGGAAAATGGTGCTGGAGAGGTAGAAATGGAGAAATTGGCAAAGGTGGATGAGCTAAATAAGTATTTTGTATCAGTCTTCACTGTGGAAGGCAATAGCAGTATGCTGCAAGTCTGAGAGGGTGAATGTGAAATTGCCATTACTAAGGAGAAGCTGCTTGAGAAACTGAAAGGTCTGAAGGTAGATAAATCACCTAGACAAGATGGTCTGCATCCCAGGGTACTGAAAGAGGTGACTGAAGAGATTGTGGAGGTATTAGTAATGATCTATCAACAATCAATAGATTCTGCATGGTTGTAGAGGACTGGAAAGATGCAAATGTCACTCCATTCTTTAGGAAGGAAGGGAGGCAGAAGAAAGAAAATTATAGGCCAGTTAGCTTGACTTCAGTGGTTGGGAAGATGCTGGGGTCGATTGTTATGGGTTATGTCTCAGGCTACTTGAAGGCAGTTGATAAAATAGGCCAAAGTTAGCATAATTTCCTTAAGGGAAAATCTTGTCTGATAAAGCTGTTGGAATTCTTTGACGAAATAACAAGAAAGCTAGATAAATGAGAATTGGTAAATGTTCTTTACTTGGATTTTCAGAAGGACTTTGGCAAGGTGTCACACATGAGGCTGCTTAACAAGCTAAGAGCCCAGGGTATTACAGGAAAAATATTAGCATCGATAGAGCTTTGGCTGATTAGCAGGAGGCAAAGAATAGGAATAAAGGGGCTCTTTTCTGGTTGTGGGCCATGACTAGTGGTGCTCCACAGGAGTAGGTGTTGGGACAGCTTCTTTTTACATTATATGTCAATGATTTCGATGATGGAATTAGGAATATTTCTAGAGGATAAGAAATAAAGTGGATGATCTTGTTGCACTATTACAGATTGTCAGGTATAATGTTGTGCCCATCACTGAATCGTGGCTGAAGGATGGTTGTAGTAGGAGGCTGAATTTCCAAGGTTACACATTGTATTGGAGGAATAGAGAGGTAGGCAGAGGGGATGGCAGGTCTCTGCTGGTAAAGAATGGCATTAAATCAGTAGAAAGATATGACATAGAATCGGAAGAGGTTGATTTCTTGCGGGTTGAGTTAAGAAACTGCAAGGATAAAAGGACCCTGATGGCATTTATATGCAGACCTCTCAACAGTAGCTGGAATATGGACCACAGGTTAAAATGGGAAATAGAAATAGCATATCAAAATGACAATGTTATGATAATCATGAAAGATTTCAGCATGCAGGTCAATTGGGAAAATTAGGTTGGTGACGGATCTGAAGGAGTAAGTTTGTTGAATGTCTATGAGGTGGCATTTTAGAGCAGTTTGATGTTGAGCCTATTAGGGCATCAGCTATATTGGATTGGGTGTTATGTAATGAACCGAGGGTAATTAGGGAGATTAAGGTAAAATAACTCTCAGGAACAGTAATAACAGTATGATTGAATTCAACTTGAAATTTGATTGGGAGAAAATAAAATCTGACATAGCAGTATCTCAGTGGAGTAAAGGAAATTACCATGGTATGAGAGAGGAGTTGGCCAAAATGAATTGGAGAGAACTACTGGCAGGGATGAGTTCCTGCAAAAAAATGAAGAAGCTGCAGGATAGATGTATTCCAAAAACAAAGAAATACTCAAACAACAAAGAAGTACATCCACGGTTGACAAGGGAAATGTGTATTTTGTATCAGTCTTGTATCAGTCTTCACTGTGGAAGGCACTAGCAGTGTGCCAGATGTTGGAGGGTGTGAGAGAAGATAAGTGAATGCAGTTACTATACAAGGGAGAAGGTGCTCAAAAAGCTGAAAGACCTAAGGGTATGTAAGTCGCCCAGACCAGATGAACTGCACCCTAGGGTTCTGAAAGAAGTAGCAGAAGAGACTGTGAAGGCACTAGTAATGAACTTTCAAAAATCATTGGATCTGACATGGTGCCAGAGGACTGGAAAATTGCTAATGTCACTCAACTCTTTAAGAAAGGAGAAAGGCTGCAGAAAGGAAATTATGGACCACTTAGCCTGACCTCAGTGGTTGGGAAGATGTTGGAGCCAATTGTTAAGGATGAGCTTATGGAGTATTTGGTGACACAAGACAAGATAGGACAAAGTCAGCATGGTTTCCTTCAGCAAAAATATTGCCTGATGAACCTGTTGAAATTCTTTTAGGAGATTACAAGTGGGATAGATAAAGGGAATGTAGTGGATGTTGTATATTTGGACTTTCACAAAGCCTTTGAAAATGTGCCATACATGAGGCTGCTTGTCAAGTTAAGAGTCCATAGAGTTACAGGAAAGTTACTGGCATGGTTAGAGCATTGGCTGATTTGTAGGAGTCAGTGAGTGAGAATAAAAGTTCCTTTTTTGGTTGGCTGCCAGTGACTAGTGGTGTTCCACAGGGGTTGGTGTTGGGACTGCTTCTTTTTATAGTGTATATCAATGATTTAGAGGATGGAAAGATGGCTTTGTTGCCAAGTTTGCAGATGATATGAAGATTGGTGGAGGGACAGGTAATGCTGAGGAAGCAGGTAGGCTACAGAAGGAGTTAAACAGATTAAAAAATGGGCAGGAAAGTGGCAAATGAAATACAATGTTGGAAAATGCATGGTCATGCACTTTAGTAGTCGAAATGAGAAGAAAATCCAAAAATCTGAGATGCAAGGGGTCTTGGGAGTCCTTGTGCAGAACCCCCTTAAGGTCAACTTGCAAGTTGAGTCAGTGGTGAGGAAGGCAAATGCTATGTTAGCATTCATTTCAAAAGGTCTAGACTACAAGAGCAGTGAGGTGATGCTGAGGCTTTATAAGGCACTGGTGAGGCCTCACCTTGAGTATTGTGAACAGTTTTGGGCTCCTCATCTGAGAAAAGATGTGCTGGCCTTGGAGAGGGTTCAAAGGATGTTCACAAGGATGATTCACTGATTGAAAGGGTTATCATACAAGGAACGTGTGATGGTTCTGTGCCTGTGCTCACTGCAATTTAGAAGGATGGGAGTGGAATATCCAATTAAAATCTTTTGAATGTTGAAAGCCCTAGATAGAGTAGATGTGGAAAGAATGTTTCCCATGGTCGGGGAGTAAAGGATAAGAGGGCACAGCCTCAGGATAGCGGGGTGTCCATTTGAAACATAGATGCAGAGGGTAGTGAATTTGTGGTATTTATTACCACAGGCAGCTGTGGAGGCCGGGTCATTGAATGTATTTAAGGCAGAGCTTAAGCGGTTCTTGATTGAACACAGCATCGAAGGTTATGGTGAGAAGGCCAAGGAGTGGCGCTGTGGAAGAAAGAAAATGGATCCGCCAGGATTGAAAAGCAGAGCAAATTCAATGGGCAAATGGCATAAATCTGCCCCTATGTCTTACGGTCCTTTGGAATTACTGGTTTTGTGGCCAAGTTTGAGGATGATATGCAGGGACACAGTTTTGAGGAAGCAGGGAGTCTGCAGAAGGACTTGGGCAGATTAGGAGAACAGCTTAAGTAGAGTCGGGAAATGTATGGTTATACACTTTGGTAGAAGGAACAAAAGTATAGACTATTTTCAAAATGGGCAGGAATTTCAAAAATAGAAGATATAAAGGGACTTGTGAGTCATCGTGCAGGATTCCCTAATGGTTAATTTGCAGGTTGAGTTGGTAATGATGAAGGCAAATGTAATTTCAGCATTCATATTGAGAGGACCAAAATATAAACGCAATGATGTAATGCTGAGGCTTTATAAGGCATTGGTAAGGCTGCACTTACAGTATTTGAGCAGTTTTGAGCCCCTAATCTAAGAAAGAAAGTATCAACATTGCAGAGGGTTCAAAGGAGGTGCAGGAGAATGATTCTGTGAATTAAATGTTTATCATGTGAAGACTGTTTGATGGCTCTGGCCTGCACTCACTGGAATTTAGAAGAATGAGGGAGAGCTCATTGAAATCATTCAAACGTTGGAAGGCCTCAATAGAGTGGATGTGGAGAGGATGTTTCCTCTATTGGGGGAGTAAAGGACCAGTGGGCACAGCTACAGAACAGAGGGTGGTCTGTTTAGAATGGAGATGATGAGAAATTTCTTTAGTCAGAGGGATTCATTGCTACAGGTGACTGTAGAGGCCAGGTCATTGGGTATACTTAAGGTGGACTTAAGGTGGTGTGAAAGGGTACCGGGAGAAGGCAAGAGAATTGAGATTGAGAAGAAAAATAGAACAGCTATGATGAAATGGCAGAGCAGACTTAATGGGCTGATAGGGTTAATTTTTCTCCTTTTGCTAATAGTTTTATTGGAGGAACGTGTTATATAAAGTTTTGTAAAACATTGGATGAATGTCTGGAAGTTCAAGTTATTTTAACTCTTTCTGAGCTCACAGCATGCAGAGTGCCTGCACAAGGTAAAAAATGTTATTGTTTGCTGGTAGCAGCTGGGTTCTTTCTTAGTCTCAGACACCATTAAAATGTAAATACCCGTCAAGATAGCTTGATGAGGTCTTTTTTTTATTCAGGTTTATCAATTATCTGAAATATTAATGGTATTTAGCATTTCCAAAGGACTGTCGTTGTGTGCTATGAGATAATGGGGTGTGACAGTGATTTATGAGGATTGTGTGCATGGAAAAAGACAGGATGGGTTGAAACAAAATAACAAAGAGTTTGTCTTTTTCTGGGTCTCTCTAGCTTGTGAAATTCATTTACTGTGCTTCCTTTCCCTGTTTTTTTGGACTTCAACTGAGGGCCAGAAATTGCAATTAGTGCCTAGGACCCAGGGGTGTTTTCATGAGTGAATCAGAATTCAGAGATCCCACAACATCGGCAACAAACAAGTGATGACTATGAATTATGAGCCTAAAATCTTTGCGACTTACAACATTGTATTTTGTGTGGTTTATTTGTGCTTTTTATTTTCATGATAATAAATTAGGCTTAAATTAAAAACACAAAATGCTGGCAGAACTCAGCAGGCCAGACAGCATCTATGGGAGGAGGTAGTGACAATGTTTCGGGCCGAAACCCTTCATCAGGAGTGAAGTGACAAGGGATGGTCGAGGGGGAATAAGAAGTGGGGGGAGGGATAAAGTAGAGAGCTAGGAAGTCATAGGCTGGAGGGAAATGGGCTAGGGGGAAGGTGGAGAATTATGGGAAATAAAAGAGAAAGAAAGGTAGGGTTGGGGGGAGATAATAGTGTGGGGGGAAAAAGTGAGAGAAAGAGAACCAGACTAAAATAATAGATAGGGATGGTGGTAAGGGGGGGCAGGGGTATCAATGGAGGTCTGTGAGTTGGATGTTCATGCCGGCAGGTAGGAGGCTACCTAGGCGAGAGATAAGGTATTGCTCCATCGACCTGCGTGTAGCCTCATCTTGACGGTAGAGGAGGCCATGGACAGACATATCAGATTGGGAGTGGTCTGTGGAATTGAAGTGTGTGGCCACAGGGAGATCCCGTCACTGCTGGAGGACTGAGCGCCGGTGTTCAGCGAAATGGTCTCCCAGTCTGCGGTGGGTCTCCCCAATGTAAAGATGGCCACATCAGGAGCACCGGATACAGTATATCATCCCAGCTGACTTGCAGGTGAAGTGGTGCCTCACCTGAGAGGACTGTCTGGGACCTAGGATGGTGGTGAGGGAAGAAGTGTGGCGGCAGGTGTAGCACTTCTTCCGTTTGAAGGGATGAGTGCCCGGAGGGAGGTCGGTGGGGAGAGATGGGGGGGGGATATGAATAGACAAGGGAATCGCGTAGGGAGCGATCCCTGCGGAAAGCCGAGAGTCGGGGGGGAGGGGAAGATGTGGTTGGTGGTGGGATCCCGTAGGAGGTGGCGGAAGTTACGGAGGATTATACGTTGGATCTGTAGGCTGGTAGGATGATAGGGGAGGACCGGGGGACTCTATCCCTGGTGGGCTGGCGGGGGGATGGGGTGAGGGCAGAGGTGCATGAAATACGGGAGACGCGATGGAGGGCAGAGTTGATAGTGGACGAAGGGAAGCCCCTTTCTTTAAAAAAGGAAGACATCTCCTTTGTCCTAGAATGAAAGGCCTCATCCTGAGAGCAGATGTGGCGGAGGCGGAGGAATTGAGAGAAAGGGATAGCATTTTTGCAGGAGACAGGGTGGGAGGCGGAATAGACTAGGTAGCTGTGGGAGTTAGTAGGTTTGTAGTAGACGTCGGAGAATATGCTGTCTCCAGAGATAGAAACAGAAAGATCTAGAAAGGGGAGGGAGGTGTCGGAAATACACCAGGTGAATTTGAGGGCGGGGTGAAATTTGGAGGTGAAGTTAATGAAGTCGACAAGCTCAGCATGCATGTAGGAAGCAGCGCCGATGAAGTCGTCGATATAACGCAAGAAAAGAGGAGGACAGATACCGGTGTAGGCTTGGAACATAGATTGCTGCACATGGCCGACAAAAAGGCAGGCGTAGCTAAGACCCATGCGGGTGCCCATGGCTACACCTTTAGTTTGGAGGAAGTGGGAGGAGCCAAAGGAGAAATTGTTAAGGGTGAGGACTAATTCCGCGAGGCGGAGAAGAGTGGTGGTAGAAGGTGACTGGCTGGGTCTGGAATCCAGGAAGAAACGGAGAGCTTGGAGACCTTCCTGGTGGGGGATAGAGGTATATAGGACTGGACGTCCATGGTGAAAATGAGGCGGTGGGGGCCAGGGAACTTGAAATCTTTGAAGAGATGTAAAGCATGGGAAGTATCATGGACATAGGTGGGAAGGGATTGAACAAGGGGAGATAAAACAGAGTCGAGATAGGCAGAAATGAGTTCAGTGGGGCAGGAGCAAGCAGAGACAATGGGTCTGCCTGGAAAGGGAGGTTTGTGAATCTTAGGTAGGAGGTAGAAATGGGAAGTGTGGGGTGTGGGAACTATAAGTTTGGTGGCCGTGGATGGGAGATCTCCCGAGCTGATGAGATTGGAAATGGTTTGGGAGACAATGGACTGGTGCTCCCTAGTGGGGTCATTGTCCAGGGGTAGATAAGAGGAGGTGTTAGCGGGTTGTCGTCATGCCTCCGCTATGTACAGGTCGGTGCACCAGACGACATCAGCTTAAATTGCTTTGTTGTGCTTGTATGCTTATTACCACACCTGAATAGTTTGCACCTGATCAACCCACCTCACTGTAGAACATAGAAATCTACAGCACATTACTGGCCTTTTAGCCCACAATGTTGTGCCAACCATGTTACCTACTCTAGAAGCTGCTTAGAATTGCCCTACCACATAGCCCTCTATTTTACTAAGCTCCATGTATCTACCTAAGAGTCTTTTAAAAGACCCTATTATATCCGCCTCCACCACCATCGCTGGCAGTACATTCCACACACCCAGCACTCTCTCAAACTTACCCCTGACATCCCCTCTGTACCTACTTCCAAGCACCTTAAAACTGTGCCCTCTTGTATTAGCAATTTCAGCCCTGGGAAAAAGCCTCTGACTATCCACACAATCAATGTCTCTCATCATCTTGTACACCTCTGTCAGGTCAGCTCTCATTCTCCCTCGCTCCAAGGAGAAAAGGCCAAGTTTATACTAGTGGATAGTTTTTTTTCATTGTCTATGCTTTGATTTAATGTGATTTTTCAGTCACCAAACAGAAATAGCATTTTGTCTACCTGAAGCACAAATTCTATTGGTGTGGCCTACTATGTTTGATCTGCTTTCACAACATTTATTTTTCTTTGCAACCTTTCTATTCCCTTCATAACCTGACTCTTTAGACCCTATGAACATAATCTTGGCTTTCAATAGACCAGCTTTTCATATGCTCTGGTGTGAATGTATAAATTGTACTTTGCTTTGCCAGTGTAGCTCTCTTTGAAGATATCATACAACTTCAGTAAAGCAGCAAGATGCAACTTTGAAGTATCAAAGCTGAAAACACTTTTCAGACCTTGCCTTAGTTGCTCAGCCACTGTATATTTCATTTTCTATAAAGTCTTTAAAGCCTCTTTAGAACATGTTATCAGTTCATTAATGTTGCTAGTCAGCTTACCAGACTAAGAGTGTTGACACTTTACTGAACACAAACAATATCAGTTCACATGTCAATGCATTTATTGTAAATCTGTAAGTTTTCTCAAAGATCTCTGTTTTCTGCCCTTATTTCTTATGTCATTGATACTGCACAATCCTATTTCCTTGTTTTTTTAATTGATCTCCCAAATATGAGGTCTTTCTTTCTGTTGCTATCTTGAATTTGCACTGAAATTGCCCACGTTTCTCGTCATTGCAATGGATCTGTAGACTGTCAAGCTATGAACTACAGACTCCATTTCATATCCTTGAACTGTTAACTATAGCTATGCTATTGGTGGGAAGAATTCTCAAGCTTTCACCAAGATGTTTTCATACTAGTTCTGTATGTTCAACTTCTTTCACTGAATTTATTCACCACAGAACACATGCTAACATAGAATTCGGAGAAAAAATATACTTGCAAATCACCTTTCTCTTCTTTTGCTTCTTTGCTGCAAAGTAAATTGGTTTTGAATTTATTTTAATGGCTTGGGATCAATCATCCACTTTCAATATATCTTTAAATGAGATATTTTACATCTTCTGTGGAGCATGAAAATTTGTCATATGTTTCTGGCCCAATCTCTATTATCAGTGCATTTTGTTTTGGGCTGTAAACTTTGTCTTTGATACTCAAGATATATTTTTATATTTAAAGCAGACTCAATTACATTATAGCAACAAATGTTTCTCAAGCTTGGTCATGCATAAATAGGTTTTCAATCAAGGTGGTCATGTTTTCTAACCCTAAATCAATATCATTGTTATCTTGTGCACAACAGTTCAGTGACTAGTCAACATCACTGCCCCGTGTCACTGTGGTTTGCTGTGCAGTGCATCCTCATTAGTATACACGGAGTCCTTCAACAGATGAGATTCCATCTGAATAGTTCTAGAAAAAAAGTACCACTAAATATATCCAAAAAGGTAAAGGTTTATTAACAAGACAGAACCCTGAAAACTTTCTAAATAATTGTTCCTTAATATACCCCTTGTAATGAGCATTCACCTTTCTTTCCATATCCAAATTTTCATATCATATACTCCTACTAATCAAATCCACCATTAATATTCTGTAACATCCCTCAATAACTTTCATTGTTAATAACATCTCCACTTCACCGACGATCAACACTGGCCCACCTCAGGAATTCAGGAATGTGTGCTTAGCCCACTGCTTTACTCTCTCGATTAGCCATGACTGTGTGGCTAAGCATAGTTCAAATGCCATCTATGAATTTGCTAGTGATACAATCATTGGTAGAATCTCAGACAGTGACAAGAGAATGTACAGGAATGAGATATACCAACTAGTTGAGTGGTGTCATAATAACAACCTTGGACTCAATGTCAGTAAGACCAAAGACCCGATTGTGGAGATCAATAAGGGTAAGACAAGCAAAAATGACCCAAATTTTTTGGAATAATAAAATACCAAGAATTGCTAAATATCATTTACAAAAATTGAAAGAAGATGGAGGTCTTGCCTTGGCTAATTTAAGAATGTATTATTGGGCTGTTAATATACGATATATGTGTTTTTGGTTATATTGGGTTGATAGAGATGAACAACCACTTTGGGCTGATTTGGAATTGAATGCTTTGAAACAATTTCATTTAACCTCATTATTAGGAGCTTCTCTGCCTGTACAACTGGCAAAAATTACTAACTTAATTTTATATCCTGTGATTAAGCAGTCATTACAAATTTGTTTCCAGTTTCGTAATTTGTTTAATCTTAAAAAATTTAAACTCTTTAGTTTAATTTATCAAAATTATTTGTTTAAACCTTCATTAAGTGATCCTACTTTTCTTCTTTGGAGGAATAAAGGGGTTTACTCCTTCACGGATTTGTTCCAAAATGGCTGACTGATGTCTTTTGAGAAATTAGTACCTAAATACTCTCTCTCATATTCAGATTTCTTGCAATATCTTCAGGTCAGACACTTCTTACAAAAATACTTAAGTAATTTTCCATATATACAAGATTCTGACCTGTTGTAATGTGAGTGTTACTAAAAGTAAGTTAATACTAATCGGGAAACTGTTGGTAACAAGAGGCGGGATCTGGGGTTGGTGGGGTTTTTACTTCTGCTCTTTTTACTCCAAGTATGCATTGTATATAGTTCCTCCACCCATGCCGCACGAGGAACCTGGAAGCCTCTGTACTGTAAATATCATTTGCCATCCCAGTTAAAGGTGTTCTTTCGGCCATCAAATTGTCGAGTGGTCTTTTCGTAAAGTAGAAGTTACCACATGACCTGTTAGATATTATTTTAAAAATAAATCCTTTAGTGAAGGGTTTTATTGGCAAAATTTATAATTAATTGTTACAGCAACACAATTACCCTTCACTTACGATTAAGCAAGATTGGGAGAGAGAGCTTAACATGACTTTGATAGCAGAAGATTGGTTGTGGATTTTGTAGTTGGTCAATTCTTCTTCGATTTGTGTTAATCACTCTTTAATTCAATTTAAAATTGTACATCATTACTATTTGACAAAGGCGAGACTGTCTAAAATGTTTCCTAACGTTGACAGTCAGTGTGACAGATGTAAAATCGAGACAGCCACATTGACACATATGTTTTGGTTGTGTTCTGTATTGAAACATTTTTGGAAGTCTATTTTCTCTACAATTTCTAAAGCTTTAACAATTAATTTACAGTCTAATAAATTGACAGTTTTATTTGGTATAATCCCTCAATATATTCATGGTATTTCTTCATCCAACCAACATGTAATTGCATTCGTTACATTATTGGCCAGAAGGGCTATTTTGTTGAAATGGAAAGATGCTTCTGCTCCTACTTTGATACAATGGTTTTCCCAGGTGATGTTATGTCTTAGTTTGGAGAAAATCAGAAGTCGAATTTTTGATCCTCGATTCGATTTTGAGAAAAGGTGGGGTTCATTCGCCCGCTACTATCATCTGATTTGAATTAATTTATATGGTTTCCTTCCGATTTTTCTTTAAGTGGATTTGAGTTGGCAGATTGCTGTTTTTTTTATGGAAGCTTGTATGATGTATAGCTCCGGGGTTGTGCACCCAATGGTTTGTTATTTTTTTTGGTTTTTTTTTCGTTAGTAGGGGTTCTTCTTTTTTCCTTCTTTTTCTTTAAAAAAATATTCTCAACACTTTACTTTTTTATTATTATTGATATATTAATAATAATATTATTATTAGCTTTGTTAATCAGTTATTTGCTAGTTTAATTCCTTATTGCATATAGTGACATATTGACTTTTTTTGTCAATCTTCAATAATAATTAATAAAAAGATTTTAAAATTAAAAATGACCCAAACTTCTGAGTGATCAGAAGTGGAGAACTTTAAGTTCCAGGGTGTCAATATCTCTGAGGATCTAACCTGGTCCCAACATATTGATACAGCTATACAGAAGACAAGACGTTGGCTATATTTCATCAGAGTTTGAGAAGATTTGGTTTGTCACCTAAAACACTCAGAAATTTCTGTAGATGTACCATGGAAAGCATTTTGACTGGCTGCATCACAGTCTGGTATGCTGAGGGTGGGGGGCTACTGCACAGGATTGTAATAAATTGCAGAGAGTTGTAAAGTTAGTCAGCTCCATCTTGGGTACTAGCCTCTGTAGTATCCAAGACATCTTCAAGGAGTAGTGCCTCAGAAAAGCAGCTTCCGTCATCAAGGGCCCCCGCCACCCAGGACATGCCCTCCTCTCATTGTTGCCATCGGGAAGGAGGAACACACTGAGCGTGTCCAAAGGTACAAACTCTGTGATTCAGAAACAGCTTCTTCCCCTCTGCTAAACGATTCCTAAATGAACATTTGACCCATAAACGCTACTTCACTACTTTTTTCTAATTTGTTTTATGCACTACTTATATGAATTGAAAAATTTAATATACATAATGTAATTCAGTTTTTTGTCTATATTTATCATGTATTGACATTGCATATAACTGCTGCCACTAAGTTACCAAATTTCACAACATATGCCGGTGATATTAAACCTGACTCTGATCATGGTTCTGAAATCCATGTTATATAGTCCCTTCATAATTCTGTTATGTAGCATTGTAAGGGTTAGCATAGTGTGTAGTTGCACAAAACAAGGTCCTTTTACTATATAAACTCTCCTTTGTAAGTATGAAATACCAATGACCAAACAAGAAAAAGATGCTAATGACAAATTGAAAAGCCTACACCAAAATTTGAACCACAAATCTTTACTAAATCAAAGGTGTAATTGAGTGTTTTTGATCAGATAAAATGCAAACCGACACCAGCCTACCTGTCATCAAGGACATACATATGAAAAGGTGTCAGCAAAGGGCTAGTAACATCACAAAGGATCGCACCCACCCTGCTCATGAACTGTTTGTTTTACTCACATCAGAGAGGAAACTACCTAGCCATCCATGCTTGAACCATCAGACTCAAAAAGAGTTACTTTCCCCAAGCAATAAGGCTGATCAACGCCTCCACACACTAACCCACCACGCCACACGCCCAATAACAATAACTTTATAATCTCCTGTCAGTCACCTTATGTACAGATAACATTGTGCCTAATGTCACTTCATGGACATAAAATCAATCTAAGTATGTAAGCTACTTGTGTGCTTATGTTTTATTATTATTATTGTATTCTTTATATTATTGCGATTTTCTTATGCTGCATCAGAGCCAGAGTAACAATTGGGGATGTTAGGACCACGTATGTCCTTTGTTTCACAGAATTCTGGTTAACCCCTTCTATACTGGATGCAGCAACTCAGTTCCACAGGTTTACTATGCATTGTCAGGATAGAGCTCTAGTGTCTCTCAAAAGCAGAGGTGGAGGACTACGCCTCATGATCAACTCCTCTCAGTGCAGAAATATATCAGTGCTGTCCCAATTCTGCTCACTGGACCTGGAATATCTCACACTAAATGCCAACCATTTTACCTATCACAAGAGATTTCTGTAGTTATTTTGATAGTGGTACGCATTCCAACTGAGGCCAATATCAATCAGGCTTTCGATGTTCCAAGCAATGGGATCAACATGCACCAAACAATGCATCCTAATGCCTTCACCATCATTTTGGGGGATTTTAACCAGGTCAGTCTGAAAAAAAGCACTGAACAATTGTCATCAACAGATCATTTGCAATACCAGAGGAAACAACACATTGGACCTTTGTTACATCACCATTAAGAGTGCCTATCAGGCTATTCCACAGCCTCACTTCAGGAAGTCTGATCACCTGGCTGAACTTCTACACTCTGAGTATAGGCAGAGACTAAAGACTACAGCAACAGTAGTGAGGACCAAGAAGGTATGGACAAGGGAAGCTTACATGTCTACTTTGAATCGGTGGACTGGACTGTATTCAAGAATCCATCTTCAAACTTGGATGAGTATGCTGCAGTTGTTAACAAATTCATTAAAACCTGTGTGGATGAGTGTGTTTCTACAAAGACCCGCTGTACATTCCCAAACCAAAAGCCATGGATAAACCAAAAGGTATATCATCTGCTGAAGAATAGATCTGTGGCATTCAAGGCTGGTGACCCAGTTCTGTACCAGAAAACCAGGTATGATTTGCAGAGGGCTATTTCAAGGGTGAAGAGACAACTTTGAATGAGGTTGGAGATGACATCAGATGTACAACAACTCTGGCAGCGTTTGCAAGACGTTACTTCCTACAAAGTGAAACCCAATAGCATGAATGGCAGTGATGTTTCTCTAACAGGTGAACTCAACACCTTCTGTGCCTGCTTTGAAAGAGAGAATACAACTACAGCTGTGAAGATTCCTGCTGCATCTGAAGATCCTGTGATCTTTGTCTCAGAGGTTGGTGTTAAGCTGTCTTTAAAGAAAGTGAACCCTCGCAAGGCGGAAGGTCACAATGGATTACCTGGTAAGGCTCTGAAAACCTATGCCAAACAAGGACAATGTCCTTGAGTATTCATTTTCAACCTTTCACTGCTATGGGCTGTAGTTCCTACTTGCTTCAAAAAGGCAACAATTATAACAGTGCCTAAGAAGAATAATGTGATCTGCCTTAATGACTATCACCCGGTAGCACTCACATCTACAGTGATGAACTGCTTTGAGGGGTTGGTCATGACTAGATTGAACTCCTGCTTCATCAAGGACTTGGACCCATTGCAACTTGCCTGTCATCACAATAGACCAATGGCAGATACAATCTCAATGGCTCTTCACATGGCCTTAGGTCCTCTGGACAATACAAACACCTATGTCAGGATGCTGTTCATCAACTATAGCTCAGCATTTAATACCATCATTCCTACAATCCTGATTGAGAAGTTGCAGAACCTGGACCTTTGTACCTCTCTCTGCAATTGGATCCTCGACTTCCTAACTGGAAGACCACAATCAGTGTGGATTGGTGATAACATTTCCTCTTTGTTGACGATCAAAACTGGTGCAACTCAGGGGAATGTGCTTAGACCACTGCTCGGCTCTATCTACACCCATGAACGTGTGGTGAGGCATAGCTCAAATACAATTTATAAATTTGCTGATGATACAACCATTATTGGTAGAATACCAGATGGAGATGAGAGGGCGTACAGAAGCAAGATATACCAACTAGTAGAGTGGTGTCCTCTCCACAACTTTGCACTCAATGTCAGTAAGATGAAAAAGCTAATTGTGGAGTGTAAAATGAAGGAACACATACCAATCTTCATAGAGGGATCAGAAGTGGAGAAAGTGAGCAGTTTCAAGTTCCTGTGTGTCAAGATCTCTGAGGATGTAACCTGGTCCCACCATATTGATGCACCTACAAAGAAGGCAAGGCAGTTACTATACCTCATTAGGAGATTGAAGGGATTTGGTGTATCAACAAGAACCTCAAAAACTTCTATAGATGTACTCTGGAGGGCATTCTACAGGCTGTATCACTGTTTGGTATGGGGGTGGGGGCTACTGCACAGGATTGAAATAAGCTGCTGAGGGTCATAAATTTAGGCAGTTCCATCTTGGGTACCAGCCTACAAAGTACGCAGGACATCTTCAATGAATGGTGTCTCAGAAAGGCAGTGTCCATTATTAAGGACTTCTAGCACCCAGGGCATGCCCTTTTCTCACTGTTACCATCAGGTAGGAGTATAGAGGCCTGAAGGCACACACTCAGCAATTCTGGAACAGCTTCTTCCCCTCTGCCATTCGACTCCTAAATGGACATTGAATCCTTGAACACTACCTCACTTTTTTAATATATATTATTTCTGTTTTTGCACATTTTTAATTTATTCAATATACATGCACTGTAATTGATTGATTTATTTTTCTTCTATGTTACGTATTGCATTGAACTGCTGCCGTTAAGTTGCCAAATTTCATGACACATGCCAGTGAAAATAAACCTAATTCTGATTCTGATTTTGTCCTCCTTTACTCTTGTGTACTGAAAATTACATTAAAAATGACAATAAACAATCTTGAATCTTGAATTCAATCTTGAAATAAAAGATTGAATAGTATATAGTTTTTATTGGTTACTAATACCTGTTTGAATATTTCTTCATTGGTGATTTTTATCCTATATATGCATAAATAAAGGATTTGAAAGTGTCACTATCTGTATAATAATGACAGTTCTGAGCAGAAATTTTAGTACAGTGCAGCAAGAAGGAGTAGACTGTTTTCCTTCTGTATAAATAAAGTATTATAGACTGCCAACAACATACTCAATGTTTCTAATTGTAGATCCCTACACGAACACTATCAATTCTGCTAACTTAGATCAATATGGTTCAGTATAATCTTGCACGTTTATTGCAAATTCAAAACTCACATTGATAGCTAAGCTTTCAAATCACAGCTGGTATGTTATTTGAGTACATTGCAACATTTATGTCTTTCTTTGTGGTAGGAAAAGACAGCAGCAAATCAATGTGAGGGCAAGTTTGGGCCTTTCGTTTGCAGCAGGCACAGAGTGTTTTGGAGTTTATAATCGCCAGAGACTTCAGTGGGTGTCAGTGCAGAGACCAGTGAAGAGAACGATATACTCCCACTCAATTCCTCCCCCCTTACTTCACTATGTTTCTCACTCCATACACTTCTGTGTTGCCAGCCCTAGAAGTTCAAATCGACATCTTCATTCCAACACCATGACTTTGTGCATTTTCTTCTATCAGGTGGTCAAAAACTTCAACCTGTCTCGGTCCCAGTACTGAGCATAAGGGCAGAGAACAAAGAGGTAGCTCCCTAATCCTTGAGTGCCTACAGCCATTAGTTCACATAGGAGTACATCAAACACTTACACATGGTATGAAAATCAAAATAAAATGCAATACTAGAAATCTAAAGTAAAAACAAAAAATATGATGTAAACAGAGACTGTGAAGATATTTAAGGGAGGTGTAGGCAAATTCTTGATAAGAAAATGGATAAAATGTACCATGGGCTGACAAGAATGTCATTTTGAGACTACAGACCAATCAAACAGGTAACGATTAAGTCCATGGGCTGAATGACCTACTCCTGTCTCTAACTTTTGTGTTAACATACTCATGTGAAAACTTTCTTTATGTCAGCACTACCCCATCACCAATGATCCCACTGATGTCTAAAAATTGTTCCTTCTGTGCGTTAAATAGACACTTTGATTCTGAGCAGCCACTTCCAGTGGAAGCAGGAATCCATCCAAAAATCTGCTTCTAACGGTTGGGGGACAACTGCAAAGCAGCAGGACATATTCGTATCTCTGCTCTCTCCTGCACCCAGCAGTTGCTCTATCCTTCTGGTCTCCCTGACTTTGGCTCATCATCGATTTCTTTGTCAAATTGTGCTGTGGAATATCTGTATTTGTTTCGAGAGTCTATAAGTGCAGACAGTTATCTAGGTGGACTGTAGATGAACCAAATAGCTTTCCCATTCTAATCACAACCTGAATCTCATTGTAGAATTTTAAACTTCCTGATGCTGACTGATAAGTCGTAAAGTATTAAGCAATACTGAATTTTTGTCAGTGCAAGAAAATTTCCATCCAATTAAATGACACATTCAATGTAACAGAACAATTTCATTATTTCCTTTGAGTACTGCTTTCCAATATTTTTATCTACACTGTGTTATTTAGCCAATCCAAAATTTAAAAAAAATTGCAGGATTCACAAACAGATCTGTTAAGCCTACAGCATTTCTACAATAGCTAGAATTTCTGTAATGCATTGTAATATATAATTAAAAAATCTCATGACAGCCTGAATTAGCATAGGTGTGGAACCAGCAACAGCAGAAAAACTGATGGGATGTCATGAGCTATAAAACAAAAAGCTGCCTCTCAGAGAAGAAATTCAATTCTTCTACTACCCATAGTGCTTTCCCTTACATTCCTTCTTCACCTTTCCTGCCTATCCCCTCCCTGCTTCCCCTCCCCCACCCCTTGATCTTTGACTTTTCCTGATTTTTCACCTGGCACCTACCAGCCTTCTCCTTCCCACCCTCCCCCCACCTTCCTTATAGGGCCCCTGCCCCCTCCCTCTTCAGTCCTGACGAAGGGTCTTGGCCCGAAACGTTTACTGCTCTTTTCCACGAATGCTGTCCAACCTGCTGCATTCCTCCAGTGTGTTGTACATATTGCTTTGACCCCAGCATCTGCAGTGTACTTTGTGTTTAGAAATTCAATTCATCTGTGCAAATAATTTCTAAGTAAAATAAAATGGTTGACTAGCTAACACAGATAGACAACGCTAGTCTATACCAGCACAAGACCTGGCATTCTAGATTGCTAAATAATTATACATTAAGAAATTATTTATAAATTCAGTGGTGTTCATTGTAAAGTTTGAACTGTTAAGGTATTATTTTACTGATTTGTAAAAAAGATTCTAAATTAAAATGTTTATGTAAATAAGACAGCAACCACCATGACATGCGATTAATTTGGTACTGGTCCTAAATTATTATAATTTTTAGTGTAAGAGCACTACTGGAATTGTTATTAACTACTTATCTGAAGGCTGTAGTAATGATGCAGAGACAGATATTCAAAGCTCAGATGATGAATAATTTTATTTTCAATTAAATTTGGAAAATACTTTTTTCCAAACTAGTAACCATATTACAAGTAACTTGTGATAAAAGCTCATGCAACAAATAGAGATTCTGTGGGGAAGAGAATCTGCCATCCTATCCAACCTGGCTTATGTAAAACCAAATGCACAGCACCGGATAACAAGAAAATATCCTTTGATAAGATCCAACAAGCAGTATGTGCACTAAATATATTATGAAAATCAAAATGAACAGCACCACTGGACACAGAAATGCATTCAGTCTAATAAATCTAGTAAAACCTTCTTCATGACAATCTGAGGAATCATCCCAGGTGACTTTTTCTTGCACAAACCTCTGAGAGTGTCCCAGCATCCTTGCAAACATACCTTTGTATTGAACAGCCAGGGGTCACAATGGGGGAAATCATATAGATGGAGTGGTCGTGGATGTTGCCATCTGAACTAGGATGGACATAAATCTTCTGCAGATTGTCATCGATCATCTTCATTTACTATGGAATCAATAGTCTCTACTGAAGACAGGTTGGTTGAAATAAGTTAGTTTGATTAAAGAATGCACACTGGAATTATTGCCTGTTGCAAAAAAATCACTTGGAGTTTAACACATGAAGAACAGTGGCGCCACACTCACGCTACAGCAGTTGGTGAGAATGAGTGAAAAACCTGTTTCCTCTTATTTTCACGCAAGTAGATTCAGCAGCCCTTGGCAACATTAGGAGTGAGCATTACACAACTCTGCGGAAAGGAAGCCATGTTTCCTCATTGAAGTAATCTCTTTTATGTTATGTATTACATAAGAGATTCAGAACAGATCTAGCAGATCAACACTCAGCTTCGGAAAGTCTAATTGTTGCATCGCACCAGAATATAACCTTAGGACTTAATACGCCATTCTCCATTAAGCCTAGAGCCCAGAGGAAATCAGCCCAGAGGAATGAAAGCAATAATGTCAGGAATAGAACCAGGTGCATCAGTAATGAGGTGGCAAGCTGACTAAACTACAACACAGGTGCGCAACCAACCTAAACTAAAGCAAGAGGCTATGAATTGTGTTTAATAATCTTGCAATCAGGGCCAAATTCAGTTTCAAACTGTGATTATAAGCAAATCAATATGAGGAGACAGCATGAACTTTTCCACCTCAAACTAGTCAAGCCCGGTATTCAAATACAAGAGATAAGTATGGAACATTTCTAACCATCATCATAAAGAAGTATCTAGCGCAGGAATCAATCTTTACCTCTTCACTATCACAAAGGCCAATTTCACTCATTCCACACGATGAATCTGCTTTAATACATCTCCCAATCTTGAACAATAAATTAGTGTAGCACTGAATACTTGTGCTTTAGTGCTGGCCATGCGAATGACCAAGATGTTGTCATCCATTGTCCATCCTGCTTTTAACCTCACCCTGTGGCGACCCACTTTCTGCGCAGGCGAACCAGCTCACAAATATCCAGCACGCAGGGAGAGACTTTGGTAATGCACCTCTGACATCATTTCCGCCCGGAGAGGGCGGGCACTAGGGATTAAATGCCAGCACCGCGAAGTTTGAATAAACTAGTCTCGAAACGGCTTACCGACTGAGTGTCGTCTCTAGCTCTGTATGTAGTACAACGCAACATTGGTGACCGCAACGGTCCAAACGGGATTTGGACCAAAGATGACCGACTCTTCATCTGTTCACGCAGTTTCGCTAAAACTGCCGACTTTCTGGACGCTGCGACCACGCGTGTGGTTTAGCCAAGCAGAAGCCCAGTTCCAGATTCGGCAGATATCTTCTGATTCCACACGTTACTATCACGTGGTGAGCACCTTTGACCAGGAGACGGCCGCCCAGGTTGCGGATTTCATACAGTCGCCCCTGGAAGAAGGCAAATATGAAGCATTCAAAGCGCTGCTCATTGGGACCTTTGGCCTCTCACGACGTGAGCGGGGTGCCCGCCTGCTTCACCTGGACGGTTTGGGAGACAGGCTGCCCCCAGCATTGAAGAACGAGATGCTGGCCCTGGCTGACGGACACAAGCCCTGCCTCATGTTCGAGCAAGCATTCCTAGAGCAACTGCCCGAGGACATACATCTGCTGCTGGCCAACGCAGATTTCAGCGACCCCCGGAAGGTGGCGGCCCGGGCAGACATGCTGTGGAAAGCCAAGAGGGAGAGCGTGGCGTCCGTCGGTCAGATTACCAGGCCATGCGCCCAACAGCAGACCAGACCAGGCCCGGCAGAGGGGCGCACACAACACAGAGGCAGGAGTGAGGAGGCCAGTGAACAGTGGTGTTTCTACCAACACTGGTGGGGCACAGAAGCCCACTGTTGTCGTCCGCCCTGCAAGGGCCAGGGCCAGCTGCCGCTAATGACTATGGTGGCTGGCCACCAGGACAGCCTCTTGTACGTCTGGGACAAACAGTCGAGACGCCGCTTCTTGGTCGACACCGCAGCGGAAATCAGCGTCTTGCCCCCGACGGGGTACGACACCCGCAACAGGAAGTCAGGACCCACCCTGAGGGCTGCAAATGGCACCCTCACAGAGCAGCTGCAGTTCAGCGCCAGCCGGTTCACGTGGGACTTCACACTGGACACTGTAGCCCAACCACTCCTGGGGGCGGGTTTCTGGCAAGCTCACAGCCTGCTGGTCGACTTGCAAGGGAAAAGACTGGTACATGCCGAGACTTTCCAGACGTTCTCCCTGGGTGAAGCCAAGTTGCCTGCCCCACACCTGGACTCCATCACGCTGTCGGACAACAAATTCACCAGAATCCTGGCGGACTTTCCATCGATTCTGGCACCGCAGTTCACGGCAGCCATGCCCAGACACGGGGTACAGCACCACATCCCGACCCAGGGACCATCCCTCCACACCCGCGCACGAAGGCTCCCCCCAGAAAAGCTCCGCCTGGCGAAGGAAGCGTTCAAGAGGATGGAGGAATTGGAGATCGTACGGAGGTCCGACAGCCCATGGGCCTGCCCTCTGCACATGGTGCCCAAAGCAGCTGGGGGTTGGAGACCATGCGGCCACTACCGCAGACTGAATGAGGCTACCACTCCAGACCGCTACCCCATGCCACACATACAGGATGTTGCAGCAAACCTGCACGGGGCAAGAATCTTTTCCAAAGTAGACCTCGTCCGGGGGTACCATCAAATCCCGGTGCACCCTGAAGACATCCCCAAAACAGCACTTATCACCCCGTTTGGCCTGTTTGAGTTCCTCCGAATGCCGTTCAGCCTGAAGAATGCCGCACAGACGTTCCAGCGGCTAATGGATGTGGTGGTACGCGACCTGGACTTTGCGTTCATCTATTTGGACGACATCCTTATAGCCAGCAGTAGTCACCAGGAACATCTGTCCCACCTCCTCCAGCTCTACTCCCGCCTGAGTGATTTCGGCCTCACGATCAACCCGGCCAAATGCCAGTTCGGTCTCGATACCTTCGACTTCCTGGGCCACAGGATTACCAAATCCGGCATTTCAGGTACTTCTTAGAAGGTAGGCCGTTCATGGCGTTCACAGACCACAAACCGTTGACCTTCGCGTTCACGAAGGTGTCCGATTCCTGGTCAGCTCGCCAGCAGCGACATCTGTCCTACATCTCCCAGTTCACGACGGACATCCAGCATGTCTCGGGGAAGGACAATGTCGTGGCGGACACACTCTCCAGACCAGCTGACCAGGCCCTGTCCCTGGGGATGGACTATGCAGCACTGGCAGAGGCGCAGCAGGCAGACGACGAGATGCCCAGCTACAGGACTGCAGTCTCGGGTTTGCAGCTGCAGGACTTTCTCACAGGCCCAGGTGAGAGGACCCTCCTGTGTGACGTGGCTACCGGCCAACCTCGCCCCATCGTCCCGGCAGCCTGGAGGCGGCGAGTTTTCGACTCCATACACAGTTTGGCGCACCCATCTATCAGGACAACCATCCGGCTGGTCTCCAGCAAGTTCGCATGGCACGGACTTCGCAAACAGGTCAGTGAATGGGCCAGAACGTGCGCGCAGTGCCAAACAGCCAAGGTGCAGCAGCACAATAAAGCCCCACTGCAACAGTTTGAACCCACCCACCGGAGGTTCAATCACATTCATGTGGATGTTGTGGGCCCTCTACCCGTGTCCCGAGGAGCGCGATACCTCCTAACTATGGTAGACCGGTTCACGAGGTGGCCAGAGGCAGTCTGGTTCACCAACACATCTGCCGATTCCTGCGCCCGAGCACTGATTGCAACTGGGGTAGCACGCTTCGGGGTACCGGCCCACATTACCTCCAACAGAGGCACCCAGTTCACCTCCAGCCTGTGGTCGGCTGTGGCCAGCCTGTTGGGAACGCAGCTACACCACACTACTGCCTACCACCCACAGTCGAACAGACTAGTGGAGCGCTTCCACCATCACTTGAAGTCGGCTCTCATGGCCCGCCTGAGAGGACCTAACTGGGTGGACGAGCTTTCCTGGGTCCTGCTTGGAATTCGCACAGCGCCCAAAAAAGATCTGCACGCCTCGTCAGCCGAGTTGGTGTACGGCGCACCCCTGGCCGTCCCGGGAAAGTTCATACCAGCCCCAAGGGGGCAAGAGGAGGAACCCGCAGCAGTCCTGGATAGACTACACGAGAGGCTCGGCAACCTGGCCCCCATACCGACTTCACAGCACGGACGAACCCCGACCCATGTACCCAAAGATCTGCAGAACTGTAAGTTTGTGTTTGTACGAAGGGGCGGACACTGGGCACCACTACATCGGCCATACGAGGGGCCATTCAAGGTGATCAACAACAACGAGTCCACGTACGTTCTGGATATTGGGGGGAGAGAGGAGGTTTTCATGGTGGACCGACTCAAACCAGCCCATGTGGACTTGGCGCAGCCGGTCGAGGTTCAGGCACTGCGGCGCAGAGGCAGACCTCCCAAACAGAGGCTGATCCAGACTGTGGACATTGGGGGGTGTATCGCCGGTTCTGGGGGCGTGGTTATGTGGCGACCCACTTTCTGCGCAGGCGAACCGGCTCACAAATAGCCAGCGCGCGGGGAAAGACTTTGGTAATGCACCTCTGATGTCATTTCCGCCTGGAGAGGGTGGGCACTAGGGATTAAATGCCAGTGCTGCGAAGTTTGAATAAACTAGTCTCGAAACGACTTACCGACTGCATGTTGTTATTTCAGCGCTATATTTCCTAACCACAAAAGAAAGACAAATCCAGTGCATTACCTCTTGTCTCAGAGGTAAATGGTGCTATCACTAGCGCTATCAAATATTCACTGACAACAATCTGTTCACTTTTCCTTGCTTTGTATCTTGTTAGGCTTTCTATGCCTCACATATTATTGCAACTCTGGTGCAAAATAGTATTCAACTGTAAGGCAATTTAGAAACATACACTAAAATTTTTACTTCTCTTGAGGTTAAGACAGAACTGAGACTGGAACCAAGGAAGAAAGAAGCCTGCTAAAGTAGGAGTCAATGGGTAGAGAGATACTGAAGGCACCCCAGTGGTTATTGCATTATCTGGTAGAAAATAGAGCATAGAACAGTACAGCACAGTGCAATCCCTTTGGCTCACGGTATTTTACCAATGTTTTAACCTAATCCAAATATCATTCTAAGCCTTCCTCCCCACATTGCCCTCAATATTTCTTCCATCTATGTGCCTAAGAGTTTCTTAAATGTCCCTGATGAATCTTCTTACTGGATAGGTTAATTGGTCATTGTATATTATCCTGTGATTAGGTTAAGTTTAAATTAGGGTTGTCAGGGGATGCTAGGGCATTGCTAAATAAAATAAAGCATTCAATCAGACGCGTAAGACATGACCTACCCATCACAAAGCCAAGCTGACTATCTCTAATTAGACTATGCTTTTTGAAATGCTCGTAAATCCTGTCTCTAAGACGATAGGTTTCCTCCAACTGATATAAGACTCACTGGTCTATGAATCCTATGATTAACCCTGTTACCTTTCTTAAACAAAAGAACAACATTTGCTGCCACTTTTGTGGCGAGTGAGGATGCAAAGACAATCACCAAAGGTACGGCGATCTATTCGATAGAGTTTGCCAAGTAGTTATGATCTCTTCATTTATTTTGATGAAAATAGATTTTTGTTTATTCTGTTCTAATTGCCTTCTTTCTTGTAAAAATTGCACTTAATATATGTTTATGTTTTGCTTGTGAGTACCACTTATACTGTGATGCTGCTGCAAGTAAGTTTTTAATTGCACATGGACCTGTGTATCTGACAATAAATTTGACTTTAACCTCATTGTTATCACAGAACTGTGAAATCCACACATTTTCTATTTCACAAGATCTCCAGATATGGGAGAGCCTAAATGAGAGACTTGACTCAAAGCTGAGATTGTTTTGATGAGGAAGTGTAACCGAAATAGATTCTAACAGGTGACTACAACATATAAAACATACTGCCGGCTCCCAGCAGTAGTTGTTTGATACCTCCGCAACCACTCATGTCTGTCACCTAAAAGAACAAAAGCAGCAGGAGCATGAGGATATTATCACTTGCAAGATGTCCCTTATCATTTTGATTTGAAAATATTCCAATGTACTTTTATCATAGCCTTCCTCTCACTCATAATTTATTCAAAAAATTCCCTCCATCATAATCTTTTTTCAATATCAAACAATACTGCCAACGGATCTCCATTATTTACCTGTGCTTTCCTAATATTGTATTCCAAACATAAAATTGAATCCAATGTCTTTCTACTCTTCTGAAATCTGCACTGATAAAACACTATATCACCCCTATTTTCCAAAATATAATTCAATCAGTCTATTGCCATATGTTTCATAAGTTTACACAATTGATGAAGATCTGACGGGGGTTTCCCAGGTTTTAGAACAGGCACTCCTATGGCCAGGAGGAGGGAAGCTGGCCTAAACTCCAAATATGATTAAAATTTTTAAATATTATCTCAAGAGAGTTGTCAGCCATATGTTCAAATGTACAATAACATATATATCAATATATCAATATCAATATATCAATATATCATATATAACAATATATCATCCTTTCCTGGAGCTGTCTGACCTCTACTATTAATAGCTTTCTTAAATTCACACAAAGAAAACTCTGCATCACTAATACTAACATTGCTCAGCTAGCTTCCAAAGGATCAGAATATTCACTTAGAACCTTGTCCCTACATTGTTTATCCTCTCCAGTTAAATTATCTTGATTATGAATTGCAACAAATGACCAAGTCAGTAACTCAACTTCAGTTACTTCAGTAACAATCATTTTACATTCTTTATCAACATTCGGTTTAACTTTTTTCAAAACACACGTAATTGCAGTTTAATCTGTTGAATTTCAGCTGCCTTCTTAAGCACTTCACATCCTCTATAAGCTGTACTATGTTCTCCTTTGCAATTACAACAATTAAACTTTACACCTTCACAATCTTCATACTTGCATTCCCACCACATTTATGACATCTTAGTTTCCCACGACATACTGTCACAACATGCCCAAACCATTGATATTTGTAACAGCTAAGCACAGGCGAAATACACAGGTGGAATAACATACCCCAAACTAACTTTATCAGGGGTCTTCACCTCATCAAAGTAAATCATTGCAGATAAACTACCTATGCTTTCCCCATTTCTGACTACCTGCAATCTCTTTACTTCCTTAACCTAGCCTCCCAGTAAATGAGATTTAACCTCTTCTATCAAAATCTCCACCGGAACACAACACTCCCCTAAGCCTCTATTTTCATAAGGCAGCATAGATACTATCAATTTGCCATCTGAAGACTTCAAACATAATTCCTTCTCACACTAATTCTTATCCTTACAAATGACTAACACATTACCTCCTCTTAAAGTACAAGCACAATCTATGTATATCCCCTATAGCCAGTTTTAACTCTGTAGTTAATTTCATGGGATTGATAGAGTGCAGCTGTTCTGGGTCAAATTTAAACAATACCTTGGAGTCTTCTTTCCTTTTTTCAAAATATCCTGCCCTTCCCCTCCATCACTTGGAATCATTGCAAAATTACGTTGCTTTTTCTGTTTTCCAGATCTAGAGTCAACTTCATTCCAACCTCCTTCCGCCAACCCACATTCACCCGAACCTTTCATTTGCAGTTCCTGTTCCAGATCTTTCCCACCTACCTGAACCTGTAATATTTCCCAACATCTCTAAACCATTCACAGCCTGTGTCACCAACTGCCATTCCTCCAAACCCACAACCTATGAGCCTTCTTGAGCTCTCTCAGCCAGCCAACAGTTCCAAGCCAGCCAGCTCAGTTCTTCATCATGGAAAATGGCAGTAGTAGTGCCTATTCTAAAACCTGTGAAACTCCTGTGGGATCCTTTTAGATATAGGCCAATGTTAATGTCTCATTTATGTGGACTTATGGACGATTAAATTATTGTAATAGATGTTTGAATTGTATTTTGGAAAAGTGAGATGGTATAGCATTTTATCAGAGTGGATTTTGGAAAAGTAGAGTGACTCTGGATTCAGTTTTGTGCTTGTAAGATGTTATTAGAAAAGCACAGGTAAGTGGAGAAGTAATGGTAACAGTATTTCTTGATATTAAAAAGGCATGTCATATTTTATGGAAGGGAGGACTTGATTAAATTATGGAAATTAGGGATGAGGGAAAGATTGTATAATTGTTTTCTGAGTTTTTTATTTGAACAGTCTACGCAGTTAAAGGAATTTATCTTTATATTTGAGTTCCATGAGCTAGAGAACGGGACCACACAAAACAGTATTTGTAGCCCATTATTATTTTAAATTATGATTAATGATATTTTCCCTGTCATAGGTACTGGGGTGGATAAATCACTTTTTGCAGATGATGGAGCTTTATACAATTGGAGGTAGATATTTCAATTTTAATATAGGATGCAATTAGTGATTTTGAGGTTGAATAGGAGAAAAGAGATTGGGATTTAAGCTTTCAGTAGCTAAAACACAAGTTATGTGTTTTCCAAAGAGGATTAATGGAGCTGCACTTGATTTGAAATTATATAGTCAAACTGGTGAAGAAGTGCCATTAGTAAGATTTCTCAGCATGTGGCTTGATAATAAGCTGACATGGAAGCATCATACCAGTAAAATAATTGTTACATATAACAGAGCATTAAACGTTCTCAAGTGTCTATGTGGGTATTCTTGGGGTGCTACACAATAATTTTTGTTGACCATTTATATTAGTTTAATTAGATCTGTCCTTGATTATGACTGTGCGCCTCATGGATCAGCTTCATATTCAAATTTAAAATGTTTGGACATGATACAAGCACAGACTTTAAGATTGTGTTGTGCTGCAGTAAGGTTGTCCCCTGTTTCAGCTTTACTGGTTTAAATGGGACAATTACTCTTACAGTTGCAGAGTTTGATGTTGTGGTTAATGTACTGGATTAATTTAAGGGGGTAAGTAAATGCTCATCCTGTTTAGAGTGTGCTGGGGGACTGTTGGGAATATCACAAGATGAGAGTTTTCAGTTTTGGGTGGCTGGGTTATAACACACTAGGAATATGGGTTTTGTTGGATTATGCAATATGTCTCACTGCAGCTTTCTTGGTAACCCTACCTTGCTTTTTTTTCCATTGACTTTAGTTCATTTCAGTTTACATGATTTAATAAACTCTAAGGACTCTGTTATGCCTGAGAGTCTTTTGGTTCATCAATTTATTAAGAAAAATTATTATGATATGTTAACTATTTTTACAGATGCTTTGAAAGATAATTTAAATAGAAATGTTGGTGCAGCTGTTTCTGTACCTGAATTATAGGTAACAATCAAGCAATGCCTTACTAACCATTAATCAATATTTACAACAGAATGGGTGGCCATCATTTTGGGCTTACAGTGAGTGGAGTAAATTTGTCTTTGCAAATTTGCAATTTGTTCAGATTTGATTAGCCTTAAAACAGACCAATTCAACAGTAGGTCAGTTTTACTGTTGTAGGCTTATCAGATTTTATTTTGTCTTTAAAGTATTGGTTCAACTGTCTATTTCTTATGGCTCCCTGCACATAGAGGAGTTGAGGGGAATGAGCTGGTTGATTGTTTAGTTTAAAAAACTGTTAAAAGTTCAACTGTTGATACAGACCTCCCACTTGGCAAATCAGAAACTAAGGGGTTGGTAGGATTAAGAATTAGGAGCTTATAGCAAACTTGTAGGATAATGGGCTTAAGGGGAGACTCGTTTACTGAATACATAAAACTGTTGGGTTTATGGGAGAAGGGGGTAAAACAAAAAGGGAAGGAATTATATTGGTTCACGTAGAATTGGACATACTATTCTTAATTATTCCTTGAATCTTGTTGGGAAACATCATTTTGGGTTGTGTAGGTTTTGTCAATATGAAAGAGTTCAACACATATTATTTCAGTGTGAAGCATATGAGGTTGAAATAAATCAAATGTAGGCTTCATTACAATCTCTGGGGTTGAAAGTTTTCATTTAAAAATGTTATTAAGTTTAAGACTTTAATTTAATTCACAGTATTTTCTTTCACAATTTAGTTTTCATTTGAAAAATAAGTAGTAAGGGCTTTTCCCCCCAGTTTTCTACACCATATTCCAGTCCAATAGGTGGTGGTAACACACCTTTAACTTGGACTGCCAACTGCCATTAGAAGTCAAAAGAAGAAGAAGTGCAGATGGAGAGGGGTTTGGTAAGGTGAGATGTTTTATTTCAGACTGATGTTTTGGAATTGTAGTCCTAAAGGTCGGATGGGATATATCTGCATTTTCTCTTTTGTTGTTTTTGTTATTTTGCTTTTTTTTGCACTGCAAATATTTTTTGCACTAGTTCTAAAAGTCTTCCACCTCTGGCACACAGTATACACCTTTGCACTGAATATACCTTTGCAGCCTGCCGTCTGGTTTTTAGTGTCCACAGCTTCATAAGGGCAAGCGACTCTCACTAGAGCCCAATAGTGTGACAGTTGTTAGTAGTGGAGAGATTACAAGCCACAAGAAAATAAAGGTATTCAGGAAAAGAACTGGGTTTCCGCTCACAGATGACAGCTCCATTTCAGCCAAGCATGATGGGTCTGATGACAAGTGATGGGACACTGTGAAGTTGGTGGAAGGGGGGTATACTGCCCTGGGTGCTGAGCTGAAGGGGTGAGAGTCCCTTGCTGACCCAGAGAGACCCTGCGAGATGTCGGATACCTGGATAGGTTCCTGCCTATCCAGCAGTAATGGGAGAAATGTCTAATCCAGGAGTTCTGGGAACTAAATATTCATCTAATGATGCCTCCCCAGCCAAAGGAATGTAAGGAGACATGGTACAATTCCTGCTATGTGGCATCCAGATTTCATTAAAGATCTGCAGAAAGTTCCAGCATAAACTACCCTTTCAAGCTCCTAGGTGATCTCTGCAGCCAGGTGAAGGAGGTAATATGTAGGAGGCCACTGTGAGACCCAGAGACCTCACTTACAGAACAGCACCAAAAATGCTTGCCTTCCAAGATGGAGAGGATATTGAAAACTATTTGATGTGCTTTGAACACTGGTCTAGGACTGGGGCATGGCCAGAGGAAGACTGGGCCTGGGCCACTACTGTTGAGGAAAGTGCTCACTCCTACTCTGCGATGGATGAGGAGGAATCCTACCAATATTCTCAGCTGAGGAGTCTCTCCTTATCAAGTTTGACATCTCTTCAGAGCTCCACCAGTTGGTGATCCAAGTCTGATCTATACTACCAGGGGAGTCACCAAAGGAAGGCTACCACCACCTGAAGGGATTATATCACTGCTGGGTGAAGCTAGAGTTCTCAACCAAGGAAGACTTTGGAGAGGTCATCATACTAGAGCAGCTGCTGCAAGCCCTGCCAGGAGATATCCATACATGGGTACAGGAACATGAACATGCAAATGGATTAGCTGTAGCCCAGCTGCCTCTCAACGGTACCTGAATGCCTGGGAAAAGGTAGTTCAACCAGTTTCAATCCAGCCACTGGAGCAGAAGACAGCTGCTGTTAGTAGAGGTTTTCCAGGACCTATGAAAGTAATACAGACAAGACAGTGGAAAGACCAAGCCTTTAATTTTCTTTTCCACAAAGTTTGTTGTTGTCCCCTTAAGCACCCAAAACTTTCAAACTGTTTGGTTCCCTGAGATGGTGAAGAAACAGAGCTGGAAACCTATGGACATTCTAAAGAGGAGGGAGAGTATAGGGAGGAAAATGAACTTTCTGTGCAAGTAAATGGTCAAACTGTTCAGGCATTATTGTACACTGGGAGTGTGGTGACCTTGATTAAGAGATAGTTTATTTCTCTGCTGATGTTAACTATTCTAAATATGTGCATAGTTATATCCTACCACAGATCTTACCCTTGGCATTGAAAATCAGGTCTTCCTTTTGCAGGTCTTCCTTTCCTTTTTCCTTGCCAAAAGATATGGTCATTGGGCAGGATTTGTCTGGGTTGTCTGACTTACAGCAAAAAGCTGAATCTAGTTGAACTGTTAAGCTTTCATGCCCTTGGTATGACCAGGGCTGCTTAACCATTACCTGTCATTTGTGACAGTTCGTTTGAGGGAGGTAGGAAGATCTCTCGGAAAATACGTAGTCAGTGCCACCTGGAGAAAGCCTTGGGTGCACCTCCCCCTACACAAGACACCACACATCTCAGTACTGGTCCATGGGAGGTTCCCAGTAACACAAGTCTGCTCCTAAAACCATACCTCTCCCTATAACCCCTATTAGATACTGCAAGGGGAAAAGACAGTAAGCAATTATGCCTACGAACAGATGAGCATGTAATTGACAGCAACACTAGTCTCGCTCTCCTGAAAACAGTCTAGTGGTTCCAATGATGTGCTGACCTCTCGTGCTTCATCTAGCACATACCCTCCCTTGGGCAGGCCATCTGGGTCAAAAAAAGATCTACTTGAGAATTGGGCGATGGTTCTAATGGCCGACCATGTATGTAAATGTTCAGAAGTACTGACCCACCTGCCTAGAGTGTCAGAAGGCAAGTCCAGTCTTGAAGTTTGATGGAGCCTTTCTTCAGTTAAAGCCTATCATCACAATACCATTTAAATGCATCACCAAGGACATTGTGGGTCCTTTTGAGAAGAGCAGTAGTGGACACAAATACATTCTAGTGGTCTGTGATTATGCCACCAGATTTCCTGAGGCATTTTCCCTTTGCTCCTTAACTGCTCTTAAATAATCTCTGCCCTCATCCAGTTATTGGCTTTGCAGAAAGATTCTTACTGACCAAGGCACCACCTTCACTGATGTCCCAGCTACACCAACAGCGTGACATTAGTGGCATCTGCACCAGTCCCTACCATTCCCCAGGCTGATAGTCTTGTAGAAAGGTTTAATCAAACGCTGAAGCCCATGTTGAGAAGTTTATTTCTAACACTGGGAGCGACTGGGGCAAATAGCTCCCATTTCTCCTTTTTTCTTACCAGGAGGCTCCTCAAGCCTCCATTCGGTTTTCACCTTTCGCACTCCTCTGTAGGTGGACTGTCCAAGGTCCTTTGGATTTGCTCTGCAGCAACTGGGAGAAGAGCCAAAATAAAGCAGGAGAAAGCAATGTTTCCTTCATTCTACAGATGTGGGATCATCATGAGGAAGCCTACCATGGTAAATGCACAAAAAAAGCCAACTCTGGTATTATGCCAAAGCCTGAAAATGAAGTTACTGTCAGAACAAGAGGTCCTACTTCTCTCAGCTACCTCCAGCAACAAGTTGCTGGCCAAATGGCAAGATCTTAAGAGGTTTTAAGGAAGATACATCATGTGACCTATGAAGAGTCCCATCCAAAGAAGGGCAAATGATCCCAGGTCTAGCATGTTAAGCTCTTGAAGGAATAGAAAGAGAGAGGAAGCTAAGATGTCCCCGATGATCCAAAGGGAGGAGGATGATAATCAAGATTTCCAGCCATGGGAAACCTTAACTGAAACTCGTCTTGACCACCTTGAACCTCACCAAAAGACAGTCCTGAAAGGTCTCTTCTCCCACATCCCACCTTGCTTAAACAACAATCTGGGTATACTCACCTGATCAAACACACCATCCATATAAAAGATGCGCAACCCATTATTCAGAGGCAGGGATACAGACCATGTTGGAACTGGGTATTATCAAACCAGAATGGTGCAGTCCGGTAGTTAATGTGTTTAAACCTGATGATTCCCCGAGAGTATTTATTGCCTTTCAAAAGATCAATAACATCTCCAAGATTGGTGCTTATCCTATGCCACGATAGATGAGCTGGTGGAGAGATTGGGACATGCTCAGTATATCACCACACTGGATTTATGTAAAGGTGACTGACAGGATCTGCTGAATGAAATGTCCAAAGAATACATTGCTTTCCAGGTCTAATTTGGCCTTTTCCATTTTATGGTCATGCCATTTGACCTGCATGGAGCTCCAGCAACATTTCAGTGCCTTATGGTCTGGGTATTGATGGCGTGAGAAGAGTTCAGGGATGACGTGGTGATTTTCGGCACAAGTTGAAAAAACCATCTCCAGCATGTCAACCAGGTCCTGGGTCAACTAGCCTCAGCAGGTCTTATGCTCAACCTATGAAAATACAAATGGGCAAAGACAGAGACCTGTTAACTGTGTTATCAACTTGGGGATAATGGGGATGAAACACCCCCAAATGGACAAGGTACAAACAATTGAGGATAGCCCCTGCCGTCACACAAAGAAACAAGTCAGGTCTCTTCTTGGACTGGTTAAATGGTATCGATGTTTCATTCCACAGTTTACTGAAGTGGCAGCTCCTCTGACCAGTTTGACCTTAAAGTCTGCAAAGGATCTTGTAAATTGGAAAGAGGAGTGTGAACGGACTTTTGTAAGTTGCAAGGGGGCCCTCTGTGAAGAATCAGTACTCATTAATCCTAATCTCAACAAGCCCTTCCTGATGCAAGTGGATGCTTCCAGAGTAGGGAAAGGTACTATCTTGACCAAGGTGAAGACAGCAATAAGAGGCCTGTTTTATACCTGAGTAGGAAGCTTCTACCCTGTGAAACTCGGCATTTGACTGTTGAGAAAGAGGCTCTGGCTATCAAGTGGGCCCTAGACAGTCTACACTATTACCTCCTCGGCTGGGAGTTCATTTGGGAGACAGACCACCATGCCTTGACTTGGATCCACACCATGGAGGATCAAATTGCTTGCATTATTTAACCCTACAACACTTCCACTTCACAATCTGTCACAGAGCAGGCAGATGGAATGCCACTTCGAATTATCTCTCCCATTTACCCAACTAAATGAGAAGAGATGGGAGGATAATGTGACAGAGTGGGTCTGCCACAACTAATTTCTTTCTGCTCACCACCCCCACCCCCCGCACAGTCGCCCCATAAATCTCAATATCTCTCTCTGGTAATGTTGAAGCAATGCTTATCAGTTGCACACTCCAGGATAGTGGTATTCTTTGATGTGTCCTGTTTGATGTTGCTTCCAATTTTAGGGACTGGACATGACTGATAGGTGGGGTGTCGTAAAAAAAAAGGTTCCTGTTGGTGGTGGCACATGCTCTGTGCTGGCATGGTGGAAGAGCTCATTTTGGGGAGATGGGATGAGTGCTGGCTCCTGGAAAATGACTTGCGGTTGGTTAATTTTGTTGTGCAATATCATTGTGATGAATGTATTTGTATTTGTGAAGAAGGATGCAAAATCCTGTGTTTTGGTTTTTGTGTAATTGTTCAGGCTCACGGTAACAACTCCCCCTGCATTCCAAAGAATGGACTATTCCCTTTTCTCATCGAGTAATGAGATCTTTACTTGAAGGCTCATTTTGGTGTATGTGAAGAGGGAGAGAGGGTGAGGTCTATTCCTTCAAACTAATGTTTTGGGGCTGTAGTCCTAAAGGTCTGATGGTGTACTTCTGCATTTTCTCTGTTACCATTTTTGTTATTTTGCCATTTTTTTGTACTGTAAATATTTTTGCACTTTTTCTGAAAGTTTTCCAACTCTGGCCCACAAACATCTTGTGCGTGTTGCTTGAATTTCCAGCATCTGCAGATTTCCTTGTGTTTGCATCCACTCTTTAGTGTCTCCATTCCTTAAACCTTTCCCAACAAACCATTTCATGCAGTTCAGTGAACTCGGTCCTTTAGCTGAACATGGACCAGGATCAGCTTTATCTAGTTTTGAATAAATGAATTTCATGCTTTGTATCATTAGATTGATTTGCAATTGAGTTATTGGGGAAAGAATGGTTAACATCAAAACCAAAATATGCTGATGCTAGTATATCAGGACAAATAGTACTAATTGGAAAAATCAAGAAGAAATGGAAGCAACAGAGCTGTTTTTAAATATTTAGCAGGTTACACAGCATCTGCAGAAAGAGAAATAACAAGATAAAATACCAGGTATAGGAACCATGCATCTGTTCTCTACTTGCTTTGTATTCTGTGTTTTTGTGTTTATTATGGTAACTAGTCACATGGGTGGGTGCATGGTAAAAGCGAAGGATCAAATTGCATATTCATGCTTACTTTTTCGCAGTTTATAACTTGGGACTGCAGAGGTCATGAGTTTACTGACCACTGAGATAATGCTCAGTAATGCTTAATTATATGTTTGCTAATTGCTAATAAAGGATCAGAATAAGGAGTTCAACTCTTTGATGCAATTATTGGAGCTGTGGCTCTGTCACACAAGTATAACAGCTCCGTGCAGTGGTCGACAGGCTGTCGGCAATTGCTCTGCTTTGATTTTGGATCAATTTTTTGCTGCCACATCAGGTTACTTTTCATTAGATTTACAATGCCTACAATGTTTTACTATTACAACAATTATAATAGAGGTGGTGGCTGTCAGTCTAGAGGATGACCATGATTAAAAGATGCAGTTCTATAATTAATAATGGACAGAGAGAGTCTGATCATTCTGAGACTCAAAGCACAAATCGTGTAACACAACAGATTGGGAGGAAAAAATCATTGAAAAGGAATAATTCATGAAATAACAAATGACAGAAGAAATCAAAATCGATTTTTTAAAAGAGATGTTTGGAAGTTCAGGTTTTGAACTGGACTTTGAAGTAGTGTGAGCATATTGAAGAGGGAAAATAGTTTGAAGTAGTAGGCTTCAGGGTAAAAATGCAAGTAAATATCCAAGGGATGAAGAGGAAATGAGTTAAGAAGTAAATTAAAGAAAAAAGTGAAAGTAAAAGATGAAAATGAATCAGTTTATGGAAGTTGTGCACCATCAAAAAACATCACAGAATCAAAGCATTGATTAAAATGAAGAAGCCACAATTCAACAACTGCAAGCTGTTTGGAATGGGGGACCAATTATACTGCTGTAAATTATACTCAGGAAAGACAAAAAGTTTCAGAAAAGAAACAAAGAAACTTTGTAGAAGCCTGTTTCAGGACAAAGACTCATCCCAATTTTTCTCTACCTACTGATGCTGCCTGACCTGCTGAGTACTCCTAGCATTTTTTGTTATATTTCAGATTTCCCGTTTCAACAGTTCCTTTGGTCTTCAGTTTCTGGAAACCTGGTGGGTATAACAAATGGATGTAATTTGCATATAGGGACTGTGACCCATATTGCAATGAATCCACATAAAGTTTGTCCATCTTGATGTAGGCAATTTTGGGCCTAGATTTTCTCATGAAAAATATAACAGACTTATGCTGCTTATTTTTCAGTACAACATAAACCAAACCGACATGAACAGTCACAGTTTTAATTACACCACATTCAAATTCCTGGTGTCTGTTGTGCTAATTTATAAAACAACCACGCTTGCAGTTAGCTCCAGTCTAGACAGGTTCCTTTACTAATCTAGATTTTCTACTAATTCTGATTATTTGGGGACATTTAAAGAGGCTGTCACTTATACGTACAAGAACTCTTAAAGGCTCAAAGCTGTGGCCTAGAAATTGGATTTTACCCATCTTGGTTCTAACATTAAAAGAGTTATCTGTGAACAAACTAAGAAAACGATTAAAACTCCGGTGCTACATTATGTTATTCTGTTAATGATTGCTTATGAATAATAATTGCAATATCTCCTCAGAACCAAAGACCCAGCTTCAGTACTCCAATAAGGTTAGCAATTATGCAGATTCAGTGGCTGAAATTCAAGCCAATGCCAACTTGTTCACTGAATTATATGAAAAATGGGCCTTAACTGTCTGCAAGACGTTGGCCCTTCACCAACTGTTTCCACAGCAGAATATTAGCTACCTTCAATAATAGTCATGGGAAAACTCCGGAAAATGTGGACCATTTCCCATATCACAGGGATGACCTCTCAGCAAAGGCAGTTATCAATATTAAGTTCAAGATTAATTGCTATTCAAACATATATGACTACCAATGAATACAGACAAAAACATTGTTACTCAGGGGCCAAAGAGCATAACACCAGCTGCCTTACACAACACAAGGCATATAAAACACATATAAGACAGCTAGCAGTAAATAAAGTCATGGTAAATATATATATAGTCCAAGTCCCTCAGTTCATGAATGTTGCAGCAGTCTGCAGTCTAACACAATATGCCTTGTATTTTGCTGAGTGAACTCTGGGGGCAGCACCAGCTCCGGCGTGGATGCCGGGATGCCACGCCATGCTGTCTCCAGCACTCTGGAGGAGTGCACCAGCCCTGACACCTCCAGCTGACCTGGGCGGCTATAAACAGGAGACACTGTGGCTTCAGGCCTACTCCTTGCTACAACTGAGGCCATGCAGATCCCCTGGCGTCAATCAATAAAAGAATGAATCGGGCTTCAGCATTTCACTTTAGATATGTCCAACAGGGTCTTGCATTGACAAGGAAAGCAACTAAGCTGATTACTCACTGTTAGACTACACACCACCTTTGCGCATTGACTCTCCAATGCCTCTCTGAAAAGGGCAGCAACGCGATCTGCACCAAGTCCAGCTCTTTCAGTTTCTCCATCATTGAGAAAATCAGAAATGGGGTAGACCTGCAGTACTTTAATTTCTTAGTTGCCAGCTGAGTCTTGCAAACTTAAAAAAGTACATTTTAAAAAGACAATAACATCTTTGGCTAGCCCCATGGAAGCCATTGTGTTTGAGAGTGCTACCATCAATATTGAATAATGCCGCTAAAGCAGTATGTGTGAAAAATGGAAACAGAACTAATCTTTCAGTTTAAAGATCTTTCATCAGATCATGATGAAAGTGACTATTGCCATAAATATTTCAGCACAATGTCTGGTAAGCTGAGAGAAAAGTGATTGCAGATCAGGATCTCAAACCTGGTACAAAACTCATGCATTTTGGGCAGCTGTGATTCGTTATCTGCTCTGATATCTGGGATCTCAACTACTTATGAACTGAGAACTCAGACCTCTAGAAAGTTCCCACCAATGCCAATGCCCTCACCCAGTCCAACATCCCCAGGACTGTGGCCCTAATTATGTTCACTCAACACAAGCGGGGGGGGGGGGGGGAGACAGATTATGTCATCAACATGATCGATGCCAGACTCTTAAAAATGGCACCATAATTTGAGCTTCACAAGAGGGATGACTGGGCATAGAAAAGCTCCAAGGATATTCTCAAAGCTGCATCATCCATACAGACTTTCCTGCTGGCTATGATCATTAAAATGGAGAAGGAGTAATGGGATCTACTATGAGCCTCAAGCTAATGCTTCAAGAACACGAAAATGGCCTACCCACCTACCCAAGTAGTGGAAGGAGCACACTACCTTAAAAATAACACATCACCTGCAACATCAGGCACCTGCTGCCCCATCAGAGGATATTGCCATGATTTCCATATCAGCTTCATCAGCCATCTCAGAATTTAAAAAAATAAATTGGAAACCAGTCTTGCTTGATAACTTTGCTATCTAAGACTACCTGAAGGATTATACCCTTTGGTTGCAATGCTCTTTCAGTACAATATACTTTGTGGCTATCATTCATGGAATGAGTCTCATGAAAAATAAGGACATATAAGAGAGGTCATATGGTGAGTTGTTTTATGTCACCCATTCTGCTGCAGTCTTGTTTCTCCTTCTCTCAGATTATTTGTTTGGACAGCGTTGCCCTGCAGAGTAAAGTGTATGTTTTACATTGGACATAATTGTCTCAGCAAGGTGCCACTCATCGAAAAACATGATAGTTGTTAATCAAGAGATTCACAAAACATGAGTAAGGAATCTTTTATTGAAGTGTTATGCTCAGCAGGTGAACCTGCACAGCTGGAACTGCATATTTCTATGCATAGTATATTGAGGTCTGTGATAACATGGGTTATTTGTTGAGAACTAGTTGTTGAGAAATTGGATTTCACACTTTCCCTGATGCACAGAACCCCTGCTGTGTACTCTGCTGATGGTCAGTATGATTCCCTGCAAAGAATAGAATGTGGAAAGGGGCCCAAAAGCATTTGAAATGGTGACTTACACCCAGAATCATATGCTGAATGGAGATCTGTGTGGCTCTGCAAGTCAGCAGGTTCAAATCAAACACAGCTTATGAAAATTTGATACAGACTCACCTGAGAAGGGCAATAGCATTTAAAGCACATTCCTCATGGCATCCAGACAGCAGCAATGCATATTATGGCTATCATGGAGTGGAAAGGTGCAGCAGGAGGTGAAAGGTGGAATACCATAGTGTCATGGGGAGTCCATGCAAGTGCATTGTAAGCAAACATTGATTAAAAATTGACCAAAATCTATATCCCAGCAGGTTCCGAGGAATGAGGAAACTCTGTAATAAACATCTCAATCAGGTTGAAAACAACAATGGTCCACTCAAAGTCTGGCTTTGTCCTCTGCAATACTTGAAACACAAGAATGAACACTAGAATAAAACGTGTCTGCCAACTTTTCAGATTGCTGATTAACACTGACCTTTCCCCACTGAGATATTTTTGTTATGCTATGAGAATATCAAACAGAATGGCATGGGTGTTCAAACAGGTTGGAAATCATCAAAGGGGATGAGTCAGGATTCATCAATCTGATTATCATTGGAGTGTTACTTGTATCATAAATAGGAAGGCTTCAAAAAGCAGATAGAGGGACACTAGCAAATCCCGTGATCTGCAACTGCAGCTGAGAAAGGACTTAGACCATGAAACAATAAGATATAGGAGCAGAATTAGGCCATTTGGCTCATCATGTCTGCTCTGCCATTTTATCATGACTAATCCAATTTTCCTCTAAACCCCAGACTCTCTGCCTTTTCCCTATATCCCTTCATACCCTGACCAATCAAGAATCTATCAACTTCTACCTTAAATATATATAAAGAAGGCCTCCACAGCAAAGAAGTCCACAGATGATCACTCTCTGGCTAAAGAGATTCCTTCCCATCTCAATTCTAAAAGGAAGTCCTCCTATCTGAGGCTGTGTCCTCTGGTATTAAACTCACACACCAAATAAAACATCCTCTCCACATCCAGTCAATCAAGGCCTTTCACCATTTGATAGGTTTTAATGAAGTCACCCCTCATCTTTCTGAATTCCAGCAAATACAGGCCCAGAGTCATCAAACATATGACAAGTCTTTTAATCTTGGAATAATTTTTGTGAACTTCCTTTGAGCCCTCTCCAGTTTCAGCACATCCTTTCTAAGATAAGGAGCCTAAAACTGTTCAGAATACTCCAACTATGGCCTCACGGATGCTTTATAAAATCTCAACATTACATCTTTGCTTTTATATTCTAATCATCTTGAAATGAATGCTAACATTGTGTTTGCCTTCCTCACCAAAGACTCAACTTGAAAACTAACTTTTAGGGAATGCAACACAAGGACTCCCAAGAACCCTTGCACCTCAGTTTTTTTTTGCATTTTCTCTCCATTTAGAAAATAACAGCGCTTTCATTTCTCCTACCAAAGTGCATGGCCATACATTTTCCGACACTATATTCCATCTGCCATTTCTTTGCCCATTCTCCTAATCTGTCTAAGTCCTTCTGTAGCCTCTCTACTTCCTCAAAACTACCTTCCCCTCCAACTATCTTCATATCGTTTGCAAACTTTGCAACAAAACCATCAATGCAATCATCCAAATCATTGACATATAATGTCAAAAGAATAGGTTACAACTGTGTCACTAGTCACTGGCATCCGGACAGAAAAAGGTTCCTTTTATTCCCATTCTTTGCATCCTGCCAATCACCTAATGCTTTATCTATGCTAAAATCTTTCCTGTTATACTATGGGCTTGTAGCCTGTTAAGCAGCCTCATGTGTGGCACTTTGTCAAAGATCTTCTGAAAATCTAAGTACACAACATCAATTGATTCTCCTTTGCTTATCCTGCTTATTATTTCTTCAAAGAATTCCAGCAGATTTGTCAGGCAAGCTTTTTCCTTGAGGAAACTATGCTGACTATGGCCTACTTTATTAAATACCCCTAAACCTCATCCTTAATAATTGACTCCAACATCTTCCCTGCCACTGAGGTCAGACTAATTGGCCTATAGTTTCTGTTCTCCTGCCTCTCTCCCTTCTTGAAGAATGGAGTGACGTTTGCAATTTTCAAGTCTTCCAGAACTATTTCAGAATCTAGTGATTCTTGAAAGATCATTACTAATGCCTCCACAATCTCTTCAGCCATGTATTTCAGAGCTCTGGGGTGTATGCCATCTGATCTGGGTGACTGATCAACCTTCACAAGAACTACTTTCTCTATTTATGATAACTTTATGCACTTCGTGTCCCCTGTCTCCTGGAACTACCACCATACTGCTAATGTCTTTCACTGTGAAGACTGAAGCAAAGTACTTATTCAGTTCATCTGCTATTTTGCTGTCCCCCATTACTACCTCTCCAGCATCATTTTCTAGTGGTCCGATATCCACTCTTGCCTTTCTTTTACACGTATGCCTTATGGGAAGAAACTTGAGTGTGAAGGTGACATGAATTCAGTGGAGAGTTCAGTCAAGCCAGAAGTGTGCAGGTAAGAGGCCTTTTCGCATATTCTGGTGATAAAAATCTTGGAGAACTTCATTCTGTGAAAACATTGTTCACTAGGAAGTTCCAAGTAGAATGCTGAATTTCTGGGAGACCGTTTCTCAGCTGGTTCTTTACAGATGGGAATGCCCTATCACATTACCCAAGGTCATCATCTCCTCTGAGTGAGCAATTTTTACCACACTAATGAAATGCTGCCAGCAGCCACAGTACAGAGGTACTGTCAAATAAGCATCACAGCAACCAGTGTTGCATTGCGTTGCATCCGTGAAGATCTCGAAGAATACTGCAAGTCAGTTCTGAAGGTGCTCAGCTCTGGTCTCCTGATATCAAAAGAATTTCCATGTTGGAATGTAAAAGTACAACAAGGCTGTTTGTTTGCTTTGAGCTGAAGATAGTAATGATACAGGTATACAAACAATGTGGGGTATAAATAGAGTGAACAATGAGAAACCTTTCTCCATATAGAAACATCTGCAGAGAGCATAGGTCAAAAGTGAGATAACAGAAGGTTAGAGAGGATCTGCTGGAACTTTTTCACTCAAAGCACGGTTGAAATTTAGAATGATTCGGGCGAGAAGGTGGGGGAGGCAGATACTCTCAAAACATTTAGAAAATATCCAGATGGACAGTTGAATTGCCAAGGCAGAGAATGCTACAGATCAAATGCTGGAAGATAACATTAGAATAGATGGGCAGTTAATGGTTGGCATGGGCTTGGTGGTCCAATGGGAATGCTTTAGAATGTATGATTCTATGATAGGAGCTCCCAACCTGGGGTCCACAGATGATTGCTTAATAATATTGGTCCATGGCATAAAAAAGTTTGGGAACTCCTGCTCAATCCTTACAGCAAGGTCCAAATAGTTGCAGTGTGAGGGCTGAACTAAGATCGTAGGTTCAACTTAAAAGTTGAAAGTTATTTTATTCAGAGATAATTGTTTGGTATGTGACTAGAGGCACTATCATATATATAAACATATGCCAGAAAATGGCAATTATGCTAAAACAATTTGTGCATAAATATGAATCACTACTATATCTAATATCTAAATCATATTGTGGTGAAGGTCAGTTAGTTGGCACTATGAACTTTTATGTTACTTCCTCTATTTCATTTAGTGAATCTTTGGAATTTTCTTTCCAAGAGGATATTGGATGTTCAGAGATTAATTAACTTCATATAGCAAAACAGAGGTTCTTTTATTATGATGTAAATCAAGGGATAGTGAGTTTGTGAAGGAGAATAGGATCATATTGAATGGTAGAGTGGAGTTAAGGAGCCATATGGACTTCTCTGGACATGTTACTAATGAAAAGGTCTCAGTTTCTGAAATTCCCTTTAATCTTGTGAGTCCATGGCAGGCCTCCTCTGCTCAGCTGTGAAATGAGGCTACAGATGTTGAACAGGGACATCCCCCAATGGACATGTTCCTGTTCCTCTCTAGATTCTAGATGGCACTCAGACTCCAAGTGTTCTTAACCTTTCATTTCCTGGGTGTGGTATTGACTACAACAGGAAAGGATATTTATCGTGCAGCAGAGTTTTGCTGGCATGCTTTGCAAGGCACCCTGGGATGCCGCAGGCAACAACATCAGTAGATCAATGATGTCCTCCATTAAGTTCTTGTTGTTTGTGTGGTGTTGTGCATCACTGTGGTGAACTACATATACCTGTCTGGACACGCCCTCTGCTGACTGCTCCTGTGGTTCCTCCCACAGACCCCGGTATAAAGGCGATTGAGGCCTGAGCCCGGCCCTCAGTCTCCAGGATGTAGTATGGTGGCCAACTACTACTTGTTCTTTCTTCCAGTCAATAAAAGCTGATATCTCGTCTTCATGTCTCAGAGAGAGTTATTGATGGTGCATCAATCACTGAGTCCAGTCATGAAGCAGATTTGCCCTGACCCACCAGGATTTAACATTTAGGACAGTGTGAGTGGTTGAAAGTCTCTGGCAGCTTGAACTCCAAAAGTTTATCACCCTCTGGCTAAAGAAATCCAGACAGACAGAAACTGAAACGGGAGGTCACGGTGTCAAAAGTGGTGTCGTGTTGGACAGAGGAAACGGATGAGGTCCTCCGTTACTGCATTGAATCGGTGGACTGGTTAGTATTCAAGGACTCAGCAACTAACCTCGATGAGTATGCCTCAGCTGTCATGGACTTTATCTGGAAATGCACAGAGGACTGTGTGTCTCGCAAGACGATCGTGGTATTCCCTAACCAGAAAGCTTGGATGAATTATGAGGTCCAGTCCCTTTTGAAGGCTAGACCTGCGGCTTTTAGGTCTGGGGATACCAGTCGCTACATGGAATCCAGGCGTGAACTCCGGAAAGCCATTAAGGATGCAGAGAGGCAATATCGAGCCAAGTTGGAAGCCCAGGCTAACCAGAGGGATGCCAGGAGACTATGGCAGGGTCTAAATGAGATCACTGAGTGCAAAGAAAAGGCTGGGAATATCAATAACTGTAGCACTTCTCTTCCTGACAAACTTAACGTATTCTACGCAAGATTCAAACAGGTCCCACTCCCTCTGGATGAACCGGACCTGGTGGCATCAAGATTCATCGTCACCGAGGAAGAAGTTAGAAGAGCCTTCCTGAAGATAAATCCAAGGACAGCAACAGGCCCAGAAGGTGTCCCGGGATGGTTCTTTGGGCCTGTGCAAGTGAGCTAGCTGGAGTGTTTGTTGACCTCTTCAACTGCTCCCTGCTTCAGTCTAAGATCCCCTCGTGTTTTAAGAAGGCAACGATAATCCCAGTGCTGAAGAAAAGCAAGGTGGCATGCCTGAATGACTACCGACCTGTGGCTCTGACATCAATTGCTATGAAGTGCTTTGAGCGATTGATTATGGCACACATCAACCATAACCTACCGGTCAACCTCGACGCTTTGCAATTCACCTACCGGAGCAACAGGTCAATGGCAGATGCCATCTCTCTGGCACTACATTCCTCCTTAGAACACCTAGAGAATAAAGATGGATATGTAAGGCTCCTTTTCATTGACTACAGCTCTGCCTTTAATACCATCATTCCAAATAAACTGATTCCTAAGCTCCGGAACCTGGGTCTTAGCACTCACATCTGCAGCTGGATCTTCAACTTCCTCACAGACAGGACCCAGGCTGTAAAAATAGGGGACAAGCTCTCCTCTACAATCAACCTGAGCACCGGTGTCCCACAAGGCTGTGTACTCACCCCCCTGCTGTACTCACTGTACACCCATGATTGTGTAGCCAAGTTTCCATTGAACTCAATATATAAGTTTGCTGATGACACCACAATTGTAGGCCGTATCTTGGGTAATGACGAGTCTGAGTACAGAGAGGAAATTAAGAACCTGGTGGCATGTTGCGAAGACAATAACCTATCCCTCAACGTCAGCAAGACAAAGGAATTAGTTGTTGACTTCAGAAGGAGTAGCAGACCACCTGACCCCATCTACATCGGTGGTGCACAGGTGGAACAGGTCAAAAGCTTTAAGTTCCTTGGGGTGAATATCACAAATGACCTGACTTGGTCTAACCAAGCAGAGTCTGCTGCCAAGAAGGCCCACCAGCACCTTTACTTCCTGAGAAAGCTGAAGAAATTTGGCCTGTCCACTAAAACCCTCACTAATTTTTATAGGTGCACTGTAGAAAGCATTCTTCTAGGGTGCATCACAACCTGGTACAGAAGTTGCCCTGTCCAAGACCGGAAGAAGCTGCAGAAGATTGTGAACATAGCCCAGCACATCACACAAACCAATCTTCCATCCTTGGACTCACTTTACACTGCACGCTGTCGGACCAGTGCTGCCAGGATAATCAAGGACACAACCCACCCAGCCAACACACTTTTTGTCCCACTTCCCTCTGGGAAAATGTTCAGGAGCATGAAGATTCATATGGCCAGATTTGGGAACAGCTTCTTTCCAACTGTGATAAGACTGCTGAACGGATCCTGACCCGGATCTGGGCCGTACCTTCCAAATATCCAGACCTGACTTGCACTACCTTACTTTCCCTTTTCTATTTTCTAATTATGATTTATAATTTAAATTTTTATTATATTTACTTCGATTGGTACATCACGGAGCGCGAAGCGCAGAATCAAATATCGCTGTGATGATTGTACGCTCTAGTATCAATTGTTTGGTGACAATAAAGTAAAGTAAAGTAAATCCTTCCTTGTCTCTTTTCTAAAGGGACATCCTTTATTCTGAGTTTCAGCATTACATCTTTCAATCTGAGGCTGTGACCTCTAGCCAAAGACTCCCTTAACTGTCAAAAGTTTTAATGAGATACCCTTATTCTTCTTAACTTCAATGAGTGCAGGCCCAGAGCCATCAAACACTTCTTATACACTAATTCTTTCATTCCTGGGATTATTCTCATGAACCTGCTCTGGACCCTCTCCAATGCCATAACATCCTTTCTTAGATAAGGGGCCCAAATTACTCATAATACCCCAAGTGCAGCCTAACCAATGCTTTATAAAGCCTCAGCATTACCCCTTGTTTTTATATTTTAGTCCCCTTGAAATGAAAACTAACATTGCATTTTCTTTCCTACCACTGATACAACCTGCAAGTTAACCTTTAGGGAATCCTGCACAAAGACTCCCAAATCCCTTTACAACTCTGATTTCTGAATTTTCTCCCCATTTAGAAAATAGTCCATGTCTTTATTCCTTCTGGCAAAGTGCATGATCATACATTTCCCTGCATGATTTTCCATCTGCCACTTCTTTGTTCATTCTTCAAATCTGCCTAAGTCCTTCTGCAGACTCTTTGCTTCCTCAACACTGCCTACCCCTCTACCTATATTTGTGTCATCCACAAACAGCCACAAAACCATCATTTCTGTCATCCAAATCATAGACATACAATGTAAAAGGAAGTGGTTTCAGTACTAACCCCTATGGGACACTAGTCACTGGCAGACAACCAGAAAAGGCCTCCTTTATTCCCACTCTTTGCCTCCTGCTGATCAGCCAAACTTTAATTTTATTTTACTCTCCCCACATTACCATCATCTTCTCCCAGATTCAACCACTCACCTAGGAACAATTTATAGTGGCCAAATACCCTATCAACACACATGCCTTTGGAATGTAAATAGAAATCAGAGTATTTCAATCCATTGGAACCCCTGCAGTCACAGGGAGATTGTGCAAACTCTACACAAACAGTCCAGGGTTAAACAAGAATTACAGCAGCCATGAGACAGCAGCTCGCTGTATTGTACGTGTTTTAAATTATGTTTTAAAGCATTGGTTTTATTAGAAGAGAACAAACTTGTAACCACTAAAGAACAGCCTGTAGATATTAACTGGGGAATTTGATAGTCATTCTTGTTGATGACGTGATCTTTTAGAGAGAATCAAGCAGTCAGCTATCACATGATTGAATAATGTGACCAAATGACCGAAGAACTGCAGAAAATGTTTGAAATAGTCTGTATCTTGGGCCACTTTTGTGGGAAGGGAAGCTGAGTCAATATATCAGATTTGACAAAGAGTCTCCAAACATATACATATATTTTATTTCTCTTTCCACAGATACAACCTGACGTGGAGTCTTCCAAGTATTTTCTGTTTTTGTAACAAAAACTACCACATAATTTATATGAGAACTAAATGTTAAGCAGTCCAATAAGGATGGATAATACTTTTATTGAAAGGTCTGCTTGCCCTCAGTCTGACTAAGCAAGGAATGAAAAATCTGACAGGCAAAACCATGGTATAAAGTACTTGGGTAGTCAAGTTAGACAGAGACAAGTTGGTGACAAGTTGAGTCGAATGCTGGTAGATATTAGAAGCATTTGCATGTGTTCACTTGAGAGTTTATATGCTGCTGCAGCATCTTCCTCTATAATGGCTGCTCTGACTTCCCACATTTAGATTGGCAAACCACCCACTGGGAAACAACAATGCACAATGACTTCTCTTCAACTTCATTCTAATGAGGGCTCTTTGCTGCAGTTAAAAAAGTTCTCATTCAATTAGTTTTACAGTTCTCCCTTAAGTCCAGCATGCTCTGCAGCAACAAAACATTCCAGATCACTACCAATTTTTTTTTATTTTCTGCAAACTATAACTGTTTTGCAGAACATCACATATACAATGCAGCAACATTACACTGAATTTTGATTAGTTCCTTTCATTACTGTAAAACTGGATCTTATTTTCCTTTTTATTGCTAAGTACTTGGGTAGTATCTTCATTGATTCATCCTTTGACGCTCTAGATACCTTAATCAGTATGGTACAGTACTTCATTAACATTCCTCATCTGTGTCCTTGCTAATCCATTAATTTAGCACAAATCTGTTATCCATTTGTAAATCTAAATGTACTTGCAATTTGGTTATCATTAATATTGTGAATTTGCACATCAGATGACACATGTCATGCATTTTGTTTAAAATAGCAAGGGATTCAAGAATCAAATCTTATCCATTCATTAGGTGATTTTGGTTTCAAGAAACTAAGAGGAGGTTGCAGAAAATGTAACAGTTTATTCTAGAATAAATTTCTCTCCCTCCACCAACCTGGGCATTAATAATTAGTGAAAATGAGTGAAGCAGAGTTTAGAGGTAGCACTTGTTTGTCTTCCTATCACTGTTATGCTTTGCATCATCAGATTATTCTTCATTTAACCTGCTCTGTTTTTCACCCCTATATTTGATCATATTCAGAAAGAATATATTTTATTTGTTCTTTCCTCTCCTGCCTTCCTGTTGTACTTAATTAATTGCATGTTCATGTACTTTTCTGAAGGAATAAAGGTGTGTTGCCCTTAAGGCATTCATTTAGTTTATTATATTTTCACTTTAGTAATTTGTTTGTAATCGTTTTCTAGTTAAAGTTAAGGTTGTTGAAAGTAAATTCGTTGTCTGAGATGTATAGCGGCATGTGATGACGTCACACCCGGTTTCGCTGCGTCTTGTGGGAAAATACCGGTTTGGAGAAACGGGAAGGAGGGGTCTTGTGTGTGCAGGATCAGCGCGAGAAAAGTTTCTTTCTACTCACTAGAAACATCATAGAAACAACGCCGTAAGTTCATAAGATAATCGATATGTTCAAATAAAAATGTTAACGCTGATACTGTTAAAAGTAATGACAGTTGATAAAGTTTATGTTCTTTGTTATTTAAAGAGTTGCGGATAGTTTGTGTTGAAGTGTATTTAAAGCCAGTCGATAGCATAGGTAGATTCTGACTGTATGTTGTACTTTAATGTAATATAGTTTGTTGTAGTTTTATTTTTGCAAATATTTATGATTTAAATGTGATGCCAAGAAGGAAACAAATACTGTATATATTTTGTACTGTTTCATCAACAGTTTTCACCATATGTTTAATGTGGAAGAGTGAACAGTAAACAGTTAATTTTACTGGGACAGCGCCTCATTGACCGGTTTATACTTGGTGTTTAGTTCAGGGTTTTTACACCTATGCGAGAACACTTACAGTGAAAAGGCAACATTACCAGGTGTTTCAAGTGCTACACTGGCATCGCGATCCAGCATCAAGTTGTTGCCATCCAGCACCAGGAGCAGTAGGACATCAACAAATAAGACTGCCCACACAAGAGCTAAAGCAGAATCTGCCAAGGTGCGAGTGTCATACGCTGAACAGGTAGCAAAACTGAAAAAGGAAGCGGCTGCCAGAGAAGCCGAATACTAGTTGGAAAGGGTAAGGATAGAAGCAGAGTTAGAAGTGCTGATGCTACACTGAGAAGCCGAAGCTGCCAGCGTGGAAGTGAAGATATTAGAAAATGCTGAAGAAATGCATGTTCTGGAAGAAGTAAAATCTACTTCAGAAAGTACCAGATTGGAATGCACGAGTGACTACATCCGATCTCAAATAGACCTGAAGAGTCGTTCTTCCTCTCCATACTTATATGCTAACATCCCATTTCATGAGGAGTCAAAGAGAGGCCCAATTGCATCACATCCATCTGAGGAAGACAATTTACCCTTGCAACTTTGCAACGAATTCAAGAATGAAAGGGCTGGTGACAAATACTTCTCAACACCAAACTTACCAGATTTGGCAAGAGGAGAGGTAAAGGCTGAATTCAGAACAGCAAATACCATAACAAACGTACACCCTCAGTCATATACCCGCCGACATATTCCCCCAGCCAGCATGCCACTTGCAGTTGAACCCATGGCACAGTATTTAGCATGATAAGATCTCGTCACTTCAGGACTATACCAGTTTGACGATAAACCTGAAAATTACCATGCATGGTACTCCTCATTCGCTAATGCTATCCATGGAGTTCAGCTCAGAGCAACCCAAGAGTTGGATCTTATGACAAAATGGCTGGGAAAAGAATCATGCGAACAGGTGAGAAGCATACGTTCAGTGTACATCAACAACCCCGAGCTAGCCTTATGCAAAGCATGGGAGAGACTTCGGGAGTGCTATACGGCCCCTGAAATTATTGAAACGGCACTATTTCGACGTCTGGAAAATTTTCCTAGGGTGTCAGCCAAGGACCACACTAAGCTAAGAGAGCTCAGAGATCTACTCATGGAGATTGAAGGCACTAAAGAAGACGGCTATTTAACTGGTCTGTCATATTTAGATACTTCATATGGAATTAGACCAATCGTGGACAAACTTCTATTTGGGCTGCAGGAAAGGTGTGTGCCTGTTGGCTCAGAGTACAAGGAAGAGAACGATGGTCGATTTCCTCCCTTTTAGTATTTCACTAGGTTTGTGTGCAAGGAGGCGAAGAATCGAAACAACCCTAGCTTCATGAGTCAAAGTAGCAGTACAATTCACACCAAGCCAGTCAAATCCACTTCGAATAATTTTAACAGCAATAAACCTGTCTCGGTGCGTAAAACTGAAGTCTCCACAACTAACAATGACCCTAGCAAGAATTGTCCATTGCACAACAAACCCCACCCCCTCAAAAGATGCAGAACGTTTAGAAAAAAACCCATTGATGAGAGAATGGCCCTTCTCAAGGAGAAAAAAAAATGTTTTAAATGCTGTTCCTCTACCTCTCACCTCGCTAGAGAGTGTACGATCCCCGTGAAGTGTTCGGAATGTAATAGCACTAATGACGATGGGGCCATGCACTCCAGCCCATTACCGCAAACCGACAAAGCTCCTTCACCCTCACAAGAGGACGGCGGGGAGGGAGAGGATCACTCCAAACATCTGTTGTCAGCTCAAGCTGCACAGAAGTTTGTGGTCAAGGTCAGTCAAGCCATTCTTGTTCAAAGATCTGCCTCACTAAGGTGTACCCTAAGGGAGTCAAAGACAAGGCCATCAAAGCCTATGTAATTCTGGATGACCAGAACAATTGTTCACTAGTCAGACGAGAGTTCTTCAACTTGTTCAACGTAGAGAGTAATCAGTTCCCATACTACGTTAGAACTTGCTCAGGCAGCGTAGAAAGATATGGAAGGAAGGCAGAAGGCTTCCAGCTCGAGTCGCTTGATGGTAAAGTTGTCATCTGTCTCCCTCTGCTCTTAGAGTGCAATGAAATTTTGAATAACAGCACCAAGATCCCGATGCCAAGTGCGGTGCTACACCAGCCACATCTCCACCACATCACCAAGCACATCCCAGAACTGGACCCAAAAGCAGAAATACTCCTGCTACTAGGAAGAGACGTGCTTCAGGTGCACAAGGTTAGGCAGCAGGTCAATGGACCACACGACGCCCCCTTTGCCCAATGCCTGGATCTGGGCTAGGTGGTGATAGGAGAGGTGTGCCTTGTCAATGTACACAAACCAACAGTTAACACACTCAAGACCAATGTGCTAGAGAGTGGCTGCCATTCAATTTTTCAACCCTGCACAAGCTTCATGTGTATCAAGGAAGCACGACAAGGCTTCAACAAGTGCAGTAAAGCTGGGACAGTCTGTCTTTGCTCAGACTGAGCATGATAATAAACTTGCTCCATCAGCTCAAGACGCCATCTTCTTAAAAATAATGGACACCAAGGTCTTCAGAGACGAAGCAAATAATTGGGTCGCCCCACTACCTTTCAGAGAACCACGCCAGCGCTTGCCAGACAACAAAGAGCAGGCAGTCAAGCGTTTCACGTCTTTGCAAAAAACCCTGAAAAGGAAACCTGAGATGCAGCAACAATACGTAGCATTCATGGAGAAGATCTTCGCTAATGGACATGCTGAAGTAGCACCACCACTGAGAGAAGGCGAGGAGTGCTGGTACCTCCCAAAGTTTGGGGTTTACCACCAACAAAAGCCCAATCAGATCAGGGTGGTCTTTGACTCCAGTGTTCAGTGTGCTGGTATCTCCCTTAATGATGTGCTCCTCACAGGCCCCGACCTCAGCAATACCCTTCTTGGGGTCCTGCTGCGCTTCCGGAAGGAGAAGGTCGCAATCCTAGTGGACATCCAGCAGATGTTCCATAGCTTCTTAGTACAGGAGGACCATCGCAATTTCCTCCGTTTCTTTTGGTACAAGGACAATGACATTAACAAGGAAGTCATTGAATACCGGATGAAAGTCCATGTTTTCAGCAATAGTCCATCACCTGCCGTGGCCACCTATGGGCTGCGAAGAGCCATCAGAGAGGGCGCACAGGAGCACGGCGATGACACCATTAAGTTTGTAGAAAGGCACTTCTATGTCGATGACGGCTTGATATCGCTACAGAAAGAAGACGAAGCAATCGATCTGCTCCAACGTACACAAACCTCACTCACTGAGTCAAACCTCCACTTGCACAAGTTCGCATCAAACTGTCAGGCAGTAATGGAGGCCTTTCCACACGATGACTGTGCTCCGGCAATCAAAGACCTAGATTTAGATGGAGAAACCATACCCACACAAAGGAGTTTGGGCCTCCTTTGGGAGATTACAACTGACACATTCACATTCTCCGTGCCGACCGTGATCAAGCCATTTACCCGCCATGGAGTTCTCTCCACTGTCAACAGTGTTTTTGATCCCTTGGGTCTACTGGCGCCAGTTACGATCCAGGGAAGAGTCCTTCTCAGAGAACTTACCTCTGAGCTCTCCGACTGGGATACTCCCCTACCAGAAGACAAGCTAAACAGATGGGAGGCTTGGAGAGATTCACTTTAAGATCTAAAACAGCTTCATATCCCATGTAGGCACACTGCAGATGAATTGGCCCAGGCAAAGGATGTCATCCTTAAAGCAACTCAAAGAGCAGCTTTTGCAAGGGTGTTTTCGGCCCTCCAAGTTAATAAACCAATATCAAAGGGCAGCCCTTTGAGGAAACTCAACTCGATCCTGAAGAACGATCTCATTTGCATTGGAGGCCGGTTAATACACTCTCACCTTTCAGCTGCAGAAAAGAGCCCAGTAATCCTGCCCAAAGACAGCCATGTGTCCTTACTGCTTACTCGTTATCACCACGAACAGGTAAGGCATCAGGGCCATCACCTGACAGAGGGAGCAGTCAGGGCAGCGGGACTGTGGATCTTGGGAGGCAAAACACTGATCAATTCAGTACTCCACAGATGAGTAACCCGCCGGAAACTGTGAGGGAAGCTGGAAGTTCAATGTATGGTGGACCTCCCACCAGAATGCCTCAATGCCTGCCCTCCTTTTACATATGTGGGGCTCGATTTATTTGGTCCATGGACTATCACCACTAGATGCACTAGAGGAGGACAAGCAGAGAACAAACGGTGGGCTATTATGTTCAGCTGCATGAGTTCGAGAGCAGTACACATTGAAGTAATCGAATCTTTGGATACCTCCTTCTGCATTAATGCTCTCAGGCGCTTCTTTGCACTAAGAGGCCCTGCAAAACAGTTAAGATCTGATTGCGGCACAAACTTTGTTGGAGTGTCCAAGGAGCTTGGGGTGGAGAAAACGGTGCAAAGGTACCTCAGTGAGCAGGGATGCAACTGGGAATTCAACACTCCACATGCCTCTCACACGGGAGGCTCATGGGAGCGGATGATTGGCATCGCCAGAAGGATCCTTGATTCAATGTTTCTGCAGCAATGCACCCGACTGACCCAAGAAGTACTGTGCACACTAATGGCAGAGGTCACAGAATTATAAATGCACGACCACTCCTACCTGTCTCTTCTGACCTGGAAAGCCCCTTCTTCCTCTCACCTTATGCAGAAGGTAGGAGTTCCCCCTCCACCTGGGGACTTCTCAGATAAGGACTTGTACACAAAGCAATGGAGACAGGTTCAGGCTCTCGCTAATCAGTTCTGGTCTCGTTGGAGACATGAATATCTATCTTTGTTGCAATATAGACAAAAGTGGACAGAACCTCGCAGGAATCTTCAAGTTGGAGATTTAGTCCTGCTCAGGGACAAGCAAATCGCCCGCAACTGCTGGCCAATGGCCAGAATCACTGCCACATTCCCTGGTAGGGATGGACATGTCAGGAAGGTTCAGTTGAAGACTTCTGACCAATATGATGTGATAACTTACCAAAGGCCAGTTGCAGAAGTCATTCTACTTTTACCTAAGGACTGATTTAGAGACTGAAGTTTTGTATTATGTTCATAGTGACCTTACAAAGGTCAGGCGGAGAGTGTGTTGCCCTTAAGGCATTCGTTTAGTTTATTATATTTTCACTTTAGTAATTTGTTTGTAATCGTTTTCTAGTTAAAGTTAAGGTTGTTGAAAGTAAATTTGTTGTCTGTGATGTATCGCGGCATGTGATGACGTCACACCCAGTTTTGCTGCGTCTTGTGGGAAAATACCGGTTTGGAGAAACGGGAAGGAGGGGGCTTGTGTGTGTAGGATCAGCGCGAGAAAAGTTTCTTTCTACTCACTAGAAACATCATAGAAGCAACGCCGTAAGTTCATAAGATAATCGATATGTTGAAGTAAAAATGTTAACGCTGATTCTTTTAAAAGTAATGATGGTTGATAAAGTTTATGTTCTTTGTTATTTAAAGAGTTGCGGATAGTTTGTGTTGAAGTGTATTTAAAGCCAGTCGATGGCGTAGGTAGATTCTGACTGTATGTTGTACTTTAATGTAATATAGTCTGTTGTAGTTTTATTTTTGCAAGTATTTATGATGTAAATGTGATGCCAAAAAGGAAACAATTACTGTATATATTTTGTATTGTTTCATCAACAGTTTTCACCATATGTTTAATGTGGAAGAGTGAACAGTAAACGGTTAATCTTACTGGGACCACGCCTCATTGACTCCGGTTTATACTAGGTGTTTAGTTCAGAGTTTTTACACATGTGCGAGAACACTACAAAATGTGCAGACTATTTTCTAAACAGGAGGAAAAATCAAAAAATCAGAGGTGCAAAAGGGGCTTGGGAATTGTTGTGTGTGATTCCCTAAAGATTAGTTTGCAGGTGGTAAGGAAGGCAATTGCAATGTAAGCATTCATTTTGTGAGAACTAAAATATAGGAGCAAGGATGTAAAGCTCAGGCTTCATAAGGCATTAGTCATACCACACTTGGAGTATCATGAGCAGTTTTAGGCCCCTTGTCTAAAAAAGATGTGCTGGCATTGGAGGGGGTCTAGAACAGGTTCAAAAGAATGATACTAAGAATGAAAGAGTCAAGGTTCAGTGTGAGGAACACTCAATGGCTCTGTGCCTGTACTTGCTACAGTTTAGAAGGATGAGGGACAATCTCATGGCAACCTATTGAATTTTGAAAGGTCTAGATAGAGAGGATGTGGAGAGGATATAGTAGGGAAGTCTAGGAACAAATAGCAAAGCCTTAGAATAGAGGGATATCCATTTTGAACAGAGATAAAGAGGAATTTCCTGAGACTGAAAGACAATAAAACATAGATGCAGAATTAGGCCATTTGATCCATCAATTCTGCTCTGCCATTCAATCATTGTTGACCCTTTATTCTCCTCCTTAACCTCACTCCCCGGCCTTCTCCCCGTTATATTTGATGCTGTGTCCAATCTAGAATCTAATGATCTCTGCTTTAAGTACACCCAACGATCTGGCCTCAACACCTGGCTGTGGTAATAAATACCACAAATTCGTCATATTCTGGCTAAAGAAATTCTGGCTAGATCCTCAGCATCTTGTCCCTCCTCTTATATTCAATACTCCTTGAAATGAATGCCAACATTGTTCTTGCCTTTCTCATCACCGACTCAACCTACAAGTTAACTTTTATGGTGTCTTGCACAAGGACTCCCAAATCCCTTTGCATCTCAGATTTTTGGATTTTCTCTCCATTTAGAAGATAGTCTACACAGTTATTTCTTCTACCAAAGTGCATGACCATGCATTTTCTGGCATTGTATTTCATTTACGACTTTCTTGCCCATTCTCCAATCTAAGTCCTTCTGCAGCCTACCTGTTTCCTCAACATTACTTGCCATTCCACCAATTGTTGTATCATCTGCAGACTTGGCAACAAAGCCATCTATTCCATCATCTAAATCATTGATATTCAGCATAAAAGGAAACACTCCCAACACCGACCCCTGCGGAACACCACTTGTCACTGACAGCCAACCAGACAAGATCCTTTTATTCCCACTTTTTGCCTCCTACCAATCAGCCAATGCTCTAACCATGTTAGTGCCTTTCCTGTAGTATCATGGGCTCTTAACTTAGTAAGCAGCCTCGTGTGTGGCACCTTGTCAAAGGCCTTCTGAAAGTCCAAATATATAACATCCGCTGCGTCCCCTTTATCTATCCTACTTGTGATCTCCTCAAAGAGTTCTAACAGGTTTGTCAGGCAAGATTTTCCATTAAGGAAACCATGCAGACTTTGTCCTATCTTGTCTTGTGTCACCAAATACTCCATCACCTCATTCTTAACAATTGACTCCAACATCTTCCCATCCATTGAGTTCAGGCTAACTGGTCTATAATTTCCTTTCTGCTGCCTTCCTCCTTTCTTAAAGAGTGAAGTGACATTTGCAATTTTCCAGTCCTCTGGTACCATACCAGAGTCCAATGATTTTTGAAAGATCATTGCTAATGTCTAATGTCTTCCACAGTGAATATTGATGCAAAATACTCATTTAGTTCATCTGCCATCTCCTTTTCCCCCGTTATTATTTTTCTAGCCTGATTTTCTAGCCGTCCTATATCCACTCTCATTTCTCTTTTATTTTTTTACATACTTGAAAATACTTTTACCATCCACTTTGATATTGTTTGCTAGCTTGATTTCATATTTCATCTTTTCCCATCTCGTTAGCCAGAGAATGTCAAATCAATGGAATTTGTTGCCATGGATGGGTCTGGAGGCCTAATCATTGAGTATATTTAAAGCTGAGTTTGATAGATTCTTGATTAGTCAGGGTGTCAAAGGTTATGTGCCAAAGGCAGGAAGATAATAAAATCATAGAGTGGTGGAACAGACTCAATGGGCGGAATGGCCTAATTCTGCTCCTATGTGGCCTTAAACCTAAAATATCTGCTTTTCAGCTTTGAAGAATGGCAATATTTTAATTGTTTTCCTCTGTATGTAAATTTTTCCAGCACCCTGGTCTCTTTTCACAGTACTTACTATGTAATTCAATATTTGGAGCAACTGGAATTCTGTTCCTTAGACTTTGAAAATATTGGATGTCAAAAGCTACACACCATGAAATATAGTTAGTGCCCACAACTAGAATTCTGTCAAATCAAGGAGTTTAAGTCTACTTTGGAAATTCACTTACATGTGGCTGTTTTCCCTACAGATAGTGCACATTTAGAATAATATTTGAAAAATCTCTCCCAGCACACATTTTAAAATCAAAGAAGCTGTAAGTAGGCATAAATTTGTATTTTTCATTTTGTAAAGTTGTAACAAGCAGTGTGTCACTTTAGTTGCTGATGGGATCTCAAGCTGAATGAAGCCTGTGAAGGAATGATTGCTGAATTTGCTGATGACACAGAGACATATGAAAAGTAAATTGTAAAGAGGGTATTGGAAAACTACTAAGTGACTAGGCAAAGATCTAGTAAATGGTGTATAATGCAAAATCCTGAAAACATCATCTGTTTTGATAGGAAATATTGAAAAGGAGGATATTATTTCAAAGAAAAGACATTACAGATCTCTGAGATTACGAACACCAGCAGAAAATTAATGTTATTGTTCAGAAAATCACATTTAAAATCATGTGGGTTATGTATACTTCAGTTATTTAGGGGCCTTGTGGGATACATTAGATTACAATATATATAAGGAAAGGTATGTATTGAAACAGATCAGAGAATGTTTATTGAATGGCTACCTGGAAAAAGTTGTTACATGAGGAAACGTGGGACTGATGTAGAAAAGTGAATGGGTATTTGCTTTAAGGCTACGTCCACACTAGACCGGATAAATTCATAACCAAAGCTTTTTCTCTTTGTTTTGACCCTCCATCCACACTGAAACAGCATTTTCCTCTCCCGAAAACAGAGCTTTTCTAAAACGCCCTCCAGAGTGTGTAAATTTGAAAATGCCGCTTGAGCAAGAGTAATGTGGACAGGGTAACAAGAGATTTCTAGAAACGCTGTCATGCCATGCCGGAACAAATGGCAGCATTTCATTGTTTTCCTGAACATAACTCCCCACACAATCTAACAACTTGAGAACAGACAGCAACAAGACTGAAGCCAGAAGAGTTAGAAATGTACTCACCAAATACTTTGTCCCATAACTTACTGAATAAATAAGTATACTCACTTTGCCCTGTTTTCTGTCCTTGCTTGTATGAAGGTGTTTTACCTATTTATGCAAGTACTTCTCTGACAATAGATGTGTAACAGCCTAATGTAACATTGTATGGAAATACAAGATAACACTGACACAGACATGTTGTGTACATTCAACAAGGTGCTTTATTAATGCAACAGAGTTAGTCAGTTTTTCAATGTTTGTCGTCAGCTGGGTTATACTGTCTGTGAACTCCTTGTTGGTTGCCTCCATACACTCCAGTATTTGTTTTTTTTTCAGTTTTAAGTCCTCCTGCCTGTCGTTTGGCAATTTCCTTTTAAGTTTTTCTAGTCTGTAACTGAACAAACACGCACCAAGTCTTTCACAGTGAGATTCGACACCAAACATGTCGCTTGTTTCCTGTAGATCTGTCCTGCACATGCCCAGTAGGAGGAGATTTACCCAAATACCTGTTTTAATGTGGACAGAGGTATTTTCAAAAATGCTTGGTGTTGACGCCTATCATTTTTACGCGAAACCGGTGTTTTCAAAATTATCCGGTCTAGTGTGGATGTACCCTAAGTGTCCAAGATCCAGTGGGATCTTGATAGGGTGAGTATGGAGAGGATGCTTCCTCTTAAAAGAGAATTTTGGGGGAGAATAATGGATCACCTGTTTAAGATAGAAATGAGATGAAACTTTTACTCACAGAGGGTTACAAAACTTCGAATCTCTCTTCTTTAAAGAACAGTGGAAACAGTATTTTTAAGGCAGAGTAGGTACTGATGAGCAATAGACTAAAATGTTACTGGGGATAATGAGAATGCAGAGTTGAGATTACAGTCAGCTCAGTCATAATATTATAGCATGTTGTATCAGAGTAGTGGGATAGAATGGTTTACTGCTACTTTTTATTCCTATATTCACATGAATTTTTGCTATGCAATTTCGATGAGGCTTCTCTCTCCACTGCACCCACCCAAGAGCACAAAGGAATAGTATTTTGTTTTCCATCCTATGAATTTTATGATGTACAATTGACAGGAGAATCTGTTAATAGGCAACATGAATGACTGTGACCATAAATGTAGTTTACATTTCTTCTGTACAGGCCTGATTCCTTTTATAAGGAAACATAAAAGCTTTTGTCACTTTCAGTTATCAGAAGTATGTCTGGCATGTTGGTGACATTTTCCTTCTGTTCTAATAAGTGACTCACAATAGATCTTCAAAGAATGAGGAAATGCCAATGGTTGCAATCCCTGCACTGTCTAGTCACAGACTGACTTAGTCAAATATGCATTTAACTAGGGAGCTGATTATATTTTGACATAACCTTGAGGCTAAAAAGCAACATTTAATATGCTTCAAGTTGTTCTGATCAGGACTTTCAGTTTGTCCTGAGATTTAATGTTTACCAATGCTGAAGATCCATTATTTATGGTTAATTTCCAGCTTGTTGCAAAGGCAAACTCTCAGTCAATGTTCTTCTATAGTCACTGAACAAAGTCCTGATGGTGAAAAGGAAAGAATTACATCCTACCAAGCCACCAAACTGAGCTTTGTACTGGTTGGCACCACTGCAGTTTATGAAGTATATTAAAAATATAAAGTTTGAAAATGAAACTATTTCTAAAACGTACATACTTGGGAAATAGAGATCCACCGAAGAAACCGAAGAGATGTTATGGTGTATAATTTGCTGTGTCCTTCAATATCAGTTTTGATCCTTGCCAATACATTTGATTTCCAATAGTACTCCAAAAAGACATCAAAGTAATCATAACAATATTCAGAATTTAAGCATTCACAGACCTCTGTTGATAATCAACCTCTCAGTATCTACATATAATTATGAGTGATGAACAGACCTGATGGACAATGGGGTGAAGAGTTAACCATCCCCCCCCGAGAACCATGAACTATTCCTGTTGCTATGCTGACCATGAGAAAGAGAGACGAAAAACAGGCAAGAACATCTGCGACAGATAAGAGAGAGAGGGAGATTGCTGATTAACTGTATTGTGACTCTTTTTGAATTACTTACTGTTTCGCTGTAAGGACAATAATTTGCTCATTAACATTCCTCAGTGGACTGTAGGAGTGGCATGATTTGATGGACACAGTCATTCAGAATTGATGGATAGCTGAGTCCCTGTTAGTAGGGATAAAAGACAGGTCTGGAGAGACACCCTTCAGACACGCCAGTAGACACTGATTGAGTGTTGGAACCCACAAGAAAGGTGGGGGCTTCGGAGACCAAACCAGGAGATCGGTCAGTAAAACACAGTGTTACAGCAGGGCCGGTGGGGACTTGTGTGTGTGTCCACTCATGCCCAAGTGACGAGTCCACCACAGAAGAACAGTCTAGATAAATAGATAGATAGATAGATAGATAGATAGATAGATAGATAGATACTTTATTCATCCCCATGGGGAAATTCAACTTTTTTCCAATGTCCCATACACTTGTTGTAGCAAAACTAATTACATACAATACTTAACTCAGTAAAAAATATGATATGCATCTAAATCACTATCTCAGAAAGCATTAATAATAGCTTTTAAAAAGTTCTTAAGTCCTGGCGGTAGAATTGTAAAGCCTAATGGCATTGGGGAGTATTGACCTCTTCATCCTGTCTGAGGAGCATTGCATCGATAGTAACCTGTCGCTGAAACTGCTTCTCTGTCTCTGGATGGTGCTATGTAGAGGATGTTCAGAGTTATCCATAATTGACCGTAGCCTACTCAGCGCCCTTTGCTCAGCTACCGATGTTAAACTCTCCAGTACTTTGCCCACGACAGAGCCCGCCTTCCTTACCAGCTTATTAAGACGTGAGGCGTCCCTCTTCTTAATGCTTCCTCCCCAACACGCCACCACAAAGAAGAGGGCGCTCTCCACAACTGACCTATAGAACATCTTCAGCATCTCACTACAGACATTGAATGACGCCAACCTTCTTAGGAAGTACAGTCGACTCTGTGCCTTCCTGCACAAGGCATCTGTGTTGGCAGTCCAGTCTAGCTTCACATCTAACTGTACTCCCAGATACTTGTAGGTCTTAACCTGCAAGTTAACCTTAACCTAGCAGAAGGACGGAGGGGTCATAGCTGAATGATCACCACAACAATGGTGCAACAGAATCAAAAGGCAACAGGAAGGTTTGCTGACTGCAACTGCTTAATTGCTCTCTCTCTCTCTCTCTCTCCAACGATTACAACACAACAAGCATAACTACCTCAGCACTCATGAACTGAACTGAACTTTATATTCTATGACAATTCATTTACCCCTAGACATTGATAGAACTTGTATATTATTGCTTATTATTATTATTCCTACACTTTTAGGTTTATTACTGCTACCATGTGTTATATGTATATTTGCATTATTGATATGGTTTTGCTTATTTTTATTAATAAACACCTTTAAATATAGTACCACCAGACTCCAACGGATACTTCTGTCTTTGCTGGTCTGACGCCCAGTTACGGGGTACGTAACAAAATCATTAGATTTTTCTGTGTTTCATCTCTCATTCTTCAAAATTACAGCCAAAGAATACTAGCCTCATTCCAATCTCTCCAATGATTGAAAGTCAGGACATAATTCGGGCTACAGAATGTTCTGTAAGCCAGTTTCTTTATTTGTTATGTGCCGTGTTCTATGACATGGGTGATCATGGTCTTTCTACAGAAGTAGTTTGCCATTGCCTTCTTCTAGGCAGAAGACGGTTGACCCCTGCAACTACAGATTCAGATTCAGATTCAGATTCAGTTTATTGTCATTTAGAAACCACAAATGCAATGCAGTTAAAAAATGAGACAACGTTCCCCCAGAATGATTTCACAAAAGCAAGAGACAAAACAGACTACACCAGAAAATCCACATAACGTTTGGCAATCCCCAATCCAGAGTCTGGAAAGGCTGCTGTGTATTAATATCGCTACTGTCTTAGCGCGTTCCCCGGAAAGGAGTTCCAAATCCACCAGACAAAAACAAGATCAAAAACTAAAGCTACAAGACCTGCACAAAACCACATAATTACAACATATAGTTACAACAGTGCAAACAATAGCATAATTGATAAAAAAAAAACAGATGATGGGCACAGTAAAAATAGTCCAAAGATGTTAAAAGGACTATAATACTTTTCAGAGATTGTCTGCCTGGCGTCAATGGTTGCATAACCAGGACTTGTGATATGCACCAGCTGCTCATACAACTATCCACCACCTGATCCCTTGGCTTCACAAGACTGTGATCAGGGAGCTAAATAGGTGTACACTTTGCTCAAGGGTGATCTGCAGGCTGGTGGAGGGGAGAAGTGCCTTCACCTTCTTTGATAAAAATATATCTCCAACCCCCACCCTAATAGCCAGTAAAGAAGCAAAGTCTTCCTTAGGAAATGATACAATATTAACATAGACGTGATCATGGAACTCAATATACCCCGAGATTTGTTTGCTTGTGGGCTTCACAGTAATTACAAAGAAACACAATAAAATCCATGAGAAACTGAACACAAACAAAGACAGACAACCAATATGCTAAACAAAATAAATTTTACCAATACAACAAAGAAAGAAAATGTAGTACCTGTACATAAATATCGGTAACATGAGTTATAGAATCCATGAAAATTAGTCCATAGGTTGTGGAATCAGTTCAGTGTTGGGATGAGTAAAGTTACCAACTCTGGTTCAGAAGCTGGATAGCTAAAGGTTAATTACAGTCTGTAGCGGTGTGGCTACACGCAGCGCTGAAATAACGACACGTAGTCGGTGAGCCGCAGTTGCAAAAGAGGTTTATTCAAACTTCGCGGCCTCATTTTAAAGCCTTCCTGATTCCGCCCTCCCTGGGCGGGAATGCTGTAGGGGGCGCATATTCACAGTCCCGTCCCGCGCGTGGGCTTTTCCTTTTGCTGCTGAAGCAGGCTTGGCGCCCTCTTTGGGACCGGCCTCAATGCCGGCGCGCGCCATTTTGTGAGCCGGTTCGAGTGACTGGGAAGTGGGTCGCCACAAAACCACCTCCCCTGAACCGGCGATACACCCCACCAATGTCCTCCGTCTGGGTCAGACTCTGTTTGGGAGGTCTGCCTCTGTGCCGCGATGCCTGAATCTTGACCGACTGCGCCAAGTCCATATGGGCCGGTTTGAGTCGGTCCACCGTGAAAACCTCCTCTTTCCCCCCAATGTCCAGCACAAATGTGAACCTGTTGTTTCTGATCACCGTAAACGGCCCCTCGTAGGGCTGCTGTAGCAGTGCCCGATGTCCGCCCCATCGTACAAAAATGAAGTTACAGTTTTGCAGATCTTTGGGTACGCAGGTTGGGATGAGAGCTGTTTTGTGGACGTCGTCCAGATGCATCGGGATTTGATGGTATCCCCTCATGAGGTCTACCTTGGAGAAGTTCCGTGCGCTGTGCAGGTTTGCTGCAAAGTCCTGAATGTGTGGCACAGGGTAGCAGTCCGGTGTTGTAGCCTCGTTCAGCCTGCGGTAGTCGCCGCATGGTCTCCAGCCCCCTGTTGCTTTGGGCACCATGTGCAGGAGGGAGGTCCATGGGCTGTCGGACCGCCGTATGATCCCCAATTCTTCCATCCTCTTGAACTCCTCCTTCACCAGTCGGAACTTGGCTGGGGGAAGCCTTCGAGCACGGGAGTGGAGGGGTGGTCCTTGTGTCGGGATGTGGTGCTGTACGCCGTGTCTGGGCAGGGCTGCCGTGAACTGCAGTGCCAGAACTAATGGGAAATCTGCCAGGACTCTGGTGAAATCGTTGTCAGACAGCGTGATGGAGTCTAGGTGTGGGGCCGGCAACTGGGCTTCACCCAGTGAGAACTTTTGAAAGGTCTCAGCGTGGACCAGTCTCTTCCTTAGCAGGTCGACCAGTAGGCTGTGAGCTTGCAAAAAATCTGCTCCCAGGAGCGGTTGGGCTACGGCGGCCAGTGTGAAGTCCCATGTGAACTGGCTGGAGCCGAACTGTAGCCGCACCGTACGGGTGCCGTAGGTCCTTACTGTGCTGCCGTTCACGGCCCTCGGGGTGGGACCCAGTTCTCTGTTGCAGGTGTCGTAACTAGTCGGAGGTAAGACGCTGATCTCGGCTCCAGTGTCGGTCAAAAAGCGGCGTCCTGACTGCTTGTCCCACACATACAGGAGGCTATCCCGCTGGCCAGCCACCGTAGCCATCAGCGGCGGCTGGCCCTGGCATTTCCCAGGAACTTGCAGGGCGGGCAACAACGGCGGGCTTCTGCACCCCACCGCTGGTGGTAGAAGCACCATTGTTCGTTGGTCTCCTCACCCCTGCCTCTGGGGTTAGTGGGCTCTGCGGCCGGGCCTGGTCTGGTCTGCTGCTGGGAGTGTGGCCTGGTGATCTGTGCGATGGACGCCCCACTCTCCTTCTTGGCTTTCCACAGCACGTCTGCCTGGGCCGCCACCTTCCTGGGGTCGCTGAAATCCGTGTCGGACAGCAGCAGGCGTATGTCCTTGGGCAGCTGCTCCAGGAATGCTTGCTCAAACATGAGGCAGGGCTTGTGTCCTCTGGCCAGGGACAGCATCTCATTCATCAAAACTGACGGTGGCCTGTCCCCCATACCATCCAGGTGCAGTAAACGGGCAGCTGGCTTGCACTGTGAGAGTCCAAAAGTCCTTATGAGCAGGGCTTTGAATTCTGTGTATTTGCCATCCTCCGGGGGCAACCGTATGAACTCCTCAACCTGGGCGGCTGTCTCCTGGTCGAGGGAGCTCACCACGTCGTAGTAACGTGTGGTATCCGAGGTTATCTGCCGAATGTGGAATTGGGCTTCTGCTTGCTGGAACCATAGGTGAGGTCACAGCGTCCAGAAGCTTGGTAGTTTTAATGAAACTGCATGAACAGATGTGGTGTCGTTCATCTTCAGTCCAAATATCGTTTGGGCCATCGAGGTCACCAATTGTAGCAGTGTGCTACACGCAGCGCTGAAATAACGACACGTAGTTGGTGAGCTGCAGTTGCAAAAGAGGTTTATTCAAACTTCGCGGCCTTGCTTTAAAGCCTTCCTGATCCCGCCCTCCCCGGGCGGGAATGCTATAGGGGGGCATATTCACAGTCCCGTCCTGTGCATGGGCTTTTCCCCTTGCTGGTGAAGCAGGCTTGGCGCCCTCTTTGGGACCGGCCTCAATGCCGGCGTGCGCCACTTTGTGAGCCGGTTCGAGTGCGCTGGGAAGTGGGTCGCCACAAGTCCTTGAATCTGGTGGTCTGGGACTTAAGGTACCCATACCTCCTCCCGATGGCAGTAGCAAGAAGGGAGCATGGCCTGGAGGGTGGGGATGCCTGATGATGGATGCTGCTTTCCTGCAGCAGCACTGCTTGTAAATGTGCTCAGTGATCCAATGATGGGGAAAGCTTTACCTGTGATGGACTGGGCCATATCCCCAACTTCTTGTAAGTTTTTTTTTTCATCAAAGGGCATTTGGTATTTCCATACCAGGCTGTAGTGCAGCTAGTCAATAAACTCTCCAAGGTGCATCAATTGATTTTTGTCAAATTTTTACATGACAGGCCAAATATTTGCAAACTTCTAAGAAAGCAGAGGCACTGCTGCACCTTCTTTGTAACTTGCATGCTGGACTGAGGACCGATCCTGTGAAATGATAATGCTAAAGAATTTAAAGTTAATGATCCTCTCCTCCTCTGATCCCCTGATGAGGACTGGCTCATGGATCTCCTGTTTCCTGCTCCTGTAGTCAATAATCAGTTCTTTGTTTCTACTGTCATTGAGTGAGAGGCAGTTGTTGTGGCACCACTCAGCCACACTTTCAACCTCCCTTCTACATGCTGATTCATCACCATCTTTGATTCAGCCAATGACAGTCAGCAAATTTAAATAGTTCATTGGAGCTGTGCTTAGCCTCATAGTCAGGTATAAAGTGAGTAGAGCAGGGGGGCTAACCACCTGTGTGCTGGATTCTGACATTTTACTTATCTCTCAACTCTGACATATTTCCCTTTTCTAAGTTTCCATGGCTCTGAATAATTTCATATTTCTGTAGAGTAAACTCAAAATGCTAGCTTCCAGCCTGTAACTTAATAGGTCTGTATTATCTGCCTCCTTCTTTTAATATTTCCCTATATCTCTTTATACAAATAAAATTGAATAGATTATACATGATTCCTTTATTCAATTCAATAATAAAGACTGTAAATAACAGCATAGACCCTTATCATAACTTGCATATTTTATACAGTACATACTGTCATCTAAAATATCTATTTCCAATATTTTCTGTTCATTAGCCCTATAGTAATTTCTTTTGTGGCAACTGAATCAAATGAATTTTGAAAATTTAGTTTTGCTGCTGGCTCCTCTTTATTTGTTACTTCAAGGGACATTAGGTTTCATAATCCCGGTAAATTTCCAATTGTCCACTTATCAGGGATTTAATAGATTCTTGCTTTAGATTAAATGCCTTCTTTCTTTAACAATGTTCTGCTTTTGCTGTTTTCTAAAACAGAATCATTCAGCAATCTAGGGAGTATCTGTAAGATCAAAACCAAAGTATCAACTTTTTTTTCAAATTTTAGAACATTTGTTTATCTGTTAACTTTTCTAAGTTCCTGACTCTCTCTAAACCCTTGATTCTCCACAGTCTCCAATATTCAGTTTGAGTCTACTGAGAGTACTGACAATATTTATGTCTTATCTGCCATTTCCCTCATCCCTGTTATAATTTCATCTGTCTCAGTCTCCAAGGTATGGTCACTTTATTGTCACTATCAAACAATTTTAGTTTTGTATTAATTATTTTAAAAACAAAAATTGAGTCAGGATTGAAATAAAAATCTATGATTTTTGTTCCAGGTCTCTTTGGAGCATAAAGCACAAGAGGCACAGAATATGCTTACCTTGTCGTCGGCTGCTTCTTCAGGGTTTCTTCATTCACATTACAGAGATCCACTACTCAAATGGAAAAAGTCCTCACATTGCTCGTGACACCAGGGTCTGAAAGAATGAAAGAAGTTCTAGCTGTACAGGACTCAATCAGATATTGTGAAGCTGATTTAGTGTGTTCTGTTCAAGTTGTTTTCTTGGTGGATCTCCTTCAGGTACTGCCCATGTTCTTAACCCATACCCACTTGCCTAGTTTGTAACTTTTGTCGAATAACATTTTCTTGATCAAGCATCTAGACCACTCCAACTGCCCTAGTCATCTGACTGCTCCCTGTCTACTCAATTGTAAAGCTCAAGCTTCCTCATTTTGCCTCTACACCTCCACCCCCCCCCCCCCCACCACTACCAATAACTACTAACAGGTGAGATTCTTCCTTGCTGTCCCTTCTGATTGATGAGCCTTCATCTCTTGGGCCTCCATGTGAAATGAAGGCTTCCCTTGTGTCTTGCTGATTCGGAGCACGTATGCCTTGGGGGACTGTTGAACTTTGAAGGATCTTTCTCTCTTTCTTTTTCAATCTTTTTATTAGTATCAACATGATAAGATTAATACAGAGTTATTGGGATTACAAAATTACAAAATTAAAATGAACATAAAAGGATACACAAGCAATAAGTACAATATAGTTAAGTCTTCCCAAATCATGAATGATACAACTATCATATAAACGAAACAACAAAAAAACCAGGTATATCATGTTGAGAGATAAAAAGAAAAGAGAAAAAGAGAAAAAAAATTATTGCCCTAAGAAAAACTAATCTAACAAACTAACCACTAACTAATAAAGAGAAAAAAAGGAAAAAAGGGAAGGAAAAAAATGGGCTGTTTATAGTATCTATAAAAAGACAAAGAATCATCAGTGTCCCCAACTCCGATCCTCTCAACATATATATAATCAAAACCGGAAAAACAAATAGGATTGGAACAGGGTTGAATTACATCATGTGAAAATATTGAATAAATGGCCTCCAAGTCTTTTCAAATTTACTAGAAGGGTCATATATGACACTTCTAATTTTTTTCCAAATTTAGAAATAACATAGTTTGAGAAAATCAATGAAATATGGTAGGGGGATTAATTTCTTTCCAATTCAACAAAATAGATCTTCTAGCCATTAATGTAAGAAATGCAATCATCTGACAAGCAGAAGAAGATAAATGAATTGACTCTATCATTGGTAAACCAAAGATTACAGTAATAGGATGAGGTTGTAAATCAATGTTCAATACCATGGAAATAATATCAAAAATGTCTTTCCAATATTTTTTCAAAAGTGGACATGACCAAAACATATGAGTTAAAGAAGCTATCTCAGAATGACATCTGTCACATATAGGATTTATATGGGAATAAAAGAAAGCCAATTTATCCTTGGACATATGAGCCCTGTGCACTACTTTAAACTGTATCAATGAATGTTTAGCACATATAGAGGATAAATTAACTAATTGAAGAATTTTATCCCAATTCTCAATAGGGATAGTAAGGTTAAGTTCTCTTTCCCAATCATTTTTAATCTTATAAAAGGCCTCTGAATGTACTTTCATAATTATATTGTAAACATTTGATATTACATCTTTCTGAGAAGGATTTAGTTCTAACAATTTCTCCAAAATAACCAAAGAAACAAGATTTGGAAAGGTAGGAAGTACAGTGTTTAAAAAATTCCTAATCTGTAAATATCTAAAAAAAAAAGAGATCTAGGCAAATTATATGTATTAGATAATTGTTCAAAAGACATAAAATAATTATCCAAAAATAAATCAGAAAATCGTAGTATACCTTTAGTCTTCCAAGCTGAATAAGCTTGGTCCATAATAGAGGGATGAAAAAAGAAATTGGATACAATAGGAATTGCTAAAACAAACTGATTCAACCCAAAAAATTTCCGAAATTGAAACCATATACATAAAGTGTACTTAACTATCGGATTATCAATTCGTTTATGCAATTTAGAAAGAGCAAAGGGAAGAGAAGTCCTTAAAATAGAACCCAAAGAAAATCCTTGTACAGATTTAGTTTCCAGATTTACCCAATGAGGGCTAGGAGATAAATCCAGATCCCTTAACCAACAATTCAAATATCGAATATTAATTGCCCAATTATAAAATCTAAAATTAGGCAATGCCAATCCACCTTCCTTCTTTGACTTCTGTAAATATCTTTTACCCAATCTAGGATTTTTATTCTGCCATATATATGAGGAAATTTTTGAATCAACATTATCAAAAAAGGATTTTGGAATAAAAATTGGTATCTCTTGAAATATATATAAGAACTTGTGTTACGTATTCAGGCAACAATAAATATATATGAGTTAGGCAAGGGTTTTTATAACAAATAACACGTTTATTAAACACTGAAAACAAACCCCCTCAAAAGTAAACAAACTCAAACGTAACCGGAAAACAGCTGCTGTGCGACACATTCACAGTTCTTAGTAGTGCTGCAATTCAAACAGTTCCTAAAGCGGTATTGAAAAAAAAACAGTTCTTTAAAGCGGTATGCCGAAAGTAAACAGTTCTTTAAAGTGGTATGCCGAAAGTTCAAAAGCTCACAGTCCTTTTAAAAGGAGAGACTTTTTAAGGCGATTTAAATTCTCTTCCACGTCGTTGTCCTATCCCCGGCGTCGAACTTTCCCACGAAGAATTTTATAAAACGTAATGGTTTAATGGCACTAACCTCTTCTTCCACACTCTGTCCTCAATCTCCCGCTATCCCAGCGGAGATTAACACGAGAACAGTCAACGAAATCCTCCCGAATGAGGATCAAATAAGGTCGTAACCAATCCACCGTCGAAAATCGATTCTCCTCGATTTTTATCTTCCAAATTCTTATCTTCACTCTCCACCAGCAAAGAACCCGCTGGCAATGAACTTTTAAACTTTAGGCATTATATAAAACTTCATTTTTCAACTAAACTGCGTCATCACATTAAATCACGCAGGGACATGAAGTCAGCTTGGCAAATCCCGCCACGAACTGCCCCACCTGACAGGGTGGGTCTTCCTTTTATACCCTGTAAAAAAACCCTGTCACATGACCTCTACTGGCGGGAAAATGACATCACTCCACCATCACAAGACCATTACCTCATGTCCAGTATAACTTCAACCCCAGTCACGTGACAAGGGTACCACTGTCACGTGTCACGGGTACGTAACACTTGGGTAAAATAATCATCTTAATAGCACTAATCCGACCTATCAGAGATAAAGACAATGGTGACCATTTAGTAAACAAACATTTAATCTGATCAATTAAGGGTAAAAAATTAACCTTGATTAACTCCTTATGATTTTTTGTAATTTTAATCCCTAAGTATATTAAAAAGTCATTAACTAATTTAAAAGGTAAATTTCCATAAATTGGAACCTGTCTATTTAAGGGGAACAATTTACTTTTATTAAGATTCAATTTATACCTGGAAAAATTACTAAACTGAGCCAATAATGATATAACTGCAGGAATGGATTTCTCAGGATCAGAAATGTATAATAACAGATCATCTGCGTATAATGATAACTTATGTATATCTAACCCTCGAGTAATGCCAAAAATGTTAGGTGATTCTCTAATAACAATTGCCAAAGGTTCCAGAGCAATATCAAATAATAATGGACTAAGAGGACATCCTTGCCTGGTACCCCGAAATAAACAAAAAAAGGGAGATCTTTGATTATTAGTAAAAACCGAGGCTACTGGAGTATGATATATCAACTTAATCCAGGATATAAATGTCGGACTAAAATTAAACTTCTCAAGCACAGTAAAGAAATATGGCCATTCAACTCTATCAAATGCTTTTTCCGCATCTAATGAAATGACACATTCTGAGGTACTGCGTGAAGGAGTATAAACAATATTCAATAATCTCCTAATATTGAAAAAAGAATAAAGATTTTTAATAAAACCAGTTTGATCCTCCAAGATAATTTGAAGTAATACCTTCTCCAGCCTGGTCGCCAATAACTTGGAAAAGATCTTGGAATCTACATTCAATAGAGATATTGATCTATAGGATGCACAAGTCAGTAGGGTCTTTATCTTTTTTCAATATTAAAGAAATGGAAGCTCTATAAAAAGATTGTGGTAGTTTACCTAGTCTAATTGCTTCTTCAAAAACCCTGCATAACCAAGGAGAAAGAGTAGAGGAAAAAAACTTTAAAAATTCCACTGTATACCCATCTGGACCTAGTGCTTTCCTGGAATTCATAGAGGAAATAACACCTTTAATTTCTGCATCCATAATAGGAGTTTCTAATATTAAAAGTTCTTCAGATGATAATTTTGGAAAATTCAATTTCCCTAAAAAATCATGCATGGTATTATGATCATGAGGAAATTCAGAATGATACAGGGGGGTATAAAAATCTTGAGAAGGTTTATTTATCTCATCATGATTAACTGTCAATTCACCATTCTGTTGGTGAATCTTAATAATTTGACATTTAACCGAAGCATTCTTCAATTGATTAGTTAACAGTTTACCTGATTTATCACTATGTATATAAAATTCACTACTGGTTTTCATTAAATGATTTTCAATCAAAGATGTAAGTAACAAACTGTGTTCCATTTGAAACTCAACCCTTTGTTTGTAAAGCTCCTTACTAGGAGCAATTGAATATTTCTTGTCAATTTCTTTAATCTTATCAACCAATAAAAGAGTTTTCTCCATAATATGTTTTCTCAAACCAACAGAATAGGAGATAATCTGTCCACGTATATATGCTTTAAAAGTGTCCCAAAGTGTTCCACAGGAGATTTCATCCGTGGAATTAGTTGAAAAGAAGAAATCAATCTGTTACTTTATAAATTTAATGAAATCCCGATCTTGTAGTAAGGTAGAATCAAATCACCATTGCTTAGTATTAGGAACTGTGTCCATTAATTTAATAGAAAGTTTCATTGGAGCATGATCAGAGATGGCTGTAACGTCATAATTACAAACAATTACAGATGGAATAAAACGAGAGTCAATGAAAAAGTAGTCAATTCTCGAGTAAGAATGATAGACATGTGAGAAAAATGAAAACTCTTTGTCCTTAGGATGTAGAAATCTTCAAATATCAAAAATTCCAGTATCAGTCAAAAAAGAATTGATATAAGTGGCCGACTTATTTGGTAAAGTCTGAATGGATATAGATCTATCCAGCAAAGGATTTAACCGACAATTGAAGTCATTACCCATTATTAACACATATTCATTTAGATTAGGTAGAGAAGTAAATAAAGACTTAAAGAAATCAGGATAATCCACGTTTGGTGCGTAAACATTAACCATAGCAACCTTCTTATTAAAAAGTAACCCAGTAATTAACAAAAATCTACCATTCAGATCTGAAATAATATCATGTTGAACAAATGTAATAGAGGAGTCAATAAAAATTGAAACTCCTTTTACTTTGGCATTCGAATTTGAATGGTACTGTTGATCCCTCCAAAACCTAAAAAAATATTGATTACCCTCTTTCCTCACATGAGTTTCTTGTGCAAAAATAATATGTGCATTCAGTCTTTGGAATACTTTAAAAATCTTTTTCCGTTTAATCGGATGGTTTAAGCCATTAGTATTCCAAGAGACAAAATTAATGGTCTGAGCCATATTTCTAAAATCAACCCTTTGGTATATAAAGAGTTAACCAAAGTATGAACTCATGCACCCAGAAGAGGAACAAAAATAAGTGGAGGAATCGGAAATGATGACACATTGGACATTTTAGTAGTTTGAAATCAGCCCAAATGAAAAAACTAGAAAAACTAATAAAAAGACCAATAGAACTAGAAAGAAAACCCCCACCGACCACCCATGAAAAAGAGTCTAAAGGAGGCCAGGAAAAAAAAGCGTGACACTAAATCTATCCCCATGTCTCCAGAAGGTGATTCAAAATCCTAAAAAGTAATTAACACTGTACTAAAACAGACTTCTTAATATAATTGCTAGTAAAAAGAAAACAAAAAGAATATGAACACTGGTAACTTATAAATCGGGTTAAAACCTGAACAAATAAAAGTTAGGATGTGATAAGAAAGGCATTATAGGAAGAAGAAGACAAAAAAATGGCAAAATCAAAAAAAAAGCAAGAAGTATTTTAAAAAAGAAACTGCCATCTTATTTACACAAAAAATGAAAAAAAGAAATATATCAAAACGTTAAAAAAATTCACCTTCGGAGAATTAGTAATAATGACCAAAAAATAAAATACAATGGTTAAAGTAAGTAAATTAAAAAGATTAGTACATCGATAAAGAAAAGCGTTAATAGGAATATAAAATGTAAAATAAACCTACACCAATAACCAGAAACAAAATCTGGTTTTGGAAACAAAAATTATCTTGTAATGATCAAAACCAAACATTTATTAGAGACGAGAAACCGAAGCAGTAGGATAATTCTCATCCAGAAAGCTTCGAGCATCAGATATGAAGAGAAAAACACGTCATGGTGCATTCAAAGATGAGATTCTAAGCTTTGCAGGGTATAAAAACGCTGGTTTTAGGTTTTTCTCGTAACATTCAGACATCAAAGGTTTAAAAGCGAGTCGCGCCTTCATCACTTCTGGGCTGAAATCCTCCACAAGCCAGAATTGGAATTCTCACAATTTAACCATCCCTAAACGACGAGCCAAACGAATAAGGTTCTCTTTAACATGCACATAGTGAAATAGAACAATTAAACAGGTGGTTTAGATGAAGAACTTGGTGATTGGCGCATAATTCTATGGGCACGATCAAGTAACGGAGGACTATCTGGGAAAACAGAAGGGAACGCATCCTTTAAAAGTTGAGCGAAATACTTCGAGGGGTCTCCTTGTTCGATACCTTCCGGGAGACCAAGTATGCGTAAGTTCTGTCTTCTAGATCGATTTTCAAAATCGACACTCTTGGCTTTAAGTACTTCCAACTGTTTAATCGTCAAAGATAACTTCTGCTCCAGATTCTCAATTTTCAAATCTTGCTTCCAAATGTCCTCTTGCAGAGTTGCAATTAAAGTTTGATGCTATTTAACTTCATGACCAATCTTATCCAGAGAATCCTGGAAAGCCTTTAAATCTTCTTTGAAAGTTTGTCATTGTTCTTCAGATTTTTCATTTAAGAGCTCCAATAACGTATCATAAATCAATTCAGTATGTTTAGGATCAGTCTTTTTTTTCTTTCCATTGCTGTTAGAATCTTTCCCAGGGTCTCGCCCTTTAGATCTTAAAGCCATTTCTGTACTAATTTCTTCAAAATTCACAGTACACACTTAAAGATAAGTCCAAGAAAGTAACAAGAATCTTCTGGTGTAGGTAAAAATAAGTTAAATAAGGGTGATCATAGGTTAAAAAAGTAAAGGTTATGGAGTGAATCTAAGATAGTGCTCACTCCATGAGCAGGTCCTGGTGACCTCCTGAAGAATCAAGTCAGGGTACCTCACCATGTTGCACAGTGACGATTAAGCATCTCTGTGGGCTTTTATCCTCTCTTTAGACAATGCACCATAATACTCTTTCAATTCAATCTATGGAGTCTTCCTCAAAGTGACTTTCACTATTTTAGATTACAGTTGTATTAAAAGTAAAATTTCTCACAGGATTATTGTATTACTTTTTCATATTCTCCAGTAATTTCCTGTTTTAACTCTGTTCAACATTATAGTTATTGCTAGGTGCCCTAGAAACCACTCTATTCTGTGTTTTCTTGTTATTATTTGTTCTTACCTGAGGGACTATTTTGCTCATATTAAGAAGACCATGTATGTCCACACATTAATCTAAATGATGCAGAGGAATAAAGGGATCAGAAAGTACATAGATGTGGACAGTTATGTGGTAAAATAAATCAGTAAAGATTGAACAAATGCAAACCAATTACTGGGATTTCTAGAGGGACAGAATCATAAGTTGGACATATGCAAATCAAATATTTAACCTTGGTTGGATCACACTTTGAGGTAAAGATGTAGTTCTCCAAAAGGCTACAGTTGGTGCAATAGTACTTATAACTTTAATTTACAAGGGAAGTGCAGTTGTCTGTATAGACTTTAGCAAGACTTTTAACAAGGTTTGGCAGGTTAGATCAAAGGGCTCCAGAGTGTGCTAGCCAATTATTTACAAAATTAGCTTGGTGGAAGAAGACAAAATTGGTGGTGGTTTCTCAGACTGAAGGCTTCTAGCTAGTGTTGAGCCACAGCGGATGGTGCAGGGCCCCTATTGTCTGTCATATATATTAACAATTCAGATGATAATATTGATGGTATGATAAGTAAATTAGTGAATGTTAAAATTAGTGGTGTGGTGGAGAGTGAAGAAGGTAGTCAAAGGTAACAATAGGATCTAAATTAACTGGAAAATGGGCAAAGGAATGAAAAATGGAATTTAACTCAGACAATTGCAAAGTGATGCATATGGCAAAGTTACACCAGGGCAGGACTGAGACATTGTGGAAACCCGCTGAGCAGAGAAACATGGATACAAAGCATAATTCCATAAAATGGGGACACAGGTAGGCAAAGAGCTGAAAACTGTTTTTGGCAAGCTTGCCTTTATCAAATGGAACATTCAAGATGAAAGATACCAGATTGTTGATTGTCATTCTTCAGTATGCAATTGTAAAAAAGAACAAAATGATTGTTACTCTGGAACAGTTACAGCATTAAAAAAACACACAACAAATATGAACAAACCACAATAAACATAAATATATATGCAATTCTATGAAACACAATGTACCAGTAACTGTTTAGTGTGGCCGTATATAGATTTGATTAGCTTATTTACATAGTCTGCTTGTACGCAAAGTGATGCTAGATGCAGGAGTATCTAAAATTAAGGAGACTCTGACAGATAATGAAAGTGACAAAGTGACTCTTGGCAAGAAGACCTCTTCTATGTAACAGGAGGACATACAGAAACATGATAGGACAGTGATGTGTCAGTGAAGGTATGAGACGTGGAGTGTAAGCATAAAGTGGCAATACATGGGGGGGGGGGTGTTGAAGGGTACTGAGGGCCTGTGGAGATGAAAGGTTGATGTGTATGTAGTGGTATTGGGGGATGATGGGTTGGGTTCATGGGTGGAGGTGATGCCTAACAGCTTAGGGCAAGTAACTGTTTTTGAATCAAGTGGTCCTGGTATGGATGCTGCATACAACAAGTTAAGTACTTTCAGTACATTTGTTGTAAAAAAGTTGAATCTTAGCATTCCAGCCCAAGACATTGGTGAGAATGCACCTGGAATATTATGGGCAGTGTGTGTCACCACACTATAGGAAGAATATGAATAGCCTAGAGAGGGCACTGAAAAGGTTTGCAAGGATACGGCTAAGACAGGAAGGCCTGAGTTATAAGGACAGACTGGATATATCGTTCGAGCTTCAAGGGTTGAGCCTTTCACCATTGATTACTTATATGGAGCAAAAGGGTTGGGATGGGGGAGAGAGAGGCATGGCCTTATAGAGATTGCCAAAGTCATGACATAAGATTGTCATCATCATTTTTTTGCAGGATAGTGAAACCTAAATCTATAGGGCATAGGTTTAAGCTGAGAAGGAAATAACTGTAGGGGAAGCTTAGAAGCAAGTTATTTTCCACATAGAGGGTGGTGGGTATATGGAATGAGCTGCCAGAGGCAAATACAATTGCACTGTTTGAACAATACTTTGACATGTGCAGCACATGGATAAGAATGGTTTTGAGGGGTGTGGTCCAAATACAAAGAAATTAAGACACTTTGGTCAACATGGATGAGTTAGGCTGATGCGTCTGTTTCCATGCTATTTATGACATTATAACTTTAAGGCCATGCCCAGCAGGATTAGATGAACAGACAGGCCATTTAATCTTGAAAGAAGGCAATTGAGAATTGATCTACTTGATGTCTTCAAAATTTATGGTTCGATCCATTGTCCATCATGAAACAATGAAAATCACTCTCGTCATCCTCGATTTGTAGGGGCTGGACTGGTAGAGGGATTGGAGAAGCCAATCCACACTTGAGAAATTCTTTGGTGGACTGTACAAAATATGGTAGCCATTTTAGGTTGGAAGTCAATTGCTCAGTTTCCCGGCCAGCCTATGTCTCTCTGCTGCAATTGTCGTTCTGGTTCATGTATCGCCGCACCCTTATGGAGAAAGGAGCGCTACTCAACCTAATCCTAGCAGGTATGTTCCCATATGTCTGGGTTTATGCTAAAGACTTATAATGAAATTTTCAGAGTGTCTTTATAGCATTTCCTTAGACCTCCATGGGGACCCTTTCCTTACTGTAGTTCATCATAAAGCAGACTCTTGGGCAACTGATGGTTGGGCATATGAGCTATGTAGCCAGCCCAGCGTAACTGGAACTGCATCACGATGGTATAGATACTGGGCAGGCCCACCTTGGTAAGTACCTCAGTGTCAGGGATTCTTTCTTACTTCATCTTTCTTGATGGTAATGTTGAGGAGCTTTCTGGGGTAGACTGTGTGGAAACAGTTCTGTTTTTTGCCTTGCCTTTGGTACACTGTCTATGCTTCACTGCCATAAAACAGAGTGGGAAGTACTATGGCCCTTTACACATTCAGTTTTGTTTGTAGACTTATACCTCTTCTGTTCCAGACACTGATATAAAATCTGTCAAAGGCTACACTTGCTTTGGTGATCCTGGCGTTTACTTCATCATCAATGATGATATTCTGGATGAGTGTGCTGCCAAGATACAGGAAGCCATTCGAGCTTCAAGGGTTGAGCCTTTCACCATTGATTGTGATGTTTGGCTCAACATATGATTTCCCCGGAACTGGCTGTTGTATTATTCAATCTTCTTGGTGTTCATGGTAAACTCAAAGTTGGCACACATATTAGAAAACCTGTCAGCACAGCTCTGAATATCATCTTTTGAACTAGCATTGAAGGCATAGTCATCAACAAAAAGTAAGTCACTGATGATGTTTGTCATAACCCATATTCCCATCAGTGTGGAATTTAATGCGAATGCCTACATCGCCGTCTCTGAAGGCATCACTCAACATGGCAGAGAACACCAGACTGAATAGTGTTGGAGCCAAGAGGCAGCTCTGCTTGGGACAGGGAAGGCCACAGATATTTCACCATTGTCCTGAATTCTAGTTTGCAACATGGCAATGACTTTCCTTGGGCATCTGAGCTTCATCATGATCTTCCACAGACCCTCTCTGCTAACAGTGTCGAAGGCATTAGTCTGATCAACGTAGCATGAGAACAGATTAGCATTTTGCTGCTGACATTTCTCTTGCAGCTGCCTTTCAGAAAACACAATGCAAATAGCCCCACGTTCTTTCCAGAGTCCTACTGATTCTCTGATAGGAGTCCCTGTTCAATTGGAATGTGACACAGTTAAATCAAGGCCTGGAGAAGAGTTTGCCTGTGATAGGTAGCAAAGATATCCCCCGATAGTTCTCACAGGACTGTTGGTTTCCCTTTCACTTATACTGGTGGATGTTGGATATGTCTTTAAATTCCAGTGGAATCATCTGGTGCTTTTCTGTTAGCACGGCATCATCTTCCTTGTGAACCTCAGTTGGTATTGCTTCTGATCCAGGTGCTCTGCCTCTAATGAGCTGATGTATCACTTTCTGGGTCTCGGCTCAGGTCGGTGGAACATGCAGTGCTTCATTGACAGGTACTTGGGGCTTTGTCATTTATACTGGAAGGATGATTCAGTACACTGTTAAAGTGCTCAACCCATCTATGAAGAATTTTTTTCTTTGCCCATGTGTGTGTTTTAGTGTGTGCTCCTTAGTGTTTTTATCAGCACTAAGAAGAGAGGATTATCCTGTTGATATGGGCCCATAGACATCTTTCAGTGCAGCAGCATAGCAGTTCTTTAAATCACATTTATCTGCATATGCCTGGATCTCATCAGCTTTATTGCTCAGCCAGGAATCCTGCATTCTGCAGAGTTCGTGTTATACAGTCCTTCGAATGTTATTGATGGCATCCTTCTTTGAGATGGATTTTGGGTCGCTTTATAGACACTATGTTTCTCATCTAGCAGTTGTCTCATATCAACACAGTTTTCGTCAAACCAGTCCCCAGTATTTCTGTAGCAGTGTTGTAGATCAGCTCTCGAAGAGTTGACCAAGCAGCTTCCACATTCTGATTGTTCAGGGGTCGGAGTTTAAGCAGTCTTCCAGAGTGTCAAGAAAAGACAGCTTTATATTGCTGCTTTTCAGCTTGGAGATCTTCAGCCATCTTGTGGCTTTCTTTCCTTGTGGATGATTCTTGGGCTGGTATTGATGTTTAGACTAGATGGTGACCTTCCATTCTGCCTGTCTGTCCTGATATGACCCTTACATCCTGCCTCTCTCTTGATGATGACGTAGTCAATTAGATGCCAGTGATTAGAGTGGAGCTGCAGCCACAAAGTTCTGTTATGAGTGGGAAGGCAGAAAACGGTGTTGCTGATCAACACTTCACGTTCATCATATGTCTGGAGGAGTTGAAGATCGTTGCATTTACAGTGACCAACACCATATTTTCCAATGGCCCCATCCCAGGAAGTGTTTCAGAACCTACTCTTGTATTGAAGTAACCCAGGATAATAAGACCATAAGACAAAAGAGCAGAAGTCAGCCATTCATCCCATCGAGTCTGCTGCGCCATTTTATCATCAGCAGATCCAATCTCCCCTTTAGACCCATTCCCCCGCCTTCTCACCATGACCTTTGATACCCTGACTACTCAGATACCTATCATTCTCTGCCTTAAATACACCTAATGACCCAATACACCTACTGCTGCCCGTGGCAACAAATTCCATAGATTCACCACCCTCTGGCTAAAAGATTTTTTTTGCATCTCTGTTCTGAATGGCCGCCCTGTGATCATCAAGTCATGTCCTCTTGTACCAGACTCCCTCACCATGGGAAACAACTTTGCCACATCCACTCTGTCCATGCCTTTCGACATTCGAAATGTTTCTATGAGGTCCCCCCTCATTCTTCTAAACTCCAAGGAGTACAGTCCAAGAGTGGTCAAATGTTCCTCATATGTTAACCCTCTCATTCCCAGAATCATTCTAGTGAATCATCTCTGAACCCTCTCCAGTGTCAGCACATCCTTTCTTAAATAAGGAGCCCAAAACTGCACACAGTATTCCAAGTGAGGTCTCACCAGTGCCTTATAGAGCCTCACCATCACATCCCTGCTCCTATACTCTATTCCTCTAGAAATGAATGCCAACATTGCATTTGCTTTCTTCACCACCGACTCAACCTGGAGGTTAACCTTAAGGGTATCCTGCACGAGGACTCCCAAGTCCCATTGCATCTCAGAACTTTGCGTTCTCTCCCCATTTAAATAATAGTCTGCCCCTTTATTTCTTCCACCAAAGTGCATGACCATACACTTTCCAACATTGTAATTCATTTGCCACTTCATTGCCCATTCCCCCAATCTATCCAAGTCTCTCTGCAGGCTCTCTGTTTCCTCAGTGCTACCAATTAATAACAAGACTGCCCATTTTGGGCATAATGGCAATAGCTGAGTACAGTTTTTCATAGAAATTGTCCTTGACATCATCTGGTTTGATCATAATTTAAGGATCAGCACTAATGACACTGACATGTTTTCTACTATGCAACAGGATGAGTTTCATTCATGCTCATTGGTGGTCCAGTAAGATTCCCAGCGATCTCTATCTAAAAATCCAGCCCCATCCTCATGTCAGTCTTGATTTCCTCTGGCACTCCAAATGAATGTGTATTCCACGCCCCTTTCACAAAGTTCACCTTCTCCTGCAATCAAGTTCTTACTCAGCGCTGCAATATAAATGTTTTATCGGGCTAACTCTCTCCCTATTAGAGCAGTTCTCCCATGAGATCTGTCAGCATCGACTCTGTCCAATTGTGTGCACACATTCCATGTACCGGAGGTAAGAAGAATGGTCCTTAATTGTCTCTTTTATGTAATTTAACTGCTGTGTTAGGGTATTGTCAGCCACAGTAAACTGTCAGGAACAGGCAGTGTTTAGGGCACTTTTTCTAGCCCCTTCCTGATACCATGGAGGTATGCAGTGTATTCCTGAAAAGGGCTGCTCAGTCGCGCAAGTGGCTGCCGAAAGCCGCTGCTACTCCATGTCATTGGATAACAACCTTACAGCCTGAGCCACCAGTATGCAGGTTTAGGCTGCATCTGCCAGTGTGTCCACACCTGCCACTTCATCACTAGCCAGTCGCCATTGGACTTAGATTTGTTTGCGATGGGAGGGGTGGATGACAAGAGTAATCTGTGCAAAGACTTAGTTTAAAGAGAGGAAGAGTTGCATAGCACTGACCTCACTCACTCATCTGCATCCAGTGTCAATCCATACTCAAGATGGCTGGAGATGGAGTAAATGCAGTGGATTACCATGACGTCCTTGGTGCCTTGTCGCACTCCACAACACCTTGTTGGCTCCAGCTTCCTGCCCATTAAGCCAAACTCATGGTTACCTCCGCACAGTCTGCTGGATCCAGTCTTACCCAGCTTCCCAAGCCCAAATTCACGGAGGGTTTAAGACTCATCAGTTACCCTCACCTGGTTTAGCCTGCTGATCAAATTGGTTTAACAGGGTGTGGCAACGGTCACTGGCAAACAGATGCTTGGCCGCAAGTGACAACTGAGTGCCAATGGTGGACAAATTACTCACAAGGAAGCAGGATGTGCCAAAGATGCTACCCCTCCCTGACACCCCATGAACCCTAAATTTATGGTAGACTTTGATGGAATAAACAAATAGTACTTCTACTTGGAGGGAAGAGCAAAAGCAAAGGTACTTTGAGAAGTCGAACAGCTCATTCAGAAGATTCATCTAGACCTAAGGTAATGAGACAGTTTAACTTGCTATCACAGAAGGTAATTGAGCAAGTTGTATGTTGTAAGGAAAGTGTAATTGACGGAGGGATAGAACTGGAGGTTTTTGCTGATGGTCCTAATTTGATAAGGTTAGCTGAGACAACTGAAGGAAAGTTAGTACAAGGATCATTGATAAGCTGTACATTTTATGTATGCTTCAGCGAGTTCTTTTTGTTGGCAATGCTAATAATTATGAATACCTGATTAGCTTCCCGAAGCCAGTATAACAGGGCAGGCATTGTGAATAGGAACCAGGAATGAAGAAAATCCGAGCATCTTCAGAGAATCAAGTACTTCAAATATTAAGTGTTCCAAGATATTCTTGGGAAACTTTCACAGACAAGAGAACACACAGGCTTGTGGTTCAAGGGCTAGAGAAGAGTCAGTACATACTAGAGCTACTAGAAATATGACACAACAAAAATTTTTGATGCAAGGTCCTTGACCTTACTGAAAGCTCTGTTTCTACCTGAAATACAGAGCTTTCTGGAGCTGTTTTATTTCACAGAGAGAAGTCTGAACCACAGGAGGAACATTTCTTTGAACCTCCCTACTCTGCATGAAGAAGAATGCAAAACCAGAAGTATGAGTAGAAGGTGACAGGAAGGTCCATGAAGGTGAGGCAATAAAAAAAGTTAAAAGGAAAATGCTGAAGTTGTTCAGCAGGTCAAACCACATCCATGAAGAAAGAAACTGAGTTGACATTTCAGGTTGCTTTTTCTTCCATCTGGGTGAAATATTTCTTCGTAGCTCTGTTCAGAATGACTAAGCCCTGACATTGAGAATGTGACCTGAGTTTCTTGAAACACTGCATTGGGAATCACCAACTCTACATTAATCCTAACTGGCCCATAAATATTTGGTATGTTTCAGTGAGGGCACTTGATATTCTTCTCAATTAGAGAGTCTGCTTAATTGTACCTTTATAGGATAATCCTCTCCAATGACAGATAATCAATTTATTGAAAAACAAAGATAAAATGCCAGAGAATCAGCAGGTCAGAAAAAGGTTCAATCTATTGAACAGTTGATGCAGTCTTTCAATCACAGTTAATCCTTCCATAGGGAGGGAGACCACACCTGTGCACAATATTTCAAATGTAGTTTTGGCAGAATCATACATAAATGCAATGGGTATTTTTATGCTTGTGCAGTGCAGAATCAGAATCTGAATCAGGTTCAATATCTCTGGTGTACTTATGTTGTGAAATTTGTTGTTTTACAACAACAGTACATTGTAATGCATAATAATAAATAAAACTATAAATTGTGATGAATATATACAAAAAGTAAAATTAAGTAAGTAGTACAAAAAAAGAGGAAATAAAAAGTGAAGAAGTGTTCATGGATTCATTATCTATTCAGAAATCTGATGGCAGAAGGGAAGAAGCTGCTCCTGAAACATAACGTGTGTGTCTTCAGGCTCCTGTACCTCCTCCTTGATGGTAGCAATGAGAAGAGGGCAGGGTCTGGATAATGGAGATCCTTAATGCTGAATGCTGCCTTATTTGAGGTATTGTGGCAACCCAGTTCCTGCGCAGGTGAACCGGCTCACAAATAGCCAGCGTGCGGGGGGAGACTTTGGTAATGCACCTCTGATGCCATTTCCGCCCGGAGAGGGCGGACATTAGGGATTAAATGCCAGCACCGCGAAGTTTGAATAAACCAGTCTCGAAACGACTTACCGACTGCATGTCGTTATTTCAGCGCTGTGTATAGCACATCGCTACATTGGTGACCGCGACGGTCCAAACGTGATTTGGACCAAAGATGACCGACTCTTCATCTGTTCACGCAGTTTCGCTAAAACTGCCGACTTTCTGGATGCTGCGACCACGCGTGTGGTTAAGCCAAGCAGAAGCCCAGTTCCAGATTCGGCAGATATCCTCTGATCCCACGCATTACTACCACGTGGTGAGCGCCCTTGACCAGGAGACGGCCGCCCAGGTTGCGGATTTCATACAGTCGCCCCCGGAAGAAGGCAAATATGAAGCATTCAAAGCGCTGCTCATTGGGACCTTTGGCCTCTCACGGCGTGAGCGGGGTGCCCGCCTGCTTCACCTGGACTGTTTGGGAGACAGACTGCCGTCAACATTGATGAACGAGATGCTGACCCTGGCTGACGGACACAAGCCCTGCCTCATGTTCGAGCAATCGTTCCTAGAGCAACTGCCCGAGGACATACATCTGCTGCTGGCTGACGCAGATTTCAGCGACCCCCAGAAGGTGGTGGCCCGGGCAGACATGCTGTGGAAAGCCAAGAGGGAGAGCGTGGCATCCGTTGGTCAGATTACCAGGCCACGCGCCCAACAGCGGACCAGACCAGGCCCGGCAGGGGGGCGCACACAACACAGAGGCAGGAGTGAGGAGGCCAGTGAACAGTGGTGTTTCTACCACCAGCGGTGGGGCACAAAAGCCCGCTGTTGTTGCCCGCCCTTGACTTGTTCCCCGCTAATGACTATGACTAATGACTAATGACTATGGCAGCTGGCCACCAGGACAGCCTCTTGTACGTCTGGGACAAACAGTTGGGACGCCGTTTCTTGGTCGACACCGGAGCGGAAATCAGCATCTTGCCCCCAACGGGGTATGACACCCGCAACAGGAAGCCAGGACCCACCTTGAGGGCCGCAAACGGCAGCACGATACGGACCTACGGCACCCGCACAGTGCAGCTGCAGTTCGGCGCCAGCCGTATCACGTGGGACTTCACACTGGTTGCCGTGGCCCAACCACTCCTGGGGGCAGACTTCTTGCGAGCTCACAGCCTGCTGGTCGACTTGCAAGGGAAAAGACTGGTACATGCCAAGACTTTCCAGACGTTCTCCCTGGGTGAAGCCAAGTTACCGGCCCCACACCTGGACTCCATCACGCTGTCGGACAACGAATTCACCAGAATCCTGGCAGACTTTCCATCGATTCTGGCACCGCTGTTCATAGCAGCCATGCCCAGACACGGGGTTCAGCACCACATCCCGACCCAGGGACCACCCATCCACGCCCGCGCACGAAGGCTCACCCCGGAAAAGCTCCGCCTGGCAAAGGAGGAGTTCAAGAGGATGGAGGAATTGGGGATCGTACGGAGGTCCGACAGCCCATGGGCCTCCCCCCGCACATGGTGCCCAAAGCAGCTGGGGGTTGGAGACCATGCGATGACTACCGCAGACTGAATGAGGCTACAACTCCAGACTGCTAACCCGTGCCGCACATACAGGACGTTGCAGCAAACCTGCACGGGGGAAGAATATGTTCTGAAGTAGATCTCGTCCGGGGATACCATCAAATCCCGGTGCACCCTGAAGACATCCTCAAATCAGCACTTATCACCCCGTTCGGCCTGTTTGAGTTCCTCTGAATGTCGTTCGGCCTGAAAAATGACGCACAGACATTCCAGCAGCTAATGGATGCGGTGGGATGGGACATGGACTTTGCGTTCATTTATTTGGACAACATCCTTAAAGCCAGCAGTAGTCACCAGGAGCATCTGTCCCACCTCCGCCAGCTCTACTCCCGCCTGAGTGATTTCGGCCTCACGATCAACCTGGCCAAATGCCAGTTCAGTCTCGATACCATCGACTTCCTGGGCCACAGGATTACCAAAGATGGGGCAACACCTCTGCCCACCAAGGTAGACGCGATCTGCCACTTTGCCCGGCCAACACGGTCAAAGGCCTACAGGAGTTTGTTGGTATGGTGAACTTCTACCACCGTTTCCTCCCCTCAGCAGCCCGTATCATGCGCCCTTTGTACACCCTGATGTCGGGTAAAGGCAAAGACATTACTTGGGACGAGGAGGCCGCGGTCGCTTTTGTTAAATCCAAGGAAGCCTTGGCAGATGCCATGATGCTGGTGCACCCCAGAACGGACGTTCCAACCACACTCACGGTGGACGCATCCAACACAGCAGTCGGTGGGGTGCTGGAGCAGCTCATCGAGGGGCGCTGGCAACCCTTGGCATTCTTCAGCAAGCACCTACGACCAGCCGAACTCAGGTACAGTGCTTTCGACCGGGAGCTGTTGGCACTGTATCTGGCAATCCGGCATTTCAGGTACTTCTTAGAAGGCCACGTAGTTCACCGCGTTCACGAACCACAAACCGTTGACCTTTGCGTTCATGAAGGTGTCCGATCCCTGGTTGGCTCGCCAGCAGCGACATCTGTCCTACATCTCCGAGTACACCACGGACATCCAGCATGTCTCGGGAAAGGTCATCGTTGTGGCAGACGCTCTCTTCAGACCAGCTGTCCAGGCCCTGTCCCTGGGGATGGACTATGCAGCACTGGCGGAGGCACAGCAGGCAGACAATGAGATGCCCAGCTACAGGACCGCAGTCTCAGGTTTGCAGCTGCAGGAATTTCTCGTAGGCCCAGGTGAGAGGGCCCTCCTGTGCGACGTGGCTACCGGCCAACCTCGCCCCATCGTCCCGGCAGCCTGGAGGCGGCGAGTTTTCGACTCCATACACGGTTTGGCGCACCCATCTATCAGGACAACTGTCTGGCTGGTCTCCAGCAAGTTTGCGTGGCACGCACTTTGCAAGCAGGTCAGTGAATGGGCCAGAACGTGCGCGCAGTGCCAAACAGCCAAGGTGGAGCGACACACTAAAGCCCCGCCACAGCAGTTTGAACCCACCCACCGGAGGTTTGACCACATTCATGTGGATATCGTGGGCCCCCTACCAGTGTCCCGAGGAGCGCGGTACCTCCTAACTATGGTAGACCGGTTCATGAGGTGGCCAGAGGCGGTCCCGCTCACCGACACATCTGCCGATTCCTGCGCCCGAGCACTGATCGCAACCTGGGTAGCACGCTTCGGGGTATCGGCCCACATTACCTCCGACAGAGCCTCCCAGTTCACCTCCAGCCTGTGGTCGGCTGTGGCCAGCCTGTTGGGAACGCAGCTACACCACACTACTGCCTACCACCCACAGTCGAACAGACTAGTGGAATGCTTCCACCGTCACTTGAAGTCGGCTCTCATGGCCCGCCTGAGAGGACCTAACTGGGTGGACGAGCTTTCCTGGGTCCTGCTTGGAATTCGCACAGCACCCAAAGAGGATCTTCACACCTCGTCGGCCGAGTTGGTGTACGGCGCACCCCTGCCCGTCCCGGGAGAGTTCACACCAGCCCCAAGGGGGCAAGAGGATGAACCCGCAGCAGTCCTGTACAGACTACGCGAAAGGCTCGGCAACCTGCCCCCCCGTACCAACTTCACAGCATGGACGGACCCCGACCCATGTACCCAAAGATCTGCAGAACTGTAAGTTTGTGTTTGTACGAAGGGGCAGACACCAGGCACTGCTACAGCGGCCGTACGAGGGGCCGTTTAAGGTGATCAACAACAACGGGTCCACATACGTTCTGGACATTGGAGGGAAAAGAGGAGGTTTTCACGCTGAGGTTCTCAATGCTGGGGATGCTTGTGCCCATGATAGAGCTAGCTGAGTTTACAGCTTTCTGCAGGTTTTTCTGATCCTGTGCAGTGGCTGCTCCATACCAGACAGTAATGCAATCAGGTAGAATGCTCTCCACTGTAGAAATTTGCGAGTGTTCTTTGTGACATACCAAGTCTCTTCAAACTCCTAATGAAATACAGTCTCTGTCATGCCTTTTTTCGTAACTGCATCAATATGTAGGGCCCAGAATGGATTTTCAGAGATGTTGACACCAAGGAATTTGAGCAACACACACAGAATCTGCAGATTTCCAGCATCTACAGATATTCTCTTGTTTGTTCCAAGGAACTTGAAATTGATCACCATTTCCACTGCTGATCCCTCAGTGAAGATCGGTGTGTGTCCCTTCAAATTCCCTTTCTGAAGTTCAGAATCAATTTCTTAGTCTTAATGACATTGAGTGCATGGTTGTTGTTCTGACACTACACAACCAGCTGATCTATATCCCTCCTGTAAGCCTCCTTGTCACCACCTGAAACTCTGCCAACAACAATTGTGTCATCAGCAATTTCATGCATGTAGCTTGAACTTTGTACGGCCACACAGTCGTAGATGTAGAGAGAGTAGAACAGTGGGCCAAACACACATCCTTGCGGTGTGTTAGTGTTGATACCAGTGAGGAGGAGATTTTATTTCCAATCTGCACAGATTGTGGTCTCCTGATGAGTAAAGGATTTGCAGTTGTAGAGGGAGGTATAGCTTTTGGAGCTTGTTGATTAATACTGATGCTATGATTGTGTTGAATATTGAGCTGTAAGCAATAAACAGCAGGATGACATAGGTATTACTATTGTCCAGGTGATCCAAGGCTTAGTGAAGAGCTAATATGATTGCATCTGCTGTAGACCTATTGTGGCAATAGGCAAATTGCAGTGGGTCCAGGTAGCTGCTTAGGCAGGAGTTGATTTTAGCCATGACCAACCTCTCAAAGTATTTTATCACTGTAAATGTGAGTGCCAATGGGTGACAGTCATTGGGACAGTTCACCCTGCTCTTCTTGGGCACTGGTATAGTTGTTGCCATTTTGAAGCAGGTGGATGCCTCCGGCTGCAGCAGTGAGAGATTGTGGATGTCCATGAACAGTCCCACCAGTTGGTTGGCACAAGTTTTCAGTATCCTATCAGGTACACCATTGGGGCCTGACACCTTGCGAGGATTCACCATCTTGAAAGACGTTCTGGAGTTGGCTTTCAGGACAGAGATCACAGAACATTAACTTTCAGTCCTCTCTGTTCAAAGACACCCAACTACCTCTGAATACCAAAACTTTTCACCAAACAAGAGAAAATCTGTAGATGCTGGAAATCTGAGCAACACACACAAAATGCCGGAGAAACTCAGCAGGCCAGGCAGCATCTAGGAAGAGAGTAAACAGTTGACATTTCAGGCTGAAACCCTTCGGCAGGTCGGGTTTCAGCTTGAAACATTAACTGTACTCTTTTCCTAGATGCTACCTGGCCTGCTGAGTTCCTCTAACATTCTGTGTGTGTTACAAACATTTTTCAGTCTTTCACCATTAAAAAAGTACTCCACTTTTCCTCTCCCTAATTGCTGCTGAATTGAAGATGTAGTTAAAAGTTAACCACAATTAGTAGTCTGGATTCATATATTTTCCAGACAGTAAATTTTGTTTCCTGAGATACATCAGTGAATCACGTTAGATAAACCCATGGTTTCATGGTCACTATTACTGAATCTATTTTCTTTTCAATTCCAGACTAATTTGGTAGCTGAAATTTAATTCCCCACTGCTGAGGTATTCCATTTTATGTTTCTGGATCACTGACCCAGCTGTTAGGTCTATAACTTAACTACTAAACTACTAAATCCCAAACTAACATTGATAAAGTCCACTCCCTCATTTTTATAGTGTTACACTCTTCACCAGAGACAGATTCTTCTCCCAACGCTACCATAAAATTCATTATCATCTCCTTTACTAAAAATACTTAGAATAATTTTGTACATTACAGACTCCCCTTCAATGCAAGTTATTGTTTGTATGCTTTATAATTCAGAACAAGTAGGAATCAAGGTAAGATCCATTCAATGATCATATAACCAAAGTAAACCCCAGTGGCTAAGGTTCAGTCAAACCCAAAATGATTAATTTAGAAATGGAACCTTAGCCTACAGAGAAGCAAATAGGACAAGCTAAATTAAACATAATGGTTGCAATGGAGACAAGCAGCTCACATGCTGATGAACATTGTGATGGAGCTGTAGATTTATAAAATAACAGCTAATGTCTCTGGAAGCCATTGCTGTGTATGAGAAAATACTCTAACAACCATTACAAGGATTTAATATGGTAGAGGAAATAAATTTGGAAATAGCTCCTGGAAATGTATTGAGTGTGAAGCTGATAGTAAAAGGCTCCCATTGTGTAAATTGTTTTTGTTGTCAGAAATTAAAGACTGGACCAAAATAGCACAAGCATGAGAACTCGCAAACACATCACCAAATTGGATTTTCCTGTAAGGTCTGTTGGCACGGAATTTCATAAAAGCATTGTAACAGGGCAACTCCAGTTTCAATATTCTAACACTGGTTCTGCACCATGCTGAAGTCCCCCTCCTAAAATGGACTACAGAAATAGTTCAAGTCAAAAGTCAAAATCAGAGCAATTTTATTGTCAAAATACATAAATGTTAGCATATACTAATTTCAGATTTATTTTCTTGCAGGTACTTACAGGAAAATAATGAAGTACAATAGTATTTATGAAAAACTATACATAAACCAAGACTGACATTCAATCAATGTGCAAAAGAAGACAAGTTATGCAAATAAACAATAAATAATACTGAGAACATGAGTTGTAGAGTCTTTGAAAGTGAGTCTGTAGGTTGTGGGATCAGTTGAAAGTTGAGGTAAGAGAAGTTATCCATATTCATTCAGGAGCTTGATGGTTGTCTGGTAATAACTGTTCCTGAACCCGATGGTCTGGGATCCTGCCTGATGGTAGTAGCAAGAAGAGATAATGGCCTGGTTGATGTGGGTCCTTGACGATGGATGTTGCTTTCTTCTGATGATGCTCCATTTAAAATATGCTGAATGGTAGGGAGTGTTTTAATCTGGCAGAAAGTAATTCTTTAAAACATTTTTAAACACTTATTTCAGTTGTATGTGATAATATTATTTTGATGCTCAGAATTATGTTTTAATAAAGGCAAGGGGTAAAAAAACAAAGTGTACATGTCTCTGGAGCCAGGTAGGCTGGTGCTACCATTATGCCAGCAAACATATCTGGCTTTTGCACAGAATTAACTCTCCAAATTCAACAATTAGAGTTATTCCATTTGTTGAAGAAGATCTACTAGAGACTTTAATCGAAAGTCAAACCAGACTTTAATTCTGAGCCTCTGACTCTTTACAAAACAGTATAGGGAACTTTTGCAAGATGAGGCAAATTGAAGTTCAGGGTAGAAGTAGCCATGTAGCACACATACAAGTGTGACTTACTGATGAAATGCACGTATTGAATAAACAAGGTGCAACGAGAACACTTTACCATTTGAGAATGTGGAAAAAAGGACCTTGCACAAAACTCCAATGTAAAGCAAAATTCTAGTTAATGTTGGTGACCACAGTGAAAGGCTAATGCACCTGAATATGGCAGTGGATAACTCTGGGTGAACAGGAGCAAGGAGGGAATACAGGTCAAACTTTGAACAAGGGAAGCTGAGCAGGCTAGATAGATTCCAAAGTGAGAATTAAGGACTGTTTATTTATTTATTTAGCGATACAGCATGGAACAACACTGCCTAGCCACCCACCTACCTATTACTAGCCTAATCACAGGACTAGTTACAATGATCAATTAACCTACTAACCAGTACATCTTAGGACTGTGGGAGAAAACAGAAGCACCTAGAGGAAACCTACACAGTTCATGGGGAGAATGTATAAATAGCATATAGATGGCTTCAGAATTGAACTCAAACTATGGAATGCCCAGAGCTGTAATAGCATTGCACTATTCGCTGTGCTACTGTGGCACTCAGTACAGTGAATGAGGGCCAATACAGTGTTTATAGGGGAGAAGACAGTAGACACAGGTGCATCAGGATGGGAAAACTCCTGGGACTTCAGCAAGGCTTTTGAAAAGGTTCTGCACCGCGGGCTGTTCTTAAAGGTTAGGTACCATGGAATCCAGGGATTGATATTTGATGGATTCAAAGTTGGCTCGAACGCAAGGTGATGTTTGAAGGTTGTTTCTTGGAAGGGAGACCAGTGACAAGCAGATAATGTGAACAGCTACCAAAAGCAACAACATAAACTCTCAAATACTTCATGACTCCAGCTGACTTGGAGAAGAGCAGCAATCATTTACGTACTACATTGGTAGGTAAACTACACTGAGTGGCCATTTTATTAGGTACACCTGTGCATCTGCTCATTAATGCAAATATCTAATCAGCTAATTATGTAGCAGCAGCTCAAAGCATAAAAGCATGCAATATGGTCAAGAGATCCAGTTGTTGTTCAGGTCAAACATCAGAATGCTGAAGGAAGTGTTTTTGACCATGGTATAATTTTTGATGCCCTACTGGATGGTTTGAGTATCTCAGAAAGTTCTCAACTCCTGCAGCTTTCACACACAAGTCTTGAGTTTACATAGAATAGTGAAAATAAGCAAAAAACAATCAGTAAGCAACAATTTTGTGGGCAAAGTTGCTCACATCAGAGACATCAGAGGAGAATGGCCAGAATGGAAGGTAACAGGAACTCAAACAATTATGCGTTACAGCAGTGGTGTGCAGAAGAGCAATTCTGAACGTACAAGTTGAACGATGAATAGATGGGCTACAGCAGCAGAAAACCATCATTATGTACTCGGTGGTAATTAATAAAGTGACCACAGTGTATATGTATGTTAACTTAGGAAAGTTGTGCAAAAGTTCTTGGATTGTTTTAATTCTGTACTGTCAGGAGTTGTGCAGGGCAATAGATTTGGAAACAGGAATCAGAAGTCAGGTGAGATTTTTGGTGTGTGCACAGTCTTGCTGAAGATTGATGGGATCTTGTTTAGAAGGGTGTCAAAGGTTCCAAGGAAATGAAAGGAGAATGGTTTGTGAGGGATAATAAATCAGCCATGATGGAATGGTGGACTAGACTTGATAGGCCGAATGGCGTAATTCTGCTCCTTCGTCTCAAGGTCTTATGGAGAGCAGTTTTGGTGCATGACAAAATAGCTTGTACTTCAACCTGTAAGCAAATTTAATCAGAATTATTAAATTTGCAGAATTCTCAACCAATATTGCATGCATAACCGTGATTCCAGTAGAGATGAGACTGAGGATTGCAAAGATTCATGCATGTCTTCAATTAATAGGTATTGGATAATAATGACGGCTAGAATATCAAATCCGAAACAAATGGGTAAGAGTGCGGTAAGTTTCACTTGCCAATTTTACACACCGGTCAATTTAAAACAATAATACGTTTCCCATCTCTGATGACAGTGCACGGATCTCTAACCTAAGCAAATCCAGTTTTGTGATACCTTCACAAAAAGGACATTTCACAGTAGGAAGTCACAACGAAGTCCGCACAGTGTCACAGAAAATAAATATTTTGGAGATTAGGCTTATACAGAAGATCTATAACTAAAGCTGTAGCATGGAACAAATATAAAATTACTTAATGAATTTTTTTGGATGTTCTACTAAGCTACTACTTCATACATTCAGTCACCAAAAATACTTGGCACTGACTGATGCCTTCCTAGCAATTTTCCCACTTGCCTTGTATGAACCACATTTAGGTGGATGAATTGTGGGATATGGTGAACCGGGCTTTGATATTTGTGTTTTTAGTGTACATTTTCAAAGAGTGATTGCTTAAAGTGAGTGCACTGATTAACATAAAGTAAAAACCTAATCTGAGCATGGTAGAGTATTCAGTCTCTTCCTTCTTGCTTAATAGCTAATCTGATGTAGAGGTTCGAATGCAAGATATTACTTTTTACAGGCTTCAGGTCATATGTCCATAAAACCAGAAGTCATAGGAGCAGAATAAGGCCATTCGGCCCAAATCTACTCTGCCATTCCATCGTGGCTGATTGTGGGTCTCACTCAACCCGATACAACTGCCTTCTGGCCATAACCTTTCAGAACTCTAGGATATAGTCCATCTGATCCAGGTGACATATCCACCTTAAGACCTTTCAGTTTGCCTAGCACTTCTTCCTTTGTAATAGGAATGCCTGTCACTCTTGCTCCCTGATACACATGGACCTCTGACACACTGCTAGTGTCTTCTACAGTGAACACTGTTGCAAAGTACTCATGAAGTTCATCTGCCATTTCTTTGTTCTCCATTACTACCTCACCAACATCATTTTTCAGTGGTCCAATATCAACTGTCACCTCCCGTTCACTCTTTATATAACTGAATAAAAACTTTTGGTTTCCTGCTTTATATTATTGGCTAGTTTGCCCTCATATTTAATCTTTTCCCTGCTTATGGCTTTTTTTTAGTTGCCTTTTCTTGAATTTTAAAAAGCTTCCCAGACATCCAACTTTTCACTCACTGTTGCTACATTATATGCTCTTTCCTTGACTTCTATGTAGTCTTTAATTTCCCTTGTCAGCCACAGTTGCCGCCCCTGCCATTTGAGAACAACTTCTTCTGTGGAATGTATCTATCCTGTGCCTTTTGAACTATTTGCAGAAACTTCTGCCACCATTACTCTGCCATCAACCCCACCAGTATTCCCTCCAATCCACTTGGGCAAGCTCCTTTCTCATGTCTTTGTAATTCCCTTTATTCCATTGTAATACTGATAAATCTGACTTATGTGTCTTCATCTTAAGTTGCAGTATGAATTCAATCATATTATGATTATCTCCTAAGGGTTCCTTTACCTTAAGCTCTCTAATAAAATCTGGGTTATTACACAATAGCCAATCTAGGATATCCTTTCCCTGAATAGGTTCAATCACAAGCTGTTCTAAAAAGCCATCTCATAGGCATTCAGCAAATTCTCTCTCTTCCCTGACACCAACCTTATTTTCCCAATCCCCTTGCATATTGATGTTCCCCATTGTTATTGTGACATTGTCCCTATTACAAGCATTTTCCAGCTCCCTTTGCAATCTCAAACCCACATCTTGGTTACTATTTGGAGTTCTATGTATGATTCCCAAATTTTTTTTTTACCCTTGCAGTTTCTTAACTTGACCCACAAAGATTCACCATTCTCTGATCCTATGTCATCTCTTTCTAATGATGTAATTCCATCTCTTATCATAGAGCTACACTACCACCTCTGCCTTTCTGCCTGTCCTTATGATCACTTACAATGTTATGAATAGTGTTACGTACCCCGTAACTGGGCGTCTGACCAGCAGAGAAAGAAGAATCCGTTGGAGTCTGGTGCTACTATATTCAAAAGTGTTTATTACTAAAATAAGCAAATCAATACCAATAATGAAAATATATAGATAACACAAGTTAGCAATAATAAACCTAAAGGTGTAGGAATAATGATAAGCAATAATAAGCTCTATCGATGTCTAGGGGTAAATGAACTGTCATAGAAAAGTATAAAGTTCAGTTCAGTTCATGAGTGCTGAGGTAGATATGGTTGTTGTGTTGTAATCGTTGGAGAGAGAGAGAGCGAGCAAAATGTAACAGCAACTGTTGCAGCAGGCAAACCTTTTACTCCTTTCATAATCCATCGCGTCGTTGTGGCCATTCAGTTATAATCCTTCTGTCATTCAGCTAGACCAATCTTCTGTGGTGGACTCATTACTCTGGCATGAGTGGACACACACACAAGTCCCCACCGGCCCTGCTGTAACACTGTGAGTTTAACTGACCGATCTCCTGGTTCGGTCTCCAATGCCCCCACCTTTCCTGTGGGTTCCAACACTCAATCAGTGTCCACTGGTGTGTCTCCTGGTGTGTCTGAAGGGTGTCTCTCCAGACCTGTCTTTTATCCCTCCTAACGGGGTCTCAGCTATGAATCAATTTTGAATGTCTGTGTCCATCAAACCAGCCCACTCCTGCAGTCTATTGAGGAATGTTACTGGGCAAAATGGTAGAAGATAAATAACCCTTGCAGAAGTCATAGTACAGTAAATCAACAAGTCTCTCTCCCCTCTCTTATCTGTAGCAGATGTTCTTGCATGTTTTTCATTTCTCGCTCTCATGAGCAGCATAGCAACAGTAATGGTTCGTGATTGTCAGAAAGGGGGGATGGGTAACTCTGCACCCCATTGTCCATCAGAACTGTTCATCATCCATAACACCCCCATCCTTTTGGGAATTTTCACCAAGGTGAAAATTAACTAATGCAGCATATTACAAAATTACAGAATTTAACAAAATACAGAAGTGGTCTTAACTACAAAAATAATACAGATACACATTCAAATTAACATCTAGATAAACAATCAGCAATTACATTGTCATTCCTCTTTACATGTTGTATTTTAATATCAAATTCCTGTAACAACAGACTCCAACTTAGTAACCTCCTATTTGTATTTTTCATGTTAGCCAAAAATACCAAGGGGTTGTAATCAGTATAAACAATTAATGGTCTCTGTGCTAAACAAATGTAGACCTCAAAATGCTGTATCACCAAGATAAGTGCCAACAATTCTTTTTCCACAGTAGAGTAATTTCTGTGATGCACATTGAACTTTCGAGAGAAATACGCTACTGGGTGTTCCACTCCATCCCCTGCTTTCTGCAATAGGAATGCCCCTGCAGCCTCATCACTTGCATCAGTCACCAGGGAGAAAGGTTTCAAAAGGTCAGGTGCTTTTAACATAGGGTGATGGCACAGTATGGTTTTCAACTTCTCAAAAGCTTGCTGACAAGAACAGCTCCACTCAAATTTTTCCTCCTTCTGTAGGAGTTTTGTAAGCGGGAGGGCAATATCCGCAAAGTTCTTACAAAATTTGCGATAGTACCCCACCATGCCCAAAAACCTTCTCAGTGCCCTCTTATTTGTTGGGACAGGAACCTCGGAAATAGCCTGTACTTTAGCCTGCACAGGAGCCAACTGCCCCTGTCCTACCACATACCCCAGGTATGTGATCGTGGCATGGCCAAACACACTCTTTGTGAGGTTCACTGTGAGATGGGCTGCAGACATTCTTTTAAACAGTTTTTCTACAGCCTCAATGTGCTCATCCCAAGTGTCACTCCAAACTACTACATCGTCAATATAAGCCTTTGTGTTTGTTAACCCTTTAATCACGGCGTCAATCATCCTCTGAAATGTCCCTGGAGCATTTTTCATTCCAAGCGGCAAGACATTGTATTCGTAGAACTCGGATGGGGTGACAAAGGCTGAAATTTTTCGAGCCCTGTCCGTCAAAGGAACATACCAGTATCCCTTTAGCAGGTCAATCTTAGTAATGTATCTCGCTTTACCCATTTTATCAATACAATCATCCACCCTGGGGATAGGGTAAGCATCTGTTTGTGTGATGGCATTCACCTTTCTGTAATCTGTACAGAATCTTATACTACCGTCTGGTTTCAGTACAACCACACATGGAGATGCCCATGCAGAGGAAGATTCACGAATAATACCAGCAGCTAGCATATGCTCAATTTCTTTCTCCTTTAGCTTGCTCTTTTTCAAATTCATCCGATAAGGGGATTGTTTAATCGGCTTGGCAATAACATCATGCTCTGTTACTTTGCATCTGCTGGGAACATCTGGGCATAAACCTGCATGCCGGTTAATTAGCTGTGTCAGCTGCTCTCTTTGTTCAGGGTCTAAGTGACTGACTTTATCGGCAAAGTTGGCTAAAATAACAGAGTTCCCTAGTCTGGTGGGAATTATGCTTATCTTTTCAATATGCTCAGCCCCCTCCTTATCAATCCTTTCTGCCTCATCAGTCTTCGTGACAGCACCGGCCACCGTGGGGGTCGCGTCATGATAACCTTTGAGCATGTTAACATGAACCAACTGGCTCGGCTTTCGTCTATCAGGTGTTTCGACCACATAATTCAGAGAGTCTATTTTCTTGATCACTTTGTACGGCCCTTGAAATCTTGCCTGTAGGGGGTTGGTAACTACAGGGAACAGGACCAAAACCTTATCGCCCACTTGAAATTCTTGTTCTCGGGTTCGTTTATCATACCATTGTTTCATTTTAGTCTGGGAGTCTTTACGATTTTGCTTTGCCAACTCGCAAACCTTATGGAGCCTTTCACGGAACCTCAAAACATAGTCAATCACATTGACTTGCACATTCCGACCAGACCATTTCTCTTTGAATAAGGTTAAAGGTCCTCTGGGCCTGTGACCAAAAACGAGCTCAAATGGACTGAACCCCAGAGATTCCTGAACCGTGTCCCTCATTGCAAATAACAGAAGTGGTAATGCATCATCACAGTCTGGAGTGTTTTCCTGACAGTAAGTTTTAATCATGGTCTTTAAAATCGCGTGAAATCTTTCCAACACTCCTTGAGATTCCAGGTGGTATGCAGAGGCTAGAATTTGTTTAACTCTCATCTGTGTCAACATTTGCTGAAATGCATGGGATGTAAAGGTACTCCCTTGATCCAACTGTATTTCTCTAGGTAACCCTACCATGGTGAAAAATTTAATGAGTGCCTTTACCACCGCAGGAGTCCTAATGTTCCCCAGGGGCACAGCCTCCAGGAATCGAGTAGCAGCACACATCAGGGTCATGACTTACTGATGCCCCCTCGCAGTTCTGGGCAAAGGACCCACAAAATCCACGATGATTCAGGAAAAAGGTTTCCCAAAGGCGGGTATGGGTCTGAGAGGTGCCTTAGGGATAACCTGATTTGGCTTTCCTACCACCTGACAAGTATGGCACCTTTTACAATAGTCAGCAATATCCTTCCTCATACTTGGCCAATAAAAATCTTTCATAACCCTATCTACTGTCTTCCTCACTCCCAAATGTCCACCTAGAGGTCCCTTGTGAGCCAAGTCCAAAATTTCATCCTGATAAACTTTCGGAACTACCACCTGGTGTACCACCACCCAGTGCTCATCTACTGGCACCGTGGTAGGCCTCCACTTCCTCAATAACACTCCCTCCTTCAGATAGTATCCCTCTGGTTCTTTATCAATCTCTACTTCAGAAAGAGCTGATTCTCTCAATGCCACAAGCTCCTCATTACAACTCTGTTCCTTTATAAATTCCCTCCTGGCTAAGGATAGATCCACCTTCTCTCCTTTACTCTCCCTAACCTCACTATTCTCTGCTTTACCACCTTCTAACCCCTCTTGTTACTGGGTGGGTAAAAACATCTCCGCCAAATCAACACTGGACTCATTTAAACTGGCTCCTTTCTCAGCTGCCTTTCTAGACATGCTGTGAGTGATTGCACATGTGGGATAAATCTTGGAATCTATGGGCAGGTCCTCAGCGTTTACAGACTTACTTGTTAATTTCACTGCTGAATACACATCACTACCTGCCAAATCGTTACCAAGTAGGACGTCCACGCCTTCCATCGGTAGTTTCGACCGCACCCCTATTTCGACTGGTCAAGATACCAGGTCACATTTCAGAAATATCCTGTGCAAAGGTACAGCCTCAGTCCCTTTCCCGATACCTCTTAACACAACCTCTCTAGTCTCAGTCTCCGGACCAAAATCCAGCACCTTCTTTAGAATCAATGACTGATCAGTCCCAGAATCCCTCCAGATCCGCACTGGAACTGGGGTTTCTCCTTCCTTCACAGACACTGTCCCTTCCGAGATAAACTTCTCACGCCCCTCTTGTGCTCTATCTAACTTTGCCTTCCCCATCGATCTGCTGACTGACTCAATGCAACCAGTAGGGATTGCTGTTTTCCCTTTTCCAGTCTCCTTCTTCAGAGCAAAGCACTTAGATACTATATGACCAGCTTTCTCACAATTATAACACGTAAAGCTAGGAACCTTCCTGCCAGCCTGTTTTTCCTCCTCCTTACCTTTTCCACTAGCTCCTGGCTTATTCTCTGCCTTAGATGCTGGACTTTCTCTACCATTCCTACTGCCTCTCTGGTAATTCTTATTTGAGGAAAACTTTGACTTGTGGGTTAAGGCGTACTCGCCTGCTAACTTGGCAGTCACAGACAGATTCTCTGTCTCCTTCTCATCCAAGTACATCTTCATACTCTCAGGGATACAAACTTTGAGCTGCTCTATTAGCATTAACTGTAACAGTTTATCATAATCTCCAACAACCCCTTTTGAGGCACACCAACGTTTACAATACATTTGCATCTCACGGGCAAACTCTAAATATGTATGGTTCCATGGCTTTCTCCAGTTCCAGAACTTCAGCCGGTATGCCTCTGGCACCAACTCGTAACTCCTCAATACAGCCCTTTTTACTTCCTCATAATTCCTAGACTCATCCATGGACAATGCCGAATACGCTTGCTGAAATACACTTTCTCAAACTGGAGGAAGAACTTATCGACATCCATCTCCTCGAATGGAGGTAGCAACTGAATCTCCCAACCAATCTTGAACCCCTCATTTGGGTCTGCTGCCCAGTCTCTTCCCTGCTGTACCTTTAATTTCTCTATTTCCAGCTCATGCTGCCTCTCTTTCTCCCTTTCCTCCCTCTGCCTATCAGCTTCCTCTCTCTGCCTTGCAGCCTCCAACTCCTTTATCTGGAACTCATGCTCCCTTTTCTCCTTCTCTGCAGCCAACCTTAATCTTTCTATCTGTAACTGAACCTCACCTTCGGCTGGTTTCCTCTCAGGGAACAGGTCCAATACATCCGATGGGAACACATCCTCGGATACATAATGCATAGCTATTCCTCTCTGTATATCCAACTTTCTCATCGACAATTTCACATCCGAGAGATTTAATCGTCTCGCAACACTCACCAATTCCGCCTTCCTGGCATCCTCCAATGCCCCCGAAGTCAGGTCTTTTAAAAATTTGTCTATTTCCATCTCTGCTGGTTTCCCATCTGGTTATCCATGCAACCAGATCAGATAAGGGACTTTTATCCCGATTTGCTAGCCCCCCCCCCCCTATTTGCAATCAAATCCCAGATGAGCCCCCAATTTGTTATGTACCCCGTAAGTGGGTGTCTGACCAGCAGAGAAAGAAGAATCCGTTGGAGTCTGGTGGTACCATATTCAAAATTGTTTATTAGTAAAATAAACAAATCAATACCAATAATGCAAATATATAGATAACACAAGTTAGCAATAATAAACCTAAAAGTGTAGGAATAATAATAAGCAATAATAAACAAGCTCTATCGATGTCTAGGGGTAAACGAATTGTCATAGAAAAGTGTAAAGTTCAGTTCAGTTCATGAGTGCTGAGGTAGATATGGTTGTTGTGTTGTAATCGTTGGAGAGAGAGAGAGTGAGCAAAATGTAACAGCAACTGTTGCGGCAGGCAAACCTTTTACTCCTTTCTTAATCTGTTGCATCGTTGTGGCCATTCAGTTATGACCCCTTTGTCATTCAGCTCGACCGTTCTTCTGTGGTGGATTCATCACTCTGGCATGAGTGGACACACACACACAAGTCCCCACCGGCCCTGCTGTAACACTATGAGTTTAACTGACCGATCTCCTGGTTCGGTCTCCAATGCCCCCACCTTTCCTGTGGGTTCCAACACTCAATCAGTGTCCACTGGTGTGTCTCCTGGTGTGTTTGAAGGGTGTCTCTCCAGACCTGTCTTTTATTCCTACTAACGGGGTCTCAGCTATCAATCAATTTTGAATGACTGTGTCCATCAAACCGGCCCACTCCTGCAGTCCACTGAGGAATGTTAATGGGCAAAATGGTAGAAGATAAATAACCCTGGCAGAAGTTATAGTACAGTAAATCAACAAGTCTCTCTCCCCTCTCTTATCTGTAGCAGATGTTCTTGCATGTTTTTCATTTCTCTCTCTCATGAGCAGCATAACAACAGTAATGGTTCATGATTCTCAGAAAGGGGGGATGGGCAACTCTGCACCCCATTGTCCATCAGAACTGTTCATCACCCATAACAATAGCAATAGCTTTTTTAGGTATGTGAAGAGAAAGAAGATGGTTAAGAACAATGTTGGGCCCTTGAAGAATGAATTGGGTGAAATTGTTATGGGAAACAGAGAAATGGCAGAAGAATTTAATAAGTACTTTATATCTGTCTTCACTAGGGAAGACACAAGCAATCTCCCAGATGTATGGATGGGCCAAGGACATAGGGTAACAGAGGAAATGAAACAGATTGACATTAGGAAGGAAACGGTGATGAGTAGACTGATGGGACTGAAGGCTAACAAATCCCCAAGTCCAGATGGTCTGCATCCTAGGATTCTAAAGGAGGTGGCTCTGGAAATTGTGGATGCATTGGTAATCAATTTCCAATGTTCCTTAGATTCAGGATCAGTTCCTGAGGATTGGAGAATGGCTAATGCTATCCCACTTTTTAAGAAAGGTTGGAGGGAGAAAACAGAGAATTATCATCCTGTCAGCCTAACATCAGTAGTGGGGAAGATGCTAGAGTCCATTATTAAAGATGAAATAGTGGCATATCTAGATAGCAGTGATAGGATTGGGCCGAGCCAGCTTGGATTTACCAAGGGCAAATCATGCTTGACTAATCTGTTGGAGTTTTTCGAGGATGTAACCAGGAAGTTAGACAAGGGAGATCCAGTGGATGTAGTGTACCTTGATTTTCAGAAGGCATTTGATAAGGTCCCACATAGGAGATTGGTGGGTAAAATCAGAGCTCATGGCATTGGGGGGAAGATATTGACATGGATAGAAAACTGGTTGGCAGATAGAAAGCAAAGGGTAGCGGTGAATGGGTGTTTCTCGGAATGGCAGGTGGTGACTAGTGGGGTGCCACAGGGCTCGGTATTGGGACCACAGCTGTTTATGATTTACATCAAAGATTTAGATGAAGGCATTGAGAATAACATCAGCAAGTTTGCTGATGATACTAAGCTGGGTGGCAGTGTGACATGTGATGAGGATGTTAGGAGAATTCAGGGTGACTTGGATAGGTTGGGTGAGTGGGCAGATACTTGGCAGATGGTGTTTAATGTGAATAAGTGTGAGGTTATCCACTTTGGGAGTAAGAACAGGAAGGCCGATTATTATCTGAACGGTGTAGAGTTGGGTAAGGGAGAAATACAAAGAGATCTCGCAGTCCTTGTTCATCAGTCACTGAAGGTGAATGAGCAAGTGCAGCAGGCAGTGAAGAAGGTTAATGGAATGTTGGCCTTTATTACAAAGGGAATTGAGTACAAGAGCAAGGAAATCCTTTTGCATTTGTACAGGACCCTGGTGAGACCACACCTGGAGTATTGTGTACAGGTTTGGTCTCCAGGATTAAGGAAGGACATCCTGGCTGTAGAGGAAGTGCAGCGTAGATTCACAAGGTTAATTCCTGGGATGTCCGAACTGTCTTACGCAGAGAGGTTAGAGAGACTGGGCTTGTACACGCTGGAATTAAGGAGATTGAGAGGGGATCTGATTGCAACATATAAGATTATTAAGGGATTGGACAAGATAGAGGCAGGAAATATGTTCCAGATGCTGGGAGAGTCCAATACCAGAGGGCATGGTTTAAGAATAATGGGTAGGTCATTTAGGACAGAGTTAAGGAAAAACTTCTTCTCCAAGAGAGTTGTGGGGGGTGTGGAATGCACTGCCTCAGAAGGCAGTGGAGGCCAATTCTCTGGATGCTTTCAAGAAGGAGCTAGATAGTTATCTTATGGATAGGGGAATCAAGGGATATGGGGACAAGACAGGAACCAGGTATTGATAGTAGATGATCAGCCATGATCTCAGAATGGCGGTGCAGGCTCGAAGGGCCGAATGGTCTACTTCTGCACCTATTGTCTATTGTCTATTGAATAACCTGAACATTTAACAGCCAATGTATTAATTCTGAAATATTTCCAAAATTAAATGGTCTACAACTTTCTCACACTGCATCATTTGGAACAGTTAAGGACGAGCAATATGAATATCTGTAAAATTCCTGCCAATGGTGCATCAAATGAGGGGGAATGGGTGCTGGGGGTGGGAGAGGGCAAAGTGGGAATTAATAAGAGGCCATGGTTCATTGAATTAAAGAGGAATTAATGTTTTCCAGAGGTTGCTGGAATAACATGTAGGGATCTTAATAGTATTCAGGTACTTCCCTTTAATGTATGTATATTTTATATTCAGTTGGAATGTCTAGGGTTTGATACAAGATAGTAAATAAAAGTAGTTGTGTTAAATTGGGCTTTATGAAGATCGTGGCTGAGTTGAAAAAATGCTAATGGTCTATATTAGCTGTCTTAATTATAGTGAATTACATCTTAGGCAAAGGATCAAGATTATAAGTAAATATTTTGACTGTCCTCCAGCTAAATGATGTTTTGAATTATTATGGAATGAGTAGTGACTGTAATGGGAAGGAGGGGAGAGGAAGCTGTGATGTCAATAGATATATCATTTGATCATTTGTGGGCATGAATGCCAAATTATCCACTTTCACCATTCACCTGTCATGTACAGACCTCACATGGTCTGTACACACCAGCTGTGTGTTTAAAAAATGTACAACAGTGCCTCTTTCACCCCAGACGGCTGAGGAAGTTTGATATGGGCCCCCAGATCCTATGAACTTTCTACAAGGGCGCATCCTGGCAGGCTGCATCACTGTCTGGTAGGGAACTGTACCTCCCTTAATCGCAGGATTCTTCAGAAAGTGGTGCAGACAGCCTACCACAGCTGTAGTTGTGAACTTCCTATGATTCAGGACATTTACAAAGAAGGGCCTGAAGGATCACTGGGGACCTGAGTCACCCCAACCACAATCCAGCTGCTACCATCTGGGAAATGGTACCGCAGCATAAAAGCCAGGACCAGGACAGCTTCCTCCACCAGGCCATCAGACTGATTAACTCATGCTGATTGGAGTGTATTTCTATGTTACATTGACTGTTCTATTTATTATAAATTACTGTGATTGAACATTGCACATTTAGACAGAGACGTAACATAAAAATTTTTACTCCTCATGCATGTGAAGGAGTAAAGTCAACTGCCCATAGAAAATTTCACCATGTTTAAAACTGATATACCTTGTGTTTAGCGTAGATTCTTTACTAATCTTGTGGAGTTAACAGCAGCATGAATCACCGTTGTGAAGCTGGAACACAATCATGTGCACCAATTAGTGTACTTATCTAGCAAAAATATCCCACCAGTCCACACAAGAGTGAGAATAAAATCTGAGGCATTTTTGAATTGATGAACAAAAGATGAATCAACAATAAGCCTCAAAGATGTTTATTGAGGAAAGACACGAGGTTTGCAGTATGTATGTGAGTTAACCCATAAATGAAATTTCATGTAATTTATAGAACAAAGAAATCTTTTCAATTGAATTATTTGCATTTTAACTACAACCTTGTGTAAATTTCTACAATTCTTTATATCAAAATAAACATCCATTAAATTTACAGTTATTAATATAGCTTGTTAATTTGCTGTAAAACATCACCTGTATTGTTAAACAGAATGTTAAAAGTATCCTGGCAATTAACATACAGTATGCGTAGACATTAGTTTACAAAGTTTTAGACGAAATCGAGTAAAATAAATGATAATATGATGAATGTGAAAGTTTTGGTTTGACTGTTCCTAACTAAAAATTGTAGATTGGAATTTTAGAATAACATTTATAATTTACCCAGGAATAGTACTGATCAGGCACAAAGTAATTGACCGAAGGAATGAGCTAACATGGTAAAGAGCAATCCCTATTCCAAATCAATGGAAGGACCTTCATGCTCATTTACAATGTTGCTACAATGACCGGAAGGAATAACTTTCACATTCAAGGTAAATTAATCCCAAGAAAGTGATCCAATAGGGTATGTAAAGAATAATAAGAGTACTAAAACTCATTTAATCCCAGATGACCAGAAAATTAATAGACAAGATGAAGATTTATATTTCATGAAAAAGTAACATTTTGGCTCTGAGTGATGGACCTGGAAGGTATATTTTTGCCTGCCCAAAATATTAATATTAATACATCATTACAAGAAAATCAAGATAAAAAATGCAAAAACATTACTTTTAAAATATTTATGCACATGTATTTGGCAAGAAATAGATTCACTGATTGATTAATTATTAAATATCTGATGGGTAAATGTTTGTATTCTTCACTGGAGGATGGTTGTTGATTATCTGATTAACTGCACTCAACAGTTAGTTCAAAATACCTTTCAATGCAATGAACTGCAGAAGACGTCATGCTTGTTTTGTCATCCTGAATTGATATTTCTTTTATAAAAAGATTATTGAAAATGAATTTGTGTAAAGTATTGCAAGTAAAAACCATTATTTGGGAAGAAGTTCAAAATAAAATTTATTATCAGAGTACATTCATGTGACCACATACAACCCTGAGATTCTTTTTCTGTGGGCATACTTAGCAAATCTACAGAACTGTAACTGTAAAGTGTAAACATCAGGAACTGTTAACTGTAAACAAACTGGGCAAATGCAGCTATAAATAAACAACAATAACTAATGAATATGAAGTATCAATATAACAGAGTTATATGAGTATAGTTATTCCCTTTTGTTCAAGAGCTTGATGATTGCAGAGTAGTAACTGTTCTTGAACCTGGTGGTGTGAGTCCTGAGGCACTTGTATCTTCTACCTGATGACAGCATTGAGAAAAGAGCTTGGCCTGGTTGGTGAGGATCTTTGATGATGGATGTTGCTTTTTTACAGCAATGTTTCATATAGATGTTCTTAAAGGTTGGGAAGGTTTTACCTGTGATGTACTGGGCTGCTACTTATTGTAGGATTTTCCGCTCAAAGGGATTGGTGTTCCCATACCAGGCTATAAAGCAGCTAGTCAGCACACTTTCCATCACACATCTGTAGACGTTTGCCAAGGTTTCCGATGAAATGTCAAACCTTCACAGATTTCTCAGGAAGTAGAGGTGCTGCTATGCTTTCTTCGCAATTAAATCTCAGAGTATAGTGACACCCAGGAATTTAAAGTTACTGACCCTCTCCACATCCTATCCTCTGATGAATACTGGCTCATGGACCTCTGGTTTCCCACTCCTGAAGTCTACTATCAGCTCCTTGGTATTATTAACATTGAGTGAGAGGTTGTTGATATTACACCACTCACTCAAATTTTCAATCTCTCTCCTGTATGCTGATCCATCACCACCTTTGATATGGCTCACAACAATGGTGTCAACAGCAAACTTGTATATGGCGTTAGAGCAGAAGGCTAAGTACACGTCCCTGTGGTGCTCCAATGCTGATGGAGATTGTGGAGATGTTTTTGCCAATCTGAGCTGACTGGAGTCTACAAATGAGGAAATCTAGGATCCAGTTGCACAAGGGAGAACTGAGGCCCAGATCTTGGAGTTTACTGATTAGTTTTGAGGGGATGATAGTGTTAAATGCTGAGCTGTAATTGATAAAGAGCATCCTGATGTATGCATCTTTGCTGTCCAGATGTTCAGAGTCATGTGAAGAGCCAACAAGATAGAATCTACTATAGACCTGTTGCTTCAGTAGATGAATTGGAGTGGATCCAAGTCGCCATTCAGACAGGAGTTGATCTGCCTCAGCACCAGCCTCTCAAAACACTTCATCACTGTGGATGTAAAGTGCCACTGGGTGATTGTCATTTAGACAGGTTACCACACTCTTCTAGGACACTGATTTGATTGGAGCCTGTTTGGTTAGGGCACCACACACTAGAAGAGTGAAAGATATCCATGAATACACAAGCCAGTTGATCAGTACAGGTCTTGGCTACATGGCCAGGTACCCCGTCCACACTGGAGGCTTTCCTCAGATTCACTCTCTTGATGGCAGCCTGCATGTCATCTTCAGATACTGAGACCAAAGGATCATCAGGAGACATGGGAGTGTGCATTTGTTACTCCCTGTTCCGGTGGTTAAAAGGAGCAGAAGTGAAGCTCTGCTGTCCCCAGTGTGGCAAGGTTTCACTTTGTAGGAGGTTATGGTATTCAAACCCTGCTTCAGCTGTCGAGCATCCCTCGCTTCCGTTCTAGTCTGGAACCTCCACTTCACTCGAGAGACGGATTGCTTGAGATCATACGTACACCTCTTGTAGAATTCTTAATCTCTAGACTTGAATGCCTCTAATCTGGATCTGAGCAGATTCTGGATTTCATTGTTCATCCAGGGTTTCTGATTGGGGAAAAAAACTGAACAATTTTATGGGGACACACTCATCCACAGCTGTTTTAATATAGTCTGTAATGACTCTGGTGTTGTCATTCAGGTCCTCAGATGAGTTCTTGAACACAGCCGAGTCTATTGATTCAAAGAAATACTGTAACCATTCCTCAGTCTCCTGCGACCTCCTCTTAGTTGTCTTGATCTCTGGAGCCCTGCTGTTTTGGCTCTGTCTGTATGCAGATAGTAGGAATGAAAGGCATTTTTTATTATTGTGTAGCAGTGGTCTAGTGTGTTGGGACCTCTGATTACGTGCTGATAATAACTGTCCAGGGCTTTCTTCAAACAGGCCTGCTTAATGTCACTGACTATAATTCAAAATACATTGGGATGGGCCATTTCTTGTTTACAGATGGCATCATGCAGTTTCCCAATTGCTTGCTCATAATCGGCGGCTGGTGGTATGAAAACTGCTGTCAGGGTCACGATGACAACTCTTAAGGCAAGTAGAATGGTCTTCATTTATTCACTTGTTCTAAATCAGTGGAACAAGAAGTTGACATAACCCTATGTCTGTGTACCAACGATATTTCACTAAAAAGCATACACTGCCACCTCTTTCCTTACCAGATTTGAGGTTCTAACTATTCTGAAAATTGTAAAACCTTCTGGTTGGATAGCTGCGTCCGGCACATTCACTTTTAATCAAGTCTCAATGCAACAAACAGCTGAGATCTAGCTCATCAGCCTCTGATACAGCAGCCTTGCCCTAAGATCATCAATCTTACTTTCATGTGTCTGTACATTTGTCAACAAGATGCTTGAAAGAGGAGCCCTCAGCCTCCTGCACTTCAGCCTGGTTTGAATCCCACCTCTCCTACCACATTTTCGGCAATGACCATGGCTTTGACCCATAAAGGTGCCGCATTTAATCATCGAATGTGAGATCCGAAGATCAGTGATGTACAGTTGGCCCTCCTTATCCATGGGGGACTGATTCCATGACCCCCCGCAAATATCAAAATACGCTGAGGCTCAAGTTGGTGGATTTTAGGACTCGGCAGAGCTCGGGACCTGCTGCCTGCAGAGTTTCTCTTCCAGAAAACGATCACAATTGGAAATAAAGTGGAAATAATAAAGCGATCGGAAAGAGTTGAAACGCCATCGGTCATTGGAAAAGCGTTAGACTACGGTCGGTCAACAATCAGAACAATTTTAAAGGATGAAGTGAGAACAATAGAGAATGTGAAGGCCCTGCCCCGATGAAAGCTACAATTATTACTCAGCAATGCAGTGCTTTAATTATTGAAATGCATATGTTTCTTAAATGTTTTATATTCATAGAAAGGTAAAATATATACTAACACAAACGTTTGACCAACTGACGCTAAATAATACCGGATGTACCTGTTCTGACTTAGAGAACTTCTGTTTTTTTTTCGATTCCCGATCTTCTGTAATCTATGCACATCCTCCCGTATACTTTAAATCATTTCTAGATTACTTATAATACCTAATACAATGTAAATGCTGTGTAAATAGTTGCTATACTGTATTACTTAGGGAATAATGACAAGAAAAAAAGGTCTGTACATGCTCAAACAAGTGCTGGAGAGAGAACTTCCGGGTTTTCCTGATCTGCGGTTGGTTCAATCCACGCATGCGGAACTGCGGATAAGGAGGGCCGACTGTAGTTTCATAGTCCTTTGTTTAAAAGGAAAATTACATGCTGCAGACTGCAGTGAAAGTAGTGCAAAAGGAGTTTATTTAAGAAGAAAGCCAGTACAATTTCTCAAAGAGGAAATGGCAATACATAAAGTGTTAAATAGAAATGATGTATTCCTTTTTCATTAGACTTTTTTTTATTACTCCACTATTCTGTGCCTCATGCAAAGGACATTGAATTTGTTGACTTACCTAATATTGAAATGTTAGATAGATAGATAGATACTTTATTCATCCCCATGGGGAAATTCAACTTTTTTTCCAATGTCCCATACACTTGTTGTAGCAAAACTAATTACATACAATACTTAACTCAGTAAAAAAATATGATATGCATCTAAATCACCAAAAAGCATTAATAATAGCTTTTAAAAAGTTCTTAAGTCCTGGCGGTAGAATTGTAAAGCCTAATGGCATTGGGGAGTATTGACCTCTTCATCCTGTCTGAGGAGCATTGCATCGATAGTAACCTGTCAAAACCACATTATTTTGTAAAATAATCAATCGAAGAAAGTACTTTTTAAAATGATGAGAGACTGAATGACATTGTTCTTCAGCATGTTGTTGTACAGTAAAAGATCAGTAACCCAACTTTCAAGACATTTGACTACAATTATAGAGAAGCCAGTGAGACCATACCTAGGCCTGCAATCTCTGTCTACTTGTGTCAGAATTCAAAGTTCAAAGTAAATTTGATATCTGAGTACAGATATGTCACCATATACAACCCTGAGATTCATTTTCTTGTGGGCATTCAAAGTAAATACAAGACACATAATAGAATCAATAAGAGACTGCACCCAAGGGGCTGAACAAACAGCAAATATGCAAAAGACAACAGAGTGTGAAAATACGAAAAGAAAGAAAAAGGTAATAATCACTAAGCAATATATATCGAGAACGTGAGATGAGGAGTCCTTGAAAGTGAGTCCAGTTTAGTGGGAACAATTCAGTGATGGGCAAGTGAAGTTATCCCTTCTGGTTCTGGAGCCTGGTGGTTGAGGGTAAAAACTGTTACTGAACCTGGTGATGCGGGTCTGAACCTGGAGTGCAATGGAGGTTCACCTAATCGAGACCTCAGATGGAGGCTAGACCTGTGAGGAAAGATTAAGTGAACAGGGTCCTTTAGAATTGAGAAGAATGACAGGTTATCTCATTAAAATATGTAAAATTTTTGAGAAACATTTTCAATGTAGTGACAAAGATGTTTCCTCAGATGCACTCAGGGTTCATAGTATCAGCAAAAAAAAAAAAATCAGCTGTTCAAGATAAAAACAAGAACAAATTTATTCTCCTAGAGTGTTGTAAATCTTTGGAACCCCTTACACCAGAGTGTTATAGATGTTCACTATGGCAATGGAGCTCATTATCAGAGCCTCAAAATGGGTTGCGGGATGAAAACGGCTACAGTTTGGTCAAAGGTTACCACCGATACGAGCCTATATGGACAATATAACAATACTGATGACAACTGTCCCCTGCACCAAGAGACTTCTGCAAAAGCTTCATCAAAAGCCCAGCTAGTGCAGAAGCATCTCCATTGTCAAAGGTCAACCCACGGATCAAAGATTTCATATTGATAGAACACCTGTTCCAACTATTTCAGAAATGCCAGTGAAGAGCTTGGGTCTATGGTATGATGCTAAGCTCAAGGACACCGAGCAGTTTAAACAACTCAAAAAGGATACCATCGCGTACATAGCTCGCATCAACAAGACCTTGTTGCCAGGAAATCTCAAGCTGTGGTTCTTCCAGTTCGGCATACTCCCAAGACTCATGTGGCCTTTAACAGTGTATGAAATCCCCATCAACAAGGTGGAAAAGCTCGAAAGAGTGATCAGCACACATGTGAAACAGTGGCTTGGACTTCCACGATGCTTAAGTCCTGTAGGACAGTACGGGAATGGCAAATTGGAATTACCAATTACAAGTCTTGTGGAAGAATACAAAGGCACCAAAGCAAGGTTGGTCATTATCCTCACTGAATCTGAAGATACTGTTATTCGAACAGCGGCCCCCCCATGTGGCAACGGGGGGGGGGAGCGGACCCCATCTGAAGCCGTTCAGAGTGCTAGGTCTGCTCTTCACTTCAGGGATGTGGTTGGCCAAGTCCAACATGGGAGAGCTGGTCTCGGGTTTGTCCCATAGGCTGCTTAATGGCACAAGGCAACATCAGTGCAGAAGAGACGGCTCGTGGTGGAGGAGGTGAGGAGACAGGAGGAGGCAAAGCGACACGCCAGAGCCGTTTCAATGGCCAAGCAGGGCCAATGGACTAATTGGGAGAGCCTGGAAAAGAGGAAACTCAGCTGGCGTGACATCTGGGAGATGGAGGGATCTTGGCTAAGTTTTGTCATCAGAGCCACTTATGACCTCCTACCCACACCCCAGAACCTGAACCAGTGTTGGGAAGAAGATCCCGCTTGCTCTCTTTGTCAAGCACCTGGATCACTAAGACACATTTTAACAGGGTGAAACATGATCCTCAGCCAGGGGCGGTATACTTGGTGGCATAACCAAGTTCTCAGACAGCTGGCATCAATCTTGGAACAGAGGCAAACCACCATAAATGCTCTCCCACAAACAACAGCAGGAAATATCCACATTACACGATTTGTACCAGCAGGCCAACCTCCAGAGCACCAAGTAACAACAAAGGATATAAGCATTCTGCATGTTGCTCGGTATTGGAAAATGGACATGAACTTGGAGAAAAAGCCTGTGTTTCCCCCAGACATTGCGGCTACAACACTCCGGCCAGACATAGTCCTGTGGTCCACAACAGCCAAGCTGGCATATGTTGTGGAACTGACAGTACCATGGTGATGGTGTTGAAGAAGCTCATGAGAGGAAAAGGACCAAGTACTCTGAACTGGCAACTGAAGCTGCTCAGAACGGCTGGAAGACCAAGATTTTCCCTGTAGAAATGGGATGCAGGGGATTCATTGCTACATCTACGACCAGTCTATTAAAGAAGGTGAGGATGAGGGGTGTCTCCCTCCAACAAGCAATCAAGTCCTTGTCAAATGCATCAGTAGGAAGCAGCAATTGAATTTGGATTAAAAGGAAAGACAACAACTGGGCTGCAAGATGAAGACAGGAGGGTACGGAACTGAGGGGGGTGTATCTGGGATGCCAGATAGCACCGTTCAGCCCTCTGGAGATGTCATGAGCTTATCAACGAAATGTCAAAGGAGAGTACCCACCTGATGACCCCAATAACGTAGCTACCCTCCTAATCACCACTCCAAGCCACTGCCAGCATCGAGAGTGCCGACTTTATCATTGGGATTGAAACATCAAGTCCTACTAGCTCAACTATTCTGAGAGTATCCCAGAGGGAGATTCATAGATTTTTGGATGTTCAGGGAATCAAGACAATAGCATTAGCATAGGAAAATGGTGCTGTGGTAAAAATAAAGTCAGTCATGGGGACCTTATTGAAAAGCACCAGGAGGCTGAATGCTCCACTGCTGCTTCTAACTATCATGTGTTACAAGGTGGGGTCAAGGGTGCTGGGAGAGGACCCATGAGCAGGAGACAAACACCTCTTTCTTAGGTTCAATAAAATAGCGTTTATTACTCGCTACACAGAGAACCGGGAAATCAAGGAGGACAAAGAGGAACACGAACCTCGGACTAGGAGACTAGGGACTTGGATCACCGCGGACCTTGGACTGGGCCATTGGGAACTTGGATCGTCGCGGCCATGACTGGGACTGCCGCGGACCTTAGACTTGGAGACAGGGAACTTGGACCGCCGCGGACCTTGGACACTGGAACTTGGACCACCGCGGACCTTGGACTTGAAGACTAGGACCTTGAATCGCCGCAGCCAGAATGTGGACACTCAAACACAGGACATGAACGTTGAGCCAGGACTCCGCCTTCAACTCAGGCACCGAGCGGGACTCTTCGAGGGGTAGACACGGACACTGGGCATGGACATCGAGCCAGGACTCCGCCTTCAACTCACCCCTGGCAGTTTGACCTTGCCTGGACCCACTCTGCCGAAGGAAGGTGAATGGCCGGCACTCCGATGCAGGCTAGATAACTCTGGCTTGTGGTAGCAACGGCGACTTGCTAAGGCTTCCTAACACTCTCGCCCCAAACGGCTAAAGCCAGAGGCTTATAAATTGCCGGTTCGGGTCGAGAGTAGATTACCTTAATGGCCAAGCTCAAGGGACACGTGAAACGGAATTAGAAGGGAACAAGGAGTCAATGGTCCGAATCACAACGCAACCTAACTAAATTTAAAGGGGAACTGATCCGGACCATGACATTATGGTAGACACTGGCTTTGAAAATATGGTTTAATCTGAATCAAAAAAGTGCATAAAATGGAAATGCTGTTCCATTATCTGAATTATTATTCAGATAATAATGAGGAGATGCAAAGGGATTTAGAGAGAGTGGATTGGGTTAAGTTGTTTTATGGGAAGGATGTAATAGAGAAATGGAGGTCATTTAAGGGTGAAATTATGAGGGTACAGAATCTTTATGTTCCTGTTAGGTTGAAAGGAAAGGTTAAAGGTTTGAAAGCACCATGGTTTTCAAGGGATATTAGAAACTTGGTTCAGAAAAAGAGGGATGTCTACAATAGATATAGGCAGCATGGAGTAAAGGAATTGCTCGAGGAATATAAAGAATGTAAAAGGAATCTTAAGAAAGAGATTAGAAAAGCTAAAAGAAGTTACGAGTTTGGTTTGGCAAATAAGGTGGAAGTAAATCCGAAAGTTTCTACAGTTATATTAAAAGCAAGAGGATAGTGAGGGATAAAATTGGTCCCTTAGAGAATCAGGGTGGTCAGCTATGTGTGGAGCCGAGGGAGATGGGAGAGATTTTGAACGATTTCTTCTCTTCGGTATTCACTAGGGAGAAGGATATTGAATTGTGTAAGGTGTGGGAAACAAGTAAGGAAGTTATGGAACCTATGTCAATTAAAGAAGTGAAAGTACTGGCGCTTTTAAGAAATTTAAAAGTGGATAAATCTCCAGATCCTGACAGGATGTTCCCCAGGACCTTGAGGGAAGTTTGTGTAGAGATAGCAGGAGCTCTGACGGAGATCTTTCAGATGTCATTAGAAACGGGGATTGTGCTGGAGGATTGGCGTATTGCTCATGTGGTTCCATTGTTTAAAAAAGGGTTCTAGAAGTAAGCCTAGCAATTATAGACCTGTCAGTTTGACATCAGTGTTGGGTAAATTAATGGAAAGTATTCTTAGAGATAGTATTTATAATTATCTGGATAGACAGGATCTGATTAGGAGTAGCCAGCATGGATTTGTGTGTGGAAGGTCATGTTTGACAAACCTTATTGAATTTATTGAAGAAGTTACAAGGAATGTTGACGAGGGTAAGGCAGTGGATGTAGTCTATATGGACTACAGCAAGGCCTTTGACAAAGTTCCACATGGAAGGTTAGTTAAGAAGGTTCAGTCATTAGGTATTAATGCTGGAGTAATAAAATGGATTCAACAGTGGCTAGATGGGAGATGCCAGAGAGTAGTGGTGGATAATTGTTTATCGCGATGGAGGCCGGTGACTAGCGGGGTGCCTCAGGGATTTGTTTTGGGCCCAATGTTGTTTGTAATATACATAAATGATCTGGATGATGGGGTGGTAAATTGGATTAGTAAGTATGCCGATGATACTAAGGTAGGAGGTATTGTGGATAATGAGGTGGGTTTTCAAAGCTTGCAGGGAGATTTATGCCGGTTAGAAGAATGGGCTAAACGTTGGCAGATGGAGTTTAATGCTGAGAAGTGTGAGGTTCTACATTTTGGAATAATCCAAATAGAACATACAGGGTAAATGGTAGGGCATTGAGGAATGCAGTGGAACAGAGAGATCTAGGAATAACAGTGCATAGTTCCCTGAAGGTGGAGTCTCATGTAGATAGGGTGGTGAAGAAGGCTTTTGGAATGCTGGCCTTTATAAATCAGAGCATTGAGTACAGAAGTTGGGATGTAATGGTAAAATTGTACAAGGCATTGGTAAGGCCAAATTTGGAATATTGTGTACAGTTCTGGTCACCAAATTATAGGAAAGATATCAATAAATTAGAGAGAGTGCAGAGACGATTTACTAGGATGTTACCTGGGTTTCAGCACTTAAGTTACAGAGAAAGGTTGAACAAGTTAGGTCTCTATTCATTGGAGCGTAGAAGGTTGAGGGGGGATTTGATCGAGGTATTTAAAATTTTGAGAGGGATAGATAGAGTTGATGTGAATAGGCTGTTTCCATTGAGAGTAGGGGAGATTCAAACGAGAGGACATGATTTGAGAGTAAGGGGGCAAAAGTTTAAGGGAAATGAGCTTCCTGTAGAAGTAGTAGAGGCCAGTTCAGTTGTGTCATTTAAGGTAAAATTGGATAGGTATATGGACAGGAAAGGAGTGGAGGGTTATGGGCTGAGCGCGGGTAGGTGGGATTAGGTGAGATTAAGAGTTCGGCACGGACTAGGAGGGCCGAGATGGCCTGTTTCCATGCTGTGATTGTTATATGGTTATTATTCCAGTATTAAATATGTTTGAAGAGCACAGATTTTTATCATTTCCATTGGCTTAAGGTAGAAGATGCATCCAGTGGAACAAAACGGACAGACAAAATAACACAACCATACCTTAAAGGCTGCAGCCAGTGCAATATATTGATTATTATAATTCTGTTCACACAGTTATCAGATTTGCAAAAGCACAGTGCTCTTTATTCCTGATTCAATAGATTGTTCTTAGTGACAGCAAGTACTGCTGATGTATCACTGACATAACTAGCTAGTGAGAGAAGGGGATGAATAACAAAAAAAACAAAACTCAGGCTAGAAAGACCAAGGATTCCAGCTGAGACTGCTTTAAAAATTTATCTCTGAATCCTTTATTACACCTCAAACAAGGAACTAGAGTAACAATTGTTATGGGAACATCAAATGAAATAAATTGGATTCCCAGGGGTGGAATGTGCATGCAATTAATGCATGCATAAGATAATTTAAATTGCATAAATCTTACTCATATTTAGAGCTTTTTGTGCTTTATTACAGAAGGTAGAATTGTGAAGATTTATCTCTTACTCATTGCACATAGATAACAAAATATTTCAGTCTCTGAATAATTATAATTTTCTCCTATAACATTTCATACCTGTCCTGCAATAAGATTCTGGGGGACGTTAGTTGTTTTGACAATGAATATTGATCCTATTATTGTTACTGTCACAACTTTTGGTGTCATATCCTGTATTTTAGTAGTGAAGTTTAGAGTACTGTTATACTGTTGATGCAGATTCAGGAAAATTCTGGTGCAAAAATATATCATGGTCTGCACCATTACTTTGGATTTATATTTGCAGCTAGTATAATTTATTGAGTATTGCAATTCTATTCATTGGAGGTCTAAACACCAATGTGAACTCTTCTCCCAGTTCTCATGATGGAAGACACTAACTGCAAAATAGTCCTGATGTCAAGGACTATAATTTTAAGGTGATGGAGGAAAATGGAGGGGGAATTATTGAGGTAAGTTCCTGAATGCATAGAACACCCAGCCAGGACAACGGTAGAGGCAGATGCATTAGGGGCATTCAAGAAACACTTCAGGCACATGATAATAGAAAATAGAAGGTTATGTAGGAGTGAAAGGTGAGATTCATCTTGAAGTAGGTTAAAATGCTGGTACAACATTGTGGGCTGAAGGGCCTGTACAATGTTGTAATGTTCTATATTCTACATTCAAAGTATGGTATTTCTTTCATTCTTTTCATCTTCTGACAACCAGAATTCATTTTCATCAAAGCATTATTTAAAAAATATGGCTTTATTAAAGCTGGTGATTGTTATTAATGCCTAAAATTCCTGCAGTCCATTCATGGTCCTGCTAAAACATCCTGTAAACACTGAGTGCATGATGGGAAATTTAGGTGGCTGAGGAGAAGGATTACAGCATAAACGCTGCCTGTCATGCAAAATCCAAGCTTTCATATGCAGTTGAGTTTACCTTGAACGTCTGTACTTTCAGTGGATTTTCTTTCCTCTTTTCATTCTTCATATTTTTCAGATTTCCTTCAATGGAATTGTAAAAATGTCGATTTACTTTAGCTCACATACAAGAAAGGAGAGGAAGTCACTTGAGATCCTGGTGTGAATAAGAAAAGTGCAGATGCTAGAACTCTGAAATAAATACAGTAAATGCCGAAACATCTCAGATTAGGCAATATTTGTGGAGAAGGAAACTGAGTTAATGCTTTAGGTCAAAGATCTTTCATTGGAACGGAACTATTCACCTTTGAACAAATTTCCCAACATATGCCTGTGATATTAAACCTGATTCTGATGCTGATTCTGACAATCCACACCAAACATCAAACTTCCTCATACTCTATCCTCACTTTATTCTTTCTTACTTTGTAAGTATCTCTTTTCAGACTCAACCACTCACCTGAAGACAAGGGACAATTTATTATGGTCAATCATCCTACCAACCAGTATATCTTAGATAGTAAAAATGTATCACATCATCTTAGCTTCACTTGATTTATATTTCTGTTGGAGAAGATTGGAGTCCAAAAACAGCTAAGAGATGCCTTTCTATTTGTGGACAATAAGGACACAGACCATTGTAATTATTATGAAGGTATTCAGGCATTGACATTCATCTAGCTGGGATTTCATTTTATTTGTGCCCTGCAAGGAATGAAGTGTCTGCCCCCACCTTACCTAATCCTATCAAGATGAATAGGCTTGGTATTTTCTGTCATGGTTACACAAGCTTGTGATCAGTTTCAAATTCTCATTATGTTGGTGGCTAACAATCTGACCGGGAAACATACAGCTGCACACCTCAGGATGAAGAACACAATTGTAAACCTTTTGAATTCTTTCATTTTTCTCCCCATTTTTATCCCAACCAAGCCACAATGTTATAACTATTGTGTACTAAACACTAAGCTGAAGGAAAACAACACTCAAGAAAATAGTTCTAAATAACACCAAGAGCTTCTGCTTCCATCATAGGAAAATGTTAGCTGTGGAATTGAAATGGAATTGTTCATTCACATACTAACAGCACACAATCGAATTTTCCTATATACTTCAATATATTTTCTCTCTGCATTCCCTTTTTAAGATTGGTGTGTTGCAAAGTTTACGTCCACTTTTTAAAGCAGTGTTTACATTTTTATGTAACATTATTATTGAAAATGTGTATGGAACATGGAAATCAAATGCTCTGAGGTAATACCTTCACCAGGAGGACTGCAGTGATTCATGAAGCTGCTCATCATCATTGTCTCAAGAAGAGTAAGGAAGGGACAATAAATTCTGACTTGTAAACCAAGTAAACAGCCTGAGAAATGAAGGAACAACAGAAAAAGATGACATGAGAGGAAGTGTGTTAACATGGATTGAAAACTGACTTGCATAGAGAAAACAAAGAATAGAAATAAACAGATCCTGCGTAGGTATACAACCTCATATAACCAGAGGCATTCCCAGGGGATTAGTTCTTGTCTTCATTATTTACAGTAATGACCTGGAAGAAGAAGCAAGATGCTAGGTTTCCAAATTTGTTGATGATATGAAAATAGATGGGATGAGGACTTTGCTACTCTACAACAGAATATAGATGTGTTGTCTAGTCTTATGCATCTATCCTTTTATCACCTTTGCTTAATGTTAGGTCATCATTTGCATGCAAATGCTGTAAAAGGATTAAATAAGCTGATACCAGTATAGTTGTGTAGATTGTTACTGCTCTGGAAATACTGGGGAAGAAGCAATATAGTGTAATTGGGTATGAAGGACTACCAGTCACTAAGTGGTAAGGATTAACAACATAGATTTGCATTTATTACAATTTGTCAACAAAGAGAAATTGTTCTTTAGTGTTTTGTAATTAAAAATTAATTGACTATTTTAATCTACATTTACTCTTCCATTCTTTATCTGGAAAGTGTTTTGACCTCAAGAAAATTACAAGCTATTTTCAGGATATAAAAATTGTTTTCAAAGTCAGCATCTATTGCCCATCTTAATTGCATTGAGGAGAAGGTGATGACAAGAAGCTCTTAATCATTACAGTCATTCTGATGAAGATGCTCCACAGTGTTATGGCACAGGAAGTTCCAGAACTTAGACACAGCAACAAGCATTTCTTTAGGTTAGCAGACTCAATATAGATGACATGTGAAACAAAAGAGAAATTAGCCAACAATGTAATGTTCAAAGTTCAAGGTACAAAGTATACTTGTTATCTGAGTAAGTATATGTCACCATGTACTACCCCAAGTGTAATTTAATTGCATGCATTCAGAGTAGAACAAAGAAATACAATAGAATCAATAAAAAGCCACACACAAAGACTGACAAACAAACAATGCAAAAATAACAAACTGTGCAAATAAAAAAACAAATAATAATATGGTGAACATGAGCAGCAGAGGCCTTTAAAGTGAGTCCCTAGGATGTGGAATCTGTTCAGAGTTGAAGTGAGTGAAATTATCCACAATGATTCTGGACCCTGATCATTGAAGAGTACAAATTGTTGCCAGACTTGGTGATGTGAGACCTAAGGCTATGGTGTATAAAGTAGCTTGCCTGTACACTTGCATTATTGATGGACAAAAAAGAATGGTGATTTTTATTTGCTAAAGATTTTATAATTGGTTCCAAGACAAAGCTGAAATTTATAAGGCTGTTAAATGTTTTGACAGGCTATGCTTAGCACAGAGATATCCATTTTGAAACAAATCAAAACAGTGTTATAACTACAAGATCTAATAAAAAAGCACATGAGACTTTTCTTAGGAAATGGGTGGAATACTTAAATGGCTACAACAAGGAAGAAGTCAGAAAATAGCATTGATACATTTAAGAAGAAGCTAAATAAATCTAATGGGTGGATGTCAATGTAGATTGAATGTGTATGGTAGATCAATGTAAAAACATTGGAATGGAAGAAACGCATGTAAGTCACACACAGATCTGTTATTTCTCTCATTCTGGAATGCCAGTCAAGTTCCATTACTTAACCACAGCAAGCATTGTCATCACTTGCCAAATTAAAACTTTCAAACCAGATTTAAACTGAAGAGTTTAAATTCAGTTTGATAGTGCCTCAACAAGGCAGTTGTCTAACATCAGAGAGACAAGTAAATCAAGCTACAATTGATTATTAACTTGTCTATAGTTTACAAAACAAGACAAATCAGTCACGACATTAATTGGTTTACCTGTCATTTAAGAAAATGTTATGATTCAACCCTAGGTGGCTAGGCATTGCAATCTCATGTAAAAGATAGCTTGGGAAAAAGAGCATTGCCACCAAAGGTTAGAACAGTAGAACTTGCCTCAAAGAGGATGACAACATTGAAGATGATAGAAAGTGAAGGGATGGAGAGGAAGATAGATGTCACGGCCAGTAAAAACAGGCCAGAGAAAAGTAAAACATGCAGTGAGACAAATAGTTTGAAATGTGTGTATTTTAATGCTAGGAGTATTTTGGGTAAAGGAAATGAACTTAAGAACATGATTCAGTACATCGAACTATGATGTTGTGGCCATTACAGAGACTTGGTTGAGAGAAGGACAGGAATGGTTGCTTAATGTCCCAGGATTTTAATGTTCTAGAAAAGAGAAGGAGGTGAAAGTTGGAGGGGAGGAGTTGCACTACTATCAGGGACAATATCACTGCTGCACTTGGGGGGGGGGGGGGTCATAATGGAGGGCTCGAGCACTGAGTCTAAATGGGTAGAACTCAAAAATAGGAAGGGTGAAATCACTCTGATGGGATTGCACTAGAGACCCACCATAGTCACAAGGACATTGAAGAACAGGTATTCAGGCAGATTACAGTTCTGGTTACTGAATTATAGGAAAGATATCAACAAAATAGAGAAAGTACAGAGAAGATTTACTAGACTATTACCTGGGTTTCAGCACCTAAGTTATAGGGAAAGGTTGAACAAGTTAGGTCTTTATTCTTTGGAGCGTAGAAGGTTGAGGGGGGACTTGATAGAGGTATTTAAAATTATGAGGGACATAGATAGAGTTGACGTGGATAGGCTTTTTCCATTGAGAGTGGGGGAGATTCAAACAAGAGGACATGAGTTGGGAGTTAGAGGGCAAAAGTTTAGGGGTAACACGAGGGGGAACTTCTTTACTCAGAGAGTGGTAGCTGTGTGGAATGAGCTTCCAGTAGAAGTGGTAGAGGCAGGTTCGGTATTGTCATTTAAAGTAAAATTGGATAGGTATATGGACAGGAAAGGAATGGAGGGTTATGGGCTGAGTGCGGGTCAGTGGGACTAGGTGAGAGTAAGCATTCGGCATGGACTAGAAGGGCCGAGATGGCCTGTTTCCATGCTGTAATTGTTATATGGTTATATGGTTATTAAGGAAAGGTGTGGAGACAATAGGGTTGTTGTCGTGGGGGATCTTCAACTTCTCTAATATAAACTGGGACATTTTAGTCCAAGAGATTTTGATGGGGCACTATTTGATGGATGCATTAGGAAGGGTTTTTTAAATAAATATATAGGTAGTCAAACAATAGACAGGGCTCGGGCCATACTAGATGTGCTGTGGGGTAATGAGCCTGGCCAGGTGACTGCCCTTTCAGTGGGCAAGCATTTAGGGAACAGTGACTACAACTCCTTAAGTTTTAAGATAGTTATAGATTAGGGCATGTACGAACCTTGTAGAAGAGTATTAAATTGGAGCAGGGCATATTACCAGAGCATTAGGCAGGAATGAGGAAGAGTTCATTGGTAAGAGTTGTTTTTCATTGTCCACATCTGACAAGTGGTGGGTTTTTAAAGACTAACTGCACCGAGTACAAGATAGGTATGTTCCAGTCAGAGTTGTATATGATGACATGTATGTACTCTAATAATAAATTTTACCTTGAACTTTGAACAGAAGGAAGGACAAGCATAACAAGTAAGAGAAACTTGAAAAGTCGTGGCAAGGAGGATTTAAGAGAATCCCAAGCCATTTTATATATTTATCAAGAGCAAGATAATAACTCTAGTGGTAGGACCATTTAAGGATAAATGGTGGAAAATTTGCTTGGAATTGGAGGATGTGAGCGAAATCCTTAATGATTATATTACATCAGTATTTACCAACGAAAAGAACATGAAGGATAGGGAGATCAGTGCCTAGTGTAATAATGTGCTAGGGCATTTTGAGGCAAAGGAGGAGTTCATGTCGGGTCTCTTAAAGAGCATTTAGGCAGAAAAGTCTCCAGGGTCTGATGAGAAGTATCCCAGATGAGAAGCGCAAGAGAAGATATTGCTGGGGCCTTGACCAATATTTTTGTGTCCTATTTAGCCACAGACAAGGTCACAGAGGATTGGCAAATACCTAGTGCTGTTCCATTATTCAAGTAAGTAACCAGGAATAATCCTCACATCAATGATAAGAAAGGTACTGGAGAGAATTCCTAGGAATAGGATTTGTGAGCATTTGGAAAACTATGGTCTAAATAGGGAAAGCCAGCATGGTGACAAAGGTGATTGATGAAAGTAGAGCTGAAGGTGTTGTCTACGTGGATTTTGAGTAAGGTGTTTGACCAGATTCCTAGTGGGAGGCTCATCCGGAAGATTAAGATGCATAGGATCCATGGTGAATTGACCTTTTGGAATCAGAACTGGCTAGCCCATAGAAGACTGAAATTAGTGGTCAAAGGGTCTTATTCTAGCTGGAAGTCTATGAAGCATAGTGTTCCACAGATATCTGTTCTGGGACCTCTGCTAATTGTGATATACAGTGTGTAAACGACCTGGACGAAAATGTAGATGGGTAGGTTAGTAAGTTTGCAGATGATACAAAGACATGTTGTGTTGTAGATAACACAGAAGACTGGCAATGAATATAGTGTGATATAGATCTGTTGCAGATGTGGCAGATGGCATTTAACTCAACCAAATGTGAAGTGTTTGTAAGTCAAATATAAAGAGACAGTACACTGTTAATGGTAAGACATTTAACTATGTTGATGAACAGAGGGATCTTGGGATTCAAGTTCATAGCTCCCTGAAAGTGTCTACACAGGTTGATAAGGTGGTTAAGAAGGCATATGGCATGCTTACCTTTATTACTCAAGGCATTGACTTCAAAAGTCAGGAAGTTATATTGCAGCTTTCTAAAACTCTCATTAGGCTGCATTTTGAGTATTGCATACAGTTCTGGTTGCCCATTTAAAGGAAAGATCTCAAGGATTTGATGAGGATACAGAAGAGATTTACCAGAACATGCTGTCTAAATTGGAGGGTGCAAGCTTCCACGAGAGTTTGGACAACCCTGGGTTGTTTTCTCTGGAGCGGCAGAGGGTGAGAGGATATCTGATGGATGTTTATAAGATTATGAGAGGTATAGATAGAATAGGCAGCCAGTAACTTTTCCCCAGGTTTGAAATAACTAACACCAGAGGGCATGCATTTAAGGTGATAGTGAGTAATTTCAAAGGAAATGTGAAGGGCTAGCTTTTGTTACAGACAGGGTGATAGGTACCTGGGATGCACAGCCTGGGGTGGTGGTAGAGACAGATACATTTGGGACTTTCAAAAGATGTTTAGATAGGCACATGAATGTGAGGAAAATGGAAGAATATGAACATTGTATAGACAAAATATATTACTCTTGTTGACTATTTGATTACCAGTTTAATTGGTTCAGTACAACATTGGGGGATGAAAGGCCAATTCCTGTGCTATACTGTCTATATCTATGTTCTATGCAAATGTCATGGCTTACAGGCTGCTTTTTCTTCCATTATCTCTAGACTTAATGATTCCATTGCTATCTTGGCCAAGCTCACATCTTCGTGTATACCTGAATTCATCCGAATCTCCGTTTCCCAAACTTGTTCTAAGTTAGAGTACATTGGACAATTAGACTTCTACTCACATTAGTGTCCACCATACAGTCATTTTAGAATCATCTTTCTTAAGTTCAAAATCTATTTTGTTCTTTCTCATAGTTTATCTGCCTGAATTCAAGAGAACAAAAAAAAACTGTCATTTTGAAATCCTACAGGTCCAATTTCTGTGGAAGATGTGTTTTAATCAGTCTGGAAACAGACTCAGGAATTCCAGCAGTTTTTCAGCTAAACTTCTGTGGTTCAGTGACAAATTTTGTTTGGTCACTAGGTTCATCATCTTGCATCTTAAGGACACTATCAGGATGCAAGTTGGGAAGATAAACACCACACTACTTCATATAGAAATCTGCAATCATACAACTGATACATAGAGTATATACCAAGTTGCTGAGCTTTAGAATGATTTGATCATGCCAGTGCTCAAACCTTTGGACACAGCAGACGGTTGATGTATAGACTGCATACACAATACTAGTGCGCAGCACTTACCATTGTCTAGAATCTATATTACATATGATACTTGGACTATTTTTACTCCGTAGTAACATAGATGGCAGAAATGTTCAGAACTATTGACATATGCTGTGAACTTTGTTGTTTTGAAGTGGCAGTGCAGTGCCATACATTAAAAATTACTATGCTACAATAATAAATAAATAAATAATGCAAAAATAGAGCAAGATAGTGACTTAATGTTCCTGGGTTTCAGGGGCCATTCAGAAATCTGATGACGGAGAAGAGGAATCTGTTTCTAAATTTTACTTAGGAACATTAAGCAGGTTATAGATCACAGAATATGTTTCTGAAAATATACCTTGTATCAAAGTATCAAAAAGGATTTACAGACTAATCAAAATAAATGAATGAATAATATCATAAAAAAGCCTTCACTGGTTTAGTAATAAAATGGTAGTCAAAGATTAATTTGTTGAATTGCGTTGGATTAAAGCATCAAGCTTCCAGCAGAACTGGGATTAGTATATCTACATGGTTCTTAAATGCAATTGAATAAAATCTTAGTTGAGATCTGTGAAGGCTATATGAGGGTGTGACTTGAGTGCAGTTCAGTGGGTTAAAATAGGGTAACAATTTCTTTGAACTAAACAAGTTTTTAAAATTAACATTTCTCATTAGTCAGATTCAAAATTAACCAAACCAAAATATGCAAATTCTCAATGAAACATTCAAAGAATAATCTGTATTTTAAATTACCTGGAAACTCAGCATGAACTTGTCTCAAGTATGAAATTCCACTCATTAAATAAATCTTGTATATTCACATTATTTGCAGTCAAGAACTAAATATGAGTGTCCTGTTTTATTGAAAATTTTATATCAAATAAAAATGATTTACGTTATATGAAAGATATAGGCGGATTTCAGTTAAAGCTGGAGAATAAAACTTGTTTCTCAACAAATAAATGCTTATGGTAATAAAAGCTTTTTGTAAACAAAAAGAGCCACCAATGCTAAAGAAACACAAATTCCTGTGCTTGGGATTAAAGTTTAAAATTACATTGGATTATCTGGTTTATATGGCTGAGAAACAGGCCAGTCAGCCCAACCAGACTATGGCAGTGTCCATGCTCCTTTTCAGCCTTCTCCAACTTTTCTTATCTATATCGTTCAGTATATTACCTACCCTTTAACATCCACCTACCCTTCTTTTTCTTCCCCTTAAAAGTATATACAGTATACTATTTATATCAACAAACAAAGTTTGGGATTCTTGCCTTTTTTTGTGAAGTCCTTATTGGTTTCCTTCTTAAAACTACCAACATTTGGGAAGGAAAATCTTTCTTCATGATGGAATAGACAATATTGACTAAAATTAGGATACAAAAATTGCTATGCAAATTACTATTTAGTCCCTGGAGTTGCCAGGATTTTCCTTTAAACCTGAAAATCACTTGATACTACTAATCCCAAGTAGATAAGTTATTCTGCAGGCTAAACCTTCCAGGCTAAACCTTCCATGCAAACTTCTCATTGCAGCTTGGATGTTTAAAACCAAAATCATGTTTATAATCACTGAGGTTATTTGTGAAATTTGCTTTATTGTGACAGCAGTACAGTGCAGGAGTAACAAATTGGTGTTTAGTTACAATAAAAGTAATTAAATTATATAACAGAATGTTTACGGGTTCATGGACTGTTCAGAAATCTGATAGCAGAGGAGACGAAGCTGTTCAAAAAATGTTCCATTAGGCTTTAGGCTCCAGTACCTCCTCCCCGACGGTAGTAATAAGAAGAAGGCAAGTCCCAGATGGTGCAGGTCCTTAGTGATGGATATTGTCTTCTTCAGATACCACCTTTGGAAGAAATCCTTGATGGTGGGAGGCTTGTGCCCGTGAAAGGGCTGGTTGAGTCCACAACTCTCTGAAGTGTCTTATGATCCTATGCATTGGCCCGTCTACATTGGATTGTGATTCTACTAGTTAGAAATCTCTCCATGGTACATCTGTAGAAATTTGCTGAAGTCTTTGGTGATGTACCAAATTTCCTCAAACTTCTAAAGAAATATAACTGCTGACAAGCCTTTGTCACATTTCCATCAACAGGTAGATACTCTGAGATGTTGACACTCAGGAACTTAAAGTTGCTCACCTTTCCACAGCTGACCCCTCAATGAGGTCTCGTAAATGTTTTACTGACTTCCTCTCCCTAAAGTCCATAATCAATTTTTTGTCATGCTGATATTAAGTGCAAGGTAGATGTTTTGATGCCATTCAACCAGACTATCTATTTCATTTCTTTATGTTATGTCATTGTCTTCTGAGTTTCTACCAACAGTGGTGATGTCATCAGCAATTTTATAGATGATCTTTTGACTGTTCCAGCCACACAGTCCGAAGTGTAGAAAGAGTAGAGCAGTGAGCTATGCAGACACCTTTGAGGAGGGCTTGTGTTGATTGCCAGCAAGGAAGAGATGTAATCAACAATTTGTACAGACTGTAGTCTCCCAATGAGGAAGTCAAGGATCAATTTGTAGAGTGGGATACAGAAGCACAGGTATAAAAGTTTATTAATTAGTACTGAGGGGATGACGGTGTTGAACATTAAGCTGTAATCAATAAATGGCAGCCTGACATAGGTATTGTCATTGCCCAGCTAGTCCAAGGCCGAGTGGAGAGCCAGTGAGATTGTGGCCATTATAGACCTCCTGTGGTGGTTGTCAAATTGCAGCAGGTCCAGGTCCTTGCTCAGGCAGGTGCTAATTCTAGGCATAATCAACCTTTGGAAGCATTTCATCACAGTAGATGTGAAAGCTACAGGATGGTAATCAATCAAGCAGCTCACCCTGCCCTTCTTGGGAACGGGTAAGTCTTATGTCCTTTTGATGCAGGTAGGAGCCTCTGATTGCAACAGTGAGAAGTTGATGATGTCCTTGAACTCTCCTGCTGTTGGTTGGTACAGGCTTTCAGTGCCCTGCAAGGTACTCCACTGCTTTCTGATGCCTTGTGAGCATTCTCCCTCTTGAAGGTTGTTACAATGTCAGCCTCCAGGACAGAAATCTCAGGCTTCATGTTTTTATTGAAAGCAGAATATAAAAACTATGTTAAAAATTTCTTTACATGTGTAAGTTGTTTTACACTTGTATTAAAGTTGGTCTGGAGTTTACTATGAATTTTTAATATTACTTGATGAATAATGTAAATTAATTACAATTGAAAAGTCATGTTATTGCTGTTTCAGGATCAGAAGAGCTGTGCATCCATCTGAAATCAGAAACTCAGGGAATTCATGAGTTATATTTTAATTAAGCATTTTATACAAACTCTGCATGCAGCCTCATCAGTTCCACATGAAATATCCGTAAATTGACATTGGCAAAAATGGTTTTCAAATGGCACACTTATGTCATGCCTCTTGCTTGGTGAATGTACGCCTTCACAGCCTTTCTGAGCTGGCAAAGACAATATCACGGCCTTAGACTTCTGCTGCTGCTGCTGCTCTGAGGTTTCCTGCAGCTGTTCCAATATTAACCTTTCCTGTTAGGCTCAGCCTTTATAACATGCATGGCTACCCAATGCTCTGACTTCTGAATGAGTCATTTGGCAGGATTAGGAAAGTTTCCATATCTTAGTTGACACAAATCTGAAATATGGTTTGTGGCAACTAGAACATGTGACAATGCTTACTATTTTGAAAGCATCATAACTGATATGATTCAATTTATTGCAGGATGAATGATGTACTTCTCCTTTTATTTTGAGACTTAATACGATTCCTGGTATAAATCCAATCAATGATTTAGCAGAAACAAATGCTTTTCACATTGTACTCAGATTTTCAAATCCTTCACTAATTTCAAGCACAACAACAACATTCTATAAATAGTTTTATTTACAAATTTTGACAAGTGTTAGTTTGAAACTTTACCCCCCCCCCCCCCCACCAATGGAAAAAATGTAGTCAATTTAAAGAAAATAGGCAGCAAGATATAGAGCGATAGGTCAAGTTACTTTGGAAAATTCATTCTGGGTCAGAAGTTTGGAAGTCCAACCCCATGCAGACTCTCAAGTATATTTTCTAAATTGACACTTCAGTGATGAGAGATTGTCACATGGTCTAAACTCTTACTTTTTGGATAAGTATTAAACTGAAGCATTTATTTGTAGTTCTGTTTAATATCCTGGCCCATACTCATATTAACAAAATTGAGAATTAAAGTACCTTACTAACTTTTAATGACTGTAAAATAGCATTTTAGATAATCTTAAAATTGCTTGTAAAAGCTCCAAAAAGACTGAGACAACGGAACAACATTGTTGGGTTTTTCTGTGAATACCGCCCTAAATTTTACATTTCAGCAAAATCATATAAAAATGGGTTTTTTGTCATTAAATGACTGAATACTGCAATGAAGAGACAACACTCTCAGCACTTAGAGGGACCTGTGCAGCCTGGTGAAAAATAGTCCCCATGGGAAATTTGTTCTTTAGAACCTGTACCCCACCACCACCACCAACCCTGCCCCTGGTATACAGCCACATTCTCAACATTCAAAGTAAATTTAATATTAAAGTACGTATATGTCACCATATACTACCCTGAGATTCATTTTCTGGCAGGCATGGTTTTTATAAATCAATAAGTCTATGAATGGTCTCTGTAGGTCAATCTCCAAATATCTGCACTTTAGACAACATTATATAAGCCTGGTACATATTCACTGGGTCTAAAGGAAGAATAGATGAAGTCTTGTCACCTTGTGTTTGGAGAGTGAGTAGAAAGCTGCAACATTTGGCAAAGATTAGCAGCAAATGTCTGGAATGATCTTGAGACCAGGAAGCTACAAATGATCTTATGTGAAGCTGTAACAGGTAAATGGAAGATTGAAGATCCAATCATTGATAGAGAAAATAGTTTTCTAAACTGAACAATTACAAGGAAAATGGGATTATTAGAAGTGGCTTTTTATCTGAGTGTTGATATTTTTCAATGTATTGACTTAGGCAATCTCCCTGCAAAATAACACTACACAGTGCTTCACACTATGACTTCATGCTGTAGTACAAGATCCAGGACAAAGAAAAACCCTGGCACAAATTCATGCATTGACATTCCAAATGGCTGCTAAGTTGTCTAGAAAGAGGTACAAAATTACAGTACTCTGGGTAAAGCTTAATTTTAATTGCACCATGCTGATATTTTGTTTGGAAGAATTTCTAGATGTTTGTTACATTTCTGTTAGAATTGTGCACAATTTAGCTCTTCTAATTCTTGCACAACAGTACCTCACTTGGCATTAAAAGAAATTGAGCTTCTGAAAAACATAAAACATTTTTCTTCAATATAAAAGTTATAAACCAGATATGGATTGAAATATACCATAAATCATTAGTACTTCATTGCTGATGTCATTTAATGTTAGGGATATGCTATGACCTTGGAAATAATAGTCCAGAATCTGCTGTTGATCCATGGACAAAGTTATCATCTGAATGGAAAAAAGTTTCATTTAAATTTATGTCAATCTTCTATGGAATTCAATAAAAAATCTACAGATGTAGGAAATCTGAAATGAAGCAGAAAATGCTGGAAATGCTCAGCAGTAATGGGGGGGAGGGATCTGTGGGAAAAGAAACACAGCTAAAATTTCAGGTCATAGACCTATCGTCAGAAGTGGGAAAGAAAGGCAATGTGATTTTACACTACTGAGAAGGAAGCAAGAAGAATATCTGGGTTATAAGTCTACCAGTCAGGGACAGGGACTGTTCCTTGGTATGATGGCAAGAGGGCACAACTCTGTTTCAAACCCTATGTCTATAAAATTACACACCATGCACCAACCTCCAATAACATAATAAGCAGATGGATTTTCTACCCTCTGCTTTGGCTGCACACAGCAATGGATACTAGATATGTGCATTAAAAGTAATGAGAAAATAAAACATGATGAGACAAGACTGCAGATACAAGAATTTGGAGCAACACACACAAAGCTGGAGGAACTCAACAGGTCAGGCAGCATCTCTGGAGAGTGATGAACAGTCAACATTTCTGATTAAGACCCCTCATCTGACTTCTGGGGTAAAGAATGTTTTGTAGTCCACAACAATGCAACAGTAATTCACAATAAAAGAGGAATGAATGATCATTATTATTCAGCATTGGAATTCCTATGCATCAAATTCTTTATGTTGTTACAAAAATGCTTTATGTAGTAAACAAATAACAAGAGATCATTAAATGATATTTTTCCCTGACACACAGGTAGTAAAATGTGCATTTTGTGCCCATTCCTCGGGCCCTTTAGATACAGGGGTTATTGAGCCATTGCAGTCCATTAACTAAATTGCTCTGTTCACCACCAGTGTTGAGGCTATAAATGTTAGCTAAAAACTTTTTGCGCCCGATGGGGACATTTTAATCTGTTACTATGAAGACTGTAAATGATCGTTTTAGTCACACAAATTAAAAATTCAGAAGTGGCCCACATCTGCGGTATTGGCCACTACTGAACAACACTCCAACATTGAAGGTTGCTTCCAAAAGACATGTGGTCCAGAGTCAGAAAGAAGGTGAAGCTCTAGGGGGTTTGGTAGGTCAATGAATGATAGAGATGGGGTTGTAAACCAGAACCCATGAACTTGGTAAGGAGAGTATTGCGTTTGCTCTTAATAAAAGACAAACTGCATGATAAAAATGCAAGTGCATATTTATTTACAAAACTCTCCAGTCATGTATTCAGCTCATCAATGTCACTTCTGGTTTTGGGGTGAACAGCCTGCGTTGCACACTGGGAAAATAAGTTCTTTATTATGTGTACACATAATAACACATATTTCTCCTTTAAAGAAAAGCTGCAGGAAACAATAATGCTTTCCAACACAGATTTTTGCATTAACTTCAATTGTAATGAGCAAGTACAATCCCTAATTCATTCATTCATTCATTCTCAATCAATCTCTCAGATGGTTTGATGATCCATTTTGGTCTGCTATTTGTTTGCACAGATGCCTCGCGTTCATTTGATGTGTTAATATTAGTGTCTCTTTGAGAACTCTGATCAATATGTTCAATTCTTTCACATCATTCTGCCAAGATCCGATCTGTTTGTCACTGTTCTTGTTCTTTCTGTCTAACCATAATTGCTCTACATGCCTCATAATGGAGCCCTGGAATACATCCATGTGATCAGTGAGTTTTTGCACTAGTTCCAACTGATTCTGTCTTCTTGTGCTGGCTGTGTGTTGTAGATGGCAACTCCTCCTGTTGGTTTGTTTTGAACTGTTGCTGTTGTTCTGACCTTTGGGTCAGTGTGGTTGATCCATATTCCATTCTATTTTTCCACTTCAATTTCAGAGGGGATCATGGAAATATCTTTGACTTTCAGTCTTTTACTGAAAGTTGATGAAAGACAGATTTTGAACTACAGCTGCATGATATGAGAGCAAGGCCGGCAACTTCTTCATCGTGATCACTCTGTTTAGCACTGGAATCCTGACTGTCATGCTGGTGTAGATGTTACAGATGTCTATGGAAGGTGGAGTTCCTGTACTTCTCTAAGATATCCACTTTGGAGCTCTCATGCATATTGTTATGGGTTTCTCACGGTACATCAGCTAAGGATCCAAGACCCTCAAAGACAAATGTGTACTCTTCCATGAGTGTGGTCTGGTCACCTATGGTATGTGAAGCCATTACAAAAACACTTTACACCAGGTTGAGCCTTACACATGCAGACTGACCTACTATTTGCTTTGCAACAATCAATAGCTGGGCCATTAGGTACTGCACCTTGTGCTTGAAGGACATTATACAGCCTCATTTTACTGGAATGTTCTCTCTAGCATAGCCTGTTACTTTTAGTATAGCTGGGTAAATCTTGCTCTTTACTTTGGGAGTCTTGTAATCATCCATGGATAATAGATTCACTTGAGCTCTGGTGTCAAGTTTGAAGGGAATTTATTGTCTCATTCACAGACTCTGGAACTATTCATTCTGTGCTATCAGCACCAGCAGTCTGTAGAGAATCTACAAAGTCTTTCTCCATTTCCTCAGCAACCATGAGCAGCTTTCTCATGATAGCCCCAGCTTTGCAGCACTTTGCAAAATGATTCTTCTTCCAACAATTTGTGCAGGACTTACCATAAGCAGGACATGTCTTTGGAATATGCCTGCCTCCACACCTGCTGCATTTACTATTTGAGTCTACCTCTTTGCTTTGATGTTGCTTTGGGAAATGCCATGTGCTTTGCCCCTCTATTTTCACATCATATACTGTTGTTTCTGCCAGGTGCAGCTCCTTGGCTTGTGTTCATGTGGTCTCCACTGCCCTACACATATCCATAGCCTTATCCAGCATTAAATTTTCTCATGGAGCAATCTTTGTCTAAGTCCATTATCTGGCATTCTGCAAAAAAAAATTGTTTCTGACTAGTGAGTCTATCAAATCTCCAAACTCATAGAACTTACTGAGTGTGTGAAGCTCAGCTAACTATTGGTCAGCCAATACCTTGTTTCTGGTCACAGGAAAATAAATTACATCTCTCAAACTTGATGTTTTTACTAGGGACAAAATGTTCTTAAAATTTTGTCATCAGAGTGTCCAACATTATGGCTGTCTCATCTATTTGAAGCTGTTGTTGATGTCTAAAGCAACTTCGCCAATTACACGTAGAAAAATAGACACTTCCAATTTTTCATTCATGCCTCCAGTTCTATCCAATGCTATTGAATTGCTATTTGAAGTGTTTCTAGTTATCAGTTCGATTGCCTTTTAACTGCATAGGTACAAGAGGGCTTCGCTTACCCACACCAGAATTTTAGGGCTTTTCCCTGAATCCCTCTTGATGAATTCAGTGAAGAACAGCAGCTTCAGGAAATGTCTTGCTCTCTGGCCTGTAGCTTCCTGCCATCAGAACCTTCCATATCTTTTTTATTCCCGGTACATTTACTCTCTGTGCTTAGACCTCATCTCAACTTCTGACACCATGTTATGTTTGTACTTAATAAAGACAAAATGTAACGTGGGTAAAAATGAACACATCTTTATTTGGGACATTCCAGTCATGGCTTCAGCCCAAAATGAGCACATATGATCAGCTCCCTAATGTCACTTCTGGCTCCAGTGTGAACAGCCCACATTGCACACTGGGAACTGAAGTTCTTTATTATGTACATATTTAATAACACAGAGAGGAGTGGGGACAGTATTACTGTTGCGGATAAAAGAATCCAGGAATGTGGGTAAGTAAGTAAATTAAAGCTGTTGTACAAAAGTCAAACTCCAGCTCCGGGCTAGCTCCTTCTGAGAGAAGATCCCCCTCAAAATCATTCTTCTACAGAGATTTCAAACCTTGTGTCTGAGATTGTGCCATGGAATTGAGGGTATGTTTCCCTGGTATCCTTATATAGTAACATTAACAGGGCAAGCATAATGCAGAAATGCCCGCTAATGTAGAAATCCCAGTGATATCACATTCATTAATATCTTACATTAATACTTCCTCTCATATTAGCATTGGAAAAATAAAAACAATTTTCGTTCTCAAACAGCGAAATGAGAGCATTGCTATATGCCCATGTTTCAGGACAATTAAAGATTAGAATATCTGGTTACAGGGATATAAATCTCCATCAGAAACAGAGAAAAAAAAACTGCAGATGCTGGAAATCTGAAGTGAAATTATAGAGTGAAAATCAGATTTCTGAATGGACAATCAACCCATGAACACTACCTCTATGTTTTCCCTCTCTTTGCATTACTAGTATTATATTTTATAGTTTTTATCATTATGTGGTGGGCAAGTTGTTGGAGAAGATCCTGAGAGGCAGAATTTATGAGCATCTAGAGAGAAATAATGTGATTAGGGATAGTCAAAGGCAGGCTGTGCCTTACGAGCCTGATTGAATTATTTGAGAATGTAACAAAACATGTTGATGAAGGTAGAACAGTGGAAGTAGTGTTTATGAGTTACAGTAAGGCATTTGATATGGTTCCCCATGCAAGGCTCCATCAGAAAGTAAGGAGGCATGGGATCCAAGGAGATCTTGCTTTGTGGATCTAGAATTGGCTTGCCAACAGAAGGCAAAGGGTGGTTGTAGATGGTTCGTATTCTTCATGGAGGGTGGTGACCAGTGGTGTTCCATAGGGATCTGTTCTGGGACCCATTCCTCTTTGTGATTTTTATAAATGACCTGGATGAAGAAATAGAAGGGTGGGTTAGTAAGGTTGCTGATGACACAAAGGTTGGAGGTGTTGTGGATAGTATGGAGGGCTGTCAGAGGTTACAGAGGGATATTGATAGGATGCAGAACTGGGCTGAGAAGTGGCAGATGGACTTCAACCCAGATAAGTGTGAAGTGGCTCATTCTGGTAGGTCCCATTTGAAGACAGAATATAATATAAATGGTAAGACTCTTGACAGTGTGGAGGATCTGAGTGATCTTGAGGTCCGTGTTGATAGGACACTCAAATCTGTTATGCAGGTTAACAGTGTTATTAAAAAGACATATGGTGTGTCACATTCATCAGCCATGGAACTGAGTTCAAGAGCCATAAGGTAATGTTACAGGTATACAAGACCTTGGTCAGACCCCACTTGGAGTACTGTGTTCAGTTCTGGTCACCTCACTACAGGAAGGATGCTGATATTATAGAGAGAGTGCAGAGCAGATTTACAAGAATGCTGCCTGGATTGGAGGGCGTACCTTATGAGAAAAGATTGAGTGTGCTTGGCCTTTTCTCCTTGGAGCGACAGAGGATGAGAGGTGACCTGATAGAGGTGTATAAGATGATGAGGGGCATTGCTCATGTGGCTTTTTCCCAGGGCTGAAATGGCTAACACGAGGAGGCATCATTTTCAGGTGCTTGGAAGAAGGTACCAAAAGGATATCAGGGGTAAGTTTTTCACACAGAGTGGTGGGTACATGGAATGAACTGCTGGTGGAGGTGGTGGAAACAGATACAATAGGGTCTTTTAAGAGCCTCTTAGATACATGGAGCTTAGTAAAATGCAGTGCTATGCGCTAGGGAAATTCTACGAGTTTCTAGAGTACGTTACATGGGCACAACGTTGTGAGCAGAAGGGCCTGTAATGTGCAGTAAATTTCTATGTTCTATGTGTTGCAATGTGCTGCTGCCACAAAACAACACATTTCACAACATATGAGAGTGATATTAAACCTGATTCTAATTCTAATTCTGTTTCTGAGTGCTGGAACATACAACACACTAGATAGCATCAATCAAGTCAAACATCTGAAGCATTAACTCTGTGGCTCTTTTCTCAGATGCTGGTGACCTGCAGAGTGCTTCTAGCACTTTTTGCTTTTAATTATGAATCTTCAATATTGACAGTTTCTGCCTCAGTCACTTACACAGGATGTCAATTCTACAGCCTCCTTTGCCTTCATAACTTTGCATCACGGAGCTTTGAAGTCAAAGATTAAAACAGTCTCTTTCAGGACTGTTAGAAAATGTAAAAGGTAGGACTGAGCAAAAGCAGATGGAACTGTCAACCAACATTGAGGCTTCTACCTTTTACAATCATTGATCTACAGCCCCCTGTAAACCCTTTATGATGTCATAGCCTAACTACAATCTAGCTGTGTATTAACACTCTGCGCTCTCATCCAAATTAATGCAGAAGTCCAAGCAGTGATGCTTGAAGCACAACACAATTTATAACCTACCACCTTGAAAATTACCCAGTTCTTTCTGTTAACCAATCTTCAATCCATGATATGTTTCTTCAATCCCATAAATCTGAAGAAAACTGAAAAATTTAGAAAAGGGAGCAGGAGATCCTTAGATTTTTAACGTTGCCATACCCTCATTTCCATCCAGTGATCATGGCTAAAACTATCATTCTTAAAGATTAAATTGGAAATCTGGCTGCTAAAATAAGCAGTGCTGAAAGGATACTAAATCAAAATGGATAATAAATGTAATTAAAACTATATGGTTACATGGGAGGTAAATATTGGCACTGACTGATTAGATTATAGATAATAATATGGAGAGTAATTCCAGAGATATGTATGGGAAAACAGTTAATCATAAGATGTTACATAAGATTGTATTGCTACAATAGGGACTTAAAACTTGCCGAATTTGAGCAAAGAAAGTTGTGTGTCTTACTTTTTATGAGGAAAATACATGAATACTAAATCATACCTAATTTTCACATTTAGCACTGAAGGACTTCTGTGACCAAAGTAAAGAGGGAAAGCCGTCGTATCTGTTTCACCAGATTTTATAATAGTCACACTTATAGTGAATGGATTGAAAATATACTTAATTTAGTGAATTACTTCATCATTAAATCAGGTACAGAAAGAGATATAGATGGAAAGGAAACTTGGATTGTGGGAAAATGAAATCAAAGATGAATAGGTATTCAAATACTTAAATTTTAAAAAGTCTTAAATCTTTTGTCTTAAATTTCAGTACCAGGAAGTTTGAACAGTGGCAATTATCTTTTTTAGGTACCAAGGCTGAAATAGATAAAAATACAGCTAAGCTTGGTTTGTATTTACCTAAATACAGCAGTTGCTGCATTCCAATGGGGAGTCAAAGTGTTTGGAAATATTAAAGGAGCTTTTGGTTACTGAGATTATGTGCACTATTTTCCTTTTTGCATGAAGCTGCTGAATCATTTAAACTTAAGCACTAACAGTGATAAATACCATGTCTACCTTGATGTGGAAGTCTGGGCCAATATTCTCTACAGATTTCCCCAGTTTATAAGCGCTTGACGTATGCAGTCTCAAATGCCCCCTATTTGCCTACTGAAAACAGGCAAAGCATTGTTGTAAAATGAAACTTGATTACATATTGTTGGACGGGACACAGATACTGCAGGAAAATTTAGTGCCAGAAAGCATACAAAAATCCTGAAACTGCTGAATTGTAAAGGCGTTGCTTTTTGATATAGCAGTTCACTGATGTTACAAAACTGCTGTCAAAGCTTTTGGGCTCTATTATAACTGTCTGTAGACTGAAATAATGAGGATTTTCCTCAGTGAATAGTAGAAAGGCAAAGAACTAATTTGGCAGGAAAGTGTATGGACAGTTGTGACAGAGGTGGAATTAAAGGAGCAACAGTCACCCTTAATTAGTTGTGCTGATGGTAGGCGATAGCTGGAGGACATCCTACTGTATTCCAGTTGTGGCTCACTCAGCCCTCTTAATTGCCAATTGGGTAACTCTGACATTAGCAATGGAAAGAAAGAATGGAGTATAATTTTCAGTACATCTGCACCCTGATTTAAGCTACTATTGTCCTGGTACATAAGAGGGCTGATTGATAAGTTTGTGGCCTAATGTAGAAGGAGTCAATTTTAGAAAACCCAGCACATTTATTTTTCAACATAGACCGCCTCCTACATTTACACTCTTAGTTCAGTGGTCGTGGAGCATACAGATGCCATCTTTGTAGAAGTTGGCGTCTTGGACCGCCAGAAGTGGTCCAGGGCGGGGGTGATTGATAAGTTTGTGGCTTAATGTAGAAGGAGGTGAGTTATTAACTTCAACCTTTCTGCATAATCACTCAAACAGTTGAACATAACATATAACAAGTGCATATAACAAGAGCTGTATAACTCATCTCCTTCTACCTTAGGCCATGAACTTATCAATCACCCATCTGTGGACACTTTCTGGAGGTCCAAGATCCATATGCTCCACAACTGCTGGACTAAGTGTTCCATTAATGTTACATCCAAAGAAATTGAGAGAAAGAAGAACCTAGAACAGTGCAGCAAAGAAACATGTCCTTCAGCTCATCTGCACCAAACAAAATGCCAAATTAATCTAAATCTCTTCTGCTGGCAATGATCCATATCGCTCTATCCCTGTCTACCTAACAGTCTCTCTGGTACTGTAACACCTAGCAGCCCTTTATTTTATGACTGTGTAAAGAAAAATGTGCCCTACACATCTCCTTTCAACTTCCCTTTCTGACCTTAAGTGAATTTTCTCTTATTTTGACATTTGTACTCTGAGAAAAATGGGACGAAAAGCCCTGATCTAGGAGCACTGAAGACTGGTGAAGTGTGAAGTGGGACTGTGTGAATTTGGGTTACGTGGTTACTGTCAGCATATGAACATAGCCGAGATGTGTTTTGAGCTCTGTGAACATCTGAGTACAGAGAAAGCAGATTCAATGTTCTGATACAAACAAACATCTTGGACACTGTGCAATTATACTTAGCTTTTAAAGCAATAATCTTTTTTCTCTGTATTTCGGTACATACGACAATAATAAACCAATGCAAAAACTGGTAAATTGTAGAAATATAAATGGACACTCAGATAAGTTTTGACCAGGTGATTTTTGAGCAGCAGAAATTTGAACTAAAGAAACATGCTCACATCAGTGGATTTGTAGCCATAAAATTGGTCATAAAATTAAAGCAATTTCTAGGAGGTTTGCAAACAAATGGTTATAAATATGTCTCACAGGATAATTGACAGTAATAACTTTGGAGACCAGCTACCACCAGAGGCAGAGATTCAGAGATGAGCTCACAAAATCAAACTCTGGTCAGGTAATACCTTGATATAAACAGTGAAGCTGTGAAACTACATGGTGAATCTTTAAACACTAGAGATTCTGCAGATGCTGGAAATATAGAGCAACACAAGTAAATGTTTGAGGAACTCAGCAGACCAGGCAGCAGCTGTTGAGAGGTATAAGCAGTTGATGTTTTGGGCTGAGACTCTTCATCTGGATGGAAAAGACCAGAATAAGGCAGTGGATGGAGTGGTATTCCTTCCGCCCCCTCCCTTCCTATTCTGGCTTCTGTGTCACTTCCTCAAAGAATTTAATCAGGCTCACAAAGCCATGCTGATTACCCCTAATCATACTATGCTTCTTTAAATGCTTGTATATACTTCCTCTAAGAATTAACCCCATTTTTAAATGAGGGAAAGAGATTGCCCCTAAGAATCCACTCTATTTTTAATGAGTGACAAAAGACAGTGCCACCTCAAGATCAGACAATCTACCAGTATCATGCACATCAGCAAATTTAAGCCACATATGAAAGACTTGCAAGCTTGTGGTCATGGCCTGATATGAAAATTATCACGAACCGTTTTGTACAGAATTGCATTGATTGTGCTCAGAATAACTTTGAACAGTACACTAATCAAGGAGAATTGCACTACACAAGATCTGTTGAAGACATGTGGACTGCACTGCAGAGAAATTATGTTGGATGCCTCCTACCTTGCAAAAGCGGATATAAATATATTCTAATTGCTATGGATATCTTCACTAAATGGGCTGAATATTTCACACACACCTCCCCACCATGAATTAGCCCAGCTAAATTTATAGCTCAAACTTTAGTTATCCAGAATTTTACTCATTGAGGTTGACTCCTTGTATCGATTGACCAGGACACCCATTGTACATGCAAAGTGCTGTTCATAGTGGCTTTGTTGACTACATGAGTCGTACTTGGAAAAAAATACTTAACAGTTGACAATTTTACAGTACAATCGCATTTGTGCAGCAGCCTTGTCCTTTCTGATCATTCAAAATACCATTTCTAATTCTGTGCAACACCAACTCATTAGCACCAACACCAACTCATTAGCAGGTGCACTATGAAGGGCCTTGAGACCCTCAAAGGGCTTGCCCTTCCATAGTCAGCAAAAGATGCTTTGAACAGTTCAAATTTTATTGAAGAATATTTCCACTGCATACTAATTGTCTGCTATCCAAAGCAAAAATCAGACTTGAAAGGTTTATTTCGGTAGGAAAGGTTACACTGGTGGAATGTGATATCAGACAAGTTATGCTCCAGATATTCATTTGAGGTACTGTGGAAGAAATTTTGTTACTAGCTAGATTCTAAGGGGTTATAGAGGTTTTTTTTTCTTCACAGCAGTGTTCTGTACTTGAACTGTGGAAGAAAATACCCAGAACTGACACTGTATTGAGCAAGGAAGGGTTAGTTATCTTCAAATGTAAAATCAAAGTCTACTGTGACTAATGTACTCTGTGCTGCTGATAATGTGCCTTTCAGTCAGGCTGATTAAAATAACTATGTTTGTATTTGTTGTTCTAAGAATCATCACATGTCTGATATACTCTTTTGAGAAAGTAACACTGAAGTAAATGTGTAACTGCCCAAGGACATATCCTACAACTTCGCTACTCAGCAGAACTGCCATTGAAGTTCCTCCTTCTGATTTATGTGTTTTTCTCTTATATGCTTGGGATATAAATAAGATCGTGACCCATTGTCAGACAGAGTCTCAGAAATCTGCTTTTAGGAGGATGAGCTCTCCGTGATATCATGTTACAATAAAGACTTTCTAAGGCGATCTCCCTTCATGTCTGAGTAATACCTTTTCTGCAGCAGGTACCTTCCTTTATTCCAGGTGTTGAGAATCACTTACTATTGTTGATAAAATGAATCTTTCTAAATGAAAAACTCATGCTAGATTCTAGAAAGCTGTTTGGTATCAGGTTATCCAAATAAGAGCTTCCAACTCTCAACATAGTTGTCATCAGTTGCACATCCTTCTTGATGTCCTGATAGAGTGTGAGTTTTAATTGATGGCTGAGTGTTCTGCGCATGGTTGATGACAGCAATATCACCATGATTGGTCACAAGGATCAGGTGACCAAATGTCCCACACTCCCTTACCGACGGAAGTGACAGGTGCTTCATCTCATCTCACTCTTTATGGAAATAAATCAAATTTAACATCCTAATTTTGAACTATATGTAAAAGGGAAACAACACTTCCATTTCAGTACCTCTGGGGTCACCATGTTCACTACATTGCACTCTGGCTCTTAGCTCTACTACTCTATGCTGTCTCAACTGGAGATACAATTATCAGAAGTTCTAAAGAACAACACTGTATTACAGCATCTTTCTACTTCTCACTTGAACTGTTTAAAGTACATATATGTCATCATATACAATCCTGAGATTCATTTTCTTGCAGACATGCTCAATTATTCCATAATAGAATAATCACCATAATAGAATCAATGAAAGAGCACACCATCTTGAGCATTCAACCAGTGTGCAAAAGGCAACTGCAAGTGTAAAAATAAAGAAATAATAATCATAAATAAACAAGCAATAAATATCAAGAACATCAAGAGTCATTGAAAGTGAGTCCATAGGTTGTGGGAACATTTCATGATGGAGCAAGTGAAGTTGAGTGAAGTTATCCACTTTGGTTCAAGAGCCTGATGGTTAAGGGATAGAAACTGTTTCTGAACCTGGTGGTGTGAGTCTTGAGGCTCCTGTACTTTCTTCTTGATGGCAGCAGCAAGAGGACAACATGTCCTGTGTGATGGAGGTCCCTGATTCTGGACACTGCTTTCCTATGCCAACACTTCATGTAGATGTGCTCAGTGGTGGGGAGGACTCTACCCGTGATGGACTGGGCTGTATCCATTACTTTTTGTAGGATTTTATGTTTAAGAGCATTGTTGTTTCCATACCAGGCTGCAATGTAACCCAGTCAATATATTCTCCAATACTCATCTATAGAAGTTTGTCTAAGGTTTAGATGTCATGCTGAATCTTCACAAACTCCTAAGGAAGTCGAGCTGGTGCCATGCTTTCTTTGTAATCACACTTATGTACTGGGCTCAGGACATGCCCTCTGAAATAATAATCACTGAGGATTTAAAGTTGCTGACTCTCTCCACCTCTGATCCTCCCATCAGGACTGGCTCAGGGACCTGGCTGTAATGTACGTTATAGCTGTTAGCTTCTCTAAGATTATTAAAGATGTCATTATTTATGTTATACTTAATTAAGCAAACTACGATAATGTTACAGGTAAAAAGTGGACGTACTGCCATAAAATCAAAGTAATGTTTATGTGGCATGCTAAAAAGTGGATAATTAGTGCCCAACAGTATAACTAATACCACTACCTCCAGAGACCAATATTTGCAGAAGACCTGAAGTTAGGGACTCAGAGAAGAAATGACCAATTTGAACACTGACCAGACTCATGTAGAGCAGACAATATCTAAATATAGGCTGTAGGGACTGAAAATTGTGAAGTTGTGTCATTAAAGAATCAATTCACTTTTTTTTTGAAACTATATTGTGAATTCTTGAGTTGCTTGGATCTAATCACAGTTGAAGTATAGCTATTAGGCAAAACCTCTCCCTAATGCATTTTGCAATGTGCTGCATGTAATTTGCAACATTAGCCTTATAAAGAGCAGCCAATAACCAAAACATTGGCTTAAATTAATGTAAGACACATAAAACATACCAAAAAAAAGACAAACAGAAAACAACCTCTGAAACTCCTCTTTTATACTCACATGCTGGCCCTGCGCCCTCCTCTCTAGATATTCTTTCTTAAGGTATAATTATCTATGGAGGCATTTAAAGGAACCTTAAGGTGATCCTGGGTCAGCTACAGACTAATGCGTACCCTAATACTCAAGAGATGGGATGGTGCCTTTAAGAGATTACAGTTTAGTGATAGTTATACTTAGAACAACTGGAGCGGGAAGAAACCAACCTACTAAGGAGTAAGTTTTAGAAGCAATTTGAATTGGGATATTTTAGTTCTGAAATGGCATTTATGCATTTAAAAATGATTGGAGCTATATACTGTAAATATATGGTCTTACTTTCTAAGGGTATTTCATATTTAAAAATGTCTTGTAGGGCATTGTGTATCCCACTCCAATAGTCTTTGATAACAGGGCAATCCCAGAAAATATGTTAATGGTTTGTATTTTGATTTCCACAATTTCTCCAGCAAACAGGGAGGTTACTATCATAATGGGATTTCTAAGAGGGTGTAATAAAATATCTTAACAAGTTTTTCCATCCAAACTCCCTCCATTTCTGTGAACTGGTACACTTCCATTGATACCTCCATATTATTGTCCATTCTTCCTCAGATATAATTATCCCTCCTTCCTTCTTCCATTTTGTTTAATGTATGAAGTCGAATATGTTTCAAGATTTGACAAACCCTTATACACGCTTGAAATGATTCTTCTACCGTTATCTGAATTATATGCTTTTCTAAATAGCTCTATCAAACATGTACTTGCCTTGAATTGAAAAGAGATACATATTTAATGAATATACTGCTGGTGGCTGGTAAAAAGACTCTTACTAGGAAATGGTTATCACAGGAGAGCCTAACCTTAAACGTATGGATGGAAATTACAATGGACATTTACAAAATGGAGAAGATAACAGTATCTGTTAATCAAAAGTTGGAACAATTTGATTCATACTGGGAAAAATGGTTTAGCTGCATAACACCTTATAGACCTGATTTTATTCTCACAAATCAATGAATATGTTGTAAAAAAGAGATCACTCCCTACTTGTACATAGTTTTCTCCTTTTGCTTGTTCCTTCTTTCCTTTCTTTTCTATAAGTGTATACCTCAGATAAATATTATGTGGTAAATATGACTATATGATATATATGTACAATATCTGAAATACATCTTATGAAAATGTCAGTGTGATGATGAACTTCAATAAAAAATAAATTACAAAAAAAACTAAAAATGATTGGAGCTGATAAGTCTGAACTCAAAACTCAGACCATTAACACACTTTTACACATTAACTCCACATAACAGGTGTCCTTGTTAGCACTATCTCCCACTTGTTAAATAGTGGAAGCATCCATCAATAATATATTAAGTCCATGAGCTATAATGCCAACTTTTTACAGTAGAGGCTTGCAGACAATTGCAGAGAGTTATCAGCAACCTTTTTAAATGAAATAATACAAAATGACTGCTCCATAAATTATACGTGGACTAACAGAATGTGGAGTAGAACTTCAGTTCTTGCAACAATTCTTCAGCCCTTTCCATCTGTCTTTTGTTGACTTCATTTCCGATGTTTGTTTCCTTTTGCAGGGTGCCTAATAATGGTTTCTAAGCTAATTCATTTCAATACCTGTATGCCTTTGAAGTGTAAGAGCTGTTAGATGATGTGTCATTTGCATGTGATATGGTAGTATATCATACTCCCAGATAGACTAATTGATTTCTGAGACGCCATTCCCAACTTGAGTTAAAAAAAATACAAATTGACACAGATTTTGTAGTTAGGAGGAAAAGTAATTGAAAGTTAATAGATAACAACTTAAGAAGTAGGCAAGTCAAAACAAATAAAAATCACTGAAGATGCAGCAATCTGAAATAAATGTTAAAGATTCTGCAGAATCTGGATTTATTGACATGAAATATTATCCCTGTTTAACTAAAATGCTCCACAAAATTGCTACCTAATAATTTTGATAATTCTTCATTTTTACTTGGCAAATATGCTAATTTAGTGACTTCTACAGGAAACTGCAGTTTTTATGCACCTCATAATAAACCTTTGGATATTGAAATATGAATAATAAATAGACCTCCTTTCCACAAATACATAATTAAATTGGTGGAAAACATATCATGAATTATTTGAAAATTTCAGTAGAAAAACAGATGATTTATTAATATCAAACATATATTGGCTCAGAATGTCCTCCCAGGACCTGAACTATGCATAAGAAGATCCCAGCATCAACTTGAGCTTCCAAGCTGATAGTCTTCAGTAATGAGGTGAGGGCCTGTACAGTGGCCTTGTCTTGCAGGCCAGTGGACATCATGTGCAGTGGGGTTGGTGGGGTGATAGAACGTGTCCTGCCAACAGAAATGAAGAAAAATCTTTGACAGGCCCAAGTTGTCAAAGGTTCAAAATATCCAAAAACACTTAAAAGTTGTGATATAAATAAAACATAAATTTAAATTCATCAAACTCTTCATACAGAAGTTATCTTTAAATTCATTAAAGCAATGCCAAAAATATGAACCAATTAAAAACTTACCTTTTATTGCCTGAAAATTGCCCTGTGCCTTGAAATGAATGAGCACCTTATTCCTCTGTTGTATTACTTATTATTTTTTTATTATTTGCATGATTTGTCTTCTTTTACACATTGGTTGTTTGTCAGTCTTCGATATTTATAGATTTCATAAATCTATTGTATTTCTTTATTTTCCTGTAAATGCCTGGAAGAAAATGAAGCTCAGTGTAGTATATGGTGACACGTGTTCATGTTCTATGATAATAAATTTACCCTGAACTTTGAACTTCGAAGAGCCCAATATCAGATATCAACAAATGCTGGAAGTTCTGGCTGTTAGCTACTTGGCGAGAACTTAAGGTCTATGGATGACAGCTGGTATTCCCTCAGAATCCAGATCAATAACCAATTTAAGAACAACTAGACTTCTACACACATCGCTGCTTGCTAAAAAGTGTCCTAAATCCTAATAACCAGTACATACAGCAGTAATCCTTTCTCAAGTGCTGTTATGGATGTAACACCCTGGTTAAGATTTTTACTGCTGTGCTGTAGGTATTTCATTTTAGCAGTCTGTTCTGCTTTTGGCTTGTTTGGGTCTGAGCTGAGATAAGAAGAGGCTTTGCTGTTTAACTTGGGAATGTGGTGTCCACCAATCAGGATGGTGGAATTGGAAGAGGGTTCTGGAGAACACTGGTGCAGGGAGGTTTATTTTTATGGGAGCTGGGAGAAGACAGGAGGGAAGATAGCTAAGGATATGGTCCCTGTTGCACAAGGGGCTTTGTGCAGGTGAGTGGCTTCAAGGAGGAAGGACCAATACTCCCATGGGAGACCCATTTGTTCAAGATGGATTTCGAGCAATGTTCAGAAGGTGGTGTGTGTTTTCACACAGACTGAGGGTTCAGTGCATGAATGACAGATAAGTTCAAGATGAGCTCCAACTTGAGTGCACATTTGACTGTTTAAGAATAATGGGCCCTTTTTGGTTTTTTCCCTTCTTTTCTCTAACAACTATTTGCTTAAAGTAACTTTCTTAAAAATACTTCTTTATAATTGAATGCAGTGTACAATCTGCTCGTTATTGCTGATGGGGGACAGTAAATCTCACAGCATTCACACAAACCTGGGTTTGGCTAGGCAAGACACCCAGGGCTCAGAGATTTAGCAGGACCAAAGTTGTACACACCCTAGGTGTACAAAGCCTGACTAAAGTCGTAAACATCCTAGGTGTACGAAGCCTGAGAAAGGTGGTTTTCTCGTCGCAGAGTCCAGTGGCTATTATCGAGGGGCTAACGAGCTGCATTTGTAGAGACAACCAATAAAAATGGGTTTCATGGACCTTGCACTTTGCATAATGATTTGTTAATACAAGCTTCATAGTTGTACGTCAAAGGTATATGTCTTGTTAACTTGTTCACCCCTCACAGAAAAGGTAATTTGTGCAACTCAGAATGAAACTATTTGGCACATTGAAATCTGTGAACGCTAAAGAAGAGTGACTTGAAGATGGTGATAATACATTGTTTTTAGCTCGGCATTTTTCTTCCCTTTATAGATTTTTATCTAACTGATGTTTGAAAGTTGCTATTAAATCTTCCTTCTGAGCTGTAAGTTTGCAGTGCCAACAAAATTACATTAATCCAAAACACTACAATACTACTTTCTCTTAAGTTCTTGCATATACTCCGACATTGATGTAATCACAAAAAAATTAACCTTTTTTTTGTCTTCCAGCTAAACTAAGAAGACAAATTGTCAAAGAATGAAATTAAGTTTGGAGGATAGATTTTCTCAGAAGTAGTAGTCCAACTTGAGTTATGTGTTGTGTCACATCTCACTGGTTTACCCTGATAATTTTAATATTAAAGCCATAGAATTGTGCAGCATAGAAACTGCCCGAATCATCCACCATGACCAATGGTTACCCTTCCATACTAATCCCAACTCTCAGCAAATAGCCCATAGGCTTCCATGCCTTAATGATACAAGTACTTATCTAGACACTACTTAATGCTGTCAGTAACACTGATTTAACCACATTTTCAGGCTTTGCATCTTCTGAGTGAAGACTGACCCCTCACATCCCCTCCGAATCAGAATCAGTTTTATTGTCAAAGATATATGTCATGGAATTCTTCAGTTGCGGCAGTAAGGGACAATACATCAAAAATACTCTGCTACAATAAGAAATATTTGGACATAAATATGTAAAGAGGGTGAACTAGTGAAGAAGTGTAAGTGTTTATGGGTTTATGGACCAATCAGAAATCTAATAGTGGAGGGGTTGAAGCGGCTCCTGAAATGTTGAGTGCATGTCTTTAGTCTCCTGTACCTCCACCCTGGGGCCAGTTGGTGGTGTAGAGCATCAGCACTGGACTTCAAGGCAGTTGGTCCTGAATTCAAACCCAGACAGGTCCCAAACTGGACAAAAGCAGTATCTGCAGGGAAGAAAGGCTTGGCAATCTACTTCCATATCTTGTCATGAAAACCCTATGGACCCTATGGTCCATTAGGTCATGAAAAGTTGGACTCAGCTTAATGACTGAACAACAACAACAAGCCTCCACTCTGATGGTATTTAAGAGAAGAGGGCATATCCTGAATGGTAAGGGTCGTTAATGATGGGATGGCGTGTTCTTGAGCTTTGCCTTTTGAAAATGTCCTCACAGGTAGGGTGTCAAGTGCCCATGATGGAACTGGCTGAGTTTATGAACCTTGGCAGCTTCTTTTGATCCTGTGTATTGGAGCCTTCCTCCTAGATGGTGATATCTGGAGTCTTTGATGACATATCTCCTCAAACTCCGAATGAAATATAGCTGCCTTTTTCATTGATTGTAGTAACATGTTCAGTTCAGGATAGAACATCTGAGACACTGACACCAGGAACTTGAAGTTGTTCACCCTTCTCACTGCTGGCCCCTCAAAGAGGATCGGTGTGTGCTTTCTGAACTTCCACTTCCTGAAACCCACAATTAGTTTTTAAGTTTTACTAACATTGAGAGCAAAGGTATTGTTCCAACACGACTCAACCAACCAATCTATCTTACTCCTCCTCAGCACCATCTGAGATTCTTCCAACAACAGTTGTACCATGAAAGAATTTATAGATGGAGTTTGAGAACATTTCTTCTCCCTTACTCTATAGTTTTATCTATCTCCCGATATAAGAAAGCTTCCTGTAGTTTACTCTATCTATACTCATCATAATCTTATGTTCTTTACTTTCTGCCCCCTCCAACTACCTCTGTTCCATGGAGAAAAGACCTAGCTTTTCCAGTCTCTCCTCTTAACCATTCTATCCCAGAACACATCCTCTGCACCTATTCAGTGCAATCACATTCCTTCTACAGCATGGTGACCAGAACTGCATGCAGTATACCAGCTGAGATCTGACCGAGGTTTTATAAAGTGTGGAGCAGAGCTTCCATCTTTCTGTGTTCAAATCCATTATTCTCCTGTGATGTCACTTGTTTACTTGTACAAGGCTTGTACTTATATTCCAAGATCTCGCTCTTTCTCAATATTCACTAGGACTGTATCATCCATTGTGTATGTCCTAGCCTCATTATTACTCCTAAGTCTTATTGCCTTGTACTGGATTTATCTGGATTAAACTCCATCTGATATTTTTCATCCCACTTCCCCCACACATCAATATCCTTCCTGCAGCCTAAAGCTGCCTTCACACCGACTGTATCTGTTAATGCTTAAACAACAAAGACAAGACTTTCCTTCATTTTAACAAGTTTACTTTCTCCATTCACATTCAGCACTCAAGGGCTGCCATTTCCTCACCCCGAGTTCCCTTCCCTTCCATCTGTTTTCAACATCATTTCCTTAATCTTTTTATACCAGTACAATCATGCATCTGCTAGACCATACAGACACTCTTTGTGTTTCCAGTGTTCCTTCACTTCGCTTTAGGCAGGGATTGAATGTAAATGTCACATGACAGCTCCATTCCCTGCAGCAATGTGGATATTATGTCCATTTGAATGGGGTTGCCAATGTTTTTGATATATCATTGAGAGGAGTAGTCAGACAGACTCTAATGTGCTTGTTGGTGAATTTTTTTGGAGTTCTTTAATGTTACATCCCTCAAACATCTAGCCACCAGATATGCTTTTGGGGTAATTCCTGTTGGTGTTAATTTCAGGATGCACACCCATCTCGTAGATACTGTCTTTTGGCCAATGTCTCCGACTTCCTCAAACACTCCATTATTTCTCCAACTACTGATTTCATCCCGTTTTGCAGATTCAGATGACACCTTCTTAGTTACTAGAACATATTCACCTTGACAATTCTCAGATGGTCCAGCTTGATCTATACTTGGTTCAATATGAAGTCTGTCTACACATGAGATGTTGGCTGATCCTGCAGTACCTGTGGCCATGCCTGGTTCTAGTTAATTCAAGTTGTATCAATTTATGTTTCTCCTGAACAGTCCTGCCAAAAGGTGTCAGCCCAAAGCGTCGACTGGACTTTTATCCATAGATGCTGCCTGGTCTGTTGAGTTTCTCCCAGTGGCTTTGCCTGTTCATCCTAAGACTTCAGCTTTGTATGAGATATCAGTGTTTTGCTCTACAAATCTCACAGTTGGTCCTGTTTTAAGATTGAAACATTTTCATGTTGTTCTTGCACTTGTGATGATTTCTGTTCAAGCAAGTCTGTTCAGTACCCAACTGTACTCTCTTCAGAACTGCCAGTGCCACTGTTGAGCGATTTTGCTGGGTCCTCATCTACACTCTCCTCAGCACTGTCTGTGCTATGTGACACTATCAGGTAAATGTTTTTCATTTGTTTTGTGTCATTCTCCATGGAGTTCTGATCATCTTCAGATTGTGCTTTACATAGTCTGGAATGATGCACTCTCACAATGTACCTCCATGTCTCAAAAGCAACAACTCCATCCTGACCAATGACAACTCCAAGACCTTTCTATTCCGTACAGTCTGCTGTTTTGTAATACACCTTGTTCCCTGTCTCATATATCTCATCTGTGGGATGGAGTTATGCCATCAGTATTCTTCGAATTCTCTCTGAACACTTTGCTTCAATGAAAGCCTTCCTTGATGCATGCAAAGCCGAAATATGCAGGTGGTCTGTCAATCAGTGCAGAAGGGAAGGTTTGGATTCTGGCACAACACTACTTGTTACGGGCTATAGCCATGTATGCTGTGCATGGTATTCTTTGGCATAAGGGCCCAGTCCAGGGCTGTGTTCCAATCACAGCTACTGCTTTTCTTTACCTTTAGCGTTATTTCATCAAGCATCTGATTTTGTCACTCCAGAAGTCCATTGATCCAAGAATCGAAGCAAAAGGTGGAGAGGGAAGAAGTAAAGGCATCTCGGAGAGAAGCCGTTTTTTTTTAACTGATCGGGGAAAAGAGGCTAGACTGTGCAGGCGCATGACGTAGCGTGCCAAAGGGTTAAAAAGGAGAGGTACGTCACGTGCCTGTGCAGTGTAGCCTCTTTTCTCCAGTAAAAAAAAACACGGCTCTGTCCAAGATGCCTTTACTTCTTCCCTTGCCACCTCTTGCTTCGATTTAAAGGACTGTTGAAAACTTCCTGTGGCCTTTCCAATCAATACAGTTTTGGATACTGTCAGTAGGGATGACCTACCAGGGACAAGTTGCAGTGGTTGCGTCTCTGGCACCCGGACTGGACCTTCAGCTCAGAAGGGAAGGAGGGAAAAGAGGAGTGCAGTAGTGATAGGGGAATCGATAGTTAGGGGGACAGATAGGAGGTTCTGTGGAAGAGATTGGGAATCCTGGATGGTCTGTTGCCTCCCTGGTGCCAGGATCTGCGTTATCTCGGATCAAGTTCTCAATATTCTCAAGAGGGAGGGGAAGCAGACGGATATTGTGGACCATGTAGGGATCAATGACGTGGGTAGGAAGAGTGAGGAGGTCCTGAAAGGTAAGTTTAGGGAGTTAGGCGCCAAGTTAAAGGACAGGACTTCCAGGATAGCAATCTCAGGATTGCTACCAGTGCCATGTGCAGGTGGGTTTAGAAATAGTAAGATAGCGCAGATTAACACATGGCTGAAGACATGGTGCAAGAGGGAGGGCTTCAGACTTATAGATAATTTGGCAGTTTTCCAGGGAAGGTGGGACCTGTTCCAGTAGGACGGTTTACATCTGAACTGGAGGGGGATAAATATGCTTGCAGGTAGGTATGCTAGGGAGGCTCCAGTGGATTTAAACTAGATACAAGGGGGAGAGGGGAACCAGAGTGTAGGAATAGATGTGTGGGAGAAGGAATAAAAAGAAGATAATAAACTTGTTTGCACTGTTAGAGATAAACAGAGAGGAAGACGTGGAACATTTCTTAAATGCATTTATTTTAATGCTAGGAGCATTGTAAGAAAGGTGGATGAGCTTACAGCATGGATTGATACCTGGAAATATGATGTTGTAGCTATTAGTGAAACATGGTTGCAAGATGGGTGTGATTGACAACTATATATTCCTGGATTTCGTTGCTTCAGCTGTGATAGAATCAGAGGGACAAGAGGGGGAGGTGTTGTATTGCTTGTCAGAGAAAATATTACAGCGGTGCTCTGGCAGGATAGATTAGAAGGCTCATCTAGGGAGACTATTTGGGTGGAATTGAGGAATGGGAAAGGTGTAGTAACACTTATAAAGGTGTATTATAGACCACCTAATGGAGAGCCAGAATTGGAGGAGCAAATTTGTAAGGAGATAGCAGATATTTGTAGTAAGCACAGGGTTGTGATTGTGGGAGATTTTAATTTTCCACACATAGACTGGAAAGCCCATTCTGTAAAAGGGCTGGATGATTTGGAGTTTGTAAAATGTGTGCAGGATAGTTTTTTGCAGCAATACATGGAGGTACCAACTAGAGAAGTTGGATCCCCTGTTAGGGAATGAGATAGGTCAGGTGACAGAGGTATATATTGGGGAGCACTTCGGGTCCAGTGATCACAATGCCATTAGTTTCAATATAATTATGGAGAAGAATAGAACTGAACCCAGGGTTGAGATTTTTGATTGGAGAAAGGCTAACTTTGAGGAGATGTGAAAGGATTTAGAAGGAGTGGTTTGGGACAATTCTTTTTATGGGAAGGATGCAATGAAGAAATGGAGGTCATTTGAAGATGAATTTTTGAGGGTACAGAATCTTTATGTTCCTGTAAGGTTGAAAGGAAAGGTTAAAAGTTTGAGAGAACCATAGTTTTCAAGGGAGATTGGAAACTTGTTTCAGAAAAAGAGGGAGATCTACAATAAATATAGGCAGCATGGAGTAAATGAGGTGCTTCAGGAATATAAAGAATGTAAAAAAATCTTAAGAAAAAAATTAGAAAAGCTAAAAGAAGATATGAGATTGCTTTGGCAAGTAAGGTGGAAGTAAATCCAAAGGGTTTCTACAGTTATATTAATAGCAAAAGGATAGTGAGGGATAAAATTGGTCCCTTAGATAATCAGAGTGGACAGCTATGTGTGGAGCCAAAAGAGATGGGGGAGATTTTGAACAATTTTTTTCTTCGGTATTCAATAAGGAGAAAGATATTGAATTGTGTAAGGTAAGGGAAACAAGTAGGGAAGTTATGGAAACTATGATGATTAAAGAGGAGGAAGTGCTGGTGCTTTCAAGGATTATAAAAGTGGATAAATCTCCGGTTCCTGACAGGATATTTTCCTAGGACCTTGAGGGAAGTTAGTGTAGAAATAGCGGGGCTCTGACAGAAATATTTCAAATGTCATTAGAAATGGGGATGGTGCTGGAGGATTGGCATATTGCTCATGTTGTCCCATTGTTTAAAAAGGGTTCTAAGAGTAAACCTAGCAATTATAGGCATGTAAGTTTGATGTCAGTGGTGGGTAAATTAATGGAAAGTATTCTTAGAGATGGTATATATAATTATCTGGATAGACAGGGTCTGATTAGGAACAGTCAGCATGGATTTGTGCGTGGAAGGTCATGTTTGACAAATCTTATTGAATTTTTTGAAGAGATTTCGAGGAAAGTTGACAAGGGTAAAGCAGTGGATGTTGTCTATATGGACTTTAGTAAGGCCTTTGACAAGGTTCTGCACAGAAGGTTAGTTAGGAAGGTTCAATCTTTAGGTGTTAATATTGAATTAGTAAAGTGGATTCAACAGTGACTGGATAGGAGATGCCAAAGAGTAGTGGTGGATAACTATTTGACAGGTTGGAGGCCGATGACTAGTGGTGTGCCTCAGGGATCTGTACTGGGTCCAATGTTGTTTGTCATATACATTAATGATCTGGATGATGGGGTGGTAAATTGGATTAGTAAGTATGCAGATGATACTAAGATAGGTGGCATTGTGGATAATGAAGTAGATTTTCAAAGCTTGCAGAGAGATTTAGGCCAGTTAGAAGAGTGGGCTGAAAGATGGCAGATGGAGTTTAATGCTGATAAGTGTGAGGTGCTACATTTTGGTAGGACTAATCAAAATATGACACATGTGGTAAATGGTAGGGCATTAAGGAATGCAGTAGAACAGAGTGATCTAGGAATAATGGTGCATAGTTCCCTGAAGGTGGAATCTCATGTGGATAGGGTGGTGAAGAAAGCTTTTGGTATGCTGGCCTTTATAAATCAGAGCATTGAGTATAGGACTTGGGATGTAATGTTAAAATTGTACAAGGCATTGGTAAGGCTAAATTTGGAGTATTGTGTACAGTTCTGGTCACTGAATTATAGGAAAGATGTCAACAAAGTAGAGAGAGTACAGAGGAGATTTACTAGAATGCTACCTGGGTTTCAGCACCTAAGTTACAAAGAAAGGTTGAACAAGTTAGGTCTTTATTCTTTGGAGTGTAGAAGGTTGAGGGGGGACTTGATAGAGGTATTTAAAATTATGAGGGGGATAGATAGAGTTGACGTTGATATGCTTTTTCTACTGAGAGTAGGGGGAGATTCAAACAAGAGGACATGAGTTGAGAGTTAGGGGGCAAAAGTTTAGGGGTAACATGAGGGGGAACTTCTTTACTCAGAGAGTGGTAGCTGTGTGGAACAAGCGTCCAGTAGAAGCAGGTAGAGGCAGGTTCGATATTGCCATTTAAAGTAAAATTGGATAGGTATATGGACAGGAAAGGAATAGAGGGTTATGGGCTGAGTGCAGATCGGTGGGACTAGGTGAGAGTAAGCATTCAGCATGGACTAGAAGGTCTGAGATGGCCTGTTTCCGTGCTGTAATTGTTATAGGGTTATATGATTGTATGCCGCTGTTATTTTTGTTTCAATGTTAATGTTTTCTACTATATCTCTGAATTCAAAAGAGAATGCAATCTGAATGATGGGCATGTGGAATGCAATGCCAGTGGCAGTGGTGGAAGCGGATACAATAGGGTCTTTTAACGGCCTCTTAGATAGGTACAGGCAGCTTAAAAAAATCGAGGGCTTAGCACTAGGGAAACTCTAGGCAGTCTCTAGAGTAAGTAACATTGTGGGCCAAAGGGCCTGTAATGTGCTGTAAATTTCCCTGTTCTATGTTCATCATTATTAAATTTCACCATTATTGCTAAAGCCTTTCTGAAGTGGGCTGTGCAAAACAAAGTTTATTTAATATTTCTAAGGCTGTCTTTGTAATTACAATGCTATTGTCACAACAACATGTGAACTCATCAGTGATGTGGAGGTACCACACTCCTTGCTCCAGTTCATGTAGGCCTACGGCTACTATTTCATTGTATTCCGATACTACTGGCAAACCAACCTCAAGCTTGGGTTTGGGCTTTCCAAACATTTGACATGCCTGACAGCTGTCAATTACCTGCTTTGGAATGGAAAAATAGTCTGCACCTTTGTTTCCTGAACTCCTGAGCAGTTTCTGAGTTTTTCAGTCAAAGCCTGCCGAAACTGCTTGTGAAGCTAGAGCAACACTTTACATTTCTCATCGGGGCCATGTTCTCTGTGACAGTTAGTTCTTCATTCTCACATTGATTCTCAGTAATGTCTTTGTAATGTATATATCTATTTCTATTAGAGCAATGACTCCCCTTAGCACTCTGTATGATCTGTTGTCTATGCATGCATATTGATCTGTTGTCTGCGATGGTACATTGTTCACTCTCCCTCTCTTGCTGCAATGTGAATACACCAGTTTAAACCATCTCCTGCATGAAGGCCTTTATTTAATCGATATGTACAGTGGCATGCAAAAGTTACTGTGAATAGCTAAGCGAGTAAAAAACGCCTTTTGGAAATCAGGTCATAAAGTTAAAGATGACACATTTCTTTAATGTTTCAAGCAAGATTACTTTTTTATTTCCATCTTTTACAGTTTCAAAATAACAAAAAAGGAAAAGAGCTCAAAGCAAAAGTTTGGGCACCCTGCATGGTCAGTACTTAGTAATGCCCCCTTTGGTAAGTATCACAGCTTGTAAATGCTTTCTGTAGCCAACTAAGAGTCTTTCAGTTCTTGTTTGGGGGATTTTCACCCATTCTTCCTTGCAAAAGGCTTTTAGTTCTGTAAGATTCTTGGGCCGTCTTGCATGCACTAACTCTTTTGAGGTCTATCCACAGATTTTCGATGATGTTTATGTTGGGAGACTGTGAGGGCCATGGCAAAACCTTCAGCTTGCGCCTGTAGAGATAGTCCATTATGGATTCTGAGGTATGTTTCAGATCATTATCCTGTTGTAGAAGCCATCCTCTTTTCATCTTCAGCTTTTTTACAGATGGTGTGATGATTGCCTCCAGAATTTGCAGGTATTTAATTCAATTAATTCTTCCCTCTACCAGTGAAATTTTCCCCATGCCAGTGGCTGCAACATTTGCCCAAAGCATGATCGATCCAGCCCCGTGCTTAATAGTTGGAGGTGTGTTCTTTTCATGAAATTCTGCACTCTTTTTTCTCCAAACATACCTTTGCTTATTGCGGCCAAAAAGTTCTATTTTAACTTCATCAGTGCAAACCACCAAAGATGTTATGCATGTGGCAGATCTTCCCATGATACAAATAACTACTAGTTCAAAGAAAAAGTCTGCAGAAAGTTTCATAGACTAGGTCACATAGAGAGAGAGTGCAAGTCAGACAAAAACCACAACTAAAGAGAAAAAAGACACTGAGTAAAAAGCTTCACACACAATGCTAAGCAAATGCATAAAGTGACCGAATGCAAAATAGACAACACAGTGTATGGCAAACATGAGCTGTCATGGCAAGAACTGCATAGTATTACTGAAGCAGATCACAAAATCGACTGGGTTGCAATAGATGTGTCAGATGTAGAACTGAAAATGGAGCTGGATACAGGGCCATCTTTGTCTATAATTTCAGAGGCTGACTACAATAGACTGTTTTCTAAGATATTATTCGAGAAGAAGACCTCAGTGATGGTAATGACTTACACAGGCAAAAAAAATGTGTCACTCAAAGACAAACTGAAAGTGAATGTGATGTATGGAGGCCAACACAGCAGTTAGAGTTTTATGTATTGAAAAGTGGAGGGCCAGTACTTTTTGGATGTGAATGGTTGAGAAAAATCCAACTAGACTGGCATTTAGTCAAAGGTTTCAATTGGCATCAACAGGCAACTGCAGCCCAAATCTTAGTACTAACCAGAGACTGTCATAGCAGCTTAATGCTAATGAGAAGGTGTTTGAGAAGGGTATTGGTACACTCAAGAGCATGAAGGCCAGAGTTGAACTGGATGAAGCAGCAACACCAAGATTCCATAAAGCACGTCCAATACCTTACGCACTAAAGCGTGCCCTAAAGTGGATGCTGGACTTCAGAGTTTGGAGGTGTCTGTAATTCTCTCCAAGGTTGAGTGGAGTAATTGGGCCATGCCCATTGTCCTGGTGATCAAGAAAGGAAAATCCAGAGACATTCGCATATGTGGGGATTTCAAGGTAAGCATCAATCCGATGCTGCGTACTGTGCTGTATCCCCTGCTACGGATAAAAGACATTTTGTTTCTTTGGCAGGTGGGGAATGGTTTTCAAAGACTGACTTGTCACAGGCCTATCTGCAAATAGAGATTGAGGAGTCAAGCAGCAAGTTCCTTACTCACAAGAGACTGTTCCACTATAATCATCTTGTCTTTGGCATCACATTGGCTCCAGCAATTTGGCAAAGAGCAATTCCAACTGCTCCAAGATCTCCCAGGAACACAATGTCACATTGATGGCATCATTGTGACCAGTAAGAATGATGAAGAGCACCTTCAGAACCTTGGTAAAGTGCTTACCAGGCTGAGTAAGTATAGCCTGCATGCAAAGAGAGAGAAATGTCAGCATTTCAAGAATGTGGAGGTTGGACAGGAGGTCCTTGCGCGTGTTTTCTGAGAAGACGAGTGGACACCCGGTAGGATATTTACAAGAACTGGACCACCAATGTATGCAGTTGTTGGAGATCAGACATGGAGATGTCGTGTGGACCAGATACTGGATACTCAAACAAAGAACATTCCTGAGTTGATTTAATCCGACAAGATGGATACATTACAATCACCGAACTTACCCCTCAGTGATGATCATGTTACTGACAGCAATATGACACAGGCAACTGAAGACATTGTCTTAGACAAGACATCTCCCAAATCTGATGCCACTCCACAGATTCAGAGGTGCTTTGCTGAAAGAACAACAGCGCCACTCAAAAGACTGAAGCTTCAGGAGAGTGAAGTTAGTTATGGACAGTTATTTGAATATAGTTTGTGAAAGGCAAATTGAATGTTTTGTATATATACTGTTTTATGTTACATTAATCTAAAGGGGGAGGAAGTGTAATATATGGATGTATTTCTTTTAGAACAATGACTTCCCTTAGCACTACATGTGATCTGTTGTCTACGCATGCACATTGTTCTCTCTCTCTCTCGCTGCAATGTGAATACACCAGTTTAAGCAATCTCCTGTATGCGACTTAATCAACATATAGTTGCACAGTCTCAACAGTCTTTATCTAGAATTTCCATACAGTAACATCCAGAACAGGTGACTTCAAGAGAGACCAGCTGTTGAAGTATCATTGTTTGGTCCTTCTCCATATCCTGTACTGTTCCTGCCATCTTTAGGGAAGTTTTACTTAAGAGTAGTGGAATGTTCACTAGTACCACCTCCATTTCAATGTAACAATTTATCTGCCCTATTTTGGTGGGAATTCTCACTTTTAGTAGAATATACAATACTTCTTTCTCCAACTTTGTCACTGTGTATATCTGTGCACACCGGTTTCTGCACTTCATTCTGGTTTAGTTCACTCACATATGTAACAAACCTTTTTTCTCCACACACTGCACATGCATGCTGTATCAATAACCAGTGGTTCCTAGAAATTCTATCACCAAAATCTCTGCATTAGACGTCTGCATTAGTAAGCGATTCCTTCACAAACATTGTTTTATGGCACTCGTCTACATCTTCAGATTTGTTATTTCCTTCAGTTTGCCTAACTTGCTCAGTTCTTTGCGGTCAATTTCTTGCCCAGCGCTAAGTAGTTTGACAAACTGAACATTTCAATCTCCTGCAATACTTGTTTAGTGAATTTGTGCCAGGTAATGGTACCCTCGGCTGGTCGCTCTGGGACCTACGCTTGCTGCACTCTCATTTCTGCTCAGTGAAGTATGCTGTTTGTTGACTCAAGCTAATTCCAGCTGTTGTCTTGGTGGCTTTTTTCTCCAAAACTCCTCTTCAATGCGATTTCTTAGATGCAAATGTAAGTTCTGTACATGCAGTTAACGCTAGCTGACTGTCCTTTATGTATAGACATGCAGTATCCAACAAATTAAAAGCAAATACTTTACTGTGTTAGGAAGCTCCACTTTGTTTTTATACATGTGACTGCACTTTTGTTCAAAATCAATAATATAATCCAGCCATATTTCTACAACAGTCTCTGGAAATTTTGTCAAAGTTTCAAAATCCCACATAAATCCAATCCTTTTCTTGCTGCAGAAAAACTGAGTCAAGTGCATTTATTAGCATAGACATAGAAACATAGAAAACCTACAGCACAATACAGGCCCTTTGGCCCATAAAGCTGTGCCAAACATGTCCTTACCTTAAACCTACCTAGGCTTACCCATAGCCCTCTATTTTTCTAAGTTCCATGTACCTATCCAGGAGTCTCTTAAAAGACCCTATCTTTTCCGCCTCTACTACTGCCAACCCATTCCACGCACTCACCACTCTCTGCTTAAAAATTTACCCCTGACATCTCCTCTGTACCTACTTCTAAGCACCTCTCATGCTAGCTATTTCAGCCCTGGCAAATAGCCTCTGACTATCCACACGATCAATGCCTCTCATCATCTTATACACCTCTGTCAGGTCACCTCTCATCCTCCGTCGCTCCAAGGAGAAAAGGCTGAGTTCACTCAACCTATTTTCATAATGTATGCTCCTCAATCCATGCAACATCCTTGTAAATCTCCTCTGAACCCTTTCTATGGTTTCCACATCCTTTCTGTGGTGAGGTGACCAGAATTGAGCACAGTACTCCAAGTGGGGTCTGACCAGGGTCCTATATAGCTGCAACATTACCTCTTGGCTCCTAAACTCAATCCCACGATTGATGAAGGCCAATGCACTGTATGCCTTCTTAACCACACAGTCAACCTGCGCAGTAGCTTTGAGTGTCCTATGGACTCAGACCCCAACACCTCTGTGATCCTCCACACTGCCAAGCGTCTTACCATTAATACTATATTCTGCCATCATATTTGACCTACCAAAATGAACCACCTCACACTTATCTGGGTTGAACTCCATCTGCCACTTCTCAGCCCAGTTTTGCATCCTATCAATGTCCCCCTGTAACCTCTGACAGCCCTCCACACTATCCACAACACCCTCAACTGAAATTCCCACTCTTCACTCTTTCACTCTTCCCAAAAGCAACAGTATAACATAAAGGGCCTGCTTCTTCTTTTTGAGCTCCACAACGCAGGTCCATATTTCAGTTTCATTTTTCCAGCTTTCATAAGGCTTGTTCTCGTAGAATGCGGGGGTGATCCTGTAATTGTAAACCACTCTCTGCTACCACAGTTAATGTTTGAACAACAAAGGCAAGATTTTCTTTTGTTTTAACAACTTGACTTTCTCCATTCATATTCAATACACAAAGGCTCCCATTTTCTTACCCCTAATATGCTTACTTTCTCCCCTCACATACATGCCCTTAACAGGGAAAGTGCACATCCAAACTAAATGCTTACATAGCCAAATGAACAGATCTCAACACTATCATCAATTCTGCCAATCTTTGCATCATTTGCGAACCAGCTGATGATACTGATCTGTGAGTCTTACTTTAGTGGTTGGTAAGTTGATGGAAAAGATCCTGAGAGTCAGGATTTATGAACATTTGGAGAGGCATAATATGGTTAGAAATAGTCAGCATGGCTTTGTAAAAAACAGGTCATGGCTTACGAGCCTGATTGAACTACTGAGGATGTGACTAAACATATTGATGAAGGTAGAGCAGTAGATGTAGTGTATATGGATTTCAGCGAGGTATCCTATGCAAGGCTTATTGAGAAAGTAAGGAGGCATGGGATCCAAGGGGACTTTGCTTTGTGGATCCAGAATTGGCTTGCCCACAGAAGGCAAAGAGTGGTTGTAAACAGGTGATATTCTGCATGGAGGTCGGTGACCAGTGGTGTGCCTCAGAGATCTGTTCTGGGACCCCTTCTTTTCATGATTTTTATAAATGACCTGAATGAGGAAGTGGAGGGATGGGTTAGTAAGTTTGCTGATGACACAAAGGTTGGGGGTGTTGTGGATAGTGTGGAGGGCTGTCAGAGGTTGCAGCGGGACATTGATGGGATGCAAAACTGGGCTGAGAAGTAGCAGATGGAGTTCAACCCAGATAAGTGTGAGGTGGTTCATTTTGGTAGGTCAAATATGATGGCAGAATATAGTATTAATGGTAAGACTCTTGGCAGTGTGGAGGATCACAGGGATCTTGGGGTCCGAGTCCATAGCACAATCAAAGCTGCTGCACAGGTTGACTCTGTGGTTGAGAAGACTACTGAACATTAGCCTTCATCAACCGTGGGATTGAGTTCAAGAGCCGAGGAGTAATGTTACAGCTGTAGAGGACCCTAGTCAGACCCACTAGGAGTACTGTGCTCAGTTCTGGTCTACAGGAAGGATGTGGAAACCATAGAAAGGGTGCAGAGGAGATTTACAAGGATGTTGACTGGAGCATGCCTTATAAGAATAGGTTGAGTGAAATGGGCCTTTTCTCCTTGGAGTGACGGAGGATGAGAGGTGACCTGATAGAGGTGTATAAGATGATGAGAGGCTTTGATCATGTGGATAGTCAGAGGCTTTTCCCCAGGGCTGAAATGGCTAACACAAGAGGGCACAGTTTTAAGGTGCTTGGAATTAGGTACAGAGGAGATGTCAGGAGTAAGTTTTTTTATGCAGAGAATGGTGAGAGTGTGGAATGGGCTGCCGGCGACAGTGGTGGAGGTGGATACGATAGGGTCTTTTAAGAGACTCCTGGATAGGTAGATGGAGCTTAGATAAATTGAGGGCTATAGGTAACCCTAGGTAATCTCTAAAGTAAGTACATGTTCATCACAGCATTGTGGGCTGAAGGGCTTGTATTGTGCTGTAGGTTTTCTATAGTTCTACCTTTCTATGACTCCCACATCCACATCCAAGTCATTCATATTACAAATATCAAAGATCTCTGCACATTACAAACACCAAGTCATTCACATCAAATATCAATGCCAGCACCACTAGTTACAGTAATTTGATCACAAATGGAATGTTGTACCATCACTCGCTATCTCCTTTGGCTATCCTGCCCTAGTTCCTAGGAGCCCTAACCTTTTACACCTGTCTCCCATGTAGGATCTTTTCAAACACCTTACTAAAGCACATACAAATCACATCTTTTACATTGACCTCAACCATACATTTTATCTCTTCAGAGAATTCACTCAATCTGTTCAGGCAGGATATGCCTTTGACAAACCCTGTTGGCTCTCTCTTTCTTTTCAAGTGAGTATTAATTATTTCCCTCATTTTTTAAAATCTTTTTTCTCTTCCCTCCTAGTGAATTTATTCTTAGTTGTCAAGCTTTTCCCTACTTTTTTTTTTGGAAAAGCAAACCACATTTGGAGTGTGTGGGGTGTCTAGGGAAGGGTAGCACCTCTGGTGGGAGGGCCTGCCGTGCCCCTTTTCACGGCAGCTCGTCCCCACCTGTCGCTCAGCACCCACCTGTGGCTCCAAGTAGCTGTAGCATGTGCAGCTGCCACACCCTGGTATACCATCTCGCCAGATGCGCCAAACCAGATGAGGGCAGCAGAGGGGTTTTCTATCCTTGGTGAGGTAGCGGATCTGTCTGTCCCAGCGTGTGAAGTATGGCCCTGGCAGATTGAGCAGAGGAGACCGATTAATGGACCAACAGTCAAGAAGGCAGGTCGGCAGGCGTGATGGAGCGCTAAGAGTACAACAAGGGACTTAAGCGTCCTGGTCATCCACCACAAGAGGTGGTAATCTCTTTAAGCTCACCCAGCAAAAGGCAAAGGCAAACCACTGCTGTAACCAGCCATGAACATGATTTCCCAATATGTCAGAGCGGCGTGGAGGAAAATCGTCTGCCAACTGGAAATTCCAGATGCGACCTAATGACAACGACGAAACAAGATTTGCTGTTCTCCTGTCATCTGGTTTCTTACATACGTCCAGGAAATCTTCAAAAATCCAGGCCAGAACCCCAGAAATCTTCCTGTAACAGACTGATACAAATCCCACACTGTTCAAGGGATTTAACCAGCTTCAAACTTCTTTATTTATGGTGATCTGCACTAGACTTTCCCCATCTTCTCACTGATTCTCTAAATGTAAAGTTTGTTTTCTTTGTGAATGCTAATGAAAAATGTTCATATTGGACTTTGCCTATACCTTCTGTCTTGACATGCAGATTGAACCTGTTGTTCCTAATTGGCTCTACTTTTTCCCTAGTTATTCTTTTGCCCTTAATTTAAGCCCTCCTGAAGACCTACCTTAATCGTGTCTGCCAATGATTTTTGTGCCCCCCCCACTTAATCTTCTTGATTTACAGAGCAACACCTCCCTACAGATGCTCTATACTTATAATTCTCTCATATATTTACTTTTCATTGTCTGGGTGTCAAATGTTAAAGAGAGAGGTCAGGAAAATCAGGTTGGGAGGGATAATAAATCATCTGTGATGGAATGGCGGAACAGACTCAATGGGCCTAATGGTCTAATTCTCCAATTATGTATGATCTTATATGCGTGTTCTCTTTATCAGATCCCCTACATTCCTCAACATCTGGGATCCCAGTACTTGTTACCCCTAACTTTTACCCTGACAGGTTATGTGTTGGCTTTGAAATCTTGTTACTTCTCCTTTAAATGCTTTGCACTTTGCAGATGTAGACATAACTGTAAGTAGGTTCACCCTGGTCAATCTTATCCTATTACATAATCATTTTAAAATACATATTTATGGCCACCATCCCTAAAATGCTCCTCCATTGACATTTGCCCCACTTGAGCAGTTACATTCCCCAGGATAAGGAAGAGTGATACCCTTTTCCCTATTGATCTACCTCTATACTGCTTCAAAAGGCTCTTCAGGACATACCTGAGAAGTTCTACCTCTTCTGAGCCTTTAAACCTAAAGCAATCCCACTTAATAGTTAGGAAGTTGAAATCCCCGAGTATGATAACTCTATTTTATTGATTTCTCTGCTATCTACCTTTACATTTGTTCCTTTGTCTCCTGTTGACTTTTAGGAGGTTGTAGCATTCTGCCCCCACCGCCAGAAAAGTGACGTATGTTTGCTTTTAATTGAAATCTACGTAACCTCATTTGAGGGTCCCTCTAAAATATCTTCCCTCAGTACTGAAGTAATGTAATCATTGACTAACGTTGCAATATCTTCTCTCATTTTTTTCCTTCCTCCTTCTCCTCCTCAGTCTTGCCTGAAAATTCTATACACAAGAATAATGTTAACAGTCTTGCCCATCTTTCATCCATGTCATGGCTATAGCATTAATATCATAGACCTCCACTCCCTTTACTTTGAATTTTGCTTTAATCAATTTTACTAATTATACTCCTTGCATTAAAATAAATGCAATTTAGGTTTGTATTCTATTCTTGTCCACTTGCTTTTTTATTCTGCTGACTAGATTTACAGTTATCTAGAGGAAAATAATTAATATCTCTGCATCTGAACAACTACTCTCAGTCCTAACTTAATTTCAGCATACCCCAAGAGCACTTGCGAACCTCCAAGCAAGGATGTTGATCCCAGTCTGTTTAAGATGCAGCTTGTACAGGTCCCATCTTCCCCAGAAATGGTCCCAATGATCCGGGAACCTAAAGCCCCGCTTCTACCACCATCCCTTCAGCCACATATTCATCCGACTTACCTTTCTAATGCTATACTCATTTCATCGTAGCATTGGAAGCCATCCAGAGATTACAAGTTTTTGAGGTGTTGCTTTATAAATAGCTGCCCAGCTTTCTAAATTCACATTGCAGAACCTCATTCCTTCTCCTATGTAAATTATTGTAACCAACATATACCACGACCTCTAGTTGTCCACCCTCACTTTTCAGAATATCTGCAGCCACAGACAATTCCTTGAATTTGGTACATGTGAAGAAACTTACCAACTTTCACTTGCTCTGTCCTGGTCCTGTTACCCAACCCTCCCTTCCCCATACCTGCCCTTACCACACACCCTTCATGGTGCCAACAACTGGGCTGTTACTGCTTTTCTTCCCAGGGAGGACATCCTCCCCCCCCCCCCAAATATGTCAGCTGGAGAGAGGAATGATCTCCATTATCGCCTTGCCCTGACCTCTTCCTGGTAGTGACCCATCTTCACTCTTTCTGTCCCTGTGGTGTGACCAGCTTGCAAGACGTCTTTTCTACGATATTTTCTATATTCTGCATGCTTCATATCAAGTCCACTGACAGTTCTGTCTGTTCTCAGCAGTCAGGACAGAACATGCCCCTATCGATGGCATAGTCATCAGCAACATTGGAAGTAGGTGAGCCCTAAGTGGAGAAAGCATCTGGAAGTAAAGGCAGGCTTGCTATCTGTGGGGAAAATCATTCATTATCAATTATTCTGAAGTTATTACATGTGCAGACAGAATACATTTTTCACATCCCTAAGGGAAGATTTCAGAAGCAGCAAGTCTCAAAGACTGGTTTGTTGTTAAGACTATTTTTGAATGAAATATCATGAGGAGGGTGTACTTTCAGAGTGAATATCAGAAGCAGACAAAATAAGGATCAGAAAAGGGATGCCAAACACTAACAATAGTGTTAATGCTGTGTACAAGAGGCACCACTGAAAACAGTTCAATTGACCTTTACTGGTCTGCTGAAGCAAAAGAAAATCTTTCTATTAAATCAATTAACTTTTTATCAATACTACTTAAAATCACTACCTTATTGTAATGTCTTTAAGCACTTTCAGAACTTGCCATTAGAGTTCATAGCCTAACCTTCACCTGGACTTTTTCTTTTAATCATCTTATCAGCATTTGGCCCACAATAAATCTCCCAAGTAACGTAGCTTTTTATTGAATATACTTGTCACATCCACTGTGGGGTTTCACACAGATAATTGGTTATTGTAGTACAGCATCTTAATAAATGGAGCTTCTAATGTTTTGTAAAAGAAACAAAATATTTATTGACAGCACTGTGCTGCAGTGCTCTATGATTCTAAGTATGAAATTATTCTCTAATTTTGACAGGCCAGGTTTCATCATAGGAAATAACTAATCATCTCCGCTTAAGGCAGACATTGGTTTACATTTAAAGCAGTCAATAAAACAATCCATTATAACCAGGAAATATAATTTACCTGAAGAAGATTCTCTAACTTTAGTAACTCCTTTGAAACCTTCAATATGATGAGCTGGATGCATTATTGTTTCTGTATTTTTCAAATCCTCTACTTCTGCCATAGGGGGTGTGAGATAACACAGCATAGGAGGCTGTTTATTGCATGATTCTTCACTCAGTGAAGCATCTAGTGAAACTTTTTCCCATGCCTTTTTTATCCCCTGAAAGCATTTTGTGATGGCTGAGCAATAGCACTCGCTTAGAAACTGCTATCCTTTTCTGGAGTCAGCCAAACTGCATCACTCATTACCATCGTAGCATAAACCACGCCAATTATTGTCTTCCTCCTGGACACCAGTTCAGATCTATCTCTCATAAGGATCTAACCACAAAAATTAAAGATATCCATGGAAGTTGAGGTATAGGACAAGTACGCTCCTGGACAGTGAATATGGTGTGATGATTTCTGGGAGACAGCAGATCAGATTAAAACTGATGAAGTAGACTGAGTCAGTTAATATATCAAGATTCATGAGATGAAATGATCTTGGGGGGTGCAAAGAGAATAGTAATTCAAGAGATGCTGAGTAGCTTGAATTACTATGGTAGAGCTTCATCCCTCTTGACATCTGCCTTTTCACACTTGCACATCTCCAATGACATCCAATGAGAACTGAGAGACTGTTGTATGCTACGTCTCACTGAAATGTTACTTACACCCTCCAGCTGACTGTGCTATTCAACCTGAGGAACTCTGAATTCATTGCATGGACTGTATGGTATTCTGAGGCAAAGGGTCTGCTTCTTAATCAACTGATTATGGTGTTTGGGGGTGACAGTTCAGCTGAGCCCCTGGTCACCCAACTTCGAATATCTAATGATGAAGTGGCATCCACACGAATTGTCATTGAAGTTTGTTTCAGCTATCCTGACAGCAGTCTACACCCCACCTCAGATAGACACAAACCCTGGACTCAATGAACTAAATTATTTTGTTTACAGACTTGAAATGGGATACCCAGAAGACCTCTTCATCATTGGCAGTAACTTCAACTAGGCCAACTTCAAGAGTGTGTATCACAATAGTACCAGCATGTCTCCTGACCCACCCGGGGCCCAAACACCTTTTCCCATTGCTGTACAACAAGCAAAAATACCTACAGAGCTACTCCCTGCAAATCAGTCCTCAGGCTCAGCTCCTACACCCTGCATACAAACAGAAACTAAAACAGGAGAATCCAGGAGAGAAAGTTGTACAGTTGTGGTCTGAAGAAACAGATTATGTTCAATGTGATTGCTTTGAGCTGGTAGACTGGTCTATCTTCAAAGATTGAGCTGCCAGCCTAGATGAGTATGTCACTACCATCATTGTCTTTATCAGCAAGTGTGTTGAGGACTGTGCACAAAAGAGGATAAAAAACCAGAAACCTTGGTGAACCCGGAGACACACTCTCTCTGAAGTCTATGTCTGCAACTTTTAAATCTGGTGATGCTAACCTTTATAAGAAATCACAATATGACTTAAAAGGTATCAGAGGTATCATTCCAAAATTGACTCTTAGTCCATCTGTCAGCTGCGGCAGAACTTACATCCTATTACAGGCTACAAAATATTGTCATGCAACATCATTGACAGCAACACATTACTTCCTGAAGAGTTTAACACCTTCTATGCATCTCTTGCACAGAAGGGAATGACCTGAAATGATGTAAAATCGGTCTTCTGGAGAAATTAACCCACAGTAAGCATCGGGCCTAGACAGTGTCCACGGCTGTGTATTTAACTCCTGTGCAGATCAGCTACCAGAGGTATGTGCGGATGTGTTTCACCTCTCCCACTTCAGGTTCTGGTTTCCTCCTGCATAAAGAAGACCACAATCTGTCATAATGGGGGCATTGGGAGCGGACCCAAATGCAAGACACAGACACTGAACTACCAGGAACAGGACAAGGCATGAGAAAGAAACGGGGAAGAGAGGAAGAAAGGATGCTGGACATGACACCAGCCCCGGATGAGACAAAGACTCTGGGCCTGGGCTAGGACCTGACTAGGATAGGGAACCAGGACATGGGACTGGGGACTAGGAGACTGGGCTTGGACTCCGAGCCAGAGACTGGACAAGGACACAGAACCTGGGTCTTGACTCGGGTTCGGACCCCAGAACTAGGCAAGGACATGACGAGGTTACAGGACAAGGAGAGGCAACAGGATTGGACATGAGACTCATGGACAGGACAAGAGAACTCCAGCACAGGATGAGGGAACCCCAGCACGGGTCTGGGTGAGGCACATGACAAGACGAGAACACAAAGCTGTGGCTTGGACAGGACAAGGACCTTGGATGTGACTAGGACGGGACGAGACCCCGAAGCCTTGACTTGGTTGAAGAAGAGACAGGAATGCAAAGCCTTGATTGAGGAAGAACAGGAATGCAGAACACAGAGCCTGGATCGAGGGAGGACAGGAACGCAGAACACAGAGCCGGGACCCCTCCTTGGTTACAGGACGTAGGGCCAGGACTCATAACACAGAACGTTGAACACAATGAGACAGGTCCCAACGCTAGATAGCGGCAAAACAGCCGGACCTAACTTGCGAAGGCACGGACACAGACAGACAGTTCCAAACAGGGTGAGGCCCCAGACACAGGCAAGGCGAGGCAAGGCTCCAGGCAGAGGGGAGGGGAAGGGAGGGGAGGGGAAGGGAAGGGAAGGGTGTTTGGACAGGAACAATCCAGCAGCCAGAGGCTGAATCCTGCAGTTATTTATGAAGCCAGCCCAAACAAGAATCAGCTGCCTCAACAGACACTATCATGCCGGTACCCAAGACAACTGAAGTAATGTGCCTTGATGTCAACTGCCCAGAGACTGTAACATCTACCATCATGAAGTGCTTTAAATGGAACACATCAATTCAAGCAGTCCAGACAATCTCAACTCATTGCAATTTGCCTACCATTGAAACAGGTCTATGGTGGACGTTATCTCCCTGGCCCTGCTGGAGCAGCTGGACAGTAAAGACACCTATGCCTGGCTACTGTTTATTGACTACAGTTCTGTCTTAAATATCGTTATTCCAGGAAACTCATCACTAAACTCTGGATGTTGACAATTAATGGTTTTCTCTGCTACTGGATCCTTGACTTTATGATCAAGAGACACAGAGGCCAAACTTGAGAAATCTTGTTTGGGTGGATGCTATGTGAAGTGTCCCTTATTAAAAATCAGTACCACGAAATAACAAACAGTACACAATATGCAATTAAACAATTGAGCTTTATAATTCCTAATTTGATTATAAGTTTAGTAAAGAAAACAAAAAGAAAAAAAAAATTGATGAAACATCCGAATGCACATGTTGGAGCTCACTGTTTTCCTCCTCTGGTCATTCTCCATCGATTTTCCCTAGGCATCATCAACTCCCGACCCCCTTCCATCTCCACTCAGTCCTGCAGTCTATGACTTCCCCATTCTGGCATCTTCTCTCTCTATCTTCTCTCGAACCAAGAGCCCACAAATTCCCTTCTCTCGGTCACATAAGAAAAAAACATTCCAAAGCCCCTGTTGTCTCCAGTCATGACCCAAACACTGCAGCTACAGAGAAACAGAAGATGACTTCTGAGGCACCTAGGCACGACTCGAGTGGCAGCAGTACTCTCAATGGATATGATTAAATATTCCCATTTCAGCCTGATACAACTAAAAAGAACAACTGCTTCCAAGGTCAGTACAGTCAACAAAGATGTCTTAATGCATTTAAATAAACTATTGCTGCTTAAAACCGATGGAGACAACATAGATTGGGGTAGGATACTTTGGAGGAAGCGTGGGTGCAGAGTGGAGTTACTAGTGCGTTTAAGGAAACAGGATTTTACACTCCCTATACTGACTTTCTTGCAGGCAAACGTGCGGTTTCTAGTGAATAAGATCAATGATCTCAGAGGTAAAGTGTTGAATCAGTGGGATATTAGGACCACGTGTGTCCTTTGTTTCACGGAATTCTTGTTAACCCCTTCTGTACTGGATGCAGCGATTCATACTGACCGGTTTACTATACACAGTCAGGATAGATATATAGAGTCTCTGAAAAGCAGAGGTGGAGGACTATGCCTCACGATCAACTCTTCTTGGTGCACAAATATAGTATGGTCCCAATTCTGCTCAGCAGATCTGGAATATCTAGCAGTTAAGTGCCTTCCTTTTTACCTACCATGGGAGTTCTCCGGGGTCATTTTGGTAGCAGTTTGCACTCTACCTCAGGTCAATGTCAAGCAGACATTAGATGATCTGAGCAAAGGGTTAAACATGCACAAAACAGCACACCCCACTGCTTTCACCATTGTTTTGGGAGATTTTAATCAGGCTAGTCTGAAAAAATCATTAAGCAATTATCATCAACAGATCACTTGCGATACCGGGGGAAACAACACACTGAACCATTGTTACACCACCATCAAGAATGCCTACCGTGCTGTTCCATGACCTCACTTCAGGAAGTCTGATCACCTGTTTGTACTTCTACTCCCTGAGCATAGGCAGAGACTGAAGACTGCAGCACTAGTAGTGAGGATGAAAAGAGTATGGACAAGACTGCTTTGAATCAGTGGACTGGACTGCATTCAGGGATTCATCTTCGAACCTGGATGAGTATACTGCAGTTGTTACTGACTTCATTAAAACCTGTGCGGATGAGTGTGTGCCTACAAAGACCCGCTGTACATTCCGAAGCCAAAAGTTGTAGATCCAGGAGACACATCATCTGCTGAAGGCTAGATCCATGGCATTCAAGGCTGGTGACCCAGCCCTGTACCAGAAAACCAGTTATGATTTGCGGAGGAGTATTTCAAAGGCAAAGAGACAATTTTGAATGAGGTTGGAGGCGACATCGGATGCACGGCAACTCTGGCAGGGTTTGCAAGACAGTACTTCCTACAAAGTAGGAATGGCAGCGATGCTTCACTACCAGATGAACTCAACGCCTTCTATGCACATTTTGAAAAGGATTTGAAAGGGAGAACAGAACTACAGCTGTGAAGATCCCTGCTGCACCTAATGACCCTGTGATCTCTGTATCAGTGGCCGATGTTCGGCTGTCTTTAAAATTCATGAACCCTCGCAAGGTGGAAGATCACAATGGAGTACCTGGTAAGGCTCTGAAACCCTGTGCCAACCAACTAATGGGAGTATTCAAGGACATTTTCAACCTCTCACTGCTATGGGCAGAAGTTCCCACTTGCTTCAAAAAGGCAACAAATATACCAGTACCTAAAGAGAATAATGTGGGCTGCCTTACTGACTATTGCCTGGTAGCATTCACATTGACAGTGATGAAATGCTTTGAGAGGTTGGTCATGAATAGACTAAACTCCTGCCTCAGGAAGGACATTGACCCATTGCAATTTGCCCATCGCCACAATAGGTGAATGGCAAATGTAATATCGATGGCTCTTCACACAGCTTTAGACCACCTGTACAGCACAAACACATATGCCAGGATGCTGTTCATCGACTATAGCTCAGCATTTAATACCATCATTCCCACAATCCTGATTGAGAAGATACAGAACCTGGGCCTCTGTACCTCCCTCTGTAATTGGATCCTCAGCTTCCAAACTGGAAGACCACAATTAGTGCAGGTTGGTGATAACATCTCCTCCTCACTGACGATCAACACTGGTGCACTTCATTGGTGTGTGCTTAGCCCACTGCTTTACTCTCTCTATACACATGACTGTGTGGCTAGGTATATCTTAAATACCATCTATAAATTTGCTGACGAAACAACCATTGTTGGTAGAACCTCAGGTGGTGATGAGAGGGCATACAGGAGTGCAATATGCCAACAAGTGGAGTGGTGCTGCAGCAACAACCTGGCATTCAACATCAGTAAGATGAAAGAGCTGATTGTGGACTGCAGGAAGGGTAAGTTGAAGGAACACATACCAATCCTCATAGAGAGATCAAAAGTGGAGAGGGTGAGCAGTTTCAAATTCCTGGGTGTCAAGATCTCTGAAGAATTAACCTGGTCCCAACAAATCAATGTAGTTATAAAGATGTGGTTATAAACATATACTTTATTAGGAGTTTGAAGAGATTTGGCATGTCAACAAATACACTCAAAAACTTCTATAGTTGTACCTTGGAGAGAATTCTGACAGGCTGCATCACTGTCTGGTATGGAGGGGCTACTGCACAGGACTGAAAGAAGCTGCAGGAGGTTGTAAATCTAGTCAGCTCCATCTTGGGTACTAGCCTACAAAGTACCCAGGACATCCTTAGGGAGCGATGTCGCAGAAAGGCAGCGTCCATTATTAAGGACCTCCAGCACCCAGGGCATGCCCTTTTCTCACTGTTACCATCAGGTAGGAGGTACAGAAGCCTGAAGGCACACACTCAGTGATTCAGGAACAGCTCCTTCCCCTCTGCCATCTGATTCCTAAATGGACATTGAACCCTTGGACACTACCTCACTTTTTTTTTAATATACCGCATTTCTGTTTTTTTACATGATTTTTAATTTATTCAATATACATTTACTGCAATTGATTTACTTACTATTTATTATTATTTTAATTTTATTTATTATTATTTTTTCTCTTCTATATTATGTATTGCATTGAACTACTGCTGCTAAGTTAACAAATTTCATGTTACATACCAGTGATAATAAACCTGATTCTGATTCTGATTCTGACATTAGCAGTGAACCCTTTCCCAGGGCATTATATGCTCCCCTACCAAACTTAGTCATGTCCTCATGACTTTGCCAATCTTTCCTGCAGTACACAAAGTCCAAGCCAAGTGTAAAAGGCAGTGACATAGATCCCCAAAATGGTAGGGGCCACACTGTGTTCTCCCAGTGCTACGTAGGCCAACCTATCTGGTGGTCTTCTGATTCTGCATCTGGGGCCTTGGCCAGGTGATCACCACCTCTAACTTAGCCAGATCAGTAGCTAGTCCATACCAGGAGACTATGTGCCCAACGTAGCTAACAGATGTCTTGCAGAACTGGCATTTGTCCAGGGAAAATTTTAACCCTTCAGCTTTCAGGCAGCCCAGCACCTTCAGTAGTCTCCCTTCATGTTCTTCCAAGAGGGGCTCAAACACTATGAGGTCATCAATGCCTCAAGCAAATTCATATCCCCCACAGTCTTCTCCATGACCCACTGGAAGGTTGCAAGGTTCCCGACATGCCCTGGGGCATCCTTTCGAACTGGAAAAATCCCAGGGACATTTGAATGCCGTTTTCTCTTTGTCAACCTCATTCATGGGGATCTGGTAATATCCAGCACACTGAATCACTTCACACCATTCAGATACTTCGCACATCTTTGATCCTTGGGACTGTATACTGGTCAAGAACGGTAAGCCTGTACAGAATCCTTTTAGTCCACACTTACGTGTACCTTCCCATTCTTCTTTCTGGCCTCTAATATTGGGGACGCATAGGAGCTTTGGTATTCAGTGATGATACCAACTTCCTTCAATTTACACAAATGTTGCTGAACATCTTCCACCTCGGCAGGGGCCAGTCATTGCGACCTTTCTCTAAATGGAGTGTCCACACTCACCTGGATAGTGTGACGAGTGTTCTTGGAACAACTTCCATCAAACTTGCCAATGGAAAAGACACCTGCCAGCTTCAACATCTTCTCTAAATACCTCCTCTCACAACCCTCAGGAACCAGAGAGTCCCCAAAGTTGAATGACTCAGTGGTCAACTTCCCCCCTTTTCCAATAGATTCTCCCTGGCTTGTCTCACAGGGACACTAGACATTACCGTCACCGGGAACAGATGCACCAGGGGCATCTCCTGCTTGAAGGTGACCTCCCTCTTCGTAGTGTTCCTGACAATCACTGCCATCCTGCTCGCCTGTACAACCAAGGGCTTTTGCAGTTTGGGCCTCACCAGTACCCCAATAGGGAATCCTGACCCCCCCCACCCCCATGGTCTTCCAGAGCGTCCAGTAAGAGGGCCTCGCCCTCAGGCACTCCAGGAAATTTAGGGGTCCCCATCACTCTCGCTACTTCCCCCAGGCTTTACAACCATTGGCTTTGACTGGGTGAACCACACAGTCCCTCGTTTAAATTCAGTATCCAGCCCAATGCTGCCATGCACTTCCTCAAAAGCAGCTCAAAACACTGGCTGCACAGACAATGTTCCCAGAAAGCTCTCCCCAGCCTTCTCCTTGCAGGCCCCCATGAGTTTCCTCACCAGAGGAGTGTTGGCCACTATCAGAATTGAAACGACGCCCTTCTCAGTGGGGTCCGGACAAACCAGCACTAATGTATCAAGAGTCTCAGCCACTCCCACATTGGCCTCCAAGAACCCCAGCTTCACTGACAAATAACAGTGGTATGGATAATCACCAACACTGAGACCCCAGATCTCCAGTGCCCTGAATGGTGTCAAGGATAAATGCATCAGATACCAGTTGTAAAATAAATGGTACGACAATGTGACCTGTGACCCGGTGTCAAGTATGGCTTTAGCATAAATACCCTCCATCCGTAGCGACGTACTGGGGCATAATCCCAATAAACCTTCAGGAATAGGGCCTTTCACTTTTGGGGGTTCCTTGGTATATTGCTGGGAATGTGTTCCCCCAGAGACACCAGGCCATTCCCTCATCGAGTCCCTTCTAAGTTTTCCCAATGGCTCTTCCTGCTTAGGTACGCAGAGGCTCACTCTCCTTGTTGCGTGACACCGGCGGCTAGCAGTTCTCCACAGTGTTCGTCCCCTTAGAGGATCTACCTCACTACCAGCTCCATTGGGTTTCCTGTCATGCCAAAGGCATTTTCCAGTGCTCATATGTAATTGGCAGCAGCCCACCCGCTCAAACTCTCAACCAATCTCTGTCGCTTTACGTCATCAGAGCACTGCCACTTATCTAACAACTGAGAGGACTGGTCCACCTAAGTCTGATACTCCTCTTCCCCATTAGGGCTGGGAGATATTCCAGAGAATCTGCGGAGCCGACCATAGCTGGAACTTTGGAAATGGGCATTTTTCCATTTATTCAGCGGAGCAGTAAGGGCAGATGCTAACTCAGAATTCCCACTCTACCCTCGGGGATGAGGGTTATTTAGACATTCCAAATCCAACCACTCTTTCCCCTTACTCCTTAGAAATGATAGAACCCTGTCTTTGAAGTATCCGCCCCCCTGCTTTGGGAAACTCGGCATGCTCGGTGAACATTATGTCAGTGCTAGTCTGCAGTAAAACGAGGTCTGTGCCTACCATTTTATCAAAACTCCACCCGCAATTTTAACAGAACTTAACAGACGAATTAACAATTCATCCGGAGTGCGAATATCTGCACAACTCAACACGCATGCATTAGTTACCGGTAACCCCTGTGGAAGAAGACCTCTGCTCTACCCTGGCAGCATCCATAGTAGCACAGACTTAAAACACAACTCACTGGTTCAATGCTCAGGGAAATCACACTGCATCCAATGAAATCAATCCCGAACGATACCCGCACAATTGTAACAGAGAAACATAAAAACATGGAAAACCTACAGCATAATACAGGTCCACAATGCTGTGCCAAACATGTCCCTACCTTAGAAATTACCTAGGGTTATGCATGGCACTTTATTTTTCTAAGCTCCATGTACCTATCCAGGAGTCTATTGAAAGACCCTATCGTATCTGCCTCCACCACCATCACCGGCAGCCCATTCCACATGCTCTCCTCTCTCTGCGTAAACTTACCCCTCCTCTGTATCTACTTCCAAGCTCCATAAAACTGTGCCCTCTCGTCCTAGCTATTTCAACCCTGGAGAAAAGCCTCTGACTATCCACATGATCAATAGCTCTCATCATCTTATGTAAATCTATCAGGTCACCTCTCATCCTCCATTCCTCCAAGGAGAAAAGGCCAAGTTCACTCAACCTATTCTCATAAGGCATGCTCCCCAATCCGGGCAACATCCTTGTACACCTTCTCTTCACCTTTTCTACGGTTTCCACATCCTTCATGTAGTGAGGTGACCAGAACTGAACACAGTACTCCAAGTGGGGTCTGACCAGGGTCCTATATAGCTGCAACATTACCTCTTGGCTCCTAAACTTAATCCATGATTGAAGAAGGCCATGCACTTCTTAACCACTCAGTCAACCTGCACAGTCACTTTAAGTGTCCTATGGACTCAGAGCCCAAGATCCCTCTGATCCTTCACACTGCCAAGAGTCTTCAACTTTTCAGGCCGAGACCCTTCGTCAGGTCTAAAGAAGGAGGGGGCAGGGACCCTATAAAGAAGTTGGGGGGAGGGTGGAATGTGCCAGGTGAAAAACCAATCAGAGGAAAGATCAAGGGGTGGGGGAGGGGAAGCAGGGAGGGGATAGGCAGGAGAGGTGAAGAAGGAATCGAATGAGAAAGCACTATGGGTAGTAGAAGGCAGAATCATGAGAGAGGTGATAGGCAACTAGAAGAGGAGACAGAGTGAAAGTGGGATGGGGGAAGGGAGGGGGAGGGAATTACCAGAAGTTGGAGAATTCGATGTTCATACCAAGCGGCTGGAGAGACTACTCAGATGGTATATGAGGTGTTGCTCCTCCAACCGGAGTTTGGCCTCATCATGGCAGTAGAGGAGGCCATGATTGGACATATCTGAATGGGAATGGGAAGCAGAGTTGAAGTGGGTGACAACCGGGAGATCCTGTCTGTTGTGGCAGACGGAGCGGAGGTGCTCGACGAAGCGGTCCCCCAATCTGTGTCGGGTCTCGCCGATGTAGAGGAGGCCACACTGGAAGCACCGGATGCAATAGATTACCCCAACAGACTCACAACACCTCATATACCGTCTGGGTAGTCTCTAGCCACTTGGTATGAACGTTGAATTCTCCAACTTCCGGTAATTCCCTCCCCCTCCTTTCTCCATCCTACTTTCACTTTGTCTCCTCTTCTAGTTGCCTATCACCTCTCTCATGATTCTGCCTTCTTCTACTACCCATAGTGCTTTCCCCTTGGATTCCTTCTTCACCTCTCCTGCCTATCCCCTCCTTGCTTCCCCTCCCCCACCCCTTGATCTTTCCTCTGATTGGTTTTTCACCTGGCACATTCCACCCTCCCCCCCCCACCTTCTTTATAGGGCCCCTTCCCCCTCCTTCTTTAGTCCTGACGAAGGGTCTCGGCCTGAAACGTTGACTACTCCTTTCAACGGATGCTGCCTGACCTGTTGAGTTCATCCAGTTTGTTTGTACGTGTTGATTTGACCACAGCATCTGCAGTGTACTTTGTGTTTACTGCCAAGAGTCTTACTATTAATAGTATATTCTGCCATCACATTTGACCTTCCAAAATGAAACACCTCACACTTATCTGTGAACTCCATCTGCCGTTTCTCAGCCCAGTGTTCCATCCTAATGATGTCCCGCTATAACCCCTGATAGCCCTCCACATTATCCACAACACCCCCCAACCTTTGTGTCATCAGAAAATTTACTAACCTATCCCTCCACTTCCTTATCCAGGTCATTTATAAAAGTCATGGAATGTAGGGGTCCCAGAACAGATTCCAGAGGCACACCACTGGTCATTGACCTACATGTAGAATATGACCCATCTACAGCTACACTTTGCCTTCTGTGGGCAAGCCAGTTCTGGATCCACAAAGCAATGTCCCCTTGGATCCCATGCCACCTTACTTTCTCAATAATCCTTGCATGGGGTACTTTATCAAATGACTTGCTTAAATCTATATACACTACATTCACTACTCTACCTTCATCAATATGTTTAGTCACATCCTCAGAAAATTCAATCAGGCTCGTAAGGCACGAGCTGCCTTTGACAAAGCCATGCTGACTACTCCTAATCAATTTATGTCTCTCCAAATGTTCATAAATCCTGCCTCTCAGGATATTCTCCATCAACTTACCAACCACTGAATAAGACTCACTGGTCTATAAATTCCTGGGGTATCTCTACTCCCTTTCTTGAATAAGGGAACAACATCTGCAACCCTCCAATCCTCCGGAACCTTTCCCGTCCCCATTGATGATGCAAAGATCATCACCAGTGGCCCAGTAATCTCCTCCCTCACCTCCCACAGTAGCCTGGGGTACATCATGTCCAGTCCCAATGACTTATCCAACTACTTGGGCTATTCCTCTTCCCACTCTGTCTCTTGCAAAACATGCTAACCCCTTCTCGCAATTCCTCCGCCTCTGCCGCATCTGCTCTCAGGATGAGGCTTTTCATTCCAGGACGAAGGAGATGTCTTCCTTTTTTAAACAAAGGGGCTTCCCTTCCTCCACCATCAACTCTGCTCTCAAATGCATCTCTCCCATTTCCCGCACACCTGCTCTCACCCCATCCTCCCGCCACCCCACTCGGGATAGGGTTCCCCTTGTCCTCACCTACCACCCCACCAGCCTCCGGGTCCAACGTATAATTCTCCGTAACTTCCGCCACCTCCAATGGGATCCCACTACCAAGCACATCTTTCCCTCCCCCCTTTCTACTTTCCACAGGGATCGCTCCCTACGCGACTCCCTTGTCCATTCATCCCTTCCATCCCTTCCCACCGATCTCCCTCCTGGCACTTATACTTGTAAGCGGAACAAGTGCTACACCTGCCCTTACACTTCCTCCCTCACCACCATTCAGGGTCCCAGACAGTCCTTTCAGGTGAGGCGACACTTCACCTGTGAGTCGGCTGGTGTGGTATACTGCGTCCAGTGCTCCCGGTGTGGCCTTTTATATATTGGTGAGACCTGACGCAGACTGGGAGACCGTTTCGCTGAACACCTATGCTCTGTCTGCCAGAGAAAACAGGATCTCCCAGTGGCCACACATTTTAATTCCACGTCCCTTTCCCATTCTGATATGTCTATCCATGGCCTCCTCTACTGTCAAGATGAAGCCACACTCAGGTTGGAGGAACACCTTATATACTGGCTGGGTAGCCTCCAATCTGATGGCATGAATATTGACCTCTCTAACTTCTGTTAATGCCCCTCCTCCCCTTCTTACCCCATCCCTGATATATTTAGTCTTTTTTCCCCCCTCTTTTTTTTCTCTCTTTCTACCCATCACTCTGCCTGTTCTCCATCTCCCTCTGGTGCTCCCCTCCTTCTTTCTTTCTCCCTAGCCCTCCCGTCCCATGATCCTTTCCCTTCTCCAGCTCTGTATCCCTTTTGCCAATCACCTTTCCAGCTCTCAGCTTCACCCCACCCCCTCCGGTCTTCTCCTATCATTTCGCATTTCCCCCTGCCCCTCCTACTTTCATATCTCTTATTATCTTCCCTTTCAGTTAGTCCTGACGAAGAGTCTCGGCCCAAAACATCGACAGTGCTTCTCCCTATAGATGCTGCCTGGCCTGCTGTGTTCCACCAGCATTTTGTGTGTGTGACTTATCCAGGCTGATGCTTTCCAAAAGGTCTGGCCAGCTGTGTTAATCTAAGGGGGAGACAGCCTCCAGCTCAGTCAAACTTGAGAAATCTAGTTTGGGTGGATGCTGCGTGATGTATGCCCTGTTACAAATCAGTACCATGAAGTAACAAAGTACACAATATGCAGTTAAATAATTGAGTTTCATAATTCTTAATTTGACTATAGGGTCAGTAAAGAAAACAAGAGGGAAGATGGCCCGTTTTAATGAAACAATCTAATGCACACATTGGAATTCACTGTTTTCCAATCTAGTCGTTCTCCATCAATTTCCCCGTGGAGTCATCGACTCCCAACCACATTCGAAGTTCGCTCAGTCCTGCAGTCTACAACTTCCGCATTCTGACATCTTCTCTCTTCATCTTCTCTCAAACCAAAAGCCCACAAGTTCCCTTCTCTCAGTCACGTAAGAAAGAAAAACACCTCCCCTCATTGGCCAGCATACATTCCAAAGCCCCCGTTACCTCTAGTCATAACCCAAACACTGCAGCTACAGAGAAACCCTTACATTAGCGGTGAACCCTTTCCCAGGGTGTTACACTCCAAAGGTTCTTGGCCTCCTCTGGAAGTAGAAGCGACTATGACCCTTATTCCGCACCTCTGTGTTGGTGCTCTGCTCAAAGCTGGAACCCAGGTGCACCCCCAGATACTTGTAGTTTCTCACAACATCCATGTCCTCACCATCAACAGTGGAGGCTTTGTCTTCCTAAAGTCCATTATCATCTCCCTGTCTTTCTGATGTTGAGCTGCAAATGATTTAACTTGCACCATTTGACAAAGTGCTCCATGAGGACCCTGTATACACCCTCCCTTTATACACCCAATTATTGGCGAGTCATCAGAGACTTCCTGCAAATAGCATGACTCAGTGTTGTGTTTAAAGTCCAAGGCATACAGGGTAAAAGATACCGTTAAACAGGAAATAGTGCAAAGGAGACTTATGAAGATGTTGCCATGACTCACAGGACAGAATTATAGAGTGAGTCTGAACAGTTTAGGAGTTTTTCATTGAACAGCAGAGAAATGAGTGATCTTACAGAAATGCATAGATGAGGTGGCAGAATAGCATAATAGCACGACGTTTACAGTACCGACCACTGTCTGTAAGGATTTTGTACATTCTCCCTGTGACCAAATGTGTTTCCTGTGATGCTCCGGTTTCCTTCCACAGTACAAAGTTGGACTGGTTTGCTGGTTAATTGGCAATTGTAAATTGTCCTTTGATTAGGCTAGGGCCAAATTGTATTTTTTTGGATTGTACAGTTCAAAAGGCTGGAAGGACCTGTTCTGTACTGGACCTCGATCAATGTGCAGAGTCTTTTTCCCCGGGTCAGGGAATCAAGGTCATGGGATTAAAAGTGAGAGAAGAGAGATTTATTAGGAAATCTTTTCTCCTAGAGGGTAGTCAATATATGAAAGGAGCTGCCAAAGGAAATGGTTAAGACAGCTACATTAACATTTAATATGTACTTGGACAGGTACTGTACATGGACAGGAGAAGTTTAGAGTGATAGAAGTAAAACATAGAAGTAAAATGGGTTAGCTTCAACAGAAATTTTGGTCAGCAAAATCTACTTAGCCTGAAGGGTCTGTTTTTGTGTTGTAAACTTTAATTAACTAAATATTATTACAAGTCCTCTGTATGTGGCTTCTAATCCAGCAAGTCATTTTACAGCAACATAGAGGCATGCCTAGGAGAACTGCTGCCTCTCATCAAAATCAAACTGAATTACATCCTGACCTTGGTGGCTGTCTGTGTGTTTACAAGTTCTCTCTGTGACTGTGTAGGTTTCTTTCAGATGCTCTGATTTCCTCCCATTTCCCAAAGTTAAATGGCCTCTATAAATTGCCAAAGTGTGTGGGTGTGTGGTACAGTTCAGGAGGAATGGTGGGAGAAGATAAGTGGATATGGTGTAGACAGGTGGTTAATGGCCAGCATAGACTTGGTGAAATGCAGGACCTATTTCCATCCTGTATATCTAAGTCCAGTGTGGTGTCTTCACATAATCTTCTTTTATAAATTATGGTTAACTACACACCCTTTTAGCAAAGAGCTGTTGTCCAAAATCTGGTGATTATACACCAAAATTGAATGTTAGAAATAGACAAAGTTGGTGCTTTCCTACAAGCATAGAGTAAATTATAATTTATTGATGTCAAAGATGTGTAATCATGTATAAAGAAAGCCATTATCGTGATTATTTACAAAATTTGAAAGGAGTTTCTAATTCTATTATAAAATAAAATGTGAAAATTAACATAATATTCATTAGTTCAACTTTAGTGCATCCATCTTCTAATTATTATTTCGATGGAACGCAACTGTTGAAACACATAGTACTTCTGGGAATTACATTGAATGGAACTCAATTAATTGTTAATCATCTGTGATAGTAGATATGATATTATCTTGATATGTTTTGCATTGTTTCATAACATCCTTTCAATAAAATCACTAACATGTTAAAATAAACCCTTAACACTTTCATTAATATAGTGGACAGGAAAATTCCAATTGTATGAACAACATCACCTGTCATTTCTAGGATAAACGTGTGATCTTCAGAGTATGTGTTAGCAGGGGTAAACATTGGTGCATCATGTGATTATTTTCCAGTCTGTCCCTATGACAAGTACAGTATCTAGCTGCCAAACCATGCCTCAACATATTTGGAATATTTCTATTTCCTGCACACACTGCATAACTAATAAAGCAGGAGGTTTTGGATTTTAAAATAGAATACAAGTGTAGGTTACGAATATAATCACAAGCAGAGAAAAGTTCTGTGTTTTAGGCATTTTCCTCAATGTCTTTTAGCTGTGAGGTTATAGAGAGGCCCTGGTGGAGCAATTAATTACTTTAGCAGTGGGCATATGGAAGGAAATAATTTCCTTAACAAGAAAATACCTTTAGCACAGTCAGCAAGTAGTTCAATTACACTTGGATCAAAAAGGGACAACAGATCTAATGAACATCAAGGAAATAAGACAGTCTGCAGTTTGACATTTACTCTCCTAAGTGTTTCAGAGTGTGATTTAGGTCAATCAATAGCAACCAGTAATGTTTGTAATTGCATTAATGTTCCATCAGAGCCAGCTTCTGACTAAGGTCTAAATCTAGTGCTCTGAAATTTCCAATGTGACCTGTCTCAGTATCTCCTTCTATGTAATGTCTTAGATATTAGAATAATTGATAATTTAAACAAGCAACAAAGATACATTATAAATGAAGGAGCTTACAATATGAACTAATCTTTCTTCCCGAGGCCTTCTTTCCAGTACTTTCAGAAACATGTATGATAGGCATTGTCCTAATTGAGCATGGGCAAAGACCACAAGACTGCAAGACAAAGGAGCAAAATTAGGCCATTCGACCCATTGAATCTGCTCTGCTATTCCATGTTGAATGACTTATTATCCTTCTCAAACCCATTCTTCTGCCTACTTCCTGTAACCTTTGATGCTGTTACTAATCAAGAAAATAGCAACCTCTGATTTAAATAAATCCAATGTCTCGGCCACCACAGTCACCTGTAGTAATAACTTCCACATATTCACCATCCTCTTTCTAAAGAAATTCCTTCATTCATGGGATCATTCTTGTGAATCCTGTCTGGACCTTCTCCAATGCTGAACATTCTTTGTTTGATAAGGGGCCCAAAATTATTTGCAATACTCCAAGAATGGCTGGAATAATGCCTTATAAAGCTTCAGCATCATATTATTACCTCTAGACCATAAAACATCTAGGACACCTAACTAATCAAGAGCTAATCAACCACCTCTTTAAAATATACCCAAAGACTTGGCCTCCATAGCCACCTGTGGGAAAGAATTCCTGATTTACCACCCTCCAGCTAAAGATATGCCACCCCCATCTCTGCCCTAAATTGACATCCCTCTATTATAAAGCAATGCCCTCTGGTCTTAGACTCCCTGACTATAGGAAACATCCTTGCCAAATCCAATCTATCTAGGCCCAAAGCCATCAAAAACTCCTCATATATTAAACATTTCATTCCTGGAATCATTCTTGTGAACCTCCTCTGGACCCTCTCTGATTTCAGCACATCTTTTTGTATACAAGGGCCTCGAAATTGCTCACAATAATCTACGTGTAGTCTAACCAATGCCTTATAAAGCTTCAGTGGTAAAATTGTTATTTTAGTCCTCTTGAAAGGAATGCTAACATTGCATTTGCCTTGCTTATCAGCAACTCAACTTTTAAGTTACCCTTTAGGAAATCCTTTACAAGAGTCCCAAGTTCCTTTGCACCTCTGATTTTAGAATTTTTGCCCCATTTAGAAAGTAGTCAAAGGTTTCAAAGGTACGTTTAATGTCAGAGAAATGTATACAATATACACATATACAAACACCTCTCTGCATTTATTCCTTCTAAAGTGCATGAGCATACACTTCCCTACACTATGTTCCATATGCAACTCCTTTGCCTCTTCTCCCAATCTGTCTCAGTCTTTCTGCATGCTCCCTGCTTCCTCAGCACTAGTTGCACCTCCACCTACCTTCGTATCATCTGCAAACTTGACCACAAAGCCATCGATTCCATCATCCAAATCACTGAAAAGCAGTACAAAATGAAAAGAAGCGGTCCCAACACAAACCCTTGTGGAACACCACTAGTTACTGGCAGCCGACCAGAGGAGGTCCCTTTTATTCCCACTCTGTCAGTTGCCAGTCAGCTAATCTATCCATACTCATATATTTCCTGTAACACCATGGGGTCTTATCTTGATAAGCTATCTCATGCGCTGCACCTTATCAAATCCTTTTTGAAAATCCAAGTAAACAACATTCACTGAGTGACCTTTGAATACCCTACTTTTTATTTCCTCAAAGAATTTCAACAGATTTGGCAAGTAACATTTCCCCTTAAGGAACGATGTTGACTTTGGCTTATTTTATCATGTCCCTCCAAGTATCCCTAAACTTCATCCTTAATATGGCCTCCAATATCTTCCCAATGGCTGAAGTAAGGTTCACTATCTTATAAATTCCTTTATTCTGCCTCTATCCATTCTTAAAGAGTGAAGTGACTCCTTAGGAACCATTCCAGAATCTAGTGACTCTTGAAAGATCATGACCTATGTCTCCACAATCTCTTCAGCTTCCTCTTTCTGAACCCTTGTGTAGTCCATCTGGTCCTGGTGAATATCTACCTTCAGATCTTTCAGTTTCTCAAGCATCTTCTCCTAAGTAATACTAGCTACACAGTCTTCTGCCCCTGACACTTGAATTTCTGGCATATTTCTACTGTCTTTCACAGCAAAGACTAATGCAAAATACTAACTCCGTCCATCATTTCTTTGTCCCGCATTGCTACCTTTTCAGTGTCATTTTTCAGCAGTCTGATATCAACACTTGATTCTCTTTTACTCTGTTCAGATATATAAAGTCCTTTGATATCAGCTTTTATATTATTGGCTAGCTTACCTTCATATTTCATCTTTTCTGTCCTTATGGCTTTTTATTTGCCTTCTGTTGGTTTTTAAAGGCCTCCCAATCCTCTAACATCCCATTAAGTTGTGCTATAGTATATGACCTCTCCTTTGCTTTTATGCTGTCTTTGACTTTCTTTGTCTCCAATGCTTGCCTCATCCTCTTTTGAGTACTCCTTCAGCTTTGGGATATATCTATTCTTCAACCTCCAAATTGCCCCCAGAAAGTCCTGCCATTGTTGTTCTGCCTTCATTGCTGCTCTGGTTCCCTTCCAATCAAATGCAGATAGCTCCTCCCTCATGCATCTGTAATCCCCTTTACTCCACTGTAGTAATGATACAGATGATTTTAGCTTCCCCCTCCAAACAACAGGGTGAATTCCATCATATTATGAACACTGCCTCCTAAGGATTCCTTTACCTTAAGTTCCTTAATAATATCTGGTTTTATTTACTCAACATCCAATCCAGGAGTGCCTTTTCTCTTGTGGGCTCAACTGCAAGCTGCTTTTAAAAGCTGTCCTGTAGGCCTTCTGTGTTAATGCATTGCCTAGTGGATGAAAGCATCGGTCTAGTAACCTGAAAGTCACCGGTTTGAGCCTCAGCTGAGGCAGCGTGTTGTGTCCTTGAGCAAAACACTTAACAACACATTGCTCTGCGACGACACCAGTGCCATGCTGCTCGTGTCCTAGTGCCCTTCCCTTGGACAACATCGGTGATATGGAGAGGGGAAGGCTTGCAGCATGGGCAACTGCCGGTTTCCCATACAACCCTGCTCAGGCCTGCACACTGGACACCTTCCAAGGCGCAAGTCCATGGGCTCACGAGACTAATGGATGCCTATAGGCATTCTACTGACTCCCATGCTTGGGATCCAGCACCAATCCGAGATTCCCAATCTACTTGCATGTTGAAATCCCAATCATAACATTGCCATTATTACAGACTTTTTCTATCTCCCATTGTAATTTGTATCCTACATCCTGGCTACTGTTTGGTGGGTTGTACATTACTCCCATCAGTGACTTTTTGCCTTTGCAGTTTCTGAACTCTGCTGACAAGGATTCTACATCTTCCAGTCCTATGACACCTTTTTCTATGGATTTGATTTCATCTTTTTTGCCAACACAGCCATCCCATCCCTTCTGCCTACCTGCCTGTCCCTTCAACATAATATATATCCTTGATGTTAAGCTTCCAACTATGATGTTCTTTCAGCCATGGCTCAATAAAGCCCTGAATATCATACCAGTCAATCTCTGTCTTTTCTTGGGATCCAGCATCAACCTAACTTTCTCAATCCACAAGCAACATTTATTATTCACATACTTGAAGCATATGTTACATATTACTTTTAATAATGAAACATGAGAAAAACAGTATTTGAATAATAGTACAATCTCACCATAAGTTACTCAGGCATAAACTTCCCAGGATATTTGATTTGACTCACTGTCCATTCTGATTCTGATCTTAATTGACTGTCGTTCTCCATGGGCCTTTTGCCGAGCTATATAATTGCTCTGCATTCTGCTTTCCCTCAAGTTTCTGTCAAGACTCTGGTTTTCCTGAAATGGCAGTTTCTCCACACCACAAACTCCTATGATGTGTGTGACATTCTATGATGCTTTCAGACATGGTCTGACTCTTCCACAGGCACTCATTTGCCCAAGGAACAGAAAGTCATCCACCTTGGTTTTACCCAACTGTGAACCTAGACTTAATTGATATTCTGTATATTTCAATGCCAAGCATCATTTTGATAAGGTCCAAACAAATTTTCCCCTTTTCTGACATTTTGTTAGAGATCAACTACATAGAATATAACCTCATTTCTAAGTTCTAAATTCTAAGTATATTTATTATCGAAGTACATATATGTTAACATATGCAATCCTGAGATTCATTTCCTTGCGGGAATCACAGTAAATACACGAAACACAATGGGATCAATGAAAGATCATACTCAACGGGGCTTTCAATTACCGATTTGCAAAAGAAAAAAAGAGCCCGATGGTTGAGGGGTAATACTATTCCTGAACCTGGTGCTGAGAGTCCTGAGGTTCCTGTATTTTCTTCTTGATGGCAGCAATGAGAAGAGAGCATGGCCTGGGCGGTGGGGATCCTTGCTGTTCAACGTTGCTTTCCTGTGACAATGCTCCGTGTAGATGTGCTCATTGGTGGGGAGGGCTCTACCCATAATGGACTGGGCTGTATCTGCTACTTTTTGTAGACTTTTCCATATAAGGGCATTAGTGTTTTCACACCAGGCCATGATGCAACAAGTCAATATACTCTCCAACACACACTGATGAATTTTCCAAGATTTTAGATGACATGCTGAATTTGTGCAGACTTGGTAGATGTGCTTCTGTGCTTTGTAATTGCACTGAAGTGCTGGACCCAAGACACATCATCTAAAATGATAACAGCAAGTTGATGACCCTCTTCAGCTCTGATCCCCAGATGAAGACTTGCTCAGGGACTTCCAGTTTCCTCCTCATCTCCTGGTCTTTCTGACATTGAGTGAGAATGTGTTGTCATGGCACCACTCAACCAGATTTTCAATCTTCCTGCTATGTGCTGATTCAGCATCACCATGGATTCAGCCAATAATAGCGGTGTCGTCCGCAAACTTAAACACTGTAGCTGTGCTTAGCCTCATGGTCGTGAGTATAAAGCAAGTAGGGTAGGGGGCTAAGCAAAGAGCCTTGTGGTGCATGACAACTAGCAAGATGCAAAACTAGGAATGGAAATCAAATAATCAAAAGGAAAAGCAGACACCTATCCTATAGCAGCCTTTCATTAGGCTAATACTCATTTACATCCGATGTGTTGAGCATGAACAAGCAAGTAGTTGACATTTCTGAGGACAATATGAAAATTTACAACTGCAAGTGCAAAGACAATTTAAATTACATGCAATAATGAATACAACATTGTAAAGACAGTAAATAAATTCCCCAAATAAATGACTAAAAGAGTGCTAAAATGCTAGCTATGCATAAAAAACTTTAAATATTTATATTAACTGAGCATGGTGTGGGTTATTTGAACAATAAAGCCTTGTAGTTCTCAATGCCCAAGAACTCCACATCCATGTTTTCTGTTAAACACATACTTTTGGCATCAATAATAAAACCAAGAAAGCCTGCTATTGAACTTACAATTGTCCTTGATTCATGCCTTGAGGTGCCTATAATTCTTTCTTTTTCCCGCAAAAGTACCTGGTACCGAGAGAGCCAAAGTTATCTTCGAATTGCCTACATATATTGAACACAGCAGCTTGATCTTCCTTCATGAAGATGGTGTTTGGCATTCAGGTATGTCCTTAATAACCTACAGTCCTTCTTACTAGGTACCAGAAGGTTGGATGTTGCAAGGACAAGGCTGAGGATGAACCCAACTGTAGGACACAGGCACAGAGGCAGAGTCATGAGGCGTTAGCACCACAGTGAAACAGGGAACCGGTATCCAGAAGAGTCTTTACACAGAGACAAGGTTTACACAGAGTATCCAGGAATGATGCAGAGCTTAGAAATAATAGTCCTAAGGAATCAGGAAACAAGGTTTACTCACACTAGAGTCAACCAATGAACTGGCACAGTATGGCTGTGACGCCCAAGTTTTATCCTATGTTTGCGAATGGGAACCAGGTGTGGGGTAATTAATGGGACCAGCAATCATAGGGAATCAGCCGACAGGAATTAAGGCACAATCAATGAGATAATGGCAAGATGGGGAATTGCCAGTCAGGACCATGACATTGGCAGCTCTTTCTAATATCCTAAAACACTTCTTGTTGGTGCCAGATTCACTCCTCGTTTAAAGAAAAGAGAAATTCTATCTCTACTAAAACCACAAAAGTCATGATTAAAACTAGGGATAAAGGGTCTAAAATTATTATTAAAATTATGGTTAAAAGAATTAGCTTTCAGATAACCCTTCATTTTGGCTGCTCTTTCCTCTGCAGGTTCCCAACACTGGCATCACCACTTTCAACATTTATTCTTTGGATGGATGACAAAGAACCTCTCTCACCCAGGTAGAGATAAATCTTGAGCAGAAACTCCTGCATCCATTTTCTGTTGATGGTGAATATTTGCCACTGAAGCCCAAAAACTATAATGCCTTGTCTTGTCAAAGACCAAACAGCCAAATAGCCATACTTGCAAATTTCTGATTCAAGCACTCCTTAGCTTTTGGTATCAACTGAATGGTTTATTGAAACATGTCAAGTGTGAAATTGTCCCATCAATTTTTTCTTTGCACCTAGCATTCTGAAGATGTTTGCTTCACTCAAGGCTGGTAAAATAATTTCTAATTGCCTCCTCAGTCCATGATTCCTCTTAAGATCTTTGTTGAATCTATACATATGTATAGATGTACAAATTATGATGGGTATAGATAGAATGCAAGTAGGCTTTTCCCACTGAGGTTAGGGGAGAAAAAAACCAGAGGATATGGGTTAAGGGTGAAGGGGGGAAAGTTTAAAGGGAAAATGGGGGGGGGCTTCATCACACAGAGAGTGGTGGGAGTGTGGAATGAGCTGCCAGATGAAGTGGTAAATGTGGGCTCACTTTTAACATTTAAGAAAAACTTGGACAGGTACATGGATGAGACGGGTATGGAGGGATATGGTCCAGGTGTAGGTCAGTGGGACTAGGCAGAAAAATGGCTTGGCACAGTCAAGAAGGTCCAAAAGGCCTGTTTCTGTGCTGTAATGTTTCTATGGTTCTAAGTTTTCTGTCTTTTTTTCTTTGAAAGCTGAGTATTAAAGAACACAGAACATGGAACTGTGCAGCACATTACAGGTCATTTGGCGCACAATGCTGTGCCGACATTTTAACCTGTTCAGAAGGAAAGTGGGGAGAAGAGGAGTGCAGCAGTGATAGAGGATTCATATATAGGGGAGCAGACAGGAGAATCTGTGAAAGTAGTAAAGACACCAAGATGGTATTTTGCCTCCCAGTTGCCAGGGTCAAGGATGTCTCACACTTGGTCCACAGCGTTCTAAAGGGGGAGAATGAGGAGCCAGAAGTTGTGGTACATATTGGTACCAATGACACCGGTAGGAAATAGAGTAAGGGCCTGAAGAGGGTATATAGAGAGTTGGGATAGTTATGATTGTCATAGGTGAATTCAATATGCAGGTAGATTGTGAAAATTATGTTGGTGCTGGATCCCAAGAGAGGGAATTTTTAGAATGTCTATGAGAGGGCTTTTTAGAGCAGCTTGTGGTTGAATCCACTAAGGGAAAGACAATTCTAGATAGCGTGTTGTGTAAAAAACCAGATGTAATTAAGGAACTTAAGGTAACGGTACCCTTAGGAGGCAGTGATCATAACCTTATAGAATTCAACCTGCAGTTGGAGAGGGAAAACAAAGTTAGGTATATCCATGTTACGTTTGAGAAAAGGAAATTGCAAAGGCATGAGAGAGGAACTGGCTAACGTTAGTAGGAAGGGTACATTATCAGCAATGATAGCAGCTCGGCAATGGCTGGTGTTTCTGGGAGTAAATCAGAAGAAACAGTATATTTACATCCCAAAGATGAAGTGGTATTCTAAAAAGGTAAGGCAACTGTGGCTGACAAGAGGACTCAAAGAGAGCAAAAAGGCAAAAGAGAGGTCATATAATACAGCAAAAAATAAGTTCAAAGTACATTTATTATCAAAGTATGTATGCAGTATACAGCCCTGAGATGCAATAACCCATAGACAGCTACAAAACAAAGAAAACCCTGGAACCCATTCAAACAAAAAACTGCAAAACCTCCACACACCCATGCTCCCATGCACAAGAAAAAACAAATTGTGCAAATGGCAAAAAAAGAATGATAAAAATATAAAATACAAAATTGAAAGAGTTCAAGCATATTCAGATCAGCTCTGTTCAGTTATCTACAGGTCTCCCAATCAAACCCACCCAAAACAGCAACAAAAAAAGGAGTGACCAGAACCCAGAAACACATCATAATGTGCACACAGCCCAGTCCACAAACTGCATTGACCAAACCTTGTTCTGGACTCAGGACTCCAGCACAACTTTCCAGCATTATCGAGAGGAAGAGAGAGATCATTCGAATACAGGGACTTTCTTCCTGCGAGCAAGAGGCCGGTAGACGGTGCTGAACATCCACTCACCTCAATGACTTCAGTCTTCTGTGATTGTGAGAATAGAAATGGAGTTGAACGTGGGCTCACGCCCTGACTCCAGGTTTCTTGATGTCAAGACAGTCAAAACTTCACTGAACATCCTCAGAGACAGCAAAGCACCAGGTCACTTAGTTGGCCCGAAAGCACTCCACCAATGTGTGGGTCATAGGCTCCAACAGTAGCAGAACCGCATTTGAAAGAGAAAGCAGATGTAAAAAAGATGAAAGAAGTAGCTTTGTGAACCATCTGGAAGTTGTCGTCCTTGGTCACATTGTTCGTTGGTGCCATCTTCTTCCTTTTAGTGGGAAGTTAGAGAATTGTGAAGATTTTAAAAATCAAAAGAAGGCAACTATAAAAACATCATAAGGGCGAAAAGGTAAAATATGAAGTTAAGATATCCAATAATATAAAAGAATACCAAAAGATTTTTCAGAATTATGAAGAGTAAAACAGAGGCATGAGTGGATATTAGAGCACTGGAAAATGATGCTGGAGAAATAGTAATGGGGGATAAAGAAATGGCAGACAAGCTTAATAAGTACATGTGTTGCATCAGTCTTCACTTTGGAAGACACAAGCAGAATGTTAGAAATTCAACAGCGTCAGGGCTGAAGTGAGTGTAGTTACTATTACTAAGGAGAGACTGCTTGGGAAGCTTAAAGTGCTAAAGATATGTGTGTCACCTAAACCAGATGGACTCCACTGCAGTGTTCTGAAAGAGGTAGCTGAGAGAGTGTGGAGGCACTAGTAGCGATTTTTCAAAAAGACACTAGATTCTAAAAGAGTTCTGGAGGACTGGAAAATTGCAAATGTCACTCCCCTTTTTTAGACAGGAGGAAGGAAGACAAAAAGAATTACAGACCTGTTAGCTTGACTTCAGTGGTTGGAAAGATGTTGGATTCTATTAGTAATGATGAGGTTTTGGGGTATTTAAAGGCATAAGATAGCATAGGACAAAATCAGTGTGGTTTCCTTAAGGGAAAAAACATGTCTGACAGATCTGTTGGAATGCTTTGAGGATAAAGCAGATGAGATAGACAAAAGAAATTCAGTAAACATTGTTTATTTAGACTTTTGGAAGGCCTTGACAAGGTGCCACACATGAGGCTGTTAAACAAGATAAGATCCCATGGAAAGATACTAGCCTGGATAAAATATTGGCTGACTGGCAGAATGCAAAACGTGGCAATAAAGGAGTCCTGTTCTGGTTTGCTGCCAGTGAATAGTGATGTTTCCCAGGGGTTAGTATTGGGACCTCTTTTTTCACATTATTTATTAATGTTTTGGAGGACAGAATTGATGGCTTTGTGGCCAGGGTTTCAGATTATACAAAGATAAGTGGATGGTCAGGTAGTTCTGAGAAAGCAGGGAGTCTGCAGAAGGGCTTAGACAGATTAGGAGAATAGTTAATGAAGTGGCAGATGGAATTTAGCATTGGGAAGTGTATGGTCATGCATTTTGGTAGAAGGAATGAAAGCACGTCTATTTCCTAAACATGGAGAAAATTCAAAAATTTGGGGTGCAAAGGAACATGGGAGTCCTTGTGCAGGATTCCCTTATAATTAACTTGCAGGTTGAGTTGGTGTTAAGGAAGACATATGCTATGTTAGCATTTTGTTCAAGAGAATAGAATATAAGAGCAAGGATGTGATGCTGAGGCTTTATAAGGACTGGTAAGGCCTGACTTGGAGTATGGTGAGCAGGTTTGGGCACTTTATCTGAGAAAAGATGTGCTGACATTGGAGAGCGTTCAGTGGAGATCCTCAAGACTGATTCCAGGAATAAAAGTTTTAATGTATGAGGAGTGTTTGATCATTCTAGGCCTGTACTCATTGGAATTAGGAGGGGGGGTGGGGAACATTGAAATCTATTGAATATTTAAAGATCTGGATAGTGTGAATGTAGAGAGAATGTTTCATGCAGTGGGTGAGTTTAGGACCAGAGGGCATGGCCTCAGAATAAAGGACGTCCATGTAGCATGGAGATGAGGAGGAATTTCTTTAGCCAGAGGGTGGTGAATCTATGAATTTCATTGCTACTGGAGGTTGTGGAGGCCAAGTCATTGAGTATGTTTAAAACAGACTTTGATGGGTTCCTGATTAGTCAGGGCATCATAGGTTTTGGGGAGAAGGCAGGAGAATGGGATTGAGGGGGATAATAATTAAGCAATGATGGAATGGTGGAGCAGACTTGATGGACCATGAGGCCTAATTCTGCTCCTGTGCCTCATGGTCTTATGGCCTTTTCAAACCAGTAATGTCACATTTAATCTCCAGCAGCCTTCTATACAATCCACACAACCCGCCAACCTTCCTGTCATCTGCAAATTTATTAACCCACTTCCTCATCCAAGTCATTTATAAAAATCACAATGAGCAAGGATCCCACAATAGATCCTTGTAGAAAACCACTGCTTACCTGCCTCCAGGCAGAATACACTCTATCTACTACCATCCTCTGCTTTCTGTGAGTAAACTCATTTTGAATCCACACAGCCAACTTTTATTCCCCATCTCTTGAATTTTTGAATGGGGAACCATGGGGAGCCTTGCCAAATTCCTTACTAAAATCCATGTACTCCACATCCACTGCTTTCTTTTCAATGCCCAAAAGCCAATCAGAATTCTGGAAACTGAAGTTGAATGCCTGGATACTGGAGACAGGAGACCAGGAGCCTGGAGTTGGAGGACTATCTGTGTGAGCAAGTGGGTGGAAGGGAGGGAGGTGGCCTTGTTTCGTAGTTTTGTTTCTTGGTGTGTTCTGATTTGCTGTGTACAGCTTTGTTTTGCTGAGCATTGTGGCCACGTTCTTTTGGTGCCAGAATATGTGCTGACACTTGCGCACTGCCCCCAATACATCCTTGGGTGTGTTACCTGTTAATGCAAATGACACTGTATGTTTCAGTACATATGCAATAAATAAATTTGAATCTAAATTAATATTTTCCCCACCTCTAACATAAGACTCAGTGGTCCCCAATCCCCAGGATTATCTTTACTTGGTTTCTTGAACAAAGGAATAACATTTGCCACCCTTCAGCCCACTGGCACTCATCCAATGGCCAGTGAATATGTAATGATCATTGCAATCTCTTGCCTCACTTCCTGGTGTAACCTGGGGTATACCCCTTCTAGTTCCGGGACTTACTATATAAATCCTAATGTTTTTCAAAAGTTTCAGTACGCACTCTTTCTTAAAGTTGACATGTTGCAGAGTAACAGTCTTTTCTACGGTAACCTTCTATTCATCAAGATCCTGCCCACAGTTGAATACTGAAGAAATGAATTCATTAAGGAGTTCCCTATCTCCTCTAACTCCAGGCACATGTTTCCTCTTTTATCCTAGATGGATCTGGTCCTCACTCTGGTCTTCTTCCTGTTCTTCACATACATGTAAAGTACTTTGGGATTTTCCTTAATCCTATTCTCTTAGACTTTGTCTCTCGCTCTCCCAAGTCCATTCTTAAGCTCCCTTCTGGCTACCTTGAAACTCTCAAGAACCCTATTTGATCAGTGCCTTCCAAACCTTAAGTATGTTTCATTCTTCAACATGACTAGATGTCCCACTGTGGTTGCTTCACCCTAGTCTCCTTCCCCTGCCTCAATGGGGCAAACTTATTCAGAACACCATGGAAGTGATCCTTAAACTTCCACATTCTCATTAACTGTATAAGTAAAACAAAAATTTCTGAAAATCAGCTGGAATCTATAGAGAAGGAAACAGAGCTAACACCTCTGGCAGATAATCTTTCACTGGAACTCACAAGATGTTGGTTTTCTGCAGGAGTTTAATCTACTACTGAGTTGTAAGAGCTACATTGGGTCTAGATAGGAGATGAGGTGCTCTTTCTTAAACCGTTCAACAAATGCTTGGGGAAATCAGTTCATCTTGTATCCAGGAATGTCTCATGACTCAACGTTAAATTCAACGATTCCACCAGAATTTCCTGTCAATGTTAGAAGAAGCCTATTCTTATGTCAGGCCTTTCACTTGTGACATGAATATCTCTCTCCACAGCTCATTTGCAGAATACATACAGACTTCTCTTTGACTTTAAATTTCATGAGCTGCTGTCCTCTGCACCTCATATTTCAAACACTTTCTTTTTTCTCTTTTCCCCTCATCAATTTCCCTCTATTTACCCTCCTGCATATATATCAGCTGAATTTGATAAGCATTCATCACCATCTCTTGATTGGAATCTAGTGCGTTTGTGTCTCCGGGGCAAATTTGGTTTCCCTGTCACAGGTATTCTTATGTTAATTCCATGCCTCTGCTTTGCAAATGATTTCATACTTTTCCAGTTTTGATGAAATATCATTGATCTAAGGTGTCAATTCTGTTTTCCCCTCCTCAGATGTTGTTTTATATGCTGAGTATCTTCAGTGATCTATGTATTGCTCTCAGATTTCCAAAATGTGCTGTTCTTTGTTTGAATTTCCATGGAGAAGGCATGTTTGTTAGCATACAATCTTGCTATTAGTTCCTCCAACTGAGCTTCTTTTAGCTTCAATGAAACATTCCCTGGAAGTGATTCCTTTCATCCAGAGGTGTCTATGGCTTGTGTTTGTATCCTTGTTCTGCGTAATGCACACATATGCTCATGTGTTGTATGGAAAAAAAGTAATCAATTGCAATGAAGCAGTCTTGTTGATTTTATTTTGCTATTCTTTTTATCAATTCTACTGAACCACTTCCAGATATAGATATAACATCTTTTTGATCTTCTCCCTTGACTGTTCGGGTTCACATGTCTCTCTTGATTCATCGGTTTCAATGGCCTTACCTTAAGTTTGATAGCTTGCCTCAGAAGGTCACTACACACTGTTTCCAAATCAATTTGAAATGTCCCTGGTTACCTTTGTACCAACATCTTGGTGTATATATTTAATGTGAGTTTTCAGCAAAATTGACCATTACTTTTATCTACTACTCTGAATGCGACCCAATCTCTGTCCATTTATACTTTACCACACCTGTTCCATGGATTTCCAGATCCTCTTTAATGTGCTCTGTCTGTGGAAATAATTTAGAATCATTGTTGCACATGCAGCTTTTAAATTTATAGGACATTTTCATTTCAGTCTTTCTTGCCATGCACAGTACTTGCATGCCAATGCTTGTTTGACCATCAGAACAGGGAGGAACCATTGCAAACTCCCACATCTCCATGATGATCTTGTGATTTCAGTTTTTGAAGCTGACATGGGGGCTGCATTCAGGAGGGTGAATCCACAGAAAGCATCCAGACTGGACAGGGTACCTGGCCATGTAATAAAGACTTGTGCTGACCAACTGTCTGGTGTGTTCACCAAGATCTTCAACCTCTCGCTTCGCCAGTGTGTGGTATCAATCGGCTTCAAGCAGACTTCAGTTATACTGGTGCCCAAGAAGAGTATGGTGACCTGCCTCAACGATTTACATACACTCGTGTTCAGTGATGAAGTATTTTGAGTGGTTGGTGATGAAACATGTAAGCTCCTGCCTGAGAGGGACTTGGATCCAATTTGCCGACGAACACCAGGACCATAGCAGATGCCATCTCATTAGCTCTTCACTCAACCCTGGAACATCTGGACAGCAAAGGTGTATACATCAGGTTGCTCTTTATCAACTATAGCTCAGCATTCAATATCATCATCCCCTCAAAACTGATCAATAAGCTTCAAGACCTTAGCCTCAGTACCTCCTTGTGCAATTGAATCCTGGATTTCCTCACTTGTAGACCCCCGTCAGTTCAGATTGATAACAAAATCTCCTCCACAATCTCCATCAACACAGGTGCATCACAGGGCTGCATGCTTAGCACTCTACTCTACTCACTTTACACTTATGACTGTGCGGCTAAGTACAACTCCAATGTCATGGACCCAATCAAAGGTGGTGATGAATGAGCACACAGAAGGGAGATTGAAAACCTGGCTTAGTGTTGTTGTAACAATAGTCTCTCATTCAATGTCAGCAAGACCAAGGAACTGATTTAGACTTCAGAAGAGGGAAACCAGAGGTCCATGAGCCAGTCCTCATCAGAGTATAGAGAGGGTTAGCAACTTTAAGTTCCAGGGTGTTTATACTCCAGAGGCCCTGTCCTGGACCCAGCAGATAAGTGCAATGCAATGAAAGCATGACAGCTCCTCAACTTATTTTGTGAATAGTTGGCATAACACATAAAACTTTGACAAATATATAGATGTGTAGTGGAGAGCATATTGACTGGCTGCATCACACCCTCATATGGAAACACCAATACCCTTGAACAGAAAATCCTACAAAAAGTAGTGGTTAGAGCCCTCCCAACCATTAAGCACATCTACATGAAATGCTGTTGTAGCAAGGCAGCATTCATCATCAGAGATCCCCACCACCCAGGTCATGCTCTCTGCTGACTGCTACCATCAGGTAGAAGGTACAAGAACCTCAGAACCTGCACCATAAGAACAGTTACTACCCCTCAACCATCAGGGTCTTGAATTAAATGGGATAACTACATTCAACCTCACTTACCCCATCATTGAAATGTTCCCCACAAACAGTAATCTCACTTTCAAGGACACTATCTCATTATCTCATTTTCTCATTATTTATTGCTATGTATTTATATTTGCGTTTGCATAGTTTGTTGTCTTCCACATGTTGGTTGATCTTTCATTTACCCTGTTACAGTTAGTAGTCTATAGATTGGCTGAGTATGCCCACAAGAAAATTAAACTCAGAGTTGCATATGCGGACTGATGTGTACTTTGTTAATAAATTTTACTTTGAGCTTAGAACATCTAAGCAACCTTACTACATATTTTAACCTTTTTTCTCATGTTTCACCTTATACAATTTCTGTCTTCAGCCAGTCAGCATTTTGACACTGGATTGGGACAGCTCAGGAACTTTGCATTTCTGTATGCACTTTGCTAATTATGTGCTTCATGTTCCCTTCGGCTGGGTTCATAAATTCCACAAAAAATCCAATCATTCTCTGATAGGTGAGTACTTCAAATTTGTGTAAAGGTTATATTTTAACCTATTAGTTCTATTAAGAGTATATCAAAGGATTCTTTGTGCTCCTGATTGCAAGTAAAACAAAACAACTATTGGTGGGTTGCACAATGCTTGTAAAGCATTTATTCATTCTGCAGGGTCTAATTCATAGGCTTTGTATTCTGGTGCAAGTCTTTCCCCTTGTGGCCATAGAGATACAATAACATATTTGCTTTCATCTGCTCTAGTTCATTTACCACAGCTAGTTCAATGTGTTCTATAAACCCTTCCTTCAACTCTCTCCATTCTTTAGACAATTCTTTTGTTTTTTCCCCTGGAAATGCAGTGGCATCTGTGACTTTATCTTTTTGCTTTGTTATTGATACTAAATAAATCTATCAGTTGAATCACACAGTTTATTGGCACATCCATGTGTTACCACAAATAGGAAAGATCATATCTGCTATTCATTTTATTGATTGAGACACAAGCTTTCAATTTTCATAATTCTAAGTAATAAGAATTTTCAACACCATGCTTCAGTATCTCCCTGATTCACTCTCTATGATATGAGAGATGCTTAATAATTTCACAAAGGTAATTCTTTAATGAAGAGTTCAGTAACTTCCAAAATCTCTTTTTGTGTCTTTCTTCCAAGCAGAATTGCCTCTGCAATTTACTGCATTAACATTGTCACAATTCTACCACAATATGTCACATAGCACTGGGTGAGGAGTTAGGGTAACGATTGATATCCACAGACTGATATCATACATGGTGCAGGAAGGTCTTGCAGACCAACAACAGATTCAGCAAAAGACTGACAGAAAGCCTGTACAATGGTCTAAGTGGCCAAAATTCAGGTGACATTTGAACAAAAGGTTATAAGAAATAGCAGTAGGAGTGAATCTCTTGACTTGTTGTGTCACTTCTGCAATTCTGTAATATGGCAATATGGCTGAACAATTGACTCTATGACTCTCCAATCCTAAGCTTTAATCCCATGATTTATTTAGTATCGCCCTCTGCATCTGGAAGAGCCTGAATGGAAATACCATTTGTGGTCTTTCCAACAATGGAGGGCTGCATCTATATTAAATAAGATGTACTGAATTACCTTATGATTACTGTTCTTCAAGTAAGATTTAAAAACTATAGAAACAATGTGAGCAGATTTGTTAAGACTTTGTCATATACCTAATAAAATGGAAAACAAATGCAAGGAATTAAATAGCCTTATGTTCCAATGTTCTCATTTCTAATTGTTGTCAAGTAGACCTATTTAATTTTTAAATGGTCTTCAAATTTTGTTAATTCCCAATCACCTGTTTTGCAGCTCTCTATGTTGTGTTTGGAAGAGCTCCCATATAAACAACAGCACAGTAATGACAGGGCTGACCCTGGAGAGGGAACACAGCATGATAATAGTTATCCTTTACTGCTTTTGTCATTTTCCCAATTAGTTCTGACCCAATAAGTTGTTCCATGATAACACTTATTCAGATCAAATTAAGTTATTTGCAGTGATGGTGGGTGTGCAAGGAAAGGCTGGAATAATTGTTTTTTTTTTATTTGTTCACCTCTATTCCCTTCTCCCAAACAAAGGTGTGCGTGTGTTTGAAAAACCTTGAAGTTATCTTAGGTAACAAAGATCATTTGATGCCAAAACTAATATAAATGCAATCAAACTGTGTGTTTACAGCAGGAATTGAAGCCTGTTCATTGGATACCTTCATCTATTGAACCTTACTCCAGTGTTAATGTTGAATCCAGTTCTATCCACTACTCAGACCACAAGATCTTCAGAATTATTTTTTCACTCATGCCATTGAAGGATTTTCTATCAATTACCTGAAATTTGTATCCCCTGCCTGTCTACCACTGCAGTAAATTCTATTCATTTATTTATTGAGGTACAGCGTGGAATAGGCCATCCCGGCTCTTTGAGCTGTGTCACCCAGCAGGCTCTGATTTAACCCTCACCTAATCACAGGACAATTTACAATGACCAATTAACCAGGAGAACCTGGAAGAAACACACATTAGACTTGCATCAAAGATCCTATAATACTACTATAAAATATCCTTCTAATATACCTGCTGATAGAACAATTCTGCCATCTGTAACTGTTCCACACAATTGAAATCTATAATCCCTACACCATTCTGGGAAAACTCCTGTCTATCCCCTCAAAAGCCAATGACTAAAATGACTATAATTTCCCACAATACCCCAATCAAATGAGACATATTTTTAATGTGTCATTAAGAACTTAAGAAATAGGAGCAGGAATGTGCCACCTGGCCCATTGTACCTGCTCTACTAGGGTATCTTGGCTGATCAGGCTGTGGGCTCAGTTCCACCTACCTGCCTTTTCTCCAACACCCTTAATTCTCCTGTTTCGCAAAAATCTATCTTAAAAATATTTAATAAAGTGGCTTCTACTACTTTCTTGTGCAGAGGATTATACAGATTCATGACTTTTTAGGGGAAAAGCATTTTCTTCTCACCATCATCCTATATCTTTTCCCTTGAATCTTGAGGCTTTACCCCCTAGTTTTGGGTTCACTTACCAGTGGTATCAGCTTTGCTGCCTCTATCCGCCTATTTCATAATTTTATATTCTTTTATAATACCCGACTCATTCTTCTGATTGCAGTGAATATAGTTTCAGACAACTGAGACTCTCTTCATAGGCTAACCCTCTCATTTCTGGTGAATTTCCTCTGTACCACCTCCAAATCCAATGTACCTTTCCTCAAGTAAGGAGACCAGAATTGTGCACATTACTCCAGGTGTGGCCTCACCAGTACCTGTACAGTTGCAGCATAGCTTCCCTGCTCTTAAATTATTTTTTTTAAACCATATCTTGTTGAATTTTCCTCCTCTCTGTTCTTTTGAATATACTGATAATAGAATTTTTTATTAATCTCCTATTAGCCTTTATTTGAGATCATAAAATTACCTATATCAGCAAAAAGCTGGATTTAAAGTAAAAACCTTTCTATTAATTTTCTGACTTTTTTTTGCTTTCATTCTCTTCTTGCATCAAAGGAACAGTAGAAAATGTTACGTTCTTAATTCCAAACTTAATTAGATTTCTAATGTGCACTTTAAGCCAGCTAATTGGTTGTCAAACTTTATCATCTTCAAAACTGCCCTTTGCCAGTAAAGCATTTACAAATATAAGAGCTGTCAATAAAGAGAATATTTTGTGGGTTTTCCTTTTAAGATCTGAAGATACAAAGTAAGTATAATGTTTCTGGTAGTGCATTGATGAGCAATAAGCAAGTCTGATGAATTTCAATTGCTTTTACTCCTTTCATAAGATACTTTCAGACAAAGGTATAACCAATAATGGATTTCATCTTGCAGAATTAGATAAATTTAAATAATGGTGCTCAACTTCTGGAATTATTCTAAATAAAACATTGTTTTTAAGCATTTGCATCATTTTGTTGACTAACAGGCTTAGGGGGCAGCCCACAAGTGTTGCCATGCTTCCGGTGACAACATAGTATACCCACCAATCAGGTTTAACAATTACCTGCGATTTACCAATTTACTATTAATTTTTAAAGGTGACGCAAAATATTGAAAGGCAAGAAAGAATTTGGATCTGTTTTAATTAATGTTGACGGAGCCTAATTTTTACTTTTGTTTTTGCACATTTACTGGTACATAATTGATACTGGGTGATATAGGAGCACCTCATAGAGTGCTCTCAATCCTTTCAATTGAATCAGAACAGATTGTTTGCATTGAAGGAAAAGGTACTTGAGACAGGACTAATGATAAATAATGATTTATTTAACATATGTTTTTAATACAAAAGCAAAAACCTTCAAGATATGACTCTTCAGCTCACAGCAACCACCTAAATGAGGATTAACTACGCAATATGAATGACATTGCAGATGTAATACCCCGAGGTAAATTTCTGTCCGAGTCTCATTTCAATCACACATCAACAAACATCTGACAAAATAAAAAGGGAAAATTACTAATTGGATTAGAACCTGATAATGTCAGGATTTGATCTACTTGACAGCAATAACACTAAACTAGACAAGGTCAGAGAATGGCAAGCATGATTAAGTTGTACTTTTCAAAATTACACCCAAATGACTGCCCTGTGGCATTGATTTGTAGTGATATTTTTTTGTAAGCATCATTTTAAAAGGGCTGTTAGATAGTTATGCAGGCTTATTTTCTTTCATTATAATCATTATAATCTGTGTTAAAACTAACCAACATCCCTAAAGGGGCAAGTGTGCCGTGGCTGGAGGAGGCATCGTCCACGATGCAGAAAGTTAATCATGCCCGGAGTAGATATCCAGTGTAAAATGGGGGAAAGCAGCTGCAAGGTTTTCAGTTGTTGCAAGAGAAGCTTCAGGAAAGTGGGAAAGTAGGAGGGCTGTCCTTTCTCAAGATGTCTGTGTGACCTTTAGATGTGCACTCAATAGCCAGTGAGAACTGACAGCAATCGAGGACCACATCAGAAGTCAGGCCCTAAGGACCTTTTCACAGTGTCAAGAGCTGATGATCTCACAAGTGCTTGGCAGTGATTGTAACTTCAAATATGACAACCTACCAACCACACCGATACCAAAGCAGAAACTAGTCCTTATCATCCACCTACCAAAATGTTTATTGATCGAGTATAATATCACTATTCTAGTATTTCATAGCAATCTCACACACATTGCTCTGCAGTTTGCATCACATTTCATAGCCTGGATTCCTCTACCTTCCTCCCTTTTCCCTCTGAGGAGTAGATGGTGATCTGTCACCTGTCATTTCATCCATCCCCTTGTTGTTAACCAACAGTTTGCCAGCATAGAATGTATACTCTTGGTATCTAGAGCAAAAATCTACACCAGCTCTTCTCAGTCCATAGCAGCTTCAGGTTGTCCTTCAGGTTGACCTTATTCTTTGCAAATCCTCAGACTTCCACGAACCATACACTCAAGGGAGGAGTACACATGAAGCACAGCCACTAGCAATGCACAAAAGGATAACCAGCTGACTTATCTATGTAAATTTGATGAAGGGTCTCACTCCTGAAATGTTAATTCTGCTTCACTTTCCTCAAATTCTGCCTGATTTGTTGAGTGTTTAATAACATTTTCTACTTATGTTTCAGATTATTTGTTGTGATCAGGTCGGATTGCATTTGTGGACTTGGACTGGAATATTTTGTGTTGGTGGGAGATGTGACAGTCAGCAAGAGGGGTGTAGGGGAATGCCTTTAAAAGGTTAGTGAAATACAAATGAAGTATTGATTGCTGGTCTCAGATTAACATTTAATTTGCAATGTCATTAGAAACTGTCATCTGCTGCCTTCCTTTTTCCCCCTTTATTCTCCTGCTCATTCTCTATCCCAGTGCTGAATGCCATAGAGCCATACAATACAAAAACAGGACCTTTGGCCCAACATCCATGTAAAAAAAATTGTCAAACTGAGCATTTGTCTGTATTTGGCCATGAAACCTTTCCTGTCCATGTTTTTGTCCAAATGTCTTTAATTGCATAATTGTATCCAATGCTACCACTTATGCTGGCATTTCATTTCATATACTCATCTTTCTCAGTGTGAAAAAAGTTGACCCTCCAATGTAATCATGGAGTCACAGAAGACTACACTGCAGAAACAGACCCTTTAGTCCACATAGCCCATGCCAAACCAGTAATTTGCCAAGGCCTATCGATCTGCACCCAGACCATAGCCCACTATACTCCTCCCCTCCATGTAACTAAACAAATTTCTCTGAAGTGTTGACATCAAACCCACATCCACCACTTAAGCTGATAACTCATTCCACATTCTCACCAGCCTCTATTTGTAGAGGCTCCCACCCACCAATTTCCCCTTAAACCTTTTACCTTTCACTCTTAACTCATGACCTGTAGTTGTAGTATGACACGACCTCAGTGAAAAAACCCTGCTTTGCAATTACCCTATCTTTACTCCTCATAATTTTGTAATTCTATTAAATCTCCCTGCATTCTGTTACACTCCAAGGAATGAAATCCTAATCTATTCAATCTTTTCCTATAACTCCGGTCTATAAGTCCTGGAAACTTCCTTGTAATTTTTTCTGCACATCTTCAAACTTATTGACATCTTTCTTCTAGGTGGATGAACAAAACTGCACACAATACTCCAAATTAGGCCTCACCAACATCTCAGACAACTTCAATGTAGCATCCCAACTCTTCCCAACTCTTGTATAGAATATGTTGATTTATGAAGGCCAATGTGCCAAAAGCTTTCATTATGGCCCTGTCTACCTAGGACACCACTTTCAATAAATTATGGACCTGTATCCCTAGATCCCTTAGATCTACCACACTCCTCAGTGCCCTTATGTTCACTGTGTGATACCTTCCCTGGTATGTCCTCCTGAAGTACAACACCTTACATTTGCCTGCATTAAATTCCATCTGCTATTCTTCAGCCCATTTTCCAGATAATCCAGATTATGCAGTATGCTATGATTGTCTTCGTCGCTGTCCACTACACTCCCAATCTTGGTGTCATCCACACATTCAGTGATCCAGTTTACAACACTATCATCCCGCTCATTGATACAGATGACAAACAATCAACACTGCACTGAACCCTGGGGCACATCACTCATCATAAGCCTCCAGTTAGAAAGGAAACAGTATAATACCATTTTCTGGTTTCCCCCATGAAGCCCATTTTCTATCTTATCTTGACTGCCAAGTGATTGAACCTTCTTGACCCATATCTTATGCAGGACCTTGTCAAATACCTTGCTAAAGTCTATGACACAGTATCCACTGCCTTGACTCTATCAACATTCCTGGTAACTTCCTTGAAACCCTCTATAAGATTGATTAATCTTGACCTACCATTCACAAAGCCACATTGACTATCCCTAATCATTCCCTGCTTATCCAAATACACATATATATATATCCAGACCCCGAGAATACCTTCTCATGACTTATGTCAGGCTCCCCAGCTTATGATCTACTGGCTTAAGATCTTTTTCAAACACTCAAACAATATCAGCTATCCTCCAATCCTCCAGCATCTCAACCAGGGCTAAGGGTGCTTTAAATATCTCTGCTAGGGAGCCCGCAATTACTGCAGTTGCCCTTCACAGTTTCTGAGGGTCCCCATCATGAGTGCTACCTCCCCTGGTCAGATCACCTTGGGCCTCGCCTGCGTACACCACACCGTCCCTCGTTTACACTCCGGGTCCAGCCCTTGGGGGGCAACCCCTTCTTCGAATACTGCTCGAAACACTGGATGCACTGAGAGGGTCTCCAGAAAGTGTTCCCCCACTTTCTCCTTACAAGCTCCCAGGGGCCGTCGCACAATGGGGGAGTTAGTCCCCACCAGGAGGGCGGCACCACCGGTTTCCACTGGGTCAGGACACACCAACACCAACGTCTCAATGGCTTCGGACGCTCCCACATCGCCCTCCGAGAACTCCAATCTCACCGATAGGTACCCATTGTATGGGTAATCACCCTCGCTCACACCCCAAATCTGCAGAGCGTCAAATGAGGTTACGGGCAAATGCTTTAGATATTTGTTGTAGGAAGACCGGTACAATAAGGTCACCTGCGATCCCGTATCAAGAACGGCTTTTGCGTAAACTCCCTCTATCCATAGACACACACTGGCATGGGGTCCTACCAGCCCATCTGGAATAAAGGCATGGGCACCCGGTGGTCCCCTGGCTGGTCTCTGGGAATGTGTTCCTCCAGAGGCTCCAGTCCGTTCCCTCACTGAGCCGCTCCTAAGTTTCCCAACACCTTGTCTCTCAGAATCCCACCGAAAGTGTCTCTCCTCTCCACGGCTAATGCACACCCTCGGCCGCCCACAATCCCACCTGAAGTGCCCCTCTTTCCCACAGTTAAAGCATATGCTGCCCGCCGTCTCTCCTCTCCCAGGACGGCCTCCGCTCCTAACCCACTGCACGGGCTGCCCCCAGGAGTGGGTACCTTCCCTGTTCTTCCCCTCCAGAAGGGGGTCCCTACTCCCCTGGGGGTTTTCAGTCCTCCATCCAGCCACCACTTCCTGTATTGCTGAGAATCGCTCCCGGTGGCCCGAGCCCCTTTTCCGCTCCAACGCTCTCTCTTCTTCCCACACCTCTCTAATCAGTTGCCCAAATGATGGAAGGGGGCCCTTTCTATAAACCTGCTGGATAGTCCATGCTACCTTGTCCTCCTCCAGAGAGCCACTGAATATCTGACTCATCCTCACGCTAGCCACATCAGGCGCCTTCACTACCCCCCAGTGCCACAACCCTGTAAGCATCCCCTCCATCCGAAATATGTACTCGGAGAGCCTTTCCCCTCTCTGTTGTTCCAGGCGTTGGAACTCTGCTAAAAGCAGCCAGGGTTCCCCTGACAACCCAAACACTCCCTCCAAATCTTCCACGCATTCCTCCACTGAAGCCCCAGGCTTTTCAGCTTTCAACTCCCAGACTGTTTTGGCTGCCGAACCCCTCAAACTTCCCACCAATCGCTGCCTCTTCTCCTCCTCTGATCCTGGCCACTCCTCTAACATCAAAGACGTATGCTCGATCCAGGTTGCATAGTCCACCTCCCTGTCCGGTGTAGGCTTGGCTCCTAGGAACACCCCCAACTTCAGCCATGGCCTCTCGGCCACTCCCACCAGGGAGTTAAGTGTGGCTGCCAGCTCTGAGGCCTCCACCGTCCCTGGGGGGGCGGTGCCTAGTCATCCCTCCCTCCTCCGACCTCCCTTTACTAGTGACGGGCACCTCTCTGGGAGCCACCTCTAATTCTAGCTCCTCCTCCAGTGTCTCATCATCCTCATCCTCGGAGAGGGTGTGGAGCCCCCACGGCCCTGCCTCCCCAGGAACACTGACCGTCACTGGCAGTTCCAATGTCAAGACGTCAGCACTCGTACAAACCAACACCCAACTAGACTCTACATCTTTACCACACCATCTGGCTACCAATTCTATCTGCCCCATACCTTTTACCAAACTTAGCACGCGCACTAACGCATCTCCCAAAACTCGAAAATCCACTCCACTCACTACACAGGCATACTACACTGGTATATCTTCCATCTCGCACCAGCTAACAATCTTATCTCTGTCCATCTCCGCACCGCTGCCTGCGCAATTCCACAGTACCTGACCATCCAATCCCGGATGAGCCCCCACAAATGTAACACTTACCCAACAGGCTGGTATATGTCTAGGGGAAAAGGAGATCCAGCCACTCTCCAACCCCATCTCCCGTACACACAAGTGCTGTGAGAATCAAGTTTATGCTGCGCGCACACACACCATATCAAACTCACACCAGATACACTTTAAAGATTTTACTAAAACTAAAAGAGTTCTATGCAATACAATATATATGAAGGAAAAGAAAATAAAGTAAAAGGTGCCAACTTATCAAAGTTCAGTCAGTTTAGTGCACATCGTTGGAGCTCAACCATCGAACCATTCGACCCCTCATCACTTTCCTCCAACCTCCACGTCCTCGCACCTGGGTCCACCTGGGTGGTCGACCGAGCAGTGCAGTGCACGTCCACCTTTCTCGGCGTCTTCTTCCCGACTCCCCTGAAAAGACTACAAAACCCCCGCTCCCAGACCCACAAGACAAAATAACATTCCCCATTGGTCAACAAATGAATACAATCCCGATATCAGCAAGTCTACAGCTAAACAACTGCATGAGAAAGCACTTATCATACAAAGAAGCATTCCTACTCTTAACAAACAAAAGAAGCCATTTTGATTAACATACACAGTACATTGTACATACACGACTCAGAACATTAGTTCCACCATGCTCAACCTTTCAAATTATGACTTTTTATGTAGGCTTAACAACATCTCCACAACCACTCCACTATCTGTGCTGGTGCTCTGGTTCCCATCTCCTGAAACGCTATTTTAAACCCATCCAGTGCAACACCAGTAAACCTTTCCTTCGATATATATAATTCTAATATTATTAATTTAATGCTAATATTTGGTAAGTCATTTGATAAGGATATTTGATTAGTCTTTCTGACCCATGTGGCCTAAACAGCTCAGTAAATGAAATGGTTGATTCTTTCAACAATGACTTGACAAATATATTAAACACAGTGGCCACACTTAGGGTTAAAAAGAAATCATTTAGCAATATGGTCACCATGGTAAAACAGTACTGTCTGTGAACTCAAGAAATCATGCAGACTAGCTGAGAGAATGTAGAGGAAAACAGTCCACCATAATATATTCGAAGAAAAACTAGCCTCCTTTAACGCTGCTATATGCTCTGCAAGAAGAACCCATTTTTCCAAGATTATTACAGAAAATAGCAGCGATTTGAGAATATTGTTCTCAACTATAAACCAACTGTTGAACCCTGCCCCAACCTATAATGTCCTCACTCAAGCATCTGCCACAAAATGTGAGAAATGTGCAATATTTTTTATCAACAAAATTACTTCCATTTGGGAGAGTATAGCTACAAATACTGGTAATCTCTACAGACAAACTCTTAAAAAGAGTTTCAAAATTCACAAGTATTTCTGATTCAGAGCTCTGTAAGATTGGAACAAAAAGTAAACCATCTACTTGCTGTCTTGACCCAGCTCACCACACATTTTAATAGTGTTTTCAATTCTGTTAGGAAAATTATTAACATATCCCTTGAAACTGGAGTTTTTCCAAATGCCTTCAAAAATGTAGCCATTAAACCACTAGTTACAAAGCCAAATCTTAATTGTGAGATACTAAATAACTATGGGACTATATCAGATCGTCTCTTCTTGAGCAAGGGCAAGGGTTGATTTTCAACTAACTCAATAACTTTCTGAATGAGAACAATATTCTAGGCAAACACAAGGAAATCTGCAGATCCTGGAAATTCAAACAACACACACAAAATGCTGGTGGAACACAGCAGGCCAGGCAGCATCTATAGGTAGAAGCACTGTCGATGTTTCGGGCCGAGACCCTTCGTCAGGACTAACTGAAAGGAAAGATAGTAAGAGATTTGTAAGTAGGAGGAGGAGGGTTCTCTTGCATTTCTTATACTCCTCAAGTACCTCATTTGTTCTATCCACCTATACCTGTAATGCACCTCCTTCTCATGTTTATGTCCATAAACTAATCTTCAGCTCATATCAATACATCATTTCCAGTCTCACTTTCCCTACTTGTGTTTATAACCTATTCTGTGGCACTGTAAGGCATGTTGAATGTCCCAAAGCAAAGGGGTAGTCAACACTTGGAGTTGATCAGGATCAGGATGTAAGGTTCTGACCTAAAACATCATCTGTGCTGCCTGCTGCAAGTAAGTTCCTCCAGCAGTAATATTTTTTTTGCTTCAAAGAATACTTGGAGTATTTTTAAGATGTATATAAATGTTACTTCTTCTGTATAAACGACAATAAGAGGTTATGTTGTGAGGGAATGTGGGAGGTAGGGTTCGTGCATTTCTTCTATGGTGAGAAACCAGGCCTTCCTTTGAATGCTGTGTCTCTGTATCAAGGCAAGTAAGAATGAGTGATAACGTGTTAATTAGTTCACCTCCTGCTGTGCTGGAAAGTTTGGTTCTGAAATTCACTCTTGTGTATCATGCATTATCTCTAACTGCTAAAGTTATCTGTTTAATAATGCATTAAAACAAGTGGCAGCTTTCCAACTGAAAATGCACTTCCTGGTATCTAGCTTCAGATTTCAAAAAAAATCCCAGGTTTGCATGAATGTAGGAAGTTTCATACTTATATAGGTAGGAAAACCATCGAATAAATTGGAAGCATGTTGTGAGTCTGAGGTTTCTATAATAGAAATCAAGACATCATATTGTGCAAGAAGAACATTTCTTCTTTGATTAAGTAAATGGCCGTGTGAAAAGTTGCAGCCTATGGGATTTGTTCCTTACTCTTTCAGAAATTAGAAATGAATTTTCCAGAGTTGAGCTGAAATTTGCTGAGGTTTTGATTCTGCTTGTTTTTTTTTATTTCTTTTATCTAATGAGATTGGCAGTGCTAGAGACTTTATGAGAGGGATGTGTGCATTAATGACCAGAAGGATCTGAGTAAACACAAACGTCAAAGTAAGCAATACCTACAGAGGTGGAGGTCACAAACTTCCAGCACTTAAAGTGCAAATCTGAATAAGGACAGAACATGGGTTATTAAAATAGAAAATAATGTTTTTTTTTCCATGACTCTGGGTGAACAAAGAAATGCTTAAAAAGAACTGAGAATAATCAGGATTAGGTTTCTTTTGACTGGCATATGATGTGAAATTTGTTATTTTGTGGCAGCAGTGCCCTTGTAATGCATAACAAATATTATGCTACAATAAGAAATACCAAAAAATAAATGAGTAGTGCAAAAAAGAGAGCAAAAAATGAGGTAGTGTCGATGGGTTCATGGTCTATTCAGATGATTGAGGGGAGGAAGTTATTCCTTAAGTATTGAGTGTGTGGTTTCAGGCTCCTGTCCCTCCTCCCTGATGGTAACAATGAAAAGGAAGGTTGTCCTGGATGGTGAAGGTCTTTAAGAATGATGCCACTGCCTTGAGGCGTTGCCTTTTGAAGATGGTGGGGAGACTTGTGCTCATGATGGAGCTGACTGAGTTTACAATCCTCTGCAGTTTTTTTCCGATCTTGTGTATCTGCAGCTCCATACCAAACAATTTAAAAGGAAAGTTGGAAAATATACAATCCAATAGTGTCTAACATTAATATTGTCGAAAGGTCTTTGTCAACACTTAATCTTCAAATCTGCTCAAAAGAAGGCCGAGAAAGTATAAGTAACAATGGGTAATCCAAAGCTTCATTTTGTCTTTGCCTAGGAAGAATATAAACTTAAAGGAGCTACAACTGTTAACGAGAAAATGAGAAAGGCAAAAAACAGTGGAATAAGATGCAAGCAATATCCAATATTGTACTAATCACCAGTACAATAGTAAGATGCAGTTCCAAAGATTCCAAAAGTTTCATTAGAGATGACTAAGATCTGTGGTGATACTCAGGCCATTGCAGCTTTCAGCCGATGCAACGATATTTAGGTACTGTAATATAATCCACTACCTATAATAACATCTCAGTGCAGTAAGTGCTATCAGCTTTATGCCTTTGGATCTAGATGCCAGAGTGTTGTTTGGAGCTATAGTGATAGCTTCACACTATATGAATGTCTAGGGTACAGTAATAAATTCATGTTATAGGTGCTCTATTGATATCCAGTGCTGTTATGATAATCAGAAATATGATGTTATCCAGGCCTACAGTAATATCTGTGGCTTCAGTGATATCTAGGATTATAGTTCTGGTCATCTACTGCAGTAGTATCCAGGTGGAATGCAGTATTATTAAGATAGTGTTATGATTATGAGGGCTGCTTTGTTATCCTGGACAGTAATGACAGTTGCGTGCTTTAGTAATTACTGAAATGGTATTAACTGGAATACAGACGTATGTTACTGCAGGGCCGTGCTAATCGCCAATTCTATAGTAAGGGCCAGCAAGCTCCCAAAAGTGCAGCGAACAAGAATAATTCTTTTTCTGCTGAAAGCCCTGGGCATTCTGATTACTACGATTGAAAGGAGGCTGTTCATTTGCTTATTCAGACCTATGGCCCACTGGGATCCAGCAGCTGAGTGAGACTTTATGTTTAGTTATTACAATAGTTTGGACATATTTGTTGCTAGTTTTGGTCAAGTAGTCGGCACAATAATACCACAAAACAAATGAGAGCAGAATATTGAGGATCATTGGCAAAGAAATGGCAGAAAGAGAAACTGATGATCTTAAGACAGGATGTAATACTTGGATAACATGTAATGGATGATAGTTTACTGAGGGTGTACTGTTGGCATTTAGAATGGTGTCTAGCACAGACAAAACACATGAAGCACTGTTGAGGATCCCTACCACCCGTCCAACAATCTATTTGACCCACTACCATCAGGGGAAAGGTACTGAAGCATCAGCATTAGGACTAACAGACTGGGTAAGAGCATGCTCCCCTAGACTATGGGACTAATGAATACCTACCAGCACTGAGTTCTTGTCACTAGGACAGTGAGCTGTTCACGGTTTAATATACATTTTACTGTTTCTGTTTTACCTGTGCATGATTTGCACTTTGAAGTACATTTTATTAACTTATTTGTGGTATCATTTTGTTTCATGTGCTGTGTGTGATATATGTTATGTGGGTCCTGGAGGAACGTTGTTTACATTTGGTTTCATACATCTACAGCCAGATGGCAATAACCCTGATATTCAACTTGGATTTGAACTGGTTCAGTGACCCATGTTCTCAGTTGATGAGACTTCTTAGTGGCATTTGAAGACTATAACATCTGATTTCTTTGGACATAAACAGTATAGTCAAAATTTGTTAGATATAGGCCTTTTCAATGGAAAATCTGTAGATCTGTCTGTATCTGCCCAATATGGGGCCTTCAAATTGGGTAGGCTTTCCTGAATGTTAAGGAAAGAGAGCTTGACTTTGAATGGGCTGTCTCCAAGAAGTTCCAGCTTCATTCTTTCAAGCATATTCACATTTATAGTATTAATCCAGCGAGCACTCCCATTGCACGTTTATCGATCCCCAATCACCCCTACAGAATCCTTTTCCTTTACACAAATATTTCCCCAAGAGCTCCCTCTGATACTTATGTCTGAATCCTATTCCCCAGATTTACCTCCTTGCAAAATGATCAGCACTGATGCATTCCATCTTCTGTATTTCTCTCCATGCATCTCTGTAGCACCCTCTGTATATATTTGCACTGCTCTCCGATCTGCAGTCCAAGCTACATAGAATCTATAGAACCATAGAACATTACAGCACAGAAGCAGGCATTTTGGCCCTTCTTGGCTGTGCCAAACAATTTTTCTGCCTAGTCCCACTGACCTGCACCTGACCCATATCCCTCCATACACCTCTCATCCATGCACCTGTCCAAGTTTTTCTTAAATGTTGAAAGTGAGCCCACATTTACCACTTCATCTGGCAGCTCATTCCACACTCCCACCACTCTCTGTGTGAAGAAGCCCCCCCCCAATGTTCCCTTTAAACCTTTCCCCCTTCACCCTTAACCCATGTCCTCTGTTTTTTTTCTCCCCTAGCCTCAGTTGAAAAAGCCTGTTTGCATTTACTTTATCTATACCCATCATAATTTTATACACCTCTATCAAGTCTCCCCTCATTCTTCTACGCTCCAGTGAATAAAGTCCTAACCTATTCAACCTTTCTCTGTAACTCTGTTTCTCAAGTCCCGGCAACATCCTTGCAAACCTTCTCTGCACTCTTTCAACCTTATTAATATCTTTCGTGTAATTCGGTGACCAAAACTACACACAATACTCCAAATTCAGCTTCACCAATGCCTTATACAACCTCACCATAACATTCCAACTCTTATTCTCAATACTTTGATTTATAAAGGTCAATGTACCAAAAGCTCTCTTTACTACTCTATCTACCTGTGACATCACTTTTATGGAATTTTGTATCTGTATTCCTAGATTCCTCTGTTCTATTGTACTCCTCAGTGCCCTACCATTTACCTTTTATGTTTTGCCTTGGTTTTTCCTTCCAAAGTGCAATACCTCACACTTGTCTGTATTAAGCTCCATCTGCCATTTTCTGCCCATTTTTCCAGCTGGTCCAAATCCCTCCGCAAGCTTTGAAAGCCTTCCTCACTCTCCACTACACTTCCAATCTTTGTATCATCAGCAAATTTGCTGATCCAATTTACCACATTATCATCCAGATCATTGATATAGATGACAAATAACAATGGACCCAGCACTGATCCCTATGGCAGACCACTAGTCACAGGCCTCCACTCAGAGTAGCAATCCTCCACTACCACTCTCTGGTTTCTTCCATTGAGCCAATGTCTAATCCAATTTACTACCTCACCATGTATACCTAGCGACTGAATCTTCCTAACTAACCTCCCATGCGGGACCTTGTCAAAGGCCTTACTGAAGTCCATGTAGACAACATCCACGGCCTTCCCTTCAGCCATTTTCCTTGTAACCTCCTCGAAGAACTCTAGTAGATTTGATAAACATGACCTACCACACACAAAGCCATGTTGACTCTCCCTAATAAGTCCCTGTCTATCTAAATACTTGTAGATCCTATGTCTTAGTACTCTTTCCAATAGTTTACCTACTACCAACGTCAAACTTACCAGCCTATAATTTCCCGGATTACTTTTAAAGCCTTTTTTAAACAACAGAACAACATGAGCTATCTTCCAATTCTCCGGCACCTTCCCCGTAGATACCGACACTTTAAATATATCTGCCAGGGCCCCAGCAATTTCAACACTAGTCTCCTTCAAGGTCTGAGGGAATACCCTGTCAGGTCCTGGGGATTTATCTACTCTGATTTGCCTCAAGATAGCAAGCACCTCCTCCTCTTCAAGCTGTATAGGTTCCATGACCTCACTAGCTGTTTGCCGTATTTCTATTGACTCCATGCCAGTTTTCTTAGTAAATAGACGCAAAAAAAAAACATTTAAGATCTCCCCCATTTCTTTTGGTTCCATACATAGTCTACCACTCTGATCTTCAAGAGGACCAACTTTATCCCTTACTATTCTTTTGTTCTTAGTATACCTGTAGAAGCTCTTTGGATTATCCTTCACCTTGACTGCCAAAGCTACCTCATGTCTTCTTTTAGCCCTCCTGATTACTTTCTTAAGTATTTTTTTGCACTTTTTATACTCCTCAAGCACCTTATTTCCTCCCTATTTCCTATACATGTCAAACATTTCTCTCTTCTTCTTTATCAGAGTTCCATTATCCCTAAAGAACCAAGGTTCCTTATCCTTATTCACTTTGCCTTTAATCCTGACAGGGACGTACAAACCCTGCACTCTCAAAATTTCTCCTTTGTAGGCCTCCCACTTACCAACGACATCCTTGCCAGAGAACAACCTGTCCCAATCCACACTTTTTAGATCCTTCCTCATTTCTTCAAAATTAGCCTTTCTCCAATTTCCAACCCGAGGACCAGATCTATCTTTATCCATGATCAAGTTGAAACTAATGACGTTATGATCACTGGAACCGAAGTGTTCCCCTACACACACTTCTGTCACCTGTCCTAACCATTTCCTGATAGGAGATCTAATATTGCATCCTCTGTAGTCGGTACCTGTATATATTGATTTAGAAAACTTTCCTGAACACTCTAACCCATCTAGACCTTTAACAGTATGGGAGTCCCAATCAATACATGGAAAATTAAAATCCCCTACTATCACAACTTTATGTTTCCTGCAGTTGTCTACTATCTCTCTGCAAATTTGCTCCTCCAATTCTTGCTGACTATTGGGTGGTCTCTAATACAAACCCATTAATGTGGTCATACCTTTCCTGTTTCTCAGCTCCACCCATATGGCCTCAGTAGACAAGCCCTCTAATCTGTCCTGCCTGAGCACTGCTGTAACATTTTCTCTGACTAGTAATGCCATTTCCCTACCCTTCATCCCTCTGCCTCTATCATGTCTGAAACATTGGAACCCTGGAACATGAAGCTGCCAGTCCTGCCCCTCCTGTAGTCAAGTTTCACTAATGACTATAATGTTGTAATTCCATCTGTCAATCCAGGCCCTCAGCTCGTCAGCCTTCCCCACAATACTCCTGGCATTGAAATAGACACACCGCAGAAGATTATTACCACCACAGACAACCCTTCTATTTGGGACTTTGCATGAAACTTTAACATCATTTATTTTCACCCCCACTCCACTATCTACTCTGGCACTCTGGTTCCCATCCCCCTGCAAGTCTATTTTATACCCCGCCCCAATAGCACTAACAAACCTCCCTGCAGGGATATTGGTCCCTCTGTAGTTCAGGTGTAAGCTGTCTCTCTTCTACAGGTCCCACCTGCCCCAGAAGAAGTCCCAATGATCCCAAAATCTGAAACCCTGCCCCCTACACCAGTTCCTCAGCAACATGTTCATCCTCCAGAGCATCCTACTCTTACCCTCACTGGCACATAGCACATGTAGCAATCCTGAGATTACTACCCTCAAGGTCCTGCTTTTATCTTCCTACCAAGCTCTGTATACTCACTCTTCAGGACCTCCTCACTCTTTCTTGCTACGTCATTGGTACCGATGTATACCATGACATTTGGCTGCTCACCCTCCCATTTCAGAATGATGTGCACACGATCAGAGCCATCCCTGTCCCTGGCACCCGGGAGGCAACAAACCATCCAGGAGTCTCTGTCGCAACCACAGAACCTCCTGTCTGTACCTCTAACTATCGAGTCCTCTATCACTACTGCTGTCTTCTTCTTCCCTCCTCCCTTCTGCACTGCAGAACCAGATTCAGTGCCAGAGATCCGGCTTCCGCAGCTTGTCTCAGCTAAGTCATATCCCCCAACAGTATCCAAATCGGTATACTTGTTGTTGAGGGGAATGGCCACAGGGGAGCCCTGCTCTGCCTGCTCTTTCCCCTTCCCTCACCTGACCGTAACCCAATTAACTTTGTGCTGCTCCTTTTGTGTAACTGCCTCCCTGAAGCTACTATCTATAAACTCCTCATTCTCCTGAATGATCCGGAGGTCATCCAGCTCCTGCTCCATTTCCCTAATGCGGTTTGTTAGGAGCTGCAGCTGGATGCACTTCTTGCAGGTGTCATTGTCAGGGACACTGGAGGTCTCTCTGACTTCCCACATCCTGCAAGAGGAGCATTCCAACATCCTGCTTGGCATTCTCTCTACTCTAAACAAACAAAACAAAACTTACCGGAACCTACCCTCGCCTCTGCCTGTTCACGCCGAAGCCTGTTGAGCCAAAGCTGTCTCACTCTGACTCAGTCCACTCCGATGATGGCTGCTGTATATGGCAGTCTTTTTTTTAAACCTTTGGCGCGTTACATCACGTACTTGCGCAGTCTAGTCTCTTTTCCCCGATCAGTTAAAAAGGATGGCTTCTCTCCGAGATGCCTTTACTTCTTCACTCTCCACCTCTTGCTTCGATTTAAAAGACAGTTGAAAAATTCCTCTCCTTTTTAAACCTTTGGTGTGCTATGTCACGCGCCTGCGCAGTCTAGCCTTTTTTCTCTGATCAGTAAAAAAATGGCTTTTCTCCAAGATGCCTTTACTGCTTCACTCGTCGCCTCTTGCTTCAAGTAAACTCAGAACACTTTTTCACAAATATTGTCACAGAACTCAATGCTTTAGTTAAGGCTTCACTGCAAAACACTTTCATATAAGTGGCATCAAATCATTGAAATGCTTTCGTTTTGACCCTAGTTATGTACATACAAGACAATACAATCTAGAAGAATTAAGCTATTCAGACCATCGATTCTGCTCTATCATTCCATCATAGCTATTATCCCTCTCATCCACATTCTCCTGCCTTCTCCTTGTAACCTTTGACACCCTGATTAATCATGAACCTATCAACCTCTGACTTAAATATACCCAACAATTTCGCCTTCACAACCATTTGGAGCAAAGAATTGTACAGATTCACCACCCTCTGGCTAATTTTTTTTTCCTTATCTCTGTTCTAAATGTATGCTCCTCAATTCTGAGGCTGTGCCATCTGGTCCTAGACTTTTCCAGTAAAGGAAACATCCTCTTCACATCATCTCTATCCGGACCTTTCAATGAGATTCCCCCTCATTCTTCTAAACTCCAGCAAGTGTGTTATATGCCCAAAGGATCCAGAATAAATGTGTAGGAGTGTGTTAGCAAACATTGTATATTGTACAAAATATTGTAAAACATGAAAGAACTTTCTGAGCACTGGACTTATCTATACAATAAACTACACAACTAGAAGATTTATTGAAACAACATTTAAAAGCAAGGCAATTTTAAAATGCCTGTTGTGAATAAATCTATAGTAATACAGGTATAATTACTCAAAGTATATATTTTCAATGTGTTATTCTCCTTTACTTTAAAGCTGCATTATGGGTGGCCATAGCAAGAGATCTAGAGTGCATAAATGGCTGGGATCCAAACTGTGGGCTGGGTATGGGTTTCAAGGTAGAAGTGGGATCTGTAACATTAGGGGTCAAAAACAAATATGTTGGAATGCTTTGAAGAAATAATCAGCAGGATTGACAAAGGAGAGTCAGTGAACGTCATTTACTTGGATTTTCAGAGGATCTTTGAAAAGCTGATTTTCAGAAGGCTTGTTAGATACAACTGTTTAATATTAGTTGTCATTTTCTTTGTAGTATAGCAATAAATTATCCTATTGTATTTTAGGTAGCCTTTTTATACATAACATTTAATATGCCTTTACTGTAATTCTGGAAGATTCTAAGCTGCTTTGTCCTTTCATTTTCTCATTGGTTAACTGTCTACTGCAGTATTAAATAAATATTTTCTAATTGGTTGTCTTTTATCTTTGGCATTTTTCTTATCTGTATCAAAGGTTCAGAGATTAAATTATTATCAAAGTATTCAACTCTTAAATTCTGCTTCTCTAGGTAGCCATGAAACCAAGAAAGAAAAGAAAGACAGCACGATCATCAACGCCAAATCCTCCTTGCTACAGGAAAGAAAATAAAAAAGATTGTGTGAAAAACATAGAATATAAAAAAAAACCTATAAGACTGAAAGGAAAGTCTATAGCCCGAGTCCATTACCAAAACACAGAAAACCTGGGCAACACTCTCCAGGCACAGCGGCATGTTCTCCCTGCTCTGATGCAGAGCGATCAAAAGACAGGCAGTTGGTGTTTTCCCTCCACACTCACCTCAATGCTTATATCTCCCTCTTTGATTCAATCAACAAACAATGGAAGCTTTCATCAGTGAAATGGAGTCAATCTTAGGCTTGTGCTCTGTCCCACTTTGAGATTCATGCACGCTGCTTCTGTATCCCAGAATCCTCTCAGAAACTGCAGAGTGCTGGAACACTCGGATGATCTCTAAACTTCTGCATTCTCCTCGATGTTTCAACCTCCTTCATCACTTTAATTGGCAAACAATGGAAGCTTTAATCGGCAAAAAAGTCAAACATCAGTTCACATGCCATCCCAAAGACTGCCTGCCATGAAATTTTGTTATGCTACCTCTGTCTCTCGGAATCCTCTCAAAGACTGCAGAATGCTGGAACATCCAAACAGTCTCCAAACAGCAAATTACAGGCTCTAATAGTTCCAGAATCACATTCGAGATGAAAAATAAATGTAAAAGATGTAGAGCTGTGACCAGCAGCCACTCCGGACATGAGAAGTTTAGAGAGAGAGAGAGAGAGTTCAATCAGGTCCACTGCCCAACGATTAAAGGTTCACCATAATAGAGCTTTGATCAGCAACCACTCAGCATCTGGGATTAATTAGTAAGAGCAAATTAAAGTAAGGCAGGGGCAAGCGCAGCAACCATCATCTGAGTGGACATAGTCGGAGGGGCGATCTTGAGGCTTTAAGCTCTTCAAGGCTTCCGCAAAGAGAGGCTTCACTCAGAGAAGGAGAAGGAAAGAAAGCTCAAGTTTTTTTTTTCCTTTTCTGCTTTATACTGCTCTGCTAGGACAGTAGAGATGTCAGGGAGTATAATGAAAAGCTCTTCTTGCGGGATGTGGGAAGACAGGGAGACCTACAGTATCCCTGACAACTAAACTGTGGGAAGTGCATCCAGTTGCAGCTTCTAACAAACTGTGTTAAGGAGTTGGAGCTGGAGCTGGATGAACTTTGGTCATTAGGGAGGATGAAGAGGTGATAGATATGACATATAGAGAGGCATTTACACCCAAGATGCAGGATGCAGCAAACTGGGTGACAGTCAAGAAGGGAATGGGGGATAAGGAGCCAATGCAGAGTAGCTCTGTTGCCACCCCCTCAACATTACCTTGGATGCTGTTGCAGGGGAATGATCTAACAGAGCAGAGTCACGGTGGTTGGGTCTCCGGAACTGAGATCTGCCTCTGTGACTCAGATGTGAAGGGGGGAGAAAAGGCACACTGTGGTGATAGGTGATTTGTTAATTAGGGGAACAGACAGGTGGTTCTCTGGGTGAGAACAAGATTCCTGGATAGTAGGTTGTCTCCTGGACACCAGGGTCAAGGATATCTCTGATCAAGTCCTCAGCATTCTTAAGTGGGAGTGTGAGCAGCCAGAAGTCATGTTCCATGTAGGTACCAATGACATGGGTAGTATGAGTGATGAGGTCTTGCATAGGGAGTTCTGTGAGTTAGGTGCTAAGATAAAGAGTAGGAGCTCCCGGGTTGTGATCTCAGGATTGCTACCTGTGCCATGTGCTAGTGAGGCTAGAACTAGGAAGATTATATAGTTTAGTATGTGGCTAAGGAGTTGGTGTAGGAGGGTATAAGAGTTCTGGATCATTCAGCTCTCTTCCAGGGAAGGTGAGACCTGTACAGAAGGAATAGTTTGACCTTATCTGGAGAGGGACTAATAACTTAGGAGGAAGCTTTGTTAGTGTTGCTGGATGGGGTTTAAGCTAGAGTTGCAGGGAGATGGCAACCAGAGTTCCAGAATAGTTAGTAGAGATGTTGTGGAGGCAGATATTGGTAAAACATCAGAGGAAGTTAGGAATCAAAAGGTTGAGCATTGTGCCACTAGTGTCCTGAGCTGCCGATATTTCAATGCAAGAAGTATTGGAGGAAAGGCAGATAATAGTGCTGAAGATGACGTAGCTGGTTTACAAACAGAGGCAATGCGTAGTGAAAAGAGGATTTTGATAGGGCAAAACTGCAGTCAACAGGATGAGATGCAATATAAAAGGTGGACAAAATAGAAAAGGGTGAATACAGGACTGCAGGTGTTGTATCTGAATACGTGCAGTATATGGAATAAGTTAGATGAACAGTTGCTGCAGATTGGCAGGTATGATGTTGTAGGCATCACTAAATCATGGCAGAATTAATATAACTGGGAGCTTAACATCCAAAGACACACATTGTATTGAAAGGATAGGCAGGATGGGTGAGGGGGCTGTGCCTTCTTGTTGGTAAAACTTTAAATCAAATCATTAGACAGAGGTGACAGGATTGGAAAGGGTTGAGTCATTGTGGATAGAGCTAAGGAACTGAAATGGTAAAAGGATCCTGATGGGATTGTATACAGACCCCCAAACAGTTATAAGGATGTGGCCTACAAATTACAATGGGAGATAGAAAATTCATGCCAAAAGGGCAATGTTACAATAGTCACGGGGGAATTCAATATGCAGGTAGATTGGGTGCTTGATTACAGAAGGGGTTAATTTCTAGAGTGCCTACAAGATGGTTTTTCAGAGCAGCTCATGTTCAAGCCAACTGGAGGATTGGCTATTCTGGATTGTGTGTTGTGCAATGAACCAGAATTGATTAGAGAGCTAAAGGTAAATAACCCTTAGGGGAGAGTAATTATAATATGATCAAATTTATCCTGAAATTTGAGAAGGAGAAGATAAAGTCATATGTTTCAGTATTACAGTGGAGTAAGGGGAATTACAGAGGCATGAGAGAGGAGTTGGCCAGAGCTGATTGGAAAAGAACACTGGCAGGGTTAATGGCAGAGCAACAATGGCTGGAATTTCTGAAAGCAATTTGAAGGCACACGATACATACATCTGAAAGAGATATAAGTATTCTAAAGGAACACTGATACAAGCATGACTAACAAGAGAAATCAAAGCCAACATAAAAGCCAAGGAAAGGGCAAAGAATAGAGCAAAAATTAGTGAGAGATTAGAGGATTAGGAGCTTTAAAATGCCAACAGAAGAAAACTAAAAAAGTCATTAAGAAGGTAAGATGGAATACAAAGGTAAGTTAGCTAATAATATTGAAGAGATTACCTGAAGTTTCTTCAGATACATAAAGTGTAAAAGAGAGGTGAGAGTGGATATTCAACCACTAGAAAACAATGCTGGAGAGGTTGTAATGAGGGACAGAGAAATGGTAGATGAACTGAACTATTATTATGCAGTAGAGTTCACTGTCGAAGTCAGGTAGGAGTATGGTGGAAGTTCGAGATGTCAGGCGGCACAGAGTGTGTGAAGTTACCATAACTAGAGAGAAGGTTCTTGGTAAGATGAAAGTTCTGAAGTAGATAGGTCACCTGGACCAGATGGTGTACACCCCAGAGTGCAAGAGGTGGCTGAAGAGATCATGGAGGCATTAGTAATGATATTTCTAGAATCACTAGATTCTGGAATGGTTCTGAAAGTCTGGAAGTTTGCAAATTTCACTCCATCTTCAAGAATTGAGAGAGACAGAAAAAAGGAAGTATAAGCCCGTTAATCTGACCTCAGTGGTTGGGAAGATGTTGGACTTGATTATTAAGGATGAAGTCTCAGGGTATTTTTGGAGGCACATGATAAAATAGGTCATAGTCAGCATGCTTTCCTCAAGGGAAAAGAAATAACAAGCAGGATAGACAATGGAGAATCAGTTGATCTTGTGTACTTGGTTTTTCAGAAGGCCTTTGACAAGTTGTTACATATGAGGCTGCTTAATAAGCTACAAGCCCATGGTATTAAAGGAAATATTTTGACATGAATAAACCAGTGGCTGATTGGCAGGAGACAAAGAATGGGAATAAAGGGAGCCTTTTGTGGCTGGCTGCCAGTAACTTGTGGTGTTCCATGGGGGATTGAGTTGGGACTGATTCATTTGCATTATATGTCACTGATTTGGATGATGGGATTGATGGCTTTGCTGAAAATTTGCAGATGATAGGTGGATGGGACAGGTAACTTAGGAATTAGAGAAGCTACAGATGGACTTAGACAGATTAGGAGAATGGGCAAAGAAATAGCAGGTGGAATACAGTGTTGGGAAGTGTATGGTCTTGCATTTTGATAGAACAAAGGAAAGGGTTGACTAATTTCTAAATGGAGAGAGAATACAAAAAAATGAGGTGCAAAGGGACTTAGGAGTCCTTGTGCAGGATTCCCTAAGTGTTAATTTGCAAGTTGAACTGTGGTGAGGAAGGCAAATGCAATGTTAGCATTCATTTCAAAAGGACTAGAATATAAAAAGCAAAGATGTAATGTTTAAACTATAAAGCACTGGTGAGAGCTCAGTGGGAGTATTTTGAACTGTTTTGTGGACCTTATCTTAGAAAGGATCTGCTGAAACTGGAGAGGATTCAAAGGAGATTCACAAAAATGATCCAGGATTAAATGGCCTGTCATATGAAAAGCTTTTGTTGGCTCTGGGCCTATATTCACTAGAATTAAGAAGAATGAGGGGTGACCTCATTGAAACCTATAAAATGGTGAAAGGCCTTGTTGGAGTGGATGTGGTGAAGATGTTTCCTATGGTAGCAGACTCTAAGACCAGAGGACACAGACTCAGAATAGAGGGGTGTCCTTTTAGAACAGAGATGAGGAGGATTTTCTTTCACCAGAAGGTGGTGTATCTGTAGAATTGTTTACCATAGGCAACTGTGGAGGTCAAGTCTTTATGTAATTTAAGGTAGCAGTTGATAGATTCTTGATTGGTCAGGGCAAGAAGACATATGGGGAGAAGGCAGGAGACTGGGGCTGAGAGGAAAATTGGATCAGCCATGATGAAATGGTGGAGCAAAATTAATGGGCCGAATGGTCTAATTTTTCTCCTATATCTTATGGTCATATAAATTAAGTGAAATATATGGTTTCATGGTCTGTCCAGAATATGTCAACTGAAGGAGCTTTGTAAATAGGTGCCATCTTGAACTGGAATCTGTATAGGTATAAGAGCAGCTGCTTTCTCTGCTCAGCACCATCTTTAGATGCTATTTTCTTCAAGTAGTTAGACCCCTATCACTGTTCTATTCCTGTTCTCTTTGTTCTATCAACTCTTAATAAAATGAGTGTGAAGCAACAGGTTTTATATTCCGTTCCTGTCTTCTAAAAGAACCTTGGATTTAAACAGCAGAATGGAAAAATTTTGGCATAGTCGGCTGCAGGATATTCCGATGTTTAAAATTTGTTACACCTGAAGACAAAAGTGTGAATTTTTGGTGCCTAAGCAAAAGGAGTATGAACTTGTTCAATATGTTCCTCTATTGTCTGAGAGAAAAAAACTTATTCTGGCTTCTATATCATCAGATAGGAATCAGGACTGAGGACAGCTGCATTGCTATTTAAAATAAAAAGCAGATCTATAAAAATAAACATAACTTGGTAAAGCTTTGTGCAAAACTGGGAGAGCACAGACTAAATAGGCAAACTGGTAGAGCATCATAAATTAAATTTGTACAAGCAATGGAGCATGGATAAAAAGGTAGAAAATTTCTGTGTGCCAATACAGTGCCTGAGAAAACTTAATACTTGCAAGTTAGCTGAGCATTGGGAAAAAGAATTAATTTGTGTTGCAAGAGCACCTGTTAGAATTTCAGCTGCAAACTAATAAAATTTCAATATCATAATCAAAGTAATAAAAAGTACACACTAATATCAACTTAAAACAATGGTCAATATCATGAAAGTTACAAACTTACAAAGAACTTTTACCTGAATTAAACATCTCAGTTTGATAATGTTAATGAAAAAATCCAGACAATAAACATTGACGATGTTCAGTTTACTATGATTCAAAAAATGCCTGAGTTTGAGAAAATGGCTGCTGATAATTTCGAGATAAGACCGCATGATCAGTTTGATTGGATGTGAGCGATTGAAAGAGCTAAATGAATGAATAAAGTCTTTTAGTAATTGAAAAAGCATAATACTTACCATAAACTACAAAGTCAGAATGATAGAGACAATAAACAGTGTAAAGATAAATCTTTGTATCTGAATTACAGGATGGGCATGAAAAGGACAGTACTAGTAATAGACAATAACTTTTCAAGATGGATAGAAGATCTTCCAGCAAAAAATTCTGCCTCACACAGAGTTAAAACACTGATCAAAGATTATATTCCTAGATGGGGATTGCCTTGTCACATTGATTCTGACCACGGAATCCATTTCACTGGGAGTGTTTGTCAGGAATTTTGTTGACTGATGAACTTTGAATGGTCTTTTCATTGTCCACATCATTCACTCATCAGGACAAGTTGAATGAATGAATTGAACTATCAACCAATGATTGACTAAGTACCATAAAGAAGGTGTACCATAGCCTACAGCTCTTTCCATGTTCTTATGTAGCATATGAGTGTTCTGCAAATCAAAGATCTAAATAAAATAATCGTAACGGGTGGATGCTGCAACTATTTGTGTTCGCTTGAACAAATGAACACAAACTTGGTAGTTCCTTCAAAACCCACTTTATTGTTAATACAGAGAAGAAATAGAGAGTTGCAAGAAACGCTTTATATTGTACACAACCTACACCACTAATAGGTAGGGCTAACTTAAGCAACCCCTGGTAGACTACACCACCGAATATACTTAGCAATGTCTGTGTGGTCCCTGAGGCAGGCGATAAGGCATGGATTGGCTAGGGTGGAGATCCTTGGTGCCAGTTCAGCTGCTCAGTCTGAAGGTGGGACCCAGGCGAGTGGTCTGCCCAAGAAAGAACTTGCCCACCTTTATAGCACTGTGGCCACCTCCCAGTCCAGCTGGAAGGGGCTAGGTATCCAATCCGACGTTTACACAACCCCATCTTAGCCAATCTAAGTCCTGGTCACATATTAAGTTAACATACATCCTCCCCACCTGCAAGTACCAAGGTCGATGTGACCTTCAACAATCGGCCTCTGCCTCCCCTGGGACAATGCATCATATTAAGCTTACAACCAAACAATGTAAAAAAACATTTTGAGAGACAGGGTAATTGATTACTCTTACACAAATCAGCATTTTTAGCTTGTACTCAGGCATGTTATCTGCTGGACCAGAGGCATATATTGTTCTCCCCTTATTTAGCATCAAGGGTCAATCTGCCCAACAACATAACAGGCCCACAAATTCCTAATTGTTAACCATTTCTTTACCATATCCATTTTCATACCCACTCACTCTACCCATGTACTATACACTTACCTATACAATGAGCAACCAACCCCATACAAGTAAACTAAATCCATTTGATGTGGTGTCAGGATATCCTATGTCGCTGCCGGGAGCTTTCAATTTCAGCCAGTGTGTTATACAGTACACATTATGGCAGACAGTTTAATTAACTATTGTGTGAATGAACCCAGATTGTACAGTCAACTTCTCAACAGGTTTCTGACACTTGAAGAGATCCAACAGAAGGAAGGCACACCCTGATTCCCGGCAAGATGGTCCTGATTAAGAGACCACCTAAAGAGCTACTGGGAGCTGGATAGGAATGTCCTTATGAAGGGCTGTTAATTATCAACTCGACGGTCAAGATAGAAGTAAGTGGATACACACCAGCTAGTGCAAGCAAACTAAAGTGGTATCCTACAATGACTAGAAGCAGTATGGTTAATGTGCTAGTAACCTCTTGACCCAGTGCCTGCATTGCTGGGTTACAGTGAGCAAATTACTAAACAGCCAGAAGGCTTCAAGAAAGCTGACAATTACTGGATTTCATGAAATTCATTCCAATATTATTTGTAGTAATATTTTTGTCAATTTTCCCTACTTAGTTGAGGTGACTCAGAATGTATATTTGTATCATGGATAATCAGAAATAAAGCTCCTGCCAAGTAATAAGAAATGGACCGTTCATGGAACAATACATGTTTTATGTGTGGAAATAGAGCCTATGTTTCTCTTCCATGTAATTGATTAGGATCTTGTTGCTTCAGATATGCTTTACCTGGCATGAAGCAAACATACACTTTACCTTTACCTCCTGGGTCTTGGAGTAAATGAGACATTTCAGAATGAGATCATTTTGTATCAATTTTATTTCTATTTTGTGGTGCTGCAATGAATATCAGTGTGATTAAAAATGTTGCTGCAGCCTTAGAAAGGGCAAGCATTGACGCTGCTGAAGTCTTGGGAAAAGTAACTTCAGAAATGGTCACCGTGCGTAAGATGGTTTCTCAAAATCAAATGGCATTAGACCATCTCTTAGCAGTTAAGGGGGGAACATGTGCATTTTATATGCAAGGAGTGTTGTACTTACATAGCTGATGAGTCTGAAGATATAACTAATTTGGCTGATCATATTCATAAAGAAGCAGCTAAAATACAATCACCTGATGATTGCAATTTCTTTGATTGGATTCATTCAGGTCTTGGAAGCTGGTTTTACTCAATATTATGAGTCATTTTATTCATACTAATATGTCTTATCACAGTTCACATACTTTTACTTGTTTAAAGACGTTCATAATTTGAATAGTTCAAACTTGTGTAAGTATGCCTACTAATCTGCTTAAGCATGACAAAAGCTTATGCATTCTTTGTGGAATATATACTCTTTGATATTTCATGACCTAAGTTGATTTTTGATAATTTTTTATGTAACACAGATATCACAAGCTTTTTCACCTCTGAATTTTCAGATGTAATCATTCTAAATGTATGATTTAGAATCAAAGGAGGGATTGTTTGATCCATCTGTTTAATGTTAATTGTCATTTTCTTTGCAGATTAACAATCAAATATTCACTTGCATTTTAAGTAGCCTTTATATGCATAACAGTTTTAATATGCCTCTAGTGGTTATACAAAGTATAATTCTGGAAGCTCTGTAGCTCCTTTGTTCTTTCATTTAGAGGCTAACATTAACTCATCAGTTGTCTCTAAACTATGGAATTTTTCTTATCTCTTTGGTAATAAAGTAGCTGTTACATGCTATGTGCCATCTTTAGATCTTCTCTTCCTCAAGTAGTAAAACCCCTTCACTGTTCTATTCCTGTTCTGTTGACTCGTAATAAACAATTGTGAAGCAACACGTGTTATGCCTTGTTCCTAACTTCTAAAAGAAACTTGGATTTAAACACCAGAATCTGACAAACTGCTAAACAAGGTAAGAGCTCATAGTATTACAAGGAACTTACTAGCATGGGCAGAAGCTGGGCTGACTTGCAGAAGGATAACAGTTGGAATAAAGGGAGCCATTTCTGGTTGGCTGCTAGTGACTACTGATGTTTCCTCTGGGGTTGTTGTTGGATCTGCTGCTTCTTACATTCTATGTTAATGTTCTGGATGATAGAATTGATAACTTTGTAGCCAAGGTTATGGATGATACAAAACTAGGTAAAGGGGCAGGTAATATTGAGGAAGCAGAGTATCTGCAGAAGGACTTGGACAGTTTAGTAGCATATTGAATACAGTGTAAGGAATTATATTGTCATGCGCTTTAGTAGAAAGTATAAAGGCTATTTTCTTAGTGGGGAATAGATTTAGAAATCAAATGTGTAAGGGGACCTGGGAGTTCCGGTGCAAGTTGCGTCTGTAGTAAGCAAGACAAATACAATGTTAGTGTTCATTTGAGAGGACTAGAATTTGAAGGCAAGGATGTAATGCTGAGGTTTTATAATGCATTGGTCAGATGCATTTAGAGTATTGTGAGCTGTTTCTGACACCATATCTAAGAAAGGATGTGTTGGCATTGAGGGTCCAGAGGTTGTTCATGAAAATGATCTCTGGAATGAAAAGGGTTAACATATGAGGAGTGTTTGATGGTTTAAGCCCCATGCTCACTGGAACTTAGAAGTATGAGGGTGGATCCCATTGAAACCTATTAAATATTGAAAGGTCCAGATAGAGTGGACATTCAGAGGATGTTTTCAATTGTAGGAGAGTCTAAGACAAGAGATCACAGCCTTAGAATAGAGGGACTTTCCTTTAGAATAGAGCTGGGGAGGGATTTCTTTAGCTAGAGGGTGGTGAATCTGTAGAATTTGTTGCTAGACATCTGTGGAAACCAAGTCACTAGGTATTTAAAGTGGAAGTTGATAGGTTCTTAATTAGTAAGGGTAATAACTGTTATGGAATAGGGCAGGAGGATGGGTTTGAGAGAAAAATAAATCATCTATGATCAAATGGCAGAGGAGATTCAATGGGTTGAGTGGCTTAATTCTGCTCCTTTGTATATGGTCTTATGATCTTAACATGGATGGGCTTGTGTATGGAACCAGGATATGGAGTGTTTGTATATTTCCAGCTGCCTGTAAACTCAATTGATTCTCTGAAACATGTTTACACCACTGTATGACATGTTTTAAAAGAAAAAAAGTGCACTTTTGGACTATTATTTTATGACCTTAATGAACTTCCAATAGTCTGGAAAGTCTGCCTGCCCTGCACTACCAAATTTGAAGGATGATAGATTATCAAAGCCATACAGCTCCTTCATCTCAGCCATTTTCCCTCTGCAAAATCAATAGGGGTCAGTAGAGAGACCTGCTCTTGCGTCATTCACAGCCTCATATTAGCTAAGGTAAATGGTAGGAAATTCCGGAAACTATGCACATTCCTTTGAATATTTGACTTCCAATACAATCAGGAAATAGCTATAAACTGTTGCCAACAAATTTTGGATTATCGTGTTTGTATACACATGCACCAAAGTTTCAGATTTGGTGGGAACCATGCAGGAAAGCATGGACTTCCATGCAGAACTGTGGCACTTCCCTACAAAATCCATTCCACATGTGTTGGTGATTTTCCATCTTATTGAATTATCTTTTGCAATCCTCATCTAATGAAATAATTTTACTTCCAAAGTATTTATTGCAGCTTAATTCTTTTATGCTAAAGGCTTCTGTGGAAAATCAATATGGCCTTGAATCACAAATATGATTTAGTAAATAAATATTGTATATAGTCTGCTCTTTTCAGAAGCAATAGCTCATACCTATTTAAATGGAATAGACTTCTTAAACAAAACTATTACATATATTACAACTCGGTGATTTAAAAGGACTTGCATTGCAAGAATACCATGTCTGTTAATTTGCTGACTGATGGAACATTCTGAACAAGCCTTTCATGCAGGACTTTGTCAAAGAGCTTGCTAAGATCAAAGTAGACAATGTCCACTGCCTCTCCTCCATCAACTTTCATGGTCACTTCTTTGAAAAATGCAGTAAGTTTGGTTAGACATGACATACCATGCACAAAGCCACATTGACTATCCCTAATCAGACCCTGTCTATCCAAGTTTTTTTTATATTCTGTCCCTTATAATACCTTCCAATAATTTCCCCACTGCTGATAATAGGCGTACTGGACTATAATTTCCCAGTTTATTCTTAGAGTCTTTCCTAAATAACCAATCCTCCAATCCTCTGGAACCTCACACATTACTAAGGATATTTTACATATCTCTGTTAGGGCTCATCCAATTTTGGCACTAGCCTTCTACAAACTCCATGAGGATACCTTGTCATGCCCTGGGACTTATATACCTTAATTTACATTTACCTTAAGACAGCAAGTACCTCTCCTTCTGTTATCCAGGTATGATCAATGACTACACTACTGTCTTGCCTCCGATCTGTAGACCCTGTAATAATCTACAGAGTAAACATAGATGCAAAAAATATCCATTTAAGGTCTCCCCCATCTCTTCTGGCTTCAGAGAACCTCTTTACTGTTCCCTTAGCCAATAGTACTACTGCTCTCCTCTTCTTCCTGCTTCCTCCCTACACCCCCACCCCCCTATGGCTTCTATGGCTTCCTTCTATGCCATAGAGCCAGACTCATTGCCAGAGATCTGGTTATTGCATCCTTCCCTCGGCAGACCATTTCACTCTCCACTCTCCTTTGCCTAAGTGGTATACTTGTTACTGAGGGAACAGCCACTGGGGTTTTCTGCACTATCTGCCTATTCTATTTCCGTACCCAAAAGTCACCCAGCTCCTTCAACTTAGGCGTGACTACTTCCCTGTGGCTCCTATCTGTTACCTTCTCATTCTCCCAACAGGCACCCAGCTCCAGCTCCAGTTCCATTTCCCTCATATGGCCCATTTGTAAGAAACACAGCTGGAAGCAAATCTCACAGGTGCATTCATCAGGGAGAATGGAGGTTCTCCTGCCTTCCTACATCCCACAAGATGAGCTCTCCACTGTTCTTACTGTCATTCCCAATGCACTAACTGTGCAATATGAAAGAAAGACAGAAACAAACAAACAAACAAACAAGAGAAACCGGACAAGAACATCATCTTAGGCTCTTGCTGAAGCCTCATGAACCAAACATTCAGTACCACACTCTAACCCTATCCCAGTCCTGCTATGGCTGCTCATCTTAAACTAAATGATCATGTGCTCTAGCCAAGTGCCTAATGACACAAACGACCTTAAGCACTATTGAAAGTCTCGACAAGCCTCACTTGTTTTTTAAAACTGACACTTAAACTTCACAAGCAAATGTCTTCAACTTAAAAATAAATGATAGTCCTGACACATCCTGTCAGTCCCACTGAATTTTGATCTGCATCATGTATCAAAGCATTTTTAAGTTAATTGATAGAAGTCTTCTTTACAATAATTGAACCATGGTAGGTATATGGCATGGAAACAGGCCTTCAGCCCAACCACTTCTTGCCAATGCACCCTCCTGAGTTTGTCCTATTTGCTTGCCCATTTCCCTTTTCTAGGTATGTATAGTAATTGTTCAAATCTCTCTTACACATTGTAATTGTACTCACCTCTATTATTTCACTTGCAGCTTGTTCCACATAATCATTGCCCTCTGTGTGGAAAAACTTACAGTCTGAGTCCCCTTCTTACCTTTATCCTCTTACCTTAAATTGATTCCCTCTAGATTCAAAACCACTTTTATTGGAATTTGGCTGTAACCATCCATCATTATCCATGCCTCTCGTGAATTTATAAATCACTACAAGGTCACCTTTCAGCTTCCTGCACTCCGAAAGAAATAGTTCCAGACTTCCCAGTCACTTATAACTCAAGTCCCCTAGACCTGTTGTGTAAATAATTCACAAAATACACTACAGCTACTTACTGACGCAGCCCTTGCCCATGACTTTAACCACCTAGGTCAGCAGATACAGGGGAGAAGCAGCCCCCACAGACTCTTCCACTTCCTGTTACACATAGGCTAGGTGAATTGAAATCCCATCACCAATTACTCACAAGGTTATAAGGTTCTTCCTTGGTGTCTGAAAGTGCCGTGGCTGCCTTGGACATATTGTACCTTCAGATTGTGCACTATAGTGTGCAACCTCCATACTTCCCTTTCTATATTGTACTGACTGTTCCCCATGTTCCTAATTCAGGCCTATATCACACTTAAATTTGACTTTGCTTTCTGAAATGAAATTATTTCAAGTTTCAAGTTTCCACAGAAACGTGTTTGCTTCACACAAACATAAATAAATTATCCAGCAAAACTGGATATCTCAGAATGAATTGTTCATTTTCTTTTCTGTTTGGGGGAGATGTCTCATCAGGGGAAGGCAGCAGCAGCCGAGTTCATTGCACCATGGGTGGCTCTGTGGCACAGGAGGGAAGGAAAAGGAGTGGGAGAGCTATAGTGATAGGGGATTCGATTGTAAGGGGAATAGATAAGCGTTTCTGCGGCCGCAAACGAGACTCCAGGTTGGTATGTTGCCTCCCTGGTGCAAGGGTCAAGGATGTCTCTGAGCGGCTGCAGGACATTCTGGAATGGGAGGGTGAACAGCCAGTGGTCGTGGTGCACATAGGTACCAACGATATAGGTAAAAAACGGGATGAGGTCCTACAAGGTGAATTTAGGGAGTTAGGAGATAAACTAAAAAGTAGGACCACAAAAGTAATAATCTCTGGATTACTACCAGTGCCACGTGCTAGTTAGAGTAGAAATAGGAGGATATTTCAGTTGAATACGTGGCTTGAAAAATGGTGCAAGGGGGAGGGATTCAAATTTCTGGGCCATTGGAACCAGTTCTGGGGGAGGTGGGACCGGTATAAACAGGACGGTCTGCACCTGGGCTGGACTGGAACCAATGTCCTAGGGAGAGCGTTTGCTACTGCTGTTCAGGAGGATTTAAACTGATGTGGCAGGTGGATGGGAACAAGTGCAGAGAGACAGAGGGGTGTAAAATGAGGGTAGAAGCAAAAAGTAGTAAGGTGAAAAGTAAAAGTGGCAGGCAGGCAAATCCAGGGCAAAAAGCAAAAAAGGACCACTTTTCAACATAATTGTATAAGAGCTAAGAGTGTTGTAAAAACAAACCTGAAGGCTTTGTGGGTCAATGTGAGGAGCATTCGTAACAACGTGGATGAATTGAATGTGCAAATAGTTATGAATGAATATGATATAGTTGGGATCAGAGACACATGGCTCCAGGGTGACCAAGGATGGGAGCTCAACATTCAGAGATATTCAATATTCAGGAGGGATAGACAGGAAAGAAAAGGAGGTGGGGTAGCATTGCTGGTTAGAGAGGAGATTAACGCAATAGAAAGGAAGGACATTAGCCTGAAGGATGTGGAATCGATATGGGTAGAGCTGCATAACACTAAGGGGCAGAAAACGCTGGTGGGAGTTGTTTACAGGCCACCTAACAGTCGTAGTGATGTTGGGGATGGCATTAAACAGGAAATTAGAAATGTGTGCAATAAAGGAACAGTAGTTATAATGGGTGACTTCAATCTACATTTAGATTGGGTGAACCAAATTGGTAAGGGGGCTGAGGAAGAGGATTTCTTGGAATGTATGTGGGATGGTTTTCTGAACCAACATGTCGAGGAACCAACTAGAGGGCAGGCCATTCTAGATTGGGTATTGAGCAATGAGGAAGGGTTAGTTAGCAATCTTGTCCTGCGAGGCCCCTTGGGTAAGAGTGACCATAATATGGTGGAATTCTTCATTAAGATGGAGAGTGACATAGTTAATTCAGAAACATGGGTTCTGAACTTAAAGAAGGGTAACTTTGAAGGTATGAGACATGAATTAGCTAAGATAGACTGGCAAATGATACTTCAAGGGTTGATGGTGGATATGCAATGGCAAGCATTTAAAGATCGCATGGATGAACTACAGCAATTGTTCATCCCAGTTTGGCAAAAGAATAAACCAGGGAAGGTAGTGCACCTGTGGCTGACAAGGGAAATTAGAGATAGTATCAAGTCCAGAGAAGAAACATATAAATTAGCAAAAGAAAGCAGCACACCTGAGGACTGGGAGAAATTCAGAGACCAGCAGAGGAGGACAAAGGGCTTAATTAGGAAAGGGAAAAAAGATTATGAGAGAAAGCTGGCAGGGAACATAAAAACTGACTGTAAAAGCTTTTATAGATACGTGAAAAGAAAAAGATTGGTCAAGACAAATGTAGGTCCCTTACAGTCAGAAACAGGTGAATTGATCATAGGGAACAAAGACATGGCAGACCAATTGAATAACTACTTTGGTTCTGTCTTCACTAAGGAGGACATAAATAATCTTCCGGAAATAGTAAGGGACCAAGGGTCTAGTGAGATGGAGGAACTGAGGAAAATACATGTTAGTAGGGAAGTGATATTAGGTAAACTGAAGGGAATAAAGGCAGATAAATCCCCAGGGCCAGATGGTCTGCATCCCAGAGTGCTTAAGGAAGTAGCCCAAGAAATAGTGGATGTATTAGTGATAATTTTTCAAAACTCCTTAGATTCTGGATTAGTTCCTGAGGATTGGAGGGTGGCTAATGTAACCCCACTTTTTAAAAAAGAAGGGAGAGAAAAACTGGGGAATTATAGCCCGGTGAGTCTGACATCAGTGGTGGGGTAAATGCTAGAGTCGGTTATCAAAGATGTGATAACAGCACATTTGGAAAGAGGTGAAATCATCGGACAAAGTCAGCATGGATTTGTGAAAGGAAAATCATGTCTGACGAATCTTATTGAATTTTTTTAAGATGTAACTGGTAGAGTGGATAGGGGAGAGCCAGTGGATGTGGTATATTTAGATTTTCAAAAGGGTTTTGACAAGGTCCCACACAGGAGATTAGTGTGCAAACTTAAAGCACACGGTATTGGGGGTATGGTATTGATGTGGATAGAGAACTGGTTGGCAGACAGGAAGCAAAGAGTGGGAGTAAACGGGACCCTTTCAGAATGGCAGGCAGTGACTAGTGGGGTAGCAAGGCTCAGTGCTGGGACTCCAGTTGTTTACGATATATATTAATGATTTAGACGAGGGAATTAAATACAGTATCTCCAAGTTTGTGGATGACACGAAGCTGGGCGGCGGTGTTAGCTGTGAGGAGGATGCTAAGAGGATGCAGGATGACTTGGATAGGTTAGGTGAGTGGGCAAATTCATGGCAGATGCAAGTTAATGTGGATAAATGTGAGGTTATCCATTTTGGTTGCAAGAACAGGAAAACAGATTATGATCTGAATGGTAGCCGATTAGGAAAAGGGGAGGTGCCAACGAGACCTGGGTGTCATTGTACACCAGTCATTGAAGGTGGGCATGCAGGTACAGCAGGCGGTGAAAAAGGCAAATGGTATGTTGGCATTCATAGCGACAGGATTTGAGTACAGGAGCAGGGAGGTTCTACTGCAGTTGTACAAGGCCTTGGTGAGACCGCACCTAGACTATTGTGTGCAGTTTTGGTCCCCTAATCTGAGGAAAGACATTCTTGCCATAGAGGGAGTACAAAGAAGGTTCACCAGATTGATTTCTGGGATGGCAGGACTTTCACATGAAGAAAGACTGGATCGACTAGGCTTATACTCACTGGAATTTAGAAGATTGAGGGGGGATCTTATTGAAACGTATAAAATTCTAAAGGGATTGGACAGGCTAGATGCAGGAAGATTGTTTCCGATGTTGGGGAAGTCCAGAACGAGGGGTCACAGATTAAGGATAAAGGGGAAGCCTTTTAGGACCGAGATGAGGAAAAACTTCTTCACACAGAGAGTGGTGAATCTGTGGAATTCTCTGCCACAGGAAACAGTTGAGGCCGGTTCATTGGCTATATTTAAGAGGAAGTTAGATATGGCCCTTGTTGCTAAAGGGATCGGGGGTATGGAGAGATAGCAGGTACAGGGTTCTGAGTTGGATGATCAGCCATTATCATACTGAATGGTGGTGCAGGCTCGAAGGGCTGAATGGCCTACTCCTGCACCTATTTTCTATGTTTCTGTGTTTCTATGTTTTCACTCTGTTAATGTTTTTTATATACTTTGGAGACAAGTTATGTTCCTCCAGCAGATTATGTGTTGGTAAATTTACTTAAAATTGAGGCAATTCTGTTGACACAGTCGAAAATTGATTTATCATCAAAAATAAGCAAACATAATCCCTCGCCCATAACTAATTCAACTTTATCTAATTGAAAATTACTTTTGAAGAAATTTATAGAGCCATTTTCTTTTGATTTTATTGACATCTGCGTGTCAATTTCTTTCTATTGAATATACCTATCAGTGAAATCTGGTTAACTTTATAATCTTATGCAAAGTCTGCAAATGGATACAATTAGGTACATAAGACCAACAGAATATCAAAGCAGGACTTAGCTATAAGCTGCTTCAAGCCTCACCAATCAGCAAGGTCATGAGTGACCCTTTGGCTTGGGTCCATTTTGCTGCTGAATCCCTCTTTATCATGTTTCCTTGTCCAACCATCTATGAGTTTCAGCCTTCAGTAAGTCCAACGGCTGAGGATCCACGGGCTCTGTAGCTGAAGAATGCCAAAGACCCCTCTGCCTCTGTCAATGGAAATTTCTCCTTTTCTCATTTTAAAATGGCTGATGCCTCTAAGAATCTCAGATGCCTTACTGAGATTAGCAAGTCCTTGTCATGGTGATTTACGCAATCTGGAGGATGGTTAATTTTGTGAGTGGAGATCGTACCTTAGGTGATGTTTAAATTACACTGGACACAAATTTTTTTTGGAAGTCTTGCGTCCTCAGAAATTTGTTGTAATTATGGTAAATCGCTTGAACCTGAATAGAAATATATTTCCAGACTACTTGTATCACATAGCAATTTGGAAGAACAAGAAATTAATTTCTATTGAATTATAATGCTTAATAGTGTTGATGCTTTGCAATTTTCAATTTAGTTAAAAATGTTTTGTTGATGATTTCTATTTGTACTCAGTGTGTGAGCCTTCTCACTTAAGTGTCCAACAATATTCAGCCAGCATTTATGCATTCTAGTTGCCCTGATACCATTTCTCCATGACCACGCTGTCCTGGTGAAACCTTTCACCATATTCATCACTGACAGAGCCACGTATTGCAAGGAATAAGTCTAAATAGGAAACAATTGTAGGCGATTTTTTTAAAAAGTGCATGATAGGGAAATTTCATGGCAATTTTCATGATCAGCGGTCCAAAATCCGTAAGATATATACAAATGTATATACACTTTATTTGTCGCAATAGCTTAAAGGCAAAGACAGCAGATTTTTGAACCGCAAATATGGAAATATGGAAACTAATTTATGTCACTGCAGCATTTAGGTGGGTGAAATAGCAAAGCAAAGAAAATAACACTGGCACAGACATCTCTAACTGTGTTTATTATCCCAAATTTGGAAATGAAGTTGAGCCCATTTTTAGGGAATGAAGCAATAAGGCTATTCAAAGCAATTAGTAGTGGTTTATTATTGTCATACATACTGAGATACAGTGAAGGCACATATTTTGCAAGCCATCAACACAGAACATTGCTAAAACTTAAGTACTTTGAGGTAGTACATATAATGCAGAAGATGGATACAGTTACAGAAAAAGTGGAGAGCAGGCAGACAATGAAGTGTAAGGGCTGTGATAAGATAAACTGGGAGGTCAAGAGTTCAACTTTATCATTAAAGTGGAACCATTCAATAGCCTTTAGTGCACTGTTTTGACTATATTCACTGGGCATCTGTGTACTTCCAACAAATTGTCAGGAGATCCTCTGCACCATTCCAGATACTCCTTCTCCATTTTGATTGGTCACAGGCCAAGAATTTCTATAGCTTCTTGAAGAATTTTTCTTTGCTTCTCTTGCCTTTATGGAGCTCAAATTAAAGTACAATTTTCAAGTATCTGTCCTCTGGCTTACAAGTCAGTTTACCCATGAGAGCGGGCAGAGTGTAAGTAGAAGCTTGGTGCTGGAGCCGCTGGCCAAGGAAAGCATGCTGGTGTTGGCCTGGGAATGGGCACTGAATCTGAGTGTGTAGTAGTCCTGGCTGGGAAGAAGGTGCAGGTGTTGGTTCATTTGGGGAAGTAGGACAAGCATCATTTGCAGATTCATCTTCTGGCTATGTTCGTGATGGAGATTCACTTCTTTGTTTTTTGCTAACCTTACTTTCTAAATAGCAGCTGCCATTTAAAAGGTCACAAGCAGATGTAAGTAAACCTCCAGCTGACAGTTTGTCTAGTTTCTAGTCATAAATGGAAGTCAGACTTCAGTTCTTAAAACAGAAATAAAAAGTAATCAGTTTGAAGTTAAAAATCACAGCTTTACAAACAAGATCTGCATTTTACAGCTGCTCTGACTGTGTAGAAGCAAATGCTAGTTGCTGCACCAACTTTATCACTGCTGGGAGTAGAGTATTTGACAACAGGTTGTTCATTTTGAGTTGTTTCAAACAGACAAGCTGACTCAAGGAAGCTTGTCAGTTGTGTTTGTATTTGGAAGGCATTATTTGCTCAAAGAAGTTAGCTTTGCAGCATTAATGGTAACTGGAAAATGTCTACAGTATGTCTCAGAAAAAGCTTTTTGTCCATTAGTATTAAAAGGATATCTGAAGAAATATCACAAGTGTGTGAAGTCATCCAATTGGGAGAAAAAGTATATAAATATTGAGAGTCATTCAGGCTTATCAGGAATATGGTAAAGACCATCAAGAAGCCATGAAAGAAACAAGTTATAAGTCTATTCCTCCAGCTTCAGTTTTTACGATGTACAACTGCCTTGTCTGTAAATTGTTAGTATATCTTTTTAGTTTATAGGAATTGTATTTGTATCTTGAAAATCCTTAATCCTTTAAGCTTAATGTTTATGGTTTAGAATTAGCTTGAAATTTGGAAATGCTTTATAATGTTTCAAGATTCAAGATAATAATTTAAAGAATCAAGGTAAGGTAGGAATCCCCCATGAATTTTAAATGAGATTTAAGAATATTGTTTGGATTTAAATGTATATCAATTAAAATAGTGAACTGTGTTTTAAACTACTTTGTTAACTCGAAATATTTTTTGCTTGCCAGGGAGAGGGGCCCCACCACTCAAGTAGTGCCTATTGGCAGCTAAACTCACAATGGAGAACACATCCATCAGCAGTTCCACTTCTTACTGCGGTGGCACACCTCATCTGTCATCCTTGTGAAAATTTACACATTAGTGCAAGATGCAGGGTGACACAGCTATCCCTGCAGATCCATTTCTTTCTCAGTCCTCCTAAATGCACCAATACACACAGAGAAAGAACAGGAAGAATAATCTGACCTCATGTTCAAATTTTGCCAGTATCATTTCCTTTACATTATTAATCACCTTTGTGCTGTGCAGAGACCTCCCTGTATTCCATCTTTTCATTATCGTTGACACCTTCCATTAGCCCTTGCAATATACAGGCTTCCTTGCTTCCATGCCAAAGCTTCTTTGCCCGCCCTTCAGCTGGATGTAACTTGACTAAGGTGTCAATAAATTCTGCTGCACTTGACAAAGCTTTCAGGGCCAGAAGCTGCTTCTCCTGCTGCAAGTCCTGCTGCTTGATATGTGTGCTGTCGGGATTTTCAAAGTCTGCATCTTTCGGTGGCTGTAGCAATTTATAGACGGAATTTCCCCTTTCAAGGTTACTGCTAGCCATAGAGCCTCAAATGTTAAAGCAGCTTTGCATCAGGAAAAGGGGTAAGGATTAAGTGAGGACCAACACACAGCTGGGAATTCCATTCCTCCAAGTCAATTTGGCCCATGATTCACTTGAGATGTCATTATTAAAGGCAGCCACTTTATATTTTTTTTTGCAATTCCACTTAAGTACCAATCATAAAAGAGATTTAGGCACTTGTTGCAAACTGCATAAGTCTTGCAGCTTTGCTTCTGATTTTCTCTATGCATCAACCCACACAGGACACCGAACAGACCAAACGTGTGGATGCCACCACCAGAATCCTGGGTGTTGCCTGTGTGACACATACACACAGTAGCCACTTTATTAGGTAAACCTGTATACCTGCTCATTAATACAAATATCTCATAAGCCAGTAATGTTGCAGCAACCCAATGCATAAAAGCATGGAGACATTGTCAAGAGATTCAATTGTTGTTCAGACCAAACATCAGAATGAGAAAGAAATGTGATCTAAGTCATTTGATGGTGGAATAATTATTGGCGTTAGACGGGATGGTTTGAATATCACAAATGAGTATCACAGGATGGTTTGATTATCACTTGTGATTTTCATACACAATGGTCTCTTTAGTTTACAGAGAGTAGTGTGTAAGACCAAAAAAACATAAGGACAAGTGGCAGTTCCATGGTGAAAATGCCATGTTGCTTTGAGGTGACAGAACAGAATTGTTGTGTATTTAATATTTCAATAATATTTTAGTAATAATGTAAATATGTTATTTCATCAAGCATTCTTGTTCATCTAAATAATTTATTATGGATTATAGGCAGGTCTCACTTACAGTAAAAATTAAATAGGACTCACTTTCCAGGCTTCTTGTTTCCTTTGAATTAGTTTTATGTTTTATGTTTCAGAGGTTACAAAACATAACAGTGTTGATGAGAAAGTTTAAACAAATCCACAAAGAACACACACAAAATGCTGTTTCAGGCTGAGACCCTTCGACAGTGCTTCTCCTTATAGATACTGCCTGGCCTGTTGTGTTCCACCAGCATTTTATGTGTGTTGTTTGAATTTCCAGCATCTGCAGATTTCCACGTGTTTGCTCTTTAAACCCACAAAGTCTAACTTCCTGTTGAACTGCAGCGAGATGATTGAGTTTTATGAAAGCACAGTGAGTAGAAAAATTTGTGCAACATGGACTTCTTCAAGAAGAGACAGAGACCATCAAGTTAAAAAAAGCAGAAAAAGAAGAAATCACAGATTCATAAACAGTGAGTACTAGGTGATAATAATCATAAAAAAGAGCTGAAATGGCTGGCTACTTGGAAAGATTCTGTTGCATGGAGCGACTGAGCAGAACCCAAGTGCAGGACACGAGCACAGAGATTGAGTTGGGGATGCTGGTGCAGATGTGAACATTGAACAGCAACAGGAATAATCTTGACACGGAACTCTGATATAGAGTCTTGACACAGAGACGGGGTTTTCAAACTGGAGCTGAATTTAGAACTAACAGTTCTAAGCAGTCAGGAAACAAAGTTATCACATGGGAATAGACCAACGAACTGGCGACCAGTGGTTGCGACTCCAGGGTTCGTATACTGCAGTTTGTTGATGGAGACCAGGTGTGCTGTCATCAAGCAAATTAGCAGTAAATGGGAAATTAATGATTGGAATCAAAGCATAATCAAAGGAGATTAGGGGCAAGATAGGGGATTAATAATCAGGAACATGACAGATTGGCATGCTTGATTACACAACAGATAACTGGTTCCTGCAAAGTGTGCTAATTGAGCAGTGTTTTGAAGCAAATGAAATAGCCAATAAGAATGAATGTCAATTTTGCTGAGTGCATTGGATTTAAAGGCCTACAGCTTGCTTAGAAGTTTGATTTCTCCAATTAAACCAGCAGAAATGAGTTTTGCTGATATTATGAAAGTAATGCATGAACATTCAGAAATGAGCCCCTTTTTGATTGCAGAATGCTTTTGGTTTCATAAGTGAAATCAAAAGGAAATGAGTTGATTTCAGCATACATGGCTGAATGGATGAAGTTATCTGAGCCTTGTCAGTTCAATGATGGGCTTAATAATACAATGAGAGATTGTTTAGTTTGTGGAATCTTACAAGAAAGGATTCAAAAATTGTTCCTAATTGAAGCACAACTCACATTTAAAAGAGCAGTTGAAATAACTGTATCAATAGAATCAGCAGAGATGCAATTGATTTGCAATCAGGAATGAAAATGAACATGTACAAAATTGCAGCATCTAAACAGAAACCAGCCAGGCTGAATAAATTTTGCTTCCATTGTGGCAGGAGTTGATAGACACCAGACCAAACCAAATTTAAAGATGAAACTTGCAGAAAATATGACAAAGTAGGACACATACAATGAGCATTTTGGGTTGATAAAAATAAATGTCCTACTCGGGGAAGAGAAAAAGGTAAAATATCAACTTGCAGTTTCATAAAGAGCACTAATCTGTATGTCATTAATGAAAAATCTGATAATGATGAGAGTGACACAAGGCTGGGTAGCCTGAAGATTTACAATGTGAAAACTAACAAGAAATATGGCTTATACCAGAAGTGGGCATCGTATTAATTAAAATGGAATTGGATACTGTCTCAGCTGTTTATGTCATTGCAGAAAACGTGTTTGAACAACATTTCAAAGATGCTGAACTAAAGCCCTCAGATATCTAACTAAGAATGTATACTAAAGAAAAAGATAACTCCTGTGGGAATGACATTTGTAACAGTGAAATACAATGACCAACAAGCTACATTGGGCTTTTTTGTGGTAAAAATAAGAGAGCCAACATTGGTGGGATGGGATTGGCTGAGGCAGCTATACTGTAACTTGATTGGAAATCCATCCACAATTTGCATGACACATCTCCTGTAATGCAGTCAATTGAAAGCAAATTTAAGGAAGTACTGGATGAAGTCACACCTATCCCCATGCTGTTCACCATGAACCATTGCCCAACAGATGGAAAACAGGTGTTACTTTCAATGTCTATGTCTTGGTGGGAAAGCATATTGGACCAAGGAAAGACAATGTTGCTAGGGGCCAGGAGGAAACATAGAAGTGTCAAAAGCAGTGGTCTTACAATTACCACTTTGTAGGCAACATATCAAAGAAAGCTTCTGATTCATCAATCAGACAGTTATTTGCAAAAAGTGGTTTGTTTTTAAGATGAAAGTGAATTCAAGGAGCTTCAGGAAATTTGCAAGCCTTTGGTTTTTGTGAGTATATAGAACCAGAATCTAATCTGGTTGCATTAATATTATTGTATGAATTTCATAGGAGTCAAAATACTGCTTGTAAAAGTAGATGCAAAAACCAAGGCTTAGCTTGATGAATGGAAAGACAAAAAGAAACGAGTCAATTGAGATACAAAAACAAAGGTTTCATCATATGATGTTGTGGATCAGCAAACAAAGAGGTGAGATCAGATCATAAAGGGAGCAACAGAAGGATTAATAAGAGAATACTATAGTGAACTAAATGCACCTTCCCAAGATCAAGATGCACGTCATAGAATGAAGAAAAAGGAAATGGAAGAGCATGAACAAGATCTAATTTCTCAAGAAATTAGCAAATTCAGAGATACTCACAAGAAGCTAAAAGAAAAGGGAAGGGAAGAAAGAGAAAGACAAGCAATTAAAAAGAAGAAAAATGGTTTCCAGAGCTGTCAAAACCACTTCCTTCAGTCCCAGAGTCCACCACAGAGGAGGGATCAGACTCCGAGTTTGTTCCATATTTCACCTGCCAAACACATTTGATCCCATTTGTCAGGAAAGACGTTATCCCACAAGAGTGAGAAAGCCTTCACAGCAATTAAACCTTTAGGTCTGAATGGGACAATTTAAATGTACTATGCTGTGGATGTCTGTATAGTTGTTACATTATATATTATATAGTGTATATAGTTGAGATGCATTCTATATTGAGATGAAGTTTATAGCTAAGCAGTGAGGTGTGTTGTGTATTAGATATTTCAGTTATAATTAAGTAATATTGCAAATACATTGTTTGATTAAGCATTATTGTTCATTTAAGTAATTCATTATAGGTCATATATAAAAGTACATAAATGGCATATGTCACCATGCCATCATACGTGCACACCTCGCTTAAAGTAAACATGAAGTTAGACACACATTTTCAGCTCCTTGTTTCCTTTGAACTATTTTTATGTTTTGGAATTACAAAGCACAACAAGAATGACCAGACCAGTTAAAACTGACAGGAAAGCAACAGTAACACAAATAATGATGCATTGTAAATGTGGTGTACAGAAGAGCATCTCTGAGCACACAACACATCAAACTTTGAAGTGGATGGGCAACAGCAGCAGAAAACCATGAACATATACTCAGTGGCTACTTTATTCTGTACAAGAGTGTCATGGTCCTGACTGAACAGTGACAGGCTTCGAAGTTCCAGTGCTCCAACTCCCCGGAGAATGGTTAGCTGCCTTGTCGCATTAAGACTCAAACTGGCAATTACTGCCTGCCACATCCCTTCATGGAAGTCTGTACTTAAAAGCATCTTGCTAAACACACAGTGCTCAACCATTTGAGTTCCATTTCTAGTACTACTGTTTGTGAATTTGCCTTTGGGTTTTGTTTGTTTTGTTTTGTTTATTTTGGGTTTGAGTCTGAGTTAATTCTAGACTTTACTCTGCACTTGGGTTCACTCCCATCCATAGCTCTCTCATTACAGCATAATTGAGCCATCATGAGCCCAGCAGAGTATGAATGTCTATGAATGTCACTCTGGGTCATCCCTGGCCGTCATCTCAGAACTCGAGAGTCAATTGGACTACTTCTGTTGTTCTGGGTTGATCTAACCAGTGCAAAAAGAAATGCCTCCAAAACAGGCCTGACATCTTCCAAGGTACCTCCCAAGATATCTCCTGAGTTTATATCTGAGGCAAATTCCGAGATTACTTCCAATACTGAATGACCTTTTGAACCTTCCTCCTCTAAACCCAGTGTATCTGATTTCTCTAGAGTACCTCCAGAATATTCAGACCTGCTGGAGCTCTTCAGCAAGAAAAAGGCCACTTCCTTACCACTTCACTGGAACTACATCTGTGTCATCAATCTGCTACTGGGTACTTAACCTCTCTGGGACACCTCTGGTCAGACCCCACTTGGAGAATCGTGCTCAGTTCTGGTCGCCTCACTATTGGGAGGATGTGGAAGCCATAGAAAGAATGCAGAGGAGACTTACAAGGATGTTGCTTGGATTGGGGAGCATGCCTTATGAGAATAGGTTGAGCGAACTTGGCCTTTTCTCCTTGGAGTGACAGAGGATGAGAGGTGACTTGATAGAGGTGTATAAGATGGTGAGAGGCATTGATCATGTGGATAGTCAGAGGCTTTTTTCCAGGGCTGAAATGGTTGCCACAAGAGGACACAGGTTTAAGGTGCTGCAGAGCAGGTACAGAGGAGATATCAGGGGCAAGTTTATTACTCAGAGAGTGGTCAGTACGTGGAATGGGCTGCCGGCAATGGAGGTGGAGGCAGATATGATAGGGTCTTTTAAGAGGCTTTTGGATAGGTACATGGAGATTAGAAAAATAGAGGGCTATGGGTAAGCCTAGTAATTACTAAAGTAGGGACATGTTCGGCACAACTTTGTGGGCCGAAGAGCCTGTATTGTGCTGTAGGTATTCTATGTTTCGATGTTTCTATATTTCTACTCTGTATTGGCCTCAGAGAGAAAAGCCTTCGAGGACTGCATCCAAGAAGCTCTGGAGTATGGGTTTATTCAACAGTTCACATCTCCCATTAGAGCTGCATTTTTCCTTGGGACCCAGAAGGATGGGGACCAAGGCCCTGCATAGTCACCGTCTCCTGCTTATAAATAAGCCTTTGAGTTTCTCCAAGGACCTACAATATTTACTAAATTGGACCTCTGTAGCACCTACAAGTAAATCCACATTTATGAGGGAGATAAATGGAGAACAGCATTCAACACACCTACAAGCCGTTACGAATACTACGTCATACCTTTCAGATTGGCAAATGCTCCAGTGGTATTTCAACCCTTCATCAATGATGTACTCTGGGTGATGCCACACCACTTCATCTTTGTCCAACTAGATAATATAATCGTTTTCTCCCAGTCCACTCAAGAATATATCCAGCACATTCTGCAGGTTCTAGAATGGCTTATTAAGAATCAATTATTCATCAAGTTGAGAAGACTGAAATACACCTATCCATAGTCTCCTTCCTTAAGTTTTTTATATCCAATTGCAACCAACAAATGAACCCCAATAAGCCATAGGCTGCGCAAGTTCAACAGCAACTCACCTCTGTGAAACAACTCCAGCAGTTTCTAGGTTTTGCCAATGTTTACAGGCCTGTTCCTCCCGAATTTCAGTTCAGTAGCTGCACTGCACACCAATTTCAGCAAAAAATGTAGTGGGCTGAGGCGGCTTTGGTGGAGTTTAAACAAAGGTTCACAAGCTCACCATCTTAGTTCCACTGGACCAAACGTAACTTCTGTGGTGGATGTCTATGCATCAGATGTGAGAGTAGGGGCCAACCTGTCCCAACGGACCACAAATTGCATCCCTGTGCCTTCTAATCAAGATGTCCTTCTCCAATGGAGGCAAAATATGACACTGGGAATTGGGAATTGTTGGCCATTAAATAGAGACAGGAGGAGTAGGGGCAATGGTTGGAGGGGCCCAAATATCCATTTGTGGTATGCACCGACAACAAAGACCTAGCATCTGTCCAAATGGATGTACGATGCAAAGAGGCTGAATTCCAGGCAGGCATGTTCGTCCCTATTCTTTAATAGGTTCAACTTCCTTATTACTTACCATCCAGAATCAAAAAACCAAAAATTAGATGTCCTCTCTTGACAGCTTGAAGTATCTAATGGGAAAGAGAGCCCTTCAACTATAATTCCATGATCTAGAGCAGTGGTACCCATCCACTGGAAAATAGACTTGATAGTGCACTGAGCCCAGGAGCAACATGGGGCAGGCCCATGTAAAGGTCCTTCCGGATGCATCTTTGTTCCCAAACCTATTCATTTTGAAGTGCCTAATTGGGCACACACTTCAATCCTGGATGGGCATCCAAAGGTGGCTTCCATGCTAGAGTTCATCAAGAAATGATACTGGTGGCACAGCATGACTAAATATGTACAGGAATGTCTCTTAGCATGTGAAACCTGCACACAAAAATACTCTGCTTCAGCCTTTCCTCATTCCTACTCACCCTTGATCTATTTGTCACTGGTCTTCCAGCATATCGGGGTAATACAACAATCATGATGGTCGTAGGCCTATCCCTCAAGGTCTGCTGTTTTATACCCCTTCCCAAACTACCATCAGCTTCAGAGACCCACAAGCTCATGTTACAGCACATCTTCAGGATTCACAGTTTGCCCCAGGACATCATCTCTGAGCATGGTCCCCATATTGCCTCTAGGTTTTGGAAGGCTTTTTGTGAGCTCATTGGGGCTTCTACCATGTTGTCCGGGTTCCATCTGCAGACCAATGGGCAAATGCAGAAAGTCAACCAAGACCTACAGAGAGCACTCAAGTGTCTATCCTCAGGGAATCCAAAACCAAGACATTAGAACGTAGAGTAACAATCTGATCTGGGCAGAGCTTACTGACAACGCACTTCAGCATTGCTCTACCAGGATGCCCACTTTTGAAGGTTAATTTTCCTACCTCCTCCACTGTTTCCAGAACAAGAAGCGGAGGCTAGGAGGTTCCATTAGTGGACTAACTGGTCCAGATGTGTCACCAGAAATCGATCAAGGTGAGAGAGACATTGTTGGCCAATTTGTGGCAACAACAAAACCAGGCCAACTGCCAGAGAAAACAGGGGCCAGTACTACTTCCCACTTAAAAGGTCTGGCTCTCAACTAGCAATCTCCCCTTGTGTATTGCATCCAGAAATCTGGCCCCTCATTTCATCAGTCCATTCAAAATCCTGTGACGCATCAACCCAGTTACCTATCATCTCCAATTCCAGAGAACCTTGTGGATTCACTCCACAGTCCACATATCTCCCCTTAAGCCCTTGAGTGCCAGCCCCTTGAATCCATTTCCCAAACTTCTTCGGCCTCCCAAAATTATTGAGGGACAACCCACCTACAAAGTCCAATGGCTTTTGAACATCTGCATGGTCAAAGGTAAAAGGCAATACCTTATGGATTGGAGGGATATGGCACAGAAGAAAGAAGCTGCTTTCCTGCATGGGACATTCCAGATCCTCTATTAATAGAGGATTTTGCTGGTGCCATTCTGATTTCCCTAGGCCATCAGGCACTGACTGTAAGAGGGGATTTCTGTCATGGTCCTGAATGAACAGCAGCAATCATCAAAGTTTCAGTGCTCCAATTCCCCAGAGAGTGATTAGCTCCCTCTGTCCCTTTAAATCTCAGAATACCAATTATTGGCTGTCACATTCCTTCACAGAAAGTCTGTACTTAAAGGCCCCATGTTGAGCACTCAGTGCCCAATTGTAAGAGTTCCATTTCTAGTACTACTGTTTATACTTCTGCCTTTGAAGTTTGTTTGCATCATCTTATATATCTTGAGTCTGACTCTGAGTTAATTCTAGACCCTACTCTACACTTTGGTTCACTGCTGTCCATGGCTCTCTTGTTGCACAGGAGGTATGAAATGGGCCATTCTAACAGAAAGAAGCCATTGTAGTTCTTCTGAAGAGCCTGCTCATGGGTTCTGTCACTAGGATAGTACTTTATCTGGGTTGCCAACAATATACCTGCATTTTATGTTATCTCTGTCTCAGGCTCTGCTCTCTAGGCTGTGACACTTGTTGTGCTCTGTAATGCTTGTCTGGCACACACAGAACAGACCCTTCAGACAAAATGATGTTCAATATCCTTTTAACCTGCTCTAAGATCAACCTAGCCCTCCATTTCCTTTCAGCCATGTTCTTCTTTATGAATCTCTAAAATTCCCCTGATTTTTCCATCTCTACCAACACTCTTGCAGTGTGTTACATGCAAAAAGTAAAAATTGGATTCTGATACCCTACTATGATTACTTTCATCCAATCACCTTAAAATTATTCCCTTTCATATTAACCATTTCTATCCTGGGCAAAAGGTGCTGGCCATCCTTTCTACCTATGCCCCTTATCATCTTGTACACCACTACAAAGTTGCCTTTAATCCTCCTTCACTCCAAAGGGAAAAGTGCTACCTTGCTCAAACTTTCCTCATAAAACATGATCATTAATCCAAGAAGCACCCTAGTAAATCTCCTCTGCACCCTCTCTGCAGGTTCCACATCCTTCCTGTACTGAGGTGATTAGAACCTCAGGATGGTCCAACAGTACCTTGCAGATCTTCTCTGACTAAAGAAGGCCAACATACTACAAACGTTTGTATATAATTTTTAACCACTCTATTGATTTGTGTGTGAACTTTGGGGGAATCTGTGGACATGGACTCCAAGATCCCCCTACTCCTTCATGATGCGAGAAATTCTGCCACTAACTTTGTACTCTACCTTCACGTTCAATCTTCTATAGTGGAGTCCGAATTGAATTCCATCCACCAATTTTCAACTCAGCTCTGCATCCTATTACTGTCCCATGGTAACCTATTACAACCTTCTACAACTCAACTGACCTTTGCCATCTGCAGACTTATTAATGCACTTTTCCACTTCCCCATCCAAGTAATTTATAAAAATCATAAAGAACAGGGGTCTCAGAGCAGATCTCTGCAGGACACTAGTCACCACCCTACAAGCAGAATATGGTTCATCTACTACCATTCTCTGTGAGCAACCCAGTGCATTTTCCCTCAATCCCATGCCTTATGTCTTTCTGTATGAGCCTACCATGGAGAACCTTAACAAACCCGTCACTAAAATCCAACTTCGCCATATCCACTGCTGTACCTTCATTAAGTTGCTTTGTTGCTATCCTTAGAATATTGAAGAATTCAATCAGGCTTATGAGGCACAACCTACCTTCACAAAGCTGACTATCCCTATTCTGATTATGCTTCCCTAAATGTTCATAAATCTTTTCTGTATGAATCATCTCCAATAGTTTTCCCACTACTGGTGTAATGCTCGCTGGTCTATAATTCCCAGGATTATCCCTATTATCTTTCTTGAGCAAAGGAATAATATTTGCCACCTTCCAATCTTCTGGTACTACTTCTGCATCTGGTGAGGGATCACTGTCAAAGACACAGCAATCTCTTCCCTTATTTCCAATAGTAACCTGGAGTACATCTCTTCCTCCCTGGGGACTTATCCACCCTTCTGTCATTCAGAAGTTCCAGCACACTTTCTTTCTTAACATCAAGAGGGTCCAACATTGTAGTCTGTTTTACAATGTCTTCACATTAGTCGAAGTCCTGCTCACTAGTGAACACTGAAGCAAGTATTCCTTAAAGTAAATATATTTCAACCGATCCAACTGACTGCAGTTATGCTATCCTATACCTATCCTTCTCCACACCCTCTACATGTTACATTTACCTTTACACCATTCCCTGACCTATCACTCTGCTTCACATCCTCCTGACTACCTATTTAAACCCTCCTCAACTGCTGTAGAAAATTTGCCCTCAAGAGTATTTCTAATCCTCAAGTTCACCTGCAAACTTTTTGTACTGGTCATACAGGTCATAGGACCTTACTCTCCTAAACAAGGGCCTTCTTGTAACTCCTTATATTTCTCAAGAGAAAACCTTTATCCATAAATCCTTACATCATTCTTAGAGCAACCACCAAACCAACTTTCAACATTCAGTGAACGGCATTATTTTAGCCTACCCTCCAAACCAGCTTCTAGCTGATGCCAACCTTCCAGCACATTGCTAACTTGAGATCCTACTTCTCTCTGATCAACGATAGTTCCCCACTTGACAACTTATGCTCTAATTTCTGCCACTGCCCTAATGCTGCCCTAATGCCCTAATGCTGGGCCTATCTCCATCACCCTCCAGCACACTGACAAAAGGACACATTTGCTTTCTGTGTAGGATAGACATTTGTTTGCAGTAAGTCCAACACAGTAACACTGGATGCTTCAGGCCGAGGCAATGACAAGTTTTGCTGAAGTCAGCTTTTCAACAAGATTTCTGTTGGCCAACTGCATTCCCATATATACCATTTGTAATAATTCTCCAGTTTCTAGAAACCACTCGCGTCTGTTTCCTTATTTTCCCTTTCTCCTGTTTTTCCTCATTTTAACAAGCTTCTAACCATTTCTCTCCCCTTGCTGTCTTGACCTGTCCTTCAGCTCTCTCTAGATCCTCATCCTTCTATTTATTCATTGGTCTACTGTCTTCTCTGTTGTTTATTTATTATTTCAGTAATATTTAATTAATATTGTAAATATATTGTTTGTTTATGCATTCTTTGTTGTTTACAAAATTCATTACAGATCATATATAAAAGCACATGAATGGCACATGTTATTATGCCACCAGATCAAAGTGCATGTCTCACTAAAAGTAAAATGGAATACAGACATTATCCCAGGGCTTTTGTGCTTTTATTTTAGATTAATATCTGCAGTTACAAAACATAACAGTGGTGACCATTAAGTTTTAAAATGAACCAGAGTTGACTATCAAACTGATGAAGTGCAATGCATTTTTCTTCACAAAAGGAGAGGGATGGTTGAGTGCAAATAAAATGTAGCATGAGTCTCCCCAGAAAAGGAGAAGAAAGATGGTTGAATTAGAAAAGGGCAGAAAATGGATGGAAATCATAGGTTCATAAACAGTGACTACCAGGTGATAATAATCATAAATTAAAAAAGAGCAGAAATGGTTGGCTACATCAAAAAGATAAACATGTTCAATTACACAACAGATAACTGGTGATTTATACAATGAATTGAGCAGTATTTTGTACCAAATGAAATAACCAATGAGAATAGCTAATAACTAAGTGCAATAGGTGGAAGAGCATACAGTTTGCTTAGAAGTTTGATTGTTCCAACAAAACCAGCCGAAATGAGCTTTGCTGTATCATAAAAGCAATGCAGGGACATTTAGAACTGAAACCATTGTTGTTTGCAGAACACTTTAGGTTTCATAAGCAGAATCAAGAGGAAGAGAAGTCCACTCCAGCTTACATAGCCGAATTGAAGAGATTTTCTGAGCATTGTTGTTTCAGTGATGAGCATAATGATGCATTGAGAGATCATATAGTTTGTGAAATTTAACAACAAATCATGAAAAAATGGCTCCTAACTGAAGCACAACTCACATTTAAAAGAGCAGTTGAAATTGCAGTATCAATAAAAACTGCAGTCAGAGATACATTTCGATTGCAGTCCGGAATGAAGGTGAGTGTAAACAAAATTGCAACGTCTAAACAGAAACCTGTCTGGCTGAACAAATTGTGTTACCGTTATTACAGGGGCTCACATTCACCAGAACAGTGTAGGTTTAAAGGTGAAACTTGCAGAAAATGCAACAAAATAGGATGCATAAATGTCAAGTCAAATCAAGTTTATTTGCATTTAACTATATACATGAACACTGTCAAATGAGACAATATTTCTCCAAACCTGGTGTAAAGCGCAGTAGTACACATAACACACATATAACACACAATAACTTAGGAAAGTAAGAATAACATCTACAGACGGATTACACATAAATAAAGTAAAATGCATACATTAAGTATTGTCAGGTACAGAACAGTTTAACTGGTAACATTTTGAATGCAATGTGGTAGGGAGTTCAGAAACCTAATGGCTTGAGAGAAGAAGCTGTTTCCCATCCTGATCATTCTAATCCTTTTGCATCAGAGTATCCTTCCTCATGATGGAAACTCAAAGAGGATACTGGATGAATGAGTGGGATCCTTGGTAATACTAAGGGCCCTGTGTATGCACTGCTCCTGCTAAATGTCTCTGGTGGATTGTATAGAGACCACCATGATCCTCTCAGCAATTCGCACAGTCCTTTGTAGGGACTTCCGGTCTGATGCTCAGCTGCTCCCATACCAGATGGAGATGCAGCTCATCAGGATGCTCTCAATGGTGCTCCTGTAAAATTCAGTTAAGATGGAGGGTGGTGCCTCACTTGCCTCAATCTCCTTAGGAAGTGGAGGTGCTGCTGTGTCTTCTTGTTCAGGGAGCCGATATTCAAGGACAGGTGAGGTCACCTGTGATGTGAATTAGCAGGAACTTGGTGCACTTATTTCGCTCTTCGGGGGAACCAGGTATTCACACAGGGGGATGGTTTGTCTGCATCTTCCTGAAGTCCACAATGATCTTATTTGTCTTCTCCACATTCAGACTTGTTCGTATCATACCAGTCCACCTTCTGCTCCATTTCCTCTCTGTATTCCGACTCATCATTGTTGTTGATGTGGCCAAACTCATCAACAAACTTGATGACACAGTTTGAGCTAAATCCTGCGACACAGTCATGCATCAGCAGTGTGAACAGCAGCGAAGAGCAGGTTGGGCAAACAAAAATAAATGAACTACACAGGGAATTGAAAAGCTATAAAGTCATGTTGCACTTTCAAAAAGACCACTGATTTTCATGTTGTTGCTGAAAATCTGTTAATGATGAGGATGACACAAGAATGGGTAGCCTTGAGACTTATAACATGTAAACTAACAATAGACAAGCAATTTGGCATACAGCAAAAGTGAACGTCAAATTAATTAAAATAGAATTGGACATTGAATCGACTGTTTCAGTCATTTCACAAAATGAGTTAGAATGGCATTCCTAAGGTACTGAACTGAAGCCTGCAGATATCAAATAAGAACTTACACTGGAGAAAATTACTCTTGTGGGAATGACATTCGTAACAGTGAAATATGAAAAACAACAAGCCACATTGGGCTTGTATGTGATAAAACAGGAGCGTCAGCATTGTGGAGGTGTGATTGGCTGAGAGAACTATGACATGATTGGAGATCAGTCTACTATTTGATGTCACATCCCCTACAATCGAGTCAACTGGCAGCAAACTAAGAAAGGTACTGGATGATGCCACAGCAGTATTCAAGGATGCCAAAACAGAGTTAAATGAAAATGTCAAACCTAAGTTTTACAAAGTTCACCTATTCCATCTATAATAAAGTAGCCAGCGAGCCACATCACATGGAGCTGAAGGAATTCTTACCAAGGTTGAGTGGAGCCCATAAGCAATGCCAGTGGTCCCAGTATTCAAGAAGAACGGGTCTGTCCTGATCTGCGGTGATTTAAATGGCACAATCAACCCAGTTCTGGAAAAAAATACCCTCAGCTCTGGATAGAGGACATTTTGGCAAATCTTTTTTGAGGGAAACACTTCAGCAATGTAGACTTTGCTAAGGCAAACCAGTAGATGGAGATGGAAGCAGAGAACAAAGCATTTATCATTATAAACACTCACACTGGGCTTATTCACTATAATAGAATTATTTTTGGAGAAGCATCTGCACCTGCACTCTGGTAAAAAACTATGGGCCAGGTGCAGCAAGACTGTCCAAACACTCAGGGTTACCTGGATGACATCATTGTTACTGGTGAGGATGTCAAGGAATATCTCCAAAAACTCAAAAGAGTGTTAAAAAGATTAGAAGATTAGAAGGTCCATAATTCATTGAAAGTGCCATCACATGTAGTTAAGGTCATAAAGAAAGCTACTGGAACATTGGTCTTTATAAATCAAAGTATTAAGTACAGGAATAGGATTTCATGTTGAAGTTGTGTGAGACATTGGTGAGGCCTAACTTAAATTGAATTGACTTTATTTCTTACATCCTTCACATACATAAGGAGTAAAAATCTTTACATTATGACTCCGTCTAAATGTACAATATGCAATTTATAGTAATTTATAATAAGTAGTATGTACAGCAGGACAGTCAATATAACATAGAAGTACAATTGTATCAGCATGAATTAATTAATCTAATGGCCTGATGAAAGAAGCTGTCCCGGAGCCTGCTGGTCCTGGCTTTTATGCTGTAGTACTGTTTCCCGGATGGTAGCAGCTGGAGCAGTTTGTGGTTGGGGTGACTTGGTTCCCCAATGCTCCTTCAGGCTATTTTAATGCACCTATCTCTGTAAATGTCCTGAATAGTGAGAAGTTCAAATCTACAGATGTGCTGGGCTGTCCACAGCACGCTCTGCAGTGTCCTGTGATTGAGGAAAGTGCAGTTCCCATACCAGGCAATGATGCAGCCAGTCAGGAGGCTCACAATTGTCCCCCTGTATCCCAAGCCCTTAGGATTTGGGGACTCATGCCAAATTTCTTCAACCATCTGAGGTGAAAAAGGAGCTGTTGTGCTTTTTCCACCACACAGCTGGTGTGTACAGACCATATGCTATCCTTTGTGATGTGTATGCCAAGGAACTTAAAGCTGTTCATCCTCTCAATCCCAGATCCACTGATGTCAATAGGGAGTTAGCCTGTCTCCATTCCTCCTGTAGTCCAAAACCAGCTCCTTGTTTTTGTGATATTGAGGGAGAGATTGTTGACACCACCGTGTCAAGGTGATGACTCCTTTTCTGGCGGCTGCCTCATTATTATTTGAGATAAGTCCAATCAATGTAGTATCGTCAGCAAATTTAATTAGCAGATTCAAGCAGTGAGTGTTGACACAGTCATCAGTATACAGAGAGTAAAGGAGGGGGCTTAGAAACACAGCCCTGAGGGTTGAGGGTCAGAGGGGCAGAGGTGAGGGATCCCAGACTTACCATCTGCCGGCAATCTGATAGGAAGTCCACGATCCAGCTGCAAAGGGAGGGTGAACTTGGAGTATTGTAGACAGTTTTGGTCAACTACCTGCAGGAAATATGTAAATAAGAGTGAAAGGATACAGAGAAAATTTAATATAATGTTGCTGAGTTGGAGGACCTGAGTTATAAGGAAAAATGAACAAGGTTAGGACTATTCCTTAGGACATAGAAGATTGAGAGGAGAATTTATAGATGTATAAAAATTATGAGGAACTAGATAGGGTAAATGCAAGTAGGCTTTTTCCACTGAGGTTGTGTGGGACTACAACCAGAGGTCATAGGTTAAGGCTGAAAGATGAAAGGTTTGCAGTAGATGTAGTGTATATGGATTTCAGCAAGGCATTTGATAAGGTACCCCATGCAAGGCTTATTGAGAAAGTAAGGAGGCATGGGATCCAAGGGGACCTTGCTTTGTGGATCCAGAATTGGCTTACCCATGGAAGGCAAAGAGTGGTTGCAGATGGGTCATATTCTGCATGGAGGTTGGTCACCAATGGTGTGCCTCAGGGATCTGTTCTGGGACCGTTACTTTTTGTGATTTTTATAAATGACCTGGATGAGGAAGTGGAGGGATAGGTTGGTAAATTTGCTGATGACACAAAGGTTGGGAGCGTTGTGGATAGTGTGGAGGGTTGTCAGAGGCTACAGAGGGACATTGATAGGATACAGAACTGGGCTGAGAAGTGGCAGATGGAGTTAAACCCAGATAAGGTGAGGTGGTTTATTTTGGTAGGTCAAATATGATGGCAGATTATAGTATCAACGGCAAAACTCTTGGCAGTATGGAGGATCAGAGGGATCTTGGGGTCTGAGTCCATAGGACGCTCAAAGCTGCTATGCAGGTTAACTCTATGGTTAAGAAGCCATACGGTGCATTGGCCTTCATCAATCATGGGATTGAGTTTAGGAGCCAAGAGATAATGTTGCAGCTATATAGGATGCTGGTTAGACACCACTTGGAGTACTGTACTCAATTCTGGTTGCCTCACTACAGGAAGGATGTGGAAACCATAGAAATAGTGCAGAGGAAATTTACAAGAATGTTGCTTGGATTGGGGAGCATGCCTTATGAGAATAGGTTAAGTGAACTCGACCTTTTCTCCTTGGAGCGACGGAGGATGAGAGGTGACCCTATAGAGGTGTATAAGATGATGAGAGGCATTGATTGTGTGGATAGTCAGAGGCTTTTTCCCAGGACTGAAATGGCTAACACAAGAGGGCATCTTTTTAAGGTGCTTGGAAGTTTTTTACGCAGAGTGGTGAGTGTGTGGAATGGGCTGCCGGCAACGGTGGTGGAGGCAGATATGATAGGTTCTTTTAAGAGACTCCTGGTCAGGTACATGGAGCTCAGAAAAATAGAGGGCTATGTGTAGCCCTAGGTAATTTCTATAGTAAGGACATGTTCGGCACAGCTTTGTGGGCTGAAGTGCCTGTATTATGCTTAGAGTGTGGAACAAGCTGCCAGCACAAGTGCTGCATGTAAGCTCGTTTCAGTAATTACATATATAGTAGGGGTATGGAGGGCTGTTTTTCCAGTGGAGGTCGATAAGGGTAGGCATTTTAAATAGATTGCATGAAGGTTCTGTTTCCATGCTGTACATTTCTATGACTCCATGACTCGTGTTATGGGCTTAGAGTATGACATGACCTGTGTGAATTCTTTAAACCAGGCATCATTTATTGTGGTCAAACCATTAACTCACAAGTATTATACAAGTGTGCTGAGAAAATTCAAACAGTGGCGTATGCTCCAAGGTCAAAGACATTTGTGGTTCTTTTTAGGTTTTATCAACTACTGCTTCACTCTTTGAACTTATTGCTACAGACCAGGAAGGAATGTCAATGGACAAAGCAATGTGATGCGGCTTTCAGAAGCTAAAGGAAATGCTGATGTCAGACATTGTGCTCACACATTATGATCTATATTGTTCAATGATGTCTGCCAGTGATCGCTCACCTTATTGAATAGGTGTAGTCATGTCACATGTTGTGATGGAAGTGAACGTCCTGAATGCCTTTGCATCATGTTCCCGTATTGCTGCAGAGAAATATTATGCACAGATTTACAGAGCGGCATGGAGTCTAGTTTGGGATGTAAAACTTTTCAAACTTTACTTGTATGGGAGAGAGAAGTGGTGGTCCTGGTGGTCTCCCTTGCGTGGCTTGTCGACACAATGCCACCATCATCTTCACCAGGATGTTGTCTTTAACCCTTGCCTTACCACAACTCCCTCAGTTCTTTCTTCTTCTTCAGCCCTTTGAACTTTGCACCTATCACCTCCCAGCTTCTCACATCATTCCCTTTCATCTCCCCTCACCCACTCACCTTCCTTCAGCATTCACTTATCACCCTTGTCCTCATGCTTTTCTCTCTCCGCCATCTCTTACTCTAGCATCCTCCTTTTTCCAGTTCTAATGAAACTTTTCACCTGAAACACTGATTGTTCATCCTGCTCCTGGCCTGTGGATTTCCCCAGCATTTTGTTTGTGTTACTCAAGATTTCCAGCATCTGCAGAATTTGTATCCCTATTCACAAAATATACAATTTTGGGCAACCATTCTGCTTCCTATTGTTATGGAAATCTCTTTCCTGCAACATTTAGATTTAATAGTTTTAGGTGAGGTGGTGCTCAACTGCATGAAGAAAAGGGACTTGCACCACATAGTCGGATTGTAAAGTAATGTATGTTTATTCAAAGCAGTTGGATTAGGATAACTGATGCACCTACTCCAAAGAGTTTATCTGATCATTAAATCTTGAAAGAGTGCTGCACCGGAGGATTTCTCCCACCACCCCCATGCCATGTGTGCTAACTCTTTTTAAGTACTCCATAGATACTCTTTCTTGTGCAATTTTTCATCTCCAAATATTTTTTTCAGTTTTGTTTTGAAAGCCACTATTTAAATTCACCGTCAACCAAGAGGGAAGGTAGTCCAGATTTTGAGTATTCATTGCTGAAAAGAATTTTTTCTCACATTGTTACTTGTTTATCTGTTTGTTTCAATCTTACCTTCTATTTGTCAGTCCTCCTGACATTTAAGATAGTTTTTCTTTACTCAGACGCTTCATGATCTTTAAATACCTCTCCAATCTCCTGTCAGTCTTCACTGGTATAAGAAAAAAATAAATCAAGCTTCTTCAATCTTACCACATGAATACATGCCTGAATATTTCAGGTAAATCTATTTGGTGTCCTCTCCAAAGGCTCTCAACCTTTCTAAAGAAATGGACCATGTACTCTAGCTGAGGATGAACTTGTGTTTTAAGTAGGTTTGGCAAAATGTCCTAACATGAGTCCTTGGTGACTTTTTTTAATCTATTGGGCCATATTTAATTGTCCATTGTAAATCATCTGTGATTAGGCTAGGGTTAAATAGGTGAGTTGCTGGGCAATACAGCTCAATGGGCTAGAAGCACTATGTTTCTAAATAAAATAAAGAATAAAACTAATTCAATGATTTGTGCGCAAGATCTCTAAATGTCTCAGCTAGCTCTGCTCTTGAGTTATACCATGTAAGATTGCTTGCCTCTCCACATTCTTACACAAAAACATCTGTGCACACCCTGAATAGGAACAAATCCAGCTTTGCATTGTTCTCTGTGCCTGCTATGCCGCTGACATTTAGGGCAGCAATGAAGGTCCTGCATCTCTGTCTGTCCTTAGCCATCTTCTCTATTGTGCCCCATGTATGGTTCAGGGTACTCATTTCTGGCTTGTCAATACACTGCTGAGTTCTCTTTGGTCTCCCAGGTATCCTCTCAGTTATCACCATTGTCAATCATGCAATCCCAGGTGGAAACTCGGGAATAGTCTTGCACAGATATAGAACTCTTCATTGCTATTTCTCTAACAATATTCTTTGACCAGTCAGGGTGTTTAGCCCTGAGCTGAACCCAAACCTGGAGGACCGGTGGACCACTCTGAGTCTGGCCTCTACTCTTCAGCCTATTTGGCATGAGTGACCCTACCAAAAATCAAAGCTCAAGACTCTTACGCCCACCAGCATAGCTCCCTGGGTAATTGAGGCACGCAAGCCTCCAAACCCTATGACAAATTTGTGGTCCTCTTGGAGGATCTTTACAGTGTGCTTGTACTGATTCTATAACAATGATTTCTCACTGTCTTTTCTGTATAGTCTGACCACTGCTTAGTGGTTTGGCAGTATTTTTTTTAAACAATTAACTTCATACAATGTCAGTTTTCACTGTATTAAAGGAAATGAATTTTATTGGTAAACTAGTAAGGGGATCAAGTTCTTCAGATTGAATAATGATGCACCAAGTAAGATTTATATAAACACAGTAATCTCTCAATAATTTAAACATGCAGTTCTGAAATATTATATCAAATATATTTATTGCTTGTCTTTGTAAATCAAAGTGCTCATACCTCCGACTAAATTCTCTTTAGGACTCTGCATATCATTTTGTCTTTGTCTTGACATCTTCTTTTCTTCCAGAAATGATGGCTGTGTCTCAGCTTTGCTCCCTGTCAAGATATTGTCTTTATTTTCCTGCCACATAAACCTGCTTTGAACATCGTTAACAAAATATTCACTGAATGTTGGAAGAGTATAACTGAATTAATGGCTGAACCATGTTAGTCTGTGTGGGATTATCTTGAGATAAGGTAAAATATGTGGTCATGAACAGACATTCTCAGACAAGGGTTATTGGAAAGCAAGAATAAATCTTCAGACTTAGTGGGACGACTCTGGTACAATCATGAAATAAAACACCCATTAATCAGAAGAAGACAAAATAAGTTACCACACTGAACCTTGAAGAAACCAAGAAAACAAGTATTTTGCAACCACAAATGACCAATCATTAAAGATCATGTAAATAAGAGATATAAATATTGATTTTAATTTTGTATTTCTATGAGTCAGGACAAATGTGGCTTAGGCTAACACATCAAGTTAAGAGGAGCATTGATATGATTAGATTGGCACTTAGCAATAGCCTAATGGTATTTTGCATTTAATCCATGTGATGTAGTGGCATCAGCATTGGATTTCAAGGCAGATGACACTGAGTTCAAACCTAGTCAGGTCCCAAACTGGGAGGCAGCAGAGTCTGTACGGAAGAAAGGCCTGGCAATCTGCTTCCACATCTTGCCATGAAAAGCCTATGGACCCTACGGTCAATGAGGATATGACGAGTCGGACTCGACTTAATGACTGAACAACAAATAGTTGATTAAATAAAGCTTAGCTCCATGACAGAAGCCAGTATCTGCGTATTGCTGTCAAGGCAGATTCATGTCTTTAGTCTCCAGTCTTATGCCTGCCCTAGAAAATTGGAGAAGAATAAATAATTTCTTTGTCTTTCTGCAGTTTCTGTCCTACACCCAAAATTCTCTAGTTTTATAATTGGGTTTGCTTCACTAGTGCTCTCATTACTCAAAGTCATGGGTCCTAATCATCAATGAGATGAATAGAAAGAGGCTCAGTCACATCACATCCATTTGCCGTTATTTCCAACAGGAAATCACTTAGGAATCACCTGCGTTGACAAATCCCTGTCACTATGGAGTATATGAGATCTCAGCTCTGGAGCAATGAAGGTTCTTATTTCTGGAAAATAATTTTACAGAGATAGCCAAATACCTCAGTTGATAAATACTGGGAATCAAAAGCAATGTGGTTGCTGATCATGTGAAAAGGGAGTCAGTAATCACAAGGGATGTCAATTATAGTGTCTATTTTGGTGATTGAAGGGGGCAGTATTCACAACAATCATGCAGGAATGATGTGATCATGGATTGAGAGTCAATGACTACAAGATGGGTCTTGTTTTTGGTGAGTTGTTAACCCGTTCTTTGATCATCTGACCTAGGTAAGGTAACTGACAAAACGAATCCTAATTCATTCAAACACACAACTTTATTGTATCAAAGTTATTGTATCAATGCAAATATCCATGCAAGTTGTATTTATTGAGTTAATGATTCCTGAATGTTATTGTTCCTCCTGTACCAGTACTAACCCAAAGTAATTTTCCCACAACACTAAAATAGGGGACGGCTATTAGCAAAACAATTGATCTTTCTTTTCCCTGCCCAAGCTGTGGGGGTCTCTCTTGCAATACTTCTATGTTCTACCTCAGAAATTCTTCACTTTAATTTTTCTTCTTTTTCCTTATCAGTTCTGCACCATTACACTCAATTCCATGGGTTCTGACTTATTGGGTAGCCGAGGTCCAGTTTTCATTGGCTCAGGCCCAAGGTTTCTTGGCTCATGTCCAGGTCCTTCCAGGTTTCACCTTGTGGTTGTCTCTCCTTTACCTCCCCCCCCCCTTTTAAATCTACTCCTCAGCTTTTTTTCTCCAGTCCTGCTGAAGGCCTTCAGCCTGAAATGCTGACAGTACTTTTTTTTCCATAGATGTTGCCTGGCCTGCTGAGTTCCTCCAGCATTTTGTGTGTGTTGTTTGGAATTCCAGCATTGCAGATTTTCTCTTGTAGGTAGTGTTATCTCATAGCTCTTCTCCTAAATTAGGATATGCCTCTGATGCCATTCCTTTGTTTTCCCCTAAATCAGTCTTTTGCAAAGAGAACCAGTTCAAATTGGACACTGAACTTAAATTATTTCAGTTCACAGACTTAGTCTACTCTTGTTACAAGCCTGCATAGATTCTTCTGCCTCATCAGAGAGAATCACACATATAACTTATTTGGAGAACATATTTGCATTGTAGGGGAATTAAGGGCTATGGGGAGAAGGCAGGTAGGTGTTGATGAGTCCATGGCCAGATCAGCCATAAACTTACTGAATTGTGGAGCAGGTTCAATGGGCCAGATGGTCTACTCCTGCTCCTATTTCTTATGTTCTCATGAAATGATCTCTGATTACTGGTAAAGCCTTCTTTATGTTCACTTTTGATTACTTCAGTCCAGCAAGAATTAGTTCAGAGAAACTGTCAAAAAATTTGTGGTCACAAGAACATTGTCATTAAATGACAACCTTCACTTCTTCTTCCACACTGTGTGAATAAAGGCATTTCTTTTGGCTGCTAGTTGACTTTCCCACTATCTGTTTTGCAGATGTTTAATTTCCTCAGGCCAATGGTGTTGGAGGAAGATGGGTAAGGTTTACTTTAGTTGTCAGATTTCAAGAGGCCTAGAAAACTAAGGTTAATCCCAGTAGTGAGGTAAACCTGTTGCTAGCAGCCATACTGTAATATGTAAATGAACAATTTATCTCGCAGGAGAGGATAAGACACTTTCCCCTTTATCTGCCAATGCCCTCCCAAAAACCACCTTCCGATACTTGCACTCTCATACATGTAAAAAGTCAGACTGGGTTTGAGTTGTTTAATATTCTTAAATTCTTTTAATCCAAAGCCAACCATTGCTCTCAGAGAAAGTGCCTTTTCTGCCTATGTAGGATTTTTGCAAGAGATATCCAATTAATCCTACTTTCTTACACATTCCTGAAACTGCAATGTTTTCCAAAATGTCCATTTATTTTTGAAAAGCAAAATTGGATCAGCTTCCACCATTCCTTCATATCCTAATTTCCAAATGATAACTCACTGTTCAAAAAACTCTCACTTTTGATTCTTTTGTCAATTTTCTTAAATCAGTATCATTGACCTTCTGCCAGAGGAAATGTGCCCTCCTTATATCATCTGTCAACAGGCTTGTAAATAACTGAAACCTCTCATCTCGGCTGTCATTTTGATAAATCTACTAAGTATCATTTGCTCTAAAGAGAACAAAACAATCTGCAGTTTACTGGATGAGATTCCTACTTTAATTAATATTCATCAGTTTTATACATGTCATTTCTGGTATTTCATCAATAAATACTGATGTCAAATGTGGGTACCTTAAGGAAAGAATCCTCAAAGTTAAGTGGAGACACTATAAATTTCAGGTTCTGTCCAATTATCATCTAAGCTATCCTGATACTTCACATATTTTATAGATTTGATGCATTATTTTGTATTGTCCACACTTTGTTGATTTAGTCTTTTTAAAACAAGATCTAATTCCCATCACGGATTTGTAGCTGAGAGCATTATCTATACCATTAAAGTGACAGACAAGCAGAGCAGTATTTAGGCAGGGAAAGGAAAGAGCTGTCATAAACACTGAAGCATATCCTATTTCTTAACAGTTGGCTTAAGAACAGCCTTGTTCTTTTGGCAGAAGAATACAGAATTGTTTGAGTAGTGACTGGTGGGAGTGGAGATAGAGCAGTGAAGATAGAGTAGAAAAATAGAATAAGTAAAACAGGAAAACGGATGGTTTACTGCCAAGGTGATGAAATAAAGGTGATTAATTGTATATCATTATCCAGCATTTGTTTATCAAGCCTGATATGTCAATATGTCTTAAGCTGAGAATCAAGAACAGCAAAAAAAATCCCATTCTGTTATGAGTACATCATGTACAGGAATGCAAAGCAGAGCTTACATTATTAATGCTTCTCTCCAAGGAATCATGCACTTGCATCATTCTTCTTGCTTCAGTTTACATAAGGAGTCTGTCTATATCTGTAACCCTGTCACTAGGGCAGCACTGGTCACTGAGTTTCTTTATTCCAAGTTTCTTCCTTTTTCTATACTTGGATGTTATAAAGCCATGCGAGATTTAAATAGAACATTATATAAGGCAATAACTGGTTGAGTAAAAATGCATTAATAATTGAATACAGGAAGAAATGCTGCAGAAAGCTGGAAAGCTGTCTGATGATTTTTTTTCTACTGATGAAAATTGTACAGTATTTACAGAATAAGCCTAATTGTATAATTACAGAACATTTATGAAATAAAAATATTAAACATGAAGAGTGGTTCATTGTATAAGGCTAGATAAGAATAGTGGTATCTTACCTGATAGTCTTTAAGGAACTCAGCTGGCTAGGCAGTGCCTATGGAAAAGTTTCGGCCTGAAGCGTCGACTGCACTTTTTTCTGTTGGTGCTGCCTGGCCTGCTGAGTCCCTCCAGCATTTTGTGAGTGTTGGTTGGATTTCCTGCATCTGCAGATTTTCTCTTGTTTATTGTCTTTAAGTTGCTTTTCCATATTAACAAATGTGTTTACCTCCCATGATATCTGTTTATTAACAATTATACAAGCTGATATAAAGTATATATTAGCAGGAGAAAATAAAAATCTTGATATTAAAATATCTTATTTCAGAGTTCTCTCCAACATGTCTTGGCCCTGCAGATAAACATTGAGCTGCTGTGTTGAGCATAGTGTTTACTAACATCAATACTCCCAACATACAGAGCAAATTGCTTTGACTTATTTGATGCCAGCTGTCTTTGAGTTGCAACGTGCTGTTAACGCTGATCCATTACTGAGCATGGAAAATAAGGCCACACACCCCATTTACTAAAGAGTCCTAAAAAAATCAGAATTTATTAAAATTCTTTTTTACTTTAGAGCTTTGAATGCCTCGTGTTTTACAAAATAACATGGAGCTGTTTTCTGATTGGACAGCTGCCAGATTGGGTTATCTTGCTCAAATTTTAAAGGATGGCAATGTTCAGCAGATCAGGCAGTACTTATGGAAAAAGATAACGTTCTATGTCAGTGGTCTCTGATCAAATCTGCTTGCCTGCTAATCAACTTTGCATATAAGTAGAAAGGCTGTAGGATGAAAACAATGGATATGTAGTCTGTAAGTGTATAGGCATTTTTTGTAAGGAATAGATATTCGGTGTTTTGCAGCATTGACATTTAGGATTATCTCAAAATTCAGCCTAGAAATTAAATTATTCAACTACAGATGTATTAAAAGCTCGTGTGCAGCTGGCCAAGAAAGAGGGCCAATAGATTATTAGACATAGAAAGCAGAATTAGGTCATTCAGCCCATTGAACCTGCTCCGCCATTGCGTCATGACAAATTTATTATCCCTCTCAACTCCATTCTCTTGCCTTTTCCCCATAAGCTTTGACACCGTTACTAGTAAATAACCTATCAAACTCTCCTTAAATATATCCAATAACTTGGCCTCAGTAACCATCTGTGGCAATGCATTCCACAGATTCACCACCCTCTAACTAAAGGAATTCTTCCTTATCTCTGTTCTAAAGGGACAACCTTCTGATGCTGTGCTCTCTGGTCCTAGACTCTCCCCACCATCGGAAACATTCTCTTTGCTTCCATTCTAGCTATATTTGACAGGTTTCGATGAGATCCCGCATCATTCTTCTAAACTCAAGTGAGTGCAGGCTCAGAGCCATCAAATGCGCTTCATACATTAACACTTCCATTCCCAGGATCATTCTCATTTTGGACTTTTCTCATTTCTCATTTTGGCCTATTTTGGACCCTCTTCTATGCCAGTGCATCCTTTTTTAGATAAGGGGCCCCAAACCGTTCACAACTTTCCAAATGCAGTTTGACCAATGCCTTATAAAGCTTCGGCATTACATCCTTGCTTATTTTTCACTCAGCACACTTGAAATGAGTGCTATTGGCGTCATTCAATGTCTGTAGTGAGATGCTGAAGATGTTCTATAGGTCAGTTGTGGAGAGCGCCCTCTTCTTTGTGGTGGCGTGTTGGGGAGGAAGCATTAAGAAGAGGGACGCCTCACGTCTTAATAAGCTGGTAAGGAAGGCGGGCTCTGTCGTGGGCAAAGTACTGGAGAGTTTAACATCGGTAGCTGAGCGAAGGGCGCTGAGTAGGCTACGGTCAATTCTGAACATCCTCTACATAGCACCATCCAGAGACAGAGAAGCAGTTTCAGTGACAGGTTACTATCGATGCAATGCTCCTCAGACAGGATGAAGAGGTCAATACTCCCCAATGCCATTAGGCTTTACAATTCTACCGCCAGGACTTAAGAACTTTTTAAAAGCTATTATTAATGCTTTTTGAGATGGTGATTTAGATGCATATCATATTTTTTTACTGAGTTAAGTATTGTATGTAATTAGTTTTGCTACAACAAGTGTATGGGACATTGGAAAAAAAGTTGAATTTCCCCATGGGGATGAATAAAGTATCTATCTATCTATCTATCTATCTATCTATCTATCTATCTAGTATTTCATTTGCCTTTCTTGCTACTGACTCAACCTGCAAGCTAACCTTGAGGGAAGCACTAGAACTTACAGGTTTTTTTTTGAAATAGTTCTCTGCTTGAAAAATAGTCTATGCCTTTATTCCAGTGCATGACCATACTGTATACTGCACTGTATTCCATTGTCCATATCCCATTATTACAGTGGCCATCTACTAAGTTCCAGAGGTGTATGAGATCTAAGGTAATGTGCTCTATGAATAGACTGTGGCGGCTCGCCCACACAGCAAGCGAACTGGCTCCATCAGCCGCGGGCGAGTCCGCAGCCAACAGGGCTCTGAGTGTGGGGCAGACCTTGGCCTGGAAGCCGATGTCACTTCCGCCCCGCAAAGAGCGGGGTATGCTGGGAGCGGGGACTTAAGCGCGCATGGATTGAAACAGTGAACAGTTCAACCAGACCCTGCTTGACTCAGTGTGTTGATTTCACTCGCTGCGTATCAGCGCGACCACAAGACCATAATACTGAAAGGACTTTCTTTTGTAGGGTCAGCCATTGCAGAATGTCCAAAGGTAAAACATTAGGTAACTGTTGGTCACAATCAAGATGAGAGATTGGGGTCTAGGCATTTCAAGACTACAGGTCACTAAAGAGATCAGCTCCTGGGGATAATGGATTATTGATTACCTGACTGGCAGACCACAGTACGTGCGCTTGCAACACTGTGTGTCAGACAGAGCGGTCAGCAGTACTCAGGCTCCACAGGGGACTGTCCTGTCTCTCTGTCTCTTCATCATCTACACCTCAGACTTCAACTACTGCACAGAGTCTTGCCATCTTCAGAAGTTTTCTGATGACTCTGCATTGTTGGATGCATCAACAAGGGAGATGAGGCTGAGTACAGAGCTACAGTGGGAAACTTTGTCACATGGTGCGAGTAGAATCATCTGCAGCTTAATGTGAAAAAGACTAAGGAGCTGGTGGTGGACCTGAGGAGGGCTAAGGCACCGGTGACCCCTGCTTCCATACAAGGGGTCAGTGTGGACATAGTGGAGGATTACAAATACCTGGGGATACGAATTGACAATAAACTAGACTGGTCAAAGAACACTGAGGCTGTCTACAAGAAGGATCAGAGCCGTCTCTATTTCCTGAGGAGATTGAGGTCCTTTAACATCTGCCGGACGATGCTGAGGATGCTCTACAAGGCTGTGGTGGCCAGTGCTATCATGTTTGCTGTTGTGTGCTGGGGCAGCAGGCTGAGGGTAGCAGACACCAACAGAATCAACAAACTCATTTGTAAGGCCAGTGATGTTGTGGGGGTGGAACTGGACTCTCTGACGGTGGTGTCTGAAAAGAGGATGCTGCCCAAGTTGCATGCCATCTTGGACAATGACTCCCATCCACTCCATAATGTACTGGTTAGGCAAAGGAGTACATTCAGTCAGAGACTCATTCCACCGAGATGTAACTCTGAGCGTCACAGGAAGTCATTCCTGCCTGTGGCCATCAAACTTTACAACCCCTCCCTCGGAGTGTCAGACACCCTGAGCCAATAGGCTGGTCCTGGACTTAATTCCACTTGGCATGATTAACTCTTTTTTTAAAATTAATTAATTAATTAATTAATTAATTTGTTTGTTTGTTTGTTTATCTACCTATCTATCTATCTATCTATCTATCTATCTATCTATCTATCTATCTATCTATCTATCTATCTATCTATCTATCTATCTATCTATATTTCTACACTATTCCTGGTTGGTGCGGCTGTAACGAAACCAAATTTTCCTCAGGATCAATAAAGTATGTCTGTCTGTCTATCTGTCTGAGTGGAGGAATTAGATTTTGCTTGCAGGATACTTTGGGGACAGGCTATGGAATTCTTGGGGAGGGAAACAGGACAGAAGATGAGATTGTAGATCTGTTGTGGTAGATTTGCGATCGTTGAGGTGGGGAAGCAAGGGCTCTGAATAAATGGATGGTTTCTGCTGTGGTCTGGGGGTTCTGACAGGGAGCCTGAGGGAGAGCCATCCAAATTGTTATGTATATTACTACTGGAGAACTATACTGCAATATATATTTGGCATCAGACTCACCTCTAATTCAGAATCAGAATCAGAATCCATTTTAATATCATTGGCATATGTCATGAATTTCATTGTTTTGCTGAAGCAGTAAATTGCCGTACATAATAAATATAACAAATTATAAATTGCATTAAGTATAAAATTCAATAAGTAGTGCAAAAAAGGAGAAAGTAGTGAGGTAGTGTTCATGGTCACTTGCACAAGTCCAGACTTGAGTGTCAACATCTCAGAGGCAAGCAGGACGTGGAAAGAAATTTGTGGACTTTATGGAAGATGCAGTAAGTCCTCAATTATCCTTTGCAATTTATGTTTCATTGACATAGCCTAATAATCACAATGTTATACTTTTAAATTAAGATGGTCTGCTGGAATCTTCTATTTTAGGTACTTTGCATTAATCCTTGAAATCAAATTTTAAAAATCTGGGCTAGCAGCTTTAATGATTTCAAGCTTATTCCAAAATTGCATCAGTAATGTGCTTTTAAACAGTAGTCATGTTTGTTTTGGAGGAAGCCAGTAGTGCCTAGTTGGAAATTATAGAGTGTGTGATGATGATCAGAACTGCTGTCAGTCATTCGCTTCCACCTCTATAAGATAATGCCAAGGATTTTTGATTGCTATGTCAGCCCGCTTTTGAAATTTACTATTGGATTTATTCTCCTTTCAGCTCAAAATGCCCTAATGCTTTCATTCTGTGGTGGCCTTTAAATTTTGGGACATTTATGATGGCCTTTAAATTTTGAGAGGCTTGAGAGTCCTGTCAAAGCCAATTCCATTTACACTGAGTACAACAGCAGAAGTCGGCAGTAGAAGCATCAACACGGCCATGCTCTGGTGTGTAATTGATTGGAAGAATGAGGACTTTAGGTGAAGTTCCCAAATTTTTGTCTCATTTCCTCATCATTCCTCTCTTGGAGTATGTAACATTGCCACAATTACTCATGTGCAGATCACACTAGGAGAGATGGTTGAACTGCTTCATTTGTCAGAGCAAGTTGGCATCCAAGGCTATGTTGCTTTGGCCATGGCTACATAGAGCTCTGCTTGAATTTCTCACAAAATCTGACCTAATTGGAAAATTCTTGTCCTCAGATTGAAACACCACAACTTTGCAATGGAGGTTTTAAATGACAGCATAAAGTATGACAAGCCATCTAATATCCCTGCAGTGATGCACGATCTGAAAGAAAAGTATCACTGGTGAGACATGTCCCCTGTAACATCTGATCTTCAGACTATTCAGACAAGATGAGAAATCAATAATGCTCCCTCTTGAGGATTATTGGGCTAAAGAATGCAACCTAAGGCTCCCATCTTTTAGCAGACTGCCAATATAGTCAGGATTGAGAGATATTTAGAAGTTCTGTTTCAGTATCACAGCTCTTAGATCATTGAAGAAACCATAGTGTCTGTCTTTGAAAAGAGCTGCCATTGAAAAGCAGAGATTTACAAGCTAAAAACCTTATCACTGACATGAAATCTGCTCTGTTGTTTCAGCAGTAGAATGCAATAAATAAAATGTTATAAATTACAGTAAGTATATTAAAAATTAAATTAAACAAGCAGTGCAAAAAGAGTGCAAAAATAGTGAGGTAGTGTGTATAGGTTGTTTCAGTTTCCATTGAAGGCAAAGGTGAAGAAGCTTTATTCAAAAGGTCAATTGTGTTTTCAGGCTCTTGTCCTTCCTCCTTGATGGTAGCAATGAGAAGAGGGCATGTCCTGGATAATGGGGTCCTTAATGATGCATGCTGCATTTTTGTGGCATCACATTTTGAAGGTTTACTCGATGCTATGGAAGTTAGTGCCCATGATGGAGCTGCAACCCTCTGCAGCTTTTTACAGTCCTGTGTGGTGGTCCCTACATACAAGATGATGATGCAACCAGCTAAAATACTCTCTACAGTATATCTATAGAAATTTGCTAGAATCTTTGGTGGCATACCAAATCCTCAACCTACGAATAAAAGATAGCCATTAGCATGCCTTCTTCATCACAAGGTTATCATGATGGGAGATTTTAATTTCCCCAATATTGATTGGCATTTCCCTAGAGCAAGGGGTTTAGATGGGGTGGAGTTTGTTAGGTGTGTTTAGGAAGGTTTCCTGACACAATATGTAGATAAGCCTACAAGAGGAGAAGCTGTATTTAATCTGATATTGGGAAATGAACCTCGTCAGGTGTCAGATTCTCTCAGTGGGAGAGCACTTTGGAGTTAGTGATCACAATTCTATCTCCTTTACCATAGCATTAGAGAGGGATAGGAGCAGACAACTTAGGAAAACATTTGATTGGAGTAAGGGGAAATATGAAGCCATCAGGCAGGAACTTGGAAGTATAAATTGGGAGCCAATGTTTTCAGGGAAATGTACCGCAGGAATGTGGCAAATGTTCAGGAGATATTTGCATGGAGTTCTGCATAGGTACATTCCAATGAGACAGGGAAAGGATGGTAGGGTACAGGAACCATGGTGTACAAAGGCTGTTGAAAATCTAGTCAAGAAGAAAATAAAAACTTACGAAAGTTTCAAAAACCTAGGTAATGATAGAGATCTAGAAAATTATAAGGCTAGCAGGATCGAGTTTAGGAATGAAATTAGGAGAGCCATGAGAAGGCTTTGGTGAGCAGGATTAAGGACAACCCCAGGGCATTCTACAAGTATGTGAAGAGCAAGAGGATAAGATGTTTGAGAATAGGACCTATCAAGTGTGACAGTGGAAAAGAGTGTATGGAACCGGAGGATGTAGTGGAGGTACTTAATGAATATTTTGCTTCAGTATTCAGTACAGAAAAGGACCTTGGTGACTTACAGCAAACTAAAAAGCTTGAGTATATAGACTTTAAGAAAGATGATGTGTTGGAGCTTTTGGAAAGCATCAAGTTGGATAAGTTACCAGTACCGGATGAGATACACCCCTGGCTACTGTAAGAATCAAGGGAGGAGATTGCTGAGCTTCTGTCAATAATCTTTGCATCATCAATAGGGAGAGAATAGGTTCTGAAGTATTAAAACATAGAAATATAGAAACATAGAAAATATGTGCAGGAGCAGGCCATTTGGCCCCTCGAGCCTGCACCGCCATTCAGTATGATCATGGCTGATCATCCAACTCAGAACCCTGTACCTGCTTTCTCTTCATACCCCCTGATCCCTTTGGCCACAAGGGCCATATCTAACTTCCTCTTAAATATAGCCAATGAACTGGCCTCAACTGTTTCCTGTGGCAGAGAATTCCACAGATTCACCACTCTCTGTGTGAAGAAGTTTTCCTCATCTCGGTCCTAAAAGGCTTTCCCTTTATCCTTAAACTGTGACCCCTCGTTCTGGACTTCCCCAACATCTGAAACAATCTTACTGCATCTAGCCTGTCCAATCCCTTTAGAATTCTATACGTTTCAATAAGATACCCCTCAATCTTCTAAATTCTAGTGAGTATAAGCCTAGTTGATCCAGTCTTTCTTCATATGAAAGTCCTGCCATCCCAGGAATCAATCTGGTGAACCTTCTTTGTACTCCCTCTATGGCAAGAATGTCTTTCCTCAGATTAGGGGACCAAAACTGCACACAATACTCTAGGTGCGGTCTCACCAAGGCCCTGTACAACTGCAGTAGAACCTCCCTGCTCCTGTACTCAAATCCTTTTGCTATGAATACCAACATACCATTTGCCTTTTTCACCGCCTTGGACTGCTGCAGGTGTTGTTCCCTTCTTCAAGGGAGTAGACCAGTGAATCTTACTTCAGTGGTTAGTAAGTTGATGGATAAGATCCTGAGAGGCAGGATTTATGAACATTTGGAGAGGCATACTATGATTAGGAATAGTCAGCATGGTTTTGTCAAAGGCAGGTCGTGCCTTACGAGCCTGATTGAACTATTGAGGATGTGACTAAACACATTGATGAAGGTAGAGCAGGAGATGTAGTGTATATGAATTTCAGCAAGGCATTTGGTAAGGTACACCATGCAGGGCTTACTGAGAAAGTAAGAGGTCATGAGATCCAAGGAGACCTTGCTTTTTTGAATCCAGAATTGACTTGCCCACGGAAGACAAATGGTGGTTGTAGACGGGTCATATTGTGCATGGAGGCCAGTGACCGGTGGTGTGCCTCAGGGATCTGTTCTTGGACCCCTTCTCATTTTTATTTTATAAGTGACCTGGATCAGGAAGGGGAGGGATGGGTTAGTAAATTTGCTGATGACACAAAGGTTGGAGGTATTGTGGATAGTGTGGAGGGCTGTCAGAGGTTACAGCGGGACATTGATGGGATGCAAAACTGGGCTGAGAAGTAGCAGATGGAGTTCAACCCAGATAAGTGTGAGGTGGTTCATTTTGGTAGGTCAAATATGATGGCAAAATATAGCATTAATGGTAAGACTCTTGGCAGTGTGGATGATCAGAGGGATCTTGGGGTCCGAGTCCATAGGACACTCAAAGCTGCTGCGCAGGTTGACAGTGTGGTTAAAAAGGTATATGGTATATTGTCCTTCATCAATCGTGGGATTGAGTTCAAGAGCTGAGAGGTAATGTTACAGCTATATTGGACACTGGTCAGATCCTACTTGGAATACTGTGCTCAGTTCTGGTCATCTCACTACAGTCAGCTGGTGGCTCAATGGCATCAGCGCCAGACTCCGGAACGAAGGATCCCGAGTTCAAATCCAAGTAGGGCCACTCCCGAGCAGGCTTTCCATCCTTACCGGGTTGAGCGTCGAGCTAGCCGCTTGGCCTCATAAAAAAAAGGGTCGAATCAGGAACATTCATATCATGACCTTGTTATTTCAAAAGGAGACCAATCCTGACACCACATGCCAGACAAGAATAGCTGACTGGTGCGACACACTAAAAAAAACCTCACTACAGGAAGGATGTGGAAACTATAAAAAAGGGTGTAGAGGATATTTACAAGGATTTTGGCTGGATTGGGGAGCATGGCTTATGAGAAAAGTTTGAGTGAACTTGACCTTTTCTTGGAGCAACTGAGGATGAGAGGTGACTTGATAGAGGTGTACAAGATAATGAGAGGCATTGATCATGTGGATAGTCAGAGGCTTTTTCCCAGGGCTGAAATGGCTAACACGAGAGGGCACAATGTTAAGGTGCTTGGAAGTACAGAGGAGATGTCAGAGGTGAGTGTTTTAAGCAGAGAGTGGTGAGTATGTGGAATGAGCTGCTGGCGACGGTGGTAGAGGCGGATACAATATTGTCTTTTAAGAAACTCTTGGATAGGTACATGGAGCTTAGAAAAATAGAGGGCTATGGGTAACCCTGGGTAATTTCTGAAGTAAGTACATGTTCGACACAACATTGTGGCTCTAAGGACTGTATTGTGCTGTAGGTTTTCTATGTTGCTATTACGGCATCATTATGTTGGGACCAGGATAGGTCTTCAGAGATGTTGACACCCAGGGACTTGAAACTGCTTATCTCTCAGTGAAGAGTGCTATGTGCTCGCTCAGCTTCTCTTTTACGAATCCAAAATCATTTCCTTGGTCTTACTAATGTTGAAAGCAAGTTTGTATTGCAACACCACTCAACCAGCCGATCTGTCTCACTCCTGTATACCTCTTCATCACCACTTGAGATAATGCCAACAACAGTTGTGTCATTGGCCAGTTGATAGATGGTGTTTGAACTGTGCCTAGTCACACTGTCATGGACAGTAGAGCAGTAGGCTAAGCACACATCCTATAGGTGTGTCAGTGATTGATAATCAGTGAGTAGATGTTATTTCCAATCTGCATTGACTGGTCTCCCAGTGAGGAAGTCAAGGATCTAGTTGTACAGAGAGGTACAGAGGCCCAGGTTTTGAAGCCTGTTGATTGGTATTGATGGAATGGTAGTAGAAACATAGAAAACATACAGCACAATACAGGCCCTTCGGCCCACAAAACTGTACCGAACATGTCCCTAACTTAGAACTACCTAGGCTTTACCCATAGCCCTCTATTTTTCTAAGCTCCATGTAGCCATCCAGGAGTCTCTTAAGAGACCCTATCGTTTCCGACTCTACCAACGCCGCCTGCGCCCATTCCATGCACTCACCACTCTGTGTAAAAAACTTACCTCTGACAACTCCTCTCTACCTACTTCCAAGCACCTTAAAGCTATGCCCTCTCATGCTAGCCATTTCAACCCTGGGCAAAAGCCTCTGACTATCCACATGATCAATGCCTCTCATTATTTTGTACATCTCTATCAAGTTATCTCTCATCCTCTGTCACTCCAAGGAGAAAAGGCCGAGTTCACTCAACCTATTCTCATAAGGCATGATCCCCAATCCAGGCAACATCATTGTAACTCTCCTTTGCACCCTTTCTATGGCTTCCATGTCCTTCCAATAGTTAGGCGACCAGAATTGAGCACAGTACTCCAAGTCGGGTCTGACCAGGGTCCGATATAGTTGCGACATTAACTCTCAGCTCTTAAATTCAATCCCACATTTGATGAAGGCTAATGTACCGTGTGCCTTCTTAACCACAGAGTCAACCTGTGTAGCAGTTTTGAGTCTCCTATGGACTTGGACCCCAAGATCCCTCTGATCCTCCACACTGCCAAGAGTTTTACCATTAATACTATATTCTACCATCATATTTGACCTACCAAAATAAACCACCTCACATTTACCTGAGTTGAACTCCATCTGCCACTTCTCAGCCCAGTTTTGCATCCTATCAATGTCCCATTGTAATCACTGACAGCCCTCCACACTATCCACAACACCTCCATCCTTTGTGTGATAGTGCTGAATGCTGAGCTGTAATCAATAAACAGCATCCTGTCATAGGTATTGCAGTTGTCTAGGTGATTCAAGGGTGAGTAGAAAATTGCACATGCTGCAGACCTATTGTGCTGGTCGGCAAATTGCAGCAGATCCTGGATTTTCCTTAAGCAGGGATGAATTGCGGCAGGGACCAACCTCTCAAAGCATCCCATCACTGTGCATGAGTATCAACTGCTGACAGTAATTGAGACAACTCATCCTGCTCTTCTTGGGCACTGTTATAATTGATGTCCTTTTGAAGCAGGTAGAATCAACCGACTACTGCAATGAGAGACTGAAGATGTCCTTGCACACTCTCAGCAATTGGTTGGCAAAGGTTTTCAGTGACCTACCAAGTTCTCCATTGGGGCCCAATCCTTGTCAGGGCTCACTCTCTTGAAAAACGTTCTTACTTCGGCCAATGAGACAGATCACACGGTCACCAGATTCTGCAGGGATTCGCACATGTATGTTTGTATTCTCCATTTAACAATGTGCACAAAAGGCATTGAAACATCACAGCCATGTATGACATTAGGAAGTAATTGCATGCAGACTCTGCCAGAGCTGATGTGCTTCCAATTCCATCTCTAATTTCAATCAGAATTGATTTTTCGCTCTTAAATAGCCTTCTATAAGTTATACTTGTACTTCTTAGAGTTTTGGATTACTGGTCTTAAATGCCACAGAGCTTGTCTTCAGCAGACTGCAAATCTCCTGGTTTATCCATAGCTTCTAGTTTGGGTATGTCTCATATTTTCTCATAGAGACACACTCATCCACACAGGTCTTTTTTAAAAATCTTTTTATTAATTTTCAAATATAGGCATAACAATAGTAATTACAGAGAGATTGGGAATACATAGTATAAGCTGTAGGTAACACAAATGGACTAAGCCTCTCAAACACATGGTGTATTTAACATGATAGAAAAAAATAACCAAAAAAAAAACCCAAATTAGAAATAAAAAAAAACTAAACTAAACAAAGCTGGGCTTTTATATTACAACAGATATATTCAGTAATGTCAATAACTCCGCTCCTCTATCCAGATATTTAAGGATAATAAAAAGGATTCAGAAAAGGTCGAGTTACCTCATGTGTAAGTCTTGAATAAATGGTCTCCAGTTTTCTTCAAATTTAACCAAAGGGTCAAAAATGACACTTCTGATTTTTTCTAAATTTAATCAAGATATACTTTGGGAAAACCATTGCAATGTAGTTGGAGTATTAATCTCTTTTCAATTCAATAAAATGGATCTTCTGGCCATTAATGTAACAAATGCAATCATCCGACGAGCTGAAGGCGATAAATAACTATTTTCCACCATTGGTAAGCCAAAAATTGCAGTAATAGGATGAGGATGTAAATCAATACTCAAAACTGTTGAAATAATATCAAAGATACCTTTCCAATATTTCTCCAAAAAAGGGACAGACCAGAGCACATGAGTCAAAGAGGCTACTTCCGAATGACGTCTATCACAGATAGGATTTACGTGGGGGTAAAAATGAGCAAGCTTTTCTTTAGACATGTGGATCCAATTCACCACCTTAAATTGTATCAATGAATGTTTAGCACATATAGAGGAGTTAACTAATTGAAAAGTTTTCTCCTATTTCTCTGTAGGTAGGGAAAGATTAAGTTCTTTTTCCCATTCATTCTTAATTTTATCTGATATACCTGGCTGTATTTTCATATCGTAAATAGTTGCTATTAATCCCTTCTGATAAGTGTTTAAACCTATTTTTTTTCCATGATATCAGTTGGGTATGAATTCAGAAAAGTCTGTAACATGTTATTCAGAAAATTTCTAATTTAAGAGTATCTAAAAAATGGGACCTAAGTAAATTATATTTATTAGATGACTGTTCAAAAGACATGAAACAGTTATCCAAGAATAAGTCACGAAAACATGTTATATTTCCATATCAAAAACGCTTGGTCCAGAACAGAGGGTTGGGAATTAGATGTTATAGGGCTTGATAGAATAAACTTATTCAAGCAAAAAATTTACAAAATTGAAACCATATAGCAAATCTCCTGGTTTATCCATAGCTTCTAGTTTTGGTATGTTTCATATTTTCTGGTAGAGACACACTCATCCACACAGGTCTTTATGAATTCAGAGATAACTGTGGCATATTCATTCAGATCTGAAGATGAATCCCTGAACATTTTCCAGTCTACTGTTACCTGTCCCATGAGTTTCTCATGAGCATAATGTAATTGTTTCGTGATAGTGGGGTGATGTGATGTCATGTGATGGCATGTTCCAGCTGGTATAAAAGGGGAGACTGAAATTTGTTGCGTAATTATTTTGTTGGGAGTCACAGTCAGTGGTTACATAATCGTAGAAGAGAGTGCAGAATCGGCAGCTTCATGCAAACCCAAAGAATTGGGTAGAAATCAACGGTGCTCTGTGTGCCTCAAAGGTGATTGACATTTGGTACAGTCCTACATGGATTGTGGGACACACTTTTGGTTAACCACTGCATGGTCTTGGGTGTGTGGTGACCACCTCTAACGAAAAGTCAGTTACTTTGAGAAATCTTATTCTTCGCGATCTCTTCAGAAAAGCAATTACCAGCTGGGATCTGCATCAGCAGTTTCGTATTTTCTTCGAGAATTGCTCATCACTGGTTCGGTAAGTCTCTCCTCTCACTTATTTCATTTGGACTTCTGAAACTACCACTTTAAGACTGTGCTTGAATAAGATTTGTTAAGAATTATCTCTAAGTTCGACTGTTTGATAACTATAGACGTATATCACTGTAAACTTCCATTTAGGTTAGCTGTTTGTTTACTTTTCAATGTTTTTGAGTAGTGGTTAATAAATTTTGTTGTTAATTTATAAAAACCTGACTCAATTTCATATCTTTCTCTGCTGGTATGTAACACTACCAATTCAAAGCAGTCTTGTAAGTGCTCCTTTGCCTTCTTTGACCATACCTTCATGGTCCTCACCACTGGTGCTGTGGTCTGCAGTCTCTGCCTATTTACAGCCAGGTAATTGGACTTGCCAAAGTGTGGGCATGGGATGACACGATAGGCACTCCTTATGGTGGTATAACAGTGGTCTAGTGTGCTAGCTCCTCTGATATACAGCTGATGTTGGCACTAGTTGTTCAGAGACCTCTTCAAGCTGGCCTGTTTAAAATCTCCTGTAATGATCAGGTTCCGCTGTCCCGTGATTGCTGATCACAGCGCTCAGCTCCTCCAGTGCCTGCCTAATGTTGGCCTAGATGGAAGGTACACCACAACCAGGATAATGGTAGAAAACTCCCCCAGCAGATAAAATGGATGACACTTAACCACTAGATGTACCAAGTTGGGCAACAGGACTGAGACAGAACTTCCACTTCTGTACACCACAATAACTTTGTGATAACACATCACAAAGCAAACTCCACCTCATCTACCTTTATGTGACTCCATTCTTTCATCCATGTGGTGGAACGTGAAGTACTTGGGCTGCAGCTTGTGTGTCCAGAGGGCTGGGAGTGAGGTGAGGGAGGGAGATCTATTTCTGTGAAGCAAAGTAGACAGCAATATCTGATATCCCTCTGGTATTACAATCTTGCCCCCGAGCTCTTCAGTTTAATTTCCAGAAACTGTACATTAGCCAGCAGGGTGATAGGGAGTAGGTCCTCAGCTCTCTGCATTTTTATCTTATTTGCATCCCCAGCATACTTTCTGTGCTTCCTTTTTCTTAAAGGGAAATTGCACTCATGACCCACATCTGCAGTCCAGAGTCTGCTGACTTTGAGGATCGATAGATTTTTAAAATGTTGCTTACTGAGTACCCGTGGCCATGACTGTGGACTTCAGCTGTAGTAGTCCTAAATGGGAATATTTGATGATTCTCTTTGGTGCTGCAGAGGAGAACTTCTGCTTTCCAGTGGCATCGTAGAAGCTCTTACAAAAGTGTTATGTTAACACAAATGTTAAGACTCTGATGTTAAACCACGTAAGCATCCAAATAATTTCTATTCCATAATTCTCTATGTCCTTGCTCTTAATTTTGAGTCTCCCCCACCCCTCCCCCCAACTTATTGATTTTTTTTATTCTAAAGGGCTTTGCCTTACAATGTGTCTATTTGACTTTACCCTTCTGCTTCTTCTACCATTTGTCAAGTAAATGGTTAAATGATCAACTCCATGAATTTTGTTTCTAACAAGTTGGTTAACATGATACAGGCCACAGCAAACTATTGAAACTATGTCAAAAAGAAGAATCTAAACAATCATTACAATAACTGGAAATGTATTGCTAGGTAACAAACATAAGCCACCAAGCTTTGCAAGAAAAAATGGCTGATATCTATTAAGAGAGCAATAAAATTGTGCAGAAGTCTTTTAATAGGTTACAGTTTATTTTGTGCAAGTGCTGGCTCACCATGCAGGGATTGTAAGCAGATGTTACACAACATTGACCATTTGTCATTACCTCCTGGTTTTTGGTGCCAAAGCAATTTTCAATCCAGCTGTCCAATTATATTTAATTTGATTCCCTGTTATTACCTTTAATTTGTTTTCATGTTAAACTGTGACTGCTATCAATGGAGCAGAACAACTGGAATTCTTTAAGTCTCTAAGAATCACAATGTGTGCCTTGCATAAATGTAATTTCATTGTATGTGAAATCAGCCGTGACCCTGTCATACCTTATAAGACCATATTTTGAAAAAGAGCAATATATACTATCACCATACAAAAAAAAACAGAACTATAAAATCTGGCAGCACTCTTATACTTATGCAGTTTAGCTGATAACAGGAAAAGACCACAAGACATAGGAGTAGAATTAGGCCAATGAGCCATTGAGTTCACTCCAGCATTCCACTGTGTATTTAATAATTCAGGAATATTTGTGAAATGTATGGATTTATTTCTTTCAGAGCAATGACTTCCCTTAATGCTACATATGACTGATAACTTATCTATGCACATTGAAATGCGTATGCAACACACACAAACATGTTGGTGGAATGCAGCATTAGTCCTGACGAAGGGTCCCAGCCCAAAATGTTGACTCTACTTCTTCCTATAGATACTGCCTGGCCTTCTGCGTTCCACCGGCATTTTGTGTGTGTTGCTTGAATTTCCAGCATCTGCAGATTTCCTCGTGTTTGCGATCTACACATGTGTATTGATCTGCTCCATCTCTCTCTCTCTCTCGCTGCAATGTGAATACACAGATAAAGCCATCTCCCACATGTGTGCTTTTATTTAATCGATATGCAGTTGCTCAGACACAACAAATTGGTGATGAGTACAAGCTTGAACATTAGAGAATATTACCAACTGCACCAACAGTTACAGATGATTACAGGACAGTGAGAGGAAAGAGTTAAACAGTGTGCACAAAGTCATCAAAGACGCTAACAAGGGGATGCACAAGTAACTGAAGAGTACATAGTAAAAGACACATAATAGTCAAAGTTAAAGTGAAAATAACATGATAATGGCCTTAGTCAAGAAAGATGATGAATTTGATAGTGTTTATGAGGGTTGAGAATTGTATATCGAGTGGATTGAACTGTATTGTAAGGCAAACGATGTGGATGAGGAAAAGAAAGTATCCACACTTACTAGCTTAATGGTGCTAAAATGTATCGGCTCTTACACAGCTTATTAACTTCTGAAAAGCCAACAAACAAGATGTTCAAAAAAATTGTTACCATTTTACAAAACCAGTTGAGCCTTAAGCCACTGATAATAGCTGAAATATTTAGATTTCACAAAAGGAAGCAGTCAAAGGAAGAAAGCATTTCTGATTACATTGAAGAACTGTGCAAACTTTCCCAAAACTGTGACTTTAGAGTTGGACTTTCTGATGTGTTAAGGGACAGGCATGCAGAGTCAAAGCACTGGAAAGAGGTTACTGTCAGAAAGAGACCTAAACTTAGAATGGGCATTGACCACTACAATATTGTTAGAGACTGCATCAAAGGATGCTGCGGAACTACAGAATAAGAGAGTTAAGTGTGAAGTTGACAAGATATCCCTGAATGGTGCATAAATCCAAGAATATTCTCGATGTGGCAAATCCTGCCATGATGCAAATGAGTGTTTGTTCAAAGAAAAAGGTTGCGGAAAGTGCCACAGACAAGGTCACACAGAGTGAGCATACAAGGCAGACAAAAAGCACAACCAAAGAGAAGATGACACTGAGTGAAAAGTTTCAAACACAAAACTAAGCAAATGCATAAAGTTACCAAATGTAAAACAGAATTAGACATCACAGAGCCTGAAAAAGGTGAACTGTCACACCTAGAACTGCATAGTATTACTGAAGCAGATTACAGAATCATATAGATCACAATAGATATTTCTGCTGGAAAACCAAAAATGGGTCTGCTTTGTCTATAATTTCAGAGGTTGACTGCAAGAGACTGTTTACTAAGCTACCATCAGAGAAGATCTCAGTGATGTTGAAGACTTACACAGGTGAAAAAGTGTCTCCCAAAGGCAATCTGAAAGTGAATATGACATATAGATCCAACACAGCAGTTAGGCTTTATGTGTTGAAAAGTGGAGGGCTGAGAAAAATCCAACCAGACTGACACACAATCAAAGCGCTCAATGTGTTATCAACAGACAACTGCAGCACAAGTGGGAGCACTAACCAGGGTCTGTCACAGTTGTGTAAAGCTAAAGAGAAGATCTTTGAGAAGGGCATTGGTAAACACAAAAATATGAAGGCCAGAATTGATCTGGATGAAGCAGCAACACCAAAACTCAATAAAGAGTGTCCAGTGCCTTAAGCACTATGTCCTAAAGTGGATGCTGAGCTTCAGAGCTTGGAGCTGTCTGGAATTCTCTCCAAGGTTGAATGAGGCAATTGTCCAATGGCCATTGACCTGGTGATCAGGAAAGATAATGCCAGAGCCACTTGCTATTTGAGGATTTCAAGGTGACCATCAACCCGGTGTTGCAGACTGTGCAGTATCTCCTGCCATGAATACAAGACATTTTTCCATCTTTGGCAGGTAGGGAGAGGTTTTCAAAGATTGACTTGTCACAAAACTATCTGCAAATGCAGATTGAGGAGTCAAGCTGGAAGTTCCTCACAAGGGACTGTTCCAGTATAATCATCTCATCTTTGGCGCCACATCAGCTCCAGTATTTTGGAAAAGACCAATGGAACATGTGTTACAAGATATCCCAGGAATACAATGTTGCCTTGATAACATCATCATGACTGCCAAGAATGATGAAGAGCACCTCCAGAACCTTGGTAAAGTGCTTACCAGGCTGAGTGAGTATGGTCTGCAGGCAAAGAGAGAAAATAAGATTTTTAAGAATGATATATCATATTGTAGACATCTCATCGATAAGCATGGCTTACATAAGTCACAAAAGAAGATCAAAGCAGTGCTACAGGCACCTAAACCGGAAAAAGTATCACAAGTCAGATCATACTTGGGTCTTGTAAAGGACTACCACCAGGTTTTCCCCAACATTGTTATAGTGCTGAATCCATTGAATGCACTATTACATACAGGAGCAAATGGGAATAGTCAGAAAGATGTGAAAGAGCATTCAAGGAAACAAAGAAACTAATACCATCTGATGAACTGCTCACCCATTATGACCCATTTCTGCCTGTCAGACTGGTGTATGAAGCATCCCCTTATGGAGTTGATGCCATTTTCATTACACACTATGAAACATGGATCTGAATGTCCAATTGCATTTGCTTCAAGATCACTGATGAACACAAAATACAACTATGCACAGATAGACCGAGAGACCCTGAGTCTAGTATAGGGAAATAAAGAAGTTCCACCAGTACTTCTACAGACAAAGGTTTTAGTCTAGTGACAGACCATCAGCCCCTTGTGTCCATTTTCAATCCCAGAAAGGAAATCCTGGTGACGTCTGCTACCTGGTTTGAACATTGGACACTATTCCTAGGAGCCCACTCCTATGACAGCAAGTTCAAGGGTACCAAACAACACAACAGTGCTGATGGCTTGCCATAGCTTCTACTGCTGGCACCTGAAGAAGAAAAGTCTTCATGCTGTGACCCAACAGAGATGTTTCACACCACATTGGCAGACCAGATGCCACTAACAAATTCTGAAATACAAAGTGAAACAAAGAATGACCTGACATTGTCAAAAGCCTATGACATCACCACGCAAGGATGGCCAGCTCTAGATAATCCTATGTCTCCAGAGTTCTCAGTGAGATGAGACCAACTATCTGTATGTCAAAGAACATGGGTGTGTGAATCTTGTGTCATGGTTTCTCTAAACTGCCCACCAAAGGGTTAGAGAATCTGCATGAAGGACACTTGGGTACAGTCAAGATGAAAAGTCAGAGCTACATGTGGTGGCTAGGAATAGGCAGACAGATTGAAGGCTTGACCAAAAGCTGTCCAAAATGCATCCCAACAGCCACCGTTACACCCATAGGAGTGGCTGCCTTCACCATGGCAAAGAGTGCATATTGACTTCACTAGGCCATTCATGGACTCCATGTTTCTGATTGCTGTGGATACTCATTCGAAGTGGTCTGAGGTCATACCAATGAATTCAACTACATCAGAAAAGACTGTTTCCACTCTGAGGACTATCTTCACCAGAAAGAGTGAAGAGTTCAGACTATTCATGAAGAAAAATGCCATCAGACATTTCAAGCCAACTCCTTGCCATCCTTCAACAAAAGGGCTCGCTGAAAGATTTATCCAAACCTTCAAGAAGTCCATTAAAGCAATAGACAAGGAGGACATTTCTCTGCATCACAAGATGAACAACCTGCTTTTTGTTGTTATGATCCCAGCCCCCTCCTTTGTGAGAATCACCAGAGCCCTAGTGAAGGGGGGGTCAATGACCCAAGAGGAGAGAGAGATACGTGCGGTGTCCCTCGTTTCACGGCGAGGCAAAGCTGGCGACTGTGGTCATTGTCTCGTGGAGACACCTTTGTGAATTGGGAACTGTACTACGTGTATACCCTCAGGGCAATGTGGGTGGAGAGATGGAGAGAGATTGCATCATCCCAACCTGATTGACATCTGAGACCCCGTGAGTTCAGATAAAAGAGGGGTTGTAAAGACGGCCCCCAGACGCACCAGAAGACACGCTAGAAATCCTGTGACGGCGTTTAATAGCGACAGCCGGTGGTGGGGTTTGTGTGCGTCTTTTCCTTGCCTGGGATTGGCGACCTCACCACGAAAGAACGGCTTAGCTACAGGGGAGGCCACAAGTGAGCGTCCATTCCCCAACGAGACTCCGATGAATCGAACTCCTAAAGGTTGGAAAAACCCGCCGGGTAACTGTTTCATTTAATCTCTATCTCTCTCTCTTTAACAAAGTGCACCAACGCGACACCACAAAAGACGGCAGCTGGTGGAACTGCAGTGACCGCAAGAGACTTTCAGATATACAGCGGACAATATATACATTACCCCTAGACAACGATAGAGTTTATTTCTTATTGGTTATTACTATACCTGCGCTTTAGATTGAGGATTGACGACTTATGGTATCTGAATGTTTGTATTAACCTTACTTTTGTGCCCCTTTATAAATAAAAACGTTTGAAAATGGTACCATCAGACTTCAGCGGACCTCTCTATCTTTGATGGTAAGTGATCCAGTTACGGGATACGTAACAACGTGGGGGCTCGTCCAGGATCTGAAACCTAATTGGGAGGGCAGTGAATTGGGTTTGTAAGTCAAAACAAAACATAAAATAAATTGGATCTGGTACGCGGGTAGCCAGACGGGAAACCAGCAAAGATGGACGTGGATGAATTTATGAAAAACCCAACTGTAGAGGCGCTAGAGGTGGCCACCAAATCAGACTTGTTAAATTTGGCGAAGGGATTGGACCTCGCAGAAGTGAGGTCGTCCATGAAAAAGCGGGAGGTGCGAGTGGCCATAACTCGGTATTACATTGGGAAGAAAGTGTTCGAAGCTGAGGTCTTGGAAAATATCCCTGAAAAAGTACCAGCGAGTGGAATGGAACAGCTAGAGTTGGAGAAATTAAGGTTGGAACATGAATTTAAAATGAAGCAGCTGGAAGCGGCTGAGAGAGAGAAAGAACGGGCTGAGAGACAGAAAGAACGGGCTGAGAGAGAGAAAGAAAGGACTGAGAGAGAGAAAGAAAGGGACCAGGAGCTCCACTAAAGGAGTTAGAGGTGGAAAAAGAGCGGGACCAAGCTGAAAAGCAAAGACAGCATGAAATTCAGCTAAAAGAGCTAGAAGTAGCTGAGAATGAGAGGGAACGAGCTGAGAACGAGAGAGAACAAGCCGAAAAGCAAAGAGAGTATGAGGAGAGACAAGAACAGAGGGAACATGACTTGGAGATGGAGAAGTTAAAGAAAGAGCGAAGAGATCTAGGGTTAGATCGAGAGGAGAGGTTTAATGTTAGTCGGGAGTTGAGGGTAGTACCTCCATTCGAAGAGTCGGATGTTGATAGTTATTTCTTGCTTTTTGAAAAGGTGGCAGTAAATCAAAAGTGGCCCAAAGAGCAGTGGGTGGCGTTGTTACAAAGTGTGTTAAAGGGGAAGGCACAACGAGCATATGCGGCCTTGGCCGTCGAGGAAGGGGAAGCGGAGAATTATGCCAAAGTAAAAGAGGCCATTCTCCGGAGTTACGAGCTAGTACCTGAAGCGTATAGACAAAGGTTCAGAAATTTACGGAAAGGGTGGAATCAAACGTATACCGAGCTAGCCTATGAAAAGGGTGTGCTCTCGGACCGTTGGTGCACCGCAGAACAGGTGGACGGGGATTATGGGCGTATCAGGGAGTTATTTCTGATTGAGGAGTTAAAAGGGTGTGTTCCGGAGGAGATCCGGATGTATTTGAATGAGAAGGCGAGTAAGTCCATCTCAGAAATTGCTAGGTTCGCAGATGAATACGCCCTAACCCACAGGATAAAGATTTCCTCGCCAAAAGGTTACCCGAGAGACCGTCGGAACGGTAGGGAAAGTCCACCGGCTGAGGCAGAGGTCCCGCCGGGAGCTAGTGGTAAGGTTGAGGGGGAAAGGCCAGGTGGTCCGAGATTTCCGGGCTTGACCTGTTTTAATTGTGGGAAGGGAGGACATTTTGCCTCTAGGTGCTTTGCTCCGAGAAAGGAGCCAGAAAAAGGGAGAGCAGCGGTCCCTATCGGGTGTGCCGTGGTAATCAGTAAATCGACGAGAGAGCCCCGGGTAGACAGAGTACGAGAAGGGTCAGAGACTTGGCTGTCACCCGAAACCGTGTCCGTGAAGGGGGGAGACCCACCCATTCCCATCCGAATCTGGCGAGACACCGGGGCGGAGCTGTCGTTGATCCGCCGTGAGATACTAGATTTCGGTCAGAGAAAGGGAATGGTCGCCGTGAAGGGGATAGGTACAAGAATAGAAATGGTGCCCCTACATCAGGTAATTATGGATTGTGAGCTGGTATCTGGACCAGTCGAAATAGGGGTGCCAGCAGAATTCCCGAGAACTGACGCGGACGTCCTCCTCGGAAATGATTTAGCCGGGGGGCAGGTTTGGACAAGGATGACACGGCCCAAACAGCCTGTGAGGATTGCAGCCCCGCCCCTCACATCTCCAGTCTGTACCACAGGTGCGAGCATTCGCAGCCTGTCGAGAAAGGCAGCTGAGAAAGCGAGCAGTTTAAATCTGGCCACTATTGATTTGGCCGAGACGGTCCTACCGACCCTGTACCACGAGGGTTCTGAGGGTGGTAAACCGAAGAGTAGTAAAGTGAAAGGGGTTAAGGGAGAGGAGCGAGATCTGCCCTTAGCGAAGAGAAAGGTCCTAGAGGTAGGAAATAAAGAGGAGAAACGGAAACAACTGTTAAAAGGTCCAGAGTTGGACATGGATGATCTGTCGGGGGTGGCAGCCCTGTTTGAAGAAGTTGAGAGTTATCAAGGTGTTCCCGATAATGAGATGAAGGCAGTACTAGATGAAAAGAATGCCATTACCTTGGAGAGGTCTGCTGGGTTGGCAGACGAGGTTGTTTCAGCCCGCGGGGTTGAGTTTACTCCGGAAGGGAGTTGCCCAGAGAGGAACTGGGAGTATCAGGGGAAGTTAGAATTTGAAAAGGGTACGGGTATTGAAAGCCTGGAAGAGGCAGATGTCCCGTTTGAGTGTGTCCAAGATGTGGATGCACGTGGTACTGAACCTAGTAATGGAGCTCAGAAAAGGTCTGAGGTATCTGATTCAGTTGAAAAGGAATGCAGTCCCTGTGGGTCAGATGGACTGGGTTCAGTGAAGACAGGGTTAACCCTGGTAATTGGGGGAAGGGAGGGTTCCCAGGTGTTGGTACACGAAGGGGTGGTGAACCTCAAAGTGGAACTCGACCATGGGGGGATAAACATTATTATTGAAGGGAACGGGAAGTTTGTAGTTCCCAAATCGAATGAAGAAAATTTAAAGTTTAGATTGGTGTCAGAAGAAGCAACCAAGCTACAGAAACGATGGCTTGGTAACGCAGTGCCTGCGCATCGATTACAGGTTGATTTGGAATGTAAAGGTGCCCCACACGCTGTTGTTATTCAAGAGAGCGCTGTGAAAAAGCCGAATTTTAAATGCGGCCTGAAGAAAAGGTTCGAACTGAAACCCATCAGCCTGCATGGTCTTGACAAAAGGGTTAGCTACCTGTGTAACATTAAAGATTTGGGTGGAAATTCCCACGATGATTTAAGTTTGGGACACGGTGTTAAGAGAATAACCCTTATGGAACGGAAAGGCTGGAGAGTACCTCGCCAAATTACCCAGGTCCCCCACGTAGGAACTCACCGGAAAAGAGGTGACGGCTAATAGGGGCGCCATTTTAAAATAGAAAAACTGGCTGTACGGGATTTTGACAAAGCATGTGAATAACAAAGACAACCCCCTTGGAACCCTGCCTGTTGAAATCTGATGCTACCAGCCTTTAGTCAGGGACAAGATGTTACCATATTAAAGGAAGTGACACTGTAATCGCTAACTGTTTAGACACTGAAAAATGTATGACGCTACAGCTCTGTAGTTAAAAGAAAAGCTCTTGTACTATGTTAAATCCTAAAACTCTGTAAGAGTCTGTACCACTCCGTTTTAACCGCTGGTAAAAACGTTTTTAAGAGGGGAGGTGTTATGATCCCAGCCCCCTCCTTTGTGAAAACCGCCAGAGCCCTAGTGAAGGGGGGGGGGGGTCAATGACCCAAGAGAAGAGAGAGATACGTGCGGAGTCCCTCGTTTCATGGTGAGGCAAAGCTGGCGACTCTGGTCATTGTCTCGTGGAGACACCTTTGTGAATTGGGAACTGTACTACGTGTATACCCTCAGGGCAACGTGGGTGGAGAGATGGAGAGAGATTGCATCATCCCAACCTGATTGACATCTGAGTGCCCGTGAGTTCAGATAAAAGAGGGGTTGTAAAGACGGCCCCCAGATGCACCAGAAGACACGCTAGAAATCCTGTGACGGCGTTTAATAGCGACAGCCGGTGGTGGGGTTTGTGTGCGTCTTTTCCTTGCCTGGGATTGACGACCTCACCACAAAAGAACGGCTTAGCTACAGGGGAGGCCACAAGTGAGCGTCCATTCCCCAACGAGACTCCGACGAATCGAACTCCTAAAGGTTGGAAAAACCCGCCGGGTAACTGTTTCATTTAATCTCTATCTCTCTCTCTTTAACAAAGTGCACCAACGCGACACCACAAAAGACGGCAGCTGGTGGAACTGCAGTGACCGCAAGAGACTTTCAGATATACAGCGGACAATATATACATTACCCCTAGACAACGATAGAGTTTATTTCTTATTGGTTATTACTATACCTGCACTTTAGATTGAGTATTGACGACTTATGGTATCTGAATGTTTGTATTAACCTTACTTTTGTGCCCCTTTATAAATAAAAACGTTTGAAAATGGTACCATCAGACTTCAGCGGACCTCTCTATCTTTGCTGGTAAGTGATCCAGTTACGGGATACGTAACATTGTGTATCAGAACTCTGTTAATGCGACGACAAATCAAACACCTGCAATGCTGTACATGAGCAGGAATCTAAGATCTCACATAGATGTCCTGAAACCAGATCTACGGAGGGAAGTGTAGAATAAACAGTCAACCAGTTGCCAAGTAAATCAACAAGGAGCTTTGATGTTGGACAGGATGTCCTAGCACATGATTACCGAGAAGACAATTGGACACCCAGTAGGACAGCTATGAGAAATGGCCCACTGGTGTACACAGTAGATGTTGGAGATCATACATGGAGATGGCATGTGGACCAGATACTGAATGCTCAACCATAGAACACACCTGAGTCGACTGCATCCAATGAACGCAGTACAGCCACCAGACTTACCCCTCAGTGATGATCATGTCATTGACTGCAACAAGACTCCTGCATCAGAGAAAGTTGCCTTTGACAAGACCCCAGCCAAACCTGATGCCGCTCCGCAGGTCCAAAGGTGCTATTCCGAAAGAAACAGAGCACTAGGGAAAAAGACTCGATCTTTAGTACAGTGAAGTTAGTTATGGACTGTTACTGTGAAAGCATGTTATTTTGAATATAGTTTGTTAAAGGGAAGTTAAATGTTTTGTTACATATACAGTTCTATGTTACATTAATCTTAAGGGGAAGGAAATGTAATGTATGGATCTACTTTTTTTAGAGCAATGACTCACCAAGGTACTACTAATGAACTGATAATTTATCTATGTGCATTGATCTGTTGTGTATGCATACACATTGATCTTCTCTCTCGCTCTCTTTCTCTGCAATGTGAGTACACCAGTTCATCTCTCACATGAGTGCTTTTATTTATTTGATATGTAGCAGTACAGACACAACATATGCACTCAATTTGCATCAGCATTCAGCAAAACCAATCTCCCAGTCAACTGGATTGAACTGTTCCTCATGTATTGTTTGTATCTACTTTGTAACCACAGGAGCACCAAGCAAAGGAAGAACTCCACAAAGCCTATCAATGCCAATTGGAAAATTGTACTTCATGGCTTAAAATCTCATGGCCCAGTAGGGAAGTGCAAATTTCGGCAGATATCTCAGCCATTAGAATGGGAAACCTGCCTACTAAGCCTGTCCCAAATTAATATTAAGGTTAGCATCCTGCAAGTCATTATGTAACAATAATGTCATAGATATCAGAGTCTGCTATTTACTAGAGTAAATATTCAACAAATGCAGAGAAATCAACAGGCTGATCCTTTGTGACAGAATTGATTCATGATGAAAGACGGTTCTCTCAGCATGGAAACAAAATATATAAAATAATTAAAGACTGGGAAGTATTGATCAACAATACTGTTCTAAACAAAATAGTGAGAATAGTGAATAAACAAATGGTCACAGCTTCAAACAAATTAAGGTGATTTTACATATGTGGTCAAGTAAGTTGTCATGCAGAAAGTAACTAATACTTGGGATAAATTAGATAAATTAGTAGATAAAATAGGGGATGTGCTTAACTGGGGCTCATTTGAGAAATAATTAGATGTTGCACTGGGCAGACAGTCTCAACTCCTCAGGCAATCCTCTAGGCTTGAGGGTGGCCTGGTTCTTTTTCTGTTTTATAGGTTCTGGGATGGCTAGTGAGGCCAGTGTGGGAACCACTACTTCTACGAACAAAAGTTTTACTCTAGTGATAGATCTCCAGCCCGTTGTGGCCATTTTCAATTCCGGGAAGGGAATTCTGGTAATGTCTGCTACCTGGTTTCAATGTTGCATGCTGTTCCAAGCATTCCATTCTTGTGACATAGAGTTCAAGGGTACCAAACAACACAGCAACAATGTCTTCCACTGTTGGCAACTGAAGAAGAAATGTCTTCATACAGTGACCCAGCGGAAGTGTTTCACACTGCACTGGTGGACCAGTTGCCGGTAACAAATTCTGAAATACAAAAAGAAACAAGGAATGACCCAATATTGTCAAAAGTCTGTGACATCACCATGCAGGGATGGCCAGCTCATGGCAACCGTCTGTTTCCAGAGTTTTCAGTGAAACGACACCAACTGTTGGTATGGCAAAAAACGCTGATGTGTGTATCTCGTGTTGTGGTTCCCTCTAACTGCGCACCAGTGTGTTAGAGGATCTGCATGAATAACACCTGACTACAGTGAAGATGAAGAGTCTAGCCTGAAGTGTAGTGGTTGGGAATTGATAAACTGACTGAAGACTAGACCAAAAGCTGTTCAGGATGCCAAAATGTTCAAAATGCATGCCTACGGGCACCATTACACCCAAGGGAGTGGCCATATTCACCATGGAAAAGTGTGTATATTGACTTTGTTGGGTCATTCATGGACTCCATTTTTCTGATTGCTGTGGATGCTCATTCCAAATGGCCAGTGGTCATACCAATGAAGTCACCCACCTCAGAAAAGACTGTTTTAGCTCTGAGGACTATCTTTGCAGAAATAGCTTACCTGAACAAATTGTGAGTGACAGCAGACCTCAATACATGTCAGAGGAGTTCAGACTATTCATGAAGAAAAATGGCATCAGACGTTTCAAGTCAGCTTCTCACCACCCAGCAATAGATGGGCTAGCTTAAAGGCTTATCCAAACATTCAAGAAGTCCATTAAAGCATGGAGAACATTTCTATATAGCACAAGGTAGACAATTTTCTTCTTGTGTATTGGAACTCTGTTCATGCGAAAACAAATCAAACACCTGCAATGCTGTTCATGAGTAGGAATCTGAGATTTCGCATGTTTCTGAGAACTCCTGAAAGCAGATCTACTAAGGGAAGTGCAAAATAAACAGTTTGGCTAGTTGCTAAGTAAGGAGATTCGAGATTGGACCTTAAGTCCTGGCGCAGGAGTACTGAGAAGACCCAGTAGGATAGCTGCAAGAACTGGACCACTGGTGTACACAGTAGATGTTGGAGATCACACATAGAAATGTCACGTGGATCAGATACTGGATGCTCAACTGAAGAACCACACCTGAGTCGATTGCATCCAACATGACAGACACATTACTATCACCAGATTTACCTCTCAGTGATGATCATGACACTGACTACGTGACACCAGCAGCTGAGAACGTTGTCTTTGACAGACACCTGCCAAACCTGATGCCACTCCAGAGGTCCAGAGACGCTGTCCTGACAGAAACAAAAGACTGACTCTTTAGTTTAATGAAGTTAACCATAGAGCATTATTGTGAAAGTATGTTATTTGAGTATGATTGTGAAAAGGAAATTGAATGTTTTGTACATATACAGTTTTATGTTACATTAATCTAAAGGGCTGTCTGGTGGTGTAGTGGCATCAGCGCTAGACTTTGGAGCAAAGGCTCCTGAGTTTTAATCCAGCTGGCTCCAAAAACCTGGACAGGGATGGGCTCTGCCAGGTTTCAGGTGCCCACAGCACATCGTATGATGACCAATCACCAGAAAGATCAGTGCAAATATCTTGTCATGACAGCACCCTGATGACTCCACCAGGGGTTAAGTAGAACACAAACAAACACACACACACACACAATCTAAAGGGGGAGGAAGTGTAATATATGGATCTACTTATTTTAGAGCAATGACTCCCCTTAGCACTATGACTGGACTGCTAACTTACCTATGTGCATTGATCTGCCTCCCCTCTCTCCCACTGCAAAGTGAATACACCAGTAAAAAACCCATCTCCCCGTGAATGGTTTTATTTAATTGATATATAGCTGCACAGATACAATTTAATTAATCTTGTAAATATACTACTAATTAATTCTTCTTTGCTTGTTTAAAGAATTCAGTATAGGTTTTATGTAAAAGTATGTGAATTACACACATAATGTGATATCACGTGACACATGCTCACTGTGCTTAAAGTAAAAATGACTTAACTCCTAACTCTTGTTTTCTGCTTAATGTTTTATAGTTACAAAACATATCAGTGGCAATGAGGTAATTTTAAAACAAACCCAAGATGGCTACCAAACTGTTGAAGTGCAGTGAGATGATAATTGATTTTTAATGCAACACAGCATATATTCTTCAGAAGGGAAGAAATGATCAAATTTTTTAAAAGGCAGAAAATGGAAGAATGCGTGGGAACATAAACATTGAGCACCAGATGATGATAATCATAATTTTTGTTAAAAAGAGCAGAAATAGCAAGTTAAATTGGAAAGACAGATGCAATCAATTGCTCAACAGGCAACTAGCTCATGTAAACTGAGCTAATTGAATGGTATCTTGAAGCAAATTAAAGTCAATGAGAAACAAGTAAAATTTTGCTGAGTGTATTGAGTTTAAAGGCACACAGTTTGCTTCAGAGTTTGACTGCTCCAAGCAAGCCAGCAGAAATTAGCTTTGCTGATATCATGAAAATAATGCAGAAACATTTGGAAGCAAAATCATTGTTGATTGCAGAATGCTTTAGGTTTCATCACTGGAATGAAAAATAAGGGGAGTCCATATCAAAGTAAGTGGTTGAACTGAAGAGATAGAGCATTGTAATGAGCTTAATGCACTGAGAGATTATTTAGTTTGTGGAATCTCACACAAAAGTATTCAAAAATGGCTCCTAACTGAAGCACAATTTACATTTAAAAGAGTAGTTGAAATAGCTGTATCAATGAAAACAGTAGACAGAGATGCAATTGAATAGTAGTCAGGAATTAAATTGAGCATGAACAAAATTACAATGTCTAATCAGAAACTGGCCAGTCCGAACAAATTGAGTTCAAACAAATTGGCCAGGCCTCACATTCCAGACCAATACAGTTTAGAAGCGAAACTTGCGGAAAATGCATCCAGGTAGGACACATACAAAGAGCATGTCGGCAGGTAAAAATTAATGGTCTGGACTGGGAAGAGAGAAAGATGAAAAGTCAAGTTGCAGTTTCATAAAAATCACTAATCTGCATACCTTTGATGAAAAACTTGACAATGATGAGAGTGAACAGGACTGTGTAGCCTTGAGATTCCCAATGTGAAAACTAATAACAGAAAAGTAATATGGCCTATACCAGAAGTGAATGGCAAATTAATTTAAATGGAATTGAGCACTCTCTCAGCTGTTTCAGTCATTCCGCAAAATAAGTTTGAACAATAATTTGAAGATAATAAACTAAAGCCTGCAGATATCCAACTAAGAACTTATATTGAAGAAAAAGGTTACTCCTGTGGGAATGACATTTGTACAGTGAAATACAACAACCAACAAGCCACATTGGGTTTGTATGTGGTAAAAGCAGGAGGATGAGTTTGCAAAGATGTGATTGGCTGAGACAACTACAACTTGATTGCAGAGCCATCCACTATTTGCATGCCACACCCCCAGCAACAGAGTCAACCAAATGTGAATTAAGACTGGTACTGGATGATGCCACAGCAATATTCAGTGATGTCAATGGAACTCTCAAACAATCAAGGGTAAAATAGTGTTAAATAAAAAAGCCACATCCAAATTCTGCAAAGCCTGTCTGTTACCAAATGTGGTAATAATAATAATAAAAAATACTTTATTGATCCCAAGTGGAAAATCATGACATTCCAGCAGCAATATTTAAAAATACACTTAGAAATAATAATAATATACAAAATAATAATTTACCAATGTGCAAGAGAGCAGCTAGATTGCATGGAGGCTGAAGGAATTCTGTTCAAGATTGAGTGGAGCCCATGGGTAATGTCAGTAGTCCCATAGCCACAAAAGATGGGTCTGTCAGGACCTGTGGTGATTTTAAGGTTACGATCAACCCAGTACTGAAAGTAGATCAATATCTCTGCACAGGATAGAAGATAACTTTGCAAAACTTTCTGGAAAAAAGCACTTCAGCAGAATAGACTTACCTGAGGCCTACTTACAGATGGAAATGGAAGAAAAGTCCAAAGTGTTTATCATCGTAAATACTCACAATGGACATTATTGCTATAATAGACTTATTTTTGGATTAGCATCTGCACCTGCACTCTGGATAAAAGGTATTGATCAGGTGCTGGAAGGCTGTTCAGACACTCAGTGTCACTGGTAAGGGTGACAAGGATAATCTCAAAAACCATAAGATAGTGTTAAAAGATTATGGGCTCAGCACAAAATACAAGTGTGAATTCTTTAAACTAAGCATCAGTTACTGTGGTTACATTATTGATGCACAATGGTCACACTACTGACGCACAAGGATTACACCAGTGTGCTGAGAATATTCAAGCAGTAGTGGATGTGTCACAGTTGCAGTCCTTTACAGGATTTCTCAACTATTAGAACAGGCTTCTGCCAATTCTGGCTACTATGCTCGACCCCTTAAACTCATTATTGCAGATTGGGATGAAATGGCAATGGGAAAAGCAGTGTGAGGTGGCTTTCAAAAATTTAAAGGAAATGGTGATGTCACATGTTATACTGACTGTCCGTAATTAGACAATGGTTGTCTCATTGCTGATAAATTTCATCCCTAAGAATCTTTTTCAGTAACTTCATTACCACTGATCTGAGACTCATCAGTCTATGGTTTCCAGGATTATCCCCATTTACTTTCTTGAAAAATGGAACAGTGTTACCTACACGTAAGTTCTCTGGAACTCTCCTGTGGCTGGAGAGGGCAGGAAGATATTCATCAAAACCTCAGCAATCTCATCTCTTGTCTCTCTTACTAACCTGAGTACATCCCATCAGACCCTGAGGACTTATACACATTAATGTTCTTATGATCCCTAACATACCTCCTTTATCTAAGAATGGCCTCGCAAATTAGTATGTTCCACACTGATCTCCTTTTTTCCCCATGTACTTCTTGGTAAATACTGATGCAAAATATGCATATAGGACCTCAACCTCCAAACAAATGCTTACTCCTTTATCCTTGTGTGGTCTTACCGACTCCCTAGCTATCCTCTTGCTCTTGATCTATGTACAGAATGCCTTGGGATTCTCTTTAATCTGACTTACTTAGAATTGTTCATGGCTCCTCCTGGCTTTCCTAATTCTCTCGAGTTATTTTCTGGCTTCTTTATAATCCTCAAAAGCTCTGTTTGATCTTAGCTTCCTCAACTCTACATTCATTTTCTTTTTCATCTTGACTCAATGCACCTCCTGTCTTGACCTCCAATCTTCCCTAACCTTGCTGGGTCCTTACCTCTTCCTGAAACAACACATCCTAATGAATTCTCCCTAGTTCCAGCCTAACACTGTCATAATTTGCCCCTCTCCAATGTGATTGTCCCCTGAATATCCATATTTAGCTTTCCCCAATCTGCCTGCATCTTTATTCCTCAGTTAAGGGTGTGTAGTAGGATCCCAACAGAGTAATTGTACCCTCCTTATTTTTGAATGCTACACATATAGACTCAGTCAATGAGCCCCTGTTTATGACCCCTCTAGAACACAGATTCAACATTGCTCCTAATTAGAATAGAAATATTTTATTATTACTCAAGACAACAAAATTGCTGATGAATAGTGCAACTCCCCTCAGTTCTTTTATCTCCTCTATCTTTTCTAAGACACTGAACCCATGGAACATAAAAAACACCCATTCCTGTCCCTCTCTCAACCAGGTCTTTGTTATGGCCTCAGCTGCAATCTGTAGCCCCAGCCCATTGCCCTTACTCATAATGCTCCCAGCATTAAAAGACACACACTTCAACCTGTCCATCTCATTGTGTCTACTGGTCATGACATCTACTTTCATCTCAGTCCCTCCATTTTTTTACCTGGTGCTCTGGTTCCCATCCATCTGCCAAATGAGGTTAAACCCTCCATAATAACACTGGCAAATCCCTTGGTCAGGTATTGGTCTCCTCTGTTTAAAGGACAACTTCTTCCTCTTGTAATAGTCATTCCTGCTCTAAAAGAGGTTCAAATGTTCCAAGAACCCCAAACACTTGTCCCTGCACCAGATCTTCAGCCACATATAATCTTATTATCTTGTTATTCCTACCCTGAACAGCATCTAGCACCAGCAGTAATCCAGAAATTACTACCTTAAAGTCCTGCTCTTCAGTCTCTTTACCAACTCCCTCTACCCACTGTCCAGGTTCTCCTCCCCCATTTTACGTATGTCATTCATGCCCATTGCAACAAAACCTGACTGCTTATCCACCACCTTGAGAATATTCTGCTGTCACTTCGAGACACACTTCACCCTGGCATCCATGCAGAACACACAAAGAGCCTGGAACACCTTTCATAGCTGCAGGAACTGTCTGTCTCCTAAACTATTTAGTCTCATATCATTGTCATTCTGCTTGACTTTACCTTTCTGTGCAGAGCCTCAGAGCCTGCCACAATACCACTGATATCTGCTGCAACTGTGTGCTAAACAGGGTTAGCTTAATTTGTCATGTGTGCATCGAAACCTACAGTGAAATGCATTATATTTCATCAAATTGAATCAGTGGGAACTGTTTGGGCAGCCTGCAAGTGTCAGCACACTTCGGCACCAACATAGGATCCCCACAACTTACTATCCCTAACTGTGCATCTTTAGATTATGGGAGGAAACCAGAACATCCAAAGGAAAGTTACTCCGTCATGGAGAGAACATACAAACTCCTTACAGGCAGAGGAGGGAATTGAAGCCCAATCTTACAGCTGATGCTTCGAGGTGTTGCACTGACTACTACGCTACTGTGGATGATTGGTCACCTCACCTCCAGCAGTATCCAAAGAGGTATACTTTTCACTGAGGGAGCAGCCACAGGGAACATTGCTCTGATTCCTTACTCCACTTCCTTTTTCCAGTGGCCATCCACCTATCTGAAGCCTATTCTCCGGGTGTCACAGAGTCACACCCAAAGTCACAGCTACAAAGTGTTCAGTCTCCCAGATGGTTATGAGTACATCCCACACCAGCTCCAGCTCCAATGACTTGACCCAGTCAGTTCTGCACTGCATCAGATTGCCCTTCCCACAGATGAGTCTTCATCAGCAAAACTCTGAGATTCACTGACTTTCCACATTTCCCTGCCCTGCATTTCACTACCATCCTGCTGACACTGAATCAGCACTAAGGATTTACAGATAACAGTAATGCCTCATTGTATACCCAATAATACCTGACCCAGTGAGTAACAAGAGAGAAGGTCAGATACAGTCTCATTCCTTTCCTTCTTTTCCCTCTTCCTTTTTCCCTATTCCTCCCTGCATTTTCTGGCCTCCAGCAGCTCAGCTTGAGAGGTCGCCTAAAGTAAAAACAACTTAAGAATCCTGCTGTCATGATCGTATCACTAACACTGCTGATTTATTCTATTTCTTCTGATTGTGTCAGCCACATTCAAAGCTCTTCCTGTTCTAGCCTGTTCTTCCATGTTTTCACCTCTGGGCCTAGATCATTCCCCAAACCTGATGTTCTCTCAGTTGCAGGCCACGATGAAGTCTGAATTGCTTTTGACATGACAGCTGTTTTGGCTTGGCTTGTGGGTAACTAGAGCACAATACACTCTTGGCAGGTTTCTTTCTGTAAATTGAATGATCCAATTTTCTATTGCCTGTGTCCTAACTCAATTTATGCCGAATACCATCACCTGTCACGCATTTGTTTACTGATCACATTGGCTTCAGGTTATGGTAGGCCCAAGTTTAAAAATTCTAATTTTTGTTTTCAAATTCTGCTATGGTTTTGCCTTCAGTCCTTCAATTCTCTAAGGTATATATGCTCCTGTGGTTCTTGACCACCCCAGAATTTAACAGTTTCTTCACTTACCACTATTTCTTCAGCCACCAACTCCTGCTGAAATTTATCTGCCTCTCTTTCCTTCCTAAAGATACCCTTTATTATTGTATCTCTCAGGCTAAAATTTTCTTGTACCTCCTCTGTCTTACTTATTCCTTGTGTGGTTTGATATCAAGTTTTTGTTTGATAATGATGCTATGAAGTGCCTTGGAACATTTGTTACATTATCTTCAAGCTGTTGTTGTAAAGGTTCAACAGTAGAAAATACATAAATTAATCTATTGGACCAATGTCACATATTGCCATAATAGCATCCATAAAAAGAGATTCATTATGATAAATTAGAACAGAACTTAAGAATTAAAATGTTGATTCTTATAATTTTAGTCCCAAGTATGTTGGTATTGAAGTTCATATTTTTTAAATACATTAATCTTTTTTTTAAGTTATAATTACAAATACCACTGCAAAATTTAAAGGATGTTAGGAAATACTTTGAACATAAATTATTCTCAAAGAACATTCTTCTCTCTACTTTGTTTGCTGAGGGCTCTAGAAATCCCACACAAAATATATGTGCTTTGATATTAAAGACAAAGGAGCGATTAAAAGATTGTTTTATGTTGTGACTATCTACCACTAATAATACCAATAGTTAGTGCAAGAAGCATCAAATAATTTACTGTAAATCCCAGCCAGAAAATTCAGGCATATGATGCCAATTCTCCATCTATTTGGTCAAATGGAAGAGATGACGACAAATACTGGGACTTTGATTGCTGGTCTAGCACATTCTGTCAACACCATTTCAAAATGAGGTCACAAGGCTGTGGATTCAGCTCTAATCTTCACCTTGTGCCAGTAACTGTATTAACACAGGCACGCTATATCAGGTACAAACATAATGGCTGGCTTTACCAGACACAACGAAGAATGAATAATATGTTGACTCCTCTTGTGAGTACTAGCTACCAGCAGTCAGTAATGTCTCAGGTAAGGGACAGACAGACACCAGCTAGGATAAATTTAAAGATCCCCTCTTCCTTGTGCAAATACTGAAGGCACACTATCCAGATGTACACTATGCATCAATCGACAAAGTAGATAACACCTTGTTTGACCTGCAGCCATTTCTTTCCTTCAATAGGTGGAATGTGAGATCTAATGCCTTTATCATTCACAAAGTAGGGAGATGAGCAGTCTTCTCACTGAATATAATCTCATTCTATGTTATTTTTGGAAAAAGGTGCGTGGCTTGTGCGTAAAAGTGACAAGAGGAAATGTCTGAGGAGAAATTCGGAAGATATGACTTGGAATGTGCTTTTCATGAAGATTTACAATGCTAAGTAAATATCTACTCCCTTCATTTTCACAGAGCTATTATGCACAGCCAGATTACAGAATTCATCAGTGTTATCTGTTAAGTGGCTGATTATCTAATTGAGAAGAGTGAAATAACCATTAAAGCAATGACTTTAGCTTATATTACAGGTGAATCATGACTGACTAGTTTTCTTTCACTAATGTAGACAGATTTTGGTTTCATAAAATCAATCACAGAAAGAAATATACATTTCTATTTTTTCAACTAATGCCATGCTAGATGAAGGGTAACTGGTATGTCTTTATGACCTATAAAATTAATTTGGACAGTTGAGTATATTGGGCTTGAAATTAAACAGTTGAATGCAAGTGGGGAGGCATTTAACATAGTTGTCTGTAATTTGTTATCTGATACTTAGAAAAGGTTGCAAACACTTATTTTATCTTCAGTACCACAGTGAAAAAGGAAAATGGAGTGAAATGTGCACAGTACTCAAAATGTAAGGTGGTGGAAGCAGCTACAGATATGACATTGAAAAGATATTTCAATTTTTGCTTGAAAGGGAAAAGCTTGAGGGCATTGGTGAAAGAATGGAAGGAAGACTGGAACTAATTTGATAGCTTAACACACCCTCAGAAAAACAATGGGCCAAATGGTCCCCTTCTATGCTTCAGAATTGTGGTGATGTAATTTCAAGGGAAATATCTTCCATGAATAGTACTCTTCACTTCACATGACCTTGATTAATTTAATTTAAGCTGATTGCCCATTTGTTGGGCCATAAATAGATATTAATCCAAAAGAAAAAAAAAAGCACTAGTGGCAACAAAATCTTCACCTGTTATAGAGCTATAGAACCATAGAACACTACTGCACAGGAGCAGGCACTTTGGCCCATCTAGTCCATGCTAAAATGTTACTTTGCCTAGTCCCATGAAGTCACACTGGACCATAGTCCTCCATACCTCTCTACTCATATACTTACCTAAACTTCTCTTAAATGTTAAAATTGGACCTTTATCCACTACCCCCTCTGGCCGCTCATTCCACACACTCACTACTTTCTGAGTGAAGAAGCTCCCCCTCATGTTCTCCTTAAATATTTCACCTTTCACCTTTAAGCCATGGCCTCTACTTCTCGTCTCACCCAAACTCAGGATGCTACCTGCGAGCAACGATTCCTTGGATGACATTTTTCAGGTAGCAAATCTTTGAAACTATTTCACTTTTTCTATGCCTTCTGCCCGTTCCTTTTGTCTTGTTTGTGTTATAGAAACAATTGAAGCCTGTGACCTACAGTTTGGAACTCGATCAAAGGATCCAGCACTATGCTGTGTCCTGGAGAGCTGCCTCTTGGAGATTGTGGGAGGAGAGGCTTTCAAAAAGGACCGAGAAGGCAAGCTGACTCACGGAAAAGATCAGAGATGAGGCACAGGGTCATGAATAACTCCACCTTGAAGTGGCAAAGAAGACTGAAGCATTGAAGTGAATGCAGACGGGATCAGTGATGGATCCTAAAAGAGATGGTCAGCAGCCAGATCAGTGGTGTTCGGAACTGGGTCGGTGATCACTATTCACAGAAGGACTGAGCTTGAGCAGTTGGTCTCCTCATTAGCAGATAGATGAAATGATGTTTTCGATACCCTGAGATTTATGTAATTATTGGTCTGTATTTTATCTTGACTTCCTTCAGTTTTTCGATGTTTTCTTTCGACGATTGATAGGTGGGTGATCTGTTAATTTTTTGTGTGTGTGGGGAGCTTGAGAGTTTGGGGCTACTTTTGCTTTGTTCCTTTTTACTTTTTCATGCCAGGTGGGGGGTGGTGGAGTTGATGTCTTTTCTATCATCAACACCTATGGTCTTTCTGTATTTAATGGCTATCTGGAGTAGACAATTATCAGAGTTGTACGGTACATGCATAGTTTGACAATAAAATAAACCTTTGAACTTTGAGTGGAAAAAGCCTGCTAGCATTTACCCTATTGATGTCCCTCATAATTTTGTATACCTCTATCAAATTACCCCTCATTCTCCTGCACTCCAGGAAATAAAGTCCTAACCTATTCTACCTTTTGCTGTTACTCAAGTCCTCAAATCTTGGCATCATCCTTGTAGATTTTCTCCATTCTCTTTCAATCTTTTTGATAGTTTTCCTGTAGGTAAGTAACCAGAACTGCACACAATACTGCAAATTGGGCCTCACCGACATCCTATACAAATTTAAGACAGCATCCCAATTCCTCTACATAATACTTTGATTTATGAAGGACAATGTGTCAAAACATCTTTTTACGACCCTGTCTACCTGTGATGCCACTTTCAAGATATTATGGATCTGTATTCTTAGATCCTTTTGTTCTACCACACTCCTCAGTGCCTTATCGCTCACTGTGTTAAGTTCTACACTGGTTTGTTCTGCCAAAGGGCAACACCTCACACTTGAATGTATTAAATTCCATCTGCCGCTTTTCATCCCATTTTCTAGCTAGCCCAGATCCCATTGCAAGCTTTGTAACCACCCTTACTGTCCACTATGCCCTCAATCTTAGTGCCGTTCTCAAATTTGTTGATCCAGTTTACCACATGATCATCTAAATTATTAATATAGATGAAAACACCAGACACAGCAGCAACCTAAGGGGCACAACACTAGTCACAGGCTTTCAGTTCAAGAGGCAACCGTCTACTACCTCTCCCCAGCTTCTCCCACTAAGCTAATGTGGAATCTAGTTTACTACTTCATCCTGAATGCCAAGTGACTGTCTTATCTGGACCAGCCTCCTAGGCGGGAGAGGGGGAGGGGAGGGGGGGAGAGAGGGAGGGAGGGAGAGAGAGAGAGAGAGAGACCTGTGTGATCTCAAACTGCACAGTAAGTCCTGACAGGTCCCACTCACTTTTTCAATCTGGTGCTTAAACTCCATAAGCAACTGAGATATATCTCATTTGATATCCAAAAGCACAGCTAATTCTGTCAAATGTTAAAAGGAAATATATTCATTTGCATGTGCAGAGCAGAATATTGTTTCTTTAAACCATCTTAAGGTAAAGCAAATGTGTGTGACAGGGGGAGCCCTTTTGCTATGGATGCATTCCAGCAAAGGTTTCTGGAAAGAAAATAAATCTACTTTAAGAGATCCTAAAGGGACTAATGGAACACTGCTAGAATAATTCCATTCAGAAGGATAATAAAGTGGCATGGTTAATAGACACTATAATAATCTATGTCACTGCTTTTCATAGTCTCTACTTTATCAAGGGACCGTGACTGAGCTGTGTCTGTGTTGTAATCTAACCCACAGACAATTTTGACTCTGCTTTGGAATTGCTATTGGTAGTGAAGGCTACCATTACATGTCTCCAGCTTCTTCATTCAATCATCTGATGCAGATTCATCAAGTAGGTCACTGATGTGTCACCTGCATTGCAAATACATTCCCCTCCCAGCTCCTTACTTTGTTCTCCCTCCCCCCGGCCACTGAGGGCCTTTAGAATGTCCTCCTTATTCTGGCATCCCCACTGACCTGCTTATTCTGGCATCTTCCCTCTTACTTTGCTGTCCCGATGAAAGGTCTCAGCCTGAAACATCGACTGCTTATTCACTTACAAAAATGCTGCCTGGCCTCCTGAATTCCCCCAGCATTTTGTGTGTGTTGCAAATACATTTACTAGTTCGTCCATATGAAAGGATGGTGAAGTAAGAGAGTCAAGTAATTTTTTTAGAATTTCGTAATACCTCCAAGTACATGATATTATTTAATGTTGGTCAATATAGAGCTCTCAAGGTCACCCATAATATACTTGTTCTCTACAAAGAATACCATATTTTAACTAACTGATGAATGGGCAATGCTCAGCAGTAAAGGTCATGGATCTCTATTCATACACAAGGCATAAACATAATTTCTATTTTTAGAGAATATCTTCTGTGCCTGGAGTAATAAAATGATGAGCTAAGCTGGCCCTAAAAGACCAAAGCCATATTTCTATGCTGTGATTAACAATGATCTGATAAGGCAAGAATCCTGCAGCTTTCAAGATTATTTTTGAATGTACATTAATATTTTGAAACTTTGTAGTTCTCTTGTTTGACCAGGAAGTACTTATCGTACTTTTCCTCAATACTTTTGAAATTATTATGGTCTACAACTTTCTTAGTAATAGGGATCTGGAATAAAGCAATAAACTTGATGCTAAGTGCGATAAAACCTGCAGTAAGAAATATTTACATTGGAATTAAAGTACTGAAGTATGCCACTTCCTGTAGTCCACGTTGTCTTTCATGTTCCATATAGTTTCCCTCCTGTTCTTTTTTATTTAATATTATCAGAATATCCTTCAGTTTGTTTTTCTCTACTGCATAATTGTCTCATTTGCCACTCCAGCATTTCTATTTCTAGAATCCATCAGGCCTATAGTTAATCCTTCCTTTTCTAATCTTCACATCATTGTCATAGGCGGAATCAAAGGTAGTGATGAATCATCATATAGGAAGGAGAAAGAAAATCTTGCTGAGTGATTCCATAACAACAACCTCTTAGTCTATTTCAGCAAGATTAAGGAGATGATTATTGACTTCAGGAGAAGGAAACCAGAGGTCTGTGAGCCAGTCCTCAGAGAATCAAATGTGGAGAGGGCCACTAACTTTAAATGTCCTGATGTTATTATTTTGGATAACCTGCCCTGGGTCCAACACATGAGAGCAAAGAAAGCACAAGAATGCCTTGGAGTCTGACAATAGACAATAGACAGTAGGTGCAGGAGTAGGCCATTTGGCCCTTCTAGCCAGCACCGCCATTCACTGTGATCATGGCTGATCATACACAATCAGTACCCTGTTCCTGCCCTCTCCCCATATCCCTTGACTCCACTATCTATAAGAGCTCTATCTAACTCTTTCTTGAATGCATCCAGAGACTTGGCCTCCACTGCCTTCTGCGGCAGAGCATTCCATATATCCACCACTTTCTGGGTGAAAAAGTTTTTCCACATCTCTGTTCTAAATGGCCTACCCCTTATTCTTAAACTGTGGCCTCTAGTTCTGGACTCACCCATCAGTGGGAACGTGCTTCCTGCCTCCAGCATGTCCAATCCCTTAATAATCTTATATGTTTCAATCAGATCCCCTCTCATCCTTTTAAATTTCAGTGTATACAAGCCCAGTCACTCCAATCTTTCAACATATGACAGTCCCGCCATTCCGGGAATTAACCTTGTGAAACTACGCTGCACTCCCTCAATAGCAAGAATGTCCTTCCTCAAATTTGGAGACCAAAACTGCACACAATACTCTAGGTGGGGTCTCACCAGGGCCCTGTACAGCTGCAGAAGGACCTCTTTACTCCTATACTCAATTCCTCTTGTTATAAAAGCCAGCATGCCATTAGCTTTCTTCACTGCCTGCTGTACCTGCAGGCTTGCTTTCATTGACTGATGTACAAGAACACCTAGATCTCGTTGTACTTCCCCTTTTCCTAACTTGACTCCATTTAGATAGTAATCTGCCTTCCTGTTCTTGCCACCAAAGTGGATAGCCTCACATTTATCTGCATTAAACTGCATCTGCCATACATTTGCCCACTCACCCAACCTGTCCAAGTCACCCTGCATTCTCATACCATCCTCCTGACATTTCACACTGCCACCCAGCTTTGTGTCATCGGCAAATTTGCTAATGTTACTTTTAATCCCTCCATCTAAATCATTAATGTATATTGTAAACAGCTGCGGTCCCAACACCGAACCTTGCGGTACCCTATTGGTCACAGCCTGCCATTCCGAAAGGGACCCGTTAATCACTACTCTTTGTTTCCTGTCAGCCAGCCAATTTTCAATCTATGTCAGTACTTTGCCCCCAATACCATGTGCCCTAATTTTGCCCACTAATCTCCTATGTGGGACTTTATCAAAAACTTTATCAAAAACTGGAAGTCCAGGTACACTACATCCACTGGCTCTCCCTTGTCCATTTTCATAGTTACATCTGCAAAAAACTCCAGAAGATTAGTCAAGCGTGATTTTCCCTTCATAAATCCATGCTGACTTGGACTGATCCTTCTACTGCTATCCAAATATGTCATAATTTCCTCTTTATAATTGACTCCAGCATCTTTCCCAGCAGTGACGTCAAGCTAACCGGTCTACAATTCCCTGTTTTCTCTCTCCCTCCTTTCTTGAAAAGTGGGACAACATTAGCCACCCTCCAATCAGCAGGAACTGTTCCTGAATCTATAGAACATTGGAAAATGATTACCAATGCATCCACGATTTCTAGAGCCACCTCTTTAAGTACCCTGGGAAGCAGACCATCAGGTCCCGGAGACTTATAAGCCTTCAGACTCAACACCGTTTCTTGCCTAATATAAATTTCCTTCAGTTCATCCTTTACCCTAGTTCCTTTGGCCACTATTATATCTGGGCGATTGTTTGTGTCTTCCCTAGTGAAGACAGATCCAAAGTACCTGTTCAACTCATCTGCCATTTCTTTGTTCCCCATGATAAATTCACCCGTTTCTGTCTTCAACAGCCCAATTTTGGTCTTAACTATTTTTTTGCTATTCACGTACCTGAAGAAGCTTTTACTATCCTCCTTTATATTCTTGGCTAGTTTACCTTTGTGTCTCATTTTTTCTTGGCATATTGCCTTTTTTGTTATCTTCTGTTGCTCTTTAAAATCTTCCCAGTCCTCTGGTTTCCCACTCATCTTTGCTATGTTATACTTCTTCTCTTTTATTTTTATACTGCCCTTTACTTCCCTCGTCAGCCACGGCCGCCCCTTACTCCCCTTAGGATCTTTCTTCCTCTTTGGAACGAACCTTCTGCATTATTCCTAGAAATACCTGCCATTGTTGTTCCACTGTCTTCCCTGCTAGGGTATTGTTCCATTGAACTTTGGCCAGCTACTCCCTCATAGCTCCATAGTTCCCTTTGTTCAACTGTAATACTGACACATCCAATTTTCCCTTCTCCTTCTCAAATTGAAGGTTAAAACATATCATATTATGGTCACTACCTCCTAATGGTTCCTTTACCTCGAGGTCCCTGATCAAATCTGGTTCAATGCACAACACTAAATCTAGAATTGCCTTCTCCCTGGTAGGCTCTAGTACAAGCTGTTCTAAGAATCCATCTCAGAGGCACTCCACAAACTCCCTTTCTTGGGGTCCAGTACCATTCTGATTCTCCCAGTCTACCTGCATGTTGAAATCCCCCATGACAACTGTATCATTACCTTGCAAAGATTGCAAAGATTCAACTTGACATCTAAAGCTTTGACAAACTTCTATAGATGTGTAGTGGAGAGTATATTGACTGTCTGCATCACAGCCTGGTAAGGAAACATCAGTCCCCTTGAATGGAAAATACTACAAAAACTAGTGGAAACCATCTAGTCAATCATGGGAAAAGTGCTCCCCACCATTGGGCACATCCACATGAAACATTGTTGCAAGAAGTCATCATCCATCACCAGGGACCCCTACCACCCAGGACAATGCTCCCTTCTGGCTGCTACCATCAGGAAGAAGACACAAGAGTCTCAGGATGGACACCACCAGGTTCAGGGACAGTTATTTCCCTTCAACCGTCAGACTCTTGAACCAAATGAAAAAACTTCACTTAACTTCATTTTCCCCATCATTAAGATGTTCCTACAATCTATGGACTGACCTTCAAAGACCCTTCTTTTCAGGTTTTAGATATTTATTTATTTATTATTGTGATGTCTTCCTTTTTGTATTTTCACATGTTGTGGTCTTTAGCACACTGGTTGAACAGCCAAGTTGGTGTGATCTTTCATTGATTCTGTTATGGTTATTATTCCATAGATTCATTGAGTATGCTCACAAGAAAATGAATCTCAGGGTTTTATATGGTGACATGTATTTACTTTGATAATAAATTTACTTTGAACTTTACATACTTTAATTTTGTTATTTTATAAAATAATCATGTTGTATTCACATGAATGATGATGACCCTCAGTTCTATCTCACCATTGTCACCTTGGACCATGTAATTTTCTAAGATTTATCACATCGTTCATTTTAAGGGAATGAAAGTGAGAAATATACCCTGGAGATCAACCCAAGTGAGATTGTATAGTGGTTTTCTTAAAGTAATAAAAATAATACAAAAAGAATCTTGAGTTCAAAAGTTAATTAATTCTGAAGACATATGGGAAACAGAGGGAAGCATTAGAATTCACCTCCAAGGTTAAGATTCAAAGTGCATTTATTATTAAAGTATGTATGTAGTATACATGACTTGTCTTCTTCACAGACAGCCATGAAACAAAGAAAACCCTGGAACCCATTCAAAGAAAAACATCAACCCCCCCCCCCAACCCCCCAATGCAAAAAAATAAACAAATCGCACTAATGGCAACAAACAAAAATGAGTGAAAAACTCAGAATATAAAGCATAAAATTGAATGAGTCCAGGCATGTTTAGTTCAGCTTAGTGTTTGTTATCTGCAGACCACCCCTATTTAAAGTGACTCAGAATGCCAACAAAAAAGAAGCAACCAGGAACCAGAAACATATCATAACCTGAACACAGAGCCAAATTCACAAACCACATTGATTAATCCTTGCCAAAGACCCAGGACTCCAGCATCATCCTCCAACAGCATTGAGGGTGAGAGGGACCATTCAAAGACAGGGACCTTTCTCCAACAGCATTGAGGGTGAGAGGGACCATTCAAAGACAGGGACCTTTCTCCAGCAGCAGTGAGCAAGAGGATTGTAGTTGGTGCTGAACAGTGCTCACCTTCTGCACTCACCTTTGATGATTTTAATCTTGCTCAATGCTTTAATTGGTGTGTTACGTACCCTGTAACTGGGTGTCTAACCAGCAGAGAAAGAAGAATCCGTTGGAGTCTGGTGGTACCAAACTTAAGGTGTTTATTAGTAAACTACACAATACAATATCAAAACTGCAAATATACATATAAAACAAGTTAGCAGTAATAAACCTAAAAGTATAGGAATAATAATAATCAATAATAAACCAGCTCTATCGATGTCTAGGGGTAAATGAATTGTCATAGGAAAATATAGAGTTCAGTTCATAAATGCTGAAGTAGTTATGGTTGTTGTATTGAAATCATTGGAGAGAGAGAGAGAGAGCGAACGAGATGTAACAGCAACAGTTGCGGCAGGCAAACCTTTTTGTGGCTTTCATAATCCGTCATATCGTTGTGGTCATTCAGTTATGACCCCTCTGGTCTTCAGCTAGACCATTCTTCTGTGGTGGACTCATCATCTGGCATGAGTGGACACACACACAAGTCCCCACCGGCCCTGCTGTAACACTGTGAGCTTTACTGACCAATCTTCTGGTTCGGTCTCCAAAGCCCCCACCTTTCTGTGGGTTCCCAACACTCAGTCAGTGTCCACTGGTGTGTCTGAAGGGTGTCTCTCTAGACCTGTCTTTTATCCCCGCTCACGGGGTCTCAGTTATCCATCAACTCTGAATGACCATGTCCATCAAATCAGGCCACTCCTGCTGTCTCCTGAGGAATGTTAATGAGTAAAGTACAGTCCTTGTAGTAGAAGGTAAATAATTCAGTAAGAGTCATAATACAGTAAATCAACAGTCTCTCTCCCCCTCTTATCTGTAGCAGATATTCTTGTCTGGGCTTTATCTCTCTCTCATGAGCAGCATAGCAACAGCAATAGTTCATACTTCTCGGGGGGGGGGGGGGATGGTTAACTCTGCACCCCATTGTCCATCACTCATAACACCCCCATCCTTCTGGAAATTTTCACCAGGGTGAAAATTAACTAATAAAGCATATTACTGAATTACAGAGTTTAACAGGTTACTGTCGATGCAATGCTCCTCAGACAGGATGAAGAGGTCAATACTCCCCAATGCCATTAGGCTTTACAATTCAACTGCCAGGACTTAAGAACTTTTTAAAGCTATTATTAATGCTTTTTGAGCTAGTGATTTAGATGCATATCATATTATTACTGAGTTAAGTATTGTATTGTATGTAATGAGTTTTTGCTACAACAAGTGTACGGGACATTGGAAAAAATGCTGAATTTCCCCATGGGGATGAATAAAGTATCTATCTATCTATCTATCTATCTATCTATCTAACAAAATACAGAAGTGGTCTTAACTACAAGAATAATACAGATATACTTTCAAATTAATATCTGGATAAACAATCAGTAACTACTCCCCTTTACATTTTGTATTTTAATGTTGAATTCCTGTAGCAACAGACTCCATCTTAATAACCTCCTATTTTTATTTTTCATGTTAGCCAAAAATACCCAGGGATTGTGTTCTTAGCTTAGGTGTATATTACAAACTGTGAACCAATACATGTGTGATTATACTGTGGTACATTACAGAAGTTTGTGCAAATACTAATCTCTATTTTACTTTTAACCTTAACATTCAATCTTCCATGATGTTGTCTTTATTATTCACATTCTTTGTTCAAAAAACAATCAAATTCCCGCAAAACCAGATCCTGTTATTCAAAGTGGCATTTGGTCAACCTTTGCCTCTTTCCCACTTATCCCTCATGTGATTAGTGTGCTCACCAGCTTGGAACAGGCCTTCACAGACTCCTTTCCCATGAGCTAGCTTATCACCAATGTTCTCCAAACGAAGCCCAGTTGCTGAACTTCCACACCACTCATTAATTTTATCTTCAGGATCTTTAATTCTGTTAGTTTCTCATTTAACATCTGCAGGTAATCCCTCTTGGTCAAAACAACACTTTAAGTTCTGTCTCTCCAATATCACATCCTTGAACAACATCACTGAGTTGTTTATCCTTAAATTCCAAAACAAACTGTAATTGATTTGCAATCACCTTGTTAACAAGTCACTGTTTAATTAACGGTCCCTTCACTTTTGTCAACAGTTCTGACACCAAACTCGACTTTAAATTTTCTTTATTCAGAAGTCTAGGATCAATACTTTTTGCTTTCCCTTCAATAATATTCACATCACCAGCTTTCATCTCCTCACTAACTTTTAACACAAGTGACTGAGAATTCTTACTCTCTCCCGGTGCCATGGTTAACCCTTTCTTCACTGAACCAAGTCTATCTGACCCAAAAGGATTGCATTCCTTTTCAACTAAATCAGATACCTCAGACTATTTCTGAGCTCCCACACAAGGTTCAGTATCCTGTGACTCCACATCCTTCACATCCTGCACACAAGCAAACAGGATATCTGCCTCTCCTAGGCTTTCAATACCAGTCCCTTTTTTAAATTCTAAGTTCCCCTGATCCTCCCAGTTACTCTCTGGGCAACTCCCCTTCTGTTCGGAGTAAACTCAACCTTGCAGGTTAAGACAACTTTGTCTGCTAACCCAGCAGACTCCCTCAAGGGAGCGGCATCCTTTTCATCTAGGACTGCTCTCATATCATCGGGAACACACTTAACTTCTTCAACTGAAAACAGCTCTGTCAAGCCAGTCAGATCATCTGTGTCCAACCCTGGACCTTCTAACTGCCTCATCTGTTTCTCATCTTTACTCTGTGCCTCCATAACCTCCTTCCTCACTCCCAAGTGTCCACCTAGAGGTATCTTATGTGTCAGGTTCAAAATTTTGTTCCTTGACAACACTAAATCTGCTTCGTCTCCTTTACTTTCCTTAGCTCCACTATTCTCCGTTTTACCATCCTCTAACTTCTCCTGGTACAAGATTGGTAAAAAGGTCTCTGTTAAATCAATACTTGACTCATTTAAACTGTTTCCTTTCTCAGCCGCCTCTCTAGACATGCTGTGAGTGATTGGGCATGCGGGATAAATCTTGGAATCTATGGGCGGGTCCTCAGCGTTTACAGGCTTACTTGTCAGCTTCACTGCTGAATACACATCCCCAGTATCTCTCCAGATCCGCACTGGAACTGGGGTTTCTCCTTCCTTCACAGACACCGTCCCTTCCAAAATAAACTTCTCACGCCCCTCTTGGGCTCTATCTACCTTTGCCTTCCTCATCGATTTGTTGACCGACTCAATGCAACCAGTCGGAACTGCTATTTTCCCTTTTCCTGTCTCCTTCTTCGGAGCAAAGCATTTAGATGCTATATGACCAGCTTTCCCACAATTATAACACGTAAAGTTGGGAATCTTCCTGCCGGTGTGTTTTACCTCCTACTTACCTTTTCCACTAGCTCTCGGCTTATTCTCTGTCTTAGCTGGTGGGCTTTCTCTACCGTCCCTATTGCCTTTCTGGTAGCTCTTATTTCGGGAAAACTTTGTTTTGTGGGTTAAGGCACACTCGTCTGCAAATTTGGCAGTCGCAGACAGAGTCACTGTCTCCTTCTCATCCAAGTACATCTTCATACTCTCAGGGATACAACCTTTGAACTGCTCCATCAGTATTAACTGTAACAGTTTATCATGATCTCCAACGACTGCTTTTGAGGTGCACCAACGCTCACAACACATTTGCATCTCATGGGCAAACTCTAAATACATGTGGTTCCACAGCTTTCTCAAGTTCCGGAACTTCTGCCGGTATGCCTCTGGCACCAACTCGTAACTCCTCAATACAGCCCTTTTTACTTCCTCATAATCCTTAGACTCATCTATAGACAATGCCAAATACGCTTGTTGAGCCTTCCCCCTAAGTACGCTCTGTAACAGAACAGCCCATTTCCCCTTAGGCCAGTTCTGATTCACAGCCACTTTCTCAAAATGAAGGAAGAATTTATCGACATCCATCTCCTCGAATGGAGGTACTAACTGGATCTCCTGACCAATCTTGAACCCCTCATTTGGGTTAGCTGCCCGGTCTCTTCCCTGCAATGCCTTTAACCTCTCCATTTCCAGCGCAAACTGCCTCTCTTTCTCTCTGTCCTCCCTCTGCCTATCAGCTTCTTCCCTCTGCCTTGCAGCTTCTATCTCCTTTATCTGGAGTATCTGTAGCTCATCCTCTCTTTCCTCCTTCTCTGCAGCCAACCTTAATCTTTCTGTCTGTGTCTGAAGCTCACCCTCGACTGTTTATTTCTCAGGGAACAGGTCCAATACATCCAACGTGAACACACCCTTGGATACATAATGCACAGCTATTGCTCTCTGTACATCCAACTTGCTCATCGACGATTTCACCGCAGAGAGATTTAATTGTTTTGCAAAGCTGACCAATTCCACCTTCTTGGCATCCTCTAATGCCCCCGAAGTCAGGTCTTTTAAAAATTTGTCAATTTCCATCTCTGCTGGTTTCCTCTCTGGTTATCCACACAACCAGATCAGATAAGCGACTTTTATCCCGATTCACTGTCCCCCCAATTTGGTAATCAAATCCCAGACGAGCCCCCAATTTGTTATGTACCCCGTAACTGGGTGTCTGACCAGCAGAGAAAGAAGAATCCATTGGAGTCTGGTGGTACCAAACTAAAGGTTTTTTTTGGTAAACTACACAGTACAATATCAAAAATGCAAATATACATATAAAACAAGTTAGCAGTAATAAACCTAAAAGTGTAGAGATAGTAATAATCAATAATAAACAAGCTATATCGATGTCTAGGGGTAAATGAGTTGTCATAGGAAAGTATAGAGTTCAGTTCATAAATGCTGAAGTAGTTATGGTTGTTGTGTTGAAATCGTTGGAGAGAGAGAGAGCGAGCGAGATGTAACAGCAACAGTTGCGGCAAGCAAACCTTTTTGTGGCTTTCATAATCTGTCATATTGTTGTGGTCATTCAGTTATGACCCCTCTGGTCTTCAGCTAGACCGTTCTTCTGTGGTGGACTCGTCACTCTGGCATGAGTGGACACACACACAAGTCCCCACCGGCCCTGCAGTAACACTGTGAGCTTTACTGACCGATCTCCTGGTTTGGTCTCCAAAGCCCCCACCTTTCTGTGGGTTCCCAACACTCAGTCAGTGTCCACTGGTGTGTCTGAAGGGTGTCTCTCCAGACCTGTCTTTTATCCTGTTATGAATGTACCACAGCTCTGAGGGGCCGAAGGGTGCAGGACCAGCCCCCTCCTTCCGGAGAATCGCAAGATCGCTATTAATTCGGGTCTTGGACCCAGGAAATGAGAGACAATGCAACGGATTTGACCATTGTTCTTAGAGGCACCTGTGTGAATTGCAACTCTATAGTACGTGCCAGCTATCAGGGACATGGACACCCTCGGGCAATGTGGGGTGGGGATTGTATCACCCTACCTTGATTGACATTTTCAAATCTGCCAGTCATGATAAAAAGGAGACTGCAGGAGGCAGTATCCCAGCGACGCACCGGACGGAGACACCATCGCTCATCGCTCCCGTAAGGACGGGAAACTGTTCGGGAGCCATGTGTGATTCGGTTCCCCTAGCTTGGGACACACGTGGCTGATAACCCCAAAAAGGATTCCGAACTGACAACGGGGAACTCACATTCCCGATTCAATGCTTTGAGTCCAAAAGGCTGGCAAGTTTATTTTCTCTCTCCAACCCGTGAACACCCAGCGGTCCCTCAAATGGCTAAAAGCCTTCATGAACTGGCGAGACATTTATATTTCCATCGGACAATAGTTTTACCCCTAGACAAACGATAGAGCTACTTCTTATTGTTGATTACTACTATACCCGTGCTTTAGATTGAGTATTGACGACGTATATTATCTGAATGTTTGTATTAACCTTACTTTTGTGCCCCTTTATAAATAAAAATGTTTAAAAATAGTACCATCAGACTTCAGCAGACCTCTCTATCTTTGCTGGTAAGTAACCCAGTTATGGGGTTCATAACAATCCCCACTCACGGGGTCTCAGTTATCCATCAACTCTGAATGACCGTGTCCATCAAATCAGGCCACCCCTGCTGTCTCCTTAGGAATGTTAACGAGCAAAGTACAGTCCTTGTAGTGGAAGGTAAGTGATCCAGGAAGAGTCATAATACAGTAAATCTTTCTCCCCTCTCTTATCTGTATCAGATGTTCTTGCTTGGGCTTTATCTCTCTCTCATGAGCAGCTTAGCAACAGCAATAGTTCGTAGTTCTTGGGGGGGGGGGGAATGGTTAACACTGCACCCCATTGTCCATCAGGTTTGTCCATCACTCATAACAGGTGATATCTGCAAGAAATGCAGTTGATCATGGGCTCCTGTTCCATCTCCAGGCTTCTTGGCCTTGAGGCCGTATGCGTCACTTCAATCCTAATGGAAGCCTTTTGGGAAAAAAAAACAAAGTGCCAGACTGCTCAATCAGCACAAAAACACACCACCAAAATGCAGTTCACCGTCTCCAACAGTGGCAGAACCATATTTGAAAAACATGTAAAAGAAGTGAAAGAAATAATTTTGTGAACTTGCAGAGACATGAAAGGCACACTCGGTTGCCTTTCACAATCATTTCACTGTCAAAGTTACTTCGATCACATTTCTTCCCCATTCTGATGTTTGGTTTTGAACAACAACTGAACTTCTTGACTATCACTGTATGCTTTATAATTTGAGTTTCTGCCACATGATTGGCTGATTAGATATTTATATTAACAAGAAGGTGTACAAGTGTATCTAATAAAGACACCACTGGATGTGCCTTTCCTTTTTCCTAAAGCATTTCCAATCCCAAATTTCACAATCTACTGAAGCATAAGAGTGAGTTCCCTGAAGAACTTCATATAGTCTAACCCAAGGCAACTTGATGAGGCCACAAGTAACATAATTATGATTAATGTCGGTTTATATTGGCAGTGAGACTCTTAAATCCTTAAAGACATGAATGAAGTAATTCTTACTTTTTAATCTGAAAATTATATTTATTTGTGCCCTTATCCCAGCAAAGTTTAATTATGATGGACATAGGAGAGACCGTACTTATTTACTGTTGTTGTCTCAAATGTATTGGAGTAGCATTTCCCATTAAATAGTATGCTTCATATCTTAAAACACTGCAAAATGAAACACATATTTGGAAACAATTAATGTAAGAAAATGTGGCTCATAAGTATTCCTCCGGATAAACAACTATTTAACAACCATCACCAAATGGAATTGCAGGTTTAGTCCCTTGGCATTCAGGATGAGATAGTAAATGGGATTAGACATTGACTGAAAAATGGCAGATGCAATGTAATGCAGACAAGTGTGAGGTTTCTTACTTTAGTGGGACCACACAGGGTAGGTCTTGCACAGTGAATCAAAGGGCACTGAGGAGTGTAGTAGAACAAAGGGATCTAGGAATACAGGAACATAACTCATTGAAAGTGGCATCAAAGGTAGATAGGGTCATATAGAAAGCTTTTGGCACATTGGCCTTCATAATAAATGTATTGTGCATAGAAGATGGGATGTTTTGTTGAAGTTGTATAAGACATTGGTCAGGCCTAATTTGGAGTTTTCTGTGCAGTTTTGGTCATCTACCTGCAAGAAAAAAATTTTAAAAGTTAGCAAAGTGCAGAGAGAATTTACAAGGATATTGCCAAGTCTGGAGGACCTGAGTTAAAAAGAAAGATTGAATAGTTTAGCACTGTATTATTTAGAACACAGAAGATTGAGAGGAGATTTGATAGGAGTATACAACATTATGAATGATGTTGATAAGGTAAATACAAGTGGGCTTTTTCCCCTGAGGTTATGTGGGACGACAACCAGAGGTCATGGGTTAAAAGTGAAAGGTGAGAAGTTTAAGGGGAACATGGAGAAAACTTCTTTACTCTGAGGGTCATTAGAGTGTGGAATTCTCTGCCAGCACAAGGGGTGCATGCAAGCTCGATTTCAGTGTTTAAGAGAAGATTGGATAAGTACAAGGATAGTAGGGATATGAAGGACAATGGTCGCAGTGCAGGTCAATGGAAGTAGGCTGTTTAAATGGCTTTGGCATGGGCTAGATGGACTGCAGAGCCTGTCTCTTTGCTGTACTGCTCTATGACTCTACAATTAAATGTTATTCCTCACTCTGATGAAGGATTTCTAACCTGATGTCTTCCAACACATGCAACCTGAACTGTTTTTGTTGCAGATTTCCAGCATCTGTGTTTTTTTTAGATTTTTATTCCCTAACCTATTCTTATGTCACAAGTTTCTATGAGGCTCAGTTACAACACAGAAACTGCTATAAAATTGTATCAGGTCAGGCAGCATCTATGGAAGGAAATGGACAGTTAATGTTTTGGGTCAAGACCTTTTATCTGGACTCAGTGCTGACCATATTTGTCAATTAGTAGCCATCCTGACCTCTGAACTTCTGTGGGTTCAAATCTGGTATTTGAACACAAGACCTAGACTTTGGATATATTTAAATCAGAGGTTGATAGGTTCTTGTTTAGTAAGGGCATCAAAAGTCAGAGGATTGTGTTAAGAGCGATAATAAATCAGTCATGATGGAATGGCAGAGTAAACACGATGGGTCAAGTGGCCAAACTCTGCTCTTGTGCCTATGCTCTATGGCTGACACTCCAGTGCAATAGTGTTTCATGGTTGGAGGTGCTGTCCTTTGGATGAGGTGCTCAATTATGATACTATCTGTCTTGTTAGGTGAGTATAGTAGGATTCCTTGACTTTATGTTAAAGAGGAACAGGGTTATCTCCAGTGTCTTGGCCCATAATAATCCATTGAATAAAATCACAAGGAACAGTTGTCTGGTCATTATCAAATTATGGTTTGGTGGGTGGTTGCCACCTCACTAACTACATTAGAACAAAAATGATAGTTTAAAAGTATTACTTTAGCAAAGTCATCTGGGCAGCCTGAGGTTGTGAAGTAAGCAGTTTATTGTTCATTCTCAGAAAAGTTACCTTTGAACTATTGGTAAATTGAATAACTTGAATTAAGTTCTCCCAGTGGTGAGCAGCCCATGGAGGTATTACAACCTCCTGTAGTTTGTCCAATTAATATTAATGAGATTTAAGCTAATTTCAGACTATCTCAGTGTTCTGTTTCAAGTGCACCTTATGGCCATGTGCATGTCTTTGCACCCAAAATCAGCAGCGTCTGAGTTATTTGTGCTCAGTGCATTTACAATTTAATTTGTGCTTTCGCTAACATTTCTAATCAATTCGAACTGCCTCTAGCCACTTGTCATGAATTTATTCAAATAGTCCTCTTTAAATTTTTATGAGTGTGTTTGATTACTGCTAAACTCAAACCTGTTCAATCCATGTGGCTCTATCTCATAGATATTTTAGATAAATGCCCAGAAATCTGATTTTACCCTCTTGTGTTGGATCAAGCATATGCACTGCTTAAATTATTTCTGTCCAGTTGCATCCCTTGTGAAAATATTATGATATTGAGCAATATTATGTTAAGGACAAGGCTTTGGAGTTTTCACACAAAATCACATTCTGAGACAATACCTATGTTGCTGCCATCAGAGCATCTTGTGAAGCTCACTCCTGCTATATCATTGCCAGGCTGATCTCATGAGTCTTCAAAGTACTCTGCCCACTTGGCAGCCACAGAGACATTGTCATCTAGTTGAAGGAAAATGCAGATGAAGTATGGAATTAGATAAATGTATCTCTAATATCTGCAGCTATCCTCCTAGTAATGGCCAACCTAATTGAATCCCATGCTGCAAGGGAACCTGAACCACGGTGAAGCATTGGCAGTAAAAGCAGCTAGAGATTGTAGCCTACAGCTCTGATGAGAATTGTAATGAAAGGACAACTGATAATGCAGGCTCTATTATTTCAAACACAGAAATTGGAGACAGACAAATTATGTGTGCCAATCCTACATATTCTGTTCGTAGTTCTTCAGTGTAAGAGCAAGAGGTTGCAGATTACACTCAAACTCTCCTTATGGTACCAAGGAAGAAATATGCAATGGTTAGCTAACACCTGAGAAATAAGACCTTAAGACCATAAGACATAGGAGTAGAATTAAGCCATCTTGGCCCATCGAGATTGCTATGCCATTTCATCCTGACTGATCTATTTTCCTTTCAATCCCATTCCCCTCCCTCATGCCAATAACCTTTCAAGCCATGGCTAATCAAGAACCTATCAACCTTTGCCTTAAATACACCCAATCACCAGGCTCAATAGCCCCCTGTGCAACAAATTCCACCGCTTCACCACCATCTGGCTTAAGTAATTCCTCATCATCTCCATTCTAAATGGAACCCATTCTATTCTGAAGCTATACCTTCCGATCCTGGACTCCCCACTATAGGATACATCCTCTCCACATCAAATCTATCTAGACCGTTCGACATTTGATAGGTTTCCATGAGATTCCCCCCCACCCCCACCTGCATTCTTCTAAATTCCAGTAAGTACAGGCCGCCTAGAACTATCAAACACTCAGAGATCTAGGACTAACCTGATTTTCCAAAACTACCTGCATATTGAAAACCCCCATGACTATTGTAACATTGCCCTTTTGGCATGCATTTCTTATCTTCCATTGTAGATTCTAGACCACATCTTTACTACTATTTGGGAGTCTGTATGTAACTTCCATCAGGGTATTTAAAGTTTTGCAGTTCCTTAGCTCTACCCACAACAGTTCAACACCTACCAACCCCATGTCACCTCTTTCTAATGATTTGATTTCACTTTTTACCAACAGAGCCAGGCCACTCCCTGTCTACCTGCCTGTCCTTTCAATACAATGAGTATCATTGGATGTTTAGCTCCCAGCTATAATCTTCTTTTTCCATGATTCAATGATGCTTACAATGTCATACATGCCAATCTGTAACTGTGCTACAAGTTAATCTACCTTATTTCGTACACTGCACACATTCAAATACAACGCCTTCAGTCCAGTATTCACCCTTTTCAATTTTGTCTGTCTTTTACATTGCAACATCCTGTTGATTGCAATTTTGCCCCAACATCAACCTCTCCTTGTTAGCAGTTTCATTGCATACTGTCTCTATTTGTAAACCAACTACTTCATCCTCAGCACTATCAATCTGATTCGCATCCCCCTGCCAAATTAGGCAAATCCTCCTGAGCATCTCTAGCAAACCTGCCCACAAGGATAGTAGTCCCGCTCGGGTTCAGGTGTAACCAGTCCTTTTTGGACAGTTCGTTCCTTCCCCAGAAGAGATCCCTATGATCCATAAATCTGAACCCCTGCCCCTTGCACCAGTTCCTCAGCCATGCATTTACCTGCCAAGTTACCCTATTCTTACCCGCACTGGTGCATGGCATGGGCAGCAATCCAGAGATTACTATCATGGAGGTCCTGTTTTTCAGCTTTCTACCTTGCTCCCTAAACTCTCTCTTCAGGACCTCCTCACCTTGTGCTAATACTGGCTGCTCACCATCTCCTTTTAGAATGCGGTGAACCCAATCTGAGACATCCCTGACCCTGACAGCTGGGAGGCAACGTACTATCCGGGTGTCTCTATTATGCCCACAGAATCTCATCTCTGTTCCTCTAACTATGAAATCTCCTATTACCACTGCAGACCTCTTCACCTCTCTTCTCTTCTGAGCTACTGCACCAGACTCAGAGCCAGAGACCTGGTGATAAACATATTATTGAGGAAAATAGCGACAAGGGTAATCTGCACTGGTCATGCATTTCCTTTCCTTTTCTTGACAGTCACCCAATTACCTATCTTCTGCAACCTAGGGGAGATTACATCCCTGCAGCTCCAATCAATCACCTCCTCATTCTCCCGTATGAGCCAAAGGTTATCTGGTTGCAGTTCCAGTTCCTTAATACATTCTCTGAGGTGTTGCAGCTCAGAGCACCTGGTGTAGGTGTGGAAGTCATCCAGAATTTCTTCATCTCATACACCGTACAAACATTGCCCCTGAAGCCATTCTCATTGCACTATTATGCCCCAAGATAACAGCATCTGTTAATCATAAGCTGGAACAATTTGATTCATACTGGGAAAAATGGTTTAACTACATAATGCCTCATAGGCCTGATTTTATTCTCACAAATCAATGAATATGCTGTAAAAAAAAAAGATCACTCCCTACTTGTACATAGTTTTTTCCTTTTGCTTGTTTTCTCTTTCCGCTCTTTTCTGTAAGTGTATACCTCAGATAAATACTTTGTGGAGATTTGTGATATATATGATTATATGATATATGTACAATTTCTGAAATACATCTTATGGAAATGTTTGTTTGATGATGAACTTCAATAAAAAAAATTACAAAAAAAAGAAAAAAAATGAGAAATTACCAGACACTTTACCTCACCCAGTCTGATGAGCCAAAGTCACTGTAAAGACCGACCCACTCACAACAATGGTTGCTCCAAGAAGGGCTGCTCCACTTGTGCTTGTATTATTTTTATTCACCCTTTCTCATTAATCCTGTGCAGTGATTGGTTACTGTCAAACGCCAGGAAACTGTCATGAAGTTTTGCCTCTTTAATCTTGAGTGCAGACCTAATTGAAAAGGTAGCTCTCTTCTTGTACTATTGCTCAGTCATTATTCCCACTCAGCCTTCTGCCAATCAGCCAATCATCTGCCCATGTCAGAATATTTCCTGTAAAACCATGGACTCTCGGTTTGATAAGCAGCCAAAAGCCTTCTGAAAATCCAAGCACACAACATCCATCAATTCTCCTTTGTCTATCCTGATTGTTATTTCCTCAAAAATTTCCAACAGATTTGTTGGGAAAGACCTGTTCTGAATTTGGCTTATTTTATTTTGTGCCTCCATGTGCCCTGAGACTTCATCCTTAGCAATTGACTCCAAAATCTGCCCATCCACTGCGATCAGACTAAATGGCCCATAATTTCCTTTTTTTTTCTGCCTCCCTTCTTGAAGAGTGGAGTGACATGTACAATTTTCTAGTCCTCTGGAACCATGCCAGAACCTCGTGATTTTTGAAAGATCATCACTAATGGCTCCACAATTTCTTTAGCTATCTCTTTCAGAACCCTGAGGTGTAGTCCATCTTGTCCAGGTGACTGATCTACCTTTAGACCTTGGGAAACTTTCCAAGAACTTTCTCCTTTAGTAATAGCACCAAGTAATAGTAAAATGCCAACAGCATTCATGGACATGTTTGACAGCTTCCTGATGGTTCCAATTTCTTCACTGGACCATTTTCCCCTGGAAGAAATTACTTTCATACACAATTTGGACAAGAAATAATTACGTATGAAAATACATACATGGATCTAATTGCTGGGTCGAAGTGTCCCTGTTGACAAAATAGGATCTTAAGTTTCTATGCAATCTTAGCAATGATAAGGTGTGCCATAGAATGATCAGTCATAAATTGACTTGCAACTCCACTAACATATTAAGGTGATTGATCAAAACCTTGATTAAAGTAATAAGTTTCACACTAACTTTTTAGGATAGATATAGGGGGAATAGATGTAGAGATCTTGAAAGATTTAGGAATGGATAATGAAACTTTGAAATTAGGCAGATAAAAGAATGACTCTCAGTGATTAATAATTGACCAACAAAATAAAGATCCAGAATTAGAACAACACAGAAATCTCAGAGGTCATATGGCTGGAGGAAGTTACAGATATAGGCTGTGGCCAGGCCATAAATGTTGCACAGAGCAACTGAGCAGAACCCAAGTCCAGGACATGGACATGCAGACTGAGTTGGGGATGTGGGCGCAGACGTGAACGTTGAACAGCAAACTGGAGGAATCTTGACACAGAGCTCTGATATAGAGTCTTGACACAGAGATGGGGTTCTCATGGAATATCTTGAAACTGGAGCTGAACTTAGGACAAACGGTTCTAAGCAGACAAGGAATGAAGTTATCACATGGGAATAGACCAACAAACTGGCAACCTGTGATAGTGACGCCATTGTATTTATTTCCCAGTCTCTGATGAAAACCAGGTGTACTGTAATTGAGTAAACTAGCAGCAATGGAGATCTAATGACTGAAATTAGGGCATAATCAGGGAGAAAGAAGCATTAAAGGGGAACAGCCAACCAGAACCATGACAGTACCCCTCCCTCAACAGGAGCCTCCAGACAACCCCCAGGCTTGTCTGGATGGTCCCGATGGAAATTCTGGATGAGAGAAGGGTCCAGGATGAAGGAGCGGGGAATCCAGGAATGTTCTTCTGGGCTGTGCCCCTCCCAGTCAACCAGGTACTAGAGACCCCTGTCCCGACAGCAGGCATCCAATATCTGCCGGACAATGTACGCCGGATGGTCATCGATGATCCAGGGATGTGGAGGGGGTTCGGTCAGAGGGCACACGGGACTGAAAGAAACCAGTTTTAACTGGGAGACATGAAATGTAGGATGGATCTTCATAGATGTAGGTAGCTTGAGCCAGACTGCCGTGAGATTGATAATGCTCTCAACCTCGAAGGGTCCCAGGAAGCAGGGGGTGAGCTTCTTGGGTTCATTCTTGAGAGGAATGTCTCTAGACAAGAGCCACACCATCTGCCTAGGTCAATATTCAGGAACAGGAGTACAATAGCGGTCAGCAATTTTTTGGTTTTTATGGTTGACTGAGCGAAGCAGGGCCATGCATGTGTCTTCCCAGATTTTCCAGCACCTGTGTATATGGGCCTGGACTGATGGCACCACAATCTCCTCTTCCTGGGCAGGAAACAGCAGGGGTTGATACCCACAGAGGTGAGGACAGGATACCAATAAGACAAACCAGCCCTACACTCGACCCCAGGGCCACTTATATTCCCAGCCCCAAGACAAAAATCAGGTGCCTATGATTAAGCCCAAATGAAACAAGGGAGAGCTGGAAGACTCAGAGCCTGAAGTCCACGGACCGGACCACGAACCAGAACGCGGACTTTACAGACCGGACCATGACAATAAAGGGATTGAGAATCATACATGGCAATTTTAAAAATGAGCTTTTGCTTATACAACAATTAATGTAGAAAGCAAGAGTAATAGATGCACAAGAAGAACAGGTTAAACAGTTTCAATTACTATCACTCACTTGCAATCACATCTACTCTGATGAAGCGCTTTGAGAAGGTGGTCATGGCTAGAATCAACTCCTCCTTCTCCATTTGGCCTTCAGACACCTGGACAACAGCAATACCTACATTAGGCTGCTGCTTATTGATTGCAGCTCAGCGTTCAACACAACCATACACTCAGTTCTAATCAACAAGCACCAGTATCTAGGCTTATAAACCGCCCTCTGGAAGTGGATCCTCAACATCGTCACTGGGAGACCAAAGTCAGTGCCAATCAGAAACAATATCTCCTCCTCGCTGACAATCAGCACTGGCACACCTCAAGGATACATGCTTAGCCCTCTACTTTACTCTCATTACATCCACGACTGTATGGATAGGCACAGCTCAAACACCATCTGTAAGTTTGTTGATGACATAACTTCTGTTTGGCAGAATTTCAGATGGTGACAAGGAGGCTTCTAGGAGCAAGTTAGATCAGCCGTGAAAAGGGTGAGCAGTTTTAAGCTTCTGGGTGTCAACATTTCTGAAGATTTATCCTGTGCTCAACATATTGATGCATTCACAATGAAGTCACAACAGCAGCTATATGTGCTTAGGAGGTTGATAAATCTTTGTATATCACCTAAAGCTCTTGCAAATTTCTACAGATGAATCGTGGAGAGCATTCTGACTGGTTGCATCACCACCTGACATGGAGGGGCCACTGCACAGGGTCAGAAAAGGCTACAGTAAGTTGTAAACTCAGCCAGCTCCATCAGGGTCACTAGCCTTCCGAGCATCAAACACACCTTCAAAAGGTGATGCCTCAAGTTCATTCCTTGGCATTTATTGCAACTTACTTCTAAAATCCAGTTACCTTCTATAAACCATCCATCATAGGTCTGCTGCTGTGAGTGATGAAGATACTTTTTTTAATATAACTAAACACACTGATTTCTCTTCAGTATTAGAATAGTTTAGACTTGGTACAAAGAGAAGTTTTTTTTTTACCTAATTGTGCATTAGTAACTGTATCAAAATCAGAGACATGAGTATTTTAAGGATTGTTTAGTTTATTGCATTCACAGATACAAAAATTCTCTGGAGCAACACAGAAGGCAAACCTAATCATTCAGATGACTGGTCACTACAATACATAGTCACATCATAAATGCTGTAATACCTTTATTCTCAAAAATAATGTTACTCTTTAACAGCTGGCTGTTGTTCATTTAATATTTGATTTATATGGTGATTAATTTACCTTGAATGTAAAAGTAGAAATGGAGACATAAAAGCACTTCCCTCTTGATCCAAGGTCTTCTTTGTTGAATAATAATTCACAATTGTTTCTCAATTGCAATCAGATGGTTAACCTATCAGCAAAATGCATCATTAATGGAAGAGTTTCACAAAAATCGGTTTCTTCCAGCTTACCTCACATGCATAGTCACAAATATTATTTTTGTTAGGTATGTTCTACAGTGTGTATCTGCCATCTTATCTGCTTTTGACAGAACTGCCAAAAGAACTTTTGTAATCTTAACAGTTTGCTCTAAAACATAATTGTTTATTAATTAAATAAAATCATTCCCAATGATCAATGATCTGATTCCATATTCACTATGTCCATCCATATAGTTCATGTTTCTGTCCGGCAACCATAATGATTAAGAGCTTCTTGTCAATATGCGCATTTCCAGTCTCTACTATTATTAATGGCCTTGATGCAATGGCAACAGATTATTCATTCTGCATCATTGTTGCTCCAACTCCAGACTGAGATGCATCATATTGTATTTCTTGTTTAAGATTTAACCAGTAAAATAATGACTGTGACTTAAGATTTTTCAGTATCATTTCTTGGCATTGTCCCTATAACAATTTTGTATCTGTCCTTGTGAGCAGTGTCACTGTGGCTGATTAATTAGGACCTAAGCAGAGAGAAAGAAAATTGCCACTGTTGAACGAAATGAAGCTAATGGGGTTGTTACTTGAACAAGAATATCTTGTTTGCTGGACTATTCTGTATTTGTTTTTCAAACCTCTGGCACCCTGAAGTAAACAGTTCATCATATTCATTCTTTGAGCAAGCCTGATTTTAATGCGTATTATCCATCTTTATCATTTAACCAAGGGAGATATACATTATACTGGATCCCCAATCTTGGTTATTGGGCTCCATTTATTTAATTCATGTAACATGACTCTAGTAGATGCATTGAATTAGATAATACCCATGCTAAAGAATGCCTTTTTGACTAGCAAAAATCCTATCCATATACTCACACTCCAACTTACTTTTATAAACCGTAAGTCCTCCCTGTCATTTGAAAGGAAGATTATTCTATTGCAAGCTATAAATGGATTTAAGTGCTTCGGGCAGTGTGTTTCTGTGTGGTAGTGGTTAGCATGACATGCCAGCGACCTGGATTCATTTCCACTGCTGTCTGTAAAGAGTTTGCACATTCTGCACGTGACTGTGTGGGTTCCCTCTGGGTGCTCTGCTTTCCTCCCACATTTCAAAGACATAAGGGTTGACAGGATAATTGGTCACATGAGTGTAATTGGATGGCATTGACTCATTGGACTGGTAGGGCCCATACCATGCCATATCTCTAAATAAATAAATTCCTCTTTCAATGCATACTGATTGACATTGGACACTTATTACACATTTTACTAAAACAATGGTGCTGTAAAGTTCTTATTTATTCCCACATTTCTGACAGTATTGTGTGTTAGTTTTTCTGTAAACTGAGTCTGCACGTTTATTCTGTCACTCCCGCAGGTTTCCTTGAGTTTATGTGCTGCACCCACATACTGTCCCATTGACACTTTAATTTCTTTAAGTTTGCACCTTCATGCATTCTGTTGCATGGCAAATCCTGCCTGATTTCTCCCACTGCCTATTAATTTCAATAATTCAATAGTGGGACTATTGTCAACAGTTTCGGGCCCTTATCTCTGAAAGGGTGTGTTGTCATTGGAGAAAGTCCAGAGGAGATTCAAAAGGATGTTTCCGGGAATGAAGGGGTTAACATACGAGAAATGTTTGGCAGCATTGGGCCTGTATTCATTGGAATTTAGAAGAATAAGGGGGTCTAATTGAAACCTACCGAATGTTGAAAGGACTAGATAGGGTGGATGTAGAGAGGATGTTTTCTATGGTGGAGGTATCCTGAACTAGAGGGCACAGCTATTCTGATATTATCGGATGAAACTCACAATCTTTGACAAATTTTCAAACCACTTTAGTCTACGAGGAATATTTTATTGTGTTGGAATACCTGAAAAACTTTCTTAACACCAGGTATGATCGTGTTACATTTGCATGTTATGCCTACTGTGTCCAGGTGTAAAAAAATATCTGTTCTCTTCCACTGCTGTCACAGTGGGTGGAAGTGTTGCTATCTGGACTCATTCCACCCCCTGAGCCAGCTTCACTGTTAGAGCATAAGGATGGCAATCTAACTCGATTAAACCCCACACTTCGACAACATTTCTAACATGTAATGAGAGATTGTAGTAACGGTAGTACTTCCTGAAGCTTTTATTCAGACAGTTATGCTTCAGTGACTTTCAAACAACAAAACCAGCTCCAGGATATTCAACAACTGAGTTGCCTCACAACCTTCAGCTCAGCCATCATGTACTGATCCCTCTTTATAAGCATTGTTGAGATTTGCACAAAGGAAAATATACTTTATTTTCAAGTAGACTAGTGTAACTATATAGAATTTTGGGATACAAGTATTTCACAGTGTAATTTGTTGTATTCACAGAGACACAAAAACTTGGGAAAAATATACATCAAAAAAGGGTCTATTCGTATGATTTTGTATTTGCTTTTGTTTTCTGCTAACAATAAATTTCACAACATATAAGTCAGTAATAGAAAATCTGATTCTGATTCTGACTCTATGTCATATATCCTTTACTCCATTCAAAGACAAAATAATACCATCATCTTTCTTAACATTACAGAATAATCCTGTGTCTCCACCAAAGAGACTTTTGTGATCCTTACTTCTTACCTTGATAAAGCTACATTTGCAGAATTGTTTCATGAGGTGACAAATCACTGCTGTAGCTGAACTTCACAAGAATGACTAAAGTGTTCCTACAGATTTCTATACCCACAATCATCATATTTTAGGACATAAATTGCTTTTTCCTCTATTCATATTTACAAATTGCTAATCCTACCCAATATATTTGACAGTCCACAATTCTATTTGTGAGTATTCAGGAAATATATTGGAAGCTGACAGGAGCCAGGTGCCTAGCAACCACAGGCCTGCTGTGCTCATCGCATGCACTCAACATGCATCACACGATTCATCAGTTCCAGCCGTTCAACCTCAGTAGATTCAGCAAGTGTGTTTAGTTGGCTGATTAACTCTGATTAATTGAATTTACTTTCATCTAGAATATTGACTGGTGCCTGAGCACAATTAGAGCAAGTACAATTATTTTTAAAAGTGCAAATTTTATTAAGGTTATGCTTCGATATGAATAGATGCTTTTTTTTTAGCCTGTCTTGATATCACGACAGACTAATTGAGTTAATGTGTCAGACTCATAAGAGTGGAGTAAATCTTCAAGGAAAGAACTACCAATCTGTTCAAACAAAGCTTGAAGGCGAACAGCTCATTAATCTCTGGAGTATACTGAATAAACCTTTGAAGCTTCCAAAGCTTAATTTCCAAGATTTTATCATATCTATTGCAATAATTTGCCATGATTCTCTTACAGAGAATTTTCAAATGTACTGGGAAATTCTTGATAGCTTAGTCCTTTTAAAATATTCACTACAGTCTGTGGTCGGGAGATTTGAACCACTAGTCAGCAACTGGGCCTCAGACCATATAAATCCATAGCCTTTTCCCAAGACAGTTTCCACCAGCCTTTGAGAGGAGGAAAAGCTGGAGATGGAGCTTACTTTGTATCAAAACTATTACAGATTTTACATTCAAGGTTATTAAATACAATTGAAATTGAAATAAATTTTAAAAACAAAGTGATTCCTACAGGATAGAAATATTCCTTAATAACAAAAGTTGCAAGTCATTAAACAAGTGAAGCTAATGCAAAATATTTTTAAATGGACTATCCCTTTTGTTTCCCTATCATCAAAAGTTTTAATCCCCATTGAAAAAAAAATGGGGCTTGTATCTCGTAATTCTGAAAGGCAAATCTTCAGTGCAATGTTGGGGAATTCTAGCAAAACTGTGCCACACTTAGAGTACATGTGGAAACTATATGGTGAATGGACCAAGTCACCTACACTTTGCTGAACCATAGCAGATCTGCATAAGTTCCTGATTTCCACTTGAAAGGCTAGACAGGTGAAGTTTCATTGGTGATCACCAGCCATAGACAGAAAAAAAATTGTTCTTCAGTTTATGATGATGCTGCAGAAAGTCTGCCATGACTATTGCTAAGTTGCCACAGAAAATGAATATGAATCAACAGCTTGTGAATGAACATTGGATCTTCAAGGATTGTGGAGAGACAATTGGGGAGGGTGATTTCAGAGGATCTCACATTTAATTATTACCTTTGACATGAGGATTGAAGCTCAGTTTGTACATATTTATGGGGCTGCCGGCAGTTACACTGGCAAAGTAGTAGTCACTCTGAAGATACATCCTTAGATATAACTATAAAGCTAAAAATGAAATATGAAATGGTAGGATGATAGCTCACAGTGCATAACCTCAGAAATGTTTTTAATTAATTGCATGCATGCAAATTCTGTGTTGCAAACTTTCCATTGTACCTGCCCACACCATACTTATGCATGTGACAATAAACTACTTGATTTGATTGCTTCATACCTACTATATCTTCTTAATGAATTCACATCACATGCAAGACGCAAACATGTGAGAAACAGCAAGATTGAAATTCCCATTCTGTTTCTGCCTCACTGTAGTGAGGATTCTCATTGAATTGCCTAAAGAGGAAGATTTAATGTATTATCTGAACAAAATTTCTGAAAATAATTGGATGATGTTAAAATGTGCTTCTTCTAAAATTACTTTATCATTTTACAAGCCTGCACATAAGATCTCGACAAATCCCTTTACTCGCTTTTCTCAACCACTTCAGTGTTCGGCACTCAGCCTCTTTTATACTAAAACACATTCTTTAACATTAGGAACACCACTAAGGATTTCTCCAGGTGTTACAGTTATAAAGCTGTCCTAATGGTGGGGGCTGGTGTAAATTCCAGGTGATGTGAATGACATTCCTGATGGTTTTGCTGAACCATGCATCCAATACTGTTTCCCTCCTTCATTCAAAGTTCAAAGTAAATTTATTTTCAAAGCACATATATGTCACCATACACAACTCTGAGATTTGTTTTCTTGTGGGCAAACTCAGTAAATCCATAATATAATAAATGGAATACCATACCAACTTCAGTGTTCAACGAGTGTACAAAAAACAAACTGCATATACAAAAAGAAAGAAATAAGAATAATAAATAGATAAACAATAAATATCAAGAACATAAAATGAAGAATCCTTGAAAGTGAGACCACAGTTATGTGAGCTTGACGGGGCAAGTGAAATTGAGTGATGTTATCCCCTATGGGTCAAGAGCTTGGTGGTTAACTGTTCCTGAACCTGGTGGGGTGGGACCTGATGGTTGAGGGGTAATAACTGTTCCTGAACCTGGTGGGGTGGGACCTGATGGTTGAGGGGTAATAACTGTTCCTGAACCTGGTGGTGTGGGACCTGATGGTTGAGTGTAATAACTGTTCCTGAACCTGGTGGGGTGGGACCTGATGGTTGAGGGGTAATAACTGTTCCTGAACCTGGTGGTGTGGGACCTGATGGTTGAGTGTAATAACTGTTCCTGAACCTGGTGGTGTGGGACCTTATGGTTGAGGGGTAATAACTGTTCCTGAACCTGGTGGTGTGGGACCTGATGGTTGAGTGTAATAACTGTTCCTGAACCTGGTGGTGTGGGACCTGATGGTTGAGTGTAATAACTGTTCCTGAACCTGGTGGTGTGGGACCTGATGGTTGAGTGTAATAACTGTTCCTGAACCTGGTGGTGTGGGACCTGATGGTTGAGTGTAATAACTGTTCCTGAACCTGGTGGTGTGGGACCTGATGGTTGAGGGGTAATAGTTGTTCCTGAACCTGGTGGTATGAGGCTTAAAATGCCTGTGTCAACCTCTTGTTGGCAGCAGTGAGAACAGAGCGTGACTTGGATGGTGGGAGTCATTGATAATGGATGCTGTTTTCCTGTGACAATGCTTTGTGTAGATGTTCGAAGTGGTGGGGAGGACCCTACCTATGATGAACTGGGCCATAACACTAGTGAGATTTTCTGTTAAATGGCATTGGTGTTTCCATACCAGGCTGTGATACAGCCAGTCAATATACTCTCTACCACACTTCTATGGAAGTTTTATCAAAAATTTAGATGTCATGCTGAATCTCTGCAAACTCCCAAGGAAGTAGAGGTGCTGCCATGCTTTCTTTATAATTACACTTACATGCTGCACCCAATTAAGGTCCTCCAAAATGATAATATCAAGGAATTTAAAGCTGCTGACTCTTTCCACCACTGGTCCTTTGACAAGGACTGGCTCATGGACCTCTGGTTTCTTCCTTCTGTGGTCAATAATCTCCTCTTTGGTCTTGCTTACAATGAGTAAGAGGTTGTTGCTGTGGCACCACTAATCCAGATTCTATATTCCCATGCAGATTCTGGAGTTCCCTGTTTTGATTCACCTGGCTGCTTGGTCCTGAGTGTTCTGTTCTGGATATTTTTAGAAATTATCAGATCAAGGTTAATGTGACCTGATAGAAAGATGTTGGGGGGCTGGTTGAATGGATCAGCAAATGTCCCTGGGTTTCCCCAAAATTCTGCTCTATTATTGGGATAGATCATATTTTTAAAGGCAGTAGTCTATTTTGTATTCCCTCTAAGTGTTGATGTCCGTGGAGGTTCATTCCAACCACTTGCACATTCCCTGATTATTCCAATAAAGCCAAGCTCTGTTGGTTCAGGACATAGGTTTTCAATAAATCCTTAGATACACAGATCTTTGAAAAATTACTACCGTGACCCGTGATAACAGAAGGAAAGCTTCATTTTACTTTCCCAATATTTTTAAATTTGATATTTTATTGCTTTGGTGTTATTTAATAGTATGTGGTTCAGAAAAGTATTACTTCCTGAATTTATGATGTATGAAGCTCTGCAAACCAGAATGCAATAATAAATGATATACTGTCAATAGATCCAACCTATATTTGCAAGATCAGATAATAAATTATTATTTTAACATTTGAGTAGATGTAGCAATTTATTTTTCTTTTTAGCTTTGGCTTCATTCTGTTGATTGGGCTCTGCACATCATTTGGTTTCAAGTATAAATTGCTGGAAGTAGTCAAGAGGTCATGTGGTACATATGAAAAGAGAAAGAGAGTTATATTTATCAGGCTAAGGACCAAAACATGCAGCAGTCTTATTTGTGTGATGAGCTCCTCTTTATCAACCCATACATCAGGAATGTCTGTGGGAGATTATGTCTGCACAAAGTGCATGGAGCTGCAGCTCATTAGAGACCATGTTAGGGGACTAGAGCTGCAGCTGGATGACCTTTGGCTCATTTGGAAGAATGAGGAGGGGATAGATAGGGGCTACAGGGAGGTAACTACCCCTAAGTTGCAGGAAGCAGGTACCTGGGTGATTGTCAGGAGAATCAAGAATAAATATACCACTTCAGATATTGTTTGGGAGGGGGAAACTTGAGACCTACCAGGGGGAAGCCACAACAACTAAGTCACTGGCACTGAGTCCGGCTCTGTGGCTCAGAATGGAAGTGGGGTAAGTGGACTGCAGTAGTGTTAGGGGATTCGATAGTTAAGGGAGCAGACAGAAAAATCTGTGGATGAGAAAGAGTCACCTGGATGGTATATTGTTTCAAAAAATGATGGGAAATCTCACTGAAGCCTATTAAATACTGAAATGGCTAGATAGAATGGATATAAAGAGGCTAGTTTCTATAGTAGGATAGAGGCCACAGCCTGAAAATAGAGGGATATCTATTTAGAACAGAGACGAGAAGAGCAGTGAACCTTTGGAATTTGTTGCCACAGAATGCAGTAGAGGCCAAGTTATTTAAAGATAATCTTGATAGATTCTTGATTAGTAAGAGTGTCAAGATTTATGGGGAGAAGCAAGAGAATGGGGTTGAGAGGGGTAATAAATCAGTCATGGTGGAATAGCAGAGCAGGCTGAATTGGCCAAATAAATTAATTCTGTTCCTATTTTTATGGTCTTATGGACTCCTGAAAATCATTAAACCCTACTGACATTTTGAAACTTTTTAAAAAAGTTGCAAATAAAAGTGAGCCCATCGGCATCTGTGGAGAGAGGAGAATTGCATCATAAGATTGTTAGAAACATAGATAACCTAGAGCACAATACAGACCCTTCAGCCCACAAAGTTGTGCTGAACATGTCCCTACCTTAGAAATTACTAGATTTCCCCATAGCCCTCTATCTTTCTAAGCTCCATGTACCTATCCAAAAGTCTCTTAAAAGACCCTATCGTAACCACCTCCACCACTGTTGCCAGCAGCCCATTCCACGCACTCACCACTCTCTGAGTAAAAACTTACCCCTGATATCTCTGACAGCCCTCCACACTATCCACAACACCTCCAGCATTTGTGTCATCAGCAAGCTTACTAATCCATCCCTCCACTTCCTCATCCAGGTCTTTTATAAAAATCACGAGGAGTAAGGGTCCTAGAACAGATCCCTGAGGCACACCACTGGTCACCGGCCTCCATGCAGTATATGACCCACCTACAACAACTCTTCGCCTTCTGTGGACAAGCCAGTTCTGGAACACAAAGCAATGTCCCAATGTCCCCTTGGATCCCATGTCTCCTTACTTTCTCAATAAGCCTTAATGGGGTATCTTATTAAATGCCTTGCTGAAATCCATATACACTACATCTACTGCTCTTCCTTCAACAACTTATTTAGTCACATCCTCAGAAAATCCAATCAGGCTCGTAAGGCACGACGTGCCCTTGACAAAGCCATGCTGACTACTTCTAATCATATACCCCTCCAAATGTTCATAAATCCTGCTTTTCAGGGTCTTCTCCATCAACTTATCAGCCACTGAGGTAAGACTCACTGGTCTATAATTTCCTGGGCTATCTCTACTCCCTTTCTTGAATAAAGGAACAACATCTACACCCTCCAATCCTTTGGAACCTCTCTCATCCCCATTGATGATTCAAAGGTCATCGTCAGAGGCTCAGCAATCTCCTCCCTCGCCTCCCACAGTAGCCTGGGGTGCATCTCATCTGGTCCCGCCCACCAATGCCTTCTCATGGCCCCTTCTGGCTCTCCTAATTTCCTTTTTAAGTTCCTTCCTGTTAGCCTTATAATCTTCTAGATCCCTAACATTACCTAATTCCCCGATCCTTTTGTAAGCTTTTCTTTTCTTCTTGACTAGACTTATTACAGCCTTTGTACACCATGGTTCCTGTACCCTACCATAACATCCCTGTCTCATTGGAATGCACCTATACAGAACTCCACACAAATATCCCCTGAATATTTGCCACATTAAAGTTGTTCACTTTAATGTTGAATACCCAAAAGCAATAAAATCAATTTTAGAGCAGATGTTTCCATTCAATACTTTTATCTGACATCTTTGTTACTAGTAAGGCTATTCAACCAATCACATTAAACCTTCATTGAGGCTCAGAGATTCTATTCCTGTAAATTGTATTAAGTGATGTATGGAAACTGACATAAAGATAGGGAAATACAATACAGATAAAAATAAGGTATAAAAGGAAAGCAAAATACTTTTTAAAGATATCACAATATTTTCTTCTTAGATAATGAATTCCACACTTTTAAAAGCATCCTTTCATTTCAGAGAGGATCTTGAGCACTAATTATCATTTATCATGCTAGCAAAAGCTCAATTATCCCTGAATGCATCAACCCTACCATTTACAGAGATTTGTTTGAGGTTTTATCAGCATCAGTATACTCTATAAAGAAACCGGTTATTTCTGAGAGCAACATCCAGATTTCTGCATTAATGTGGAGACCAAATGTTCCCATCTAACTCATTGCTTGAAAATTCTGATGACCTCACCATTATTATTACTGAAAGAATAAACCTACATGTTATCGTATTGCTAATTTCATTATATATATATATAATGAAATGTATATATATATATATATATATATAGAGAGAGAGAGAGAGAGAGAGAGAGAGAGAGAGAGAGAGAGAGAGAGAGAGAGAGGAGAGAGAGAGAGAGAGAGAGAGAGAGAGAGAGAGAGAGAGAGAGAGAGAGAAAGAGAGGCAATTTCTAGAAACGATATGGAGAAACAAGAGAACACTGATGCTAGAATCTGGAGTGGTACATACAGTATTAAAAAAACTGCTGAAAGAATTCAGTTGGTCAAACAGTATTTGTAAAGGCAAATGGAAGCATGGTATCCAGATAATGTTTTGATCATTTCGTTACTTCCACAAATGCTGCTTGACCTGTGGTGTTCTTCCAGCAGTTTATTGCTGCATCCCAAGAATAAAGCATGTGCAGATGTGGATTTTTACTATCCAGTAAGTTGTAAAGAGCACCAAGACTAAAAGGATGAGTTGAGTAGCTACAAAGTATTATTTTAAATAGGACATATTGTAAAAAGGAACAAAATGCAAAATTATGGAATAGGAGCGGATGGATTAATAGATTGTTCTTAAAACACAGTTATAATGGCCAGAATAGCTGACTTTTGTACAATTTAATTCCATAATTCTACAGTTTGAATAATTTTTCTCTTATACTGTAGCTTCTAATTGAGTTCCCCTTATTTGGTTCAAAGAAATACATGAACTTTTCAAGTTTTGTTGCTTTGTATTTCAAGCCAAGAGAATCAGTTTGAGCCGGGGAAAGAACACAATAATTGAACACAACACCAAACTGGAGTGATCCGAAGAACCACAAATCCCTCTGCATTCAGGCGTAACAGGATTATTCTGGAGAGCTACAGGCAGAGCTGAACTCTACCTTTTCGATGGAGAGATAATTATATCCTTCTTTGCCTTTAGCATGGTTTATGAGTAAGTTTGAGATTTTGAGCATTGCCAGAAAGTGCCAACATTTGGGCCTTTATTCTCCCAGCAGGATGCATTCCTTTGATTGACCTGCTTATTGGCTGGTGATCATTTCCATCATTTCCAACAAACTCATGAGTGCTCAATATCAGAATTCCATTTCATCAGGGCTGGGAGGGAGAGTGACATATTTATTTTCACTAAATCAACAGTTTTTAAAAAATATATATATTTTAAGTGTTAATCTGAGCACTGGTGTTAAGACTCTGCACACCAAAACTGCTGCCTTTCAAGACAATTAGAAGTGCATTGATGGAAGCTGTTCTAAGGAAGAGCTTTTCCAAAGTAAGAATTAGTTTTGACTGATTAACTTGAAAATTAAGTAACTAAGTTTTGAATGCCTGATGCATGTTTGGAGCAAAGAAGAACAAAATAATACATTTTAAACCATTTATATTATTTTATCTTCATTCCCACGTGTTTATTAACTTTTATTGTAATTTAAGATTTTTTTGCTAAATAAAATGTTCCAATAGAAGTGGCTTCCATCTCTCATTCATTGAGAGAGGATCTACATTCTTAACCCATTTTTCATTGGGAGTACAGGAAAATCTCAGGCCCTACTGTTGTGTTCTTTGTACGTACCATGGGTTTCTAATAACAAAACATATTCTGGAAGAATAAGAACTAGAACTTTTATTTAACAGTGACCACATTTTGTACTGCCATGCTTTCTAGATAATTCCGTCATTTTTACACATGCTCTTAACTCTGTCCAACCATGTTCTGACATGACACGTGGTATCACCACATCTTCTTTTCCTTAAAAGGAAAAACAATTAGCAACATTCATGAAAACAAATGCATAATTTAACATGCCAGTATCAGTCTCTCTGGGGGTTTACAAACATGAGTAGACCTTCTAAGTGGTTCACACAGTCCTTGTGTTTCATTTTTATTTTCATGTTTTGTCTGATCTGCATCAGTTAACAGAAACTCTGAAGTTGGCTCTTTCTTGAGCTCTTTGCAAAGAAATCACAATTCATTCATTAACTGTGTAATCTCCTTTTTATACTGACACTTCATCATTTCAATAAAACTTCTCAATTCCTTCACTTGTGCTTTTACTTCTTCAAATGGATCCTGATTCTTGTCACTCTTTGGCTTCAGATCAGTATTGTATTGTACCGGTAAGTTTGGTCTTGGTGACAATGCTTTGTCAGATGCTGGTAACAAAGGGATGGGTCCGGGATTTTTCTTTATGAGTTATTTTACTTTTGCCGCATTGGAATCAAATTCCGTTCTCTCTCTCTCTCTCTCTCTCTTACATCAAGTCACTGTTTTCTGACTCTGTGTCACTGTCCAGGACTAATAGTATTTTCACCAAATTCAGCCTCACACAGGCAGATAAACCCAGTATTGACTGTACATTTTTCAGCACTACCACAAATGAAAGCATGTGTTTAATACTTTTGTGTGATACTTTTGATCACAAAAATGTTAAGCACACAAAAATCAAAGCTTTTTCCAAATCTACATCTGGTTCTCCTAAGAGTCTTTCTCTCAGACCATTATCCAGAATGCCACAAACAATTCTGTCTTTAATGAGAGAGTCCGTCAGTCCTGCATACTCACATGTTTTACTATGGTTTCTCAATTCCATAACAAATTGGTCAATCATTTGACCAGCTTTCTGCTTGCATGTAAAGAATTTATATCTTTCATATGTCACATTGCGCTTTGGTATACAAAACACTTCAAACTTGTTGATTATCACTTTTACATTCAAATTATCTCCACTCTCAAAAGTAAAATGGTTATATACCTTAGCTGCATCGTTCCCAATCATTTGGAGTAGAATCGCTGCTTTCATTTTTTCCATTTTATTTCCACTCTGATAGCTGATAAATGTATTTCAAAACGCTCTTTGAATTTTTTTCCAGTTTTCAGCTACTTTCCCAGTAAGCTAAAGTGTTTTCAAAGGTTACAACCCTTCAATTTGTAAAGCTGTTAGCAAACACTAAAAAAGTTTGCGCTCTTTTTTCTCGATTATCTTCGCTTCTCCCATGTTTAGCGAACGTATTATTCTTCCAGACCGACTTCTGACACCATGTTGTGTTCTTTATACCTACCATGAGTTTCTAATAACAAAACACATTCTGGAAGAATAAGAACTAGAACTTTTATTTAACGGCAAACAGCAACCACATTTTACACTGCCATGTTTTCTAGAACATTCTGTCATTTTTGCGTATGCTTATAAATCTGTCCAATCACATTCTGACACATGACATGTGATATCGCCACACCTACCTTGTCCCCATTTCCCATAGTTTCACAATGCTGTTAAATTCCTTTTAACATGTCTTATTTAAGGAGCCTCACAGCACCAGCAACCTTACAGCCTATCTATCTGGAGTTCTCTGTGTGATTGGACAGATTTCCTTCAGATGGGTTTACTCTGGGAGACATAAGATGCTCAGGGGGTCAAATGGCCTTCTCCTATGCCTTAAGAAATTCAAAGAAGCTGCAGCAGGACCTGTTGAAGATTTATTCAAGAAGGCCTTTTCCATGCTGGCCTTTGATTAGATATTATACAGGTTGCCCCTTCTACAATCCAGAACACATGACTATATTCATCTGTGTATTTATTCTAAAGTGATTTACCTTTGCAGGTATTCATTATATAACTACCAAGGGCTCTGAGTCTTTTTCTGCAGATACAGTGCCTATAAAAAGTATTTACTCTCTCCCTTGGAAGTTTCATGTTTTATTATTTACAATATTGAATCTGTCATAACCATGGATTTGGCAGCGCACTAGTCATGGCAATTGCTCTTGTGAATTAGCACGTGTCAGCTAATTATTATTTAATTGTGATAGTACTTAATTCCACACTTGTTGTCGTAGTGCTTGTCAAGACTTGGACAGAGCACAGCAACGCTTCGCTGCCTGTTTGCTTTTGGCCTTCCCTGAGAAATTGGACCTTCAAGTCAACTGACTCTGAAGACTTGCAGTATCCGTTTGATGTTTAGATTTTCTTTTCAGCTGCAGTATAGGCTTTGTTTGAGAGTTTTAGTTAACAGCCCTATTTGGTCTAGCATTCATTGTTTATTTTCCCTTTAACAATTTGCAGTAAAGTTTGTGAACTATCGATCTGCTTCAGTGTCTCTTACTCTGCACTTGGACCTTATCCAAACTGGATAACAGCAAGTCCTGACTGCACAAAGATGGACCCAGCAGTGGGAGAGCAGCTGACCTTTGTCATGAGATTCATTGGTCAGGTAGGAGACAAGCAAACAGGCAGAGAAGCTTTGCTGTGCTCTGTCCAAGTCTCGACAAGCACTACAAAAACAATTATGGAGTTATATATGATCACCACTAAATAATAATTAGATGACATGTGCAAATTCACAAGTATAATTGCTGTATCTACTGTGCTGCCAGATCCGTGGTTGTGACAGAATCAGTGGATTTAATTTGACTTGTTTTGACACTGATCAACAGAAAAACATCCTTTAGTGTCAAAGTGGAAACACATCTCTATGAACTGATCTGAAAGCATTACAAATACAAAAAAACAAAATAATTGATTGCACAAATATTCACTCCTTCAAGTCAGTATTTAGTAGATGCACCTTTGGCAGCAATTACAAAAATACCAAAAATCGTGGATGCTCAAGTCCCTTATTCAACCTGTCTTAAAGCAGTGGTCCTTAGGACCCAGCGGAACCCCAGACCTTATTTAACTTGTCCCAGTGCGGTGGACATTAGGACCCGGCGGTGGGCTCTGAATCTGCAGTGTTTCTGTTCACGAAAATAATCATGATCACGATTGAAAATAAAGTGGAAATAATAAAGCGATCAGAAAGAGGTGAAATGCCATCGGTCATTGGAAAAGCGTTAGGCTACGTCGGTCAACGATCGGAAAAATTTTAAAGGATAAAGTGAGAAAGGCCCTGCCCCGATGAAAGCTACAATTATTACTAAGCAACGTAGTGGTTTAATTATTGGGTTTTGGGGATTTGGGTTTTTGATCCTCCACATCAACCCGGCACAGTAGAGAGCGCACTCGGGAGTGATCTGTTACTGGATCAAATTTGGGAACTTCCATTCCCGAGCCCAGCGCTGAAACATACGTTCTTAAGCATTTTATATGCATAGAAAGGTAAAATATATACTACATACTAAGACAAATGTTTGACTAACTGATGCTAAATAATACCAGATGTACCTGTTCCGACTTACTTAGTAAGAGAACTTCCGATTTTTTTCAATCCCGATCCACGATAACCCACGCACATCCTCCTGTATACTTTAAATCATCTCTAGATTACTTATAATACCTAATATACTGTAAATGCTATTTTAAATATTTGTTATACTGCATTGTTTAGGGAATGATGACAAGAAAAAAAGTCTGTACATGTTCGAACAACAAGTGCTGGAAGAGCACTTCCAGGTTTTCTCGATTTGCGGTTGGCTGAATTCGCAGATGAGGAATTCGCGGATAAGGAGGGCTGACTGTACTCCAGGGGATATTCAATCACTCAAAAATTCTCTTGTATCCATCTCCTGACTTTTGCTTTTCATTAACTTTTTCACAGAGTTGCTTGGAGTGTTCTTTTGACTTCATGGAGTAGTTTTTTGCCAGGATACTGACTTACCAGCAGTTGGGCCTACCAGATACAGGTGTATTTTCACTACAATCAATTGAAACACCTTGACTGCACACAGGTCTCCAGAAAGAGATCTCCATTTAACTAACTATGTGACTTCTAAAACCAATTGGCTGCATCAGTGATGATTTGCTGTGTCATATTAAAGGAGGTGAATACTTATGCAATCAATTATTTTTTTGTTTTATATTTGTAATTAAATTAGATTACTTGTAGAGATTTGTTTTCACTTTGACACCAAAGTGACTTTTTCTGTTGATCGGTGTCAAAAATGCCAAATTAAATCCACTGCGATTCAATGTTGCAAAAATATAAAACATGAAAACTCCTGGGGGGGGGGGGGATTGAATATTTTTTATAGGCTCTGTCTAGGTATCTTGAAATCTCTATTTGTGAATTACAACAAATTTCAGGTTTGCGACCTGTCTTTGGACTTTGTTTAGACAAATTATGCCAGTTTAGACATGATACAGGGAGGTCTCTAATGAGCTTAAAGTGAGAGACCAGCTCCTAGGAACAAAGGTAGGTGATGGAGCATTTGGATTCTTTTTGTTTGCTTTTTTATTTCTAATATTTTAAAATATTTCTTTGTTGTGTAGTAATAATATATTTTAATTGATGTTAAATGACATTGAACATCATTCAATGACAATACATATTTTTGAAATTTTGGTGGAAGTAAAAGCAAGGATATTAGTTTGATCACCTTTCAGAGTTTTTTTTTCAACTAGTTCGCGGTTGGCGCCTATCCCACCACTCATTTCAATGATGGGATTATGTTTGACACAGAGGGTCTTGACATGATAAATTAAGCTGGCTTCTCTCTGCAAGTTCCCACCAAATCTTCATTCACAGGCAGGTAGCAAATCCAGAAGACTTATAACTATTGCACCAATAACAATAGTAAACAAAGGTGACTCAACTGAAAAATACTGAGCACTCCTTTACCTTATACTCTAACTGCAACCAGTGTAAAAGGAATAAACAAAATAAATGAAATGTTTTATTCTAGACCATAAAAGCAAAAGGCATAGGAGATGAATTAGGCCATTCAGCGCATCAAATCTGCTCCAACATGGCTGATTTATTATCCCTTTCAACCCCATTATCTAGCCTTCTCCTCTTAACCTTTGACTCCCTTACTAATAAAGAACCTGTGTTTTAAGTATATCCAATGACTTGGCCTCCACAACATTCTATGGCAATGAAGTTCACAGATTCATCACCCTCTGGCTTAAAGAAATTTCTCCACATTTCTGTTCTAAAAAGACTTCTTTCTATTTTGAGTCCTAGACCCTCTGGTCCTAGACTCCACTGCTATAGGAAACATCCCCTATGTCCACTCTATCTAGGCCATTCAATATTCGATAGATTTCAATCCCTCTTCATGCTTCTAAGTTCCAGCAAGTACAGGCCCACAGCAATCAAACATGTTTTATACATTAATCCTTTCATTCCAAATTTGAACAATGACTTAATATGTACAATAACAATGAACAAGGAATAAGACAAGGAAAACTGAATGCAAACTTTGAACCCAACTGACGGCCATTTCACTTATCCATTTGTTGGATAAGAGGCAGGTTTTCTACTTCTACAGTGTTAAAGACTGCTCGCCACTTTAATTTGTCTCTGATCTTTTACATGGTAGTTTTAACTATTGTTTCCATTTCAAATAGGAAATTATTCTTTTAAGCTTCTGACTTATTAATAATTAAACATTTAATCTTTTCATATTACACATGGGGAGTAAAATATGCAGTTGTAAAACCATGTCACTGTCAGTGCTTGCCTCATTACTCTCTGAACCGCATTGTTTGAAGTCCACAAGATTTACTTAAATGTGGCATTCAGAAGTTTGTATCAGAGTTAGATGGCTTCCGCACAGGATGCACTGCTATGGTATTCATTAAGGTGTTTAATGCAAATGGCGATATGATGTCAGCTTCATGATTTCATGCACTATTTTCACTGTAAGATATATTCACAATGTTATAGATTATTCAATATGCTGTCATTAAGTCTGGGGATGTGTGATTACAAATTATAACAAATGACTTCCCTGAAACCAAAACCTAAGTTTATATACTGTATGTTGAATTTAATTCCTTCAGGATAATTATTCCAAAATGCCATTTATATTCAAATATAGAGAAGTTTCTTTAACTTATTATAATACTACATCCACATAAATGACCCAATTTTTTTCCCCTCAGGATTCTAGTCTGTCACAACTTTTCACTGGATGACATCCCTGCAGCTTTGACACCAGCTACTGTTGGGAAAAATTGATGTAAAATATCTGATGTCAAATGCAAGCCTCAGAACTGGCCAGAAAATTTGGGTCAATGTGTCAATTTTATTCTCAACACATGATGAAAACATAAATGTCCACCAATTATTTATAGAAACTAGAAAAAGGAGTCATTATGGAATTTAAACCTTTGATAGGAAATATTTGTCTGGAGTAAGAGTGCACTATGTAACCTGATTGTCCTTTACAACATGTAATTTAATGTCTAGGAAGCATTACTATAGCTATGAATGGTGTTATATAATTCCTCATCCACAATTGTATTTAAAGACTTGCAGGTAATTACAGGTGGCTATTTGTGATAATCATTAACTTGACAAATTCATGATTTAGATTTTAAAAAAAAGAAAATATATATCCCTTACAATCTCAGGGTAACCTGATTGGAAGAAATCAGAAAAATTTTAAAACAGTCATTCAAATTTTGTAATGATTAATGACTAACAGACAAATTACTTTGGAGTAGTTATAGAATAGCAGGCATCAATCATACCAGTGTCCAAAAGAAACATGGAAATCTGCTTCAATGACTATTGTCCAGTATGCACTTCCATCCACACTGTTGAAGTTCTTCAACAAGTTGGTCATGAGGCATAACAGCTACTGCCAGGAAGTAACGTGGATCCTCTCCAGTGTGCTTACCCTCATGATAGGTCAATGTAAGATATCATTATATTGAATCTTCACTCATTTCTAGAACAACTCAACAATGAACATACATGTACCAGGATATCCTTCATTGACTACAGCTCAGCATTTTTATCCCCTGAAAACTTATTACTGAGTTCCAAGATTGTGCAACTGACTCTTCAATTTCCTCACTGGCAGAACCTAATTAATATGGATCTCCTCCAAGCTCACCATCAGCTCAGATGCATCACAGGGCCGTGAGCTCAGCTCCCTGCTCTACTCAATTAATACTTACAATTAAGTACAGTTACAAGGCCATATTTAACTTTATTGATGACACCATTGTTGATGGTCTATTCAATGGTAATTAAGAATCAGAACAACCTTTTACTCAACATCAGCAAAACCAAAGTGATATTTATTGACTGCAGGAGGAAGACATTGGAGGTCCATGTGCCAGTCCTCATTAGGGGAAGAGAAGTGAAGAGGGTCAATTGCTTTAAAATCCTTGGTGTTCGCATATCAGAGCATCTGTATTGGAATCAGTTCATAAGTGTTAAAACAAAGAATGCATGACAACACTTCTACTTTTTTGGAAGTTCACATAGATTTGACATGTCATCTAAAACTTTGACAAACTTCTATAGCTGCACAGTGAAGAGTATGCAGACAAGTTGCATCATTGCCTGGTATGGAAGCACCAATGCCCAGGAATTGAAAAGTCCACAAGCCAGACAAATATGAAGGCACGATTTTTCTTGGGTCCCTGAAAGCAGACCCCATGAAGCATCATCCACTCAGGGGTAGGCAGCATCTGATGGCAATATCCTGTAAGACTGCCTCTGGATGTGGAAGGAGGATTTGCCCAGTGTAGACTGGGAACATAGGCTATATGGTGGGAAGGCTGAGGAACAGTGGAAGATTTTCAAAGAGGTTTTTCACAGTGCTCAACAAAAGTATATTCCAGTTAAAGGCAAGGTCAGTAATGGCGGGGAGAGCCAGCATTGAATAACTTAGGAAATAAAAGAAGACACAAAACTAAAAACTTGTGCATACAAAGTCACCAAGATTAGTGGGAAACTGGAAGATTGGGAAAACTTTTTAAAAAACAACAAAGAATCACTAAGCAAGCAATAAAGAAAGAGAAGCTAGATTATGTAAAGAAATCTAGCACAAAATATAAAAATGGATAGTAAAAGATTTTATAATTATATAAAGTGGAAAAGGGTGGCTAAAGTGAATGTAAGTCACTTGGAGGATGAGAAGGAGGGATTGATATTGAGTAATGAGGAAATGGTGGAGGCTTTGAATGACTATTTTGTGTCAGTCTTCACAGTGGAGGATATGTCTAACATGCCAAAGAGAGAAGTTATGAATGCAATGGAAGATCAGGACCTCGATAAAATACCTATTGCTAAAGAGGTAATGCTGAGCATACTTGTGGGCCTGAAGATGGATAGTCCCCTAGTCCTGATGGAATGTATCCCAAGGTACTGAAAGAAATGGCAGAAATTATAATAGAGGTTTTGGTGATAATTTACCAAAATTGCCTGGACTCTGGGCAGGTCCTGGCTGATTGGAGACGGCGAATATCATACCACTGTTCAAAACAAGATGTAGACAAAAGGCAGGTAACTATAGGCCAGTTAGTTTAACATCTGTAGTTGGGAAAATGCTTGAAGCTATCATTAAAGAAGAAATAGCAAGGCATCTGGAAAGAAATGGATCCATCAGGCAGATGCAGCATGGATTCAGCAAAGTCATGTCCTGTTTAACAAACTTACTGGAGTTCTTTGAGGATATAATGAGCACAGTGGATAGAGGGAAACAGATAGACATTATTTACTTGGATTTCCAGGGAGCATTCAATAAGGTGCCACAGAAAAGACATCCATAAGATAAGAATAAAAAGAGTTGGGGGTGATGTATTAGCATGGATAGTAATTGGTTGACTAATAGAAAGTAGAGAGATGGGATACATGGGTGTTTCTCTGGTTAGCAGTCAACGGTGAGCGGTATGCCGCAGTGGTCGATGCTGGGCCTGCAACTGTTCATGATATACATTAACAAACTGGAAGAGGGGACCGACTGTAGAGTATCTAAGTTTGCTGATGGAACTAAATTGAGTGGAAAGGTAAATTGTGCAAAAGATACGAAGAGTCTGCAGAGACATATAGATAGGTTAGGAGAGTGGGCAAAGGTCTTGCAGATGGAATACGCATTGGTAAATGCGAGGTCATCTGATTTGGAAGGAAAAATGTAAGAACAGATTATTATTTAAATGGTAAAAAATTGCAGCATGCTACTCTGCAGGGGGACTTGGGAGTGCCTGTGCATGAAAAGGATAGATGGATAGATAGATAGATAGATAGATAGATAGATAGATAGATAGATAGATAGTTAGATGGATAGATAGAGACAGGAAAGTTGTTTCCACTGGTAGATCAAACTAGAACTAGGGGACATAGCCTCAAGATTCAGGAGAGTAGATTTGGGATAGAGATGAGGAGGAACTGCTTTTCCCAGAGTGTGGTGATTCTGTGGAATTCTCTGCCCAATGTAGAAGTGGAGGCTACCTCAGTAAGTATATTTAAGACAAGATTGGATGGATTTTTGCATAGTAGGGGAATTAAGGGTTATGGGGAAAAAGCAGGTAGGTGGAGATGAGTCCGTGGCCAGATGATGATCTCCACCATGATCTTATTGAATGGTAGAGCAGCTTTACAGGCCAGATGGCCTACTCCTGCTCCTATTTCTTATGGTCTTATGTTTTGGGTACTGGAATCCAGGCCTGGTGTGAGATTGCTGTATTGAGACAGTGTGTTGATTGATAGTGGTGAACAAGTGCCTATGGTTTCCTGCTGCTTTGAGATCATGCGTTCCTATTAACAGACAACTTCCTCTTGGTGAGCATACTTTGCTGGATGAATTGTGGGTTCACCCATCCTGTCAGAAACTGAAGAGGAAGCTTGACCTAAAAGCAGAGCATTGATTTAACAGAAACTAGTTTTAATAATAAGCTGCAAAATAACAAGTCACAAGGGATGACAAAATAAGAGAGAACAGATACTTAACACAACTAGGAAAAAAGAGAACTGAAGGCTAGGAGCAACTGGTTCAGACTAGCTGGTTCAATCAGAGAACAAGGATTGTGGATGAGAATTGGGTTTAAATAGGCTGCAGGTGATCTGTTGGAAACAAAGTTCAAATTTCAAAGTACACTTATTAACAAAGTATGTTTACAACATGCAACCTTGAGATTTATCTCCTTACAGGCAGCTACATAACAAAGAAAGCCAACAGAAACCATTAAAAAATGACTGTCAGACACCCAATGTGGAAAAAAAAACTATGCAAACTATAATAATAAGCAAATACCATTCAGAAGTGAACTTCATGAAAGTGAGGCCACAGCCACAAAGCCAGTCACACGCCATTCAGCAGCCCATTAGTTGCAGGCCACAGCGTCAATTCAGCACAGAGATGACCTGACCTTGCAGGGTAGTGAGCTGAAGATGAACCTGTCCCCCACTTCCAGCCCCAACATCCTGACCTTTACAATTTGGCCTGAACCTTAAATCGGACAAACAGAGGGTCATTCCTTGCTCCTGGACCCAGGCCCTACCGCTTCAATATGTTCTCAGGTCCGGAACCCACAACTTCGATGTGGCCTCTACCTGAGCTTTCCAATTCAGCCCAGTGCTTAAGTCAGTCAAAACTTGGCTTCTTCCTCAATCTGGGCCCAAGCCCCGCTGCCTTGACTCTGCCTCACCTTGATTCTTCCACGACGAATCACCTCTGAGTCTGCTCCAGCAGCTAAACATTGCTTCATGCACACTCTCAGGCCTGGGATCCGCCACCTTGACTTGGCCCATACATGCCATGCCACAACTGCCCCACATTGTTGGGAGTTCGGTTCACACCACAAAAAATGCCAGGATATACAGGCAGTTCAAAAGCTTAACTCTGAAATGGAAGTTACAGGCTATTCATTGGAGTTAGCATGTTTGAGAAAAAAGGTGTGATTAATAAGGTAGATAATAGTTGTGTTTGCTGCTGGCAAGTCATTGCCATGCTTCACCAGCTCCATCTTAAACCAGAATCTGAGTGGCAAGTGACTCCAGTTAGCTGGATGGAGGCTTTGGGTGCCTGCATGTGCAGGTCTGACATATCCCACTGGTCTTTGTTATAAATGTACTACTTATCATTGGGTAAGTTGGATTGAAGCAAGTGAACAATGGTGGAATGATATTAAAGGAGAATGATCATCTGAGCTAATGGTAGTGGACGGTTTTAGAAGAATAAAGGCCACAGTGTCAAAACCAAAAGATTGCACCAACTAAGAACATTTTATTCAAAATTTTAAAACATGCTTGAATAATGAAAATATTACAAAAGAGTAGACAACTCCTTTAGGCACAATGCAGTTTTCAGTAATAGCATTAACTTTATTTGGTATATCCTTGGAAGCTTTTCAGATCAGTAAAGAAATAGTGAAGCAAACACGTTTAATCATAGCTTATCATCCTCAGACATTGTTAGAAGTATTTTTCAGTTCTGCATTCTGACAATGTCAAGTCTCACTGGGACACTGAAGAAAAACAGATTTGATAGTGTTATAATATGAGGAGAAATTGCCACTATGTGTCATAGATTAGTTGATTGTTCACAGAGACAAAGCAATGATGTGCTCTTAGGACTCTCAGATAGGCTCTGCAAGCTCTTCTTCCCTCACAAACTTTTGCAAAAAAACAAGGAAATGGGAAAAAGCATGAATGAATACTTTCTTGGAAATATTCATACATTTCATGAATTTTCAGTAAAAATGAATTAAATATTAGCATTATCTGTTATCAACTGGCATTATTCTGGATGTAAACAGATAAAAGGTACAACCAAATTGTTCATATTCTTTGTTTAGTTGAGATATATAGAACAATAGAATCACAGAAACATACTGCATAGAAAAAGGCCTTTCAGCCCATTCATCCATGCTGACCATTTCTACACTAATTCAATTTGCCTGTATTATCCCTCCAAGCCTTTCTTGTCTAAGTACTTGTCTAAATGCCTTTTAAAGGGTGTAATTGTAGCAACCTCTGTACCTCCCTTTGAAATTGGATCCTTGATATCTTCATCAGGAGATAACAGACAGTCCAGATGAAAAGTAATAACTCCTTGTAGTGGTTATTAATAGTGTTATTCCTCTGCCACTCAGTTCACCACTCCCATATGGGAGGAGTTCACATACAGGGGATCAATAAAGTTCAGTTAAGTATCATGCACGCTGGTATCCTGGTGTGCTCTGCACTATCCCTCAATGATGAATACAACACTCCTCACTGAGAATCAATGCAAGTGCACCCCTAGGTGAGCAGCTTAGCCCAATGCTCAACTTCCTTGATACTCATGACTAGGTGTAACTAGAACACCATCTATAAATTTGCCAATGATGCAACTGTTGTTGACAGAACCTCAGATGGTAATGAGGACTTGTACAAAAGTGAGATAGACTCGTCGGTTGAGTGGTGTCACAACTATGGCCTTGTACTCGATTGTGGACTTTAGGAAGGGGAAGAGGGTGGGCAGTTTCAAGTTCCTGGCAGCATCTTAGAGAATTATATTGATGCAATCATGAAGAAGGCACGCCAGTGGCTATATTGCATTATGAGTTTGAGTAGATTTAGTATGGCACCAAAGACTCTTGCAAACTTCTACAAATGTACCACGGACAGCATTCTAACTAGTTTATTATTCATAACTAGCAAAGCACTCTCCACAATTGAATACATCTAGAAGGAGCACTGCATCAAGAAAGCAGCATTCATCATCAAGGACCCCCACCATCTAGGCTATGCTACTACCACCAGGCCTTTGATCCCACACCACCGGTTTCAGGAAAAATTATTACCCTACAACCATTAGGCTCCAGAACTGTCGTGGATAGCCTCATTCACAACTACACTGAACTGATTCTACAACTCAAGGATTCACTCTCAAGGACTCATTCCATCTTATGTTCTCAGTATTATTTTTATAGTTACAGTTGCCTTCTTATGCACATTGGTGATTGTCAATCTTTGTCTCTTTATGGATAGTGTTTCCTAAAATTCTATTGTTTCTTTTTTCTGTCAATACCTGAAAGAAAATGAATCTCAAGGTAGTACAAACTAACATATACATACTTTGATAGTAGACTTAATTTGAACTTTGGACGTATAACTGTCTGTGGTAAAACCTAATGTTCAGCTCACCTTTATGTTTCACCATGTCCTCTTGTATTGAGCAGTGGTGCCCTGGGGAAGAGGCACTGGCTGTCCACTCTATCTACTCCTCTTAATATTAATTTCCTGAACATCTGCCCTCACTCCATCTTCCTGGCAGCTTAACAGGGATAGAATTTCTTTTATCTTCCCCTGTCACCCTGTGAGTCTCCACATCTAGCACATCATTCTCTTCAACTGCCACTGACTTCAAAAGCACCTTACCACCACTCTCTGGTTTCCGCAGGGATTGCTCTCTCCATGATTTCCTTGTCAATTTGTTCCTCCATACTAATTGCCCTCCTGGCACTTATCCCTGCAAGTGAAAAAAGTACTGCCCATTCACCTCTTTGCTCACCTCCATTCAGGGCCCCAAACAGCCCTTCCAGGTGAGACCACACTTCACCTGCAAATCTATTGGGATTGTCCTCTGTATCCAGTGCTTCTGATGCAGCTTCTTCTACAGTGGTGAGATGGCTTTGTTCAGCACCTCTGCTCCATGCACAAAAAGCAATATTTCCATAGACTATTTTCTAAATGGAGAGAAAATTCAAAAATATCAGGTGCTAGGGACTTGGGAGCGTCATGCTGAATTCCCTGAAGGTTAATTTGCGGGTTGAATTGGTGATGAGGATGGCAAATGCAATGCTAGTATTCATTTTGAGAGGACTAAAATCTAAAGGCAAGGGTGTTTGGCTGAGGTTTTATCAGATGCTGGTGAGGCCTCACATTGAGCATTGTGAGCAGCTTTGGGCCTCTTAAATAAGGAAGGATGTGCTGACATTGGACAGGCTTCAAATGACGCTCATAAAAATTATCCTGGGATTGAAAGCTTATGAAATGACTAGCATTTGATGGCTCTGGTTCTATACTCACTGGAATTTAGAAGATATCATTGAAACCTATCGAATGTTGAAAGGCCTCAATAGATTGGACATGGAAAGGATGTTTCCTATGGTGGGGGATTCTAGGACCAGAAGGCACTGCCTCAGAATTGAGGGAAGTCCATTTAGAACAGAGATGAGGAGGAATTTCTTTAGCCAGAGAGTGAGTAGTCTGTGAAATTCATTGCCACAGGCAGCTATGGAGGCCAAGTCATTTGGTATATTTAAGGCAGAGGTTCATAGATTCTTAATCAGTCAGAGCATGAAGCATTATTGGGAGAAGGCAGGAGCTTGGGGTTGAGAGGAAAATTGGATCAGCCATGATAAAATGGCTGAGAAGTCTTGATGGGCCAAATGTCCTAATACAGCTCCTATAGTTTATGATCTTATGGTCTACACAATGCAATATGTGATAAATCTGAAATTCTTCACTACGTGTGGCCTTTCATTGAAAAGCATGTCACACATTTATTTTCACTATTCTATCCACCTGTGTCCCCATTTTTAGGGAGTTCTGAAATAATAGACACACTTCAAAAGAATAGCATTAGTAAGTCAAACTCATCTTGATTTATTTTAAAACAACAATGTAAAATAATATCTAATATAACTTCTTAACAAATGCATACTTGAACACAAAAGTTCAGGTTATACTTAGTGATATGTTAAGTGGAATTGGTCCTGCTCAACCACCTGGACTTCACTCCAGCTCTGTGTGGAAAAAAAACATTCAATGAAGAGAAAGGAGAATAACAGCCCAAACAGTCAATAGGTATCCCAAGCTAAGAAGGTATTCAGCCATAACTGAGCAGCAAGATAAGATGAACAACGCTTGATAAAGGACTACCTTCACTCGAGATCTTTTATCTCAAATCACTAAGGTATTGTTCTGAGAATGTCTTTATTCTGAATTTAATGAACCTCTGGATTTCTCTTGCCTCTAGGCAGTGGAAGTTTTGTCTATTAGAATGTCCAAGATCGGTGAATATGGTTGAGAAAAAAAAACCTACGGTCATGGGGATAGAATGGGAAGACAGGTCTGGTACAGAGTTTCAGCCATGTTGATGTTGAATGATGGTGAGGTTTACCAGGCAACATGACCTACACTTGGTCTTCCTTAGTCCTTAATAAGTGTCATGTATTACTGAAGCTCTGATTCAGGTGTTTCTATGAGTGTCTGACTCATAAAATATGATGGAAGTTTTGAACCTTCACAATTTCTAGCCCATTGCTTTTCTTTGTGGGAGATTCCACAACTTAAAATCCTTGAATTACAGTCAAGGGGATCTTTTCAACTGTAGTTGCACAGTAAAATATCTTGTATACTGCACTTCTGTAAGATTTATTTGCCTCTATATAAAAGCCACAATATATTTTATGGAATGCATTCTTAAAAAATGGTCTATTAAGACACCATGAAAGTAAATGAGGCCTGCACCAAATCGACACCGTACTAGAAATATATTGATGTATTAAGCAGAAATATCATTTAGAATTAAGGAAAGTCTCCATTATTAGTGAGTCCTTCACGAAGGTACTCAATTGAGAAATCCAATCAGACAGTGAAAAGAATTTGATGATGGTCATCTTCAATAATATACTGCATGGTTTCAATAAAATTAACACAAATAATCTCAGCAGTATAAATCATGATTTTGACATACCATATAAATCAGGTTTACCATAAAAATCTGCATATGCAGTATAAAAAGAATTGCATTTTTCTTTTCAGGATATTTATATCATTGTCAAGGTCACTGATTGCCCTTGACAAGGTAGTGAGTAGCCTTCTTCAAAGACTTCAGTCTTCTGATGAAGGTAATCCCACAAAACTGTAATTTAAGGATTGAGGCCTAATCATCTTTAAAAAAGCCTTTATGTTTCCAAATCAGGATGGTATCTGGAAATACAGATCCATTTTTTTCAGGATCTGTGGATTGAGTTGTTCCTGGGGGCCTATATGATATTGAGTTTCTTTTGTTATAAATCCGCAGGTATTGTTTACTGTGGACTGTCACTTTAAAAGAGCGCTTCAGTGGAGCAGGACTATGATGTTGTTCACTGACTGACTCAGAGCATTTACCTTTAAGACAAGGACACAGACAGTCACAGTTAGAAGTCAGAAGAAGAGAGAGAGAAGAGCGAACCTTCAAAAAGGGTAGCAGCTCCTGCTTATAGAAACTGGGGATTTGGAACTCTGCTATACCCACAAGCGTGGGTTGATTATCAATCCAGTACATATTGAATGTGTGGCTGTCACTTCGTAGAATCCATCGGCGTGGATTTAGCAATGTCCTGTGGGATGACTCGAATTTAACCCTTGCCTGGGTATATCATGTGGTAACCCCTTGAAGAATACATACCTGTGACATACCTCTGTGGTGGTAATTTGTATGTGGATTTGGAACGGCTTGACAGAGGAACTTCAACAAATGATATTTATTAATTACCATCGTGGAACGTGTGGAATTTGACGTCATTGTCCTTTCGCTACGTTTTACCTTGGATTACAAATATCTCTCTCCCATCATTTATTCTGTGGATGAACTGAACTTTCATGCTTTACCATCTCAAGACTCTAAGCCTTGTTTGGGAGCTCAATAGTTTGGGAGTTATATTTACACACCCATACACATAACAGTAAACTTTTGTTTATCTTGGTTAATTTGCTATATTATAAGTAGATACTAATAAAGATAGTGGTTTTAACATTAAAACCAGACTCCAAGTGTGAACTCTATTGCTGCTGGTTCGTTTCTAAATTGTTGCAGTTCATAACAGAATTGGGGGCTCATCCGGAATCTGAAAGTTTGGAGTTTATTGATCGATTGATTATCAATCTGATTGGCTATTTTTTTCCGATTTTTATTTACTTGTGTGTGAAAATAAGCAGCAATAGATGTTGATAAATTTCAGTAAGTGCCAGTTCCTGAGGCATTAGAGAAAGCAAGAAAGGATGAATTGTTAGCCATTGTTAGAAAATTGGGATTTATTTCGGTAAAGTAGGATATGAAAAAAGCTGAGATTCAGAGGAAAATAGTTAAACACTATATAGCTAAGGAGGTATTTAAGGCCGAGGTGTTAGAAATGTTTCCTGAAGGTAAACCCAGTGAACTTGAGCTCAAGTACAAGTTGGAAAAACTAAAGATGGAGGCTGAGGATAGGTGAAGACAGCAACAGCCCAAGTTTGAGTTGTAATTAAAACAGCTCAAGGGAAAATGAAGCACTGGTTTGATAAACAAGCCCATCTGAGAAAATTTCAAGTAGGAGATAAAGTGCTTGTTTTGTTTCCAATTCAGACAAGCCCACTTCAAATTAAGTTCTTTGGTCCATATGAAATTATGTCTCAAATTAATGCAGTGGATTTTGTTATCAAAACACTAGACAGACATAGAAAAACAGTTGGTACACGTAAACATGTTGTGACCTTATTTTGAAAACAAGTGTGATCACGGTAGTCAAAAATAATGAGTCAGGCAACTCTGGGAATGAAATAACTGATTCATCCGAGGTTTATTCAAAGACAAACATTGTCTCCATAAGACTAACAACTTTGGCTATTCCAGGATACATTGTTAACAAGTTGGCTCACTTACAACCACAGCAAAGACAACAAATGATAAAATTAATTTTGAAGTATAAAAATTTATTTCCTGGTGTTCCGAATCAAACCACAGTCACATCACATGATGTGGATGTTGGGGATACCAATTTGATTAAGCATGGATCCTTAATCGCATGGACATCCTATCGCATGGACATGGAAAAATGTAAATTGACTGAGCAAGAAATTGAATATATGTTGAAAATGGTATTATTAGGCCTTCAACATCAGATTGGAGCTCACCTTGTGTTATTGTGCCAAAACCTAATGGTAGTGTTAGATTTTGTACTGATTATAGGAAGGTGAATGCTGTAACAAAAACAGATGCTTATCCCATTCCTAGAGCGGATGATTGCATAGATAAGGCTGGAAAAGCTAAGTTTCGTACGAAGATCGATCCGTTAAAAGAATACTGTTGTGTTCCTTTCACATATAGAGGTAGAGAAATTTCTGCATTTGTGATACCTTCTGGGTTGTATGAATACAATGTTTTGCCATTTGGGATAAAAAATACTCCAGGAACATTCCAGAAAATGATTAATTCTGTAATTTGAGGGTTAGCACACACAGATGCCTATATTGATGATTTAGTCATGGGAAATAACACTTAGGAAGCACATATCTCTACAGTGGAAGAGTTGTTTGAAAGACTTTTGAAGGCCAACCTTACAGTTAACTTAGCTAAGAATTTGGCCATGCCACTGTGACCTATTTTGGTTATGTGGTGGGTCAAGGTGAATTAGCTCCTGTTCAGGCAATTTCTGAGGTTCCCATTCCAACAGGTAAAAAGGCGCTTAGAAGGTTTCTGAGAATGGTTGGTTATTATTGCAAGTTTTGTAAGAAATTTGCTGATACTGCTCTTCCTTTAACTAATCTCCTGAAGAAGGGTGAAAAGTTTATTTGGACAGAACTTTGTCAGGAGGCATTTGATCAATTGAAAGCCATTTTATGTCATCAACCTGCGCTTAGTGATGAAGCTGCAGAAGCAGTGTTGCTGCAAAAGGATGATTTTGATGAGGTTGAACATCCTGTAGCTTACTTTTCCAGGAAATTCAATGAGCATCAAAAAAATGATTCTGCCATAGAGAAAGAATTATTGTCACTTATCTTAGCTTTGTAGCATTTTGATGTTTATGTTTGCCTAGCTCAGAAACCACTTGTGGTTTATACAGATCATAATCCATTGGTGTTTTTGAGTAAGGTGAAGGACAAAAACAGAAGATTGTTAAACTGGAGTCTGGTTTTGCAAGAATATGATATTATGATAATTCACATTAAAGACAAGGACAATAGTCTTTCCAGATTTTAAGCTTCAATGTATGGAGTAGAATCTGTTTTTCTTTATACGCTTTTGCAATTTCTTATGTAGTACTTGCACCTGTATTGGTTTTATATATTGTAGTTTGCAGTTAAAATTTTGCTCTTCTAGATCAAAATTTTCTTTTTGGGGGAAGTGTTATGAACCCACAGGTTTCGTTTACTGTGGACTGTCACTTTAAAAGAGTGCTTTAGTGAGGCAGGACTATGAGGTTGCTCACTGACTGACTCGCAGCTTGTTTACCTTTAAACCAAGGACACAGACAGTCACAGTCAGAAGAAGAGAGAGAGACGAGTGAACCTTTGAAAAGGGTAGCCGCTCCAGCTTGTCGAAGCTGGGGATTTGGAACTCTGCTATACCCACAAGCGTGGGTTGATTATCAATCCAGTGCACATCGAATGTGTGGCTGTCACTTCGTTTAATCCATTGGGGTGGATTTAAGAATGTCCTGTAGGACCACTCGAAGTTAACTCTTCCCTGGGTATTTTATGTGGTAACCCCTTGAAGACAACATCCCTGTGACAGATCACTGTGGTGGTAATTCATATGTGGATTTGGAATGGCTCAACAGAGGATCTTCGTCAACTGATATTTATTAATTACCATCGTGGAACATGACGAATTTGACATCATTGCCTTCTCTCTACGGATTGTAATTACCTTGGATTACAAATACCTCTATCTCATCATTTATTCCGTGGATGAACTGAACTTACATGCTTTACCATCTCATGACTCTAAGCCTTGTTCCCCCAAGCTCAATAGTTTAGGAGTTATATTTACACACGCATACACATAACAGTTAACTTTTGTTTATCTTGGTTAAGTTGCTATATGATAAGTAGATACTAATAAAGATAGTGGATTTAACATCAAAACTAGACTCCAAGTGTTAACTCTGTTGCTGCTGGTTCATTTCTATATTGTTACAATTCGTAACACTTTGTAGTAGCTTATTTGTTTGGAAAGTGCTCTCAGAGAACGCCACACAGTGCATTTTGCTGATGGTATACTTAGGCACATCAGTTATGGAGAACATAAATGTTTAATATGCTCTATAAGATACAGTACTAATCAAACAAGTTGCTTTATCCCCAGGTTGCTAAGCTTCTTGAGTTTTTTGGACCTTAACTCCTATAATCATACAAGCAAGTAGAGATTTTTCCACAATACTCCTGAATGGAAGGCTTTGGGGATTTGAAACATTTGTTGTAGGCTACCTAGTACCTGATCTTTTCTTACAGTTAGTGTTTATTTCACTGGGAGTTTACTCTCTTTTTCCCTGGTACATTAATACCTTTGACTTTGCTACTATTATGTATCATGGATATGGTATATGGACTTTATTCCAAGAAGCATTTATAGTGTTCTGTGTCTTCCATGATAGGTTCTAACAATTTTCATACATGTGTGCTGGAATGATTTGGACTCACCTGTAACACAGAAGTATATGTTCTAAACCGTTGCCAAGTTTTTACCTGGGAATTTCTCAACTTCACTCCAGTTTGGTACTCCTCCTGTTATGCTGTGGAGTCCACCTTCTGAACTTGCATGATTGTAAAGGTAGCATATGTTCAGGACTTCTGTCAGTTCAAAAGAGTGAATTAACTATAAAGGCAAGTTTAAGATCATTTGTACTTGCTTTGAATTATTTAAGTTAAATGTGCTTTCAAGTGGTTATAAGTATTGTATTTGTCTTCAGTGTTGCTACCATCTACCTTAGCCATTTGAATATATTAGAATTTCAAAGAGGAAGGAATGTTGAGAAAAATCCTCTATTTGCCTTCAAAGTTAGCAAACAAATCTTATTATTAATTTGATACTATGTAATAGTAAAATGGCTTTTTGGTACAAAAACTCATAAAAAAAAATTGAACTTTTGAAAGCACGACACTCCAGAAGCTAATTTATATTAGGAGTTCAGAGTCTTGACAAAAGGACCACCATATAATCCATTGACATAGAAAGGGTTTACTTTGTCAAGCCACATGCTGCTGGCACAGTCACAATAACAAGCAGTGTATATTGAAAGCCCATAGTTTTTCTGAAGTGCTAGCTGAATGTGAGCCTTTTCAGGCAACATGCTGAGGTAGTATTGATATGTTTTTACAATACTTTTATTTCCAACAAAGGCATACATAACCGGGACAGAATTGTTCTGAATTTTGTTTCAAAAAGGGACTATCTTTTCCCTTTAGATGATTTTAATAACATGGGACAGGCTTAGATGATCTATCTAAATAAAGTAAACATTTTTAGAATGATTTAAATAACAAATTCATGGAAAGACAAAAATATATTTTGTGCCTCAAAAGATGTATTAAATACGTGATTCATAAGGAGCCATCACATCATTTGTATATTGACTCAGCCTCGGCATAAAATTTTCTTGTCAACAAGGTCCAAAGAATTATGAACAACAGACTAGATTTACCTGTTTGAATGTATACAGAAGGTTTTCTTCTGCTTGATGAAACATTACACTGTAATGGAGGAAAACAGATTAATTGCCAAAGATATGAAAAGGCTGAGATTGTGGTATGGACACAGGCATTATTGGTCCTTCAGACAAGAGAAGGGATCAAGTCCACAGAAAGGGGCACCCATGACATTGAGGCCAGTTTGGCATTATGAGTCGAGGATGCAAACATTTGAATACAGATGTTGAGGGAGAAATGAAGCCTTGTTATGGTTGTGAGTATCTAAAGAAATTCCACAACAATAATGTAAAGACTGAAACCAAGACTAAGTGAAAAATATTGGACAGACTTGTGGGTGGATTTGAGCATTATTCCGACAAGTGAAGAATGTCTGCTTGATCCTGGAAAACACTGAAACTAAAGGACTCATTGTTTCTGTGAAACTTTCCTTAGAGACTCATGGTAACACATGCAGAGATGAATTAGTGTGTGTGTAGGCCTCCATTAGTCTCGACAGACCATGGATTTGCACCTTGGAAAGTTTCCAGGGCGCAAGCCTGGCCAAGGTTTTTTTTATGGAAGACTGGCAGTTGGCCAAGCTGCAAGTCTCCCCTCTCCATGCCACCAATGTTGTCCAAGGGAAGGGCAGTAGTTGAATTAGTATAAATATGCAAATTCATACTTTCTGGCCTGGGAGGTGGGGTCATATGTAAGGAGAAATTAGAATAATATTTCATGTGCTACATGATCACACAGAAAATATTCAAATGTGTTCTGTGAATTGGTTTTTGACTGCATTTCTTTTCTCATTGCAAAGCACTTATGCTACATAAAGGAATTTTAATCATCTGCAATTTCCCTCCAAGTTGTACACCATCGTTCATCATCATTGTGACTAAATCCTGGAATTCTCTCACCAACATCAATAACACAAAGCAATACCATAACAGACAACACACTAACAACCAACAATGAACAAGACGATAGTGCAGAAGTCTTGACATCCTATTGGCAAGCCGTAGTTCTGTAGTGAACAACAATTGATGCATTTTCTATAGCAACGCATATTGCAATGTAACAGGCAATATGTGGCAAACAGACAAAGGTCCTTTTGTGTCTTCTTGGTGCCATATTGCTTCATTATATTTGTGTGTTTATTATTTCAGTAATATTTGAGTAATTTTGTAAATACATTGTTTGACTAAGTATTCCTTGTTTGTTTAAGTAATTTGTTACATGTTACATGTAAAAGTACATGAAAAGCAAACACAAGCAACCAGAAATGGCCACACACTGTCTCAGGTCTACATGGCAACTCAAAATGGCTGTAATAGCCTACAGAAATTCCAGTTCCCTCACTCTTACCAGAGCTGGGATGGACTTGCCCTTGACAGTGGTTGTCATATGAGTTGGATTGAGATTTGTAGTACCATCCAAGTTGAAAGCTGAAATGTTGGAGGAGCTGCATACATAATCAAAATGAGAGCACTGGCTTGAAACTTCGTCTGGTGATGTGGGATAGATCAGCAGATTGAGCGTCTTGCCATGCATTGTTCAGGGTGCCAATATGTCCACAACAAAGGTGTCCAGAGCTGTCCGAACCACTTCCTGCAGTCCCAAAGTCAACTCCTACAACCACCATAGATGAGGCCCCAGAACCTGAGATAGTTTCATAGCCAAAATTCTCACCTATCAAGCAGAGTGACCCCACCCCCCCCCCACCACCCTGTCAGGAAAGATGTTCTCCCACATAAGTAAGAAATTCTCCACAACATTTAAATCTTTAGGCCTGAATGGGACAATATAAAATTTACTCTGATGCAGATGTCTATAGTGTAGTTGTATTACATAGTTTATTTACTCTCCCTCTCTCTCTCCCTCTCTTCACACACACACATATATATCTCCAAAATACATCTAACAATCTCTGTCTTGGATACAATGAGTGATAATCCCTCCAATGCCCACTTGAGAAGAGAATTCTGAAGATTCAATAGTTCCTGAATATTTTTTAAATAGTTTCTTCTTTTCTCATCTCACTCTTAATACCTAATCCCTGTGACCTCCTCTCCGGCACCATCCATTTGTCCGTGGCAACCCATCAAGGAAAGAAATTATCCCTTGATCTATACTAGTAAGTCCTGTAGCAATATTCAATTTTAATTAGAACATCCCTCATTCTACCCAGTTCTAGAGAGCATTGGTCCAATCTACACAATAATTCCTCTCAGTGTTGCGAGGGAGGGACTGAGGACAAACCCAAGTGCAGGACACAAGGCATGGAGATAGGGTCGAGAGATGCTTGCTCAGTTGCAAACGTAGAAAAGATAACCAGAGGAGTCTTGACTTGAAGACAAGGTTTTCATTGGATCTTTGGAGAATGGAGTGGAGCTTAGAATGTACAGTCTTAAGGAATCAGGAAACGAGGTTAGCACTCACTGCAATCAACCAATGAACTGGCGACCCATGGCTGTGATACCAGAAATCTTATCATATATTCTCTAATGGGAACCAGATGTGCTGTAATTAATTGAACTAGCAGCAATTTGGAATCAGACGATGGGAATTAAGGCACAATCAAGGAGATAGGAGTGAGATGAGGATCGCCTCCAGGCCATCCTCCAGGCTTGTCTGGATGGTCCCGATGAAAGTCCTGGATGAGGGAAGGGTTCAGGATGAAGGAGTGGGGAATCTAGGAACATTCCGCTGGGCCGTATCCTTCCCAGTCGAGCAGGTATTGGAGGCCCCTGCCCCGACAGCGCACATCCAGTAGCTGCTGGATGGTGTATGCCGGGTGGTGGTCGATAATCTGGGCTGATGGAGGAGTTTTGGTTGGAGGGCACAAGGGGCTGACAGAAAAGGGTTTTATTTGGGACACGTGAAATGTAGGGTGGATGAGCATAGATCTTGATAGTTTAAGTCGAACTGCTGTGGGGTTGATGATACTTTTGACCTCGAAAGTTCCAGGATGAGAGGGGCGAGCTTCTTGGGCTCATTCTTGAGAGGAATGTCTTTGGATGATAGCCCTACCTTCTGCCCAGGTTGATACTCAGGAACCCGAGTCCGATGGCGATCAGCAATCCTCTGGTTGCAGTTGGCTGAGCGGAGCAGGCCCATGCATGTGTCTTCCCAGACCTTGCAGCATTGGCCAATATGGGCCTGAACAGACTGCATCACAATCTCCTCTTCTTGAGTGGGAAACAGCGGGAGTTGGTACCCAAGGGAGCATTCAAAAGGGGATCTTCCAGTGGCAGTACCAACCAGAGAGTTGTGGGCGTACTCTACCCATGTGAGGTGATCACTCCAGGTAGACGGGTTGTTGGTTGTTATGCAACGTAGCGCCGTTTCCAAATCTTGGTTGACCCATTCCATTTGCCCGTTTGTCTGTGGATGAAAGATGGATGACAGGTTAAGTAACTCACCCGGGGCTTGACAGAAGGCCTTCCATACCTGCGAGACGAATTGGGGACCCCGATCGGAGATGACATCTGCAGGAATTCCGTGGAGGCGGAAGACGTGACGGACGAGAAGGTCTGCGGTTTCCTGAGCAGAAGGGAGTTTAGGGAGGACTACAAAGTGCACAGCCTTGGAGAAATGGTCCACCATGGTGAGTACGGTGGTGTCGCCATATGAAGGGGGTAGTCCGGTGACGAAATCTAGGGCAATGTGCAACCAAGGGTGACTAGGCACAGGTAGGGGATGAAGTAATCCAGCAGGTGGCCGGTGGGAGGCTTTTCCGTGGGCACAGACGGAACATGCTGAGACATGGGAATGGGTATCCGCCTCCGTGGAAGGTCACCAGAAGTGTCTTTTCAGGAGGGACAGTGTCCGATCACTCCCGGGATGGCAGGTGAACCGAGACATGTGCCCCACTGGAGAACCTGAGATCTGATGGAATCCGGCACAGAAAGGCGATTGGTGGGTCCGTTGCCGGGGTTCGGGTCATCCCGTTGGGCCTCTTTTACTATGGACTTGATTTCCCTTGTGAGCACTGCCACCACACAGGATGGTCTCTGGGCTGGAAAGGTCTTCCTTGGAATTGTATTGGTAGGAGAGCACGTCAGGTTTCCCGTTCTTGGACCCTGGATGGTAGGTGAGAGTAAGCTTCAATCGGCCAAAAAATAATGTGCTTGGCAGGAGTTCAAGCGTTTTGTGGTCTGGATATATCCAAGGTTTTTATGATCAATCCAAACAATAAATGGGTGTTCCACCCCCTCCAGCCAGTACTCCATTCCTTCAACTCCCGCTTGACGGCCAGTAGTTCCCAGTTCCCCACGTCGTAATTTCATTCAGCGGGAGACAGCTGGCGAAATAAGAAGGCACGGAGATGAAGCTTCTGGTCTGAACTTGAACGTTGGGACAGAACTGCTCCCACCCTGGAGTTGGAGGTGTCGACCTCCACAACGAATTGACAGGAGAGCTCTGGATGGACCAGGATGGGACCAGACATGAAACGCCTCTTCAGTTCAGCAAATGGTGAGTCAGCCTCAGAGTCCCAAAGAAAAGGTGTTGCAGGGGAGGTAAGTCGGGTGAGGGGTGCCGCCACCCGCCTGTAATCCCTGATCAATTGGCGATAGAAGTTCGCAAACCCCAGAACCGTTGAAGTTGCTTGCGGGTCGTGGGTCTGGGCCACTCACCCCCACCACCCGGATCTTCTCGGGATCCGCCCTCACCTGCCCGCTCTTGATGATATAGCCTAAGAAGCAGACCGAGGGGGCGTGGAATTCACACTTCTCCGCCTTCACGAATAACTTGTTCTCCCATAGTCACTGTAGGACTTGATGGACGTGATGAATGTGTTTCTGGAGGCTGCTGGAGAACATTAAGATGTCATCTAGACAGATGAACACAAAGCAGTGAATAAAGTCTCTCAGCACGTCATTGATTAGGGCTTGAAAAATGGCAGGGGCATTGGTGAGGCCAAACGGCCTGACCAAGTAGTTGAAGTGATCTAGAGGAGTATTAAATGCTGTCTTCCGCTCGTCTCCCTCCATAATTCTGACTAGACGGTAGACGCTTTGAAGGTCCAACTTCGAGAAGATGGTGACTCCGTGAAGTGGTTCAAATGCTGAGTTTATGAGGGGCAGTGGGTACTTGATTTTAACAGTTATGTCGTTAAGACCTTGGTAATTGATACAGGAACGTAATGACCTATCCTTCTTCTCCACAAAGAAGAACCCTGCGCCCACCGGGGAGGATGAGGGTCAATTAATGCCCGTTGCGAGAGACTCACTGATGTATTTCTCCAGGGCTTCTCTCTCAGGCCGGATAAGTTATAAAGGCAACTGAAGGGTGATGGGGCCCCAGGGTGAAGGTGAATAGTGCGACATACGGTCGGTGTGGAGGCAGGGAAAGAGCCTGTTTGTTTGCTGAATACTTGTCCCAGGTCGATGTATTCTGTGGGGACTCCGGACAAGTTGAGGGTTTCCAAGACAGTCAGGGTCGCAGTAGCCTCCCTAGGGGATAGAGCCGACCGCAGACAGGTGGCATGGCAAAACGAGCTCCAGCTGACTATCCTTCCAGTAGACCAGTCGATGTGGGGATTGTGGTGGTTCAACCAGGGGTATCCTCGAACTATAGGGGCTTGAAGAGAATGGACTAGATTAAATCGTACCTTCTCTCAATGGTTTCCAGACAGAATCAAGGTCAGGGGTGGCGTACAGTGGGTGACTTGAGACAGAAGTTTTCCGTCCAGCGTCCGGGCCTCCAGAGGGGTACTTGGGGTTCCCGAGGAATTCCGGCCCAGGAGGCTACGTCCTCATCCAGCAGATTTCCCTCAGAACCAGAGTCCACCAAGGTGGATAAAGGCAGAGACTGTTGGTGGTAGTTCACAGTAGCCTGGATCTGCATCCAGGTTTGGGGGACTGAAGGGATGGTCATCTGACTCACCAGAACGGTCAGAGCAGGAGCTGTTGTAGAAGCAGAAGGGAGAGAGAGGTTAGGGCTGGTTGAAGATGGTAAAACGGGCCGTGGGGTGACCCAGAGAGTGGAGTGATCAGTTCTCTCTCTTTGACGCTCTCGAAGTCGGTTATCTAGCCTGGTGGCTAGTGAGACCAAAGAGTCCAAGCTGTTAGCGTCATCCCTCAACGCTAATTTTTCTTTTATCTTGTCACAGAGACCCTGTTGAAATACTTCCTGTAGTGCCTCGTCATTCCACCCTGAGTCGGCTGCTAATGTTTGGAACTCTATGGAGTATTCGGCTACACTTCGTGAGTCTTGACGTAGAGTCAGTAGGTGCTTAGCGGTGTCCTTACCGTGAATGGGATGTTCAAAAATCTTTCTCATTTCGGAGACGAAGGTGGAGAAAGAAGAGCAGGTCTCTGGCTGGCTGTCCCAGATCGCGGTGGCCCATGCTAAGGCATTCCCTCACAACAACCCCATGATGTATGCCATCTTTGATCTGTCAGTGGTGTATGTACATGACTATTCCCCCAAAACCAAGGAGCATTGCAGTAAGAAAGGCCAGCGTTTCCCTAGGTCCCCAGCGTAGGGTTTTGGTTTGGGTACTTGTTGCTCTTTTGGTGATTGTGTTGTCATCCCGGCAGTGTGATTTGGTCAGACTGGGTTCTTGGAAGGGACGGAGTAAGGGGAGCAGATTCCTGGACTACTTGCCCACGGACCTTCTTTATATTCTTGGACAGAGCACAAAGGTTTTCCATGATCTCTCTGAGCAGTTGATCATGGAAGCCCAGTAGGGAGCCCTGGCTGGCGAGGGCCTGTTGTAGGAGGTTCGTGTCCGCTGGGTTCATTCCTAGCCAGTTCATTCTGTTGCAAGGGAGAGACTGGGGATGAACCCAAGTGTAGGACATAGGTATGGAAACAGGGTCGAGAGATACTAGCTCAGTTGTGAACGTAGAACAGATAACCAGAGGAGTCTTGACTCAGACAAAGTTTTCGTAGAATCCCCCGAGAATGAAGCAGAGAACTAACAGTCCTAAGGAATCAGGAAATGAGGTTAACACTCATTGGAATTGACCAACAAACTGATGACCCATGGCTGTGACTCCAGAGATCTTACCCTATATTCTCTAATGGGAACCAGGGGTGCTGTCATTAAATGAATTAGCAGCAACTGGGAATCAGATGACAGGAATTAAGGCACAATCAAGGAGATAGGAGCAAGATAGGCAATAGCCAGATGGAACCATGACACTGAAGATAATCCTTTACATCCATTTAATTAGTCTAGTGAGCTTTTTTTTATATTTCTTCTATTGTAAGCCTGTTCTTTTTTCAGTCAGGAAACCAGCATCGAATAGAACATAGAACAGTCCGGCAAATAAACAATATACAATATTACATCTATCGGATTCAGCTTTAATATCACTGGCATACATCATGACATTTGCTGTTTTTTAGCAGCAGTACATTGCAATACATAATAATAAAAAGTATAAAGTACAATAAGAAGTATATACTTAAAAATATTAAGTTGAATAAGTAATGCAAAAAGAGAGTAGTGTTCATGGGTTCATTACCCTTTCAGAAATCTGATGACGACAGGAACGAAGCTGTTCCTGAAATGTTAAGTGTGTGCCTTTAAGCTCCTGTATTTCCCCCTAGATGGTAGCAATGAGAAGAGAGCACACCCTAGATGATGGTGGTCCATAATGATAGATGGTACTTTTTTAAGGCATCGCCTTTCGAAAATGTCCTCAGTGAGGTGGAGGATCATGCCCATGATCGAGCTCGCTGAGTTTACATCTTTCTGAAGCTTTTTCCAATCCTGTGCAGTGGCCCCTCTATACCAGGTGGTGGGCAACCAGTTGGAAGGCATGGTACCTCCGTAAAATTTGTGAGTGTCTTTGGAGACATACCAATTGTCCTCAAACTCTTAATGAAATATAGCTGCGGTTGTACCTTCGTTGTAATTGCATTGATATGTTGGGCCCAGGATAGATCCTCAGAGATGTTGACACCCAGGAACTTGAAACTACTCATCCTTTCCAATTCTAATACTTCAATGCGGACTGGTCGGTGTTCCCTTAACTTCCCCTTTCTGAAGCCCACAATGGATTCCTTGGCCTTACTGACATTGAGTGAAAGGTTGTTGCTGCAACACCACTCAGCAAGTTGATCTATCGCACACATGTATGCCTCCTTGTCATCATCTGAAATTCTGTCAAAAAACAGTTGTATTATCGACAAATTTATCATTGGCTAAGCCAAATCCTTGAGGTGCGCCAATGTTGATTGTTAGTGAGAAAAGATGTTATTTCCAATCCGCACAAACTGTGGTCTCCCAGTGGTGAAGGCAAGGATTCAATTGCAGAGGAAGGTGCAGAGCTCCAGGTTTTGGAGGTTGTTGATTAGAACTGAGGGTATGACGATGTTAAGCACTGAGCTGTAATCAACAAACAGCAGCCTGACTTAGGTATTATTATTATGGAGATGATCCAAGGCTGAGTGGAGATCAATGAGATTGCATCCACTATAAACCTATTGTGCTGGTAGGCAAATTGCAGTGGGTCCTGGTCCTTGCTTAGATAGGAGTTGATTCTAGCCATGACCAACCTCTCAAAGCACTTCATCACAACAGATGTGAGTGCCAATGGGTTATTTTTGTTGAGGCAGATCACCCTGCTCTTCTTGAACACTGCTATGATTGGTACCCTTTTGAAGCAAGTGGGAACCTCCAATTGCTGAAGTGAGAGACTGAAGATTTTCTTGAATACTCTAGCCAGTTGTTTGGCATGGGTTTTCAGAGGCCTACCTGGCACACCATCAGGCTCTGACACCTTGCAAGGGTTTACTCTCTTGAAAGATTTTTTGACGCTGGCTTCTAAGTCAGTAATCACAAGGACACAAGATGATGCAGGGATTTGCACAGGTGTAGTTTTATTCTCCCTTTCAAAGCTCACATAAGAGGCATTGAGCTGATTGAAGCTTCACAGCCATTCATGATGCTTGGCTTCTCTTTGTACAAAGTAATGGGCTGCAAACCCTGCCAGATCTGACGTGCATCTGATTTTGTCTCTAAGCTCAATCAGAATTGTTTTTTTACCATTGAAATAGCCTACCGTAGGTCCTATCTGATCTTTCTGTACAGTTCTGGATCACTAGTCTTGAATGCTACAGACCTAGGCCTCAGCAGACTACAAATCATCTGGTTCATCCATAGCTTTTGGTTTGGGTATGTCCAGTGTGTTCTTACAGTTACACACTCATCCACACACATCTTATTGAAGTTAGTGACAACTGTGGCATAGTCATTCCGACTCGAAGATGAATGCATAAATATTGTCCAGTCCACTGACTCAAAGCACTCCTGTAAATGTCACTGCTTTGACCATACCTTCTTGGTCCTCACCACTGGAGCTGCGGTCTTTAATCTTTGTTTATACAGTGGGAGTAAAAGTACAGCCAGGTGATTGGACTTTCCAAAGTGTCTAGTAGAATGGCACACATTTTTGATGGTTCTATAACAGTGGTCAAGTGTGTTAGCTCCTCTGGTTACACAAGTGACATGGTGGTACTTGTTCTTCAGGGATTCCATTAAACTGGCCTGGTTGAAATCTCAAACATTGATAGGGGAGGCACCAGAGAGCTTAGTTTCTTCAGTGTCTCGCTGGTGGTGCCCTGAGATGGAATATGCACTGCTACAAGGATGGTGGTGAAAAACTTCCTCAGATATTTGACCACTAGATGTTCCAGAATAGGTGTGCTGGACTGAGACAGAACCATCGCATGTGTGCACCATGTTGAATTAATTATAAAGCAGACTCCACCTCATCCAAGTTTAAAAGATATCTAGAATCTCTAAGAAGATTTGGTATTTTCTGTTAAATTTTTCTATGGATGTGCAATGGAGAGCTGGCTGCATCACTGTCAGTTATGGAGACTCCATTGCACAGGATTGCAAGAGGCTACAGTGGGTTATAGACTCAGCCAACTCCACATGGGGACACACCATCAAGGACAAGAGGCAGTATCATCACTAAGGACCCTAACCATCTGGGAGATGTCTTCTCATTATTGCCATTGGGAGGAGGTACAGTGTAGTCGCGAACAATGGGCTACTAAAGAAACAAACGGACGCAGAGAGAGCTGACAGAATGCCTTTACTGATTCAAAATCGCGCGCTTAGCTCTCCACTCCCATGGGCCCCTGCACTCGCGGGGTGGATGTGACGTCAGACTGTCCCCGGAATGTCCGCCCCGAGCGGGTAGTTCCAAACGCACTACCATGTGTCTGCCCTTGCCTCCCGATGGTGGTTCGAGTCCCGCATGTGAGGGCCGCCACACTAACCCCCCCCCAGAAACGCCCATCGGGGGAGTGGAGCCCCTCATCTGTGTGGCTTGCCTGGGTGGCCAGCCTCGCCGGCGCGGTGCGGGTACCCTCACTGGTTGCTCAATGTCCACGTGCGCCGGTTTGAGGCGGTCCACTGTAAAAGTCTCTTTCTGGCCACCCACCTCCACGACACACGTGGTTCCGTTGTGCCGGATCACCTTGAAGGGTCCCTCGTACGGCCGCTGTAGAGGTGACCTGTGCATGCCCCTGCGAATAAAAACATACTCACAGTCTCAGAGGTCTTTAGGCGTGAAAGATGGCGTGGGACCATGCCTGGAGGTTGGGACCGGTGCCAGGGTCCCTACCCTGTCCCGCAGCCTCGTTAGCACCGCTGCTGGAGTTTCTTCCGAACCTCGGGCCTCTGGTATGAACTCGCCTGGGACCGTCAGGGGGGCGCCGTAGACCAATTCCACTGAGGAGGTGTCCAGGTCCTCCTTGGGGGCTGTGCGGATGCCCAGTAGGACTCAGGGAAGCTCATCTATCCAGTTGGGGCCCCTGAGGCACGCCATCAGGGCCGACTTGAGATACCAGTGGAATCACTCTACCAAACCGTTGGACTGGGGATGGTACGTTGTGCTGTGATGCAGCTGGGTGCCCAGGAGCTGCACCAGTGCTGTCCACAAACCAGACGTGAACTGCGCCCCTCTGTCGGAGGTGATGTCCGTTGGAAGGCTGAACCTGGCGATCCAATTTGCCAATGAGCATCCTGGCGCAGGACTCAGTGGACGTGTCCACGAGCGGTACGGCTTCCAGCCATTTGGTGAACCTGTCTACCATGGTAAAGATATACCTGGCACCCCAGGAGACTGGCAGGGGGCCAACAATGTCCACTTGGATGTGCTGGAACGTCCTGTACATCGGCTGGAACTGCTGGAGGGGAGCCTTCACATGTCGCTGGACTTTGGCGGTCTGGCAGCGTACGCAGGTCCTGACCCAGTGTCCAACCTGTTTGCACAAACCGTGCCAGACAAATCTGTCCCCTACCAGCTTGATGGACGCCCGGATGGACGGGTGGGCCAGGTCGTGCAGCGTGTCGAACACCCGGCGTCTCCATGCCGCTGGTACCACAGGTCAGGGTTTGCCGGTAGACATGTCACACAGGAGCTGATCCGCTACTGGGCCGATGGAGACGTCCTCTAACTGGAGCCCCGAAACGGCGGTGCGGTAAGCCGGGATTTCGGTGTCCGACCATTGTCCTTCCGCCAGTGCTGCGTAGTCTATTCCTGAGGACGATATGCCTACTGAGTGGAGGCAAGGGCGAGATAGTGTATCTGCAGTGTCATTGTTCTTCCCTGTGATGTGTTAGATGTCCGTGGTGAATTCTGAAATAAAGGCACCTCTGCTGCCGAGCCGACCGTGGGTCCAATACTTTGGGCAGTACGAAGGTGAGGGGCTTATGGTCCGTATACACGGTGAACTCCCTTCCCTCGAGGAAGTACCAGAAATGCCAGACAGCCAGGTAGAGCGCTAGCAACTCTCTGTCAAAGGCGCTGTACTTCACCTCTGGTGGCCGTAGGTGCCGGCTGAAGAAAGCGAGTGGTCGCCACTGGTCCTCGACAAGCGGCTCCAGGACTCCGCCGACTTCCGTGTCGGAAGCGACGACTGTGAGTGCCGTGGGTACATCGACTCTCGGGTGCACTAGGAGGGCCGCCTTTGCCAGCGCCTCCTTGGTCTGCTCGAACACCTCCGTGGACTCCGCCTCCCATGCCACTCCTTTGGCCTTGCCGGCCATCTGGCTGAACAAGGGTCTCATGATGCGTGCCGCCACCGGCACGAACCGATGATAAAAGTTGACCATCCCTACGAACTCCTGCAGGCCCTTGACCATGCTGGGCTTGGGAAACGGGCGGATGGCCTGGACCTTGTCCGGTAGGGGAACTGCGCCATATCGGTTGACTCTGTAGCCCAAGAAGTCGATCTCCGTCAGCCCGAACTGGCACCTCGCCGGATTGATTGCCAGACCGTGGTCGCTCAGGCGTTGGCAGAGCTGGCACAAATTTGCCACGTGCTCTTGGTGCGAACTACTGGTCATCAGGATATCATCCAAGTAAATGAAAATGAAATCCAGGCCGTGTCCCACCGAGTCCATGAGCCTTTGGAAAGTTTGGGCAGCATTCTTAAGACCGAAAGGCATCCTCAGGAATTCGAACAAGCTGAACGGGGTGATGAGGGCTGTCTTAGGCACGTCGTCGGGGTCACCAATGTAGTCACGCGCAACGCGCTACTAAAGAAACACACGGAGGCAGAGAGGGCTGAACTCAGAATGCCTTTATTGATTCTGTGACGTCAGACTGTCCCCGGAAGGTCTGTCCCAAGCGGGTAGTTCCAAACGCGCTACCACGTGTCTGCCTGCAGCTCCTGATGGTGGCTCGAGTCCCGCTTGTGCGGGCCGCCACAACAGGAGACTGAAGGCCAGCTTCTGCCCCTCTTTCCTCAGGTTTTTGAATGGTCCATGAACTCATTAGCCCTACTTCATTATTCTGTTTTGAACTATTTATTCATTTTTGTGGTTTATAGATTTTACATCTTTCATTTCACTGCTGTGGCAAAACAACAACAAATTTCACATCACGTGTCTGTGATAATAAATCTAATTCTGAATCTTTAATCTCGTGCTTAAACCCTCTTACAATGTTAACCAATATACCTAGTTACTTGCTGTAACAATCAGTGATACATGTACAATGATATTCATCTTCATATTGGTATCAAAATATTTCAGTTTCTCAGTTTAGACAAAAATTCTCCACTTTTCTGTTCTTTAAACCAATGTGGATGACCTTGTGTTTTTCCACATTATATATCTTGTCCATTCTGTAAACTACCTCACGAACTTTGTATTAGCAAATTTGTATGTATTCTATCTGGTCCCAAAGTCCAAATCAACAGGAATTATAAAAAAGCTGGACAAAACACTAATCCAAAAATTTATTCTTACCGTCTTAATTTTTGCCTTTGCCGGAAAATTAGCCCCTCCCATAATCTAATTTTGTTTAACAATATCTTGTGCAACACTTAATTGAAGACTTTTAAAAAATCCAAATACATCCAATCCACTGATCCCCTTTGTCTATTCTTGTAGCTGCAGCTTTGAAAAAGTTTAACATATAACTTAAATATAATTTTCCTTTCATAAGTCTATTTTGATACTTATCACATTATTATTTTCTATGTGATTCCAGCACTTTCTCTAATAAGAGCTTAGAAATTTGATTTCATATTCTTCTTAGTATACATTTACTCTAAGGTCAAGTCAGCTCACCAACAAAGCTACTGAACTGGATGTTTTTGTCTTAAGAACACATAATGATTAAATAAATCCTTTAAAATATGTTTAAACTTAACTTGCCTATTTTAGACACACACACACACACACACACACACACACACACACACACACACACACACACACACTCTCACTCTCTGCCTGGAGTCACAGAGGAAACAGTATTCGTACATGGGAAATAATCAAAATGACCTTTCTTTGACAACCTTGAGCTATCAAAGCAAAATGTCAAACTGATGGTGGGGGCGGAGGGGTTGGTGGGAGTGATGGGGGGAGGGTTAATCATTATGGGAATTTTGAGGAAAATAGGAGTGACCCAGGAGGTACAGCATGTGTGCCTTGCTGTAGAGGAGAGAATAATGAGGACTAGTAACTTGTAAGTAGGGGTGTGGACTATGCCAATGTGGCAACAGGGAACCCCAGACATAAACAGAGAAAAGGAATAAAGCAGTGATGATACCTAAGTTTCAGGAACTTCACTAAGTATGTTATAGCATGTACCTATTGTTGCAATAAAAAAATTGGATTTACTATTAAACCTGTGGATAATCATTTTATTTTGTAATCACAGCCTAGTCTGTTATTTAATTAAGTTTTCCTGTTGCTACTATTCTGTTATGAAAATATAGCTTTACTGGTAGCCTCGTCAACTGAGAAGGTAAAAGCTGTACCAAATTCATGCATTCATGGTCAGTCAGATGAGCTTTGGCTGATCTCCTGGTGCACCCCAGCTTTTCAAATAAGTTGTCCATTATTTTGAACACCAGCTCCATGTGATCCTACAGGCCTCCTAGGGAGAACAGCATCCCCGAGCATGGTGAGTGCCAATCATGCCCGATGGCTATCAGTAGTCTTTACTGCCCTCAGGTCACACAGATCAAAGGGTCTATGAACTGCAGTTATCAGACATCAGACTGGCAAGTACGATGTTGTGGGAATAACTGAGACATGGCTTCAAGCGTACAGGGCCTGGGAAATGAATATTCAATGATATACATCTTATCGAAAGGACAGACTGACTGGCAGAGGGGGTGGGGTGGCTCTGTTGGTGAGGAATGATATTCAGTCCCTTGCGAGGGGGAACATAGAATCTGGGGATGTAGAGTCAGTATGGATAGAACTGAGAAATTCTAAGGGTAGAAAGACCCTAATGGGAATTATCTACAAGCCCCCAAACAGCAGTCTGGATGTAGGGTGTAAGTTGAATGAAGAGTTAAAATTGGCATGTCGCAAAGGTAATGATATAGTTGTCATGGGGGATTTCAACATTAAGGTAGACTGGGAGAATCAGAATGGTACTGGACCCCAAGAAAGGGAGTTTGTGGAGTGCCTCCAAGATGGATTCTTAGATAGATTCTTGTACTGGAGCCTACCAGGGAGAAGACAATTCTAGATTTAGTGTTGTGCAATGAACCGGATTTGATCAGGGACCTCGAGGTAAAGGAACCATTAGGAGATAGTGACCATAATATGATATGTTTTAACCAACAATTTGAGAAGGAGAAGGGAAAATCGGATGTGTCAGTATTACAGTTGAACAAAGGGAACTATGGAGCTATGAGGGAGGAGATGGCCAAAGTTCAATGGAACAATACCCTAGCAGGGAAGACAGTGGAACAAAAATGGCAGGTATTTCTGGGAATAATGCAGAAGGTGCAGGATCAGTTTGTTCCAAAGAGGAAGAAAGATCCTAAGGGGAGTAAGGGGGGGCCGTGGCTGACGAGGGAAGTAAAGGGCAGTATAAAAATAAAAGAGAAGTATAACATAGCAAAGATGAGCGGGAAACCGGAGGACTGGGAAGCTTTTAAAGAGCAAAAGAAGATAACAAAAAAGACAATACGCCAAGAAAAAATGAGATACGAAGGTAAACTAGCCAAGAATATAAAGAAGGATAGTAAAAGCTTCTTTAGGTATGTGAATAGCAAAAAAAGAGTTAAGACCAAAATTGGGCCATTGAAGACAGAAACGGGTGAATTTATTATGGGGAACAAGGAAATGACAGATGAGTTGAATATGTACTTTGGATCTGTCTTCACTAGGGAAGACACAAACAAACTGCCAGATATAATAGTGGCCAAAGGAACTAGGGTAAGATGAACTGAAATAAATTTATATTAGGCAAGAAATGGTGTTGGATAGACTGTTGAGTCTGAAAGCTGATAAGTCCCCAGAACCTGATGGTCTGCATCCCAGGGTACTTAAAGAGATGGCTCTAGAAATCGTGGATGCATTGGTAATCATTTTCCAATGTTCTATAGATTCAGGAACAGTTCCTGCTGATTGGAGGGTGGCTAATGTTGTCCCACTTTTCAAGAAAGGAGGGAGAGAGAAAACAGGGAATTATAGACCGGTTAGCCTGACTTCAGTGGTGGGAAAGATGCTGGAGTCAATTATAAAAGAGGAAATTACGATACATTTGGATAGCAGTAGAAGGATCAGTCCGAGTCAGCATGGATTTATGAAGGGAAAATCATGCTTGACTAATCTTCTGGAGTTTTTTGAGGATGTAACTATGAAAATGGACAAGGGAGAGCCAGTGGATGTAGTGTACCTGGACTTCCAGAAAGCTTTTGATAAAGTCCCACATAGGAGATTAGTGGGCAAAATTAGGGCACATGGTATTGGGGGCAGAGTACTGACATGGATTGAAAATTGACTAGCTGACAGGAAACAAAGAGTAATGATTAATGGGTCCCTTTCGGAATGGCAGGCTGTGACCAGTGGGGTACCGCAAGGTTCGGTGCTGGGACCACAGCTGTTTACAATATACATTAATGATTTAGATGAAGGGATTAAAAGTAACATTAGCAAATTTGCTGATGACACAAAGCTGGGTGGCAGTGTGAAAAGTCAGGAGGATGTTATGAGAATGCAGGGTGACTTGGACAGGTTGGGTGAGTGGGCAAATGTATGACAGATGCAGTTTAATGTGGATAAATGTGAGGTTATCCACTTTGGTGGCAAGAACAGGAAGGCAGATTACTATCTAAATGGAGTTAAGTTAGGAAAAGGGGAAGTACAACAAGATCTAGGTGTTCTTGTACATCAGTCAATGAAAACAAGCCTGCAGGTACAGCAGGCAGTGAAGAAAGCTAATGGCATGCTGGCTTTTATAACAAGAGGAATTGAGTATAGGAGTAAAGAGGTCCTTCTGCAGCTGTACAGGGCCCTGGTGAGACCACACCTGGAGTATTGTGTGCAGTTCTGGTCTCCAAATTTGAGGAAGGACATTCTTGCTATTGAGGGAGTGCAGCGTAGGTTCACAAGGTTAATTCCCTGAATGGCGGGACTGTCATATGTTGAAAGATTGGAGCAACTGGGCTTGTATACACTGGAATTTAGGAAGATGAGAGGGGATCTGATTGAAACATATAAGATTATTAAGGGATTGGACACGCTGGAGGCAGGAAGCATGTTCCCGCTGATGGGTGAGTCCAGACCTAGAGGCCACAGTTTAAGAATAAGGGGTAGGCCATTTAGAACAGAGATGCGGAAGAAGTTTTTCACCCAGAAAGTGGTGGATATGTGGAATGCTCCGCCCCAGAAGGCAGTGGAGACCCAAATCTCTGGATGCATTCAAGAGAGAGTTAGATAGAGCTCTTATAGATAGCGGGGTCAAGGGATATGGGGAGAGGGCAGGAACGGGGTACTGATTGTGTATGATCAGCCATGATCACAGTGAATGGCGGTGCTGGCTAGTAGGGCCGAATGGCCTACTCCTGCACCTACTGTCTATTGTCTATTGTCTACCTAAAGGGCTGCCAGCAACAAAGATTTACTACAGTAAAAGTATCCCGGGGGAAGATATAAATCACATGATCCATTAATTTCAGTGCAATGGACTTTTTGTTGAACTGTCCATTAATTGCATCCTCTTGATCTAGTTTCCACCATTGAGTAAATAAACTACACACTAATTATATCAATACCTGTAAATAAACAATGGGGAAATGGTGAATTGTGACAGAAAGTAGCTGGTCCAGTCCCCTGACTGTGAGGACTCTCTACAAGTGTGATGAAACATGCCCCACCATGTGTTCTATATTATTAATGTATAAAAATGGACACAGACAAATTTTGTCTAATCCAGCTTCTAGGATGAAGAATTTACAATGTTTAATTTGTGCAGTTAAAAAAAGAGTGAATATCTTAGCTGGACACGAGGAAATCTGCAGATGCTGGAAATTCAAACAACACACACAAAATGCTGGTGGAACACAGCAGGCCAGGCAGTATCTATAGGGAGAAGCACTGTCGACGTTTCGGGCCGAGACCCTTCGTCAGGACTAACTGAAGGGAAAGATACTAAGAGATTTGAAAGTAGTGGGGGGAAGGGGAAATGCGAAATGATAGGAGAAGACCGGAGGGGGTGGGATGAAGCTAAGAGCTGGAAAGGTGATTGACGAAAGTGATACAGAGCTGGAGAAGGGAAAGGATCATGGGACAGGAGGCCTCAGGAGAAAGGAAGGGGGAGGGGGGAGCACCAGAGGGAGATGGAGAACAGGCAGAGTGATGGGCAGAGAGAGAGAAAAAATGAACAACTAAATATGTCAGGGATGGGATAAGAAGGGGAGGAGGGACATTAACGGAATTAGAGAAGTCAATGTTCAAGCCATCAGTTTGGAGGCTATCCAAATAGTATATAAGGTGTTGTTCCTCCAACCCGAGTGTGGCTTCATCTTGACAGTAGAGGAGGCCATGGATAGACATATCAGAATGGGAATGGGACGTGGAATTAAAATGTGTGGCCACTGGGAGATCCTGCTTTCTCTGGTGGACCGAGCATAGGTGTTCAGCAAAACGGTCTCCCAGTCTGCGTCAAGTCTCACCAATATATAAAAGATCACACCAGGAGCACCGGACGCAGTATACCACACCAGCCGACTCACAGGTGAAGTGTCGCCTCACCTGGAAAGACTGTCTGGGGCCCTGAATGGTGGTGAGGGAGGAAGTGTAAGGGCAGGTGTAGCACTTGTTCCGCTTACAAGGATAAGTGCCAGGAGGGATATCGGTGGGAAGGGATGGGGGGGGACGAGTGAACAAGGGAGTCGCATAGGGAGTGATCCCTGCGGAAAGCAGAAAGAGGGGGGGAGGGAAAGATGTGCTTGGTAGTGGGATCCCGTTGGATGTGGTGGAAGTTACGTAGAATTATACGTTAGACCTGGAGGCTGGTGGGGTGGTAGGTGAGGACATGGGGAACCCTATCCCGAGTGGGGTGGCGGGCGGATGGGGTGAGGGCAGATGTGCGGGAAATGGAAGAGATGTGTTTGAGAGCAGAGTTGATGGTGGAAGAAGGGAAGCCCCTTTGTTTAAAAAAGGAAGACATCTCCTTCATCATGGAATGAAAAGCCTCATCCTGAGAACAGGTGCAGCAGAGACAGAGGAATTGTGAGAAAAGGATAGCACTTTTGCAAGAGACAGGGTGGGAAGTCCAGGTAGCTGTGAGAGTCTGTAGGCTTATAGTAGATAAGCCGTCTCCAGAGATGGAGACAGAAAGATCAAAAAAGGGGAGGGAGGTGTCGGAAATGGACCAGGTAAATTTGAGGGCAGGGTGAAAGTTGGAGGCAAAGTTAATGAAGTCAACAAGCTCAGCATGCGTGCAGGAGGTAGCGCCAATGCAGTTGTCGATGTAGCGAAGGAAAAAAGGGGGACAGATACCCGTATAGGCTTGGAACATGGACTGTTCCACAAAGCCAACAAAAAGGCAGGCATAACTGGGACCCATGCGGGTGCCCATGACTATTCCTTTGGTTTGGAGGAAGCGAGAGGAGCCAAAGGAGACATTATTGAGAGTAAAAACTAATTCCACTAGACGGAGGAGAGTGGTGGTAGAGGGGAATTGGTTAAGTTGGAATCCAAAAAGAAGCGAAGAGCTTTGAGACCGTCCTGGTGGGGGGTGGAGGTATATAGGGACTGGACATCCATGGTGAAAATAAGGCGGTGGGGGTCAGGGAACTTAAAATCATTGAAAAAATTCAAAGCGTGAGAAGTATCACGAACATAGGTTGGAAGAGATTGAACAAAGGGGGATAAAACAGTGTCCAGGTATGCAGAAATGATTTCAGTGGGGCAGGAGCAAGCTGAGACAATGGGTTTACCTGGACAGGCAGGTTTGTGGATCTTGGGTAGGAGGTAGAAATGGGAAGTGCAGGGTGTGGGAACTATGAGGTTGGTGGCAGTGGATGGGAGATCCCCAGAGCTGATAAGGTTGGTGATAGTATAAGAGACAATAGCCTGGTGCTCCTTAATGGGGTCATGATCAAGGGGTAAGTAAGAGAAGGTATCAGAGAGTTGTTGCGGTGCCTCGGTCAGGTAGAGGTCAGTACGCCAGACAATGACAGCTCCCCCCCTATCAGCGGGTTTTATAGTGAGGTTGGGATTGGTGCGGAGGGAGCGGAGAGCAGAGCGTTCGGTAGGAGTGAGGTTGGAATTGGAACAGGGTGTGGTGAACTCGAGACGGTTGATGTCCCGTCGGCATATCTTAGCTGTCCTGATTGTTGATCTTAAAATTTCCCAAAAGAATTCCCAAAACCCAGACTGCGAAAGTCATAGTTTAAGTTCTACTTCAAAGATCTGAGCACAAAATCTAGACTGACATTCTGCCGCTGTTCCTAGTAAATACTAAATCAGAATCAGTATCAGGTTTAATATCACTGGCATCTGTCATAAAATTTATTGTTTTGCAGCAGCAGTACAATGCAATGCATAATCATGATATAAAAGAGTCTGAATTACAATGAAATGTACATATTAAAAAAATTAAATAAGTAAGCAGTAAGCACCAGCTCTTAAAGTATAATCAGGAGCAGTGGGTATTTAGATGCAGCAGGTACTCCAGGTCCAATCAAAGGTGTATTTGTTCATTTTGTATGTCCTTTTTATGATTACAAGTCACTGTTTGATACTAAGAATATCAAATACCACAGGATTATTCCATCAGTCAGTTGCTTGCTAGCGATGGAAACAGACTTACTGGATAGAGTTGTTGTGCTATTGCTGGACTTGTTGTGTACTGTCGGATGCTACATAGTGTGAGTGATTATCCTGGATGTTTTTATTGTGATTACAAGACCCTGTTGGACATTGGTAACATAGAATACTGCTAGTCTGGTTCACTGGTTCATTGGCGAGACTGATAGCCAGGAAGCTGCATTACCTCAGCTCTGGCAAGGACTAGGCCAGGGCTGCAGGGTTGCCTATTGCAGACAATCAGGGGAGGAGACACTGAAGCAGTGTGGAAGAACCTCTATGGGATGCACAGGAATTGATACTTAGGTTGGTGGCTGGCCCTTCGGTGTGGTGCTGCTCTCCAGTGTTGGCTCATTGGAAGAACAATTTACCCTCAATTTGACAGTAATACCACTCAGGCATTTGGGCTTTATTATTATGCTTTTTCTTTGTGACTGTATCACAGCCATATGTACTCTTTTTGAAAATGTAACTATATGTGCTATTTATAAGTAAAAGGCATTCTGCAGATGCTGCTTGGAAAGTTCAGGGTGTCAGGGACAGGCCGGTTCATTCGTTGCTCTGCAAGGTTAACTCGTCTCTGTGCTAAACTGAGGCTGTGGCCTGCAATTAATGGGCTGCTGGATCAGCTGCAGTAATGACTGCTTTTGTGGCTGTGAACTTCAGTTCAGAATGTTATTTGCTTACTTTTATTGTTTGTATGTTTTGTTTTTTTTTCTGCACATTGGGTATTTGCCAGATTTCCTTATGTAATGGGTTCCATTGCGTTTCTTTGTTTTGTAGCTACCTGTATGGGGACAAATCTGAAGGGTGTATATTATATACATATTTTGATTATAAATATATTTTGAACTTTGAAAATTTAGAGCAACACACAAAATATGATGAAGGAACTCAACAGGTCAGACAGCATCTATGGAAATGAATAAACAGTTGATGACTTGGGCTGAGACACTCACCCACCTTTTTTATTCTGGTGTCTTCCCCCTTCCTTTCCGTACTGAAGAAAGGTGTCAGCCCAAAACATTAACTATTTATTTGCAAGTTGAGTGTGTGGTTTGGAAGCAAATGTGATGTTAGCATTCATTTCAAGAGGACTAGAATATAAAAGCAAGGATGTAATGTTGAGACATTATAAAGCTCTGGTGAGGCCTCAGTTGCATGTATTGTGAGCAGTTTTGGGCTGAAACTGGAGAGGGTTCAAAGTAGGTTCACAAAATGATTCCAAGATTGAAAGGCTTGACATATGAAGAGCATTTGATGGCACTGGGCCTGTATTCACTAAAATTCAGAAGGATGAGGTGAGAGGGGGGTACTGCATTGAACCCTATCAAATGGTGAAAGGCCTTGATAGAGTGGATGGGGAGAGGATGTTTCCTATGATGGGGAGTCTAAGACCAGAGAACACAACCTCTGATTGAGAGGCGTCCTTTTAGAATGGAGATAAGGAGGAATTTCTTTAGCCAAAGACTGATGAAGCTATGGAATTATTTTCCACAAACAGAAATGGAGGCTTAGTCTTTATCTATATTTAAGGCAGAGTTTGATAGAGTCTTGATTGGTCAGGGCTTGAATAGATACAAGAAGAAGGCAGGAGATTGGATCAGCCATGATGAAATGGTGAAGCAGACCTAATGGGCCAAATGACCTATTCTGCTCCTGTATCTTATGGTCTTATTCATTTCCACAGATGTGTCTGAACTGCAGAGTTTTTCCTGCATTTTGTGTGTGTGTTGTGCTGCTTGTGCTATGTGCTATGTGCTATGTGCAGGGTGCTGTGTGCTATTAGTAATATGTTTTGTACCTTGGACCCAGAGAAATGCTGTTTCATTTGGATATATTTGTGTATGGTTGAATGATAATTAAAACACAACTTGAACAAGAGAGCAAGAACAAATAGTGAGGTAATGTTCATGAGTTAACTGTCCTTTCAGAAATCTGACGGCAAATGGGAAGATGCTATTTCCTGAACTGTTGTGTCTGTGTGTGCGTCTTCAGGCTGCTATACCTCCTTCTTGATGGTAGCAATGAGAAGAGAGCATGGCCTGGGTAATGGGGGTCCTAAATAATGGATGCCACCTTTTTGTGCTTCGTCTTTTGAAGGTGTCCTCACTGCTGAGGAGGCTAGTGCCTGTGATGTAGACAATAGACAATAGACAGTAGGTGCAGGAGTAGGCCATTCAGCCCTTCTAGCCAGCACCGCCATTCACTGTGATCATGGCTGATCATACACAATCAGTACCCCGTTCCTGCCCTCTCCCCATATCCCTTGACCCCGCTATCTATAAGAGCTCTATCTAACTCTCTCTTGAATGCATCCAGAGACTTGGGTCTCCACTGCCTTCTGGGGCAGAGCATTCCACATATCCACCACTCTCTGGGTGAAAAAGTTTTTCCGCATCTCTGTTCTAAATGGCCTACCCCTTATTCTTAAACTGTGGCCTCTAGTTCTGGACTCACCCATCAGTGGGAACATGCTTCCTGCCTCCAGTGTGTCCAATCCCTTAATAATCTTATTAATAATAATAATAACAACTCAGTAGCTGGCTGAGTTGGCAACTTTCTGTAATTTCTTTCTGATCCCTCAAGACTAATTCAAGGCTCATCTGACATCCTGGGTGACTGTGACAGAACTCACAGCATGATACTGAAGAAGAGCAAGAATATTATCCACATTGCCATGGCTAAAATTCACTTTTCAGCCAACAGCAATAAAAGATATAAAATATCTAATCATTGTCACATTGATGTGTGATGAAAAGGATTTAAAACAAAATAAAGAGGAAGAAATTGGATAATGAGAGTAAATTAGCGGGAATAACAAACAACCAGTAGAAGCTTTTATAAGTAATGCTAAGGTAAACATCGGCCCTTTAGAGGATGATGCTGTTGAATTAATGAGGGGAAATAAGGAAATGGCAAAGATTTTGAACACTTAACTTGCATTTATCTTCACAGGCACTGGTAATTTACATCCTTGAGCTTTTAAAGAAATAGCTTCATAAAAATGGATTCATTTATGAAGTTCTCTAAATTATGAAAAGGACTTGGCATCTTGGAAAAGTGAAAATGTATTATCACTATTCAACAAAGGAGGAAGATAGAAAACAGGAAAACGGAGACCAATTAGCATGACAATGTTATTGGATAATGTTGGAATTCTTCAATAAGAAGTTTTGGCCTTTTTTTTAGCCTTCATCACAATGAGGATGGAGTATAAAAATGGGAAAGATTTTCTCTATCTGTAAATAGTGTTGGTGACAAAATTTCTACAAAACTACCTACTGTTTAGGTTTCCTTACTTAAGGAGGTCACACCTAGAATGGAGACAGTATAGCTGATTGCTTGCATGTAAGTCTGTCCTTTGAGAAAAGCTTTTAGCAGAGTTGTTATTTTTCTCATTGGTTTAGAAGAGTGAGAAGTGGGTTACATAGAGACAAAAAAGGTGGTCCTTGATAAGAAGGTTACTGAGAAGATACTTCCCCTTGTGTGTTAATTTTGAACTGTGGCCAACATTGCAGAATTACAGTTTGTTCATTTTAGATGATGAAGCAGAATTCTTCTTCTCACAGAGCTATGGATGCTGAATCATTGATTACATTCAAGGTTAATATAGTCTCATTTTCAAACTAAAAGAGAATCAAAGGGTATGAAGTACAGGGATGGAATCCATGTTATTAACCCCTGCTCCTATATTGGCTGCAGATTTCCCATATTCTGACTATACTTCAGAAATACTTCATTGCCTTCTGAATATTATATTATTTTGAGAGGCAATTATTCTTTACTCTCTCATGCTGCAATTTATAAAAAAAATCATTAAAATTTGGTGCTCAAGCTGTTTTTTTTAAAACAAAATTTAAAGGGAAAGGATATTATATTTGCATTTATTTCAAATCCAAGAAGAAACTTTTCTGTTTCCCTATGTATGAACATATAAGAGAAATCCTGGGCTTCTAATCTCTCCTAGCAGTAGGAGGACTAACAAAACAATTCTTGTTAAGTAATGTAAGTAACATTAAAACTGACATTCTGTGATGGGAACTGAAACTATGTCTCTATTCTCTAAAAAAATGTATTAAAATGTCTATATGTATTCATGAAAAATATGCTGCAATAAATGTATTTTACAATTGAGTCATTCTTTTTGTTGCATCACACAAATTTTCAGCTTTGGAAGCTGTCTTCTGTTCCATCCTGAATTATGCTCTGTAGCAAAAAAAAGCATGTTGATAAAAAACAAAAAGACATTTTCACTTTATAGTGAAGGCAACGGGGCATGAGTGCCCCTTCTGCGATTTTGAAGTCCTGCCTTACATACAGCTTGTTAGGGTGTATATATCATTAAAACTTGAAGGAACGATCGATGGATGACTTCAAATCAACTGCTGGCAGCACTGAAGTTGCTGACTGCTCATTAGTGGTCACATTTCACTTCAGCGAGGTCGATACTGATGTCATGAAGAAACCATTCTTGCTCCATTTGTCTCTCTTGTTGCAGCAGATCACATGGACTGAGAGAAGGAAGCTGTCTTCCAGACATATTAATGACTGTGGAGCAAAATTGAACCATCATTATCTGCTAAGCATGCCTGACACATAAGAAAGGCTAGCTCGCACAGTTGTCTATCAAAAGTGTTTCAAAAGTGTTGCTTCCTCAGAATTTTTTTTATGATAGACTGCTTGAAGATGAACACAATTTAATTGCATAATGGTGCTGATGCTATGCAATAGTTCAACTAAGTTAAAATTATTTTGTTAATGATTTTCATTTGTACTCAGTGTCTGAGGCTTCTCACTTAAGTGTCCAACAATAAGTCGCCAGCACCTGGTATCTTTTCTCCATGAATACAATGTCCTGGTGAAACCTTCCACCATGTTCATCATTGACAGCACCAAGATTTGCAGGGAAGAAGTTTAAATGGGAATGCAGAAAATGAATATTTAATGACATGTTGCATTTCATGGTTTCATATGCTTGAAGCATGCTTTCAACCAGTTGCATGTAGTTTGGTGCTCTGTAGATGCCAAGAAAAATTACAACAACTTCCTTGAATGCTTTCCATGTGATTTTCTCCAGTCCCAGTAGAAATTCTTCAAATTCCCTGTCATTGATGACCTGTTTGATTTGTGGACCAACAAAAAAGTTTTCCTTAATCTTGGCATCAGTTATTCTGGGGAGCATCTGTTTCAAATATCAAAATCCTTCATAGAAATTTTTTGTGCCTGGTGATAGCAAATTCCATCCTTACGGTCCTGAACCCAATAATTATTACTAAAACCTGTCCTGCCATGTAGCAGCCACACCGCCTAAGCATGCCCAAGCATCTCTGGACAAGATAGGAAACTTTCCAACTTACATTGTAGGCAACATTTTAATTGAATTGAAATAATCAACGTAAGTTTATTTTAAAAATGGTGCACGATAGGGACATTTCATGATGATTTTCATGATCAGTAGCCCAAAACACATAAGATACATAGAAAGGTATACAGGAAGCAGAATCTTTGTTATCTAGTGTTATTGGTGAGATGGCCATGATTGCAAACATTTTGAAGAACGAAGCCTCATAAACTCAATTGTACACATACTTCTTGCATAGATCTCTATCAATAAAGGAAAAAAGAAACAAACATTGCATTATCTTGTCAGAAGGCTTGAAGCAGTTCTTCATATTGAAAACAGCTCTCTTTGTTAATTTTCTGAGAAATTATTGCCATGTAATAGAGCTGGTGTTAAATTCAGCAGGTCAATTCTGATGAAGAATTCTCACCATTAAATGTAAGTAGTCAATCATTTTAGTTAACGGCTGAATGATGAAACAGATGACAACCAATGATCAGGTGCAATTTGCTGATAGACTATACCCTCAGTAAGTTATTCAGTGAAGCCTGAAGGAGACAAATACTTTGATCAGAGGACTGAATTTCAAATAATGCATCAATACATAGTACTATCCTCACTAATTAAAGTTCCTAATGTTTACGTTCAAATATGGTTTCTTCCAGATAAAATTCATTAGTACTATTCTTCCCTAATGATGAAACCCCCCCAAATTGATTTTCAGTCAGCATTTAACTCCACTCAGAATTGTAAGCTCAAGTCCTAATTTCTGTATATTTTAAAAATCATATTTGTAAAATTATTCCATAAACGTCTTACAGCTGGAGTACTTAAATTTGTCAAATTCACATTAATAAATGTGTTTTTTGTTACTTATTAAAGGTTGTTACTCTCATACAGCTAGTAGGTACATGCATATCATAGGTCCTATAATGCAGGGTAGGCTGATAAAATTTCACCCTGCTGTACAGCACCCTATAGTAGAGAAACTTGTTTGTCACATATGTTATATTGACAGATCATGGCCCAGCTACCAGCAGGTTATTCCACTGAGGTACTGCCCCGTCAAATATATCAAACTGCAGAAAATTCAACAGAAAATCCACTGGTGTGTTCTATATTGCCGGGAAAATGCTCCTTTTTCCCTAGTGCCAATTACACATGACTTATGATTTGCATACCATGCAGGCCTTAGTTTATCACTGTGGCCCAATTTTGTGATTCCTTGCACCAATTTAAACCAGCTTGCATTGTTTATAGCCAGACCATCTCTCCAAAAGGGATCGTACTTTTGGCTTAAACCAATTTATTTATTTATTTTAAAGATGTAATTTATTTCAGTAAAATTGACTCAACCTACTACTCTGAAGCACTTATACCATCTACACGATATTGGTTAGAAATCTTAAGTGGGAAGAGACATTCTTCATCCATAACACTGAAGAAACTTCACATTTACTGTAGCAGGGGGAACTGCCTCAACGATTATTGTCCAGTTGATTCACAGCCAGAATCAACTCCTGAATAAGCAAAGACATGGACCTGCTGCAATTTGTCTACTATCATGGATGCAATATCACTGGCTTTTCATTCATCTTTGGACCACCTGGACAGCAGAAATACTCACGTAAGGTTGCTGTTTATTGATTACAGCTCTGCGTTCAACACCATTATCCCCCCATTACAAATCAGCAGGCTCTGAAGTCTGGACTTCTTATCTCCCTCTGTAACTGAATCCAAGATTTCCTCATCGGAAAACCACAGTCAGTACATATCAGAAATAATATCTCCTCCTCACTGACAATTGGCTCTGGTACACCTTGAAGATGTGTGCTACTCTTAAAGGAGAAGCTCAAAGAACACATACCAGTCCTCATGGAGGTGTGAGCAGTTTCAAGTTCCTGGGTGTCAATGTCTTTGAAGATCTATTCTAGGCCAAGCACAGTGATGCAATTATGAAGAAGGCAAAACATCAACAATATTTAATTTGGAACTTGAGGATTTGGTTTGTTACCAAAGACTCTAGCAAATGTCTGCAGGTGTACTGTGGAGAGCAATCTAACTAGCTGCATCACCATCTGGTATGGAGGAACAATCTCCTCACTGGCAATCAACAACAATGCACCTAAAGAATGTGTACATTCTTTACTCTACTCTCCATGACTGTGTGGCTAGGCGCAGCTCAAACACCATCTATAAATACCATAGGTGGGAGTAGGTGAGAGTAGGCTGATGACATAGCTGTTGTTGGCAGAATTTCAAATGGTGATGATGAGGTATATAGGAGTGAGATAGATCTGCTGGTTGAGTCGTGTCACAATAACAATCTTGCACTCAACATCAATAAAGCCAAGGAATTGACTGTGGACTTCAGAAAGAGGAAGTTAAGGGAACACACACTAGTTCTTGTGGATAGGTCAGCAATGGAAAGGGTAATCAATTTCAAGTTCCTGAATGTCAAATTCTCTGAAGGACTCCCCTGGGACCAACACATTGACAGAATTACAAAGAAGAGACATCAGCTATTATGTTTCTTTAGGAGTTTCAGGAGATTTGCTAAGTCATCAAAGACTCTGAAAAATTCCTACAGATGTACCGTGTAGAGCATTCTAAATAGTGGCATCACTGCCTGGTAAAGTTGGGGGTGGGGGGTGTTACTGCACGTGATTGGAAAAAACTGCAGAGTATTACAAAATCAGCCAGCTCCATCATGCGTACTATCCTTCCCAGCATCAAGGACAAAGTTCAAACAATTCCAAGTTCAAAGTAAAACTTATTATCAGAGAACAAATATGTCACCACATACAACCCCGAGATTCTTTTTGCTGCAAACATACGTAATAATTCTATGGAACAGTAACTTTTAAACAGGATAAATGAATAACAAACTGCGCAAATGCAAACATAAATAAATAACAGTAAGTAGAGAGTATGAAATAATGAGATAAGGAGACCTTAAAGTGAGATAAGCGGTTGTGGGAACATCAGAAATAGAATGAATGTATTTATCCCCTTTTGTTCAAGAGCCTGATGGTTGAAGGGTAGTAACTGTTCTCGAACATGGTGGTGTGGGTCCTCAGGCACCTGTACCTTTTAACTTATGGCTGCAGTGAGAACAGGGCATGACCTGGGTGGTGAGGATCTTTGAACATGAATGCTACTTTTCTATGGCAATGTTTCATGTAGATGTACTCAATGGTTTTGAGGGCTTTACCCATCATGTACTGTGCTGAATCCACTATCTTTTGTAGGATTTTTCACTCAAGGGCATTGGTGTTCCCATATCCATCCATAATGCAGCCAGTCAGCACACTTTCCACAACACATCTGTAGAAATTTACCAAGGTTTTCATTGACATGTTGAAACTCTGCAGACTCCTGAAGAAGCTGAGGCATTGTTATTATATTTATATGATGGGTCCAGGACAGGTCCCTTGAGATAGTGACACCCTGAAATTTAAAATTATTGACCCTCTCCACCGCTGATCCTCCAAGGAGAACTGGCTCATGGACCTCTGGTTTTTCTTTCCTGATATCTACAATCAGTTCCTTGGTCTTACTGACATTGAGTGAGAAGCTGTTGTTATTACACCACTCAGCCAAATTTTCAATCTCCCTTCTGTATGCTGATTCATCATCACCTTCGTTACACACCACAAAGTGGTGTCAACAGCAAACCTGTATATGGTGTTGGAGCTGTACTTAGCCACACAGTCATTGGTGTAAAGCAAGTAGAGCAGGGGACTAAGCACAAATCCCTGTGGTGCTCCTGTGCTGATGGAGATTATGGAGAAGATGTGTTTGCCAATCTGAACTGACTGGGATCTGCAAGTGAGGAAATCCAGGATCAAATTACACAAGGGGGTACAGGTTTCCCCCACTATTCAAAGGTAAAGTGTTCCTATGAAATGCTTCAAAAGCAGGAATGTCATAAAGTGAAGAAGCAATTGCCATTTATTTATATGGGAAAACTTTGTGAGCGTTCACAGACCCAAAAAATAACCTATCAAATCATGCCAAATAACACATAAAACCTAAAATAACGGTAACATATAGTAAAAGCAGGAATGATCTGATAAATACACAGCCTATATAAAGTAGGAATACTTATCTGCAATCATTGCAGCACTGTCCACTGTAGCAAAAATCTCACACAAGCGCTCTCAGCAGAAGCATGCTTTCCAGACACCTTTAAGCTATGAAGCTGCCAAATCATACCAAATAACACATAACAACACACTGCCTATATAAAGTAGAAATAATGTACGCCCAGTGTAGTTTCACGTACCGGAATTAGGAAGATAGTGAGCACACTGATGATGGTGTGTTAGGCTGAGTCGTTGAAGGTTGGGATGATGGGAGACTGGGGTGTTATCTCATCGTCATCTGTTTCCATCAGGGCAGGCAGGTCATCTTCTTCTAAGTCTGCCTGCCTCAATGTTGAACATCGAGTTTCGTCGTCTGCTGTGGCTGACATGGAAGACTTGAAAAACAACAGTATGCTTAGCCTCGCACAATTTTCTATCATTCGGTTCTTTGTGAGCACTCAAACCATCCTTCATATATGACCTAAACTTATGTACCCTTTCAAAATTAAAGTCATGCTTTTCTGCAATCATTGCAGCGTTGTCAATCGCTGCTGTGTTCAGCTTCAATTGTTATTCTTTCCTCTTCATCAGCTCTTCATCTGTCAGTTCTTGGTCATGGGATACCAAAACCTCTTCAACATCATCTTCGTCAACTTCCATAAACCCTTAGCCAAACTCCCTATGTCCTTACTTCATTCACCATGATCGAAACGCTTAAGTATGTCTAGTTTTACACTAAGTGTAACACCCTTACGCGCTTTTTTAGGCTTTTCCGATACCTTAGAACTCATTTTGCTAACAGAAGCACAAAATAAATCGACATAAAGCACAGATGCTCACAGGCATATGTTTAAACGATGCTGGCTATATGGCAGTTCCGAGGGAGCTGCCTTTTTTCATAACAGTGAAAACACCTTCTGTTAGCGAAACCAGGTAACTAATGTAGGTCTTTCATAACAGCAAGGTGTCGTAAAGCGAACATTTGAAAAACGTGGGACACCTGTATTACAGCACACGTGAGAGTTTACTGATTAATTTTGAGGGAATGTTGGTATTAAATGCCAAGCTGTGATTGAGAAAGAGCATCCTGATGTATGCACCTTTGCTGTCCAGATTTTCCAAGGTTGTGTGAAGAGCCAATGAGATGGCATCTTTAAATGGTAGTGTCTCTAGAGGGATTCATCATTAAGGGTAACCCCCACCCCATCACCCAGGTCGTGCTCGCTTCTTACTACACCAATCAGAGAGGAGGTACATACGTATTATATATTCCACTGTAATGCTGCCGCAAAACCACACATTGCACAACAAACGTCAGCAATAATAAACATCATTCTGATAGTCTAGGCCAGGACTTTGGACTGTACCAATTTGGAATGCAGTATTCTGGACGGGCTGATTGATAGTCACTGGCAGACACCGGCAGATGGGATCATGGACGTAGCCATCCTGAGGAGAGCCGACATTTTGTGATTGATGGAGCCTATTCTATTTCCCAGATCAGTGCATCAGAAACCCAGTAAACTATGAAATGACAGTTTATTAGAGTGCTGACACCCTCAAAGTTCCACTTAATGCTGACAATGGCTGAATGCACTAGCGTTCTCATAGATCATTTCCTTAAGGTTGTCATAGCCAGGGGAGGTAGTGGGGATAAGCTCCCACTACCTATTAAATGCTCTCAATGGCATGTATCTCAAATAGACTCTGACAACCAAATCCAGCTCCTGATCTTTCTGTGTGGCTTAGCTACTAAGCCTGCTGGAACCGTTTCTACTGACAGGAGAAGGTGTAAAAGCAGGTTATTGCTGTCTTAAAACCAGTCGCTTTGGGCAGATGGCGCTTATTCAGTAAACAATGAAATGACAGTTTATTAGAGTGCTGACACCCTCAAAGTTCCACTTAATGCTGAAAATGGCTGAATGCACTAGTGTTCTCTTAGGTCAGTTCCTTGAGGTTGTCATAGCCAGGGGAGGTAGTGGGGATAAGCTCCCACTACCTATTAAATGCTCTCAATGGTGTGTATCTCAAATAGACTCTGACAACCAAATGCAGCTCCTGGCCTTTACGTGTCACTTAGCTACTAAGCCTGGCAGAGCCATTTCTACTGTCAGGGGAAGGAGCAAAGGTGGCTTGCTGTTGCCCTAAAACCAGTTGCTTTACACAGATGGGACTCATCGGCCATGACTGGCAGCTCATCGAGGAAAAGAAAAGCTCTGATCGCCAATCCCCACTACCTTGCAGCTATACCCACTCATGGGGAAGTCTTCAGGAGTAAACCTGGAGGAAATCTGGAGCTGGAGTCTTGAAGGCAGTCCTGCATTCACAAATTCTGTGACATTGCTGGTGCCAAACAGTATCAGTCTCTGTCTTTCCTTTGGATTCATTAGCTGCTTGGAGAAGGGGAACCTGCTGCATGGGCAACAGCTTGCTCTCCATTTCATACTTCCCTGGCCTGTGTATTGACTTGCATATCTCATAGACAACTAGGATGTAATACCCATGGTTGACCCCTACCAACGGAGATGTCTGATAGATCTGGCATAACTTCCATGCCGAAGGATCATTGTGCAGAGATCTGTACAAAAACCAATAGACATTTCTAATAAAGACCTTGTGTTTCTTGATATTGTTACCAGGCAGGCTAGTTGATGCCCATTAACTAGCAGTTATGTGCTGTTTCCTCAAAGACCTTTGGAGCAGAACTCAAACCCTGCAGGATGCTGGTTTGTCCCAACCTTAGCTTCTTTTCATGGTTCACACCACTTATATCTGGTGATACACATCCAAAGTGCCACTCCTCTGTCTGGAGTTCCGGTAAGTAAGCTGATGGCTGTGAGTGTCAGATTGAGACTTGGGAGTCTTTTCCTAGTGCTGTAGCCTTCTGCTGGCCAGGTAGGAGATGCTGCCAGTTTAAAGAAGAAAGGCAGTAGATAAGGTAATGTTGCAGTGAAGTAAAAGGTGCCTCCTTCTTTTGCCTACTTCACACATCAGAGCGACTGAATAATGAGAGGGAAGCTGAGCAGTACAAGTGTATTTGTGGACACTGTCATCCTAAAAGATCTCCACACCACTCTCTATTAACACTTTGCAGCAGCTCCAACAATGCTTGCATTTTCCCCTCTAAATTAATGTATTCTACACACTTCCAAGTGATGCCTGGCTCCCTGTCCCATGTGAAATGGGTAAAATGTTACATTGCTCCAGGTGACAAAGCTTTTAGTGTGCCTAAGTTGTGAGATATGCTTGTGAATATGAGAGCATATGAGAGTGTGGTGGGTCATATGAACACTTGAGTGAAGAAGTGATTATAGAGACTGTTACATCAGTGATAGTAATGTAAATTGTGAAGAAGCAGTTGAGCTAAGTAAGCAGTAGTTGGGGACTGGATTTGCTTGTAGACTTCACTTACTTTGACCACACATGAGATCACTAAACTTTTGGATTCACTGCATCAATATCCTGAGTGTTTCTCTCTTGACCTAAATAGAAACCTCCTGCATCTGATACTCCCTTAGATCCTGAATAGCTTCCTTGGACTCCAGAGAATTCTTTTTTTTTCCTCCATATCATTTTGTTCATCTGTGCAGAGGCATAACTCACTCTAGCTTCTACAAACCTTTCAATCGACCTCAGTAGTAAGAAGCATTTTAATCAGCTCTAGTTAGCTTTAGCTGTCGGTGCAGACTTCTGAAAATTACAGCTCTTTAATATGCATTAATGTGAGCAAAAGTCTGATTGGAATGGGCTGATTGCTTTAATCATGATAAACAGGCGGGAGCAAGCCTTTTCAGTACCAGAATAACTGGGATTTATTAGTTTCACAGCACAATTCTGGTGTAAATTTTCCAGAACAATTGAAATTCTTCTTCATTAAGATGAAACAAATAAAGAGCAATTGAAGCAGTTCAGCAGAAGCAAACCACTTTGGAAACCATAGCAATAATCTAAGCCAATTCCTTTTACTTACTATGGCCAGCAGGTTAAAACTTTGCCATTTGTGCAACATACACTATAGAAAGTCACATCTGGTAGTTGGCAAGATCATCTGCAGACTTAATTGTTATGTACGTGGCTCTTTCCCAATAGGACTCCAATATTGGGCAAAGGGTACATCAAAATAAGATGGGTGCCAGTTTTTGGTTCATTTAATCCTGTTCCTTCTAAACAACAGAACATGCATTTTCAATAAAATTATATCATGGCAAGGACTCAATGTTGGCTGTTAAGACTCCAAGTTGAAATTCCTAAAAGGTCTGACTGTGGGCAGATTTTCAGTTATAAATTACATTTCAACTACATACCCATCTGAGCCTCAATGAAAGAGTTGGAAAATTGTGCAGAGGTTTTGCATGAGTTGAACATTAAAGGTGGAACTGGCTAACTCATTCAAACTTACCGCATTGCACTGATCTTGCTATATGATACCATTGGCTAGCCCCATTTGTAAAATTTCTTTGTGTGTGACATTTCTCCTATAGTTGATTTGAGTAGTTAAACGTGGTTGTAGACAGTGTTAATTGGCTCAGTGTCTATATCTGAACTCAGTTTTAACGATTAGTCCAACCACCCTCCTTTATTATAGTTGAATAAAACTCACAAACTAAGCTAAACTTGTTGAGACTGTCATGCTCAGCTCCTCACTCCATTTGTGAGTGTCAACATGGGGGATCAATTCCCCAGGATGGCAGAATTTACCACACTAATTGCAAATGTCTTAAAAAAGACAATAATAGGTTGTAAGCAAAATCTGATCTTCCCTTTCACCATGTTGCTTGAAACAAATAAGTGTAGCAGGCAAATAGATGGTATAGTCAAATTTGTTAAAGAAATTCAGAATTATTCAGTTGTTTTATAAGATTTCCTGTTATTGAATACCAGTTGATATTCTCATAGGTGTGTTACTTCTAATCATTTGAGTTGTCAACTTGTCCATTTAAATGACTTCACTTCAAAGTTCAAAGTAAATTTATTATCAAAGTATATATATAGGTCACCATATGAAACCTTGAGATTCACTTTCTTATGGGCATTCACAGAAAGTATAAAGAAACACAACAGAATCAGTGAAAAACCATACATCAAGACAGACCAACAATCAATGTGCAAAAGACTGTACAAATACAAATAGAAAATAGAAACAAAATAATAATAATAATAATAATAATAATAATAAAGCAATAAATATTGAGAAGATGAGATGAAGAGTCCTTGAAAGTGAGTCCATGCATTGTAGGATCAGTTCAGTGTTGGGCGAGTAAAGTTGAGTGAAGTTATACCCTCAGATTCAAGAGCCTAATGTTTGAACCTGGTAGTGTGGCTCCTGAACCTCTTTCCTGATGGCAGCAGTGAGAAGAGAGTGTGGCCTGGATGGTGAGGGTCCTTAATGACAGACACTGCTTTCCTGAAACAATGCTCCATGTAGATGTGCTCAGTGGAGAGGAATACTATACCCACGATAGACTTGGCTATATTCAATATTTTTGTAGGCTTTTCCATTCAAGGGCATTGGTGTTTCCATACCAGACCATGATGCAGCCAGTCACCACACATCTGTAGAAGTCTGTCAAAGTTTTAGATGTCATGCCAAGTCTTCACAAACTTCTAAAAAAGTAGCAGCACTGCCATACTTTCTTTGTAATGGCACTTACATGGTAGACACAAGGACAGAGCCTCTGAAATGATACTGACAAAGAATTTGAGTTTGCTGACCCTCTCAATCTGCTGATGAGGACTGGCTCATAGATCTCCTGTTTATTCCTCCTGTAGTCAATAATCAGTTCTTTGGTTTTGCTGGCATTGAGTGAGAGGTTGTTATTGTGGCACCATTCAGCCAGAATTTTAGTCTCCCTCCTATATGCTGATTCATTACAACCTTTGATTCGACCAAAGGCACTGGTGTTGTCAGCAAAATCCTATATGGCATTGGGGCTGTGCTAAGCCACATAGTCATAATTATAAAGCCAATAGAGCAGGAAGCTAAGCCACAGCCTTTTAATGCACCAGTGCTGATGGTAATTGTGGAGAAATGTTGTTGCCAGTTGCAAATAACTGAGGTCTGCAAGTGAGGAAATCGAAGATCTAGTTGCACAAGGTGGTATTGAGGCCTAGCTCCTGGAACTTACTGAATAGTTTTGAGTGAGCTGTAGTCAATGAAGATCATCCTGATGTATGCATCTTCACTGTCCAGATGTTCTGGGGTTCAGTGGAGAGCTGCTGTTGATATGTTTCATCACCAATTTCTCAAAGCACTGGATGTAAGTGTTATGGGATGATAGTCATTAAGGCACGTTACAACATTATTCTTGGGTACCAGTATAGTTGAAGCCTGCAGTTATAATTGTATAATTGAAGCAAGTGGGCACCTCGGACTGCCAAAGTGAGGGGTTAAATACATCAGCAAACACTCCAACAGTTGATTAGTACAGCTCTTCAGTAATCAGTAATCAAGTACCAAGTCTGGGCCTGATACTTTCTGTGGGTTCACTCTCCTGAAGAATGCTCTCATGTCGGCCTCAGAGATTGAAATCACAGGGACATGGTTTCCGGTGACATCATCGTCGAGAATGGCAGCTTAAGTCACTAGCGCCTCCGGAAAAATGTGTATTAAGCCCCATTAACCCATCAAATATAATATTTTTCAAAAAATATTTGAACTGAAAAGAGGGGCAGGAATGGGGAAAAGGACCAGAAATTTAAAAAGCGACACTGCGGAGCCTGTGTCCGAGAGGAGTGCAGCGAGCGGCTCTCCTACCTGACTGCGTGCTAGCGAGGCAGCCGCCGGGCCTCGTTCAGACGAAGCGGTGAATGTCTTTGAAATCCTGAAAGAAATCATGGAGGTCCAGAAAGATATAAAGCAGCAGCTCTGTGATATTAAGGCAGAGCTCGGCAGCGTTAATCAAAAAATAGCGGTGGCAAGACTCAAATTGAGAAGGTGGAAGATCGCGTCCAAAACGTGGAACGGATACTGAGCAAGACAATAAAAATCATATATCACCAAGAAGGTAAACTGCTTGATCTGGAGGGAAGATCGCGTGGGAAAAATATAAGAATCTACAATTTTCCCGAAGGAGTGGAGGGCTCGTCCATGACGGAGTTTGTTGGAAAGTTACTGCAGGACGTGCTGGAGCTTCCCCCGGCTATGGAGCTGGAAATCAAGAGAACGCACCGCACGTTAGTCCCGAAACCTACCCAGGGTAGAAACCACGCTCAATAATAATAAAATTCCTTTGGTACAGCACCAAGGCGAAGATTCTACGAAGGGCCTGGGGTAAGAAGAGAGTGATTTACAATGATAAATTAATATATTTCAACCAAGATTAACACCCCCCCCCCCCCCGCGGTCCTCCAGATACACAAAGAATACTTTGAAGTAAAGCCACTACTAAAGCAAAATAAGATTAGATTTCAAACTCCGTACCCTGCTAAACTTCGAGTGTTTTATGACAATGGGACGCGGTTGTACCAGACAGTGGAAGAGGCGACTACAGACATGAAGGCCAGAGGGTTGCCCGTCAGCATGACCAAAATGAGGGAAAGCCTGGCTGAGGAATTATCCCGCTCTGCTTGGGAAATAGTGCGAGAATTGAGAAGGCAGGAGACAGGAGGAGGCCGAGAGAAAAATATCAGGAAGGGACCGGGAGTTTCTCAAAGACAGTCCTCACCCCCTTCAGAAGAGCAGTAATACATTCAGTAATAGATTTGTTCACTGAATTTTATGAATACTGCAATGGGGGCCCTCAACTCACAAGTAGGAGGGGTTATCCCCCACAGCTAGACATTTCCTCTAGCTCAACACAGGGTCATCTACTAGAGACCTCAGCCTTGGAATCTCACATTCATTGCATTTTTGTTATTATTTGCATTTCTTGGTTCTTATTTGTTCAGGGAGTAGATTGATTAAGTTTTATTCTAATTTCAATGATACATTGACAGATAAATACAGATGGCTAAGGACAAAGTAAAATTCATTTCTTTTAATGTCAATGGGCTATTAAATCCAATCAAACTTAAGAGAATTTTATCCAAAATGAAAAAAGAACAAGCCCATGTAGTATATTTACAGGAAACTCATTTAAGTGATAATGAGCATAAAAAAACTAAAGAGAATGGACTTCACTAATCTGATTTTCTCCTCATATAAATCAGGACATAGGAGAGGAGCTGCTATTCTTAACTCAAGTAAGCCAAATTTTGAAAAAGTATTCAAAATGGGAGATAAAGAGGGCAGATATATTCTGGTAAGGGGGAATATAGACAGCAATTCAATTACTCTATTGAATATATATGCACCCCCGGGAAGTGATATTGGTTTCTTTCAGAAAATTACTGATATTATGGTAATGGAAACAGAAGGTCTCCTGATATGTGGGGGAGACTTAAATTTACAATTACAACCAAACTTAGACTCTTCCAATAGAAAAACCTATGAAACAAAATCTTTACATAAGAAAGTTAATACACTTTTTGAGGATGTTGGGTTAATTGATATATGGACGGACCTTTTCCCTGACAGAAGGGATTACACTCATTATTCTGCTCCACATTCTGTATATACAAGAATAGACTATTTCATAACATTTGGAAAAGACAAAGACAAAATAAACACCTGTGGAATTGGGACAATAGATGTAAGTGACCATGCACCTATATATTTCTCTGTTGATTATGACCTACAACCAAAGAATAGTATTTGGAAACTAAATTCAAGTCTACTCAATGATCCGTACTTTAAGGAACAAATTAAAAAAGAAATTGGTCTCTACTTAGAATTTAATGATAATGGAGTGGTTTCACCTCCCATTTTATGGGATACTCTGAAGGTGGTCTTAAGAGGGAAAATTATAGTGATATCTTCATATAAGAAAAAAATAAGGAATAAAACATTAGAGGAATTACAAAATAGGCTGAAGGAACTAGAGCAAAAACACAAATTGAATTTGGCACAGGACACATTAGGGGAAATCAAAAGAATTAGGAATGAAATAAATAATTTGGCTACGCAAGAAATCAGGAAAAACTTAATGTTTCTGAAACAGAGACATTATGAAAGTGGATCGAAATCTATGAAAATACTGGTGTGGAAACTGAAAAAAAAAATAGCAGAAAATACAATTCATAGAATTAGGGACCCAAGAATGAAAATGATAAAAAATAAGCTAAGTGAAATTCAAGAAGCTTTTGAAGTGTTTTACAAAACTCTGTATTACAACGTTCCAGGGGGAAGCATAACCCAAATTGACACCTTCTTGAATTCTCTAGAGCAGGGGTGTCAAACTAATTTTAGGTCACGGGCCAGATTGAGCAAAATGCAGTTTCATGCGGGCCGGATCAGTCGGACGCGTGCGAACGCAGCTTTCGTTGCCTCCGTTTTTTCAGCCTGCTCTCATGTGTCTCAGTCTCTGCTATAACTACAAAGTATTTCACTTTACAAATTCCGTTTCTTATGAAGAAGACTGCCAAATAAACACTAAAAACCCTGAAAACCTGGTACCTGAATAAACTCAGCATTAGCTATATCATACGCCATAGGCGCTTCGATTACTGGGGCCAGCTTTAATAGTAATTAGATATTATCTTGCAGGCCAAAGATAATTCCACCGTGGGCCGGATTTGGCCCACGTGCCTTGAGTTTGACATATATGCTCTAGAGTTACCCACTTTAAGCGAAGAACAAAATAGAAGGATGACTGCTGATATAACTGAAGTTGAATTAAAAGCTGCAATTAATAGGCTTAAATTAAGCAAGTCACCAGGATCAGATGGGTATATGGCAGAGTGGTACAAAGAATTTTAAAATGAGTTAATTCCTGTTTTACTCCCCACACTGAACTGGGCTCTAAAAAAGGCACAAATGCCACCCAGTTGGAAGGAAGCGATAATCTCAGCTATACCGAAAGAAGGCAAGGATAAAATGGAATGCGGGTCATTTAGACCAATATCTGTTCCTAATGTAGATTATAGGTTATTTACCTCCATCATGGCCAAACGATTAGAGGAGTTTCTACCCATACTAATACGTAACGATCAGACAGGTTTTATACGACAACGCCAGACACAAGACAAGATATGAAGGACACTCCACATTATGGATCATATACAAAAAAATAAAATCAAAGCAATAGTGATAAGCGTGGATGCTGAAAAAGCATTTGATTCAATTAACTGGAAATTTCTTTACAGAGTTTTACATAGATTTGGTTTCCAAGACACAATTATTAAAATTATACAGACATTATATGACAATCCTACTGCTAGGATTAAAATCAATGGATATTTATCAAATAGTCTTACCCTAGAAAGGGTCACGAGTCAGGGTTGTGCATGGTCACCACTACTCTTCGCGTTATATCTGGAACCATGAGCTCAATACATCAGACAAAATGAAGATATCAGGGGAATTACTATTAAAGGGACAGAGTATAAATTAGCATGTTATGCAGATGACATCTTGATCTATCTAGGGCAACCAACATACTCTTTGCCTAAATTGATGCAATCCTTTGAACAATATGGTCAATTATCAGGATACAAGATCAACATAGATAAAACCCAATTACTTTCATATTACTATAGCCCACCAAGAGAAATTGAAAGTCGATACCCCTGGGCATTGCACACAGAGTCTTTCAAATATTTGGGCATCATTATACCAAAAGATTTGACAAAATTATCAGAATGTAATTATCAGCCTTTATATAACAAAATTAAGGAAGATGTGGCAAGATGGCACCTGATTCCTTTTCTCAATCTCAGTTCAAGGATTGAGTCTATTAAAATGAATGTACTGCCCAGACTATTATATCTCTTTCAGACCCGACCAATAGAGATTAATCAAAATCCATTTAATGAATGGAACATGATGCTATCAAGGCAGGGTAAAAGGCCTAGAGTTCGTCTCAAATCTTTGCAATTAGCAAAGGAAAAGGGGGGATGGGGCCTACCTTCTCTTAGAGATTATTATTTTGCAGCACAGTTGAGAGCTGTGATATGTTGGTGCAACCCATCATATGACGCTCAATGGAAAAACATTGAGGAGCGGGTACTTCCCATCTCCATACAAGCAATTTTGGCTGATAACAACCTGCAAAGGTACATTAATACTATTGATAACCCATGGGTGAAATTGACTCTTCAAGTATGGAAAACTACTATAAAAGAATATAATCTAGAGCAGTGGTTCCCAACCTTTTTTTGGCCATGCCCCACCTAATCACCTCTAAAATCCTGATGCCCCCTGTGGTGATATATAATTTTTATTATTCAAAAAGTGAACTCCTATTCACCTGGAGGAAGCCTAAAAGACCATTAACTTGGTTTAAACAAGCTTCCAAAGAACATGGCATTCATGAAAGAGAAAAATAAAAGAACCAAAGGACTGTTAAAGTTCTGAGGAAGAAATTACTAAGAAATTGTAAAAAAAGAACATTAAGTGATATTAAAATAATAATAATAATAAATAAATAAAACAATGCCGATTCGTTTCTACAGCATACAAAGACAGATACACCGTTTAAAAGAGATGACGCAATGTACACACCTTCACACCACCAAGAACCGAAAGCTACTGCAAAAAGCAGCATTGGCGCGACCTCGTACGAGTTTCTTACGCGTTTGGACTTGTTCATTCGTTCCGTCCTACATCAGTCAATTCATTAATTTAATTATAAAAGCCATTTGATGGTTGTAATGATGGTGATACACTATATATACAGTACATACACAATTACACATGTACATACACACAAGTATTTTTATGTATGCATACTGTATATACACATATGTATTAACTCGCACACACACTCATACTCACACAGACTTACTAGAAAAAATTCACTGTTAATAAATCATTCTCAAATTGCCCCCCTTAAAAATCAAATTACCCCCCTGTGGGGTGTACGCCCCACGTTGGGAACCACTGATTTAGAGGGAGATATTGCAATTCTTAAATGGTGTACATATGACTCTGATTTTACACCAAATAAATTGGATGCTAGATTTAAGGACTGGACAGCTAAAGGAATAACATTTCTTTGCAACATAATGAAAGAAGGAACACTGTTCAGTTTTGAAATGCTTAAAGAGAAACACCTATCAGAAAAACAAGATTTTTATCGGTATTTACAAATGTGACAATATGTTACTAAGACACTTAAAAATGTAACCAAGGCAAATACATGCTTGATAGAGCTCTTTAGAAAAGCATATAATTCAGATAATGGTAGTTGAATCATTTCAAGCATGTATAAGGGGATGTCAAATCGTAAAACACATTCGACTTCATACATTAAAACAAAATGGGAGAAGGAAGGAGGGGTAATTATATCTGAGGAAGAATGGACAACAATATGGAGGTATCAATGGAAGTGTACCAGTTCACAGAAATGGAGGGAGTTTGGATGGAAAAACTTGATAAGATATTTTATTACACCCTCTCAGAAATCCCATTATGATAGTAACCTCCCTGTTTGCTGGAGAAATTGTGGAAATCAAAATGAAAATCATTATCATATTGTTTGATAATCAATTGTTTGATAACCCTGTTATCAAAGACTATTGGAGGGGGATACACAATACCCTACAAGACATCTTTAAATGTGAAATGCCCTTAGAGAGTAAGGCCATATATTTTGGATATATACCTCAAAAATGGTTGAAAAGAGATAAATATTTAATGAATATACTGTTGGTGGCTGGTAAAAAGACTCTTATTAGGAAATGGTTATCACAGGAGAGCCCAACTTTAAACGTATGGATAGAAATTACAACGGACATTTACAAAATGGAGAAGATAACAGCATCTGTTAATCATAAGCTGGAACAATTTGATTCATACTGGGAAAAAATGGTTTAACTACATAATGCCTCATAGGCCTGATTTTATTCTCACAAATCAATGAATCTGTTGTGAAAAAAAAATCACTCCCTACTTGTACATAGTTCTTTCCTTTTGCTTGTTTTTTCTTTCCACTCTTTTCTATAAGTGTATACCTCAGATAAGTACTTTGTGGAGATTTGTGATATATATGATTTTATGATATATATGTACAATGTCTGAAATACATCTTATGGAAATGTTTGTTTGATGATGAACTTCAATAAAAAAATAAATTACAAAAATAAATCACAGGGACATTGGGACCATGAGAGTTTGTGAAAGTGCTTCCATGTTTTGTCAGTCAGAGCAAGCATTATACTCATCTGGGAGTGAAACCTTGTTGTCACGCATGCTGCTTATATTTACTTATTTATTTAATTAATTTAGAGATACAGCATGTAGCAGGCTGTTCCAGCCCTTTGAGCTATGCTGCCTAGCACCCCATTGATTTAACCCTAGTCTAAACATGAGACAAATCACAGTGATCTAACCGGTATGTCTTTGGACTGTGGGAGCAAACCGGAGCACCTGGAGGAAACCCGTGTGCACACAGTTGGTTTCATTTTGTGGGAGGCGATTGCATTCAAGCCCTGCCACAGCTGCCAAGCCTCCTTCTGTGATTCAAGTTTGGTCTGGAAATGCCACTTTGCATCTGAGATGGCTTTCCAGCGGTCGTGCCTGCACCTCATGTATTTTATTTTGTCACCAGGCCTGGATGCCATTGCTCTGGCTCTCAGCAGTCTGCAGAATCAGAATCAGGTTTTAAATCACCGGCATATGTTGTGAGATTTGTTGTCTTTGTGTTAATTACAGTAAATATATATATATATATATTTAATAAGTAAAATTAAATAATTAATATTTAAAAGTGAAGTAGTAATTAACTTAAATAAGTAGTGCAAAATAAAATTTAAAAAATACAAGGAATGAGGTAATGTTCATTGGTTCAGTGTCCATTTGGAAATTGGAAGGCAAAAGGGAAGAAGCTGTTGCTGATCAATATATGTGTGCCTTCAGGCTTCTGTACCTCCTTCCTAATAGTAGGAATAAGAACAAGGCAAGGCCTGGGTGATGGGGTACTTAATGATGAATGCTGCCTTTTTGAGGCATAGCTTTCTTGAAGATATCCTGTATATTATGGAGTCTAGTGCCCATGATGGTGCTGACTAAGTTTACAGCTCTCTGCAGCTTATCCTATGCAGTAGTCCCCACCCCCCTCCATACCAGATGGTGACGCAGCCAGTTAGAATGCCTGTCAGCTATCTTGGTTCATCCAGGCTTCTGGTTGTGGAAGTCTCTGAATGATTTTGTGAGCACACACTCATCCACAACTGACTTGATAAAGTCCATGACAACTGTGGCGTATTCATTCACATCCTCTGAGTCCTTGAACGTGGCCCAGTCCACTGACTCGAAGCATTTCTGTAGTGCTTTTACCAGTGTCTATTGATTCAGAACCAGCTTTGCAGCCATCTGTCAGAAGAGAATGCAGAAATAGCTCAGAGAGTTTTTATTGGCATTTTTAAAGCTGAAAGAAGATGTAAGAATGATTGACATGACAACCAGCTTCCATACTAAAAGTGATGAATGAGTTGACCTCTTGCACATCTCAGCAACATGGTTTTGCAAACATCTCCGCAGCTCCAGCCTAACATTTTATCAATCCAACTATTCCTACCCAGCCATTTCATCAAAGACCTGATTTTGCCAGTGCCATCTCATTAAGTCTGAGCTGCTGACAGCTTTCACCACAGGACAACTTATTCTGTGGCTGTGCATCATTACACTGACATTTTATGCCCACATTCTTCCAACCCACCAGCAGTCACTTGTACTAAATCAGTCAGTCAACTGCCCTCAGGTGTAGCAAATAGGCAACAGGAGCTTAGTTTGCTGGGGCCATCATGCTCAGTGGTTAACTCTACTAAAAGGAGTCATTAGCCTCAAGGTAACAGCAGGATTTCCAAACCTCCCAGCCACTTTCCTTATGCACACCACCTATTCAATTCTTAATGCAATTGATATCAAATTGGATTACCACTTCAAACTCATTTACTGCATTCTCAAGGACCCCTTTAACTGATTGACAGAGGATTCGTATAAATGGATGGTTGACGGTTGTCGTGGACTCGATAAGCCAGAGGACCTGTTGCTGTGAAGTGCCTGTCAATAGCTATGACTCAAAGCTGATATTCGCTAAATTTAGTAAAAAAGACGATGTAAAATGCTGGGAAGTTCTAACTGGAGGACTGGAATGGTGTCTTTCAGATCTGAAGACTCGGGTGGCAGCTGGGGAGAAGACTTAAAAGGTAGATTTCGATGGCACTCTGCCATGTGCATAACAAAATATTTCTTTCAAATCAAGAGAGACGCATTCTTGAGCACTTATTTTACATCATCCAATTTTACTCTTATTTGGCTTCAAGAGATAAATTCAGTTATGCAACTGACAAACCTGAAGCCAGCCACCTTCACTATTTTAATTTGTATTACACGATGGCTGGAAATAAAGCAAAAAACTGCACAGAATACTCAGCAAATCAAGCAGCTCTGAGGAGAGGAGATATAGACAATATTTCAGATTAAAACATCTCTCAAGTATTTTAAGTTTATTTTTAACTTTTCATTTCCATGATGTCTGGTATCTAAATAATTATAGTATCTGTATCAATGTGGAAATGGACCTAACAAAGACATTGACAGCATTTCAATTTATGTCACAAGATGACAGCACACATAGTCACAGTGGCCCCTCCAGCTCAAAACAACAATGAAATCTGTTGTCCTGTTCATAATTTTAATGATCAGAAAACACTGTTGATCATAAGGGAAACTACAATTTGCGAGTCTACCTCGCTGCCGAGCTGAATAAAGAAGGAGCTGCACAATTATGGCCTAGTGCTTAGAAACATAGAAAATAGATGCAGGAGTAGGCCATTCGGCCCTTCGAGCCTGCACCGCCATTCAGTTTGATCATGGCAGATCATCCAACTCAGAACCCTGTACCTGCTTTCTCTCCATACCCCCTGATCCCTTTAGCCACAAGGGCCATATCTAACTTCCTCTTAAGTATAGCTAATGAACCGGCCTCAACTGTTTCCTGTGGCAGAGAATTCCACAGATTCACCACTTTCTGTGTGAAGATGTTTTTCCTCATCTTGGTCCTAAAAGGCTTCCCCTTTATCCTTAAACTGTGACCCCTCATTCTGGACTTCCCCAACATCGGAAACAATCTTCCTGCATCTAGCCTGACCAATCCCTTTAGAATTTTATACGTTTCAATAAGATCCCCCCTCAATCTTCTAAATTCCAGTGAGTATAAGCCTAGTCGAGTCAGTCTTTCTTCTTATGAAAGTCCTGCCATCCCAGGAATCAATCTGGTGAACCTTCTCTGTGTTCCCTCTATGGCAAGAATGTCTTTCTTCAGATTAGGGGACCAAAACTGCACACAATGTTCTCGGTGCGGGCTCACCAAGGCCTTGTACAACTGCAGTAGAACCTCCCTGCTCCTGTACTCAAATCCTTTTGCTATGAATGCCAACATACCATTTACCTTTTTCACTGCCTGCTGTACCTGCATGCCCACCTTCAATGACTGGTGTACAATAACACCCAGGTCTCGTTGCATCTACCCTTTTCCTAATCGGCCACCATTCAGATAATAATCTGTTTTCCTGTTCTTGCAACCAAAGTGGATAACCTCACATTTATCCATATTAAGTTGCATCTGCCATGAATTTGCCCACTCACCTAACCTATCCAAGTCACCCTGCATCCTCTTAGCATCCTCCTCACAGCTAACACCGCCGCCCAGCTTCATGTCATCCACAAACTTGGGGGTGCTGCATTTAATTCCCTCATCTAAATCATTAATATATATTGTAAACAACTGGGGTCCCAGCACTGAGCCTTGCGGTACCCCTCTAGTCACTGCCTGCCATTCTGAAAAGGTCCCGTTTACTCCCACTCTTTGCTTCCTGTCTGCCAACCAATTCTCTATCCACATCAATGCCATACCCCCAATACCGTGTGCTTTAAGTTTGCACACTAATCTCCTGTGTGGAACCTTGTCAAAAGCCTTTTGAAAATCTAAATATACCACATCCACTGGCTCTCCTCTATCCACTCTACTAGTTACATCTTCAAAAAATTCTATAAGATTCGACAGACATAATTTTCCTTTCACAAATCCATGTTGACTTTCTCCGATGATTTCACCTCTTTCCAAATGTGCTGTTATCACATCTTTGATAACCGACTCTAGCATTTTCCCCACCACCAATGTCAGACTAACCAGTCTATAATTCCCCAGTTTCTCTCTCCCTCCTTTTTTAAAAAGTGGGGTTACATTAGCCACCCTCCAGACCAGTGGGTCCTTGAACCACATCACAACCTACCACAGGTTGTTGAAGCAGCTATCAGAGTGGTGTGCAATGAAGCAGAAGTGGGTAAGCACACTGGTATTCGAATGAGATATAAAGCAGATCCCTACAGGCCCGCATTTCCAACAATGCTCCTTGTTAATATCCAATCACTAGAAAATTACCTGGATTACCTGTGTTCACAACTGAAGCAGTGAGAGATGAGGGACTGCTGAACACTCGTCCTGATTGAAACGTGGCTCCAGGACACCACTCCAGATCTGGCCAAACAGCTAGAAGGTCTAATCTCCTTTTGGACAGACAGAAATGCCATAACCTCTAAGACCTGCAGAAGTGATCTGTGAGTCTACATCATTAAGAACTGGTGTGTGAACACTTCAGCAGTAATGGTCCACAGCTCATCACAGACAGAGATTTTAACAAAGAAATGCAGGCCCATCTACTTACCGAGGGAGTTCACTGCCAATCTGATTATTGTTGTTTGCACCACCGCCCCCAACCCCCCATCCCAGAGTCAGTGCTGGAGAAGCTTTACAGTACAATCTGCAAACTCAAAGCCACTTACCTTGATGGTATCTTCATTATTATTGGTGACTTCAATCATGCCAATTTAACAATAGTCTTGCCAAAGTTCTACCAACATGTCAACTTCACAATAGGAGGAAGGAATATACTAGATCGGATCGATACTAAGGATTTTGGAGTCTACAAGGCTGCCACTCTCCCCCCAACCCACCTTTCTCAGTGCTTTCACTTCAAGGACTCAGACCTCATGTCCATTTTGCTGATATCTGCACTGGTTAAACAACACAAACAAGTTTACAGGGAGATCAGGACCTTGGTAGAAGGTGCCACATCACCACGGCAGGACTGATCCGAAAGCACGGACTGGAGCATATTCAGGGAGGTGGCTACCTACAATCATCACATCAACATTGATGAATATGCAGGATCGGTGACGGGCCACATAGGAAAACGCATTGAAGACATTATTGTGATTAAACATTATGCTGCCAGGACAAGCCAGAAACCATGGCTGACTGCAGAGGTTCAGACACTGCTTAGGCATTGGAACACTGCTTTCAGATCAGGGGATAAGATGACTCTAATGTCAGCAAGAGTCAGGCTCTCCCATTCCATCAGGAAGACAAAGCAAGAGTACTCATAGACAGCTTGTGACATTAGGGACCTGCAGTGCCTGTGGAAAGGTGTATAACAGATGACCTAACCTAGATCCACAATACTTCCTCATTAGTCAAGAAGGTATAGCAGCTTCTACACTTTCTGAGCAGTTTGGGGAATACATGGCTCCAAGCCCCTTTTTAACAACTTTCTACAGGAACACCATTGAGAGTACCCTGTCTGGGTGCAGAGAGAAGGTAGAGATATTTGCAGATGTGGTATGGAAGCTGCAAGACATCAGACTTCAAGAGCCTACAGAAAATAGTAAAACCCACCTGGAGGATCACCAGGGTCTCCCTTGCCCTTATTTGTGACTTTAACTGGGAGTGTTGGAGCTGAAGGGCCTGAGAAAATGTTGAGGATCCCAAACTCCCATCCCACAGTGACTGACCCACTACCATCAGGAAGACAATGCAGGGGCATCAAGACTAAGAATGCCAGACTGGTCAACGGCTTCTTCACCCAGGCTGTGAAACTAATGAATACACTGCCACACCTGAGGTCTCATCACTAGGACAATGAGCTGTTTACTGTTGACCTGTGCTGTGTACCACATGCATTTTGAATTATATATTATTAACCTATTTGTGGTAATATTTTGTTTTATGTGCTGTGAGTGATGTATGTATTGTGGGTGCACTTTGGTCAGAGGAACATTACTTGTTTGGTTGTATATATGTGCACTCAGATGAGAATAAATTTGAACTTGAACTTGAAAACTAATCCATTGAGCCATAGCTGGTTAGATGTCTTCCAGGTGTCTCCCTCAACCCATCATCAAGACATGAGGACAATCAACAGTGCAGGGAACCTATTACTCTGCAGTTTCATGGAGAAGATGCAAAGAGACAAGAACAAAGAGTAATCTAAGCCAAATGGAGTTCATCTGAGGGCAATAAAAAAGAGCAGGTCTAATTAAAACAGCAAATCAAATTAAAAAAAATACTAGAGTGACCACTGCCCTGCTGCCCAGAAACCTGGAACATAATATAATGGAGAGAGAGTGGAACATCAAAGTTAAGCAAGGTTTTTGTCAAGATGGGAAGTTTAGATATACTTATGATAAGTGGTTGGAATATGAAAATTACACTTCAGTATGAATTATAATATAATAAAAATGAGTGAATTCAAGCTAAAATGTAGAATGTTATTACTGTACTCTATTGTAATGAAGTAGCAGGTATTGAGACTGAAAGGATTTGGGGTAGGGCACAGAAATAAAATTACAGATATTCATTCCAATCCCTCCACAGTTCCAATTCCAATCATAACAGTCCCACAACCGGTCAGTATCTATTACCAGCCTTCGACACCTAGAGAAAATTTTCGAAAATTAAACAATTCCTTTACTCCATTCAGTTCCTCCATATCAAAGTTTTTACAACGGAAATTTCAAATGGTCCCATGTTTGCCTCAAATTGTGTGTGTAACACCTTGAGAAAGGCTTCACTGCTAACGTAATGGTCTTTCTGTAGAAGCAATGTTTGGGTTATGGTTAGCGGTAACGGGTGCTTTGGGATGTGAACCGTCCAATGGAGGGAGTGTGTTTTCATGTTGTGTGCCTGGCACCGGTGTGAGCTGGGTCTTTTGGTCAGCAGGAGATGAAGGGAGAAGACGCCAGAGAGAAGAGGTCATAAGACTCAACCCAGATCGGGGCCATGATTTGATGAAGCCCTGGGAAATGGAAGGAGGATCGGTGAAGGGGAAACCATGAGCTCTAACTTGGGCACATAAGACTGTTTCATTAAAATGGGCCATTTTCTTTTTCTTTGCTTTTGTTTGACTAACCCTTTAGTCGAGTTAAGAATTATAAAGCTGAATTGTTTAATTGTATGCTGTGTGCTGTCTATTATTTTGTGGTACTTATTTATAATAGGGTAAAGAATCACACAGCATCCACACAAACAGGGGGTTTCAGGGTGGGCTTGCACCTTAATCTCACATGTTTGGCGTGGCTAGAGATTGCCTTCCTTAGACTTGCGCAGTCGATGGAACCAGAGCATTTCAATTGTGGGGGCTCGTCCTGGATCAATTTTGTTGGCTACTGTGTGATTGCCCTGAGCATTGATCCAGTGGGTTGTGTGTTTAAGTCTATGCTAAACTATTGTCTGGTAAAGTGATGACAGTACGTGGTTATGTATGCTGCTGGGGTTCAGCAGTGGTGCGAATCCACGGAGTAGCGGTGACGAATGCATGCGTGTTGAGTGGAGTAGACAATCATATCCCTGATGAATTGTTCATTTGAATTTTAAGTACTGTTAAAGCTGTAAGAAAAGTTACGATTGTGGGATGAACGTTTGATAAAATGGCAGGCAAAGATTTTGCTTTAGTTCAGACTAGCACTGACGTAATGACAGTGGAACTGCCTAGTACTATTGGAGCCCCTGGAGAAGAGGAGCAGCCAGTACTGTCCGTCATAACTGTGGTAAAGAGGGACTCTTCAGGCAGGTGTGTGAACAACGGAAAACCCTTCAGAGAGTGAGCCCCCAGATAGAGAGAGACTTGGAAAAACTTAAAGAGAACCAGTGATGGGATGGTCTGCTGTCTCGGCGTGAGCACATTCCCAGCAAGTATCAAGGAACACCATAAAACAAAAAGCCCTATTCCTGAAGGTTTAGTGGGGCCAAGCTCTGGTGTATCACTACAGATAGAGGGTATTTATGCTGGAACCATACTTGACGCAGGGTCGCAGGTCACTTTGCTGTACTGTTCATTTTACAACCAGAATTAACCATTGACGCCACTCAGTGCACTAGAGATCTGGGGTATTAGTGCAGCTGATTATCCATATGATGATTATATGTGAGTGAAGCTAGAGTTTTCAGAGGTAGCTGTGGGAGTGGCTGAGGTCCTTGATACATTAGCGCTGGTTTGTCCCAAACCTGTTGAGAGGGGTAGAGTTTCAATTCTAGTGGGGGATAGATACTCCTATTGTGAGGCAGCTAGTGGGAACCTGCAAGGAGAATGTGGGAGAGAGCTTTCTGAAGACATTGTCCGTTCACCCCGTGTTTCGAGCTGCTTTCAAGGAAGTGTGTGGCTGCACTGGGCCAGATAATGAGCTTAGATAATGAGACTGTGTGGGTCAAGCAGTCAAAGCCAATCGTGTTATGGCCTGGAGAAATAGCGAGAGTGATGTGAAAACACAAATGTCCCAGAATGCCTGAATCCAAGGCCCTCATGGTGGATGCTATGGAAAGCCACGAAGAGGAGTTGGGTGTGCCTGCCAGGGTACTGGTGAGGCCCGGGCTGCAGAAGCCATTGGTTGTACAGATGAACAGGATGACAGTGATTGTCAGGAACACTAAGAAGATGGAGGTTACCTTCAAGCAGAGGATGCCCCTGCTGCATCTCTTCCGGTGATGGTAATATCTAGTGTTCCTGTGGGAGAACCAGGGAGAAACTATCTGCAAAAGGGGGAAAGTTGACCGCTGAGTTATTCAACTTCAGGGACTCCCTGGTACTTGTGGTTTGGAAGAGGAAGTTGGTAGAGAAAATTTTGAAACTGGAAGGTGTCTTTTCCAATGATGAGTCTGCAGTGGGTTGTTCCAGGAGCACAACCGCTACACTATCTGGGTGACAGAAGACACCCCATTCAGAGAAAGGTGGCGGTGACTAGCCCCTGCAGAGGTGGAATTCATTTGGCAACATTTGTGTAAGTTGAAGGAAGCTGGGATCATCACTGAGTCCAGAAGCCCCTCTGTATCCCCATTAGTAGTGGCCAGGAAGAAGAATGGGAAGGTATGGATGTGTATGGACTATCGGACTCTGAACAGGCATAGTCCCTGACCAATATACAATACGGAGGATTGAAGATGTACTGGCCTGTCTGAGTGGTGCGAAGTGGGTCAGTGTGCTGGATTTGAGGAGTGGATATTGCTAGATCCCCATGAATGTGGCCAGCAAAGAGAAGACGGCATTTATAAGTCCACTGGGTTTCTTCCCGTTCGAAAGGATGCCCCAGGGCATATCGAGAGCCTCTGAAACCTTCCAGCGTGTCACGGAGAAAACGGTGGTGGATATGAAATTGCTTGAGGTATTAGTGTATCTGAATGTCTACATTATGTTTGGGTCCACCTTGGAGGAACATGAAGCAAGGCTACTGAAGGTGCTGAACTGCCTGAAAGCTGAAGGGTTAAAACTTTGCCTGGACAAGTGCCTGCAAGATGTCTGTCAGCTATGTTGGGCACATAGTCTCATGTTTGGAGTAGTTACAGATCCATCTAAGATAGAGTCGGTGACCACATGGCCAAGGCCCCAGACTGTGAGTGCTTTACGTTCGTTCCTTGCGTTCTGTGGGTACTATCGGAGGTTTGTGAAGGGCTATGTGAAAGTGAATCACCCCTTAAATCAGCTTCTGTGTGGTTATCCTCCCTTGTGGAAGAAAGGGAGGAGGACAAAAGGAGAGGATGTTAAAGAGTATCTTAGCCCTTCAGAGTCTTTTGGAGCGAGGTGGTATGTGAAGTATCAGGAGGCCTTTCAGTCACTAAAGGAACTACTGACACAAGTGCCTGTGCTGGCTTTTTCAGACCCCTGATTGTCGTATGTACTGCAGAGAGGGCATGGAGATGTCCTGTATCAGATTCAGGGCACGTGTTGCATTTTAGCTGGAATAAAGCCTCTCTCTTCTCCAACTTCTTCTAGTACTGATGAACAATATTTTACTTAAATGATTGGTTTGTTTCTCCATAGTCGCTGCCTGACGGGTTTAGTATTTTCAGCCTTGTCTTATTATTAAGCATGCATTATTGATAGATAAATGATAGATAGGAATAGAAAAATTGGTATTCAAATTAATGGTATATTTTAACAATAGGGATTTGGTTGTAAGGGATTTTGACTGTCCAAAAATAAAATGTAAGAATGAGAAAAAATGTAGTGGGTGTATGTTTTTTCTACAATATTGTATTTTCTTAGTCAATGCATTTTTTTTAACTTCTACAACAAAGTGATTATTCATTAATCTGCATTAGAAAAGAAAATGAAACAAACAGATCCTCTAAAGGTTGTCACTATCATGTAATTATATTCAATGAAAGTACAGGAAGATGAAGAGTCCCAGAATACCAAAAAAAAAGAAAATTATGCAAAACAGAGTGAGTATGTCCAAATTAATAAGAAGGGATATTTGGCAAGAAGAACATAGTGGAGCTGATGGAAATGGCATAGCAAGGTCTATTACATAGAATGTGTGGCTCACTGATACAATGAATCCTTCACAATTTTTTGTAGTCTGTTTATACATAACTAAAATTTCTGTTAGAGAAGGTCCTAGCTGGATGCCCACAACCCAAGGAAAGAGTGACTGCTAAGCTTGCATTAAATTGATCTCCCTAGAGCAAGGTACTAACCTGGAATTCGCATGGACGTTTATTCCCACCTCATTCTCACTTTAGCAAAACTCCCCTCAGTTCGTAAAGATCTTCCTACCAAAGCAACACACACAAAAGTCAGCAGGTCAGGCAGCATCTATGGAAAGAGTAAATATTCAAGATTTTGGACTGAGACCCTTCTTCAGGTCTGAGAAGGAAGGGGAAGATGCCTGAATTAAAAGATGGGGGGAGATGAAAGAGGCTAGCTGGAAGGTGTAGTGCGAGCACACCCTACCAATCCCCAAGTCTTTAAATCCTAACCCATCTTCAATGGCCAAACAGAATGCCTTCTTTTTGTAATCAATCCAACAACTTGATCTTTACCATTCCTATAATCAACTCTCAAAATACATTTGCTAATCTACAACCCGAGCTCTCTACCAATCACTCAACTAATTCGGACCAGAACCTCCCTTCTGGTGCAAGCAAAGTCCAATCTGTTTGTTGTTCCCTTTACAACTACTATTCTTTAATATCCCTATCTTCCTCACTCAATAACTCTCTGGCCTCTCTCCACTATATTGTCACCCTCAAATTCTTTTTGCCCAGACACTGAGCCTTCCAGTGACAGGCGCTCAAATAAAATAGTCCATAGCCAACACAAACCAACTACTTAATATATCTCAGCTCATGCTTTCAGCTTTCAGATATTTATATCACAATAAGCAAGTTTAAAAATACAAATAACATATTGTTCAAGCAGGAAAATAATTATCAAATGCTAGAGTTGTATGAATTAATAAGGAGATTAAATCAAATAAGATCTAGTGCTCTTGAGCAGATGATAAAAGAGGAAATGGAACACAAATGGAAATGATTTTTTTTTCAAAATGAGCTTCTGAACGATTTGAAGAACTGAGAGAAAATAAGCAAATGCATGATTGATCTATAAATCTTTTCATGGACACATTATTAGTCATTGGTAGTCAAGAGATGAAGAAAAAGAGCACATAGCAGAGAGGAAGGAATGGTAGAATTATTGCTTCCTTTGCCTTTCATATAAAGGCTGCACATTGAAATTGTAGAAGCACTAAAGATGGATGACTGAAGATACAAAAGTTATAAAGAAATTTTTTAGAGTTATGGTAAACAAATTTCTATGACCTGATGAGTTATATTTTGGGAATCTGACTTGGGAGTCAGAGAAAAAAAATATACAAGTTTCAAGGGGTAACTAACTTCATATGAGAGTCCAAAATAGATTAATATAATTTAGATGCCAGTAATACATATCACCTAATTGTCATTTCCAATTAAATAAATGAAAGTACTGCATATGTTCCTTACTTCATTGAAAAGGGGAATCAATCTAAACCAATCTGCTGTTTTCTCCACAGCTGATGCCTGATCTGGTAAGCATTTCAGCATTTTCCATTTTTAGTATTTCATAAAAGAGCAGAATCAATAATGCCCATTTTATTCCTTGCCCAAAGTAAAATAAAAGCCAGGTGTCACAGTAGTGTAGTGATTAGCACGACGTTACTGGAGCTCGTAGCATCAGAATTTAGAGTTCAATTCTGACACTGTCTGTAAGAAGGCTGAACGTCCTTTCCATGAGTGCATGTGTTTCCACCAGGTGCTTCAGTTTCTTCTCAGAGTCCAAGGTTGTACCAGTTAGTAGTTTAAATTGCCATTGTAAATTGTCCCATGATTAGGCTAACTTTAAATAAGTGGTTTGCTGGGTGATGAGGCGTGTTGGGCCAGAAAAGTCTATTCTGTGCTGTATCTCTAAATAAAACCAAGTGCAAATGAATATCTCACCACCCCTTCTTTCATCCACTTATGGTGCAGTACTCCAGAAGGAAGGAAAAGCATGTGCAAAGAGCTGAAATGAATCAATTGTGAGAAATCTCCTGAAAAAAAAGTGCAAGAGAGAGATAAAGCAGTTTAGAGCCCCAAAAATACTGACCACAATACTGCTACATTCAGTATCAGAGTCAAAAGGAGAAAATCTGTTAGAATGAACACATAAGGATCAGTATCAGAATTAGAATTAGGTTTATTATTCCTGACAGATTTTGGGAAATTTGAAGAAGCTGTTCCTAAAATATTGAGTAGGTTTTCAGGCTCCTGGACCTGATGATAAAAATGAGAAGAAGGCATGCCTTGGATGGTGAAGATCCTTTATGCTGGATGCCATCTTCCGGAGGCATGCCCTTTTGAAGATGTCCTCGATGGTAGGAGAGTTGTTCCATGAAGAATCTGGCTGAGTCTACAGTGCTTTGCAGCCTCTTTCAATCTGTGCACTGGAGCCTCCAGAAGTGGCAGTGATGCAACCAATCAGAATGCCCTCCTCCAATATATCAGTAGAAACTTGCTGGAATTGTTGGTGACATATCTAATCTCCTCAGACTCCTAATGAAGCGTAGGCACTGGTGTGCCTTTCTCATGATTGCATCAATATGTTGATCCTCCAGAGGTATTGATGTTCAGGAATTTGAAGTTGCTTACCCTTTCCACTGTTAACCCCTCAATGAGGATTGCTGTATTCTCCTGACTTCCCCTTCCTGATGTTCACAATCAATTCCTTTATCTTGCTGGCACTGAATGCAAAGTTATTATTGTGACATGACTCAAGCAGTGATGCCTCCTCTTTGCCATATGAGACTCTGGCAATAGCAGTGGTGTCTTCAACAAATTTATAGATACCTTTTGAGCAATGCTTAGCCCCACAGTCACAAGTGTGGAGAAAATAGAGCAGTGGGCTATGCACACATCCTTGATGTGCAGCTGTGCTGATCTTCAGCAAGGCAGAGATCTCACAGATTGTGGCATCCTGATGAGAATGACAAGGAGCTAGTTGAGCAGGGAGATACAGAAGCTGAGGTTTTGATGCTTATTGATTAACATTGAGGGAAAATAGTGTTGAATACCAAGCTGTAGTTAATAAACAGTAGCCTGACATATGTATTGCTGTTGTCCAGCTGCTCCATTGCTGAGTGAAGAACCAGTGAGATGGCATCTGTTGTAGACCTGTTGAACTCCTAGTCAAATTGCAGTAGGTACTTGCTTAGGCAGGAGCTAATTCCAGCAATAATCAACCCCTCAAAGTGTAGTATTGATGTGACTCAGACACCACTGTAGATTGAACAACCACATTTATTCAACAGACTTCCATCTTCTTTAACCCCCATTCTGACATCATACGCACTCTGACCTACAAATACTCACACAGTACATTATATCCCCCTTCTCACGATTTTTTTACAACACTGTGAATTACCCAAAACAATGCTTTTCTTACATTGCAACAGCCATGACATAAACTAAAAAAAACCATCTTAACTTCTTATACGGTATTCTACATTGTATCTTACAATACTAACAGCAGTATATTTTCTTTTACTAACATAGACTAATAAACCTTTCATTTCACACTTTGAACTTATAACATGTGACTTTACCTCAAGCTGTGTGAGACTGTAGGTAGATCTGGTCTCTGTATCTAGCTGGAAGTTTGACTTGTCTCCCAGACAGTGTGCGATACACTGTGACTGTGCTTGTCCTTCATCAGAGTCAGTCTCTCCAGTGACCTCTGTGTCTTTGTGGTCTGCATTCCCACCCCTGTCAGCCTGCACCAAACCTTCACCTTCATTGCGCCATGGGGTTTCATCGTGCCCCTCACTCTTGGTGTCGTTTGTTTCCATGTCTGTATCCGTGGAAATGTCCTGTGCATCTTTATGTGGAATCTCCCTCTCACCTGTCTTCAGCAGATGCTTTCTGTTCCTCCTGTAGACTCTTCCATCTGGCGTGCAAACTATGAAAGATCTTGGTTGCTGATGTCTGTTCACAACCACAGCTGGCTGCCAAGCGTCTCCTCTCTGTATGCTGACATTTTCACCTGTATGCAGATCTGGCAACTGTCTTGTATGTCTGTCATAGTAGCTCTTTTGCTTTATTTGTTTGTACTTTAGCTTGTCATGTACTTGAGCATTACCTTCAGGAGTCAGTAGAGTTGTGGATGTTGGCAGTTTGGACTTCAGACGATGTCCCATCAACAACTGCGCAGGAGAGAACCCCACACCCTCAATCGGTGTGTTGTGGTATTCAAGCAGAGCAATGTAAGGGTCACCATTGCTGCTTTGTGCCTTCTTGAGCATGTTCTTGATAGTCTGTACAGTTCTCTCTGATTGTCCATTAGACTGAGTGTGCCCTGGACTGGAAGTAACATGTTGAAATTCCCAGCTTTCTGAGAACCCTCTAAACTCACCACTGGCATATCGTGGACCATTGTCACTATTGACAATATCTGGAATACCATGTCTTGCGAATGTTGACTTCATTGCGGTTATGACACCTTGACTGGATGTGTCCCTTAACTTGGTGATCTCCGGATATTTTGAATAGTAGTCCACACAAAGCAGATATTCTGCACCATTGGAGTGAAAGAGATCTGTGCCAATCTTCTCCCATGGTCTTCCTGGTAGTGAATGGGGAAGCAAAGGCTCTCTTGGATTGCTGTTTTTGTTTTCATTACAGACTGCACACTGAGACACAATGTCCTCTATCTGAGTTGACATACCTGGCCAATAGAGAATGTCCCTTGCTCTTTCTTTATATTTTACTATCCCCAGGAGTGACTCATGAATTCTGCTGAGCATTTCCTGTCTCACTTGGTTTGGTATGATGAGTTTTGCCACTTTGAACATTAGTCCTGATGCATAGCTGATTTCCTCTTTAAATGTCCAGTATTTCTGTATTTCTTTTGAAAAATCTTTTCTTTCTGCTGGCATCCATTCATGGTAATGTTTCTTAGTATTTGCATTTCAGGATCATCTGCAGTCACTTTCCTGAACATTTTCAACTTCTCAGAGATGGGTAGCTGAGGTGTAACCCTGTTGACCTCCAGCTCTTTTCCTAGCAATTCTTCCTATTGCTCTTTGAGGTAAGCATGGCTCAAAGCATCAGTGACATACAATTCTTTTCCTGGCTTATAGGTGACTGTGAGAGTGTACCTCTGTAGCCTGAGAAGCATCCTTTGCAGCCTCATAGGAGGTTGGTGAAGTGGATTTTTGAAGATGCTCTCAAGCGGTTTGTGATCACTCTCAAACTGGATTTCTTTGTCATATACATATAGGTGAAATTTCTCGCACTGATAACCTATGGCGAGTAATTCTTTCTTGATTTGAGCATATCGGCATTGACAGTCTATAAGTGCTCATGATCCATACGACACAGGCTTCCCATCCTGCAGTATAACAGCTCCTATTCCCTCCGAACTGGCATTCACAGACATCGTCACTGGTTTATTGACATCATAGAACTTGAGTGCTGGGACATTGGTAACCAACTGTTTCAATGTGTTAAAACTTTTCTTTTGTTCATCTTCCCAATGCCATTCAGTGTTACTGTCTAGTAGCTTTCGAAGTGGAGCACTGACCTCTAATAAATTGGGAATGAATTTGGCAAGATACTGTATCATGACCGTAAACCTCAATAGTTCTTGCTTATCTTCAGGTGGTGGTAGCTGTACCACAGCCCTGACCTTTTCATTATCTGGTTTTAGCCCATCAGCGCTGAGTATGTGACCTATGTATTTGATCTCTGTAGTTCTGATCCTACATTTACTTTTGTTCAGTTTTAGGCTGTACTCACATGCTCTCTCCAGAAGCTTCCTCAGTCTCTGATCATGTTCCTCAATTGTGTCACCCGATATCAGCAAATCATCAATGATACTGACCACTCCGTCCAGGCCTTCAATCATTTGTGCCACTGACCTCTGGAATACCTCTGATGCAGAAGAAATCCCAAAGGGTAGACACAGGAAACGATATCTCCCTATGGGCGTGCTGAAAGTGCATAATTTTGAACTTTTCTCATCCAGCTTAATCTGCCAGAAACCTTGATTAGCGTCTAATACTGAAAAGTATTTTGCATTAGGCATGTGGGAGACAAAATCTTCAACCGTGAGCAGTGGATAGTGCTCTCTTTTGATGGCTCGGTTGAGATCTTATGGATCCATGCAAATTCTCATCTTTTTTTCTGTGACCACTGTCACCATACTATTCACCCAGTCAGTCGGTTCTATTTGTCTCGTTATGACTCCCATCGGTTCCTTCTGTGTAGCTCCTCCACTACTCGATCCCTGAGAGCTACTGGAATCTTTCCAAGGACATGCACGACTGGTGGAATAGTTGGATCAATCTGGATATGGTGTTTCCCTGGTAACCATCCTAATCCAGAAAACAAGTCAGCAAAGTCTTTGAGAATGTCATTTTCTTTCTCAACACCAGAGATTCGCTTCACCAGGCCTAGCTCTGTGCATGTTGCTTTGCCCAGTATTGCTGGAACATGTTGCTGTACTATCTCAAACTCTAGCTTATGTGTTTGTCCTTTGTACACACAGGTGAGTGTTTTCTTTCCCAATTGCGCTGTCTTGTGGCCAAAATATGCAACAAGCTTGCAGGTGGATTTTCTCAGTCTTCCTCTGATGTCCAGTGAGTTGAATGTTTCTGCTGACATTACATTGCACTTTGCCCCAGTGTCAAGCTTAAATGTCACATTCCTCCTGTTTATCATCAGATCCTGAGTCCAATCATCTTCATCCTCCATCTCTGCATTGTCAATATTCTTGATGCATACCTCCTGTTCCACTTCAAATATGCCAATGAACATGTCACTGTTGCCCTCACTCTATTCCACAGCATGCATTTTCCTTGCATGCTCCTGCGATTTGCACATCTTCACAAAGTGATTTTTTTTCTGCATAACTTGCATGTCTTACCAAAGGCTGGACATTTTCTGTATCCATGTTTATAATCACATCTGTTGCAGTTAACTTCCTTTTGACCATCCTGTGGAGCTGGTTTTGTCCTACTCTTGTCAGTTTTCACAGTTTTTATTCTGTGCACTTCAACCTCTTCATTAAGCACCTGACTTGATGTGATCTCGCTGGCATGGCAAACATCAATTGCCTTTTCTAATATAAGATCCGCCTCTCTCAATAGCCTGCCTCTCACTTGATCATCTCGTATGCCGCATACAATCCTGTCACATATTAAAGAATCATGTGGTCATCCGAACTCACAGTTTTTTGCCTTGTTCTTCAAATCTGTTACATAGGCATCTATGGTCTCTGTTGAACCTTGAGCCCTCGTAAAAAATAAGTGTTGGATGTACGGTAGGTTTTTTCTCGGTTCGCAGTAATCTTGAAACTTTTTCTTTAACACTTCAATTTTATCTTGCTCATCATCTTGGAAGACAAACATGTTGCAAACCTTTATTGCCTCTTCCCCCGCCACATGCAGAAACATAGCACATTGCACTTTCTCCATCTTTTCAGCTACGCCGTTAGCGGTGTAAAACAGCTCAAACTGCTGGATCCGTACTTTCCAGTTCTCAGCAATATTACCTTGTAGGCTTAAACTCCACAGTGGCTGTAACTGTGACAGCTTTTACTCCTTTTTTTTCTTCCCACAATCACTTCTGACACCATGTAGTATTGATGTGACTCGGACACCGCTGTAGATTGAACAACCATGTTTATTCAACAGACTTCCATCTTCTTTAACCCCTGTTCTGACATCATACACACTCTGACCTATGAATACTCACACAGTACAGTACACAAAGCAAATCATCACAGAATATGTTGAGTGCTACCTGTCTATAGTCAGCTCACCCTGCTTTTCTTGTGCACCTGTGAGGGTGACATCCTTTTGAAACAACTTCTGAATGAATGAGTGAGAGGTTGAAGATATTCTTGAGCAATCCAGATGGTTGGTCATTACAGGGTTTCAGTACCCTGCCTGGTACACTGTCAGTGCCTGACACCTTGCAAGGGTTCACCTATAAAATACTAAATGTATCACCAAGTATGAAAATATAATATGAATGGAATAAAACATATTTTGAGTGAGGACAAAGGATGTGAAGGTACTTTAAATGAAAAGGGTTTTATTTACAGTAGAAAAGCAGAGGCAAGTGAGTGAGAAGATTTTGCCTTGAAATTCATCTCTGTTCAGCATTGTGAAATCTATGATGTATTAATGACTCAGCCTCTGATTGTTCTTCTGATGTTCAGTTCAATTGAAGTCAATGGAGCTGATTTTACTTAGGAACATAGTAGAATACACAAGCATTACAAAATAGCATGTTTAGCCAATCAGAGATTAATATCTTCTTGGGCTGAAATTCTAATTAATTATCTGACTTCTTTTATATCAAAAAATGTTTTACAATCCCTTGAAGATTAGCAAGAATTACAGAGAGGTAAATAGTATTCAACCATACTTGTTGGCCAGGGCTGGATGTAACAAAATATAATGCTGGAAGTTTACTGGTGACCGTTGGCAATGTTCTGTGGGCTGTGGACGATAGTTCTGAATATACTTTTAAATATACCTCTTTTGAATTGTTCTCACTGCAATTTGCAGCATGTAACTTCCCTCTAAGCAGTGCACTTTTAAATTAACTTAATGATCTACCAATTTCATGATCGTCTGAAGGGCTTGGCTGACCAAGCAGGTTCTGCAACTTAAAGCAAACAAAGGTTCATTGTCATGGGCCAGAAGCAACGTGGGGGTGGGGGGTGGTGGGATCCAAGTCACGCTGAAATGCAGAGGGATGAGGTTTCCTCTACCCAGCGTCCGTCACTGGAGAACAAAATTGAGGACCTGAGGGAAAGATTGTTGTATCATCCTATACCCAGACCACTTTTCAGTAAACTGGATCGTTTAAATGCCCTTCTAACTGGATTTATGCAGAGGCTAAATAGCGGTGCCCCAGGGTTTAGGACAGCAAAGATGTGGTCATGGGAGGCAGAGGAACAGCTATGGGATTGCTGTGAGTCACTGGAGTGGGCTGTGTTCAAGATCTCATCTGTGGATATGAATGAATATGCCATGGTTATAATTGACTTTATTAAATCAGCAGTAGATGGATGTGTCCCCACAAAATCATTCAGAGTCTTCCACAATCAGAAGTCCTGGGTGAATCATGAGATCTAAAACCTGCTGACAGCCAGATCAGAGGCATTCAAGTCTGGTGAAGAAGAAGGTTACAAGAGGTCCAGGTACAACCTCCAGAAAGCTATCTCATAGACAGTGGCAATTCTGGACTAAACATGAATCAACAAAGGATACTTGACAATTGTGCAGAGCTTAAATACTACCACCTTTTAAAAAATTAAATCAAGTGACATAGGAGACAGCAAGTCTTCACTTCCAGATGAGCTCAGTTCCTTCTATGCTGGTTTTGACACTCAAAACATGGAGGAATTATCAAGAACTCCCATATCTCCTGATGATCCGATCACTTCAGTCTCTGAATCCAATGTTCAAGCAGCCTTCAGGAGGATGAACCCAGGAAAAGCATCTGGTCCAGTTGGGGTGCCTGGCCAAGAAGTAATCTCCTATGTTGATCAACTGGCTGGAGTGTTCACTGAGATCTTTAACCTCTCACATTGGCAATGTGTTGTACCCCCCTGCTTTAAGGAAGCTTCAATTTTACTGATGCCCAAGAACAGCATGTAACATGTTTCAAAAAAGTGTTTTGAGAGGCTGATGATGAAACATATTAACTTCTGCATGAGAAGCGACTTAAATCCACTCAAGTTTGCCTATCAGAGCTACAGGTCCACAGCAGATACCATTACATTGGCCCTTCACTCAACCCTGGAACATCTGGACAGCAAAGATGCATATATTATGATGCTCTTTATCGACTACAGCTCAGCATTCAAAACCAATATCCCCTCAAAACTAATCAATAAGCTCCAAGACCTTGACGTCAATGCCTCTTTGTGCAATTGGATCCTCAATTTCCTCACTAGCTGACCCAGTCAGTTCAGATTGGCAACAATATTTCCTCCATGATCTCCATCAGCATGGGTGGACAAAAAGGCTGCATGCTTAGCGCCCTTCTCTACTCACTTTACATTTATGATTGTATGGCTAAGCACAGACCCAATGCCATATTCAAGTTTGCTGTTGACACTTCTTTTGTGGGCTAAATCAAAGGTGCTGATAAATCAACATATAGGAGGGAGATTGAAAATCTGGCTGAGTGGTGTCAAAAAAACAATCTCTTACTCAATATTAGCTAGACCAAGGAGCTAATTATTGACATCAGGAGAAGGAAACTAAAGGTCCATGAGCCAGTAATCATTAGAGGATCAGAGGTGGAAAGGATCAGCAACATTAAATTCCTTGGTTTTGTTATTTCCGAGGACCTTTCCTGCGCAAGTGTAATTATGAAGAAAGCACAGTTTGTGAAGATTCAGCATGACATCTAAAACTTTGACAAACTTCTATAGCTGTGTAGTGAAGGGTATGTTGACTGGTTTCATCACAGACCGGTATGGAAACACCAATGCCCTTGAACAAAAAATCCTACAAAAATTAATAAATACAGTTCAGTCCATCGGTCCATCACTAGCAATCCCTCCCAACCATTGAGCACATCTCCATGAAACAATGTCGTAAGAAAGCAGCATTCATCATCAGGAACCCCCACCACCCACAGATGTTCTCTTCCCATTGCTGCCATCAGGGTTTCAGAGCTGAAATCTCCAGGCTCAGGAACAGTTACTACCCTTTCCCCCAGTCATAAGGCTCTTGAACCAAAGGAGATAATTTCACTTAATGCCTCTTGCGCCAACGTAGAAGTGTTCCCAAAACTAATTGACTCACTTTCAAGGACACTTCATCTCATGTTGTTGATATCTATTGCCTATTGATTTATTGTCATTATTTTCTTCTTTTCTTTATTTGTGCAGTTTGTTGTCTTCTGCGCTCTGGTTGAACACCCTAGTAAGGTGGTCTTTCATTGATTCTGTTATGGTTATTATTCTAGAGATTTACTGAGTATGATCACATGAAAATGAATCCCAGAATTGAAAATAGTGATATCTATGTACTTTGATAATAAAATTAACCTTGAACTTTGAAATTTAATTTAAACAAAAGTTCAGGACATTAAAGTAATCAAGAAATCAGGTTAGGAAATAGAAATCAGCAAAGTATAGTTAGAATGTGCAATTATCTAGCAAGAATCAAAAGCAGTCTGTAAATTGATTAGTTAATTCTCAACAACTAGGCAAGTAGGATCAGACCAGGTTATTAACAAAGAGAAGGGCATCAGGCAGCATCGACTGTCTGAACAGCCTGTTTTCACAATATCTTTTAAGAAGGCTACATGCTCACAGACTTGCTAGTAAAGTAATGGCAGTTAAAAATTTATGTCACAATTTTTAACAGGCCATTGTCAGAGCCCCTACACCATAGTCCTGAAAACATTTTCACATTCTCTAAAGATTCTTGCTAGACTCTCAGAAATAAAACATTTCAATTATGCTGGGACATACAGAATTGTTCACAATTCCTCTCACTTCAAGAAACAATACTACTCCTGTACAGTAGTTGAAGTTCCAAGAACTTATGATTGCTACACATACTGTGTAAAATATCACAATTGATTGCAATTCCTGGATTATGATACTGCATTTTCAACTGCTCCAAATATATATTGCCCTCCATTGATATCCCTTTCATCACTTGATCTCAAAATCAAAATTAGGTTAATTATTACTGGCATATGATGTGAAATTTTGTTATTTTGGAGCAGCAGTAGAGTTTAATTCATACTAAACTACTGTTACAATAAAAAAATAAAGCATAGCAAGGTCATGTTCACGGACTGTTCATAAACCTAATAGCTGAAGGAAAGAAGCTGTTCTTAAAACTTTGAATGTGAATCTTCAGGCTCTTCTGCTTCTTTCCTAATGGTGGTGAAGGGAAGAGGGTATGTCCTTGGAGGGGGGGGGGGGGAATGAGTGTCCATAATGACGAAGTCATCTTCTTAAGGCACCATCCTTTGAATTTGTCTTCGATAGTGAGGAGGCTTGTGCCCTTGATGGAGTAGACTGGAGGTTCATGAGAATGAATCCAGGAATGAAGGTGTTCATATATGAGGAGCTTTTGATGGTTCTGGGCCAGTACTCACTGGAGTTTATGAGTATGAGGAGGGAGTATCTCATTGAATCTTCTCAATCATTGAAAGGCCTAGAGAGAGTGGATGTGGAGAGCATGTACCTTTTAGTAGGTGAGTATTTTTCCAGAAGGCACACTCAGAATAGAGAGAAGAAAGTTTAAATTGGAGATGAGGATGAATTTAGCAATGGATGGCTGTGAAAGCCAAGTCATTGAGTATATTTAAAGCAGAGGTTGATAGGTTCTTCAGTACTCACGGTGTCAATGGTTATGGGAAGAAGGCAGGAAAATGGGGTTGAGAGGGATAATAAATTACCGTAGATTCCGGACTACAGAGCGCACCTGATTTTTAGCCGCTGGCACTAATTTTAGAAATAAAATCATTTTTTTAAATGTAAAGGCCGCACTGGATTTTAGGCCGCACCGGATTTTCGGCCGCAGGTGTCCCACGTTGTAATATGAGATATTTACACAGAAAGATATTACACGTGAGGATTTTTTTAACTTTTAATTAAATCCATATGGTAACAAAAACAAATACATATTGCAAATGCTTTTTTTCGAACCGTGCCCGTACGCGGCTACTTTTAAATATACGTTGCGTATACTTCTTTACTGAACAACATTCCAATATCTCCTAACGACTGGTAAAAAATATATATACTGCAGCCTACCAGGAAAAGTTATTGATACCTTTAACTTAAAAGCAGAGTTCGCTCGGATCCAAAGCCGCTCGCGTAATGCCGCTCCCCCCCTCCTTTCCGTTTCATCGCAAACGGCATTTAAAAGCAGATTTCGCTCGGATCCAAAGCCGCTCGCGGAATCCGCTCCCCCCCTCCTTTCCGTTTCATCGCAAACGGCATTTAAAAGCAGAGTTCGCTCGGATCCAAAGCCGCTCGCGGAATCCGCTCCCCCCTCCTTTCCGTTTCATCGCAAACGGCATTTTCCCACAAGACGCCGCGAAACCGGGTGTGTCGTCATAGCATCCCGCGATGTAGTACAGAAAACAAATACAGTTTAAACTAAGTAGGGTAGGTAGCACAATGCTTCGAGTGTTTTCCATGTTGATGAGGGTGAGTACAAATGACTGATTTACAATAATTTAATTGTGAAAGTGCGCTTGATTTATCGTACAATTTCATTGGACCTCTGTGAACTACTCATCAATTTTATTGGTCTACTGTTACGAGGCAAAATGTTTACGAGGCGGCATGAAAAAAACCTTGCATTAGCCGCTCTGGATTATTGGCCGCAAAGTTCAAAGCTGTTCAAAATGTGGGAAAAAAGTAGCGGCTTAAAATCCGGAATCTACGGTAGCCATGATGGAATGGCAGAGCAGACTTGATGGGCCAAATAACTTAATTGTGCTCCAATGTGTATTATGTTCTTATGATTATGTAATGCTGGAAAGCATTAGTAAACCTGCTGGTGTCTTGAAATATTATTAATGAAATAAAGTTGTTAAAAAGCTGGATTTCATACCTTGTTCTGGGTGATATCAGGGCATTGTCTGAGTTGGCATACTCCTAAATATTTAGATAACTGTTTCACAATGGATTCAATAAATAGGACGTAAATAAAATTTATTAGATACTCCAGCTATTTTCACCTGAGTACACTGATGGGTATCAGTGTTGCAAATGAGACACTTATAGGAGCAACAGTTCCTAAAATATTTTGTTAACCTTGTTTACAGCAAAAATACAAAAAGCTAATAGATGTTCTTGAACTCAAGAGTTCAGAATGATGCAAGTCTTTTTACTAAATCATCTGTGACCCATTCAATCCATGTAATAATATGTTTGGGAGTTATAGGTTATGAACTTCACCCAGCATTTTAACCTGATGATTCTTCATTTACTAACTTCAAAAATATAATGGTAATTTAAGGGAAGTACATCCTTTTCTTACCTTTTATGATTATCTGAGAGTTGAAAATTATACCAGAATTTTCAAAAAGAATAGTAGAGAACTGAAGGCATTTTGCTGATGAGGCAATCATCCTCTTAAGTCTTAGCCAGAGCTGCCATAATGACTTCCTGAACCCAAATTATAGAAAGAGGATAAAGACATGGCAGCAGAGTAGGATATCTAGATTCTCAGATCTATTCTTTCCGAGCAGAAGAACTAATAGAATGCATTCTGAGAACTTGTTTATTTATTACAAGAAGTTTATCAGTAAACCAGGTGCTGATATTAATATCAAAGGTTCAAAAGTTCATTTTATTGTCAAAGTATGCATGTACAATACAACTCTGATATTCCTTTTCACTAAGTAGCCATGAAATACAGAAAAAAATCACAGAATTTCTTGAAAGAAGACATCAAACACCCCCCCCCCACATGAAAACGAAAAGGAAACAGAACTTGCAAGCCCCAAACCCTAGATCACCTCCCTCACACAAAAAGACTAACCGGTCCATCACACGAGAATCAACAGCTGAAGCACCAAACCCCAAACCTACCAATGCCTACCTCACATAAAAACCAACAGAATAGTCACACAGAAAAGTGCAGCCAGAACACCAGATTATCAGACTATCATCAGAGATACCAAAGGGTTCATGGCTAAACTGTCATTAAACACCATCATCAATTTACTTTTGTATGAAGCATAAATTATAAAATTGGAACATCCTGTTATTTAAAGTAGGAGACCAAATCACAATATGCCATGCAAAAATATAAACAAATTTAAGTTCTGATTAATTTTAGCAATATTAAAATGTCAAGCTTGAAGTTTCAAAAAGCCATGAACATACTAGAGTTTTAGTTCTTCTGTACCCATCCATCAATCATTCACAGTTCTTCACTATCTACATTTCAAAGGCCAATGTGTTTAATGATCTAATATATATGCATTTTATTTGGGAAAGAATATTTTTAAAAAGGTCTGAGCTGTGTAAATGTCATGGAAGAATTATTTTTTCAGAAAATTTCATTCAAAAGAGTTGGCATCTTTTCTTCATGATCAGAACTCCTCTGGGATAAGAAAATACCTCATTTGGGTGGAAAGCATTAAAGTCCCTCTCAATAAATTTCAAAGATAAGACTATACCAAAACTGCACTGCGTAACAGAAGATTATATAATAGTTTGATATATTGCTGATAGAAAGCTACAGTACCAAGTTATGCTTTGGTTCATTTGCTAGATTAGAATTAAATATGAATGTTATATCATAGTGTAATTCAGAATGTGAGCAATTTCAGATTTCAATTTGGGTTTTGTTAAGGTAGCATTTTCATTGAAACTGATAACATTTGACATGATTTGTATTGAATGTTTGCCTCTTAGCTACCATGGATATCTGATATTACACATTCAATTGCCATTTATGAATAAATGTGGAAGATATATCCTAGATGATCTTTATTTGGATTATCTAATACCTGAACAAAATTACTACCTCATTGCCCATCATTCATTGTTTTAATTTACATTTTCCATACCTTCCTAGATTAAAATGTAATTTGCTTGACCGAACTTTGTCATAAAATCCATCTATCTAATATTTATGGAGTATACCTCAGCTGTTTTTTGTGAACACTTGTAGCACATGCAGAAGCTGGAAGAAGGGAGGATGAGGCATTGCCACAACAATGCCATACTGCAGAAGCAATGGATTACTGATAAAGTAGGCTGTGTGATTCATGAACAGACCTTGAATGAGAATTACTAGAAGAAAACCAATTGATTTTCAAATCAGGTGATCTCCACTGGTAACACACTAGCTTTGAGTCAGAAGATTGTGCCTTGATACATCATGAAGAGTCCGAGTATATAATTCAAACTATGCAGTACTGAGTTCTAACAGAAATGCTAGTATCTGAAACAGATGTAAAATAGGTTTATTTGAATCAAATTAATGTTTGAGGTCACGTGATACCATCCAAGGAAGTGTGGCGATTTGTAATGGCAATCTCCATAGATCTCCCAAAATCTGTCTATTGTCTTAAAAATAAAAATAGATACTTCTAATAATCTTTTAGGAACAGCTAAATGCCCAATATAACAGAGATTAAAACTATTCCATGGAAAGATAATTGAATATTTATAAAATCCTTTATTTTCTGAGTTGTTGGTATAGTTATGAAAAATTCACTTGTTTGCAAACAGATTAATGCCTCTCATAATGTGAAAAATTGACAAATATGTAAAACAACACTATTATCATCACAAAATCTGTTTCAAGACAAGAAAAAACATATACGAGGGGTGACTGATAAGTTTGTTGTCTAAGGTAGAAGAAGATGAGTTATACAGCTCTTGTTACATGCACATGCAGGTTAACTTTTTGAGTGATTATGCAGAACATCTGAAGTTAATAACTCATCCCCTTCTTAGGACACAAACTTATCAATCACCTCTGATGAGTTATTGATTTCAAACTTTCTGCATAATCGCTCATAGATTTGAACTGCATGTGCATGTAACGAGAGCTGTATAACTCATCTCCTTCTACCTTAGGCCACAAACTTTTCAGTCACCCATCTGTGGACACTTTCTGGAGGTCCAAAATCCATATGTTCCAAGACCGCTGGACTAAGTGTGTAAATGTAGGAGGTGACTATGTTGAAAAATAAATGTGCTAGGTTTTCTATAATTGAGTCCTTCTACCTTAGGCCACAAACTTATCAATCACACCTCATAGATAATGTTGGAATTAGAAGATTATAGTCCAATCTCAAGCAAAATAATTTCGTGGCAAAAGAATTTGTAGCCAACATTGAAGCTTCTATGATTAACTAAATATTCCAAGCACTATTTTATGAATTAAACAAAAATATATGCCAGTCAATATATTCCCTTTTATTATGGAGACATTTTGCCCTTCATATCCTAACTCCACTCCAAAAAAAGGATTGTTATATGACTAAACTTATTGAACAATGAGGCCTTATATAGTTCTAGAAATTTACAAAGCTTTTGCTACCAAGAAACAAGTAGAATCTGGAATCTGGAAGTGTCAATCATTGTTAATTCTGCAGGAGGACATTCTGTAACTCACAACAAAATAGCAAAGGATTCAGCAAGAGGCAGATTCAGTCATTGCCATCCACAGAATGATTTGTTGAGCCACATCAGAGTCAAGCACCTAGTAGGTGTGGTTTCAACTTATAGGTCAAACAATGGCAGACTTTATAGTGTCAAACAGCAGAGAATCAGGTTTAAGAGTTCCACACTAATAATCAAGTGACCACCTACATTAATCCCATTTCTCCTTTTGCATTTTCATCTAGCTCCCTTCTCCATCTACAATTCTCATGCCACCTAACTGCATCAAGAGAAATTTACATTAGTCAACTCCATACTAATCAGCTAGCATGTGGGGGGAGAAAAACAGTACACTCAGGGAAAACTCACAAAGTCACAGGGAGAACATAAAAAATTTGCACAGACAGTATCCAAGGTTTGGATCAAACACAGACTGTTGGATCTGTGAGGCAGAAACTTTAAAATAACATTAGTGTTTTTTCATGGCAATCTACATGCATTTCTGTTGTTACATACCTCTTGAGTATATTGTGATTGTCTATGACCATGATGTAATTGAGTATCTGGTGAGCATGATGTAATGGTCTTGTGATGATGGGGTGATGTATTTTCCCGTCAGTGTGAGGTCACAAGATGTAATTTTCCCTCCAGTGTGAGGTCATGTGATGGCCTGTTCCAACAGGTGTAAAACGGGGAAAGCCTGCTGTGATGCAGGAGTTTTTGTTGGGATGTCATTTAAGTCATCTGTTACTCTGTTAAGCTGCGTATTTGGTTTCATGACGCAGTTTTGTTTTAAAGTGGAGTTTTAATTCTTACTGTAAGGTACATTGTCGTTAATCTGGCATTTTCGAAAATCACTGCCAGTTATGTTTGATGTTTCTTGGATTTAATTAATTTTAAAGTCTAAGAATTGGAGGTCGAAGATTTACTGAAGTACGGAAACCCGAAGGATCGAGTAAAGTTGGTGCCGTCGGTGGTTTAATACAGGATCAACCTTATTGGGTCTTCATTCTGGAAACAGTAATCTGCATCTGAGATTGCCCCTGCGTATAAGAGCAGAAAGGGTTGGGTGCAGAGTTATTCGCCAAGGAAAAGGTCAGTTCCTTCAAACTATTTTTATTTCCTTCATTGTGAATCCTTCGGGCAAGGCATAGTTTGGCTGGGATCAGCAGTAATGTCATGTCATCGAGGAATTAGTTACTTCAGGAAAGTCTCTTTTAATTGACTGTATAAATCATTTGGACTTTTACATTTATCACTTTAAGAATGGTTTGAATTGCCATATAGCAGTTAACTTCCAGTTAAGTTAGTCATTTGTTTACTTTTCATTTTTATTGAGCAGAGTTTAAATAAATGTTTATCTGTTTATTTAAAAAAAACCTGTCTCAATTCTATATTCATTGCTGCTGTATCATAACAATTGGGGGCTCATCCAGGATATGTTCCAATTATGAGTTTAAGTGCTTGCTTAATTATCGGTCTGATTCGGAAAAGGGAAATACCCAATTCTTTCTTTGATTGGCTTGTGGGTGGTATTCAGCAACAATGAATATTGAAGATTTTCTGGCATCGCCAGACCTGGAGTTGTTAGCGAAGGCAAAAAGGAGTGATGTATCTGAGATTGCTAGCAGATTGGAACTTAAAGGTATTTTGAAGGCTACCACAAAACTTGTATTTCAGAGGAAAATTGCATCACACTATGAAGAATTGGATGATTTGGATGAAGCAGTTATAATATGTTTCCAATAAGTAATCAAGAGATGCAGTTACAAATCGAACAAATGAAGTTAGAACAATGTAAAGTGGACTTGGAACAATGTAGGTTAGAAGATGAAAATAAAAAGAAAGAATTTGAAGCTAAAGAAGCTGAGAGAAAGAGGGAGTTTGAACTAGCAATGGAGAGATTAAGGTCTGAGAATCAATCCTCTGGTTCGAGGAAACAGTTTGTTGCTAGTCGAGAAGTTATATGAGCTCCTCCATTTAATGAAACAGAAGTGGATAAATATTTCCAACATTTCAAAACTGTTGCTCAGATTTCAGAGTGGCCAAAAGAGAAATGGCCAGTGATGTTACAGAGTGTAATTAAAGGCAAGGCACAATAAGTTTATACAGCTTTAACTGCTGAGAAAGCACTTGATTATGATATTGTGAAGCAGCATATACTGAAAGCGTATGAACTGGTTGCAGAAGCTTATAGAGAAAGATTCAGAAATTTGAAGAAATCCATGGAAAAAACTTACGTGGAATTTGCCTACGATAAAGCTGTGTGTTTTGAGAGATGGGTTTCTTCTAAAAATGTGAATGGGGAGTATAAGAAATTGAAAGGGTTGATTTTAATGGAGGAATTTAAAAGGAGCATCCCTGTTGAAGTAAGAACCTACTTAAATGAGAGGGACACTGCAACATTGCAGGAGTCTGCTGAATTAGCTGAGGAGTATCCATAAGAGTAAATTTCCTCAGGGTAGAACTTTTAAAAGGAAAACTAGCACAGAGAATCAAGTTAAACCAGAAATTAAATCAGAAATTAGTGAGAAAGGTAAGAATGAAGGAAAACATGTGAAGGAAAGACAGCTTGGTCCCATTTGTAATTATTGTAAGAAACCTGGTCACATAATAGCTAACTGTTTGGCGTCATTCAATGTCTGTAGTGAGATGCTGAAGATGTTCTATAGGTCAGTTGTGGAGAGCGCCCTCTTCTTTGTGGTGGCGTGTTGGGGAGGAAGCATTAAGAAGAGGGACGCCTCACGTCTTAATAAGCTGGTAAGGAAGGCGGGCTCTGTCGTGGGCAAAGTACTGGAGAGTTTAACATCGGTAGCTGAGCGAAGGGCGCTGAGTAGGCTACGGTCAATTATGGAAAACTCTGAACATCCTCTACATAGCACCATCCAGAGACAGAGAAGCAGTTTCAGCGACAGGTTACTATCGATGCAATGCTCCTCAGACAGGATGAAGAGGTCAATACTCCCCAATGCCATTAGGCTTTACAATTCAACCGCCAGGACTTAAGAACTTTTTAAAAGCTATTATTAATGCTTTTTGAGATAGTGATTTAGATGCATATCATATTTTTTTACTGAGTTAATTATTGTATGTTATTAGTTTTGCTACAACAAGTGTATGGGACATTGGAAAAAAAGTTGAATTTCCCCATGGGGATGAATAAAGTATCTATCTATCTATCTATCTATCTGTTTCCAATTGAAGAAGAAGGAGAAGGAAGCAGTCCCAGATGCCTGTGTGCAACATACTGAAATACCTGTAAATCCACAGGGTTCAATAAACACACATGAAGCTTTGCCAGAGTCTGACCAAGTTAAGAGGGGATATGATTATTTTATAACTGAAGGATTTGTATCCTTGAAAGAGGGATCCACTGCAGTGCCAATAAAAATCCTTATGAATACTGGAGCTTCTCAATCACTGATGCCAGACAGTGTGTTAAAGTTTAGTGATGAGTCTGACACAGGTGAGGTAAACTATATACGAGGTGTTGGGAGTGCCCTTATGCCTGTACATTTGCATAGAGTAAATTTAAGGTCAGGGTTAGTTACAGGACCAGTTAAAGTAGGACTACAACCCAGCCTACCTGTGAATGATGTTTCTCTATTGTTGGGGAATGATTTAGCAGATGGACAAGTCTTTCCTGAAGTGCATTTGAAAATAATGTCAGAGTAACCACGGATGGATTCTAACACAGATTCCTCCCGTGTTGTAACTCGAGCTATGGCTAAAAAACTTGATGTGCAGGATGAAGTTGTTAGCCATGACTATTCAACTCAGGATTCAAATTTTGAGGATGTGTTAGAAACTTTCTTACCTTCATTGTTTGATCAAGATTCTTAGAGTAAGTCTGACCCTGAAGATTTGTCTCTGTCTCAGAAGGAGATGATAGCAGAGCAGAGTAGAGACCCTGAGATTATTGAATTAAAGGAACAAGCTCCCTGAATAGTGAAATTGATAAGGTGCCAGTAGGATATTATTTTGAGAAAGGAGTGTTTATGAGGAAGTGGAGATCATCTACAATTCTTGCAAGTGATGAATGGAAGGTTGTTCACCAGGTAGTAGTTCCTAAAGTTTATCGGAATGAGTTTTTAACTTCAGCTCATAGTGTGCCCTTGGGAGGACATCAAGGGGTGAAGAAAACTGAACAAGGTTTTTGAACATTTTTACTGGCCTGGTTTGAGAAAAGATGTGGCAACATTTTGCAGAACGTGTCATACTTGCCAAATTGTGGATAAACCTAATCAAGTTATTCCAGTGGCCCCACTGCAACCTGTTCCCACATACGGTGAACTGTTTTCTAAAATGATTATAGATTGTGTTAGGCCCATTGCCAAAAACTAAATCTGGCCATCAATATTTATTGACCATAATGTGCACTGCATTTAGTTTTCCAGAGGCAATACCATTTAGGAATATAACTGCTAAAACTGTAAAGGCTCTTATAAAATTCTTTACTTATTTTGGGTTGCTTAAGGAAATACAATCTGATCAAGGTAGTAATTTTATTTCTGGATTGTTTCAACAGATAGTTTATAAACTGGGAGCTAAGCAGATTACCTCATCTGCATACCATCCAGAATCACAAGGAGCCTTGGGAAGGTTTTATTCTACCATCAGGACTATGATTAGGACGCATTGTGTAGAAAATGAAAATGATTGGGATGAGGGCATATACTTACTTCTATTAGCAGTATGGGAGTCAGTACAGGAATCATTCAGTTTTAGTCCATTTGGACTTGTATTTGGGCATAGAGTTAGAGGACCTTTGGCCTTATTAAAAGAACAATGGATTAATAAGGAGGAACACACTAATTTGCTGGATTGTGTTTCAAAATTTCAGGATAGATTACATAAAGCTTATAGCATGACCAGGGAAAATTTAAATTTGGCTCAGGAGAAAATGAAAACCTGGTATGATAAAGAAGCTAGAATGAGGTCATTTAAGCCTGGAGATAAGGTGTTGGTTCTTTTCCTGGTGCAAATGAAACCTTTATGTTAGATTTCATGGTCTTATGAAATTATGTCTGAAGTTAATGATGTGGATTATGTGATAAAAATGCCAGGTTGAAGAAGGCAAACCCAGTCTTGTCATATAAATATGATAAAACCATATTATGAGAAACAGTCTGCTACTATGACTGTTGTAGTCAATAATAATGAATCTGATCTCACTAGGAACTTAATGGATGATTCATCTGATACTCATTCCAAACCCAATATTATTTGTGCCAGATTACCAAACTCAACAATTCTGGAAACTATTGATGAGAAATTAGCTCATTTACAGCCAGAGCAGAAGCAGCAGATGAAGCAATTTTTTTTTAAATATAGAGATATATTTCCAGACGTTCCTAGAAGAACCACAGTAGCTCCACATGATGTAGATGTTGAGATGCCAAACCCATAAAGCAACGCTCATATAGGATGAACATGGAAAAATGTGAACTTGCTGAGAAAGAACTTAAATATATGTTAGAGAATAATGTTATTATACCTTCTAATTTGAATTAGAGTTCACCTTGTGTTACGGTGCCTAAGTCAGACGATAGTATTCGGTTTTGTACTGACTACAGGACTGTGAAGGCTGTAACAAAAACAGATGCATATCCAATCCCTAGAGTGGATGTTTTTGTTGATAAAGTTGGCCAAGTTCCTTACAAAGATTGATTTGTTAAAAGGGTATTAGTGTGTTCTATTGACGGATAGAGGTAGAGAGATTTCTGCATTTGTAACAATTCGGGATGAAGAATGCCCCAGGTACTTTCCAGCAGATGATTAATTCTGTGATTCATGGGTTAAAAGATACAGATGCCTATATTGACGATTTAGTTACAGGAAATGCTACTTGGGAAGCACATATTACTGTGGTGGAGAAACTATTTGAAAGGCTTTCAAAAGCTAACTTAACTATTAACTTAGCTGAAAGTGAATTTGGTCATGCCACCGTGACTTACCTTGGTTATGTTGTAAGTCTGGGCTTGGTTAAGGAAATACATCAAAATCCAATTTAGCAGCAAAGGTTTGATGTTACAGGAGTATAATATTTTGTTAATTCATATTAAAGGCTAAGATAATCTGATTGCTGTCTGTTTATCTAGATGTTCAATGTACAATGTAATTTTTTTATGGAGTGGTATTTTTAAAAATCTGTAATACTCCTACTGTATATTAGTTTGTAAGGTGCTATATGATAATACTATGTATATTTTGTATGTTGTAGATCTTATACATTTGTAAATAGTTAATTGTTAAAATTTTGCTCTTGACAGATCAAAATTTTTTTTTGGAAGGAGGTGTTACATACCTCGCGGGTATCTTGTGATTGTCTATGACCATGATGTATTTGAGTAGCTGGTGAGCATGATGTAATGGTCTTGTGATGGTGGGGTGATGTATTTTCCCACCAGTGTGAGGTCATGTGATGGCCTGTTCCAACTGGTATAAAACAGGGAAAGCCTGCTGTGATGCAGGAGTTTTTGTTGGGATGTTGTTTAAGTCATTCGTTACTCCATTATGCTGTATATTTGGTTTCATGTCACAGTTTTGTTTTAAAGTGGAGTTTTAATTCTTACTGTAATGTACATTTTGTTTTGCTGGCAGTTTTGAAAATCTCTGCTAGCTATGTTTGATGTACCTTGAACTTAACTCTAAAGTCAAAGAATTAGAGGGTGAAGATTTACCGAAGTACAGAAACCCGAAGGATCGAGTAAAGTTGGTGTCATCAGTGGTTTAATACAGGATCGACCTTATTAGATCTTTATTCCGAAAATAGTAATCTGCATCCAAGACAGTCCCTGCATTGTAAGAGCAGAAAGGGTTGGGTGCAGTATTATTCGCCAAGGAAAAGGTCAGTTCCGTCAAGCCGTTTTTATTTCCTTCATCGTGAATCCTTCAGGCAAGGCATATTTTGGCTGGGATCAGCAGTAACGTCACGTCATTGAGGAATTTGTTACTTCAGCAAAGTCTCTCCTAATTGACTGTATAAATCATTTGGACTTTCGCATTTATCACTTTAAGAACTGTGTTCGCATTTATCATTTTAAGAACTGTTCGAAGTGCCATATAGCAGTTAACTTCTGGTAAAGTTAGTTGTTTGTTTACTTTTCATTTTTATTGAGCAGAGTTTAAATAAATGTTTATTTGTTTATTAAAAAACCTGTATCAATTCCATATTCATTGTTGCCATATCGTAACAATCCATCATCAGCACTAAAGCTAACTCTTTGTTCATCCTATTCCAGATTACTCACTGAATTAGAATTACACTGTTGCCATCTGAATATAAATTTTAACTCTGGTTTTAGGATACCAGTAATCTGGGTTACTAATTCAATAAATTGCTCACAATGCCACCACTGTGCCCTAGGACAGATAACAGGAAACCCAGTTGGAACATGGCACAATTATTTTGATGGGCACAGGTTAAAAATCAGCCTCTTCTGAAATCTGGAAAACAAAAACAAAATTCAGTAATCTCATAATAAACAACCTGCTTTCTCAGACTTCTCCCAGAGCAAGAAGAAGCAGAGTTAAAGCTGGTTGTGCAAAGGTTTGTGCAGAGACAGCAATGAAGACAATCTTCAGCTAGCTAATATTCCAAAGCCTTTTAGTTTCTACATTAATAATGCATGAAATTTCCCATTGGCTTAACTGAAAACAGGTACAGTTCTGATGCTAATACGGGTCTTTCTGGAGGACAGATTTTTAAACTCTACTTCTCCTTACTTTGAAAGCAAACATAACCTACAGAGTATCTTTCAACAGCAGCTTCTGCCATCAGTATTTTATACACATTTTAGAATAGATTTAAACACAGCCATATCAATTTATGGCTCAAGCACAGAGCAAGACCAAAAATACCCCCCCCCCCAACACACACACACAAATTTCATACTAGCAAGTATAACCTTATTATTGTTAAAAAAATAAAACATTTCCCACTTTATAGCTAAGCTTGAGCTAACCTATTCCTTCAACATGTTTTATCTTTCTTCTCTATAGATTATTGCAATATTTGACACTGCAAGTCAGACTTGAGAGTCAGTAATATGGGAAGATTAGTCTACGCAGGTGCTGTAGAGAAAATGTGAACTAATTATTGTAATCTTAATTACAATTAAGGTTAAGTATTGTATAGGCACCTGTTTTATTTGCTTACTAGTCAATTTCCTGAGGTATTACACACAAAATTAAGACTAAGCCAACCATGGTAGAAGAAAAAGAGATGAAAAATGACAATGTAACAGCAAAGGCCAACAACAATGATTCTTGAACTTGTTCTTTTCATAATAAATTAGGCTATATAATATTGTTATTATTTTACGTCAATCTAAATAATTATTTCAAAAGGAAATTGTTTATCTAGTTGCAGGAGGCAAAAATCGCAGGACCACAACAAAGAGCAGGGAATTGTACTAACTGAATTGGCCCAAGTTGAATAGGCCATGTGGCTTCCTGTAATGTATCCATTCCACATTTTTTGTAGATTTTGTTTTCAGTACATGAGTCATATTAGTGAAATATAACTGGCCAAATTTCCTTTCACTAGCAGAAGGTCACTGAGGTTTCTTAACTACACATATACACAAATAAAAGCAATCAAAATTAAATGAAAGGGACATTCTAGAGCAAATAAACTTGCTATGGTAAAACACACAAAATGCTGCAGGAACTCAGCAGGTCAGGCAACATCTATAGAGGGGAATAAAGAGCCAACTTTTCCAGCTGATAATCTGCTGAATTCCTCTAGCATTTTGTGTGTGTTACTTGGGATTTCCAGCATCTGCAGATTCTTGTGTTTATAATTTGCTATGTAAATATGCCTAAGTCATTAATTCTTCATTTTTTATTGAGTTACGATTAGAACAATCTGAGCAGTGTTGTAAGATGGCTAGAATCTTATTTGGCTCAGAAAAGTTAAATTAAACATTAACTATCTAAGAATCATAATGTTGTAAAGAAAATTCTGATGGTCTCACAGATGTTTTTCTAAACCTCTAGCACAACCTGTTAACTATGACTTGCTTATTCTAATAAGTAAGATGAGGTATGGTTGTAGTTTATCATAAAGGCCTATCTATTGCTTGTTTGGTAAGGTTAATTGTTTCTGGTTACTATGACACTAATATAAGCTCTGCTGCCTATGTTTGCTGGAGGTGAGTTACCCCCGGTGAGACATATTACATTCTATCACACTGTTTGTTCCATATTATGCTGCTATTTTGTTTTGTTCCATGACAACCACCAGAGGTAGTTCAACTGTGATTTCTTAGCTATTTTACATGCAGTGAAAAAGACATATGAGTTAGGTGGAGTGAGAGTAATTTTAACCTGTTAATTTCAGTAAGAAACAAAGATATATTTGATTAGAGAGAAAGGCAGGAGTGTGTTGCTCCACTACAATGTTTAAACATGATCATAATATTCAATGGCTTTACTATTGTCAGGCCACTACAAAAGCACACCCTGCAGATAAACATTCACCACAAATTCACATGCACCAGCATCATAAAAACTAAAAATACATTAAGAGGTCAGTTGTTAGGCATTTTGCTGCAAGTGTCTCACCTCTATTTTCACCATCTGTGAAGTTCAGGTCAGAAAGATGACAGAATATCATCCATTGTCTTGATGAATGCAGTTCCAGTTGCTTACCATGGCTTTGATACCATCTGGAACAAATCAACTGGTTTAATTCACATCCCCTTGATGTGAATCATCCTAAGCACTCATTCCCTCCACCCACCAAACGACAGTAGTTGTAGTGTGTACCATTTACATAATTCAAGGCAATTACTCACTTAGACTACTCTGACAGTCCCTCCTAAGCTCATGGTCTTCACCACCAAGAAATATGGTGAAACTGCAATATTCAGTGACCACCACACAACAGCTTCCTTTCCAAGTCCAACATCATCCTGAGTTAGAAATAAGTCACTGCTGCTTCATAGTTTGTCTCACAAAGACTGGGGGTTCAATCCCAATTTCCAGTGTTGCATGTATGGAGTTTTACTTTCTCCCTGTGATCATGTGGAGTCCTTCCTGCTGCTTCAGTCTCCTCATTCCCAAATGTGTACAGATTGGTAAGTTATCCAACTTATAAACTGCTCCTAATAAATAGGAGAATAGTTGTAGCTGATAGGAGATGATGAGAATTTGGGGTGAATAAAAAAATGGGGTTAATATAGAATTAGTATAAATGGGTGGTTGAAGGTTGCGGCAGGCTCTAATGTGATGTATCTTGGTGGGACTCTATTTATGACTCAAGTCACTGGTTCCAATTCCTGGCGTTCCCTCACAGACAACACATTTGAGTATCCTCTTTAGAAGAACTGCAGTTCATGTTGGTGCTTCATCGTCAGCTTCTGAAGGACAATTAGTTATTAACTCATCTCCTTCTACCTTCTGCCACAAACTTATCAGTCACCCCGATGAGTTATTAACTTCAAACTTTCTGCAGAATCATTCAAAGAGTTGAACTGTATGTGCATGTAACGAGAGCTGTATAACTGATCTCCTTCTATCATAAGCCACAAATTTATCAATCACCGTTGCTGTGGACACTTTCTGGAGGTCCAAGATCCGTATGCTCCACAACTGCTGAACTAAGTGTGTAAATATAGGAGGAGACTATGTTGAAAAATCAATGTGCTAGGTTTTCTAAAATTGACTCCTTCTACCTTAGGCCACAAACTTATCAATCACCACTCGTATTCTCTTATTCAGGGAACCTGAAAATTCTTCCAAGAAAAAAAGATTTCTAGTCATGCTGGTGCCAGCAATCAACAATTCCTTAGGAAACAACTTCAAGATAGTTGATCATTTCAGTTTTTCTACATCTTCTACTTATTTTTTCATCTTAATTTTGTGTTTGAAAGTGTTGGAACCTGTGACTTACGGTCTGCAGTTGGATTGAATAAGATATTGCTCTGCTATCCCTGAGAAATCTCCCGGGGAGAAATGTGAGCATGAGCTACCATGAGGAGAAGCTCAGAGTTGAGAAGATGGGCCATGATCGACTACATTTCTCACCAATTAAAGCATTAAGGAAGATTGGAACATTGAAGCAAATGTGAAGGAAAGCAAGTGGTTCTCGGAAAGGCCATTGGTTCGAGTCGCTGCCCTTACAGTGGTCGCTGATTTGTGTCACTGCCCTCAGAGGGGCCTCTATGTCCCAACATTATTGAAATTCTATGATTTATGCATTGGATTGTGGTTCTAACTAACTGTAGTTCATATTGCCCTCTATCAGTTCTATGATTTTTTTCATGCTCTCACCCATTCTTCATGTCAATCAGCAGGCTAGGAGTTTGGGGTTTGATGTTCTTGCTGCTGTTTCTCCATGTGGATGATCTGTTAGTTTTTGTGTGAGTACGGGTTTGTGGAGGTATGGGGTTTGCGAGTTTTTGTTCCTTTTTCTTTTTCTGCGGGGTGGGGGATTACTACTAGAGGATGAAGGGGCTGGAGTTGATGCCTTTCTTTCAGCTACCTTGATGGTTTTCTGTATTTTATGGCTATCTGGAGAAGACAAATCTCAGTGTTGTATTCTGCATACATTCTTTGATAATAAAATAAACCTTTGAAACTTTGAAATTCATAAGGGAGATAGGGAAACAGGTCAGAAAATAGAACATAGAATAGTACAGTACAGGCCATTTGGCCTACAATGTTGTGCTGACCTTTAAACCTGCCTCCCATATAACCCCCACCTTAAATTTTTCCATATAAGACAGTCTGAAGGTTTTGTTTTTTTTGCCTGTCAATAGACAGAAGTGGTCTTCTCCAGATTATTCTGCTACAAGAAATTATATTCCCCAATTATAGATGAGAAATATACTGAAAACAGTAAGGATTTCAAAGTTTATTTCCTAGCAATCAGCCTATGCAACATATACATGCACTTAACTAACTAGATCAACTAGGAGGTGGAGCAAGGAATTGCAGATGGTATTAAACTTAGACAAGTGTTAAGTGTATCAGTTTGTGAAATAAAATCTGTGCAGGACATACACAGTAAAATCTGAAAGGATCCTAGAAGGAACTGTAGGACAAGTAGACTTGGGGTACTAATGCATAGTTCCTTGAAAGTAATGAACAGATAGACAGGATGGTTTAGAAGATGTTTCATTTGCTAACCTTCATCGAGCATGGCAGTGAGTACAGAAGTTGGGACATTATATTACAACTGCACAAGACATTGGAGAGACTGCATTTGGAGTATTGCATCTCGTCTTCAGGAGGGATGTCATTAAACTAGAATGGATGCAGAAAAGATTCACAAAAATGTTGCCTGATCTGTAGGAATTGGATAGTCTGGGGTCCTCCTTCCTGAAGCATAAATGACTGATGGGTGATCTTACAGAGACACAGGAACTATATATAAAATTATGAAGGGCATAGACAAAGTGAATGGTCAGTCTTATCCATGGGTAGGAGAATCTAATACTAAACAGCACAGTCTTAAGGTGAGAGTGAAAATTCTAAAAGGGACTTGAAGAGCAATCTTTTGACACAGATGCTCATAGGTATATGGACATGCTGCAAGAGGATGTAAAGGCATGTACAATTACAACACTTTAGAGACATTTAGACAATCCATGGACAATAAAGATTCAGAGCAATATTGCTTGCTTCAACTGACAAATGGAACTACCTCAGTTAAACAACTTGGTCAGCATCATCAAGTGGGGCTGAAGGGTTTATTTCTGTGCTGTATAATTCCATAACACTTAAGTTCCATTGGAGCATGAATAATTGAGATATCTTCACAATAATACCAAAGTCATTCCATGTTATTGTGCGAATTATCTCATCCCAAATATTGCAAATGAAATATCCAAGCCATATCTCACTGCATTAGCTCCCTGTTGCCATTAGCAAAGCTCTACTTTTCTTCTTAATGTTTATTTGAAGTAGGGGAGGTAAAGGAGAGGTATTACAAAGATCTGTTGGGTGAGGATTCACAATGGGGTCTTCCACTGTTTGAATGACTGACTGACTGATTCTACCTGAATAATTCCACTGCTTGCAACTTCTGCAGATATTCAGTAACCTTAGAACATAGAACAGTACAACACTGGACAGGCCGTTCAGCCCACTATGTTGTGACAGTCTTAATGCTAATTTACACTAAGTGTCTTCCTGTGAATCATCTATATCCCTTCATTTCCATCATATTAATGTGGCTAACTGAAAGCCTGTCATATGAACATGAAACACATGAATCTCACAGGCTCTCACAGGATTGAGATACCGATTGTAAGAACCTCCTCTCTGTTACTTACATGCCTACGAAGATTCACAGTCAGTCATCCTTAGGAGATTCATCAATTGCATCATGATATCTACAGCAGAAATATCTTTTGACTCATCCTAGCCTCCTTGTAAACTGACCCCAGGGAAGCAGCTAAGAGCCTGTTGCTCTAATAGTCTGCTGTTGAAGCTCTTCCCATCCAGAAAAACACATTGAACAACCACCACTGAAAAATGTTTCAACAATACATTATTTTAAATTATTTGATATTGTAACTATTGTAAAGATTCTGACAAAATAATTGTAGCCAGAGTATCATTATTTTCCAGCAGTAGGAAAATGGAAACTAATCACAGGTATGCTTTAAGATTATAATGGGATTCCTATTAGTAAAGACATGTAATTTACATTTTTATAGAAGTCATATGGACGTGTCAATAATAAACTATTGAATATTTTCTGCTCATTCAATTATCTAGTTGGCAGTTCAAGAAGATTGATTCAGATGGGAAAGTGTGGCATCAAAATACTTCACTCAGATGCAGATAAAATGGGGCTGAGAATCTTTTGTCTAGAAATTGTTTTCACCCTTCTGTTCGTGCATTAAGTAGATGCTATGCAAGGTGCTAATGCAAAATCAGATTCCTCTCAGAAAATCCCCAAATTAGGTAAAATATATTTAGAAAAGACACTGTGCTAGTTGCTCCCAGTATTAAAGAGGAGACCTCAATCAGTTTGAGCTGCTGGTAATTCTTGTGGGGTACCAATGCCAGAAGGACATCCAGCTTTAAAGACACACTTTCCATGTTATCTTAGCGGCAGCAACACAAACTAGTGCAGCCTTGAGGAGGAAAAGAAAGTAGTAGGAGAGAAGGAGAGAGAGATTCAGAACTTGTGTAACTGAGATCTTGGGACTGAGATCCTCTGTGCAGTGGGACAGGAAAACACAGTTACCATTTTACCATTTAAAGGTCTTGGCAGGAGATGGTAAAAATGATCCCTTTCAGAGGAACGCTTCCTGCACCATGGAGCAATGCCAGTCAAGATTTGGCAACCACACAAAAGTGTCAAGGTGTTCTCAAAATCCACATTGAAACCTCTCTAAATCTTTCACCTGCTCTCTCGCTCTATCTCTGTCACACACACACACACACAATGTCCCATGATTGGCGCGTCTTGGGGTTGATGCCCAGTTCAGGCTAGAGACCCAAGGGTTAAAGGTTGAAGCCCCTGGGTCGGCTTGTTCTGAGGTCAGAACCCCGATGTCAGTGAATTGGGGTCAGGAACTAGAAGCTGGAAGCTGGATGTCCGGGAGTCTGAGAGTCCAAGGCAGAGGACTGGAGGCTCAGAGGGTAGTTTATCATGTGGCTGGAGTCCTATCTATGTATGTGAGTGAGAAAGGGGCTTTTTTTTCTGTTGCTGTCTTAGTTTGTTCTGTTGTGTTATTGTTCTGCTTGTGTTGTTGAACGTTGTGATCATGCTATGTGCAGTTTGAAGCTCCCCAGCAACAATGATAAGCCAATCACTGAGCATAGATGCCTTGTTTGGGCAATATGTAGCATCAATGCACATGAAGAGTCTAACCAGGAGCTGTGCTGAAACAAATAAATGCCACATATATGATGTTTACAAATGAATTTAATCATTACCCTGACATTTGACAATGCCTCCCCTCAAATGATGTCATTCCACTCTCCCACTTCCAGGAGAAGGTGCTACTGTAATTTCACCTGGGAGACAGAAAGCTGCCCCAGTCAGCAGCCTCTGAGGGGTTTGGGAAGATTGACATGCTACTGTGAGATTCCAGTGTTGCCTGTATGGTTAGTGAGATCACTGGCATCCTGCCATTGCACAAACTAGAAAGCTGTCAACCTGTCTTCTTGCACTTGCACAGCTGCCCCTCTGAAGCTTAGTTCATTTACACATCAGCTGGAAAGACACCCATTATGGACAGTTGCAGCAACCCCGATTTAATCCTAGTCTAATCACAGGACAATTTACAATGACCAATTAGCCTAACAAGCAGTAGGTCTTTGGACAGTAAGAGAAAACTGGAACACTCGGAGGAACCCACACGGTCACGGGGAGAATGTACAAACTCCTTACAGGCAGCAGTGGGAATTGAACCGTATTTGCCTGTTCTGTAAACCGTTGTGTTAACCATTATGCTACCGTGCTGTATCTGATCAATTTCAACTCTCAGTGGTTTAATCTTAAACTCTTCCGTCATCCTTACCATCTAAAGTTATTTTTACTGGCTGATGAGCAGTGATATTTCACCCATAGATAATAACTGCAGATGCATCCAGGTTTGTTAGCTTTCAAAGGATGGTTCTCAATAAATTGTCAGTTCTTCTTTGTCTTTTTATGTCATTTCAAATTAATATTCAGTAGCATATTACTGGATGTTGGTTTTTTTGCCCTGACATTTTCACACTGCAAGATTTTAATGAATGCTATTCCAACTCGTATTCTCAGAACTGAGATGCCTTAAAAATGGATTTTGAAAATTCATAATTGGTGCACAAATTTCTAACCATCTACTTGTAAACTCTGGACATTACCCTATTATTTCTGACTCCATTTCCCAGAATGGGGTAGCAAACCTTTTGAAGAGCATGTGCCCAAATCAGAATCGGATTTACTATCACTGATATACTGTGTGACATGAAATTTGTTCCACAAAATGACATGTAAATTGGCAATAATCTTCTGAAAGTTTTTCTGATATGCCACTGTAATTCTGAGCAGTTTAATGCTAAGAATTGATTAATGAATCAGTGACAATAATGATGGACTCTTTTTTTCAAGGATGAGTCATGTTGCTTATTTACATGTTCAGTAGATTGCGGTTAATTGGGACACATCGCAACCAGTACATTTTGGCACAATTTAGCAACTGCCCCAATTAGCCGAAGTTTTGTGGAAATAATTAAAAAGGTATAAAAAGGGCAAACTACAGTTTGACTGAGAAACAAATGTATTTAAATAATTTACAGAGCAAGTTAGAACACTACTAATGCTACTACAATACTATAAAATTGCCATATTATTTTGATTGAATGTAAATGAACAAATCAGCGCAGCCAACTAGTGTAGATAATGGACTTTCTTCATACAATGCTATCAACAATTGCATCCTCCAAATTTTCATTTCAAGATGATTGTCGACATCTTCAATTTTTTTTTGTAGTTCCTAATTCACTGAAGCAGTGAAACCGTTTCATTTTCACTCCCGGTTGTTTCTGGCATTTCCAAGCCTGAAAGCTTGAAACCACACTGAGTAGAACAGATCTGAGTTGTCTTCCTGCTTATTACTCACCAAATATCAGTGACAACAATCACTGCTTTTAGAACACAAACACATGCAACTGATGCTATTTAAAAACTGTTTATTCTAAGCATGCTCTGTCTAGTGTCTAATGGCCATACAAGATCACGGGTCTGACACTAGTTAGGAACTGTTCGACAACTGTCTCCTGCCCCAATTAAATAGCATATTGTCCCAAATAAATGAAGGGAATCCTAACTATTTTCTTGATTAGTTTTTGTTCTTTCAGAGTTGTCCTATATAACCCCAATTAACCAATGGCCTAATTAACTGAAATACACTGTATTTATTGTTTTACTGTATAAAAAATGTATAACAGAAACAGAAATAAACAAAATATTTTAGAAAACATATCCAAAGATTATTAATTTTAATATTAAAACATTAAAATTAAATGTTCATGTGGGCACTAAACCACACACAGTGTTTACCATTATTATCACTGAATATCCAATCTTCACTCAGAAATGGCAGAAGAAAAATATAAGCAGATTTAGCCAATGGCAACTGACCCAACTGTCTATAATCCAAATACTGATGAGTACACCAAGTCTGTAAGAATTTCAAAACATATCTTACAATGTCACATGCTCTCACAACTGTCTAGCCGGTGCCAAGCTGGCATAAGATGCTTCCTATGAAAACATCACACAGCTCACAGGTTGTAAAAAGTCATTGGCTGCTTCATTTGGCAATAAAAATATTCACTATGTATCTTTTTATAATAAGACCATAAGACAAAGGAGCAGAAATTGACCATTCGATCCACTAAGTCTACATTGCCATTCCATCATGACTGATTTATTATCACTCTCAGCCCCATTATCCTGGCTTCTGTTGTAGCCTATGATGTCCTTACTAATCAGGAGCGTATTACCCTTCACTTTAAATATATCCAATGACTTGATCGCCACAACCATCCATGGAAATGAGTTTCACAGATTCACCACTCTGGCTAAAGAAATTCCTCCTCATCTCTGTTCTAAGGGATGTCCTTTTATTCTGAGGCTGTTTGCTCTGTTCCTAGATTCCTAGAGGAAACATCCACTCTATCTAGGTCTTTCAATATTCAACAGGTTTTGATGAGATCACTATCCCCCATTCTTCTAAATTCCAGTGAGCACAGGCCGAGAACCATCGAATACTCATGCATTAATCCTTTCATTCCTAGAGTCATTCTCGTGGACTTCCTCTGTTCCCTCTCCAATCCTTTCTTAGATAAGGGAAGCAAAACAGTTCACGATACTGTAAGTGCAGTCTGACCCATGTCTTATGAAGCCTCATGATTACATCCTTTCTTTAATATTACGCGTGGGGTTTGAAGAATCAAGAGGCAGCACAGCACGCCACTTGCCAGAAATTTTTGTTTGTATGCATTCATATCCACACTTGCCATGTGTTTGCCACCCCTGTCTACAACGACCTGGTTTCTGTCTGCTTTTACCCTTGTAGTGATAGATAGCAAGATAGGAATTCATTCAGAAATTCATCTCAATGCCATTTATAATTTGAAATATAGTTTTATAGGAGTCATAAAAGCTTCTGGCAACTAAAAACTCGAGATTAGTGTTTATTTTGCAGTCATTTCTGTCTGGGAATCGAGGGAATTTGGCTCTGTGCCTCTGCTTTACAACTATCTGCTCTGTTACCTGGTAACTATTAACAAAGCTCCATGTTTCTGTAGCGGTCTCAGATTTGTGATGTATGTCTGATTGCAAATGGTATTGCTGCTCTACTTCATTTTAGGTACTGCTGTATATGGAATTTTCCATCAATGTGTATTCAAAAGGTCGTCAAATTTCATTTTATGTAGGTATCTAGGATCTTATTCTAAATACTTGCGTATTGGAGTTACTTTGTTTCTTGCCTGCTATTTACAATGGTTATGATGCAGCAATGCCAACTTGCACTCCATGTACCCCTTAGCTATTGATTTTTAAAGGTTTGCATTCTGTATCTTTCCTGCCTCACTAACCACAGCGTACTAGAGAAATGCTTTCATTCTTATCTTTAGCTCCTGGACAGCTTCTGCATATTGTGAAAGGTAATGGCAATCTTGGACTTTATCTCTCATATATCTTTTCTTTGAAATCATAGTTGTAATTTTCTGAGAGGGAGGCAATTGTTAAATGAAATCCTATGAGCATTCAAAAGTAACTCTGCGAGATATTACACACTCAGAAAGAGCAGGATCTGGCATAGCGATAATTTAATATAAGGGACTAAAATGTGAACAAATAGGGAGCAATAATATCCATTCATTAAACTTCATTCCAGTCAGATTAGACTTTGTTTTATTCTTTTGTGTGGGGCCACGATAAGGGCAGTATTGACTTTATTGTGGTGTTTAACTGAGGCAACTAACACACCAGTATCTGACTTTAGAGACTAATATCAGAGCTTTTGGATTGAATCCAGTTATCAGTCCAGAAACTTTCAAAAAAATTGACATTGATAATGAAGACAACAAATTACTGGACTGGGGTTTGCTGTGAAATACCTTCTGGTTAACATATCACCTTCTGAAAATTAAATCTGCCTTCTCTACTCAGTTTGACCTATATGAGACTTTAAACCCATTACCAATGTTGACTTGGAAATTGCACTGAGCAAGCCACTCAGTTCATTTGGTAGCTGGTTAATCAATCCTGGCCCCTTGCCTTTGATGCCTAGATCCACAAAAAATTAATAACCAAATCTTAAGCCCTCTGTCAATTTTTACTTTGAAGGTTTGGAAAACTGAATCAAAAGATTGCATAACACCCCATGAAGCAATGTCCTGGACAAAAGTAGGGTCACAATCCGCTATCCTGATGCTGCTCAACAAACTGAGATCTTCCAAAGGTTAGTTCATCTTTTGCACATTTCTTACTGAATTATTTCCATTATTTTGATCAACTGTGCATGCCCTCATCCGTCATTATCATATATATGGTGCCAATGAGGGCAGAGTTATGTTACTTCTGTTTTAATGTACAATAGGTTAACAATGAAGAATCATATTCTGGAAGAATAAGAGAACTTTTATTTACAGTAATAAACAAACACATCTTAACCCAGCCACGTGCTGGAACATTCTAGCAATCCTGCACATGCTCAGTGCTCTGCCCAATCAAGTACTGGCACATCATTGCATGTGATATCACCACACCTTCCTTTCCTTAAAAGAAAAACAATTAAGAGCATTAATCAAAGCAAATACATAATTCAACAAGTCTCTATCAGTCTCTCTGGGGGTTTACGAACACGAGTAGACCTTCTAAGTGGTACGCACAGTTCTTGTGTTTCTATGTTATCATTTACATGTTTTGTCTCGTTGTCATCCGTTAACTGAATCTCTGATGTTGGCTCTTTCTTGAGGTATTTGCAATTTCTTCTTAACACTGCTCTTTCTTCTGTTTGGACCATGTATGATCTGGATTGTACTTCTTCAAGTACTGTAGCTTTCTGTGTCCATGTGTTCATTTTGTCTTGTACTCTTACTTCATCTCCTTGGTGCAGTTCAAGTAACGGATGAGAATATCTTTCAAAGTATGTTTTCTGCTTTGCTTTGTGTTCATCTTTCCACCTTTTCACTTGTTCACCTCCCTCTGTTCTCAGAAGGCTCTCATCCATTGGCAGATTAGATCTCAAACATAGTCCCATCAAGAGCTGAGCAGGTGAAAATCCACTTTCAAGTGGAGTACTGCAATAGGCTAACAAAGCTTTATAAAAATCACTTGCACTATCTTTTGCTTTGTGCATCAGTTTCTTGATCATTCCTACCGACTTCTCAACTAATCCATTGGACTGAGGGAAAAATGGACTAGATGTTGTCTGAACAAATCCCCATTCATGAGCAAAATGTTTCATGCATTCACTAGTGAATTGTGGACCACTGTCTGTGAAAACTTCATCAGGTACACTATGTCTTGAAAGAACTGATTTCATACATGTAATCACATTAGACAACTCACTTCAGGATACAATGAGGAGTAATCTGTTATTAATAGATAATCTTCATTGTCAGTGACAAAGAGATCAACGCCTTCCATCTGATAAGGTCTCTGAGGACTAGGATGAGGATGCAATGGTCCTTAGGGTTACTAGGTTGGTATTTAAGGCATATTTGACAAGAAGACACCAATTCTTCAAACTCTTGATTTGCCCGGAGCAAAAACATCACTTCCCGTGCCATTCTCTTACATTTTTCAATGCCTAGGTGGTCTTCATGAATTTTATCAAGCATTTCTTTATGGAGACTTTTGGATATAACAAATCTACTACCTTTGTACACTATCCCATCCACAACGAACAGTTCCGATCTGCGGCTCCAATAATCTTGTACTACTGAGGTGCAGTCATGCCTATTATCTGGCCATCCATCCATCACCACTTGTATTACCTGACTGAGAATTTTGTCCTTCTTTGTCTCAAGATGCACAGTTCCAACTTTTTGGGAGCAACGGGTACAGTTTCTATGCCATATCAGTGAATACCTGAACATCAATAATGTTCCTGTGACTGTTTTTTTTGTTGGATCCACAGCTCTGGAAAGTGTGTCAGCTGTGTACGTGAATTTTCCAGGTGTGTATGACACACTTAACACATATCTTTGCGATTTGATCATCATTCGCTGAATTTGCAAAGGACAGTCACTTAAAGGTTTGTTAAACAATGCAATCAACGGCTTATGATCAGTTTCAACATCAATAGATTGCCCTGACACAAACTGATTAAATCTCTCACAAGCAAACATAATGCTGAGCAATTCTTTTTCAAGTTGGGCATACCTTGTTTCTGGATCAGATGATGAATGAGATGCATATGCCACTGGTAGCCATTCCTGATCATGTTTCTGGAGTAATACTGCCCCTAAGCCCACTTGAGATGCATCGCATGAGGTTTTGATGGGTCTCGCAGCATCATAAAATTTCAACACAGTTTCTTTTGTGAGCACTCTCTTAAGATTTTGCCATGCCTTCTCCTGTTGATGGTCCCAGCTCCATTCATTTCTCTTTTCTTTTAACTACCTCAATGGTGCAAGCTGTTCCGAGAGATTGGGTATAAATTTTCCCATATAGTTAACCATTCCCATAAACGGCTGAACATCCTTTTTACATTGCGGTCTTGGCAAGTTCTCAATAGCAGAAATCTTCAATGGATCAGGACACACAAGCTCTTTGCTGATGATATCACCCACAAAGGTAAGTTCAGTCACTCCTAGCTGACATTTTTCTTTATTCAATTTCAGGTTAGCCTTGTGTGTTGCTTCAAAGACTTGCCTGACCTGGCATCATGCTCTTGTTTAGTCGATCCCCAAATAATAATATCATCTATGGATGTATCTATGCCCTCAATGTGCTCATGTAACATGTGAATGGTTTTATGGTATATTTCAGGAGCTGATGCAATTCCAAAAGGAACCCTAAGAAAACAGTATCTGGCAAAAGGAGTGTTAAAGGTACACAATTTTAAACTCGGTTCATCTAATTTGAGCTGCCAGAATCTGGAGGATGCATCTAATTTACTAAAATACTTTGCATTAGCAAACTGTGACATAATTTCTTCATGAGTGGGCAATTTAAAATGCTCTCTTTTAGTGGCCCAATTCAAGTCTCTTGGATCTAAACAAATCCTCAGCTTTCCATTTTTCTTATCAACAATGACAAGCGAATTGACCCATTCAGTTGGTTCATCATTTTTTTTAATGACTCCTAGCCGTTCCATTCTGTCTAGCTCTGTTTTCAGTTGATAACATAATGCAGAAGGTATTTTTCTACATGAATGTACTATGGGTGGCACTGTGTTGTCAATTTTAATCAAGTGCTCTCCTGGAAGACAACCAAGCCCTTTGAAAAAGTCTTCATACTCTTTCATCAAGTCACTGTATTCTGACTCTGTGTCACTATCCAGGACTAAAATTCTTTTCAGCAAATTAAGTCTTTCACAGGCAGATAAACTCAGAATTGACTCTACATTTTTTTGGCATAACTACAAATGAAAGTGTATGCACAGAATTTTTGTGTGATACCTTTGCCACGCATGTTCCTTTAACAGGAATGTCTGTACCTGAATAGTCACTTTTATATTTGTCTGATGTAACTTCGATCTTGGCTTTAAAGTATTAAAATCAGATACTGCAAGAACATTTACTTGCGCTCCAGTATCAAGTTTAAACAGAATATTGTTTTGGTTCACTTGCAATGGAATAGTCTAGTCATTCTTACTTTGTTTATTTTCACAAAGTACATCAATATAAAATTCCCCATGTTCATCTGCAAGCACAGCCTTTACTTGTTTCATTTTATTTTCCTTCTTTCTACATTTACACAGCATGAAAAATGATTAATCTTACTGTAGCCATTGCAAATTTTGCCATATGTGGGACACTGATTTGGACAATGTTCCCACATACAGCGATCACATGACTTTTTTCTTTGAAATGCCGTCTTGCTCTCTGTTGGTTTTGTCGATGTATTATTATATTTCTTGATATATTCGCGCTTATCACAGCGTTTACATTGCACTTTTCGACAAAAAGCTCTTCAGCTTGCAACATCAAAGTGCCAAAGCTTTTTCAAAATTTAAATCTTGCTCTCTCAACAGCCTTTCTCTCAAAGCATTACCTTGAATGCCACAAACAAATCTATCTTTAATGAGAGAGTCTGGGAGCAAACCAAACTCGCATGTTCTACTACGCTTTCTTAACTTAGTAACATACTGATCAATTGTATCAGCAGCTCTCTGCGCACATGAAGAATTTATGTTGCTCATACATTAAAATACGCTTAGGTATACAAAATAGTTCAAAGCTGTCCATTATTGACTTTAATTTGAAATTATCTCCATCTTCAAAGACAAAATTATTATATACCTCTACTGCGTCATTCCCGAGTACATGGAGCAGAAGCACAGCTTTGGTTTTTTTCAGATGTTTCTTCATAATCGATCGCCGATAAGTACAGTTCAAACTGTTGCTTGAATATCCTTCAATTCTCAGCTACATTGCCAGTCAGCTGAAGTTTTGATGGGGGTTGCAATCCTTCCATTTTACTGTTTACAGTTTGAACATTTTTCTTCTCTTTTTTTTCGATTATCTTTGATTCTCCATTCTTGATTCCAGAACCACTTATGACACCATATTATGTTACTTCTGTTTAAATGTACCGTGGGTTAACAATGAAGAATCATATTCTGGAAGAATTAGAGAACTTTCATTTACAGTAATAAACAAATAAATCTTAACCCAGCCACGTGCTGGAACATTCTAGTAATCCTGCGCACATTCAGTACTCTGCCTAATCACGTACTGGCACATCATTGCATGTGATATCACCACAAGAGGGATACCTGGGTTGATACAATGCACGCAGGGTACTCAAATGATGACCCTAATTTGGATAATTGGATGCTTTCATGATAGACCTGATCCAGATGCACAGTGAAGACAAGAATCACAAGGAAATGGGGCTAAGAGTAGGCCATCTGGAACCTTACTTGACATTCCATATTGTTGTGGCTGAGCTACCCTTTGCCTCATCTCCTGCTCTACATAATAAGTAGGTTGTCACATCTACCTGATCAAAAACAAAGATGACTAGTTGCTTCGAGGGTTCAATCTCCAGCTCTTGAGGTTGCATAGAGCCAGGAGACTCTTAAAAGTGACAGGAATAGGAATGACAGTTTAATGCCCTGCTTAAGATTTTTACTGCTATGCTGTAGGTATTTCATTTCAACTGTCCTGTAAGAACAGTGTGTACTGCTTTTAGCATGTTTAGGTTTGAGCTAAAGATAAGGGGCTATGTTGTTCAGATCAGGAATGCTGTGAACCAATCAGGATGGTGGAATTGTGAGAATGTTCTATAGAACGCTGGGCAGAGAGGTATTTGTGAGGGATACTAGTATATGTCGAGGTCTTTTTGATGGGAGCTGGGAGAAGGCAGGAGGGAAGATGGCTGAGGACACCATCCTTGTTGCATGGATTAAGTGCTGGTGTGCAATTCAAAGCAATTATTCGTAACTAAGGCTTGTGTTCTGAGCAGGGCGAATATCCGCAATTCAGATGAATTGCTGTTAAGAGTTTGGTTCAGTTCCAGTATTAGGGAAAATTATGATCATAAAATGGCATTTCGATCAAACAGATTTAGTTCAGACTAGCAATGACGTGATGGGAGTGGATCTGCTGTTACAATTGGGGCACCTGGAGGGGCGGGGACATGAGTGATCTATACGTATAGAGAAGAGAGGAGTATAGGTGATGGGACTGAATTGGAAGTCAAGTTTCCCATAGCTGAGGGCAGGGACTTTAAATATGTGTTGCACCCATCTCTGTAGAGTGTGGGAAAGGAATTGTCTGATGTGAAATGTCTATTGAATCCTTCAGTAGTTGATTTAAATTCTGAGCTCAGTTTATCTATAACATTGCTGGTTGATAAATGCAGAAGTTTATATAGCACAGGTTAATTATACCCAAAGATGTAATGTTAGAAAGCTCCACCCCTGGAGGGGTAAAAATGAGGTTACCAAATTTAAAAAAAAACAAGAGAATTTGGGAAAAACAGCTATGCGAGAACGAGGTGTGCCTGATGCAGTCAGGAACAAGCGAGAGAAACACAGCAAACTATTGGGAACTAAAGATATACACTGTTAAAAGTTGAATTAGTAGCGAGTATCTCTAGCCTACTTAGTTGAAAGTCTCGGGGTGAAACCCCTGGAGGAAAGACGATAGTAATAAAAAGTTAATTGAAGCTATGGCTAGAAAAAACAGCAACTATATCTAAACAATATCAGCAGTGACAATGATCCAAAATCTCTATCATGTAACCAGGAATTAGTTCTGTTAAAGCATACCAAAAGATTTGGTCAGGTTTTTTTTGGTATAAGTTTTGTGAATCGACTTCCTGTGGATGACCAACTATTTCATTCAACAAACCAAGAAACAAAATGGCAAGCTACCCGAGACTGAAGAACCAGCGCTGGAAAGAAATGTTTCAAGAGGATTTAATATGATTGGATGAATCAGTTTATTTTTCATCTGAAGTAACTGAATTTGATTTTCTGGAAGAACTGATCATTTTTGCAAAGACTTTGATAAGTTACTAAATGAGAATGGAAGTTATCGTTAATTCTTAAGATTAGGAATTCAATTAGTTTTCTAACTAACTAGGGATAAATAAAAAGTAAAGGTTAGTCTGTAAACCTTTAAATAGGGAATAACACTAGATCTAATTAGTTAGAGAAATTGGAGTAATAAAGATTATTTTAATGAATCTCACTGATTCTAACTGAACAGGGATTTGGTTTTCATTTGCTATCCGAGATCTGGAACTTAAATCTGGAATTCTGAATTGTTCTTACTCATGTATATATTTTGTAAATATTACCATTTTATAACCAAACTTACTTCTAGAAGCGTGTGTTTTCAATTCACTGCCTCCTTTCAATATCTCGAGCTTCTGATAGTCTAACATATATGTCAAACTCAAGGCCCGCGGGCCAAATCCGGCCCGCGGTGGAATTATCTTTGGCCCGCGAGATAATATCTAATTACTATTCAAGCTGGCCCCAGTAATCGAAGCACCTATGGTGTATGATATGGCTAATGCTGAGTTTATTCAGGTACCAGGTTTTCAGGGTTTTTAGTGTTTATTCGGCAGTCTTCTTCATAAGAAACGGAATTTGTAAAGTGAAACACTTTGTAGTTATAGCAGAGACTGAGACACATGAGAGCAGGCTGAAAAAACGGAGGCAACGAAAGCTGCGTTCGCACGCGTCCGACTTATCCAGCCCGCATGAAGCTGCATTTTGCTCAATCCGGCCCGTGACCTAAAATGAGTTTGACACCCCTGGTCTACTAGCACCTAGTGCAATACTATGTAATTTGATTTTCTCATAAAGAATGTGGCCACCAATCACACGAGATATTACAAGCACTACACAGGTATTACATAAAACTGCAGAGAGCCAAAGTTATTGTAGGTTGGGAGTGTTCTCTGGAGTCAAGTCCATAACCGATGTGAAAGAAGAATATAAGGCTGGGGCTGAACAAACATCTCAATTACTGGATGAATGGCAGTGCTCAGATAATATGAAAAAAACTAAGCTGGTAGGGAGCTTAAAGGGCCCAGCGATTGATATAATGAGATTCCTCAAGGCAGAAAATCTATTAACCACCTCAGCTACTTACTTGCAAGTTTTGGAAGATGCATTTGGCACTGTTAAAAGTGCAGCTGATCTTAGGATGAAGTTTAGGCACACATTTCAGGATGAAGGAGAGAAATTGTATATCTACAATTTCAGCTTGGAGAAGCTGCTACACTCCTTGTGTTGCAAAGGAAACATTCAACTGTCTTAGAGAAATTGCTTGGAGATGAAGTAAGGTGTGTCACCTGACGCGATTGCTCTACGTATTCGAATAACCCGCAAAATGTGCCTTCCTCCATCTTTTATTGAATTACTCAGAGAAGTTAGAGAGGAGGAAAACACAACAGAGGAGGGGGGCACTCTCTAGTGTGGTTGAAGTTGGAGGAGTCAAAGAAGGGTTAAGGAAGTCTCAAAGTGTCAGGAAACCCCCAGATAGGCTGGCCTATAATGCACCAAGGAAACAGAGTGTTGCATTTATCCCCCTAGTGAGATAAGTCACTACCATTTACAAATGGATTGGAGGTCCTGACATCAACAAATTCCTTTGAAAACTGTGTAATTAATGATGGGTTGATAAATTTCAAAGTCATGAGGATATGACTACTTTTGTTGGGGGGGGGGGGGTTGTGGGGGAGGTAATGCCCTGCTTCAGATTTTTAATGCTATGCTGTAGGTCTTTCATTTTAGCATTTCTGTAAGACCAGTCTGTCTGCTCTTTGCATGTTTGAGTTTGAGCTAAAGATGAGCGGCTATGTTGTTCAGCTGAGGGATGTTGTGTCAGCCAATCAAGATGGTGGAATTTGGGAGAAAATTCTCGAGAACGCTGGACAGTGATGTTTTTGTGAGGGACACAGGTGGGTCAAAGTCTTTTTAGCAGGAGCTGGGAGAAGACAGGAGGAAAGATGGCTGACGATGCCATCTTTGTTGTACAAAGTGCTTTGTACAACATATAAGATTGAAACATATAAGATTATTAAGGGATTGGACACGCTGGAGGCAGGAAGCATGTTCCCACTGATGGGTGAGTCCAGAACTAGAGGCCACAGTTTAAGAATAAGGGGTAGGCCATTTAGAACAGAGATGCAGAAAAACTTTTTCACCCAAAGAGTGGTGGATATGTGGAATGCTCTGTACCAGAAGGCAGTGGAGGCCAAATCTCTGGATGCATTCAAGAGAGTTAGATAGAGCTCTTATAGATAGCGGGGTCAAGGGATATGGGGAGAGGGCAGGAACGGGGTACTGATTGTGTATGATCAGCCATGATCACAGTGAATGGCGGTGCTGGCTAGAAGGGCCAAATGGCCTACTCCTGCACCTACTGTCTATTGTGCATATAAATGGCTTCAAGGAGGAAGAACCATCACTGCAAGTGAGGGAGCCCGTTGGTTCAAGGTGGATTTCTAGCGACATTTGGAAGGTGGTGTATGCTTTCACACAGACTGTGGGTCCAACGTGTGTGTTAAAGACAACTTCAAGAGTTCCAACTCACTGCTGAGTCCAGTGGTGTTATTGAGGGGTTATCAAGCCGCTTCTCTAGAGACATCCAATAAAAAGGGGTTTCAACAGCTTCAGTGAGAAAAGGTGGGCTATGCATTAGATCATGTCACTGTATTAATTGTAAACTAAGTGAAAGATGCTTCAGTGGCTGAAACGTTCTCAGTTGTTCTTCAGTGTGCATCTTAAATGGCCAATTATTGAAAAGGTTAAAAAAACTCAGCTGATGTCCCATGAGTGATTTCTCATTGTTGAGTGATCACGGATTTTAATGGTTTGAAATATTGAATGCTCAATTTATCCGTATCAAATAAATTTGTATTGATTAATACTCTAAGTTGCTCTAATCACACTATTGACCAGACAGAATCAGGTTTATTATCACTTCCATATGTCATGCAATTTCTTGTTTTGCTGCAGCAAAGAGTAATATATAAAAAATGTTATGAAATAAGCAGTATGAAAACAGAGCAAAAACAGTGAGGTAGTGTCATAGCACTTCAAGGGCCTTGGATCACCTGTTCAATACAAATACCCATGTTCGGATGCTGTTTATTAACTACAACTTGGCATTTAAAAGAATCATTCGTATAGTTCTGATCAAATAGCTCTAGAACTTGGGCCTCTGTACCACCCTCTTCCACTGGATGCTTGACTTCCTAACTAGAAGGCCACAATCACCGCGTATTGGACACAACACCTCCACCGCGCCGAAAATCAAACCTGACACACCATAGGGATGTGTGCTTATTCCACTGGTCTACTCTCTCATAATTGTGTGGCTAGGCATAACCCAAAAGCTATCTATAAATTTGCCAGTGATACAATCTGAAATCATTGGCAGAATTTCAGATGGTGATGAGACACTGGAGCGAGATAGATCAGCTAATTGAGTAATGTCACAACAACATCCTTTCACTCAACTTCACTAAGATTAAGAACTGAATGCAGACTTCAGAAAGGATTAAGATGAGGGAACACAGACCAGACCTCACAGAAGGATTAGAAATGGAGAGAGTGAGTAATTTCAAGTTCCTGAGTGTCAGTATCTGTGAAGATCTAATCCAGATGCAACATATTGTTGCATCTACAAAGAAGGCACGACAGTAGCTATATTTCAATAGGAGTTTGAAAAAAATTTGGTATGTCACAAAAACACTATTATTATTATTATTTTTTTTTAAACAGACATACCATGGAGACTATTCAAACTGGTTGCACCGCCATCTGGTATGGGGGGGTGGGGGGGTGCTACTGCACAGGATCAAAGTAAGCTGCAGAGAGTTGTAAACTTGGTGGCTCCATCTTGAGCAATAGCCTCCATAGTATGCCCAGGACACCTTCAAGGAGTGATGCCTCAAAAAGGCAGTGTTCATTCTTAAGCACCCATCACCCAGGTTATGCTCTCTTCTCATCGTTACCTTCAGGAAGGAGGTACAGAAGCATAAAGGCACACACTCAACAATTCAACAACAGCTTCTTCCCCTCTGCCATCTGATTTCTGAATGGACATTGAACCCATGAACACTACCTCATTACTTTTATATCTATTTTTCACACTATTCATTTAAATTAACATATATACACACACACACACACACACACACACACACACACCACAATTCTCAGTTTTTTTTCTATTATTATCTATTACATTGTACTGCTGGTACAAAGTCAATAAATCTCACAACATATGTCAGTGATATTAAACCTGATTCTAACCCTCAGTCTTGTCATGGTGTCAGGATGCTGGAGTAGGGATCCAATCGCAGACCCAGTATTGTGTACATGGTGATACTAATTGAGTAACAAATACCAAAGTGCAAACTAAGTTGCTGTCAAAGTTCAGGCACAGATCAAAACATCCAGAGAAATCCAAAAACCAGAATCAGGAAACAGGCAGAGTCAATGTTCAGATGGACTAAGTACTGATACCTCACTAGCGAATGCTGGGAAGACTCAGGAAAATTCATTAGCACAATTTAGCAACAAACAGTTGAAAACACAGGACTGAAATACACTGAGCAATAAACAGAGGCAGATGATAGGTGGAGCACAATAAGACACAGGTGGCAGCAATACAGGTAATAATGAGAAACAGACGAGAGACAGAGTACTCAGTAATACAGGGGCCGGAGTAGATCAGGAGTGGGGAGCACATGGCAATACAAAACACAGACTGACAGCTAGGGGGAAATACACAAAAAGACAGAGTTCAACTGGAGGTACTGACACATGGGTTCTTAAGTCAATGCTTTAATACTGCCTAGTATTTAAACTACAACCCACAAAGTTCCCTTCGGGTAAGAATAAGGTGGCCTAATAACTTCCTTCCTCTTGGGCAGGGCCCTTTCATGGGCAACAGCTTTATGTGAGGTACTCACCCATGTGTACTGATATAAATTGATTTCTAAGAATGATGAAGAGGGTATTCTTTCATCCTGCCAGGGGCTCTGAGGCAGCTAACAGACGCCTCCAGCTGTGTCAATGATTCCATTGATTTCTATACCTTAGTGGCTGAGAGCAGGTGAAACAATAAGGCTTTGGTGGCTTTGTTTAGATTGAGATTAAATGACCAGCTTAAAGGCGTTCTGGAGGATTTGGATAATCTTATGGAATGGCCATAGAAATCGACAACCACATTTCTAAAAGAAGAGGGGTAGGATGTACAAGTTCACCCAGAGAGATAGTTCTCAAAACTACACAATGCCTACCCCTTTTCCTCCATTGTTTAACTATTGCAGATCCACACAGTCATCTCTGGAAAAACCCATGCAACTTGGAGAAACCCAGGTCTCCCCAACAGAGTGAGGGAGATGTATGGAGCAGAGGTGTTGCTTATACTGTAGTAAGGCCAGCCACTTCTGAGTTGCTGGGATAACTCCCAGGACCATCCAGTAAGGGGAGAACTGTAATGGTTTCAAGTTTCTCTCCTGTTTTTTTCAAGTCCTGGAGTTCTTTTCCCATCCCTGTTATCTTAAGGGAGACATCAGCATTCTGTGAGAGCTTTGGCAGATGCTTTTTCAGTGAGGGATTTTTTGAACATCAAATTAGCAGAGAGATCTCAAATTCCTAGGGCATGCCTTGACCAGCCTACCACTGCTACAGCCCTGGATGGTAGTACCTGGACAAATCTTTTATCTTTCCATTGCTCTCAAGTTGACTATTGTAAAGAATGAGGAGATGATTCATTCTCCAGACATTTCACTAATCCTTGGTTATCCATGGTATATCTTCATAATCCTTGGATTAACTGGTCCTCTGGCTGCCTTCCGTGTTAGTTGTTCTGTTTTTCCTGTTCTAGAATAAGTGCCTTCCTCTAGGTTGCAAGATGTCTTTCCAAGTTTCCAAGTGACCTGCTGAAAAGCACATCAAGTTGCTTTCTGACTCCTCAAGACTGGATTTGAACTCAGTAGAGTTGTCTAGAGTGCCATTAGAGTATTCAGTTTTGTTGCAGGTGTTCAGCAAGAGGAGAGCCACTACTTTTTCCCCACATGAGGACTATGATTGCACCATTAATTTACTACCAAATATGTATTTTAGAAGTAGCAAAAGAACTCTCAATAGTAAAGTGTCCATAGCTATGTTTGAGTTGTCTACAAAGTTCATTCCATTTGATTGATTGGCTTTCATGGCCAACATTGATAGTGGCTTATTGGGTTACTGGAAGGTTTGGCTGCTCTGGAAAAAGTTCAGCGTTTTGATTGAAGTTACACTTTCAAAAACTAAGCAAGTGTTCTCAAGTCTCTTTTTTCCAGTTGTAAGATTAGGAGCACTTGCTGTGCTGAAATATAGGCTTTTACCTTTCCAACATTCATCAGAAGCACTCTCCGTGCTTCTCCCTCCATTATTAATTCCAAAATTAATAATGTCTCATTCTAAAGAGTCTAACTCTGCTCTAATCTGTCAATAACAACTGTCTGAATTAGTACACTGCATGACCTTCTGGTTTTCAGGCTTCCATGTCCTGTGTGAACCTGTCACACATACACTAAAGGATTCTCCAATTCCAAAGGAGGGAGAAATAAAGCAGCTGCTCAATCAGAATGCCTGGCTGTTGCAAAAATACACTGGAACCTTTGTACTCAAGACATGCTGCAAAATCGGATAAAAGAAAGCCAGTTCAGAGAGATCTAGGCAATGCCTGCTACATGAACACTGCCATTCTAGTCCATTTCATTGCTTCTGACTTCAAAAATGTTGTTATGCTACTCGAGGAGAGTGACTCACAGTCATTAATGATGAAACTTCAAAGTTATTTGCTTACCTGGAATATAGCCGGACCTGCCATCTCTCCACGTAGCTTCTTAAAAGTGTTATCTTCTCCATGGTTAACCAAGTGGTGCATTAGAACCATTCAGAGTAGTTCAGATAAGTATTGGACAAGCTACATGAAGAAGAAAAGACCAGTAAAGTAATTTCTCATGGACTGAGACATACAGGCTGTGAACCTCTTTTAAAAGGTCGGGATCCAGAGAAAGCGTTAATAGAAACAGCATTTGGTGGGAAGATGGGGACTAGAGTCCTTTGTTATTGTTGTTGTAATGTTTCCTTTCAAGAGGAAGATTTTTTTTAGATCTAGCCCTAGCAGTTCCACCACCTAACAAGGTTCTGCAAAGGTGTGTTCATTCAAGTGACCCTGATATTTCAATGAAGATTACAAGCACAGGTAATTTGGCATCACAAGCTGAGAAAAAACATATGACTGCCAAGTCTCCAAATAAACAGACACAAATTAAATATAAGGAGAATTCAGTGCAAGTGGTGCCAATTGAAATAATCGGTTTGCATGGAAAAGCAGAATAGGAGACTGAAGCATCTAGAATTAGTTCATTGCCACAGAAAAATGTTGTAATGGCCTCTGGGGAGGAAATATGTGACTCAGCAAACTGTAGATTAGTTTCTGACCTCATTTTCTACTATCTTTCACCAGAAATGCTGTCAGGTGATAACAGATATATTGCATTAAATGTACCTCATTACAAGAAGCAGAAAGAGTGGTAGAAGTGACTGGAAATCCGCATGATCTTGTCTTGACTTTATTGTGATATGCCTTTGATCTTGCAAACATAAAGCACAGAAAGGTTCTGGATAATGTATGTCTTCCTTTGTCCTTAAACTACCAATTAGGATTAATCCAAAGATAAACACAAAATTTTTGACAAAAATCAGTGATGTAAACTCAGAAAATAGAAGCCTTTTACAGAGCAAAGATGCTGGGTTTCCTCTCAGGGCATTCTGGACCCTCAATTAATCATGGACTTCCCAAACACAACACACCTGATCATCATTTATTTGAGTTTATTAGAGTGGTCTAATGACTACTTTTATCATTAAGCTGTCACTGTGCTTTTCATGATGCTTGTTATGTGAATAGTTTCCTGATGCTTCTCGTTCTTAAGTGATTAGTTGTTGATTTTGATCTGCAAGGGTTTCCTGTGTTTTATGCTCTGTTTGTGGTTATTCTGGACCAGTGCTCATCGCTGAGTCCTCTGTGTGGATTACTGTTCTGTCTGCTCAAGTCCTGAGTCAGAGAGCTCTAAGTTTGATTATTTCTGCACTATTCCCTGAATAAATCTTCATCATCAATTTCTACGATTGAGTCCTGAGATTGCTCTGCACCTGGGTCCGCTCATCTGAATATAATTACATTAATTGCTTTAACATCAAAACTCTAACATTTTCTGGCAAAAGTTATTTCAAAACTTGCAGATAGCACTAGTTCGAAGTGTGGTAGGTGGTGATAAACTTCCAGGAAGGCACACAACTGGTGAAATGGGCAGAAAGAAAAATGATAAAATCCAACACAGAGAAGTTCAAAGTGATACATTGATAGAAGAATAATGACTCGAGGCCATGCAATCTCATATTAGAATTCCATGTGGAGTTGCAAAAAAAAAAGATCCCTGATTGTGTTCATGCAGTAATCTTAGGAGGCAGGTGAAGTTAACAAAGTACTTAACATGCCTAAAACTTCATTTCCAGGATTCCACACTACCACATTTTGGAGGCAAAGTACTGAAAGGTATTATTATATAGTACATATAGGGCTACCACATAGGAAATAATTTCCATGCAGTCCTGTGGTAATGTGATTCACTGAATTTAATGGAAGAAGTTAAAGTGATTTATTTAGTATGCATTGTAGGTTTGGAGAAGGAAGTCGGAGGATCAGAACAGGAGTCATCTTGAATTTTTCTTATTCTCATTGGAGTTAAGAGAGGCGGGACTGCGCAGGTGTGTGACGGCGGGCAGTGAAGCGGGGAAGATTTATAAAGACACAGCCTTATACAGTGGGCAGTGTTGTTTGTGGGCAGTGGAGTGAGCCGGGAGCAGAGTGTAGGTTTAAGGGCTTGGGCTCAACGGGCTTAGGCGGAAGTGGGCAAGGCAAGGTATGTTTAGGTTTCAGTTTTTCCTGTTATTTGAGGAAAGGGGGAAGTATGAGTGTGAGGGCAGCTTGTTGTTCTCGGTGTCGGATGTGGGAGGTCCTGGAGTCTCCTAGCCTCCCGGACGTCCACATCTGCGCCAGGTGTGCCGAGCTGCAGCTCCTAAGGAACCGTGTTAGGGAACTGGAGCTGCAGCTCGATGACCTTTGTCTAGTCAGGGAGAGTGAGGAGTTGATAGAGAGGAGTTACAGGCAGGTGGTCACACCGGGACCACGGGAGGCAGATAGGTGGGTCACAGTTAGGAGGGGGAAGGGGAAGAGTCAGGCACTAGAGAATACCCCAGTGGCTGTACCCCTTGACAATAAGTACTCCTGTTTGAGTACTATTGGGGGGACAGCCTACCTGGGGGAAGCAACAGTGGCCGTGCCTCTGGCACAGAGTCTGGCCCTGTAGCTCAGAAGGGTAGGGAAAGGAAGAGGAAGGCAGTAGTAATAGGGGACTTGATAGTTAGGGGGTCAGATAGGCGATTCTGTGGAAGCGATCAGGAGACCCGGATGGTAGTTTACCTCCCTGGTGCCAGGGTTCGGGATGTTTCTGATCGCGTCCAAGATATCCTGAAGTGGGAGGGTGAGGAGCCAGAGGTCGTGGTACATATATGTACCAATGACATAGGTAGGAAAAGGGAAGAGGTCCTGAAAGGAGAATATAGGGAGTTAGGAAGGCAGTTGAGAAGAAGGACCACAAAAGTAGTAATCCTGGGATTACTGCCTGTGCCACGCGACAGTGAGAGTAAAAGCGGAATGAGGTGGAGGATAAATGCGTGGCTGACGGATTGGAGCAGGGGGCAGGGTTTCAAGTTTCTGGATCATTGCGACCTCTTTTGGGGCAGGTGTGACCTGTACAAAAAGGATGGGTTACACTTGAATCCTAGGGGGACCAATATCTTGGTGGGGAGATTTAATAAGGCTACTGGGGAGAGTTTAAACTAGAATGGTTGGGGGGTGGGAATCAATTTGAAGAGACTAGGGAAGAGAAGGTTAGTTCACAAATATCGAAAGCTAGTAGACAGTGTGTGAGGGAGGATAGGCAGGTGATAGAGAAGGGGAGCGCTCAGTCCGAAGATGTAGGGGAGAAGGAAGAAAAAGATATTAAAGTTGATCGCATCATTAGGGATAAACAGAGAGGAAGAGGTGGAAAGTTTCTTAAATGCATCTATTTTAATGCTAGGAGCATTGTAAGAAAGGTGGATGAGCTGAGAGCATGGATTGATACATGGAAATATGATGTTGTAGCTATTAGTGAAACATGGTTGCAGGAGTGGTGTGGTTGGCAACTAAATATTCCTGGATTTCGTTGCTTCAGGTGTGATAGAATCGGAGGGGCAAGAGGAGGTGTTGCATTGCCTGTCCAAGAAAATATTACAGCGGTGCTTTGGCAGGATAGATCAGAGGGATCATCTCGGGAGACTATTTGGTTGGAATTAAGGAATGGGAAAGGTGTAGTAACACTTATGCAGGTGTATTATAGACCACCTAATGGGGAGCAAAAATTGGAGCAGCAAATTTGTAAGGAGATAGCAGATATTTGTAGTAAGCACAAGGTTGTGATAGTGGGAGATTTTAATTTTCCACACATAGACTGCGAAGCCCATTCTGTAAAAGGGCTGGATGGTTTGGAGTTTGTAAAACGTGTGCAGGACAGTTTTTTGCAGCAATACATAGAGGTACCGACTAGCGAAAGGGCAGTGTTGGATCTCCTCTTAGGGAATGAATTAGGTCAGATGACGGACGTATGTGTTGGGGAGCACTTTGGGTCCAGTGATCACAATACCATTAGTTTCAATGTAATTATGGAGAAGGATAGGACTGGACCCAGGGTTGAGATTTTTGATTGGAGAAAGGCTAACTTTGAGGAGATGCGAAAGGATTTAGATGGAGTGGATTGGGACAATTAATTTTATGGGAAGGATGTAATAGAGAAATGGAGGTCATTTAAAGATGAATTTTTGAGGGTACAGAAACTTTATGTTCCTGTTAGGTTGAAAGAAAAGGTTATAAGTTTGAGAGTGCCATGGTTTTCAAGGGATATTGGAAACTTGGTTCAGAAAAAGAGGGAGATCTATAATAAATATAGGCAGCATGGAGTAAATGAGGTGCTCGAGGAATATAAAGAATGTAAAAAGAATCTTAAGAAAGAAAGTAGAAAAGCTAAAAGAAGATACGAGGTTGCTTTGGCAAGTAAGGTGAAAATAAATCCGAAGGGTTTCTACAGTTATATTAATAGCAAAAGGATAGTGAGGGATAAAATTGGTCCTTTAGAGAATCCGAGTGGACAGCTATGTGTGGAGCCGAAAGAGATGGGAGAGATTTTGAACAATTTCTTTTCTTCAGTATTCACTAAGGAGAAGGATACTGAATTGTGTAAGTTAAGGGAAACAAGTAGGGAAGTTATGGAAACTATGATGATTAAAGAGGGGGAAGTACTGGCACTTTTAAGGAATATAAAAGTGGATAAATCTCTGGGTCCTGACAGAATATTCCCTAGGACCTTGAAGGAAGTTAGTGTAGAAATAGCAGGGGCTCTGACAGAAATATTTCAAATGTCATTAGAAATGGGGATAGTGCCGGAGGATTGGCGTATTGCTCATGTGGTTCCATTGTTTAAAAAGGGTTCTAAGAGTAAACCTAGCAATTATAGGCCTGTCAGTTTGATGTCAGTGGTGGGTAAATTAATGGAAAAATATTCTTAGAGGTGGTATATATAATTATCTGGATAGACAAGGTCTGATTAGGAACAGTCAACATGGATTTGTGCGTGGAAGGTCATGTTTGACAAATCTTATTGAATTTTTTGAAGAGGTTATGAGGAAAGTTGACAAGGGTAAAGCAGTGGATGTTGTCTATATGGACTTCAGTAAAGCCTTTGACAAGGTTCTGCACGGAAGGTTAGTTAGGAAGGTTCAATCGTGAGGTATTAATATTGAAGTAGTAAAATGGATTCAACAGTGGCTGGATGGGAGATGCCAGAGAGTAGTGGTGGATAACTGTTTGTCAGGTTGGAGGCCGATGACTAGTGGTGTGCCTCAGGGATCTGTATTGGGTCCAATGTTGTTTGTCATATACATTAATGATCTGGATGTTGGGGTGGTAAATTGGATTAGTAAGTATGCAGATGGTATGAAGATAGGGGGTGTTGTGGATAATAAAGTAGTTTGTCAAAGCTTGCAGAGAGATTTGAGCCAGTTAGAAGAGTGGGCTGATAGTTGGCAGATGGATTTTAATGCTGATAAGTGTGAGGTGCTACATTTTGGTAGGAATAATCAAAATAGGACATACATGGTAGATTGTAGGGCATTGAAGAATGCAGTAGAACAGAGTGATCTGGGAATAATGGTGCATAGTTCCCTGAAGGTGGAATCTCATGTGGATAGGGGGGTGAAGAAAGCTTTTGGTATGCTGGCCTTTATAAATCAGAGCATCGAGTGTAGGACTTGGGATGTAATGTTAAAATTGTACAAGGCATTGGTAAGGCCGAATTTGGAGTATTGTGTACAGTTCTGGTCACTGAATTATAGGAAAGATGTCAACAAAATAAAGAGAGTACAGAGAAGATTTGTTAGAATGTTACCTGGGTTTCAGCACCTAAGTTACAGGGAAAGATTGAACAAGTTAGGTCTTTATTCTTTGGAGCATAGAAGGTTGAGGGGGGACTTGATAGAAGTATCTAAAATTATGAGGGGGATAGACAGAGATAGGCTTTTTCCATGAGAGTAGGGGAGATTCAAACAAGAGGACATGAGTTGAGAGTTAGGGGGCAAATCTTTAGGGGTAACACAAGGGGGAATTTCTTTACTCAGAGAGTGGTAGGTGTGTGGAATGAGCTTCCAGTAGAAGTGGTAGAGGCAGGTTCGATATTGTCATTTAAAGTAAAATTGGATAGGTATATGGACAGGAAAGGAACGGAGGGTTATGGGCTGAGTGTGGGTCAGTGGGACTAGGTGAGCGTAAGTGTTCAACACAGACTAGAAGGGCTGAGATGACCTTTTTCTGTGCTGTAATTGTTATATGGTTATAATACCGGGCAACACAGATTCTCCTCATAGGTTAACTCCCTCAACTGAGGAATCAATCTCATGAAACTCCACTATAGAATTTCTAAAGCCAACATGTCCATTTCACTCCTATATTTTGCTACCAAGAATACTGAATTCTTACAGTGTCTATAAAAAAGTATTCACACCCTCTCAGAAGTTTTCATGTTTTATTGTTTTACAATATTGAATTGCAGAGTTTTAATTTGGCTTTTTTGACACTGATCAACAGTAAAAGAAACACTCCAGTGTCAAAGTAAATTCAGATCTTTACAGTGACCTAAATTCATTAAAAATATAAAATACAAAATAATTGATTGCATAAATATTTACCCTCCCCCCCCCCATTGATATGACACACCAACTCATCACTGGTACAGCCAATTGGTTTTAGAAGTCACATAATTAATGAAATGGAGATTTTTTTTGGAGACCTGTGTGCAGTCAAGGTTTTTCAGCTACTATTGAAAAAAACTCAAATTAAATCTTGGCTAGAGTTTGCTTGAAGACATATGGGAGACTCTGAAGTCAGCTGGAAGAAGCTCCTATCACCTGATGAAAACAAAATTGAACTTTTTGACCATCAGACTAAACACAAGTTTCCCCCACTATCCGAAAGTAGAGCGTTCCTATGAAACCTCTCGTAAGTCGAAATGGTGTAAAGTGAAGATGCAATTATCTTTAATTTGTATGGAAAAAATTTTGAGCGTTCCCAGACCCAAAAAATAACCTACCAAATCATAACAAATAGCACATAAAAACTAAAATAACACTAACATATAGTAAAAGCAGGAATGATATGATAAATACACAGGTATATAAAGTAGAACTAATGCATGTACAATGTAGCTTCACTTATCAGAATCAGGAAGATTCGGACAAAAACCGACTTGTGGGAAAAAAATCGGCATGTAGACGCATGTGCACACACCTGCCCATGCAAGGCTTCACGGTCAGGGTAGTCTTTCTCGGGGTAAACACAAGTTTAAAGACAGCGCCTTTGTTCGTAAAAGCGAAAATCCTGTTTGGATTTCTTTCAGTTAGTGAAAACAAATACTAATGTAGGTCTTTCATAAAAGCAAAGTGGCATAAAGGGAACTTTCGTAAAGCAGGAGACACGAGCATTATGTTTGACGTGAGCCAAACATCGCACATCATCAAAAATACACCATCCCTACTGAGAAGCACGGTAGTGGCTGCATCATACTGTGGGGATGCTTCACAGCAGGTAGCGGGTAGAACAAATGCATCAAAATACAGGGAAATCCTGGAGGAAAACCTGATGCAGTCTGCAAGAGAACTGCAACTTGGGTGAAGATCTGTTTTCCAACAGGACAATGATCTCAATCATAAAGCCAAAGCTACAAGGAATGGCTTAAAAACAACAAAGTTAATGTCCTGGAGTGGCCAAGTCAGAGTCCAGACCTCAATCCAATTGAGAATTGTGGCTGGACTTCAAAAGGGCTGTTCACTCATGATCCCCATGCTGTCTGACAGAGCTTGGACAGTTTTGTAAAGAAGAATGGGGAAAAATTGCAGTGTCCAGAGGTGCAAAGCTGATAGAAACCTATCCACACAGACTCAAGGCTGTAATTGCTGCTAAAGGTGCATCTACTAAATGCTGACATGAAGGGGGTAAATACTGTATGTATGCATTTTGTGTTTTATATTTGTATTTAATTTAGATCACTTTGTAGAGATCCATTTTCACTTTAACACGAAAGAGTATTTTTCTATTGATCAGAATCAAAAAAAGCCAAATTAAATCCATTGTGATTCATCGCAGGTTCAGCCATCCCAACCATCACAGAAAAGCCAGTCAAGAGTTTAGGTAAGGTTTTTGACAGCTCTCTAAGGGACACGGCATCCATTCAGGCGACCTGCACTGAGTTGGATGGCTGGCTGAAATCTGTGGACAAGTCTGGCCCACCTGGGAAGTTCAAAGCCTGGGTGTATCAGCATGGAATTCTTCCCAGAATCCTATGGCTCCTCCTCATCTATGCAGTTCCAATCTCAACAGTCGAAACCTTAGAGAGGAGGGTCAGTAAGCACCTCAGAAGATGGCTGGGGCTGCCAAGGAGCCTGAGTAGCATCGCACTCTATGGACACCACAATAAACTGCAACTGCCCTTCAAATCCCTGGAGGAGGAATTCAAAGTTACAAGAGCCAGAGAAGTGATACAGTACAGGGACTCAAGTGATCCGAAGGTGGCTAGAGCAGGGATCCAAGTGAGGACTGGCAGGAAGGGGAGGGCAGAGGAAGCTGTTCAGGAAGCAGAGACAAGGCTGTGTCACAGGAGGCCGGTGGGAGTGGTCACACGAGGCAGAGCTGGGCTAGGATCCTTTCCAACTCCCCAAATGGACACTATCAGAGGGAAGGAAATGTGCCATCTAGTTCAGGAGGAGGTGAGCGCAGCAGTGGAGGAGAGGAGAACCTGCAAGGCAGTGGGAATGAAGCAACAGGGAGCTTGGACGAGAATGTAGTGAAGAGGAAAGTGACCTGGGCTGTGCTTTGGAAAGCCGCGCCACACCGCATCCAATTTCTCATCCAGGCAGTGTACGATGTGCTTCCAAGCCCATCAAACCTGCACACATGGGGCAAAGCAGAGTCATCAGCATACCCACTGTGTTCCAAGTGAGGAACCCTGGAGCACATCCTCAGCGACTGCACAAGGGCACTTGGTGAGGGATGGTACCGATGACGACATGATCAGGTCCTGAAGACCATCGCTGAAGCCATCAGCGCAGGAGTGGAGTGGGCGAAGCGGTCCCAACCCTCCAAGCTGACCATTGCCTTTGTAAGAGCTGGGGAGCAGCCAATACCCGGCAAGAGAACATCAGCAGGTATCCTGACCTCTGCAAGAGACTGGCAGCTGTTGGTGGACCTCAAAAGGCAGCTGAGGTTCCCCGACCATATCGCAGCCACCACCCTGCGACCAGACATTGTCCTTGTGTCTGAGTCTAAGAAGCAGGTGGTGATGCTGGAGCTGACAGTCCCATGGGAAGATCACTTGGAAGAAGCCTTTGAAAGGAAACTATCTAAGTATGCAGGACTGGTCAGCAACTGCCCGCAGGCTGGATGGAGAGTAAGGTGTCTCCCAGTGGAAGTTGGTTGTAGGGGATTCGCAGCCCGTTCCTTAGCCAGAGCCTACAGCAATTTGGGCATCAAGGGAGAGAGGAAGAGGAGAGCCATCCGCAGTACCACTGATACGGCAGAGAGGGCCCCAAGGTGACTGTGGCCCAAGAGTGGGGAGCCATGGAGTCATGTGTAGCTAGCCATCTGGACACAAGCTGGGGTCTGATCAGCCCCGGCTGGGTCACCTGGAGAAGGGTGTATGATGTTGAAAGACCCGAAACACCCAATGATTCCAGGAACATCACTGATGATGTGTCCAGAAGCATCAGTAGATGTATGCACACAGAATGTTGTGAAAACAATAAAACATGAAAACTTCCAAAGCAGGCAAATACTTTTTTTATAGGCACTGTAACTGGCTGAAATATGGCCAGCACGTGCCAAGAATACATCTCACAGAAGTTCTTTGATTACCTGAGATGTGTCAAATCTTAGTGGGTTAGTATAGTGGTCATTTTACAGCACAAAATGAATGGTTTGGGAAAATCCTTATGTCTCTGCTTTGACATTCACTTTGTGACAGAGTACCTTATTACTTATTAATTCAGCTGTTATTTTTTATGTATGATTCTTCAGGGAAATTCTCTTTGAAGTCAGAAGTGAAAGAGGCTGAAAAGTATGGGTTGATAATATCTAGGTAGCATCTTCCTTTAAAGGATGCTTGAATTATCTCAGCTCTTGCCACTGCTCCTTTCTCACCATGACAATGAGATATGTGGATGTGTCCATTGGGGTTTTAGACTTAAGGCTCCAAAACTTCATTCTGTCTCACTCTGAGAGTGAAAACAGAAAGCTTAAAGTTTTGGTATCATTGGAACTTACTGGTTTGTATTAAAATCCAATCTCAGAAAAGGGAACATTTCACAGATTGGTTGAAAGCAGGCACTAAACTCTCAGGTCAATTTTCATGTTATGGAACTAATCTTGCTCTGCTGATACATCACTGACAGGAAATAGCAAGAGACTAAACCCAGGCATATACCCAAACTAGTTTCTTAGGTTCCTCCTAGAATAGTGCATTGATTAACATTTTAGCTTTATGGGACCAAAGAATCATGCAGCATGGAAAGAGGCTATTTGTCCCAATGGTCCATGCTGAACAGTGGGCACCCAGCCATATTAGTCTCATCTCCCATCAATTAACTCAATGCGTAAATGATTCAAGTGTGCATCTTCAATCCTTTCAGTTACTCATCTTTAACAACTCTTTCAATTAGTGCATTCCAGGTACATACAACTCTGAAAAAGGTTTCCTCTCTTATCCACTCTAAATATTTCCCCATTTATTCTTTATCTCTATCCTCTAGTTTTATTCATCTATGATACAGCAAAAGATTTCCTGGAATCTACGCTATCTATAAACCTCAGAGTTGTATGTACCTCAGTCATGTCCCTTTTTAACCTCCTTTGTAGCCATACCCTGGGACGCTATGCTACTAGTCTTGCCTATTCATCAACCAAGTCTCAGCGACAGCAACAACATTGTAGACCATTGTGTTATCTAAAGGTTTGAGTTCATCTACTTTACTGGATGCATTTTAGCTTTGAATTCCTTTGATGTGCACTTACTGCCTTGACTCTATTGGACTTACTATTTTTCCTTAAGGTGATCATATCTCTCTATCCGAACAACTACTCTGAGTCCCCTTTGCAGCCAAGTCAGTTTAAATCTTCCCAAGCAGCACTAGCAAGCCTCTCAGCAAAGACTTGGATCCTATCCTGGTTAAGGTGCAAGCCATTCCACATCCAGAGCCCACCTTTCCTTACAAATGGTCCCCTTGATCCAGACCGCTTAATTATGACCTAACCTCCTACACCATTGCTTCAGCCACACACTGATTTGACCTATCCTTCTATGCCTATGGGCACTTGCTCACACTGCAGAAATGATAACCTTTAAGATCCTGCTCTTTAAAGATCTAACTAGCATTTAATCTTATATTCCAGGATCTCATTCCTTCTCCAATCAATATCATCAGTAGCTTGTCTGCCTTCAGCAAGCTTTGTTTGCTCTGATAACATCAACTTGACTGCTCTGCCTCTTCTTCACACCGCACCATAGAAGCTGCTTCTGCTGCCAGCTAAGCACATTATTATATAAATAACAACACAGTATAGCTCAGGATGGACTTTTATTCTCCTTGATATAGGAGACATTAAAGCATGGGGTATATTATAGATCCAGCAAAAGGGGTACTGTGCAGCTACAGATAACATGTGAACTATTGATCACGAGATTATTGGTTATTAGCAGATGCAAAAGATATAGGTAAATGTCAGTAAAGTGGAGCGGATGAAGAGAGTTATCCATCATCTTGTTGAATTGTAGAGTAGGCATGAAGGGCTAAATGGCTTACCCTTTCACCCACTTATGTACTTGTTTCTCCCTTTATTGGGTCCACAATATAGCCCACGTTTTAGCACTTCCTATGTCTATACTGCACTATATTATTATCAATAATGCAATGACCTCAAGTGCTTGTACAATCAATTCCATGATAATGTTTAGTGCTTCTACAGCTAACAAGAGTAAGAAGAGTAATAGAAGAGCCAGATAAATTTATCTTTTTTTGGATGTGGCTAATGTGCTGACAATATACTGTTCATTCTCCGTTAATCTATTGCTTTTAAATGCCAGGAGTAAAAATACAGGGCTACATGTTTCTCCCAATTGAAGAAATATTAATTATGCTGAAAGTAGTCAGATGTGCACTTAATATTCTTAGAATAAGATTTCTGAATATTCTGTAGATATATCTGCTTAATTGAAATTTTAGTTGATACATATGTGTGTGTCAGAAGTATGGGCAACTTACAGTAGGAACCTCAATGTACCAATATGGATTCGAGAAATCCCATTAAATCTGCTGGCAGGATAGGTCGACAAACATCAGCATTTTCTTCCAGGCCAATGTCCCCAGCATCCTGGCTGTCATCTCAGTCAACTCCAAAGGTGAGCCACATCATCCGCAGGCCTGATACAGACTCCGGCAGCAAATGCTTGACTCTAAACTCCATTGAGTAAATGACTTCCAGTGGAGCAAAGGAAGTATTTCATGGATGACCTCAAATCTCCTTAAAAAGACGTAACATCCTCACTAAGGCATGGGAATCTTTGGGGAAATATCTAATCAGTCACCAAACATGCAAGTGCTTCTCTGATGGCTCCAGGCACAAAGAGCATAAGATGTATACTGCAATCTAAACAGCATGTCCACCCGACCCCTCAAGTCCCACTTGGTATAATTCTGTGAGACCTACCTTAGGATTGATTGGTCCCTTCAAACAGCATACAACTGTAATGGAAACAATTCATCCTTTGCTCTGAGGGACTGCCAAAGAAGACAAAGAAAACAGTAAGAGTTGTTATGATGCAGCAAGTAATGCTGTTAACTCACAGCTGAGGCACAGTGGGTTTGATCCTGACTTCCAGTGCCATGCTCCCACACCCCAAGCATAGGCCGCTTAGTAAGTTCATTGGCCACTGTGAAGGTGGTTGGTAGGATCTGTTGGAATGTGAGTGAATAAATTACAGGGAAATGAGTGAGGCAATAGGATAGATGAGAGCCAGCTTAGACTGGAAGAGCTGAATTGTCTCCATCCATATCATAAGTAAATATGATAAATAATATATTGTGTATCTACTAGAATCATTGATTTATGGTTCTTTTATTTAAAATCCTATCAACAATTGCCTCTGATCATTGTATCATTAAAAAAGTTATGTTGCTGGCTGAACTAAGTCAGTATGTCATGTCTGATTCTCCTTCAGTAAAGAATTCTTTAAGTGTTTCAGTGTGATACAACAGCTCCCCCATCTTACCAAATAAAGAATACAGTTTGTGCTCTCCTAGTGACTGTTGAAAGTCCCAAATGGACTTCACACTGATTAACCTGAAACTATTTATTTCAATGTTGTTTCTTCCTCATTTTTAATATGTATATACAGTCATTACAAGAACCAGTGTTTTGTTTTTCTGAAACATATCTTTATACTGTAAATGAACACTAATAAAAATTTAAAAAATATCTCCATAGTCTGGAAAAATAAAAGTTCAGTGATGGTTATCTTAATTTATGTTATTCATAAAAAGCATCATATTCACATTTACCCTGTTTTAAACAAAACCTAACCACTAACTAACACAACATATTTATCATACGCATTAATTATTATCAAAGGTCTATCTAGGTAGCTGAAGTGGTACAAGCTTGATCTGAATGTAGACATCTTCTTGACTTGCAAGATTCTGGGAGTCAATATAAATGCAACAAAAGCACACCTTGTAAAGAATATGTCATGAGGTAATTAATGGTAATTTTTATATACAGTAGTTATGAAAAATGCATCCTAAATCTTAGCACAAACTTACATAGGTGTCCTGTTACATTGTAATTTAATAATCAGTTCTTCTAAAAAGACTTTAACAATTCGCGTATCCAGTATATTATACATTTACATGAAACTGCTTTATCAGAACCCGTTTAAAACAGGAATTAAATGCAAATGGAATCTTGCAGAGTGAGCTAGAAATTGGAAAGGTTTTTTTTTTCAAAGAATGCTAATAATGTTGATTGAAGGAATACTGAAACACACAGCAAACCGCCCTGGTTCATTAGGTATCTCATGATACTCAGGTGCAACATAATTGTATTAATATTAAAATGGATGGTCAGGTTGTAACTGCAAGGTATCATATTTAGATAAGTTTTCTTCCAAATCTGAGACAGATTGCAATACTATTAAAGTAAGCAGAAGTGCATGCAAATAAGCAAAAATAACACTGTAGAAAAAATACCAACATGGAATAATGAAATTCCAAACCAATATTACTCCGAAGTTTTTTTTCCACATAACGCAACAGAGATATAATTAGAATGACCTATTGCCCTATGCCCGAGTCTTTCAACAGAGACAGATTAGCCTTTACGGTAATCCTAATTAATCTCCAATTGACGGAAACATGGGATTTAACAATTAGGCCACATTTGAAGGTAGTACTTTCTGAATCATAAAGCGTCTGATATGCCATTTATGTGATACCCTAAAAGAAGAAATAAAACAACTTATAGCGATCGTTTTCTATAAGCGTCCTGGTGCTGCCATCTCTAGACTTCAAGGCCAACTCCTCTTTGTTGAAAGTGACTACCCAGTGCGTAAAGAATGTGGAAAGCTGCTTGCAATCTCTTCCATCTTCCTTCAGCTTGGTCCTGTTTTAGCTATACCTGACACCACGATGTTTTCCGTAGGAAGAGTTCGCTCAATCCAGCCCTCGGTTGTACTTACACTGTCAAGTTGTTCAGGGAAGTAGAGAGCACTTCATAACATCTGTTTATTCCGAATCTCAGCTCCTTCGGTTAATTAAAGAAGACACCTTTTTGCCACAAGGGTCATGTTCCTGCGCCACCCGCACCGCCTGAGATCTCGTCAAAGCTTCACCGTAGGTTTCCAGCCCTGCGCCATCTCGGGAAGCAGCTTTGTCTATTTGTATGGGTGACCTCTTATTACACAACTCCCCCCACTGTGACTGGTTCTTATCACCCCTTTCCGCACTGCAACATCCTTTTTTTTCGAAATCCAGAAGAGAAATCAGAAAAAAACTAAGCTTGACAGCACTTCTTAACAAGTTCCCCTGAGTGGCAGTCAGCAACTAGAAGCAGCCTGAACAAAGCCTCTTCTACTCCCTCCGCCTCCTGGTCTTCCCAGATCACTTTGGATGCCAGATTTTTTTTGCGCTCTCTGCTCAAGATCGAACCCACCCTTGCAGCAAACTGGATGAGATGCCACCATCAGTGAGTGCGAGCCCTCATGTCTACCTCTGAGAACACAGTTGCGACGGTGTACGTGTCATTCAGCTTTGCATTTTATGATTTGTTTGAGTGCAAGCCCAATGACATTGGTGTAGTAGCGAGAAGCGGACAGTCCCCGGTACTTTTCACGGGGGGCGAGAGTAACCAAGAGCTTTCTGAAGTCAACGCTTCAGTGAGGCAAAGGGGCAGATAATGTGGTACCCGATTACTCTGAGGATCAACCCAGCGCGGAGGCTGCGACGGGGGATGTGTTAGGTGCAACGGTGCAATTCTGCTTGCTGAGATTTGATCTGACTTTCCCATCTCAGCCACTTGATCGCTCTCACTGCAGAGACGTTTGCTCAGCTAATAAAGCAGCTTGCTTGATGCAGAGGAAAGCTGCTTTCAGCTCCCCCTTGTATACAGCAGGATAGCCGCTTCGGCGCTGAATGGACGGAAAGAGCATGCCTCCGCTGTTCGCGACGCTCTGGAAAAAATATGTATTTTGAAGTTTAACTCTGAGGATATATGTAAATCTCCGAATTGAAAGCGTTTTCTACACATGGATGACATTCTGTTCCCGTCTTTTGATTTGGCTGCTTTGAAAATGGCCCCGTTGAAAACATCGGTACAGAAAACTGTGCACCGTGTAAATGCGATATATTTGAACAGTGACTTGTGGAAATGGGAAATAGGTGATGAGAAGACACACTTACCCTGATCCTTAAGTAACCGGGCAGGGCTGATGTTCGTCCCTAAAGGTAACTTTTCAGTTTTTTTTGTCATTGCTGTTACGTTTCAGATGTGTATGTTTTTATCAGTAAGTCCGTGCTGTAGCGTAACTAGGGTTCATTTCCCGGTGAATGGATGGCTCTATCCGTATAGCATTGTGTTTAGTATCGTGTGCCATTCAAGGTGTTTATGCTGCATTACAAGGGGAAGCTCCGCCGTTAGCAATGGCTTGAGGTTTCTTAACTTGGAGCAGGTACATTGCAAGGTCAGTGTTGCCGTAAGGGTGTGGGATCGAGTGTGTTAACTAAAGACGGTGCGGAATGTTTTCCAAGTGTAGCAGCTGCTAAACAATGCTCCCGTAGAACTGCGCTTGGCACGTTAGACTCAAATGGATTTCGTCTGCAAGCTGTTGGAGGAAATTTAATTGAAACGGTTTGCTCGACGGATCACCTATTACTCGCGTCTTTTCGCTGAAGAATATTTGCAAATGTGCTGTTGTAAAATAACGCAGAGGTGGACTGTTATCCGCTCTTTATAGCTTCCTCATCAAACGCCGATCATAGGTGTTACAACTGAGGGGGGGGGGGGGGGAGAAAGAGCAGTTACTTTTCTCCTCCCGGGTCGCCTGGTGAGGTATCGTAGATAGTCCGCCGATTGCACCGATGACGGAGAAGCGATATAGGAGAGGACCGCTATTTGTGAAGGTGCAGCCAAACTAAAGCTGCAACACGATTCCATTACGGTAGCTGAAGGTAAGCATTCCATAAACATGTTTTCTCGACTGAAATGAGGTACAATTTTAAATAAATGAAAAAAGCTACTGTTGATTGTAGTTTAGCTCTGCCGAGGTCCGGTGGTATCTAGGGCACGGAGAGCCGGTTTTCTACTGTGGATGACCGAATACCACATGCGTCTGCGATCCTGCTCATGGCAAAGGTAGCATTAGAGGGTGAAGTATTTACAATTCAGTTTAAGACATGTTTTAAAGTTTCTTTCGTAAAGAAAACAACCAAGTATATGTATGTGGGTTGATTTCTTGCTCGTGCTTGTAGATAGCATGCATTTCAATCAGACGTTTTCTGATAACGACGATGATTCCCTGGGATAAGCAAGCTACACGAATTAACTATCATCCTACGATATATATAAAAAAACATCCGATCTCTCTAGGAAGAACGATTTAGAGGACACGGCTATGCAGGTGCTCAGTATTAAGAATCGACTTCTCCCTTTCTCCCAATATGTGTGTGATGCACGGTTTGTTTTTATGGTGAGCATTAACTAATTGCTGATTGCTTCGACCTGTGGGGGGTTAACAAGGTAGCTCTGCCTCTTTGGACAAGTTATTGTGTTAATTTACTTCTTCTATGCCCCAGCTGATGATCTTCGCTAATATGGTCCAGCGATGCTTGCAGAGGTTAAGAAGATCAATTGCTTCTGGATCGGCCTCATAAATGTTAAATGTCATATTGTCGCACCTGAATTATTTAAAGCTCTAATGCTCCTTTGGCATGAACGGTCTAACACTGAGCCCGTGCATTTTTTTTTGTCGAAGGGCTTGTTTTTTGGTGAATATATAGAAGTGACAAGATAGATGTTCCAGCCTCTTTTCAAATTTAACATTTAACTCTTAGTTAAGGAGGCATCTGCTGTATTTGATGACAAGACCTGATGGCTGCGTTTTGAAGTAATGTATCATTGGGATTAGCACAGCAGAACTATACATTAGGCTTTACTGCTTGGTGGGGCTAGAATTCAGGTTATTACCACCTCCAGTGCACAATAAAGAAAACCTTGACAGCTCAACGGTATGGAGACCAGAATGTAAAGACCGTTCCTGCAGGAAACTCAGAAGGCGACAATATAATCTAAAATGCCTTCCAACTTCCTGATTGTAATGCATTTCGTGCTAATTAATCCAGAGAGGACAACGTGTAGTAACCAGAAATGGAGGAAAACTCCTGATATTATTCAATCCAAATTGTCAGATTACCACATCTTGCCCACCGACCCACGAAGTAACGAATTTGCACCAGTCCTCATTATCTACTGTCAGTTTTAATTGCAATCTTTTAAATGTGGTTAGGCCTTGCATGTTTTTTTCATGGAAAATTCAGAAGAAACGATCCTGGCATTTTTGTGGTTGATGCTATTTCAAGACTAGCACCACTATTGAGCAAGGTGATATATGCTGACAGCTTGGTGTAGGTTGTCACATTTCCAGTATAAATCGAAAGTGAATGAAATATATCAGTTGTGTGCATGCAAATCTTTTTTTTTGTAGTCACTGCAAAAGTAAGCTTAAGATTTTGAGGTTGTTGTAGAAACAATTCTACAGAATTAGAAATTTGAGCATGAAATATTACAGATTTAACATTTGGTGATGTAAATATATGGAGCAAAAAATTTCCAGAAGAAATGCAGGAGAGCTACAAAGCACTTTTCACCCTTCTGGTTGCATCAATTGGTAAAACCAATTTCTATGAAGTTACTATCAGCCTATGTCATATTCTGGTAGAACTTCAGTATAGTGATTTTGGATTAGTCTTCTGATGCCTTCAAGGCTCTTTTAGCAATGTTTTCCCAGTCCAGTTGAGGTCCACCTTTCTTTCTATATTAAATAACCATTATACTTCAAAATACATTAATTCTCAAAGAAACTTGATCCTAAATGGAACTAGTCAAGGGATGAAACTGTTTTGCAGTTATCACTGAGGTGACATTTTATGCATAATCAGTTGGAAATTATAGATAGTCACTGGAATCTAAAAACATCACTGTTGTACCATCTTGGTGAAACTCATAGTATGGAGCTCTCAAGCGTCCAGTATTATTGATGGGTGCTTAACCTTGGTATACCTGTTCATGACGAGAATTTGGATGTAAATCCATACTAATTTATATTCATTTATCCTTTAACATGTTCTTGCTATTATTTCTTTCACCACTGCCTTTTCATTTAGTTGATTCCTTTATTCTGAGCTGATTCATTGACAGATCTCTTAAATAATCTAAATGTTCTAATTACCTGAAAATTGAAACCCTGATATTGGGAATTTTCTGCATCCATACAGAAAACTCCCAATATCATTGTTTGAATTTCTCCAATCCCTAAAGCATTTTCATATGTAAATGTTTAAAGTACTTGTACCAATTCTAAAATAATGAGTAAAATATGAATATCTAATTATAAATACATGGAAAATATGCCACCAGTGTGGAGTAAATGGAAGGAAAATTCTTCATTCTCACAAAATTGCCAAGTGTTTTAAATGGATGCCCTCTAAGTTTAAGTTCAACAAATGGGAGAAGATATTAACACTACATAACTCATAGTACATCAGATTATTGACAAAGACCTAAAAGTAACATTTTGGTGGAATTTAATCTTCTGGTGCATATATAAATGATAAGCTACTTGAAAGACAGCACTTTACAGTATTCTAAGGTATACCAAGAATATTAGCAAACTTTTTCACCCTCATAATAATGATTTTTTTTCAGCTTGTAACCTAGAGCACTGCACATGTTAATATGGCTATGAAATTTAATTCATTATCCACTTGTGTTGCTTATTCTTTAACTTTGGCTTTTGAGAATGGAAGTAATGAAATTTAGTGTAGCTGTAATCACTGTGAAATGGAACTTAAAGGTGATGATATGAATCCTTTTATGTTAGGATCACAAAACATGCTGATCACTGGTAATGTGCATTTTATCATTATGGAGATCTAAGAAGATGGATCAGGAAGCATATAAATGACCATGTGTTTGTTGAAACAATTGCAGAAAATTAGCATGTGATCTTAAAAAAAATACACCTTTTAAGTGTATTCAAGCAACACCCTAATGGTAACAAATAAATTACAAAAAATACTTACAATTTACTCCAAGCTTGACAGCATTTTGATTATAACATCCAATGAAGTCTGATTGTAAATAATTCAAGTTTAGTCATTACATTTCATTTCATATCATATTGATTCAAGGCAAAAAGCAACATTATAGAGGGAGCAGTTTAGGAATGAAATCCAAAACAAAGCCAACAATTCTCAAATTGGACTATTTCTGATTTCAGATTCTTTCTAATATGAACCTTTTTGTAATTCAGGAGAGGAAATTTCTGATTTTGAATAACCATTTTCCCCTGCATACAGATAGAACAAGAACCAAATTACCACTTGAAAGTATATCAATGTGAAAATCTCCAAACAGGTCTGTTACAGACTGGAAAGAAGCTTGTATTTGGTGACAGTATTTTTCGATGGAATGATTACATATCTGAACCAATTTTTCTCAAGATTGCTTGATCTTTTATATTGGTCTATCATTTAGCTCACATCATTTTCAGGGAATTTCCATCACTGTGAAATACATTTATCAAGCTGCAACCTTGATGAACAAATATAATTTATTCAGCACCTGAAGGAATGAAGATTATAATTTTTATTAGAATTATGGACATACATGTTTATTGGTATGACATATCAATTGGCAAATCACAACTATATAACCATCATGAGTGTTTGGATCCTTTGATCTGTAATGCACAACACAGGGTTAAACCAATATCAATATTGATCAGTAGCAAGAATTATTTTATTCTGAATTTAATTGGTATCAACCAAATCTGGTTCTGCTTCAAATAGATCTTGAATTTGATTCAGTGATTGCAATTTATATTGTAATTACTTTGAAGTGTTATAATAATAATAATAATAATAATAATAATGTCTGGAACTAATATTAATTAAAAAAATGCAAAACCAAATTATGACAGACAGTTTATTTAAAATAGGATAGAATCTAGGTTTATGTTAATGGTTAGGAGCAGGCTCCCTTAATTATATCTTATTTTTGTGCACATTAATATGAATTGGTTAAATTTCAAAAGCAATATTGAAATCATATTCTGTTTGTTTTTTTGGCACACTGTGTTCTAATGCCTCTAAGAAGGGTCAGAGAGATCAGCATTCCTTATGGTGAATGTAACTATGCTGATAGATTATGTAATACAAAAGGTTATGAAAAATATTAATTATAGCTCTAATAAACTTGTGTTTATGCTAGTAATTCTGCTGAGTTCCTCAGATTGGTGCTGAGCTGCCCCATAGTATTTGAGTGCTTTTGGCTGCTGTACATTTTTTAAAAATTGTCAAATTACTAATTATAATGTTAGAAAAATTGTAAGTATAATAAAAAAACAAAGTATTGCATTTGTCTTAATGAGCATTTTAGTAATTGCCAATTTCCTAGCAAAAATGACCAACAATATTTCTTAAATCATATACTTCTCTATTATGCCTGTTTTAGGTTCTAATGCTGTACCGAGTTTCCAAGTTATACTCAGTTCATTCATACTTATTGATTTAACATATTCCATTTTCTGAATAAGGATTAAAAATTTACCACCAGTGAAATGGAGGATTTAAAGAAAAAAATTGTGTAGTGGCTTCCGTAATATAATGTTTAATATGCCTAAAGCAAACATTACGTTTTATAACAAGTGATACATGGATAAGATGTTGGTATTTCCTTCAATCAGCCAAGTCATTGTGGATTGGTAATGCTGTTTCTTGTTTTCTACTTCATTAATAATAATATTAATCTACAATTTGAATACTTCTTTGTGAAACTTGCTTTCTCAGTCAAGGTTTCTACATAATGTTCTTAATATCTTGTATTGCAATAACTAATTAACAGTTCTACTTAAATGTTATTTAACCAAAAGCCAAATAAGAAAAGAAAAAATCAGTCAGATGATTACATTTCCCTATTTATCTCTTTGGATCTTGGCAGCACTAAAATCTGCAAAAGTTTTTTTTGCGTATTTAATGTTTCGGTAATATTTGAGTAAAATTGTAAATATATTCTAAGTATTCTTCATTGTTTAAGTTATTCATTATGGGTTATATCTAAAAGTACATGAATGGCATACGTTATTACTTCATCACATCATATGTGCGTGCCTCACTAAAAGTAAAACAAAACATAAAGGAGTAATCCCCGGGAGGAAAAATGCAGCACAGCACATACTTCTTCAGGAAGAGACAGAAATGTTTGAGTTTTTTTTTAAAGCAGAAATGGACAAATTCATGGTTCATAACCAGTGAGTACTGACTGGGTGATGATAATCATAAATTAAAAAAAAATACTTTAGAGTGGTGACAAGGATTTTTTTAAATGAACCCGTGATGACTACCTACCTGTTGAAGCATAGCAAGATGTCCCAGTTAAGGAAAAGTGCAGTGAGATGTTTGGATTAAAAAAAACACTAAAGTACATTATTTCCAGCTCCGTGTTTTATTTTGATTAGTTTTATGTTTTGGAGTTAGAAAACATTAGAAAAATCTTTCTCAAGAACTATGATGGTAGCTAGATTTTTTTTAAAAATCTCAAAAGGATTTACAAAGCATTTACCCACTTGTATAAATTCTCCACATGCTTTGATCTTGTCATTTCCCAGAGTATATTATTGGTTCTATAGGTGGGTTTTTTTTACATCATTCTCTATGGATTTACAGTTTCATTTGTTTGAAGGAAACTGAAAGCTGATTTCTTAATATTTGCTTCAGCAGATCTAATTTAAAACATGACCATGTTTTCTATTATGGAATTCTCAGACAACTTGTGTGTTGAATATAGGTGTGATTATAAGCAGCTGTTCCTTTCAATTCTATTTTAATTTTTACAAAGTTTATTAAACAAGATTGTATTCCTCTCTTATTTTGGATTCAGTGAATTGCTGAGAAATTGTTTAATCAATGCATGTTTATATGTTTTAAGAGATAATTTGTTTCTTTATGGAAGTTTGTGTCTGTTCATGATTATGTGAATTCATAAAATCATCAGTGAAACAAATATCTTAATGTGGAACATTAAAGCAAGAAATTAATGTTCATAAGTGCTTGGTGGTTGAAATTACTTTAAACGAAAGATGGAAATAAGGTAGAGTGAAAAGGAATTGGGGAATTTTATCCTAAAAGAGGACAAGTTAGTTTGGATTCTTTCTTCTGGATCTCTCACAAGCCTACTAAAGTCTTCCCACAATGGCTTCCAATCCTAACAACCTTCAATTCTATTTGTTTGAGGAGTAGTTATAGACCTCTGCCTGGGTCACTTAACTCCTATTCAAAGATTCTAGAGTTCATCTAAATCCCAAGACTGCATTCCTAAGACTCATAGATTACTGGGCTATTCTGTGTTTGGAAGCTGAGAGTCTCAGATGTCAGGATCCTTCTCTCAATGATTTCAAGTCCTATTATCAGTTGCTACAATCCCTAATGGTCTGTTATGAGAACATTGTTATTACATAACGTCATTGCCGAAGAGTTAGATGGGAGAGTTGTTTTTTAATCATTTTTTTCATAACAATTCTTGTCATTAATATGCTTCATACCATGTTTTAGAAATTTAAAAAAGTAATCATTCTCTGTGGAGTATATTGCCTTTTTAATATATCATTAGTTTTAATAAGCAATTTTTAGTTGGTTATTAATTGCAGTGAACCTAAATTTGTCATTAAAGTTCTCAATTTATAAGCAGTGATGTGAAATAATCAAATAGGTGTAATCATGATATTGAATCACAATATATGGATCTAATCAATATTGCATTCTGTTATTAATAATGCAGTTATATATTTCATAACTTATTTTTAGATTGCCTTCATTTTCAGAATCTTATTTGATAGTAACTTTCCTTTCTGAACAGATTATATCTTACAGTACAGTTGTGTGGTCTATTGATGAAACAGAATGTGTATAAACGTAGTAAAGGAAGACTCTTTCCCACTTGTCATCTGTGCAGAAATACCTGGTGTTAGTTAGCATTTGTCAATGATCTACACAATTCTATGAACAAAACAATGAAGATGTTTCCTTTTGTTTGACAACCCAACATCAGAACATTAGCATACAGCAAACTTATGCCATCTTTTATTGTATATAACAAATAGAAAATTAAAGGCTCGTCTAAACAATATTTTTCTATTCCAGGGTAGTTATCCTGATTTACAATGGAAAAACTGTTTTTATATCTGCTGTTAATTGGCATGGCAGTGAAGGCGCAGGTTTGTCCCAAACGCTGCATCTGTCAGAATCTGTCTCCAAACCTCGCAACTCTTTGTGCCAAAAAGGGACTTCTCTTTGTTCCATCAAACATCGATAGAAGGACAGTCGAGCTACGTCTGGGAGATAACTTCATTACTATCATCAAAAGAAAAGACTTTGCTAATATGACCAGCCTGGTTGATCTTACCCTGTCAAGGAATACAATAAACTATGTTGCACCGCAAGCTTTTGCAGACCTGCGTAACCTGCGGGCTTTACATCTGAACAGCAACAGACTAACCCAGATTACAAATGATATATTTAGTGGACTTTCAAACCTCCACCATCTCGTAGTCAATAACAATCAACTGGTTGACATTTCCTCTGAAGCTTTCAATGATATTTTGCTGTCGCTCGAAGAGTTGGATGTATCCTATAATAACTTAAAATCTATACCCTGGGAAGCAGTTCAGAAGATGGTCAACTTGCATACTTTCAGTATGGACCATAACATGATTGAACACATCGATGAGGGAACCTTTTCCCACCTTCATAAATTGACTCGATTGGATATGACTTCTAATAAATTGCGGAAGCTCCCGCCTGACCCGTTATTCACCAGAGCTCAGGTATTAGCTTCCTCAGGTCTCCTGAGCCCACCCAGCTTTACGTTGAGCTTTGGAGGGAATCCTTTGCATTGCAACTGTGAGCTGCTCTGGCTGCGCCGCCTTTCAAGGGAGGATGATCTGGAGACTTGCGCCTCACCTCCGCACCTAACTGGCCGATACTTTTGGTCCATTCCAGAAGAAGAGTTTATCTGTGACCAGCCGCTCATTACTCGTTACACGCATGAGCTCAGAGTTTTAGAAGGACAACGAGCAACACTGAAGTGCAAGGCTATTGGGGACCCAGATCCCTCCATCCACTGGAGCTCACCTGAAGGCAAGCTTATTTCAAATTCATCACGAACAGCCTTATACAATAATGGAACTTTAGACATCCTGATAACGACTGTCAAAGATACAGGCACTTTCACCTGCATTGCTTCGAATGCTGCTGGAGAAACCACTGCAGTGGTGGAACTTCATATAATCAAACTCCCACATTTAGTCAACAGTACAAACCATATTCATGAGCCTGATCCTGGTTCATCAGACATTTCAACTTCCACTAAATCTGGCTCCAATACTAGTAACAGTGTTAGTGACACTAAAGCCAAGCCAGAAAAGAGGGTGGCCGTTGCTGAAACATCATCATCATCTGCACTGATTAAATTTAATTTGCAACATAATATCCCTGGCATTCGTATGTTCCAGATTCAGTATAATGGCTCTTATGATGACTCACTTGTTTACAGGTAAGTCAGATCAACTGTTTCTTCGCTGTAGTGTTCAAAGTTGTCAATCCAATATTGATTTTGTTAATGCAGTTGTTTAAGGTACATTACTGGAGGTGAAATCACTGGCACATTACAGTTTCATGTGAGCTTTTGTAAGGATGTGGTCAATTATTAATGCAATGTTTTTCTTTGTACAGCAATGAATAAGCAAGAGTAGAGCTTTTATAAAACATATATTGATCTTTAATCCTATAAAACAATCTTGCTTTATTTGTGCATGCTGGTTCATTGCAAATCAAGACTATATACAAATAGTTGGCTGTTCTATAATGTTATTTAAATAGAAATGAAAAAAAGCACTTTGGATTAAAACATTCAAAGTTAATCCGGCTGTGACTTTCATGATAATTGATCTGTTAATCTTGTGGTTTGTTTACATGGAATTTAACATTTTGCCTTTTTTTGCACTTGCAATAATATCAGAGATTTTATGTGTTTTTAAAGAAAATATGCATCTGACAATGTGGTTCACAGATTAGCCAGTAAAGTTTCATAGTTCTGTTAACATTTGATATAGTACTCTCATTGATAAGTGAGCATTTTAGCCACATGTCAACCTCAACTGCATGCGCCTTTATCCATAAAATTCTAGTAACAAATATAGTACTTGTATTCTAATTAAGAAAAGTGTTTAACAGTATTCTAATTTTAGTCCACATATTGTCCTTCAGAATGATTCCATCCACAAGCAAAACGTTCCTTGTTACTAACCTGGCTGCAGGAACACAGTATGATTTGTGTGTCTTGGCAATCTACGATGATGGCATCACGTCTCTCACAGCTACTAGGGTTGTTGGCTGCATACAGTTTACCACAGATGAGGATTATGTCCGCTGCCATTTTATGCCCTCCCAGTTTCTGGGAGGAACCATGATAATTATAATAGGTGGAATTATTGTAGCTTCTGTGTTGGTCTTCATTATTATACTGATGATTCGATATAAGGTGTGTAATAATAATGACTCGCACAAGATCACAAAGGTTAGTAACGTCTACTCACAGACAAATGGAGCTCACTTGCAAATGTGTGGTGGCATGTTTCCTCATTCAAATTCTAAAGTCATCATGGGACATGAAGAAAATGCACAGTATCAGAAAGATCCCAGTACAGCCAAAACACAGCCGTTGGATTCTGTTTCAGTCCAGGACTGTGCTACTGCTACCTCCACCATGTCACCTGACTGGACTACAGGTGTCAGTACATCTCAAAAGCTGAAAAGAAAGGCTGGGCCAAAGTCAAGTGTTGAAACACCAATGGAAGCTTTCACCAATGTCGAGTTATCCAAAAAGAAAAGGGAAAATACTGCCATTTTACACAAGCCCTCTTGTGCTCCAGTTTCTTTGAAAGAGACTCCCACTTTTAGACGAGCACAATCCAAGCCTATCAAATACCTTACTCTGCCAGCTGAAACAAGCAGAGCTAAGCGGAGGTACTCGCTCAATGGAGATTTATCAGAGTATCATTGCTATACTCATTCACAAAATATTAGCAGCCTGTGGTCAAAAAGAAGCATGTCCATGAATGGGATGCTATTACAGTTGGAAAGCTCTGATGGTGATAGTGGGAAAGCCACCTTCTCAAGTTCTGAATGGATAATGGAAAGCACCGTGTGACATATTAAATGTTCCCGTGAAGGGCACTGCCTTGTAAGAGTTTTGGAATTCTATGCTTGTCTTTCTGTTTGATGGCATTTCCAGCAAGGTAGTAATGAACTGGCTCTCATGCACACGATTCTTTCACAGATATTGGCAGCACTGAAAGACATGATGGTGAAGCATGACTTTGCACCAGTGCCTTATCCTCCTTTTAGGATGGGCTTTCTGGTTCTGGAGTATGGGATAAATGAGTGAAAACATTTTCACAGAAGCCTTTGACCAAGGAAATATGGTTTCCTGCATCTTAAAGAAAAAATAACCTATTTATGGACAACTTAATAAATTGATATTTTTTAAAATTTGAGATGTACGTTTCTTTCCAGTGACAATGGTAAATGCCTTTCATTTTCAGGCAAATGCTGTACAGATAAAACAACTCTGTTGTTACGTTGTGTACAATAAAGGATTAAATAAGTATACTCGGCCAGTGTTAGTACAATGAATAGCTGTTATATGTGCAATTAAGCAGAGCCTGAAAATTGTGGTTGCCCAGTCCAGACTGGTGGAGATACTCCATGCTGCCAGCCAAGTAATCTAAAATGATTGAGTTTTCATAATGAGGGTGCCGGTGCTGTATCAGGAAAAAAAAAGTAATGGTTGTGGTAATGTAATCTTTGCATTTAAATCAAGTATTCATATTCTGACTACCACTTGAAGGAGCCATTAAATGAAAATACTGCCACTCAAAAACACTGCATTTGGGCCAGTGAATGAAATATTTCGACTGGTTCTAATGTTATTTTTGTGAAATTTCCCTAAAAATTGTGCACAGGGAGCACTGTACACACTAGAAGCTGATAAACAGATTTATTTAATCTAACAGCAGACCAAGTATTCAAGTAGAAAGACATTTTTACAAAGCACATGACTTTAGTGTGATGTTTGAGGAACCCAACTGCTAAAATCATTATTCACCTGGTAGAGATGAGTAATTAGACAATATTTTAGATTAATGGGCTGATGTGATCTGAGTTAAAATGCAGCCAAAGTTGATCATAGTTCTGAGCCATTTAATTACAGGGATAAATACAGCAGTGTTAATTAAAAACTCTGTGCCAAGTTGTAGCATAGTGGCACAGCTGAAAGAGCTGCTGCCATGCATCATCGGAGACCCGGGTTCGATTCTGACCTCTGGTGCTGTCCGCATGGAGTTTGCACACCTTCCCTGTGACCACATGGGTTTCCTCCAGGGGCTTCAATTTCCTCCCACATCCCAAAGATTTGTGATCTGATAGTTTAATTGGACAGTACAAATTGCCTTTAATGTGCAAGTGAGTGGCAGCAGCTGGGAGGGATTGATGAGAATGTGGAGAAAAATGAAAATGGGATTAATATAGGAGTAGTGTAAATGGGTGATTGACGCTCAACATGGACTTGCTGAGCTGAAGATCCTGTTTCCATGGTGTATCTTTCTACAATTCTAAGTTTTCCTCAAGTGTGTGATTACATTTCTTGTGGAAAACAAGACACGAACATCCATTTTTTTCAAGAAGTGAAAACAAGCTGGCAAAAGCCTACAGTCCAGATTACATCTGGCTGACCCAGTTAAAGAGGGTGTCGACCTTGAGCTGTGCTCACTCCTATTATCTGGTAATCATTCTAGAGTCCTTTTAACATATGCAATTTGTAAAAACAAAGTGATGCACACATTATATCATGGCTTGACCTAACCTGATAAAACACTTAAGATGGTTAGTCCGTCCAAGGATTTTACAAGGAGTGTTTTCTAGAGTCACGCAGAAGATTTACAGTGGATCTGGTTTTATTTTATCAGGAAGGTTTTCCCACTCCTGTCAAATTCACTCATTTCAATAAAACGTATAGCCTGTTTCTATGTGTTTCGCTCTTTGAAAATAAACTTTAGATATTTAAATTGCTTTGTAAGCTGTCTTAATTTTTGCATTTGCCAACTCTCCTGTCATGGAGACTAAACTTAAAAAAAAATGAAACCTTTCAAATGGAGCCCTCATGTATTGAAATTAGTTTGGTCTGTTGATGCCATTACCCCAGGAAATGAATTAATGATTTAAACTCAAAGCCTTAGGAGACTAGCTGTCTATAAAGTCATTCTGATATCTGATGGCTGTTAGAAAAGCTGTCACTGTAGTTTTCAGTATATGAATATATTTTCTTTTGCACTTTGTGTATCTTTAGTCATTTGAAGTTTAAACATTTTCTACCCTGTTACAAAAAAGAAATAGATTTTCATTCACTTTGAATCTTGAGGTAAAATCTCAACAATGCACAATCATATATTCTATTCAAGGTATAAATTCAACGATATATCCTTTTTATACTCAGATTTGAATTTGAAGCTCACCCAGTTAAAGGAAAGTGCTTTAAACACTTTGTTAATATATTTATAAGAGCAAGCCGTCCAATGTATTTTCCTCCTGGATTTATACCCCAATTTTTAAAAAAATGTGAATTGATTCAAAACTGCTAATAGCTGGGACTTGTTTGGGAAGTACTGGTTGTTAGATGTAAGGGCCACAGTGCACTTCAACACATACATAGCCAAACAGGGATGTTTGATGTGAAGAGCAGAATTCCTAGTTTGTAGTTGAACTAGGGGGCAGGGGGTACCTCAGGTTTGATTCCTTAGACTTTCTTTCTGTTAGGAAGCCAGGTCACCTTGTTGGACACCTGTTAGATGTTAGCTTGGTCACACCTTGTATAGAACATAAAACAGTATGAGACCTTGGGCCCACGATAATGTGCCAACTTCTTAACCTACCCCAAGCTCAAAGTAACCATTCCCTTCCATATAGTTCTCCATTTTTCTTTTATCCATGATCTTGGAGATACACTGGGCCCAGTAGAAATAGATGTTATTTCTCTTTCACAAAATCTTCAAGTGTCCACTTCAAAAAGCTATTCTGAATATTGACTAGGCATTAGACTGATAATGCTAAATCTCTCACAGTGACCAAACACTGAAAAGTTATTTCCCAATGGTACACTTAACCAGCTCAATCTTTCAAGTATTCTTTAAGACTAAATGAGCATTCCTATTTGATTATTATTTGAAAACATAATAGAAAACAAAAATAGAATCTTCATCATGTTTTAGAATCTTTAGCCTGGTAAAGAAACTTTCAATATCTGATAAATGAAAATTGTTTTTTTTTCTCATAAGGGTTTTAGTACTTAAGTCATATGAGCAATTGGGTGCAATTAATTTTTCTATATATGTTGGCCAAAGAAATTATATACTTTGATTTGGATTGTGTCCCTCATGCTAATTGAAGATAGCATTGCGAGCTAGCCAGGAACTAATGTAGATTAATTTTAGATTATGTATTATTAATACAGCCAGGAAGAACAGATATCCATCCCATGTGTCAATATATTTTGCACCATATACAAGCATACAGTATCACCGGGCCTTCCATCAAGAATTGCAACGTAGTTCATTAAGAAGTGTAACTGTGGACCATATGGCAAAAATAAGACTGGAGAAACAAATGATCAAAGTGGTACAGGTTTTTAAAGCTTCTTCAGGAATCAGAGTTAATTGTAGCCAAATCAAATACAGTGGATTCCCAGTAAATGCGACACATCATGACCAGTATATTTTGGCCCAATTAAGTGGCTGTCCTAATTAGCTGAAGTTTCATGGAAATAGTTTAAAAACAAGTATAAAAAAGGCAAACTACTGTTTAACTGAGTACTAAAATACGTATTTAAATAAAATACAGAGCAAAGTAGAATACTAACAATTCCACTATAGTTGTATAAAACTGTGTATTTGTTCCTAGTTGTTATCAATGGAGGAATTCATTCGGTATACCTGCATACTTCTGCGTTCCTTTGTTTGACTGTAAGCACAGGCACCTGGTATAGATAATAAACACAAAGTACACTGCAGATGCTGTGGTCAAATCAACATGTACAAACAAGCTGGATGAGCTCAGCAGGTCGGGCAGCAACCATTGAAATGAGCAGTCAACGTTTCGGGCCGAGACCTGATGAAATCCTGACGAAGGGTCTCGGCCCGAAACATTGACTGCTCATTTCAATGGATGCTGCCCGACCTGCTGAGTGCATCCAGCTTGTTTCTACGTGTTGGTATAGATAATGGTCTTCTTTCTTACAATGCTATCAATGATTGCATCTTCCAAATCTTTATTTTCATTGTAACATTCAAGATGCTTGTTGATACCTTCAAGTTAAATGTAGTTCCTAACTTGTTGAAGTGGTGAAATCGTTTCATCTTCACTCTCAGCCATTTCTGGAAACTCCAACCTGGAGTGCTTGAAACTGTAGTTGTGAATCATTTTACGGGTAATTTCTCACCAACTATTTGTGACAAAAATCACTGTTCTTTGAGCACATATGCAAGCAATGCCATTTAAAAATGGTTCTCTCTAAGTATGGTGTAGTGTTGAATGGTCAAATGTGTGCATGTGTCTGATGCTGATCAGAAGCTTTTTGGTAACAATCTACTGCCCCAATTAAGTGGCACAGTGTCCCAAATAAACAAAGGGAATCACAGATATTTTCTCAATTTTTTTTCTTTAAGTGTTAACAAAATAAGTGCCTGCCCTGATCAACCGATGGTCCAATTAACTGGAATCCACTGTATAACTGTAAATGCACAAGGTATTGAGTAACATGCTGGTTTGTCGTACCTCAAGTCATATTCCGTTCCAATAAGTGCATGATGTCAAGTGCATCATGACTCAGCATTAGCTGTGTTTATTTGTCAGGTAGTTGAGAATTCAGAAAATTGTGGACTTTATTTGCAAAACATTTGGGCATTTCAAAGCATGTTGCATTGAACTTAAGTGTAATGGACTGCATTTGTGGTGAGGTTAAACCCCTTTCTGTATTGTGATTTACACAAAGATTGGATATGTAGAAACTAGTTCAAGGTTTATTGAAGATGATTGTTTTTTTTTAAATTTAGAACATAGAAAACATACAGCACAATACAGGCCCTTCAGCCCACAATGTTGTGTCAAACATGTACTAATTTAGAAATTCCTAGGGTTACCCATAGCCTTCTATTTTTCTAAGCTCCATGTACCTGTCCAGGAGTCTCTTAAAAGACCCTACCATATCTGGTTCCACCACCGTCGCCGGCAGTCCATTCCACGCACTCACCACTCTCTGCGTAAAAAAAAAACAATTTACCCCTGACATCACCTCTGTACCTACTTCCAACCACCTTAAAACTGTGCCCTCTCATGTTAACCATTTCAGCCCTGGGAAAAAGTCTCAGACTATCCACACAATCAATGCCTCTCATCATTTTATACACCTTTATCAGGTCACCTCTCATCCTCCGTCGCTCGAAGGAGAAAAGGCCGAGTTCACTCAACCTATTCTTGTAAGGCATGCTCCTCAATCCAGGCAACATCCTTGGAAATTTCCTCTGCAACTTTTCTATAGTTTCCACATCCTTCCTGTAGTGAGGTGACCAGAACTGAGTACAGTACTCCAAGTGGGGTCTGACCAGGGTTCTATATAGCTGCAACATTATCTCTTGGCTCTTGAACAAAATCCCATGGTTGATGAAGGCCAATGCACCTTTTGCCTTCTTAAGCACAGAGTCAACTTGTGCAGCAGCTTAGAGTGTCCTATGGACACAGACCCCAAGATCCCTCTGATGCTCCACACTGCCAAGAGTCTAATCTATTAATACTATATTCTGCCATCATATTTGGCCTACCAATATGGGCCACTTCACACTTTATCTGGGTTGAACTCCATCTGCCACTTCTCAGCTCAGTTTTGCATCCTATCGCTGTCCCGCTGTAACCTCTGACAGCCCTCCACACTATCCACAACAGCCCCAACCTTTGAGTTATCAGCATATTTACTAACCCATCCTTCCACTTCCTCACCCAGGTAATTTATAAAAATCGCAAAGAGGGGAGGTCCCAGAGCAGATCCCTGAGGCACGCCACTGGTCATTAACTTCCATGCAGAATATGACCTGTCTACAACCACTCTTTGCCTTCTGTGGGCAAGCCAGTTCTGGATCCACAAAGTAAGATCCCTTTGGATCCCATACTTCTTTACTTTCTGAATCAGCCTTGCATGGGGTACCTTATCTGAATCCATATATATTACATCTACTGCTCTACCTCCATCAATGTGTTTAGTCACAACCTCAAAAAATTCAGTTAGGCTTGTAAATGATTATACAATCATTTGATTGTATAAATTTGAAATATTGAAACCACACAAAAAATAATGTCCACATGATTGCAGAGAGGCCAATTCATGGGGTGTTGACCGCCACTCTAAATTGGCACCTCTGCCTGCTTAGCATTCGGGAAGAAAACTGAAAACTGGCAGCTTGGCTCATGTTGTTCGTCAAAAAGTCAGTAAATAATGAGTAAAGGAATCAAATATCACTTGCATTTGTTAAACAGATCAGACAACATGTTTAAAGGGAAATCTAGCAGGTGCTACATGTCTGAAATTATTCAACGCTGGCAGTTATATCCTCAATAAGTTCCAGCAGAATTTGAAAACCATATGGTATTACCTCGTGATATCAAGAGTATAGCCTGCTATGAGTTAAAGCCAAGTCCTGTTGTGAAAGAGGGCAGTACAAGCATTCCCAGAAAGGCATGCATCAGAGTTTAACATTTGGGGGTTTCTGCAAATGTTTGCTTATATCACCCTCTTCCCGATGATATCTCTCCCTCACATGATACAGGAAAAGGAGTAATACTTTGAAAATCCTCCTCTATCTTCACCTATATTTTCCATTGAGTGATAATTTTAGGTTCCAGATCCTTAAGTACTCTGAGCATGCTGGGGGATGTGGATGGCAGGGCATACAAATCAACACTAATCAAAGTTACACAAGCATTCACACCCTATGCAGATTAGAGATCGGAGTGGATTCCCATGGGGGCGTTTATTTGGCCTAACTGAGTAGGAACAGTGATAGGATAGCCCAGGAAGCAAGTTGGTAAAGGATGTCTAAGCCATCTTGGTCTGTGGCAAAGAAAATGCTTACTTCACAGATCTAGCTGTTGTAAAGGACCTTCCTGGAGCTTGAACACGTCCAGCTCCAATACATATAATCCTCATCATGAATTCAGCTGTAGAGCATATGATCCTATGACAATAGAAACTGTTGGATGCTTTAACATCAGCCATATTAGCACTGAAGTCCTGCATTCCTGTTGTTTCAACGTTGAAGGGCAGTATTGAAACTGTCTCCTTCCTGCACACTTTTTTTTGGGAAAAATCATTTGGAAACTTGGAAGTGTTTCCTGTGGGAATTAAATGCCATCCTGTGCCCTGGTTGGTGCCAGGGAGAAGGTAGATACTGCACTTTTGCACAAGAGATATTTATTATTTAATATGCTCAACAGCTGACAAATGAAGAATGCTGAGTATCACTATCAATATTGAATTTCTTTTGAAATGCTATTTGTCTTAATATTAGTCATACAAGTTCTCAGCTTAAATATTGGAAGACCAAAATAAATAATGGCTATGAGGATTGTCTGAGGCTTGGTTTTTCTCCAACAGCTCCTTATGTCTATACTGTATGTCTGTGGAAGGTTATGAGTATTGATGTGTGTAGTTAAGCTCTCTTCAGCTCCTCAGAAAGTTGAGGCATGCTGAGCTTTCTTGATTGTGTAGGATGTGTTCTGGGACCATGTGAGGTACTCCCAGGAGTTAGAAACTGCTCGACCACTGATAATCATCTCTGTTGTCTTGTTGACATTGAGGAAGAGATTATTTGCCTGATAGTTGCAATTTAGGCACCTTTTAAGACAGCAACCCAGAGTAGTTCATTGAGTTTGTCATTGGTGTTTCTACCTTTGGGCAAGGGTGAGTCTGCCGTTGTGCTGGACATTGTCTGAGCCTGATTCTCTCATGGCTAATGCATACTTTTCTTTTGAATTACTCCATTGGACATGCTTCCTGTAGAATCATTGTTGTGTTTGGTTTAAAACTTACATTCTATCACTGTATTTTCCCTGTTATGCCTTTATATTGATAAACTCTCTGATTCATCAGTTGGTGGGGGGGGGGGTGTAGCAGGGGGAGGGGGTTGTGAACCAGAGTGAAATAACTCAGGTTAGGACAAATGGTAAAAAAGCAAAGATTGCGTGCAGTCAGACTGTCAGAAAGGGCAGGTAGATGATCGGACATAATTGTAGCCAGCAGGGTGAGTATCAATGTATTAGAAATGGAGAATCAAAAAGGGTAGCAGATACAGTACTCAAAGTGTTATATCTCAATGCATAGAGTATTAGAAATAAAGTGGATGATCTTGTTGCACTATTACAGATTTTCAGGTATGAATTGTAGCCATCACTGAATCGTGGTTGAAGGATGGTTGTAGTTGGAAGCTGAATATCCAAGATTACACATTATGTCGGAGGGATAGAGAGGTAGGCAGAAGGGGTGGTGTGGCTCTACTGGTAAAGAATGGCATCAAATCAGAAAGATGTGACATAGGGTCGGAAGATATTGAATCCTTGTGTGTTAAGTTAAGAAACTGCAAGAGTAAGAGGACCTTGACAACAGTTATTATACAGGCCTTCCAACAGTGACTGGGATGTGGACCATAGGGTACAAAGGAAATAGAAAAGATATGTCAAAAGGCAATGTTACGATAATCATGGGAGATTTCAACATGCATGTCGATTGGGAAAATCAGTTTGGTTATGGATCTCAAGCAAGTGAGTTTGTTGAATGCCTACAAGATGGTTTTTTTAGAGCAGTTTGTCATTGATCTTACTAGGGAATCATCTATACTGGATTGAGTGTTATGTAATGAACTGGATGTGATTAGGGAGCTTAAGGTTAAGAAACCCTTAGGAGACAGTGATCACAGTATGATTGAGTTCAACTTGAAATTTGATAGGGAGAAAGTAAAGTTTAATGTAGCATTATTTTAGTGGAGCAATGGAAATTACAGTGGTATGAGAGAGGAGTTGTCCGAAGTTAATTGGAAGGAGATGCTAATGGGGATGATAGCAGAGCAACAATGGTGTGCATTTCTAGAAAAACAATGAGGAAGGTGCAGGACAGATGGATTCCAAAAACAAAGAAATAGTACAACTGTGGCTGGCAAGGGAAGTCAAAGCTAATGTAAAAGCAAAAGAAAGGGCATGCAACAAAGCAAAATTTAGTGGGAAGATAGAGGATTGGAAAGTTTTTAAAACCGTACAGACAGCACTTAAAATATCTTTATAAGGAAAAAGATGAAATATGAAAGCATGCTAGCAAATAATACCAAAGTGGATAGTGTTTTTTTCCCCAAGTATGTTAAAAATAAGAAAAGAAATGAGAGTGGATATAGGACTGCTAGAAAATGAGGGAGGAGAAATAATAATGGTGGACAAGGAGATGGCTGATGAACTAAATGAGTATTTTGCATCAGTCTTCACTGAGGAGGACACTAGCAGTGTGCCTGATGTTGTGGTGTGTGAAGGAAGAGAAATGGGTGCTATTACTGTTACAAGAGAAAAGGTGCTCAAAAAGCTAAAAGGCCTAAAGGAACATAAGTCGCCCAGACCAGAGAAACTGCACTCTCGGGTTCTGAAAGAGGTAGCGTTAGACATTGTGGTGGCATTAGAAATGACCTTTCAAAAATCATTGGACTATGGATGGTGCCAGAGGACTGAAAAATTGCATATGTCACTCCACTCTTTAAGAAAGGAGAAAGGCAGCAGAAAGGAAATTATAGACCAGTTAGCCTGACCTCAGTGGTTGGGAAGATGTTAGTCAATTGTTAAGGATGAGCTGATGGAGTACTTGGTGACACGGGACAAGATAGTACAACGTCAGCATGGTTTCCTTCAGGGAAAATCCTGCCTGAGAAACCTGTTGGAATTCTTTCAGGAGATTACAAGTAGAATAGATAAAGGGAATGTAGTGGATGCTGTATATTTTGATTTTCAGAAGGCCTTTGACAAGCTGCTACACATAAGGCTGCTTACCAAGTTAAGAGCCTGTGGTCTTACAGGAAAGTTTCAAACATTGTTAGTGCATTGACTGTTTGGTAGGAGGCAGTGAGTAGGAATAAAAGGATCCTTTCCCCTGGTTGACAGCCAGTGACTTGTAGCGTTCCGCAGGGTTGGTGTTGGGACGGCTTATTATGTAGTATATCAATGATTTAGATGATGGCTTTGTTGCCAGGTTTGCAGATGATACAAAGATTTGTGCAGGGGCAAGTAGTGTTGAGGAAACAGGTAAGTTGAAGAAGGACTTCAACAGGTTAGAACAGTGGCAAATGAAATAAAATGTTGGAAAATGCATGGTCATGCACTTTGGTTGTAGAAGTAAATGTGCAGACTATTTTCTAAATGGGGAGAAAAGCCAAAAATATGAGACACAAAGGAACTTGGGAGTCCTTGTGCAGTATACCCTAAAGGTTAACTTACAGTTAGAGTTGGTGGTGAGGAGGGAAATGCTATGTTAACATTCATTTCAAGAGGTCTTGAATATAAGAGCAAGGATGTGCTGCTGAGGCTTTATAAAGTACTGGTGAGGCCTTACCTTGAGTATTGTGAACAATTTTGGGTTCTTCCTCTAAGAAAGGATGTACTGGCATTGCAGAGGGTTCAGAGGAGGTTCACAAGGATGATTCCAAGACTGAAAGGGTTATTATATTAGGAATGTTTGTACTCGCTGGAATTTAGAAGGTTGAGGGTGTTCTAATTGAAACCTGCCAAATGTTGAAAGGTCTAGACATAGTAGATGTGGAAAGGATGTTTCCCATGGTGGGGGAGTCTAGGACAAGAGGGCACAGCTCAGGTTAAAAGGGTGTCCACTTAAAACAGAGATGCAGAGATATTTCTTTAGCCAGAAGGTGATGAATTGCCACAGGCAGCTGCAGAGGCTGGATCGTTGGGTATTTTAACCTATCAAGAACCAGAGCTTGACAGGTTCTTGATTGGACACAGCATCAAAGGTTACCGGAGAAGGCCAGAGAGTGGGGCCGAGGAGGGAAAAAATCGATCAGCCATGATTGAATGACAATGTGTACTCGATGGGCCAAATGGCCTAATTCTGCTGCTATGTCTATGGTCTTGTGGTCTTATGAAGGGTCTCAGCCTGAAACATTATTTACTTTTTTCTTAGATGTTGCTTGGCCTGCTGAGTTCCTCCAGCATTTTGTGTGTGTTGCTTGGATTTCTAGCATCTGCAAATTTTCTCATGTTTATAGTTGAATTTGCTCTAGATAGAATCAATAGTGTGGCTAGCTTACTTGCCAGTCCTTGCATCATTACTGTCAGTTGCCAATTTCCTCCTCAGTGGAAGTTTCCTCACTGATGTATCACATTGAACTTATTATATGCTGGTTATCATCCCATGATTTGTGTGGTACCCTGATGGACGCACCCTTTAATGCTACCACATGGTGAGTGTCCAAGGTAGCTGTCCACAAAAAGCAATGACTCTGCCATTGCAGCTGTTTTTCTGCCCCTCTTCCACACAGTAAGCCCTAATATTGCTGGTATTCCAGTTAGAAATGCAGACTAATGGGCAGCAGCAAGTAGACTGATGTTCATCTTGCTCCACATGTGTAGGAAAACATCTTTGTTCCTGTTCCCAAACCTCTTACAAGAAGGGCCAAGATGCCATTTGCCTTCTTAATTGCTTGCTGCATCTGGTGTAATGGGCACCCAGTTCCTTTTGTAAATCCACTTTATAACTGTCATCATTTAAGAATTACTCTGTCTTTCTGGTTCCAATTGTGAATTGCTAATTGTTTGAAAACTGGAATATATGAGCTAGATTTTACCCGCATGTGAGGTCAATACAAGGAAGCTGTATTGACAAAAAGGAATGAGTTTCACAAATGACAAATGCCATGTAGAATTTCACTACAGGTCTTCTTTAAGTGGGGTTCACACCCACATCCATGATTGATTGAAACACTGGAACTGATTCAAGAAAGAAGAGTACTTCACAGCAGAGAAGGTAGGTGTATTTGGGAATGAGAAATACAATATTGTGGTAATAACAGTGTGGGTGGGTCAACTTTTGCATTGTGGGTGGAGAAGTGATCACAGGTATGCCTTTCACAATGGCATGCCCTAATTGTGGGGTCTGGTGCAACACTGGAGGTGATGTTGACCATGAAGTGCAGTACTGGTTTGGGAAGTGGAGGGTAGATATCTGGAGATGTTGACCTTTTTGGTGCCAGGTGAAAGCACCTTTTATTCTTCTAGCCTGGTATTTACAAACTCTCATCAGCTTCCTGAGCTCTGTAGTTAAAATTAGAATCTATAATATGAAGATGGGCAGCTTTATAATAGTATTTAAATAGACAACTGGTTTCCCATTTACAGAATCCCCCCCCCCCCCCCACTGTGGTTGGAAAGATCAAATTCATTTACATTTTAATCTCTAATGCAGTTTCAAACCAGACATCATAAGGAGCTAAAATCTAATCATAAGTATCTGAATTAGCATTTTTAAAAAATGCAGAATTGAATTAGACAACTAATTTATTTAAGTTTCTTAAGTTATGTCCTGAGCAGCAGACCCAGCCTTGATATGATTCTGAACTAGCTGTGCTGTGACCTCACTATTTTACTAAATGCCCCTGAAATCACTTAGTTTCTTCTCACTTTCCCTTTGCATTATTCTTCTTGTGTCTCAACAACATTGTTATTTTAATGTTCTTTCTGTAATAATCTCATTCCATTCCTTTGTCTCTTTTCTTCCTTCTAAAATTTTTTGTAGGTCAATGAATCTTAGCTGATGTTTTATTTTTATTATCTAGTTTCATTTTAATATTTTTAACTTGGATTTTCTCACACTTATACCTTTCATCACTTTCATGGTTTTGTTACAGTACCCCAGACACCATAGTGTTTATTATTGCCTTGAAGCCTAAATAAGCTTAACCACATACACTTGAATGGTGATGAAATGTGTTCTTAATTGGGTGCATAGTAAATGGTACTAAATCAAGAATTTACTCTTAAAGTAAATTTATTTTGGAGAGTACTATGGAGCTGTTTTTTACATTCTAAATTTATGTAAGCTTGAAGTAAAATGTATCTAATCTTGCAAGGCTTTATGCAAGTTAATGCAATTTCATGTATCTCCTGGACTCCTTGTCTTCTTGTACCCTCCTCCCCTTCTCTCCATACAGTCCTATTTCCAGGTCACTCACTCTGTTTCCTTATAGCACTTATTAGTAATTTGCCCAATAAATGTGTCTTAAAAGCATGGAAATATGTAAAGTTAAGTGCTCAAGTAAAATAAAATAGAAAATAAATAATTCATTTGCAAATTATCATGTTAAGTTTCCTTCTTTGGTTTGCAACTTAGCAAAGTACAAGTTAATACACCAGAAGAGCACAAGAAATATGCATAAACTCTTTGGTCCACAAGGCTATTCTTCCATTCAGTATGATCATGGCTAATCTGATCTTTGGTACCCATCCCATTGTCCTGGCTGATCTACAAATCCAGGAGAGTTCCCAATATAATCAGTCCTCTCATCTAGTTGATATTAAAAGGTTTGAGTAAAACACCAACTGTATTGCCTTAGGCATTGTTGCACTAAATAAACTATGGACATTTACTTCTGCCTTCAATCTCAGTGCACTTGTTAACTACCACATGGTTGATCTAGTAACTAGAGCTGTGCATGTGTTGGTTAATATGATAAGAATAATAAAACGTGAATGTATTATTCCTGGAAGAAGACAATGGAGTGAAAAGAATCTTCACAAATCAGCATGTCATTCATGGAGATACAAATGAATGTGGTAGGTAAATGAATGTGTCAGCTGTTGCACAGTTAGAGCACACAACCTCTCAGTCAGAAGTTTGTGGGTTTCAGTTCTTCTGAAGATCCACCACCAACAAAGGTTAAAATTGTACAGTACTAACAAAATGTAATGTTGTCCATGATAGCATCTTTGGGTGAGGCATCAAAATACCTTTCCTTCTGCCCCCTTGTAATGCAACATAAAGCAGAGCTAGAAGAGTTCTTCTAAGTCCCAACTGATATTCATCCTTTTGTTACTCAATAATACTCAGTCACAGATAAGTAGAAATCAGCATTAAAATGGGCTCCTTGCTTTACATATTATGACTTTCCCATATGTAGAACCTTGTGTTGGCTGCTGTGTTTCCTAACATTTTAACAGTGACTACACCTAAGAATCTTTCTTCAGTGGCAAAGTACTTTGGAATGAACTGAAGTTGTAAGTGGTGTTATATAAATATCAGGGCCTTAGTGGTCCCATCTTAAAGAATTTGAAAAGGTGCTGCATGGGGAAAAGATTTAAATTTGAAACTGAACACTTAATGTAACCCTCTCTTTATCAGTATTTTCAACATCATTTAGCAGAGGGGTAACTAGATCAGTTTATAAACCTACCTGAAAAATGTTATGGTTCCAGTTCATGAAGCTCCAGTTCATAGGATTGCAAAGGGCTGCAGTGACTAGGAGCTTTACAGATGGGATTGAAAGAATTGGAGAAAAGGCTTTGACTTGGTAAGATGGTGGGTAATCAGAAGCAGCATAATGTGAGCTGCAATCAGCAACATGGGAAATGAGATGGAAACAGAAGTAAAGAAAAATGCACAGCAGACCAGGAAGTATTCATGTAATGAGAGACTGAGTTAATGTTTCCTATCAATGACCTTCCACCTGAATGGCATCGATGGAAAGTTGTTGACCTGAAATAAACAGAGGGCATTGACAGGAGAGGAGATGATGCAGGGGTGATTATAGGTGGTGTTACAGAGGCTGGGATGTATTCACTTAATGATACAGTGGAAATGCTCTCTGAATCTCATAATACAATCAGATGTGAAGCCAAAGATGTAAACTGACTGACTCACTTTCAGGCAGTTGCCAGAGAGTGGGATAATTGGCCAGAGAATGGAGTTTGCGATGAAGCTAAAAACATTCCATTTTTAGTTGGAGGAAATTTCTGCTCCTCCTGTACCAGGTTTTGAAGGAACAGTCTCCAAATAAAGAAGTGAAACAAGAGTGGGAGTATTGAATTAAATATATTCCACTAAACTATAAAATGAAATAATACAGTGCTACAAATTAATGATTATATATAATTAAAGGTGCACCTAAAGAACAACATACATTCAAAGTATAGAATGCCAAAGGATAACTAAAATGAAAACAATCATTTTTTTAAAAGGAGTTGTGTGACAAATCAGGAAGGTAAAGATAAAATCTGAATTGAAGATGTCAGAGTACATAAAAATAAACATCACATTATTGAATAGGATAATTGAGTAAAGGTTCAAAAGAGAATGTTACAACTACAGAAAACAAAATTAAAGGAAATACTGCTTAAATGGCAGGAATGCATGTTGAATATTTTTCATTGTTAAGTGTAAACTCAGTAAGTTAAAAAGCAGAGAACTCCAAATCTAGATGGATTTCACCTGCCGAAATCAGGGAGGAACTGTAACAGAATCTAATACCTGAAGATAAACCTTAAGTGCATTGAGGAATACTGCCAGAGCACTGGCAAATGACAAATAAAATCTCAAAGCGAGAAGATCTAGTCATATGATCTTCTGTCACTACCGTCATCGGACTCATCCAGAATAGTGATGAGTCTGCATATCGACAGCAGGTGGACCAACTGGCGCTCTGGTGCAGTCGGAACAATCTGGAGCTGAACACGCTCAAGACAAAGGAGATGATAGTGGATTTCAGGAGACATCCCCCCGCTATGTCTCCCCTCACAGTCCTCAGCAGCCCTGTGTCCACCGTGGAGAACTTCAGGTTCCTGGGAACCACCATCTCTCAGGATCTGAAGTGGGAGCAGAACATCAGCTCCATCCTGAAGAAGGCCCAGCAGCGGATATATTTCCTGCGGCTCTTGAGGAAATATGGTCTGCCTCAGGAATTGCTGCTGCAGTTCTACACTGCAGTCATTGAGTCTGTCCTGTGCACCTCCATCATTGTGTGGTTTGGAGCCGCCACCAAGCAGGATAGAACCAGACTACAGCGCACAGTGAGGACTGCCGAGCGCATCATTGGAGCCTCCCTGCCCTCTATTGTGGACCTGTACTCTTCCAGGTTGAAGAAGAGGGCGAGGAACATCATAAAGGACTCCTCCCATCCTGCGCACGGACTGTTTGATCTGCTTCCGTTTGGTAGGCGCTTCAGATCCCTCCAGACTAAGACTAATAGGCATTGGAGAAGTTTTTTTCCTACTGCGGTCACTTTGCTGAACAATTAACTGCCGGTTAACTGTCGGCTAACTATTACTTGGATTGCACTACCTGTATGTATAATCTATATTTTCATTTATATTTATCATTATTATTGTTATGAGCAGAGAGACAACATCTGCCGGAAGTAAATTCCTTGTATGTGCATAGGTACTTGGCGATTAAAGTCTGATTCTGATTCTGATTCTGATTCTGATATGATTTCTGTATTAATCATCTTGATGTTAATGGGGAAAAGGAAATGGACAAATTGCTAAAATATACATAAGGATGGATCATGAGGCTGAATCCTATATTGATTAACTGGCTAACAGGCTAGAGGGAAGTCCACTGTGGAAGATCCCTAGTGACAGGTAAGGCATGGAAAACCCTGGTCATGAGGATTAAATCTCTCTGCCTGCACTACATCATTCTGAAATCTGTAGCTATTCGTGAGATAACCTGAAGGTCCTGGCCATCAATAGTAAAGATGATAGAACAAGGGGATCTGGGATAACTGGTCCATAATTAATTGAAAGTGGGATTACAGGATGATAGGGTTGTAATGAATTTTTTTGGTACATTGGCCTTCATAAATCAAAGTATTGAGTACAAGAGATGGGATGTTATGTTGAAGTTGTATAAGACAGTGGTGAGGCCTAATTTGGAGTATTGTGTACAGTTTTGGTCGCCTACCTACAGGAAAGATGTAAATAAGGTTGAAAAAGTTGAAGGAAAATTTACAAAGATGTTTGTTAGGTCTGGAAGACCTGAGTAATATAGAGAGATTGAATAGTTCAGGACTTTATTCCACCAGCGCAAGTGTTGCATGTGAGATCATTTTCAATGTTTAAGAGAAGTTTGGAGAGATACCTGGATGATAGACGTATGGAAAATTATGGTCCCAGTGCATGTCGGTGGGAGTATGTGTTTTAAATGGCACAGCATGGCCGGGATAGGTCAAGGGCCTGTTCTCTGTTGTACTTTTCTGTGACTCTATGGCTGAAATCTCTGGCTCCAACAAGACAGACCAACACATGTCCTTAAGATTGACTAATTTCTGTGGTCATCTGTGGTCTGCATTTTTTAGAAGGTACTATAATTCTCTAAAGCCTTTAGCCATCATCAGAATGGACTAAAGCCTCTGGATAGACGGAAAGCTCAAGCCACTATGAGGAGCGACGTGGGAAGAGAGATTTGTCAGCATTGGGAGAATGGCAGCAGCATCAGCTAATCTTCATGTGAAGTCAAGAGGAACACCCCATTCTCATTTGGTCCAAAACAAAATCCCAAAATAAAACTGTATAACAAATATTGCTTTTTACACAATACCCTAGCACTCAAATAACAATATTTCCATGGAGTTAGCGCACCTGTCTGGGGTTCAGGTATTTCAGTCTACTGTAACATACTTAGAATCATTACTGCAATTTCAAATACCTTTTGCACATTTCACATACCTTACAATTTACTCATGACAGGTAAATTACAGACACATATAGGAACATGCTTATTCTTGAACCACGGTCACTTGGACCCACTGCAGGAGCACCAGACTAGGGAGGGTCCTGCACACTTGGCAAGTTGATCAGAGTGCGTTAATATTCTTGAAAGATGAGAAGTTATCAATAATGATCCCTGATAGATCCAAAGGTAACCTTTCTTCTCAAATCCCATTTCCCCCTAATCTTGTCAATCTGCAGGAGGTCAAGTAAAATCAGCAGAAAGAGAAGCATTTCAAACTGATGACTTTTCCAGATTTGCATTTGACATTTCGTGGTACTTAAAGCTCATCCTTCATACAGGGAAAGATGGCCAATATTGGTATTGGTATTTTAATTGGTTTATTATTGTCACATGTAGCATAAATGCAAAGCTTGTCTTGTATACATACTGTTATACCAATCAGATTATTACACAGTGAACTGAGCTAGCATCAAGTAAAATAAAAACAATGCAAAATAAAATATGAAAGCTACTAAGAGGGCAGTGCAGCTAAATTTTATTTATTTATTGAGATATAATGCAGAGTAGGTCTTTCCAGACCTTCAAACTGTGCTGCCCAGCAACCCCAATTTAACCCTTGCCTAATCACGGGACAATTTACAATGACCAATTAACCTACCATCCGGAACGCCTTTGCACTGTGGGAGGAGACTAGAGCACCAGGAGAAAACCCGTGAGTTCCTGGGGGAAAGTACAAACTCCTTAGAGACAATGCTGGAAATTAAACCTGGGTCAATAGTACTGGTACCGAGCACCTGTGCTCTGTCTGCCAGTAAAAGCAAGATCTCTTGGTAGCCACCCAGTTCAGTTCTACGTCCCATTACCATTTTGACATGTTAGTCCATGGCCTCCTCTACTGTCATGATGAGGCTACACTCAGGTTGGAAGAGCAACACTTTATATTCCATCTGGATAGCCTCCAGCCTGATGGTATGAACTTTGATTTCTCAAACTTCTGGTAATTATTCACCACCTCCTTCACCATTCCCCATTCCTGTTTCCCTCTCTTACCATATCTCCTTACCTGCTTATTACCACACACTAGTTCTCCTCCCCACTCCATTTCTTCCATGGACTTTTACCCCCTCCTATCAGATTCCCCTTCCAACAGCCCTTTTTCTCTTTCACCAATCAACTTCCCAGCTGCATACGTCACCTCCTCCCCCATTCCCAGTTTCACCTATCACCTAGCACCTTACACTTTTTTCTCCCCTTCCCCCATCTTCTTACTCTGACTTCTCATCATCTTTTCCAGTCCTGAAGTTGGGCCTTGGCCAGAAATTTCAACTATTTTTTCTGTAGATGCTGCCTGGCCTGCTGAGTTCCTCCAGCATTTTGTGTGTGTTGCACCAGTATTTTAAAGTGTTGTGCTAACCACTATACTACCGTGATGTCTCTTAACCTCAGCACTGTTGATTACACAGGAACATGTGACCCAACCATATGCCATGTTTGCTGCTGTCTCTGGTTCCATTCTAGATTAGGCAAAAGCTACTCTCCATTGAGATGGAACCTGAGAATTCTGCCATGCTATCTCAGACTACTGTCTTGCCTGTAGATATCAGTCGTCAATAAAGCTGGGCAATGAATTAATCACATTCTAACTTTCCCAGGAATGTACAGCCAATTACAAGGGAGTGAGCAGCCATTTATCACAGTAGTAACAGAGCAAACAAAGGTATGCAGAAGACAGTTTTTAAAAAAGAGCAGGGCTTGTCAGGACTTGTCTGTGGAGTGGGAGATCATGGTGTGAGTTGGAAACTTCATTTTATGAGCCAGTTTTGAAAAGTGATTGGGGTCCTTTGGGACTTATCTATGGAGTGGGAGATTGATTAGGTTATTAGTAACATAGCAAAGGCCAAGAAAACGGAGTGGCTTTTGTTGGAGTGGACCAGGGTTAGAGTGGGAGGCTTTAGCTCAATAAGCTTCTGCAAGAACAAGTGCAGGCTAAGTGGACTGAGCCATCTGCAGTCATTTATTTTGATTATAGAACTTTGGCTGAAAAGTTAGAGCCAAAGATATAACAAACTTGATGAGAAGAGGTAAATGACCCAGGTGAGTGCAAAACTCAAAGTTTCCAGAGCAAAGTCACAGGTAAGAACAGATAAGTTTTTTTTTTGTTGTTTGTTAATCCTTAGTCCATAATTTAGTGTAGGAAGCGGAATACTCCTCTTGTAAGATATAGAATATCAGGGTACCTCTCAGTCTCCCTGAGAACTACATCTGTGGGAAGATCACCCAGCTTCAGCTCCTGGCCAGGTCAAGGAACTGGAGTTGGAGTTGGATATACTCAGGACCATGCAGGAGGGTAAAAGTCTCTTAGATGAAACTATTACTGAGGTGGTTGCACCCAGAGTGCAGGCTTCAGATGGATGACCACCAAGAGAATTAAGAGGAGTAAGCAGACTGTGCAGGGTTCCTCTGTGGCCATTCTCCTCAGTGACAATTATATCACTTTGGATACTACTGGGGGTGGGGGAGAGGTTTATTAGGGCACATGCCAGCTCTGAGGCTCAGTGGTGAAGAATAAAGTCAGGCAGAGTAATAGAGATAGGAGACTTGATAGGTAGGCGGACGAACAGGAGACTCTGTGGCCATGAAAGAGAAGCCAAGATGGTGTATTGCCTCACAGATGCCATGGTTCAGGATGTCTTAGTGCCACTACTGAATATTCTAAAGAGGAAGAGTGAACAGCCAGAGATCATGGTGCACATTGGCACCAATGACATGGGCAGAAAGGAGTACAGAGAGTTTGGAAAGATGATCAACCTCCAAGGTAGTAATCTCTAGCTTACTCCCAGTGCCACGTGCTCATTGGGGCAGGAATTGGATGATGATACAGATGAGTGAGTGGTGGAGGAACTAGTGCAGAGAGCAGGGTTTCAGAGTTTGCATCATTGGAATTTCTGGGACAGGGATAACCTTACAATAGGATCAGGTTGCACTTAAACTGGAGGAGAATGTATTTCCTGGCCAGGAGGTTTGCTGGAGTTCCTTGGGAGGGGTGAAACTAATTTGGCAGAGGGATGGGAACCAGAGTACCAGATCAGGAAGTGTAAAGATAGAGAGGAAGGTAGATGTCAGGGCCAGTAAAAATAAGCAGGAGCAAAGTAATAGATATGATGGGATGGATAGTTCGAAGTTTGTGTATTTTAATGCTAGGAATATTATGGGTAAAGGTGTTGAACTTACAGCATGAATCAATACTTGGAACCATGATGTTGTGACTGTTACAGAGGCTTCATTGAGAGAGGGACCGGAATGGGTATTTAATGTCCCAAGGTTTTAATATTTTAAAAAAAATAGAGAGGGAGGTAAAAAGGAGGAGGGATTTGCACTACTAATCAAGGACTACATCTGAGCTGCACTCAGAAGAGACATAATTAAAGGATCATCCACTGAGCCTATATGGTAGTACCCAAAAAACAGGAAGGGTGCAGTCAGTCTGATGGGATTGTCGGCAATTGTAGGCAAACATCCCAACTACCATTGGGATATTGAGGAACAGATATGGAGGCAGATTAAGGAAATGTGTAAAAACAATAGTGTAGATACCATGGGGGTCTTCAACTTCCCTAATATAAAATGTCCTAGTGCAAGAGGTTTACATGGGGTAAAGCTTGTTCGGTACATCCTGGAGGGTTTCTTCAATTAAAATGCAGATAGTCTAACAAGTGGAGGGACTATATTGGACCTGGTGATGGGTAGTGAGCTTGGTCAGGTCACCGACCTTTCAGTGCGTTAACAGTTCAGGAGCAGTGACCACAAGTCCTTAAGTTTTAAGAGTTGTAGATAAGGGTAAGTATGAGCCTAGTGAGAGAGTATTAAATTGGAGCAGGACAAATTACGTGAGCATTAGAAAGGAACCAAGGAGGGTTCATTGGGAACAACTGTTTTTGAACAAATCCACATCCAACATGGGGAGGGTGTATAATGACCCTACGCAGATCACAGGACAGGTATCTTCCAGTGAGAAGGAAGGACAAAGACAACAAGGTAAGAGAAACTTACATGTTGAGAAAGGTGATGAAATTAGTCAAGAAAGAATAGGAAAGGTAGGTAAACTGGAGCAACCAATACCCTGGCCTTGAGGTTGTTGGCAATTAGGATTAAAAGGAATCCCAAGGCATTCTATACATACATCAGGAGCAAGCGGATAATTGGACCACTCAAGGATAAAGATGGGAACATTTGCAGAGAATCTGGTGGAAGTCCAAACAGAGTACATCAGTTTTTACCAAGGAGAAGGACATGGAGGTTAGGGAGATTGTTGTTGGTGTATTAAAATACCAGGGGATTTCCAGATAAAGGAGGAAGTAATGTTGGGTCAGTTAAAGAGAATTAAGGTGGATAAGTCATCAGGGCCTGATGGGATTTACCCCAGGTTATTGAGAGAGGCAAGAGAAGAGATTGTCGGGGCCTTGATCAGTATATCCATGTCCTATCTAGCCATAGGTTGGGTCCTGGAGGACTGGTGAGTGGCTTATATTATTCCTTTATCCAAGGATAATCCTGGAAACTATAGACTGGTGAATTTCACATTAACGGTAAGGAAGGTACTGCAGAAAATTTTTATGGATAGGATTTATTTATTTTGTCTGCTGAGATACAGAGTGGAAAAGGTCCTTCTGACCCTTTGAGCTGTTCCTCCCAGCAGTTCCTGATTTGACCCTAGCCTAATCAAAAGGCCATTCACAATGACCGATACAACTACCGATGGGTACATCTTTGGACAGTGGATGGGAATTGGAGCACCCGGAGGAAACCCACGCAGTCATGGGGAGAACATAAAAAACTTTTTATGGACAGCAGTGGAAGAATTTGGTAAACCATGGCCTAACTAGGGAAAGCCAGCATGTCTTTGTGCAGAGCATAGAGTCATAGAAAAGTACAACACAGAAACAGGCCCCTTGGCTCATCTAGTTCATGCCAAAACCATTTAAACAGCTTACTCCCATCGACCTCCACTGGGACCAGTGTCCTCTATAGTGCTACTGTTCATGTACCAATCCAAACTTCTCTTAAGCATTGAAATTGAGCTTGCATGCACCACTTCTGCTGGAAGCTCATTACAAACTCTCAATGACCCTCTGAGTAAAGATGTTTTCCCTGATGTTCCCCTTAAATTTCTCACCTTTCACCCTTAACCCGTGATCTCTTGTAGTAAATTGGATTAGAAGACCTCAGTAGAGAAAGACTGCTTGTGTTCAACCTATCTATACCCCTCATAATTTTGTATACCGCTATCAAATATCCTCTCAGTCTTCTGTGTTCAAAAGAATACAGTCCTAATCTATTCAATCTTTCCTTATAACTCAGGTCCTCCAGATCCGGCAACATCCTTGTAAATTTTCCTTGTATTCCTTCAAGCTTATTTACATCTTTCCTGTAGGTAGGTGACCAAGTTTGCACACAGTACTCCAAATTAGGCCTCACCAATGTCTTTTACAATTTCAACATAACATACCATCTCCTGTAGTCAATATATTGATTTATGAAGGACAATGTACCAAAGCTTTTTTATGACCCTATCTACCTGTGATGCAGCTTCCAAGGAATTATGGACTTTATTTCCAGATCACTTTGTTCTACCACACTCTTCAGTGCCTTACTGTGTAAGACTTGTGTAAGATCTACCCTGGTTAATCCTACTAAAGTGCAACATCTCACACTTGTCTGCTTTAAATTCCATCTGACATTTTAGCCGTCCTCATTGTCTACTGCACCCTCAATCTTGATGTCATCCACAAATTTGCTGAACCAGTTAACCACATTATCATCCAGATCATTGATATAGATGACAAATAACTAAGGACCCAGCACCATTTCCTGCAGCACACCACTAGTCACAGGCCTCCAGTCAAAGAGTCAACCTTCTACTACTGCTCTCTGGTTTCTCCCACAAAACCAATATCTAATCCAATTTGCTACATAATCCTGAATATCAAGCAACTGAATCTTCTTGAGAGGCCTCCCATGTGGGCCCTTGTCAAATGCCTTACTAAAGTCCTAGTAGACAATATCCACTGCCTTGCCTTCATCCACTTTCCAGGTAACTTCCTCGAAAAACTATAATATTGGTTAGACATAACCTACCACGCACAAAGCTATGCTGACTATCCTTAATCAATCCATGTCTACTCAAGTACTTATATATCCAGTCCCTTAAAATATCTTCCAATAACTGTCCCAAAACTGATGTCAAAATCACTGGCCTATAATTTCCTGGTTTATGTTTAGAACTTTTTTAAACAGCAGAACAACATTGGCTATCCTCCAATCATCTGGTACCTCTCCTGTCACTGAGGATGATTTAAATATCTCATCTAGGATCCCAGCAATTTCTGCACCTACCTCCTGCAGGGTGTGAGGGAACACCTTGTCAGGCTCTGGGGATGTAACCATCCTGATTTGGCTCGGGGTTACAAACACCTCCTCTAATGTGTACAGGGTCCATGAAGTTGATGGCACTTCATCTCTCTTCTGTAGACTCAGTGTCTATCTCCTGAGTAAATACAGATGCAAATAATTCATTTAAGATCTCCTCCATCTGTTTTGACTCCACATGTGGATTACCATTCTGGTTATACAGGGGACCAATTTTGTCTCTTGCAGTCCTTTTGCTCTTAACATATCTGTAGAATCCCTTGGGATTCCCCTTCAGCTTGTCTGCTAGAGCACCATCATACCTTCTTTTAGCCTTCCTGTTTTCTTTCCTAAATGACCTCATGCATTTCTTATACTCCATGAGCACCTCATTTGTGCCTACTTGCCTGTACCTGCTATGGACCTCCTCTTTTCTCTTAACCAGGACCTCAATATCTCTTGAAAGCGAAGGTCCCACACTTATGTTATCTTTATCTTTTATTCAGACAAGCACATGCAAGCGTTGCCCTTTCAAGATTTCACTTTTGAAGGCCTTCCACTTACCAAGTTCACCTTTGCAGAAAACAGCCTGTCCAATCTGCGCTTGCCAGATCATTTCTGTTACCATCAACTTCTCCAATTTAGAATCTCAACTGATGGACTAGACCTATCACTTTGCATAGTTATTTTGAAACTAATGGCACTTTGTTCACCGGATGCAAAGTGTTCCCCTACACAAACTTTTGTCACCAGCCTTGTCTTGTTAACGAATAGCAGATCCAGTATCACATGCCCTCTCATTGGGACTTCTACATACTTTTGAAGGAAACTTTCCTGAACACAATTGACAAACTCTATCCCATCTAGTCCTTCTACAGTATGGGATTCACAGTCAATACGTGGAAAATTCAAATCACCTACTATAACAACCTTATGTTTCTTGCAACAGTCTGCCGTCTCTTTACAAACTTGTACCTCTAAACCCCTAGGTATATCTTATTAATGATTGAGTTTTCTGGCAAGGTGCCGAGAGTGATTGATAAAGGTAGAGCTGTGGATGTTGTCTACATGGATTTTAGTAAGGTCTCTCATGGGGGAGAGAGGTGACTAATCCAGAAGATTAAGAAGCTTTGGAATCCATAGTGAATTGGCCTTTTGGATACAGAACAGGCTTGCCCATACACGATAGAGTACAGTGTTTGAAGAGACTTATTCTAGCTGGATCTCTGTGATTAATGGTGTTCCCCAGGGATTTGTATTGGGACTTCTGCTCATTGTGATGTATATATAAATGACGGGGATGAAAGTATAGATGGTGGGTTAGTAAGTTTGCAGATGATACAAAGATTGGTAGTGGTGTGGATAGCATACAAGATTGGCAAAGAATACAGCAGGATATAGATTAGTTTTTAGATATGGGCAGAGAAATGGCAAATGGAGTTTTACCTCGACAAAAGAGAAGTGCGGAACCTTGGTAGATCCAATGTAAAGAGACAGTATACTGTTAAGGGCAAGATCTGTAGCAGTGTTGATGAGCAGAGGGATCTTGAGTCCCAGCTTCATAGCTCCCTGAAAGTGATGATACATGTTGAAAGGCTTTTAAGAAGACATATGGCATGCTTACCTTTAGTAGTCGAGGCACTGAGTTCGAAAGTCAAGAAGTTATGTTACAACTTTATAAAACTCTAGTTTTGCCACATCTGCAGTATTGCATGCTAGTCTCATCTTCATTGGAAAGATGTCGAGGCTTTTGAGAAGAAGCAGAAGAGGTTTTCCAGAATGCTGCCTGGTCTAGAAGGCATGTGCTATAACAAAAGGTTGGACAAACTTTGGTTGTTTTCTCTGGAGTGGGGAGGCTGAGGGGAGATCTGATAGAAGTTTATAAGATTATCAAAGACATTGATAGAGCAGACAGACAGCATCTTTTTTCAGGGTTGAAATATCTAATACCAGAAGGTATGCATTTTAGGTGTAATTCCAAAGGAGATGAGAAGGGCTAGTATTCTTTTCACACATAGAGTGCTAGACGCCTGGAATGCTCTGACTGGGGTGATGGTAAAGTCAGAAACATTAGTGTCCTTAAGAGATGTTTACATAGGCACATGAATGTGTGAAAAATTGAAGGATATAGACATAGTGCAGACATGATTAGTTTAGTTGTCTATGTGATTTCTTACTTAACTGGATCGGCACAACTTGTAGGTCACAGTCCTGTGCTGTACTGTTCTATGTTCCATATTCTGATTCAGACACTAAGGATATGCTGGAGTGTGATTCATCAACTATTGTTTGGTTTTGGACCTGATTGGATATAAACAATTTAATGTGATGACTTGCTTGGTTTGTGGAAAGATAACATAGAGACAGTTGTTATTTTGGACGACAATGTGGAATTTCTTATTATTCTCTATTACTCATGAGTTGTAGGTTTTGATGTAAGATCAACATTTATTGTTCATTCTAAATCTTCACCGATAGTGAAGAAGAACTGCCTCCCTGCATCTAATATTTTGATGTGGAAAATTCTTCGTTATGCAATGAGGGAATCTTATCATAGTAATAAGGATGAATAATAAAAATATATATTTAGGTGATGTGCTGTGTGAGTTAAAGTCAGTTTCAAAAGTGCCAAATTACCTAACCAATGATTTCTTTGACTTTCTAGACAGTGGAATATGTGATGGGGCAGGAGCTTTGTCAAAATGTAGCCATTGTTATTAGTGGGTGGCATTCACTGTAGGCATCCAGATAATGGAAAATCAAAAAATACAGAGCCCAGAAATAAAACATAAAAATGCTGGAAAAACTCAGCAGGTCAGGCAGCATTTGCAGGTAGGAGATCTTTCATCATAACTGAGAGAACAAAAAAAAAACAAGCAGAGAGGTGAGGACTGATAAGGTAAATAAAAGGTCCTGTTAGATTGTGAAGTGCATATCAGAGCTGTTTTTGAACCTGAAACCAAGAGGAAAATGCTGGCCATTTCTCAATCTTCATAGAATCACAGGTCCAATTGTTGTTTTCTTGATTTCTAACCTCCCTCTTTAATTTGTCAACCAACAAACATCTCCACAGTTTCTGGTTTCTTCCATTTGGAAATTGCCCCTTCATCCATCCATGCTTCTGGACCTGCTGAGTATTTCCAGTACTTTCTGTTTTTATTTTGCGATGGAATATTTCAAACATCTGGAAAATGGGTTTCACCTGTTGTTTAGTGTACACCACATTTGCCAAATTAGGGCTACCTGAAGAAACTTGAAAATCAATCATAGAGATATTTGAGAGAGTTTTTTGGTTTAAATCCAGACCAAAAAAAATGCACTAACTAAGAGACATCAGCTGCTTAATAGCTCCGTGCTTGATCCTGACCTCAAGTGGTAGTTGTACAGATTTCTTTAGGGTGCTCCAGTTAATCCCATATCCTAATTCTTATACATGTGTTGGAAAATTAATTGGCAGCTGAAAATTATCCTTTCATGTCATTGCCAAGTAATTAAGGACATGCGTGATTCTTAGTGATACAAGGGTTGCTTCGACGTAGCTTGAGAAAGTTTGTTCCTAAACAGTTTAAGAAGAGCATCAGCCATTATAGACACATTCCCCATAGTTGTCAGACATAAGCCACACATACCATGAGGAATAAAATTTTGCATTCACTTAGAAAAATATGGAAGTCCTATTTGAAGAGATATATGTATAAAGGGGTATCCTATGCTGTCCCAGAGACTTGCCAGGCTAGCATAAGAAGGTTTGGTTGGAGGTGGCTTCACCTATCTCTATAGGTGTGACAATCTCTATTCAATGGACAAATGCAATACTAGGCCTAATGTCTTCTCCAGAAAAGCCATGGTGAATATTTAACCAGTAATTAACATTCCACAAGTATTTTGATGAATAAATGGCACAGGAAACATCAACTATTAATTCAAATGCACTCTCTGGACTTTTAAAGCAGCCTACAATTAGTTCTGATGATGCCTTGTCCAATTTCCAGGTGTCAAATAAATAACAAGAAAAGCAGTAAACTAGCCCTAGGTACTTCAAATGTGATAGATATTCTTCCACAATGGCTGGAGCTAGAAGATTTAAACTCCAATTTATTTTGGCATGGATAAAAATGAGTGCTACAGCAATGGGGAAGTAATTGAGTGCACATCTGACACTGGGAAAAGAACAGGTTTGTTGCCATGGATCCTGACTGAAAGTATCTGCTCCAATTTTGTGACTGACATGACCATGCATGCTACCATGATTTATTCCTTATAAAAATAAAACTGGATCAATAGTTTTGATTTGTATGTGCACTTCAATCCATTTTCTAGCCAACGAGGTAGCAATGCATTAAGCTGCTTGGTCCCGAATGAAATAGATTATTGAATGTCCTTGAAGCTGTAGATAACTCTTTTCACTGCCAAAACCTGTGCTTTTAGATGGTGCAACACTCAAGTCCTGTGGCATACTCCTGTAACAATTAGTGCTTGAACAGGTGAAATTTTGGTTAATATTAATTCTTAGGATGTTGCTGCTGGGGGAATGGAAATTTTTTGTAAAAATAGAATGAAGAGAGTTCCACTTGATGGAAATGGTCTTTTGCACTATTTATTTAGAACATAGAAAACCTTACCTACTTCCTCCCTTCTACTCTCCCTTCCACCTTCCCTTCCCCCACTCCCTTCTCCCTCCCTCCTGCTTCTTCCATCCCTCACTTCCTCCTCCCTCTCTCCCTCCCTCCATTTCCTTCCTTCCTTCCATCCATCCATTGTTTATGTCTTGCATTGCACTGCAGCCACAGAACAACACATTTCATGACATATGTAAGTGATAATAAACTTGATTCTGGCCCTTGCCAGTCACTGGTTTGGTGCATATTAACTTGCCAATTATCAGTCCAAGTTCGGATGGTGGTGGGGTCTAGCTGTATTGGGACACAGATTGGCTGTTTAAGTAAGCCTTCGTCCAACTGAATGGGCTCCAAGTATGAACATTAGTGATGTAAGGAATGCCCTAGCATGTTAAGAGGGAAACCTGTTCTAATCCTGCAGGTGACCTATTCTCCTTCTCTTACCACATTCTCCTACTGTGCCGCAGAAAAGGCTGTAATTTCATTAGATTTGTGGAGTCATAGAGCATTATAGCACAAAAATGGGCTACATGATCTTGATGGAAACACAAAAATTTGCAGATGCTAGAAATCTGGCACAACACACAAAGGAGCTGTAAAAACTTAATGGGTCAGGCAGCATCAATGGAGGGAAGTGAACAATCGATGTTTTAGGTCAAGACCCCAATCCAGATAAAACACTCCAGACAATATGCTGGTTAATCTCTGAATTATGCTTTCTTTCTGATGTTATTACATCCTTCCTGAGGAACTGAGGGAAATACATGTTAGTAGGGAAGAGGTGTTAGGTAAATTGAAGGGATTAAAGGCAGATAAATCCCCAGGGCCAGATGGTCTGCATCCCAGAGTGCTTAAGAAAGTAGCCCAAGAAATAGTGGATGCATTAGTGATAATTTTTCAAAACTCCTTAGATTCGGGATTAGTTCCTGAGGATTGGAGGGTGGCTAATGTAACCCCACTTTTTAAAAAAGGAGGGAGAGAAAAACTGGGGAATTATAGACTGGTTAGTCTGACATCGGTGGTGGGGAAAATGCTAGAGTCGGTTATCAAAGATGTGATAACAGCACATTTGGAAAGAGGTGAAATCATCGGACAAAGTCAGCATGGATTTGTGAAAGGAAAATCATGTCTGACGAATCTTATAGAATTTTTTGAAGATGTAACTAGTAGAGTGGATGGGGAGAGCCAGTGGATGTAGTATATTTAGATTTTCAAAAGGCTTTTGACAAGGTCCCACACAGAAGATTAGTGTGCAAACTTAAAGCACACGGTATTGGGGGTATGGCATTGATGTGGATAGAGAATTGATTGGCAGACAGGAAGCAAAGAGTGGGAGTAAACAGGACCTTTTCAGAATGGCAGGCAGTGACTAGTGGGATACCACAAGGCTCAGTGCTGGGACACCAGTTGTTTACAATATATATTAATGATTTAGACGAGGGAATTAAATACAGCATCTCCAAGTTTGCGGATGACACGAAGCTGGGCGGCGGTGTTAGCTGTGAGGAGGATGCTAAGAGGATGCAGGGTGAGTTGGATAGGTTAGGTGAGTGGGCAAATTCATGGCAGATGCAATTTAATGTGGATAAATGTGAGGTTATCCACTTTGGTTGCAAGAACAGGAAAACAGATTATTATCTGAACGGTGGCCGATTAGGAAAAGGAGAGGTGCAACGAGACCTGGGTGTCATTGTACACCAGTCATTGAAGGTGGACATGCAGGTACAGCAGGCATTGAAAAAGGCAAATGGTATGTTGGCATTCATAGCAAAAGGATTTGAATACAGGAGCAGGGAGGTTCTACTGCAGTTGTATAAGGCCTTGGTGAGACCGCACCTAGAGTATTGTGTGCAGTTTTGGTCCCCTAATCTGAGGAAAGACATTCTTGCCATAGAGGGAGTAGAAAGAAGGTTCACCAGATTGATTCCTGGGATGGCAGGACTTTCATATGAAGAAAGACTGGATCGACTAGGCTTATACTCACCAGAATTTAGAAGATTGAGGGTGGATCTTATTGAAACTTATAAAATTCTAAAGGGATTGGACAGGCTAGATGCAAGAAGATTGTTCCCGATGTTAGGGAAATCCAGAATGAGGGGTCACAGTTTAAGGATAAAGGGGAAGCCTTTTAGGACTGAGATGAGGAAAAACTTCTTCACACAGAGAGTGGTGAATCTGTGGAATTCTCTGCCACAGGAAACAGTTGAGGCCAGTTCATTGGCTATATTTAAAAGGAAGTTAGATATGGTCCTTGTAGCTAAAGGGATCAGGGGGTATGGAGAGAAAGCAGGTACAGGTTTCTGAGCTGGATGATCAGCCATGATCATACTGAATGGCGGTGCAGGCTTGAGGGGCCGAATGGCCCACTCCTGCACCTATTTTCTATGTTCCTATGTTTCCTGTTGTGTGGAAACCAGAACTGTACATATTATTGCAAAAGTAAATTATAGAATCTTCTGAGTATTTAGAAAAAAAATAGATTACAGATGGTAAACGTAGGCCCTTCACAGTCAAAAATGAAAAAAAATATGAAAATGGAAACTAATAAATGTCATAGTAATTAAACAAATACTTTAGTTTTGTCCTCACAGAAAAGGGCACAAATAGCTTTCCAGCTTCACACAAATATGCAGAAACCAAGGGTCAAAAGAATGAAAGATAATGTGTATTTGTAAAACAAAATCGCTGGAGACATTATCTACTTTCAGAGCTTTTAAGTCCCCAGGGCCTGAAATTCCTCATCTAGAGGCATTCAACAAAATATTGAATGCATTAGTTGTCATCTTCCGAAAGTCTGCAGATTAGTGAACAGTTTCTGCAGATTGGAGGGTGGTAGATATAACCCCATTTTAGAAAAATGAGGAAGAAAGGAAACAGAACTATAGACTGATTTGCCTAACATCAGCAGTATAAAAAATTCCATAGTCTATTATATTTTGAATTATGACAATGATATGAAGCTTGAAGACAGGAAAAAGGTTCTTAGGCAAATTGTTTAGTTGAGTAAGTGGACAAATACATGGCAGATGTGGTAAAACATTGAAGTTATCCATTTTGGTAGGTAAACCAGAAAGTCAGAGTATAGTGATACCATGGAGTGGTGGTGGGATAGAGATACATCACTGCCATAGGAGGTGTAAGGTACTCCTTCCCTCTGCTATTCTGAAGGTCAACCTTGGGCAAGATGTAGCACCTGCTTAGCCCCCTGATCGGGGTCATGTAAAGCCATGGGAGCAATTGGTGCATATCACAAGCCCTGGTTATGTGACCACTGACGCCAGGCAGACAAACTCTGAAGAGTATTGATAGTGTCTGGGAGTCACCCGTCTTGTAAAGATACTGGCCAGAAGACAGCAATGGTAAAGCACTTCTGTAGAAATAATTACCAAGAACAGTCATGATTTTTAGAAAGATCATGATCGCCCATGTCATATAACACAGTGATAATGGTGTTAACTTGGAAATATGAATGTTAAAAGACATCTACAAAGAGACATTGAAAGCAAACATGCAGGTGAAACAAGTAATTTAGAAAGCAAATGATATGTTGGCCTTCATTGTAAGAGGTTTTGAATATAATAGCAAGAAGATCTTGTTACAATTACACAGGGGTTTTGGCAAAACCACACCCAAAATATTGTGTGTAGTTTTGGTTTCCTTCCTTAAGTGTTAGAATAAGAGGGATCTCATTGAAATGCAAGGAATACTGACACGTTACATGAATTGGATGCAGACACAATGTTTACCTTAGTGAAGGGATCTAAAACAAGAACTCACAATATTTGAATGTGGGTTAAGTCATTTAAGACTGAAATAAGGTCTCAATGGTGCTGAACCAATGGAGCTGTCCACCGCGGAAGATCAGGGATGCCAGGGCTTTGAATGTACTTATGAGAAACTGGATAGATTGATTTCTGAACACATAAGCTATCGAGGGACATGGATTTGAGATAAATGATCAGTCATCATCATATTGACTAATGGAACAAGCTAGAAGGTATGAATTGTGTGGTCTTACATCTGTTTTCTATATTTCAATGCATAGTTAATTATCTCTGAGAAGCTCTGCAAAGTGATCCACGTACAGTCATTGCAGTTTGTCCCCAAAAGTGGTCTACACTATGCCGTCTGCAGCTTAGTGAGCAAGGTTGCAATTCTGTCTAGAACATGGAATATAGAACATAGAACACTACTGCACAGTACTGGCCCTTCAACCCACAATGTTGTGCTTTATAACCTAACCTATCCTTTATTCGTTATAACCTATTCTAAGATCAATGTAACCATTCCTTCCTATATAACTCTCAACTTTTTCTCTATCATCTGTGTACCTATCTAAGACTTTTTTTTAAATGTTCTCTTCTGCCACCCATGGCAGAGTGTTCCATGAACTCACCAATCTCTGTGTAAAAAAACTTGACCCTAACATCCCCCCTATACCTTCTTTCAATCACCTTAAAATTTTATTAGCCATTTCCCCCTGGGAAAATTTCTTTGGCTATGCACTTGATCTATGTCTCTTATCATCTTGTACATCTCAATCAAATCACCTCCCATCCTCCATCACTCGGAAGATAAAAGCCCTAGTTTACTTAACCTTAACCTAGATTTGAGTGTGGAGCCATAGACATAGAGGACAGACATTGCTCCCAAGTTTCAACTATCTCTCTGGTACAAAGGCTGAAATATGGTAGGCATATCTAAGGATGAATGAGTCGTATGTGCTGATATGTACCATTAGCCATATAGATTTAGAGGTACTAGTGACACACTGAATAAGCTTACTAGCTCACAAAATTATTCTGTTTCTTCGAATCAAACATAATTCCCTGGACCTTGGGAAGGCCTGCAGATAAACAGGACCATATTGGCTGATGGCCCTTTCTCAAGAAGGTGATGAATTCCCTTTCCCGAGAGTAGAAAGTGTAGTCAGTGTAGTTTCTCACCAAAAACCTGTTAGCTGTTCAAACCCAGGTCAGGGAATCAGCAGATTTGATCTGTATGAATAGTATGCAAGACAAGATTTCTTTATAAATGTGTCCAGAATAAACCAAACCAATACTGTCTGGCATGTTCAAACTGCACACTTCTGTGACTGCTACTGTTTAACTGTTATTTATTGGGTAGTCCACAGAATGACTGATGAACAAGCACTGCTTTTTTGGAAAAGAAATTTCCAACATGCTTTCCAAAATAAATCCTCTGAATGACAGTAGTGATAAAATGTCGCAACAGGAGAAAATAATGTTATGGAACTTTGATATTTATGGCAGTTTTCTAAAGCTCAACAAGGGTCAGAGCAATGGAAACAATTTCATTGAGAATGCTGCCACGGTAATGTTTTATCATGAGAGTGGGCTATTGGTCAGTTGTCAGGCAATCCCCTATGTAATATGATGCTGACAATTGATAAAATGATGTAGTCCTCAGCTCTATTTGTTACTGTCTCCAAAGAGGCATGGGATCTTATCAAATTCTGGAGAATCTTTTCCTAAAGGATATTGAACTTTATCAAAAACATGACAACCAAAATATTATATATTGAGTCTGGCTGAATTGTGGTGCTGGATTTACTAGCGCTAAGCATAGATATATCCACTTATTGTTTAGAACTTTGCAGAAATAAATATAACATATATTTGCAGTCTAATCTAATGGAATTCTGTTTTACTTCACTGCAATCTAATTTTCTTTCTGTTTTGGTTTGCAAACTATAGGCACTTTGGGTGCTGCTGATGCAGATTCAATACTCAGAATCAAAATCAGGCTTAATATCACCAACATAAGTCATGACATTTGTTAACTTTGTGGCAGCAGTACAATGCAATACATGATAAATATAGAAAAAATACACACACACACACAGATGCACACACACAATATGTATGTTAAATTGTTAAATTAATATAAATAATGCAAGAACAAAAATAAAAAAAAGTAGTAGGTATGGTTCATGGGTTCAATGTTCATTCAATGTTCATTTAGAAATTGGATGGCAGAGGGAAAGAAGCTGTTCCTGAATGAGTGAGTGTGTGCCTTTAGGCTTCTGTACCTCCTTCCTGGTGGTAGTAATGAGAAGAGGGCATATCCTGGGTGGTGGGTATCCTTAATAATTGACACTGCCTTTCTGAGGCATCACTCCTTGAAGGTGTCCTGGAGAATATGGAGGCTAGTACCCATAATGGTGCTGAGTAATTTTACAACTCTCTGTTGCTTCCTTCAATCCTGTGCAGTAGCACCCCCCCCCCAGATACCAGATCTGCTGTAGCCAGTCAGAGTACTCTCCATTGTACATCTATAGAGATTTTTGAGCATTTTAAATGACAAATCAAATCTCCTCTAATAAAATATAGCTGCTGCTTTGCCTTCTTTATAGCTGCATTGATATGAGACCAGGTTAGATTCTCAGAAATAATGGACATCCAGAAACTTGAAATTGCTCACTCTCCATTTCTGATTCCTCTATGCAGATTGGTTTGTGTGCTCTCGTTTTACCCTTTCTGAAGTCCAAAAGATAGATAGATAGATAGATAGATACTTTATTCATCCCCATGGGGAAATTCAACTTTTTTCCAATGTCCCATACACTTGTTGTAGCAAAACTAATTACATACAATACTTAACTCAGTAAAAAATATGATATGCATCTAAATCACTATCTCAAAAAGTATTAATAATAGCTTTTAAAAAGTTCTTAAGTCCTGGCGGTAGAATTGTAAAGCCTAATGGCATTGGGGAGTATTGACCTCTTCATCCTGTCTGAGGAGCATTGCATCGATAGTAACCTGTCGCTGAAACTGCTTCTCTGTCTCTGGATGGTGCTATGTAGAGGATGTTCAGAGTTTTCCATAATTGACCGTAGCCTACTCAGCGCCCTTCGCTCAGCTACCGATGTTAAACTCTCCAGTACTTTGCCCACGACAGAGCCCTCCTTCCTTACCAGCTTATTAAGACGTGAGGCGTCCCTCTTCTTAATGCTTCCTCCCCAACACGCCGCCACAAAGAAGAGGGCGCTCTCCACAACTGACCTATAGAACATCTTCAGCATCTCACTACAGACATTGAATGACGCCAACCTTCTAAGGAAGTACAGTCGACTCTGTGCCTTCCTGCACAAGGCATCTGTGTTGGCAGTCCAGTCTAGCTTCTCGTCTAACTGTACTCCCAGATACTTGTCAACTCATTGTCAACTGGACATTGTGTGCAATGCTTCTCAAAGGTTTACCTTAGTCTGGATGAGGTGGCACCAAACACACTCAAGATGTTCATTGCATTTTAGGATGTAACAGACCACTTAAATGACGTCTCATTCACTAAACTACACATTCAGTCCTTCCTCCAGTTGCACATCATGTCTGAAGTTGGTACATTTAGAAAATGCACTGTGGTTATGCACCTAGATTACTACCATAACACCTCTCAAATCCACAGTTACAACCACTAAGAACATGGGACACCACACTTGGGGGTACTCACACCATTTCAGGCACTGGGGATTTATTCACCATAATATACCAGTGTGTTTACAATTCCTCCTTTCTGCTATAAATGCGTCAGAATATGTGTGCTCTTCCTTAACTCTGCATATTCCACCTCATTCTCCCAGATGAATACCATTGCAAATGATACATTTACGACCCATTTCATATCTCTTGGGTCCACAGATAAATTTCTCCATTGGTCCTTGAGAAGATCTTCCCATTCCTAGCTACCGCATTGTTTATGATGTGCTTGTAAAAGGTTTTGTAATTCTTAATCCTCAACAGGATCATCTCACTTATTCCCTTTCCATCCTAACATTCTTTTTAAATGTACTCCTGTCCTTCTTAAATGCTACAAAATATTGAGCCTGGAGTTCAGGCACTGAGGGGCAATGGATCTGTGAACTGCATCATCTGACCATGCCTGATCGTTCGCTTCTCATTCTGAACATTTCACTGTTAATTTTATTCCATAGTTTTCAATAGATACATTTAATGTTGGAAATATGTATACAATATACATCCTGACATTCTTTTCCTTCGCAAACATTCACGAAAGCAGAGGAGTGCCCCAAAGAATGAACCACAATTAAATATTAGAACCCCAAAGCTCCCCCCCACGCACAAACAGCAGCAAGGCACAACCCCACCCCAACCCCCACCAGCAAAAAAGCATCAGCAACCTCCACCGAGCACTCAAGTGTGCAGCAAAGCATCAATAAAGGCACAGACTTCCAGTACCCCAAAGACCAATTATTCACCCAGTAATTTGAGATACCATAGGCTCTCTCTGTCCCTAATAAGGGAAAAAGAGGTGTCCCTGTTTCACAGCGAAAGCGGAGACTGAACAGACAACTTGCTGATTTATGATGTTAAGACTCTGTTCCATAGCTTTTTTCGAGCTCTGCACCCAGAGAGTTGGCCTCAAGGCTGGCTCAGGTCTCTGCACCCACACTGCAACAGTTAATCCGCTGTTCCCAATGTTCTGTCTTCTCCCGTGCTGCCTCAGTCAGGGGCACCGGCCTTGAATCAGCCCATCTCCAGAGCCACAAGAATCCATCACCTTGAAGGCACGCGCTAGTCTTCCTAGGCATGTCCTTGGGAAACCAAAAAGAGGCCAGTTGTGAGGCCCTGAAAGCGGGCCCCATTCCCGCAAAGAACTGAAGTCAGAGTGTAACTCCAGGTCAGGGTCTTCAAGACCTTTCCTTGAAAAGGGAAAAAAAGAGGTATCAAAGATAGAAATAGAACTGTTTCTGAAGATGCAAGCAAAGGAGTCACCATTTAGTGCCATCTTGACTTTTCTCTGCCCTCTGAGTCATAATTTTGTTTAAAATTTTCAGAATTTTCCTTTGCCTACCTGATCGTTTTTATGTTTTCTCTATTCGGTGTTGTGTCTTTCCTTACTCTCTTCTTGTTGTTCATAAACTTAGTGCACAGCTCCTTCTTTACCTTCACATTTTCACATTTTTCCTTTTTTATGATATTCCATTGGTGATTACTTTTGGTTATTGCTGATGATGTTTTAATTAAAAATAGTTTCATGGGCTCTGAGTTTTGTTAAGCAAGTAGCCACTCTTTCAACATTATTACTTAAGGAACATGTGGTCCATTTTACTTTCTTAGTTTCCAATCATGTCCTCTTAACATAAGCCTTTCTCTGGTGTATTATTTTGATATGGTTCTATCATGTGACCAATTACCCTGCTAACCCGTATGTCTTTGGAATATAAGAGGGATCTGGAGCACCCAGGGGAAACCCACATGGTAACAGGGAAAATGTACAAACTTCTTACAGACAGTGGTATAATTGAACCTATGTCACTGGCACTGTAGTAGCATAACGCTAACCACAACAATATCATGCTGCCCCCAATTATCAGAACATACTGTGCTCCCGTCTCCATTGACTAATGATCCCTTCCTGTTACGTCTCTTTCCCAGCTCAGGTTTAATCAATTCCACCTAATCCATTAGTGAATTCTCATATCTGTTATTGGTATTGGTACTGATTATTACTGCCAGATGTACCGAGAGACAGTCAAAAGCTTTCGCATGTGTACTTTGCAGTCAGATCATGTCATAGCTACATATATCAAGGTAGTAAGAAGATAAACAGAACACAGAATATAGTGTTGTGGCAACAGAGAAAAACAACAGATTGGCAGGGAGGTCTGTGTATTCCATGGTAATTCCAGTCACAATCCCTTTATTTAATGTTTTTGGTCGATGAATCATAGAGTAGTTGAAATCCTGAATTATTACCATTCTGCTTCTACTTGTTTCCTCAGTCTGTTTGCATATTCTTTCTTCCACCTTCCATCCTTTACAATGATATCTATAGGTTACAGTTAATACTATGATTAATCCTTTCTTAACAATCTCTACAGTATCCTTGTTGGTGTTGGCTGATGCTTAGTTGGTAGGGTCCTGCTTCTGATCAAAATCAACAAGGATTCAATTTCCTCTCTATTGATGTGAGTATAATCACTTCTTCTTGCTTTATCCTATTTTCACTCTTACCCATTTCCATTCTTGCACTTTATTTTGCTGTCTGTTCTCATGGTTTAATCTCTTAAACAGATCTAAATGAAGTCTACAGAAACAAACAGCTTCCTGCCTCCATTGCAATTTGATGAAGCATATTCTCTTCAGGTTAGTGGCCAATTTATTGCTTTAGGGTATTTTTCCCAATGTTAATTTGAGCTGTGAATGGCTCCTCTAAGGGTCTGCAACATCTAAAGTTTATATCAACAAAGTCTGATGACATGCTTCAGAAGGTAAAACTTTGATATTTATTCTGAACTGAACTCTTCAGTGTAGCTTGTGTTACAACTTTGTTGCCAAGATCAAAGAGTTTTTTGAATCTAGTAGGTATTGCTTGGTAGAGTAAAGAATAATTAGCTATTTAATAAAAGATGGAAACTACAGTATCATTTGTCATTTCTCTGAAGAAATATGTCAAAGTCTTGGCTTCCCAATATTGCATCTCAAAGGATTGAAATGAAAACTGAAAGTCTCCAGAAAATATAGGACATTTAGAAAACCATTTGGGTTATGTTGAACTTTGATAATAATTTACTTTGAACTAGGAATTTCTGAGCAAGTATAGCTCAAAAATGAATATATGGCCCAATTACCCTTGGCAGGGTTTGGCTCCATGAATTTTATTGAGAACACCTCAGTTACATACATGAATGAGAGAGGTCTGGATGCAAGTAGATGGGACTAGCCAGAAAACCATACTGGCACAGACTAAATGGGCCAAAGGGCCTGTTTCTGTGCATTGGTACTCTATGACTCTGTAAGTAACTTGGGATGTTTGACCTTATAACAGGCACTAATATGTTGGTGCTAATTGCTGTGAGCTACTATACTCCCATTTACATTCCCTTTTCCCACATCATTTGAGGTAGTTCTTGTTCCAATTGCACTTCAAGCAGCATGCTATCTCCTTTATTTCCATGGGGATGGGTTGGCTTTGATTCAATAACTATAGAGAGGAAATAGACTGGCCCCCAGGTATATGAGGGACAAACTATTTTCACCCTCTTATTTTATTGGTTTAGCTATTCCTAATATTATACAGCACTGGAGTAATCTTATTAATTTATCTCAATAGATTTATATTGTTAAACCATATGACAATAAGGCATAGGAGAAGAATTTTGCCATTTGGTCTGCTCCACCATTCCATGATGGTTGAGTTATTATCATTCTCAATCACATTCTCCTGCCTTCTCTCTGTAACCTTTAACATCCTGAATAATCAAGAATCTATCAACCTTCCCTTTAAATATACCTACTGACTTAGCATTGCCAGTCATCCATGCCAAGGAATTCCACAGATTCACTACCTTCTGAGTAAAGAACTTCTTCCTCATCTCTGTTCTAAATGGACCTCTCTCTATTCTGAGGATGTGCTTCTTGTCCTAAATTCCCCCTTCCTACAGGAAACATTTTCTCCACACCAACTCTATTTAGTCCTTTCAATATTCGATAGATTTCAATAAGATCCCCTTCATTCTTCTAAATTCCAGTGAGTACAGGACTAGCACCATCAAAACATTCCTCATATGTTAACCCTTTTATTCCTGGAATCATTCTCTAAACCCACTCCAATACCAGCACATCTTTTCCTAGATAATGAGCCCAGAGAGGCTCTCAATACTTGAAGTGCAGTCTGACCAATGCCTTAATGCTCAGCATTACATCATTTTTCTTATCCCCTCAAAACAAATGTTAAATTTACATTTTTCTTCCTTACTACTGATTATACCTGCAAGTTAACCTTTAGCAAATCTTGCACAATGATCCCAAGTCCCTTTGCACCTCTAATTTTCGAATTTTCTTCCCGTTTTGAAAATAGATGTCTACACCTTTATTCCTTCTATCAAGTACACTTCCTTACACAATATTCCAACTGCTATTTTTTTGCATATTCTCCCAATCTGTTGAAGTCCTTCTGCAGACTCTCTGCTATCTGTCCCTTCACCAGTCTTCATCTTGTCTCATACTTGACCACAATCCATCAACTCCATCATCCAAATCATTGGCATATAAAATAAAACAAAAAAGTCCCAACACTGACCACTGCACAACACTGCTAATCACTGGCAGCCAACAGAAAAGGCCCCCTTTATTGCCACTCTTTGCCTCCTGCCAGTCAACCAATCTTCTATCCATGCTGGTTGGTATCTTTCTTGTAATATCATAGACTCTTATCTTGTTAAGCAGCCTTATGTGCGCCACTTTGTGAAAAGCCTTCCGAAAATCCAAGTAAACAACATCCACTGACTCTCCTTTATCTGTACTGCCTATTATTTACTCAAATAATTCCAATAGATTTGTTAGACAAGCTATCCCTCTGAGGAAGTCATGCTGACTTTGTTCTATTTTATCATGTGCTTCCATGTACCTCAAAATCTCATCTTTAACAATGGACTTCAAAATTTTCCCAACCACTGACATCAGACTGGCTGGCATATAATTTCTTTTTTTTCTGCCTCCCTCCCTTCTTAAAGAGTGAAGTGACATTTTCAATTTTCCAGTCCACTGGCACCATGCCAAAATCTAGTGATTCTTGAAAGATCATTACTAATGCCTCCACAATCTCTTCAGCTACTTTTTTTTCAGAATCTTGGGATGTAGTCCATATTTTCTAGGTGACTTATCTACCTTCAGACCTTTCAGCTTCCCATGCACCTTCTCCTTAGAAATAGCAATTCCAATCACTTCTGCCTTCTAATACTCTTGAATTTCTGGCATACTGGTAATGTCTTCCACAGTGGAGACTGACACAAAATACTTAATATGTTTGTTTTCCACTTCTTTATCCTCATTACCACATCTGCAGTGTCATTTTCCAGCAGTCCGACATCCACTATCACCACTTTTACTCTTTATCTATCTGAGAAACCTTTTGGTATCCTCTTTGATGTTATTGGCTACATTGCCTCCTTCATGATTTCAAACAACTATGTCCCACTTATATCCCACTATGACAAAAATTAATTTATTGTCTTTCTTGTGTGTGTGATTAAGCTGAATGTTTGGTTTGCTGCTTCCCATCCTTTGAAGCAAATAATTGATGGGCACTTTTCTGTGTCTTGGACCCAATCATGAGGCAGTTTCTGATAGCTTGTAGATAAATTAAGTAACTGCTATGAGGAGATTTGAACTCTGATCTCTGGATTATTAGAACATGCTTCTGGATTACTAGTACTGCTTTGTCGATTAACATTTTGCTGAACCTGCTCCACATACTTTCAGAGGATGTAATTGCTTCATCAAGATCTCATGTAATGTGAGCTGTGATGGATGGATGCCCACTCACAGGCAGAGAGCACTTTTTCACTCTCCACGAATCGGCACTGAAAATAAACCACAGCAACATTTTAACAGAAATTAAATTCCATGGAATATCTGAAAGAATGAGAATTAAAGGACTACAGAAATTTTCATAAGAGATGTTCCAAATTCCAATGATAAAAATAAAAATGGCCTCTATTATACAAAATGGAAATTAAGATGAGGTTTCTCATAAACTCAAGAGATTGTTGGAAATCCAGAGTAGCACACACAAAATGTCGGGGAAATTAAACAGGTCAAGCAGCATTTATGGAAAGGAATAAAGAGTCAATGTGTTGGGCTTCAGGTCTGGAAAGGAAGGGGGAAGAGGTACAAGCTACAAGGTGAAAGGTGAAACCAAGTGGGTGGGGGAGGTGGGATGAAGTGAGAAGGTGGAAAAGATAAAGAGCTGAAGAAAACAAATTGTGCGAGGAGAGGAGAATGGTCTATGGGAGAAAGGGAAGGAGGAGGAGCACCAAAGGGAGAGGAGAGTGGACTATGAGAGAAAGGGAAGGAGGAGGGGCACCAAGGGGAGAGGAGAGTGGACTATGGGAGAAAGGGAAGGAGGAGGGGCACCAAGGGGAGAGGAGAGTGGACAATGGGAGAAAGGGAAGGAGGAGGGGCACCAAGGGGAGAGGAGAGTGGACTATGGGAGAAATGGATAGGCAGGTGAGCAGAGGAGAATGGGATAAGAGGGGAGCCAGAGTGACGAATCGTAAGTGAGGTTTCTCCATGGTTAGAAAATAGGATCCATTGCAGCAAAGATGAAAAATGTAATTGCATATAAGATGAAGTATCAGACAGTCAGCATGTGGGCACCACTGAACTATGTGATAATATCTTCAATGACTCTACTCAACTTTTGCAAACTACTTACAGCACAAAAGTAGAGACATAAATCTAATAGGTCAGGCAGTCTAATTTTATGCCTTCCCTGAAGAAGTCTAATAGATCTATGCCTTTGATTATGCTACTTCTCACCCAAATTCATCTAAGCCAATCAACTCATCTTTCTGTTCTTTTTTATTTGATAAACTTATTATAGTTGTTAGATACTCTTTGACAGTATCAATAGGCTCACCTCAGCAACTCAATGCAATAGTGATTTACCTGTTCTAACTAAACTCCAGAATCCCCTTTTATATTATTGGTGGACATCTTGCAGAATATCGATAGCCTTTGGCTTTGGTTTCACTGCATGTAAATGTGGAACAACCAAAGAACTGTAACTTGTTAATGCATTCAAAATAATTCCTTAATTAGTACAAATGTGAATAATACAAATGCTGAGTCCATGAGGGTAATGCAAATCTCTTTAACTTCAGCTTAGCATCAGAAGATCAATTGAAATATAGTTTCTGTTTAAGGCTATTAAAAAGAGATATTTTGCATTTCATCATAGTGCAAAAAACATCTTTGATAGATCTCTTTTCCATGTAACACATTCTGAACCTTTATCTTAGGGACTGTGAACCAAAAATGCATAATTAATAAGGACACACACAAAATGCTGGTGGAAAACAGCAGGCCAGGCAGCATCTATAGGGAGAAGCGCTGTCGACGTTTCGGGCCGAGACCCTTCATCAGGACTAAGGAAGAACGTGACTATAGATTCCAACAAAAACAGAAAACAGGCTATATACTGTATACAATAACTTGTTCCTGACTCAAAATCAGCAATAATTGTTCTCCTGTGTATGTCACCAAAATAAAGTATTTATTCTTCTATTTGTTCATAAAAGCATGTAATTTCACCATGAGCTAACACAATTTGAGCACTTACTGCTTAATCCATCCTCTTAAAAATGATGTTTTTGTAGAGTAAGATTGTTTTTGTCCGATCAGTTGGTTTCACTCAGCCAACACTGTGGTGATAAGTTTTTTTTATATAATTCCTGCTAATCACAAAACAATAAATATGCAAGAATTCCTATACTTGCAACATGTTGGAGGGATTGAACATGTCAGGCAGCATCTGATGTTCTGTTGAAGAGCCTTGGTGAAATGTTGACTGTTCATTTTCCTCCATAGATGCTGCCTGACCTGCTGAGTTTCTCCAGCATTGTGTGTGTATGTTGATCCAGATTTCTAGCATCTGTAGAATCTTGTACTTTGAATGTCTTTACCTTTGGTTAGAGATGACATCGAGAAAATAAATTTATGAAGAGTCAGTAACAGTAACCGTAGAATATCATTATATTAATAGGATTTTTAAAATTATGATCCCCCATTCGCCCAGTATGATGAATAACAACAAGGCTGTTTGCTGCATCCAGTGCTTATTAATATTGAAGTCTATTTTATTCCTTTGAAATATAGGGTAGCAGAAGTGTGCTTGTAAGCAATATTTGACAATGCAGTTATCTAGTAAAATGTATATTATTCCAAAAATAAAGTATATGAAAATATAGCTTGTTTATATATGGAGTACTGTATTGTTGCTGAATGAAATTTTATCAATTCTCAAAGACTAATCCAATTTTATTATTTCATAGCTGTTATTCTCAATGTTAGTACTTTTACCACACTGTCTTCAATTCTATTGTTTTGATTTTAGATTCATATATCACAGAAATTTTTCATACCACAACATTGCATAACTATCCCTGCTTCAGGACTGAAGAAAGTTAATTGCTGTTGATCTCAGCAGGCAACTTATTGTGGACTTGTGCCTGTTTATGTGATTAGACAACAGTTTTATTGAATGCATTTACTTGTAGACTTGTGAACATTCAGAACTGCAAAAGGAAATGAATCTGATGATAGTGATAAAATCAGAAGCTTGATGGGAGTTAAATTGTGTTTTTTTTTAAATGAATCAGAATCAGAATCAGGTTCATTATCACTGGCATATAAGGTCATAGGACCATAATACTGATGCACCATCAATAACTCTCTCTGAGACATGAAGGTGAGATATCGGCTTTTATTGACTGGAAGAAAGAACAAGCAGTGGTTGACCACCATACTACATCCTGGAGACAGAGAGCTGGGCTCGGTGTGCGCAGTGTCACCTCAGGTACAGGGTTCATAGTTACCGTGGAGAGTTCGGGGTAGTGGTCTGCTGCTCCTGTGGGCGCCAGGTCACGGACAGAGACCGTGTCCTCCCGCCCATCAGGTAAGACCACGTAGGCATACTGGGGGTTTGCATGTAGAAGGTGAACCCTCTTGACCAGCGGGGAGTATTTATTACTCCTCAAATGTTTCCGGAGCAGCACTGGCCCTGGGGACGTCAGCCACGCTGGTAGGGTGGTCCCAGTGGCAGAAATAAAAGCCGATATCTCGCCTTCACGTCTCAGAGAGAGTTATTGATGGTGCATCAATTTTATTGACTGGAAGAAAGAACAAGCAGTGGTTGACCACCATACTACATCCTGGAGACAGAGAGGCCAGGCCCAGGCCTCAATCGCCTTTATACAGGGGTCTGTGGGAGGAGCCACAGGAGCAGTCATCAGGGGGTGTGTCCAGACAGGTATATGTAGTTCACCACAAATACATAGAAGTTTCCTACCAGGTCTGCTCCACCATTATATCATGGTTGATTTATTATCTCTCTCAACTCCATTCTCCTACCTTCTCCCTGTAAGCCTTCACACCCTGAAGAACCTATCAACCTTTGCTTTAAATATACTCAATGACTTTGCCTCTACAGTCACCCATGGCAATGAATTCCACAGATTCATCACCCTCTGGCAAAATAAATTTCTCTTCCTTTCTGTTCTAGATGGATGTCCTTCTAATCTGGGGTTGTGCCTTTTGGTCCTAGACTCACCTGCTCTGGAAAACATTCTTTCCACATCCACTCAATCTATGCCTTTCAATATTTAATAGGTTTCAGTGAGACCCCCCTTCATTCCTGAATTAATTCCCCTTTTGCACTCATATTGCCTCAGTAGATGAGCCCTCCAGTATGTCCTTTCTGTTTACTGTCATGACTCCCTAATGAGTAATACTATCCTACCTCCTTTGGTACCTTCCCCTCTTTTATATCTGAAACAATGCAAACCCAGAATATTGAGCTGCCAGTCCTACCTCTCCTGCAACCAAGTCTCACTAAAGGATACAACATCATAATTCCGCATGCTGATTCATGCTGAAATTCATTTGCCTTGCCTAAAATACTCCTTGCATTGAAATGGATGCATCTCAGACCATTAGCCTCATCATGCTCATCAACCTGTTGATTTCCGACTTTGCTTGTAAGCTTAACATCTACCTCCCCACAGGCACTCCACTTGCTGCCCTGCCATTCTAGTTCCCTCCCACCTGCAAATCGAGTTTAACCCCCCACTCACAGCAGCACTAGCAAACTTTCCCACTGGGTAATTAGTTCCTTTCCAGTTCAGGTACAAACCATCCTTTCTGTACAGGTACTGCCTACCCTGAAGAGAGTACAGTGATCAAAAAATCTAAGGCTTCCCCTCCTGCATTATCTCCTTTGCCTCATGTTAAACTACACTATCTTTCTCCCTTGTCCACTATCACATGGCATTGGTAGAAATTCAGAGTCATGAAACTTGTTGTTTTGCGGCAGCAGTACATTGCAATGCATAATAATAAAAAAACTATAAATTACAATAATCATATATATTTAAAAATTAAATTAAATAAGTAGTGCAAAAAGAGAGGAAAACAGTGATGTACTGTTCACGGATTCACTGTCCATTCATAAATCTGATTGGGGGGCAAGAAGCTGAGTGTGTGTTTCAGGTTTCTGTACTGCATCCTTGATCATCGCAATTTGAAGAGGGCATGCCTTTGGTGACAGGGATTTTTAATGCTAGATGCCATCTTTTTGAGGCATTGCCTTTTGAAGTTGTCCTGGATGCTGGGGAGTTTAGTGTTCATGATGGAGCTGGCTGAGTTTACACATTTCTGCAACTTTTTCTGATCCTGTGCAGTGGACCTTTCATACCAGATGCTGATGCAACCACTTAGAATGCTGTCCACGGCACATCAATAGAAATTTGCGAGTGTCATTGATGACATTCCAACTCATCGCAAGCTCCTAATGAAATAGAGTCACTGTCATTTTATTTTTATTTTGAAATGTTTCATTTTTAGTTTAGAAATGATTTAAATAATTTATGGAACAAAATACTAAGTTAACCTTTAAGGAATCCTGTACTTGGATTCCCAAGTACCTTTGTACTTCTGATGACCATATACTTCCCTACACAGTATTCCATCTCCAGTAACACACACAAAATGCAGGAGGAACTTAGCAGGACAGAAAACACTTCTTGGCCATCTGCCCCTTCTTTACTCATTCTCTTAATCTGTCCAAGACTTTCTGAGAATTCTTCCTTCGTTGTCCTACCTCCTCCTCCAGAAATGAAAGGGTTAACATATGAGGAGTGTTTGATGGCTCTAGGACTGTACTCACTTGACTCTAGAAGGATGAGGGAGTGATCTCATGAAACCTACTGAATATGGAAAGGCGTGGAAAGAGTGGGCTTGCAGAGGTTATAGGTTATTTCAATAGTGAGGGAGTCTGGGACCAGAGAGCACCGCCTCAGAATAGAAGGCTGTCCCTTTAGAACAGTGATTATGAGGAATTTTGTTAGCCAGAGGGTGGTGAATCTTTGAAATCTATTGCTACAGACACCTGTGGAGGTTAAGTCATTGGGTATATTTAAGGAGGAGTTTGATAGGTTCTTGATAAGTAAGGATGCCAAAAGTTATGGAGAGAAGGCAGCAGAATGGGTTGAGAGAGAAAATAAATCAGCCATCTTGAATGGCACAGCAGACTCAATAGACTGAAGGAACAGAATTAGGTCATATGGTCTTAAGGTCTTACAAAATGGCTATGCTGTCAGATATCAATTATAAGTTCCTTAAAGTACTTACCAAAAATATAGCAATAGATAGCTTTTCTTGGAACAATTATACTATACTTAAACCTTTATTACACACTTTATGACCAAGAAAGAATGATATGAATTGATGAGAACTTTTATTAAATTACTAAACCATTTTATTGTTTAACATTACTGAAATATTAAAGTGCTCTTAAATATCTTCTGCTGAGTCTGTGTTTCTGAAAGGAACAAGCTTTAAGCACAACTTAAACTTTCAGTCAACTAACTCCAGATGCAGAGAATAAAATATCCAGCATCCATAAAAATTCCTTTCTTTGGAAATAAGATATTAAATTAATAAATATTTTATATCCTATTATGTTAGCAATCTTCACTTGACTCTTCTTCACTTAATCAGTTGTATCTCCCATTGGCCCTGACTTTACAGACATGGGTCTGCTGACCATGCACACACACTTTTTTCTCCATTCCTCCAAACCTATTTTACAGATATGGGACTGCTGCCCATACTCACAGACTTTAACCTCCACACCTTCAAACCTAATTTAGCCAGAACCAGAAAGCTGGTCATGCTTGTTCAGATATTCTCAGAGTCATGTAGTAAAGCTTAAAATGACATAACAGAGAAAGGTTAAATGGACAAAGTAATCACCTACAATATAAACACTTTGACAGGTGGCTATGCCTTGCCTTACCAGTAGATCAAATCAGCTAAGAAGCTTAAATAATGCTGAATGACTTTGACATAATAGGTCTATTGAATGATCCCATAGTGCGATAAGATGGACTCTTGACCTCACAATCTACCTCATTATGGCTTTGTGTATTACTGTCTGACAGCACTGTACTTTCTCTGTAATTCCCACACTTTGTTATGCATTCCCTGGTGCTACATCAATGCACTGCTGCAATGAAATGATCCGTATGGATGGCATGCAAAACAATATTTTTCATTGTGCCTCAATACATGTGGTAATAATAAGCCAATTTACTAAAATAATAAGCAAAACTTAACTGAAAAATAACTCAGTTGATCAAAAACTTAAAAACAAAATACTTAACGGAGAATGTTACTTCCTTCATTTTCCCATTTTCTTCTCCACTTCCTTTGAATGGCCTAGATAGATTTGACATGGAGATGATGTTTTCAGCAGAGGGAGAGACTAGAACCAGAGGGTACAGTCTTGGAATAGAAGTATGTCACTTTAAAACAGAGATGAAAAGTAATTCCTTTAGTCAGAGAGTGGGGAATCTGTGGAATCCATTGCCAAAGATGACTGTAGAGGCAAAGTCATTAGAAATATTGAAAGCAGATGTTGATTAGTAAAGGTGTCAAAAGTTATGGGGAGAAGGCAGAAGAATGGGGTTGAAAGGGAAAATAAATCAGACATGATTGAATGGCTGAGTAAACTCAATAGGCCAAATGGCTTGGTTCTGCTCCAATGTTTTATTTTTCTATTCCTTTTTGATTGACTGTGCTCATGTTTCTCCTTATGCATTCTGCTTGCTGGAGAATGCACAGTAAACTGGGGATTTCCACATTCATGCAGGAATGCTGAATTAATGCAATTTCCCAGTATCAGAAGATTCATGTTTTATAAGTATATCCTGCACTTTTCAATTAAATGTCATTGCTACAAAGTCAGGAGGTTATCAGATTCAGATTCTAATCAAAATCATATTCATATGTGAGCTCCATTTCTGACTTTCTTCAGGAACATAGAAATCTAACCCTGCATTGCAATGTGCCAGACATCATATTAAAATATATTCAGTTTCATTCCACTTTGCATGATGTGAGTGCATCACAAATTACTTAGCAGTTAATAATGGCCTTCTTGAAATGTTGTCTTTGCTCTAAAATGGGATCTACAGCACAGCAAGCTCCCTTACAGAGAAACCAAAGAAACATGAAAATAATCCCAAAAAATTAATGACTTGGAAAGATGCCATGCAGCCCATGTGTCTGTCCTGGTTAAACAAGAACTGCCCAACTATCCTTCCTCTGCTAAATCCATAACCATGGCTTTTCAAATACATACTAAACTGCTTTTTAAATATGACAATGGCTTCTCTCTGACAGTCAGTTGAGACCACTACCACATTATGAGTAAAAATAATTCCTCATCTCCCCTCTAATCCTTCTGCAATTTACTATAAAACCATTACCCTTGTATTTTGATTCTACTGTATGCTGAGAGAAAATAGCTTCTTCCTATTTACTGTATTTGGGCCTCTCATACTTTTTCAACACCATTAAAGTTTCACTTTAGCTTCTATTTTCCAAATAATACACTCTCACTTACCAAATATTTTATATTAAACTAAAATGTCGCAGTCCAGGCTTCTCCTTTGTCAAGCTTTACTGTACACTTCTAGTGAGACAATATTTTTGTGATGTGGTGACCAGGGATGTGGCCAATGCAATGTTTTGTATTGAATTATCATAATTTCTCTAACCTTATGCTTTATGCCTTGGCTAATTAAGGGGAGAAAAGGTTAGTATACCTCTTTTAACATCTATCCTGTCTCCCATATGTTTAAGAATTTGTGAACAAACAATTTAAGGTCCCTGTGATTGGCCACATATCTGTCCCTGCTTTGAAAATTCCCTCACTTTGATGCTCCTTCCACACTGTTTTCCGGATTAAATTATATTTGTCACTATTCTGCTCAGTCATCTGAGATTGATTCAAGTATCTATTATCCATGAATTTTTGCCACATAGCTTATATTTCATCAATTTAGAAACAGCATGCTAAAAACCAGAACCGCATTCACGTTTTTTGCAATGATTTTGATTGGGTAATGAACATTCTACTCTTATGTATGTGGACTTTCCATTCATGGATCCACTGTAGTAACTTCTGGTGCTTTGGCTTACTCTAATTGTGTCGCACTCATAGTAATAACATGTTGGATTTTGCTCTCTATACATATATGGTGAAGACTTCATACATAGCACTCTAGTAATTCACTATGAGTTTCTAGATAATGAGAGAGTCTCTATTGATCTCAACAGATATAATGTTTACTCCACTGATTGTTTGCTCAAAGAGTTCAGTAACTTTGTATTCATGATATTTAGTGCAATGACTTTCTACACATTAGATTCCCAGGCAGAAGAAGTTCTGGACAATGATTGCCTACATGTAGATTTCTTTTCGCATTATTTTTCTGCACCTGGAATTCTCTCTGTATGAAACCCTTCTGCACTTGGGCTTCTCTGAGCATTGTTTTCCTACATGTGGTTGAAATGCAACTGTTTAGTACCTTCTAAATCCAAATCCTTCGACAACTGCAAAAGCAACTGCACAGATTAAATGATTTGCGCAAGTATAATTCCCAGCAGAAAACTATAACATGCTAGAGTGAATCTCTATGAATCACTTTTTGGTTCTCAAATTGAATATGTCAGCCTTGCCTCAGTAGGCACATCTTTGCCTTTGAATTGGAAGGTTATGGATTCAAGTTCTTCTTCAAAAGCTTGCATGTAAGATTGAAGCTAGCTCATCCAAGTTGTATGGAGGGAATCCTGCACAGTTAGTCATTGGATGATACATTACACTGATGCTCCTGTCTTTCTTTCAAAGTTCAAAGTAAATTTATTATCAAAGTACATATATGTCACCAGATACAAAACTGAGACTCATTTTCTTGTGGGCATACTCAATAAATCCATAATAGAGTAACAACCATAATAGAATCAATGAAAGACTGCTCCAAATTGGGCATTCAACCAGTGTGCAAATGCACAAACAACTCTCCAAATACAAAAAATTGAAATAACAATAATAATAAATATATACAGAATAAATATTGAGAACATGAGATGCAGAGTCTTGAAAGTAAGTCTATAGGTTGTGGGAACATTTCAATAATAGGGCAAGTGAAATTGAGAGGTTATCCTCTTTGGTTTAAGAGCCTGATAGTTGAGGGTTAATAACTGTTCCTGAACCTTTCAAAACGCCTGGAAAGTCCTGTTCTAGAATTTCTCCAACATCTGAAAAGGTACATTAAACAGTTTTTGCATGCTGGTGAGGGCAAATCTGCTGCTAAAGAAAAAGGTACATGTCACATGTACTTGTTTGACGTTGTGGTGTTCACCAAGCTTGACAATTAGCTTGCAAACGTTTCATCACCAGTCAAGGTAGCATCCTTGGTGCGCAGTTGTTGGTATTTCTCTCTGGGAGAGCTCACATTTATACAGCCCCCCCATTCACTTGTCTTGGTCCTGATCAGCCACCCCTTCAGTTGGCCTTTCATTTTGATCGGCTCACGTTTCTTTGACTCTTAGAAGTTTGTAGATGGTGTCAATTTTGATATGTTTGTTTACAGAGTTATCAGAGCAGTACTACGCTTCTAAAAATTCTCGTGCCTGCCTTGTGCTTGCCTGCACCAGAACCTCCATGCTGTCCCAGTTAAAGTGGTGTCCTTCTGGTCTTTATGTACTGAGATCAGCGACAATGAATCGTGTATCAAATCCACCATTTTGTGTTTCTGTAAATGAGTTGAGAGTTTATGTCCTGCATAGTTCTTGGTGCGGTCTCCACAAATGATCCTGTAAACCACATTGCTTTTTTGTTGGTTGTCTTTACCAGTAGCTTGGTTCTTGCGGGAAGGTTCCTTAAAGTTGCTGTTTGGTTTGTGTGCTATTATGATGCCATGAGGTTCGAGTAGTCGAGCTATCATTTTTGATATGTTCTTGATGTAGGACAAGGTTGCATTGAAATGGCAGCTCGACTGCTCGAACCACAAAAGCAATGAGGTGTACCGGATCACCTGTGGAGACTGCTACAAGAACTATGTAGGCCAGACAGGATATAACTCTCAACTCGTTTACAGAAACGCAAATTGGACACCATGGAGGTTCTGATGCAGACAAACATGAGGCAGACATAAGAATTTTTAGAAGAATGGCTCTCTTCTATTAAATCCATAAGCAAACATCAAAATCGATACCATCTATGAATTCCTAAGAGCCAAAGAGAAAGGAGCCAATAGAATACAAAGGTCAACCTTAGGCTAGTCATTCAGGAGTGAGACAAATGAACGGAGGGGTATATAAATGCAAGCAGTCCCAGAGAGAAACACCAACAACTGCGCACTGAGGATGTCACCTTGACCGCTAATTAAACATCTGCTGGCTAATTGCCAAGCTCGGTGAACACACCAGCATCAAACGCCTCAACAACAGCTACCAATACTCACCACTATTTCACATGTACATCAAAACATCGATGTTTCACCATGCTTCCAGTGCCAACATAACAAGATACAAAAGCATCTGAGAATGAGTGAATTGTGCATTAAAGAAGTTTTTGCACACTTAATTGTCTTTTCTCCATGATTTCCACCAATGGAAACTGATTAGTTCTGATCTTGGATCTTGTGAAGCGAATCTAAGTGGAAAGACCAGGAGTTCCTTTGGTCGCGGAGGGAAAAAGTAGATCTGGGAACATATAGATCATGTTAAGACAATTTGAAGCCCAAATATAGCTGCGGTAGTGAAGAACTGTAGCTTTGATCAGTTAGAGTGAGGGACCAGATTAGAGGAGTGGCATTGTGACTGCATTTAGGGGGTAAAATACAGAGCCCTCAAGAGGCACGTTTCTAATTTAAAGACTATCTTCCTAAAGAAGGTTTGTAGCAACAGATTCCTCAAGGTGTTAACTACTCTGGAAAATACCCGTTAACTGCCATTATAGCAGGCTTCAACTGGGTTTAAAGCGCCTCACGTTGGCTCTGATCATCCTTATACCACTCACCTATGGAGCAAAAATGTAGAAGTAGTACCCAGACTTGAGGTGGATGCTGCTCGAGACACTGAACATGTCAAATCACCTCAGTGAGGAAGGAAAATCAATATTAATGTAAACAATTTGATAAACAGAATTTTGCTTTCAAAGTATTTTAACAAAAAATGTATCACTTAATACACATAATTAACACACTGTGTGGTGCGATATCTAAACCTCTGTGTAATAATCCATAGGAGAGTCAGGGAGTCTTACTCAAAGGGTGGCAGAAGCAAATTCCTTGCCTATTTTTGACTTCATATTGAAGATACAAGTTCAAAAATTGTTTGATGTTATTTCCTGTACACGAGCGTAAGGGAGAAGTAAATAATTCAAAGTTCAAAGTAAATTTATTATCAAAGTACATATAAATCACCATATACAATCCTAAGATTTGTTTTCTTGTGGGGATACACAGTAAGTCCAAGAAACACAAGAGAATCAATAGAATTGTTATCTGGACATGATGTAGCCCAATAACACAAAAGATAAAGAATACAATAATTACTATTATTATTATACACAATAAATATAAATACATAAAATAGCTTATATACATTGATTGTATGTGCATGAAGTGATGCTAGTGTCTGTACCTAAGGTGACTGACAGGAAATAATAAAATTGTGGTGGTTGAGGGTGTGGTGGCAGGGTACAGATGTTGATCAGCCTTACTTCTTGGGGAAAGTATCTGTTTTTGAGTCTGGTGGTCCTGGCATGGATGCTACGTAGCCTCCTCCCTGGTGGGAGTGGGACAACGATCCATTAGCAGGTTGAGTGGGATCCTTCATGATGTTACTGGTCCTTTTCCGTCACATTTTACAGGCTGGTTTCTGCCTGTTTTAGAACCTCCCTCTCTGCTGCAGTGCAGTTTCCATGCAAAGCAGAGATGATGTTTGTTAGGATGCTCTCTACAGAGCATCTATAAAATAACTTCAATATAGATGTACATAATCTGACTCGCTTCAGCCTCCTCAGAATGTAGAGGCATTTTTGAGCTGTCTTGACTGTGCAGGATGTGTTCAGGGAGCAGGAGAGGTTGTGTGGGATGTACACTCTCAGGAGTATGAAGCTGTGCTGCTGATATAAAGGGAGGTGTGAGATCTCCTGACATCAATAACCAGCTCCTTTGTATTGCTGACATTAAGGAAGATGTTATTTGTCTGATACCAGGCCTTGAGCTCTTCCACCTCTTCTCTGTAAGCTCTCTATTCATTGCCGGCAACGGGACCTTCCACCCTCGTGTCATTAGCGAACTTGACAATCTGATTACTCGGATGCTTGGCTGTGCTGTCATGTGTGAGCAGAGTGTACAGCAACAGGCTCAGCACACAGCCCCAGGGGCACCCGTTTTGAAGATGATGGGAAGGAAGGAGTGGTTGTGCATTCTGACCGCTCTGTTTGTTAGGAAGTCCAACACCCAGTAAGACAGTGGTCTTGAACAAACTTGAATGGTTGAGTGGCCTATTCCTGACTTACATTTTCTTGTATGGTCTCCAGTGTTCATTTCCAATGCAGGAAGATTAATGCTCGATGAATTTAGAAGATATTGGCAGAATAAAGATGGGTCTGCTGGATGATAAGTGACTTTCCACACACTCTGTATATGAAGATTTTCACCCCTCTCCATTCCTTAGAGTACTAACAGATGACATGCATACTGCATAAAAGATTGATAAGCAAGACTGTGAAAGCAGTCCAAAGGAATCCTGAGCAATAATGTCCTTTGGGAATAATGATCACTTTCAGAGATGAAGCTTGCAAACTTTTTCAGCTGAAGTCCTGAAAAGCCAAGATAAATGGAAGACTTTCTTTTTTAAGTCACAATGAAAGAAGCATTTTATGGTGACAATCAATATTTTTTGACAAACTCCTATTTCTTGCATCATATTAATAAAAATATGATTCCTTATCAAGTTAAAAAAATTATATTTTTGGTTAGAACTTGATTGTATTGTATCACATAGAAACACTACAGCTCTATAAAATCATAATAATATTGTAATAATTAGAAGGAGCCACAGAGTATATTTATTAATTTATAATGCTGTTATCTAATTACTAACCAAATTTGGTGAGGTACTTTTAATTTATAACCAAGGTACCAGCACAATATTTAACATTTTTCTTCATGTATCACCTGCCAATGACTTCTCCTGCATAGGTGATTGAATAGATCTATCTCGCCCTATCCTACACCATTCCACTTTTTAATTGTAGAACACAGAACACAGCACATAGAACAGTACAGGATAGGAATAGGCTTTTTGGTCCACAATGTTATGCCAGATTAATAAACTTAGTAATCAAGTGCCCAAGTAAACTACTCCTTTTTGCCAATACAATGTCCATATCCGTTCTTCAGCAGAGAGTAGTACGGACAGCCCAGCACATCTGCAGTTATGATCTTCCCATGATTCAGGACATTTACAAAGACAGGTGTGAAAAAAGGGCCCGAAGGATCAGTGGGGACCCAAGTCACCCCAAACACAATCTATTCCAGCTGCTACCATTCGGGAAACAGTACCGCAGCATAAAATGCCAGGACCAACAGGCTCTGAGACTGCTTCACCCACCTGACCATCAGACTGACGAACTCACGCTGATTTGAGTGTATTCCTGTGTTACATTGACTGTGCTATTTATTATAAATTATTATAAATTACTATGATTACACATTGCACATTTAGACAGCAATGTAACATGAAGATTTTTACTTTTCATTTATGTGAAGGATGTAAGAAATAAAGTCAATTCATTTCAATTCAGTATCCAGTGAAACTGCATGTCCTGATGTTAGAGATGCCTAGTACCAAGATGCTGACTTAGCCTCAAGTGGCAATTTGCTGCTCTCAAAGGCTTTTAAACTGCTTTCTCTTATGATCAGAAATATACCCAAATACATTGTGCCAATGATCTAAACTGTTAAAAAAAGATTTTAAAAACTTATAAAATAATAAATTCACTGGAATAGTCCTTCAACTGCTATTACTTAATTGAAAATATTTTAACAATGTAAAAGTAAAAACAAAACCTACCTGCATGTAAAATTTCAATCGAGAACAATATTGTTTATTTATGCCAGCCGTTGGCACAAAGCTGAGAATCACATGCAATGTGCATGTGGTGCCCTCGTCCAGGACGTTTGTGCACAGCTCCTGAGATGGTGCAGCAGGTCAGAAGCACCAATGTCTGAGCTCCAACTTATCTCTGATTTCTATATTGTATAAAATGATGTTGCACCTAGTCCAAGGTTCTTTGTGGAATCACCAATTGAATTGCAGCATCATCGAGTGTATTGTGTTAGCTGTGCAACGTAAGGAGGCATGAACTTCACTAAAAGTGAAACTTATTGACCTGGATTTTCATTTGATTGTATTGACTCCTCCATGCAATTCATTCCAAATTGCATGGAGGAGTCAACACCATCAGCAAAAGATCACTTGCAAGTCCAGCTCTAAGTTTCACATCACACGGATTTATAAATATTGGGTCTGAATCCTGGAACTCTACATTCAATATCAATGTCCAACTACCTTCACTAGAAAGACTGTATTCTTTCAAAAAGAGTGACTCACCTACACTTTTGCAGGGGCAATTAGACAAAAGCAATAAATACTGGCCTTTCCTTTGATGTCAAAGTCTCAGGAAATGAATAAATGTATCTTATAATTCTGCACAATTGGTTAACCTGTCAAAAATCATGTAAATTGAAGTATTATGATTAGAAACTATTAGCACATTTTGATAACTAACAGATGTCATGGTATCATTAAAAGGCCATAATTTTACCATGAAAGGCATCAGACTTGAAATTTAGTAAAACCTTGCTGGTGATTTGGCTTAGAAAGGCCGAGCCAACCTTGCTTCTTGACAGGCTTTACTAACTGCACCTTCACAACCAGAAATGCAGAGCACAGAATCTGAAGATTTGGTTTTCCGTTTCTATAACGTTCCAGTAATTTTTTTGTAACAAGGGAGTAAAGAAAGCACAGCAGCACCTCCATTCCCTGATGAGATTGCTTCAGGAAGTGGGAAAGGGAGGCTTCCCACCCATACTCCACCAGAGCAACATCGGGAGTGTCCTGGTCAATTCTATCACTGTCTGGTATGGAAACTGCAAGGCATCTGACCACAAGACCCTGAAATGGATTGTGAGAACTGCTGAGAGAATCATCGAGGCCTCCAATCCAACCCCTCCCCCCCATCCAGAACATATAGCAGAAGCGTTGCATGCACAGAGCCCTCAGCATTGTTAGCAAGCCTTCCCATTCGTTCCACAATCTCCTTGACTTCTGACCATCAGGCAGAAGGTACCACAGAAAAAGAACAGTCAGGCTGGGTAGCAGCTCCTTGCCCCAGACTGTGAGACTTTTGGACACCTGTTACCACCCAGTATAGACTTTTAACGATAGCACAAGTAGCCTTATACTGTTGTATATTTCACTATATTTTGTATATGCACTTTATGTCTACTTGTACATCTACAGATAATATAATTGTTTTAATATGTGCTGTGTTTTGCACCTTGGTTCCACAGGAATATTGTTTTATTTAGCTGTATACATGTGTACAGCTAAATGACAAAAACCTTGAACCTGAACTTGAACAAATTGTGTTTGTTCAATAGTGTCTACGGTTTATAGTTATTTGTGGGAAGTGATTTCTAAATGGCCACAATACTATTGCTCTCTTTGAGCTACTCCATTGTCACTGCTGCTATTCAAACTCTCCTTCCATTTCCCCTTTCACAAAGATTCCCCTTTTCCTCTTTTTTTAAAGCCTTACTGTATTCTTTACATTATCATATAACTTTTTCCAGTTTTTATGACAGGTCACTGACTTGAAATATTAACTCTGTTTCTCTTTCTACAGGTGATCCAGGACCTGCCAAGTATTCTCTTTTGTTTCTGTAATATTGCTTTTAGATTATTGGATGTCTGTGTATCTTTATGCAAGAAATAATAAAGAACTGGTGTTACAGAATGTGGCAATTTTTGTCAAAAAATCTTATTAATTAAATAAACCACAAAGACCATCATACAATCATCTTCCAGTTTCTCCTCATACTTGTTTTACATAAGGAATAGGAGAAGGAGTAAGGCACATGGCCTTTGAAACTAGTTCCTCAATTCAATAGATGGAATTGGTCTACTATTGTCACATCCGTCGAAATAGAGTGAAAAGCTCTTCTTGCATTCTGTTCATAGAGGTTGGATCCTTGCACAGTACACTCAGGAAGAACACTGGTAAACCAATAACAATGCAGAGTAAAGTGCTACAGAGAAAGTGTAATGCAGGTAAACAAGAAGGTGCAAAATCATAATGAGGAAGACTGTGAGCTTAAATGTCTATCCTATCATAAGATCAATAAGTTCATGGCTATCCTGAAATCAGCTTCCACTTTGCCTTTCTGTATGCTCCAATTAATCTTCCTAAGTTTAAAAACTTCAAGCATGACTTAATAAAATAAACTGTTGGTCAAACAGCCATCTCCAAACCCTTCCCCACAACATGCAACATCACCCACCATCTTTTTAATGGTGTTGATGGAAATCGCATACCAGACTTATTTTTTTAGGAGAAACAACTACATTTTTTACTCCTAAAATTCCAACACCTATAATAGATCTAAATAAATCTGCACCATTAATATTTTTTTTTCTTTTCCCAGAAATAGGAGCAATTTTCTGATAGATCCATTGGTTTTGCTGGGGTATTAACATATACTAATTTATCACTGATACTAAATCTCTGCAGTGAGCTTAAAAGATTACAGGAGAATTCCTACTCAAGATAGATAGTGATTAAGTCAGTACTGTGATGACTGCTGAACCCCAGGTTATAGCATTCCTATGAATTGTTTATAATCACAGAGATTCTAGATGGGAGAGGATGCCTGTAGCCCTGTGGTAGCTGGCAAACCTTTATCATCAGATCCCTAAACACTTGTTCACAGGACTGTATGTAAATTGGGGGTGGAGAGAGATCTACACTTCAAACAATGAACATATTCAGATATGAATTCAAATTTACAAAGAGATTGGAAACAAAAAAAAATGCTGTCAGTTTTATCTGCTCCAAGCTGAATTAATAGGTGGAAAATATTTTTTGATCATCTTTTACTTTTGAAATTTTTGACCCCAATTCCATTTCCCATACGTCCAGTGTGGCTGTGAAGATGCACGTCTGTCATCTGTTGACAGTTTGCAACTCATCATTATTGGAATGCTCTCCTCCAGGGGCATCCTAAAGAGGCATAGGGACAATGCTAAATGGTATTTATAATGGTTAAATAAAGATAGTTGTTGTAACTTTTTTATAAATTTATCTTATCCTGGTGCCTGATGTTTAAATGACAATGGTACCCACAACTCATGTTACCAAACTCAGGCTAATGTACATTCAACAGCACTGACTGAAAAGGATCATTTAATGTATATCCATAGAGTCACTATTGTTTATGAATGTAGGCTGGACGGATTATTTCTTTTCTGCTGCTGGTTTATGACTTCCAGTCACAAAGCATTTTAGACACTTTCAAAACAACATGCCTGGAGATTTCCCGCAATTCCGACCCTCATTCATTGAGACATTTTCCTATTTTAGTGGAACAAATAATATTGTTATTGTAACCGCTAAAGCAAGCCAGGTATTCATCACTAACCTTGCCAAAATAAGAATGAATGGTAATGCACTCTCTGAATGCTGAATGTGGCAGAGACTGATCCATTCGTTGAGTATCTGTAGGAAAAGAGCAGGGCAGATGTTGGCTTTGGATAGGAAAGAAGGGAAGAATAAGTGACTGGGAAGCAGCTGCAGATTTTTAATGCAAAACATGTTGAAAAGGAATAAGAAATGAAGAAAATTCTCTGTTTTCTCTTCTAGCATTGTCACTCATCACTACCATGACTCTCACCTGTCTGAGCTGACTAGCGCATCTGTTTATTCTGATGATGGGATGTGCAAGTTATCTTGCCTTCTGCTGGAATAGCCTCCTGCTTCTCATTGTGAATGACCTTTCCAAACCAGGAAGATGGGAATGTGTTAGTGACAGACGTGAGATGTTTATGAATTTTACCAGAAGAGGCTGAGCATTTGCGACAGGATCTACAACCTGTACAATATAGAAAAGTGAGCTTTGCGGTTATGAATATGAAGAGAAGGTGGTGATGCAGAATGTGGTGCCTTGATTGCATGAAAGCAAGGAGAGATTACTAGAGGGGCTGCTAGTGTGTACAGCAAGAGAGTAATGCTCTTGTTTTGACAGCTCTAATTAATATCCTGGAAGTATTTTAGCATCACATTCATGTCCTAGCAGCTTAGCTGCAGGCATTGCTCTCTTCTGTGAAACAATTGCAATTCATGGATTTCCCTTGTCTTTCTATATGCGTTTTCCTATGCCACTAAATTTGCAGTGCTCCAGAATCAGAGAAAAACTCTTCATGTCTGAAAACTCCTCTTACTTGAAAACAGGTACGGCTTAAAAGTGACTCTCTTCAAGAATTCTGAAATTAGAGGGGTTTGGGACAAAAGGGACTTGGAACTATTGCAGGATTCCCTAAGCTTAACTTGCTGATTGAGTCTATAGTAAAGATGTCAAATGAAATCTTAACATTAATTCCGAGTGAAAGAAGACATAAAAGCAATACTGTAATACAGAGTCTTTATAAGACATTGGACAGACCACATCTGGAGTATTGTGAGCAGTTTTGAGCCTTGTCCTGTATCTGATGAAGGATATGCTGGCATTGGAGTGGATCCAGAAGAAGTTTACATGAATGATCTCTGGGATGAAAGGATAAATGTAGGAGGAGTGTTTGACAGAACTCGGCCTGTGCTTACTGGCATTTGGAAGGAGATGGGGATCACACAGAAACCTACCGAATATTGAAAGGTGTAGATGGAGTGGACGTGTAAAGAGTGTTCCCAGAAATGGAAAAGTCTAGGGCCAGAGGCCAAGACATTTTGTATATAGTATTTAAGACGGAGGTTGATAGCTTCCTGTTCGAACCACATCATCAAGTTTGCCGATGACACCACCATGGTGGGTCTCATCAGCAAGAATGACAAGTCAGCATATAGAGAGGAGGTGCAGCAGCTAATGGACTGGTGCAGAGCCAGCAACCTATCTCTGAATGTGAGCAAAACAAAAGAGATGGTTGTTGACTTCAGGAGGGTACAGAGTGACCACTCCCCGCTGAACATCAACGACTCCTCGGTAGAGATCGTTAAGAGCACCAAATTTCTTGGTGTTCACCTGGCGGAGAATCTCACCTGGTCCCTCAACACCAGCTCCATAGCAAAGAAAGTCCAGCAGCATCTTTACTTTCAGCGAAGGCTGAGGAAAGTCCATCTCCCACCCCTCATCCGCATCACATTCTACAGGGGTTGTATTGAGAGCATCCTGAGCAGCTGCATCACTGCCTGGTTCAGAACTTGCACCATCTCGGATTGCAAGATCCTGCAGCAGATAGTGAGGTCAGCTGAGAAGATCATCAGGGTCTCTTTTCCTGCTATTACAGTACACATTTACAGTATACATTTACACTACACGCTGCATCCACAAAGCAAACAGCATTATAAAGGACCCCACGCACCCCTCGTACAAACTCTTCTCCCTCCTGCCATCTGGGAAAAGGCACTGAAGCATACGGGCTCTCACGACCAGACTATGTAACAGTTTCTTCCTCCAAGCTATCAGACTCCTCAATACCCAGAGCCTGGACTGACACCTTATTGCCCTATTGTTTTGTTTATTATTTATTGTAATGCCTGCACTGTTTTTGCACTTTATGCAGTCCTGGGTAGGTCTGTAGTCTAGTGTAGCTGTTTTTTTTTCTGTGTTTTTTATGTAGTTCAGTCTAGTTTTTGTACTGTGTCATGTAACACCATGGTCCTGAAAAACGTTGTCTCATTTTTACAATGTACTGTACCAGCAGTTATGGTTGAAATGACAATAAAATGTGACTTGACTTGACTTGTTTAGTAATAGGGTCAAATTTATGGTAAGAAGGTAGGAGAATGGGTTTGAGAGAGAAATATAAATCATCCACTATTGAATGGTGGAGCAGACATGATGGGCCAAATGGCCTCATTCTGCTTATGGTTCAAATCTAATCATTTCAATTTCTGAATCTTAAGCAAATAGAACAGCAGTGTTGATGTTCAGCTCCACCAGATAGAATTTTACCGGTACTTGGATGATTGCATAAGAACATCAATAATTACCCTCAGGATGCACATAGATTACTCACTGTCCCTCATAAATTACTGTGTTCATGAATATCTTGGTAAATATTTACTACAGACTTACAGAAGCTATTAGCGTATCAGCTGCAATTTTTTATCATTTATTGCTGGCAAATTCTGATAATAAAACAAACATTATCAACATGGTGATGAAATGATTTAAATGAATGCTATGTATTTAATACAGCTATATCCACTATGAGCTATTACATTATCCACAGAACTATTTAAAACATGATTTCAAACAAATGATGGATGTTTAAGTTTTGCATGGCTTATTTTTCCTTTATTTTTATCTCCATATTTTAATCATATTTTGATCTGACTCTACTTTGCTTCCTATTAACTTTAGTTTGCTTTGCAAGTGATTTGAACAGAAGTAAATCTCTTAGCATCTTCTTCAGACAGCTGATGAAATCTGTGGTGACATTATGAACTGGTTTTAATTATTCTTTTTATCAATAATTCTAACTGTATGATTCAACTATCTAAATTCAAATTGCCATAATATATCTTCTATTAGACTGTGAACTGACACAACTTCATTTCTAACAGTTTAGTTATTGCCATAAATAAAGATCATTAATGATTTTGCTGACAATTAACTGAAAATAGTTTTGCAATATTAACCACTGAAGACATCAGATCCAGATTCTGTTTATTTATTTAGTACAATTCAACTAACTGTGGAATAGAAAAAATCTGTCAAGGCAATACAATTATGGAGTGATATTTGTTAATTACTTTTGACTCAATATTTGATTGTATAATTCAGGTGAATATACTCTGTGTGTATGTTTAATATTTTTAACAGGGCTTCAGAGTTACATTTAACTTCTCATTCCCTATTACCCACAGCAGAGCAGCATAGTTAAATCTCATAAACTATATGAATAATTGAAAGGATGAATAATAACCTGAGGGCAAAACAAATCCAATCAAAAGCTAAATGAAAGTGACAGAATATGTTCAAGAATATGATTCATTTTGCAAATCCACCTGCTTTGGGACAAAATGACCAGTAAAATGGAAAAGTAAAAGACGTAATACCGGAATACAACTGTACCTGGTACTTACAACCCCCAGAATGAAAATTGTTTTAATAAAGTCTTAGAGATTATTTTCCTCTTTTTTTTGCTGTGAAAGGATTCAAAAGTTGCAAGCATTAACACAACGCTGGATGCTTAATCAGAACTGGCACCATGTCTATTTACATTTTGTTATCAGACAATCTGCAAAGAGCTTTGAAAATCTTTCGCCCACTCGCTATTAGTCAACTCTAATAGATAACTTCGACCTTTATTTATTACATAAGTGAATTAACGATAGTGTTTATCAAACAGCCTTCTCATGAAATAATGAAAAATGTAGCAAGTTACCAGGAAATCTATCTCACTGGAGATGAATGTTATAGGATCCATTGAAATAGGCAGGAGAAAAGCTGTTTTGTGCATTTGTTAGGTTTAGTTTGCATTTAAGATAATTCTGAATTAAGGAAGTAGGACTGACTGCAGCTGCAATGTAATTGATTCCTTCTGTAACAAAGTTATCACGGAGAAGGAGTAGTTTAATTCAGAGAATGGAGAACCTGTCTGTAAATGGGTGGAAGAAGCTACATGCCATTACTATAGAGAAGCCAAGAAAAGTCAGAGCCATTTACAGGAAACAGAATGTAATAGTACAACTGAAGAGACATTTGAGAGTCATCTGGATTGGTTTGTTCTGTTTAAGCCCCATGGTAATGAGAATCAGAATTAGGTTTATTATCACTGACATATGTCATGGAATCTGTTGTTTTGCCACAGTAGTACCACACAGGAAATTTTTAAAAACCTGCTCTAAGTTACAAATATAAATACATAATACAAAAGACCGATAATGAGATGGTGTTCATGGGTTTCTGGACCATTCAGAAATCTGATGATGCCAGAGGTGGCAAAAGTGGTCCTATAACACAGAGTGTGGGTCTTCAGGCTCCTATACCTTCTCCCTGATGGTAGTAATGGGAAGAGGACATGTCCCAGAAGGTGAGGGTCCTTAGGGATGGATGCCACCTTCTAGTGGTGCTGCCTTTTGAAGATGTCCTCTGTGGTGAGGAGGGCTGTGTTTGAGCTGGCTACATTCACTATTTTCTGCAGCCTCTAGTAATCCTGTAATTTGGAGGCTCTATACCAGATGGTGATGCAGCCAGTTAGAATGGTCTCTACTGTGCATGTATAAAAGTTTGCTGGAGTCTTTTTAGTGATTGCATCAATATGTTAGGCGCAAGATGTTTATGCTCAGGATCTTAAAGGTGTTCACCCTCCAAGCTGTTAGCATTCAGGACCTTGAAGGTGCTCACCCTCCAAGCTGTTAGCATTCAGGACCTTGAAGGTGCTCACCCTTTTTTCCTAGCATCCACATAGCAGGAAAATCTGAGACCACAGTTCCAGAGCCAGGGTATTCATTCCCAGATGTGCTTAAGACCATTGCAGAAGAGAAGCAGCAATTACCTTTCCAGCTTGTGTTTAATAGAGACAAAATAGGAATTTTCCGGAAGCATATGCCAGCATTAACTGCAAAAAAGAGCAGTATACAGCAAGATACACAGCCACCAAAGACTGCCTTACACTTGTGCTGTATAGTATTGATTTAAGAGACATCTATAGATGTTACATTTAACCCAATCCTTTTCTTCTATTGAGAAACATTCCATGAAAAAAAGATTATTTAAAAAAACATGTGTCTGTCATCTAGATATGAAACTGAAGAATGAAGTGTTAAGAGATATTTTCCAGCTGTCATTTTCATGACATTTTTTCCCATTGTGAGTACACTCATACTCTTCCAGTGATTCTGGATGAGTATAAGGTATCTAGCCTGTACCTCCTTCCTCCTCAACAAGGTCTCAATATCCCTCATCATACAGGATTTTCTACCATTACCAGCCTTTTCCTTCATTCTGACAGGAACATGCAGACTGTGAATCCTCATTCTCCCAACATTAAATGCCTCCCTCTTGCCTGTGGTCCTGATACCCACAAACAACTTACTTCAATCATCCTCTGCTAGCTCCTGCCTTGTACTGTTAAAATTTGCCTTGCCAAAATTTAGAATTTGAATCTGTGGATCAGTTCTGTCCCTTTCCATAACCATTTGAAAACTAATAGACTTAAGGTCACTGGTCTCAGTGTGCTCCCCTGTCACTTGCCCTATGCTATTACCCAAGAGTAGGTTGAACTGTGTCCTCTCCCTAGCAGGGCCCTCTATAGAATGCCCAAGGACGGTTTTCTGAATATGCTTAAATTCCACCTCATATAAGTTCTAAACAGTACGTGAGTCTCAGTCTATGTTAGGAAAGTTAAAATCCCGGACTGTGACCAGCCACCTTCAATCTCTCACTGCAGCAATCAGACTTCAAAAGGCTGAAAATCATACCAGTGCCCAAGAAGAGCAGGATGAGTTGCCACAGGGCAATAGTCATTGACACAGCTACTCATTTCATCGACTGTGATGAAATGCTGAGAGATTGGTCATGGCTAGAAACAACTTCTGCCAAAGCAAGGTCATGGCTTGCTGCAATTTGCCTTTGTGACAATAGGTTTACAGTGGATGCAATCTCACTCGCTCTCCACTCAGGCTTGCATTATCTGGACAATAGTAATCTTTACTTTAGACTTTATTTGTTGAATACAGCTTAGTATTTAATGCAATCATATTCTCAGTTCCAATCAAAAAGCTCCAAAAATCCTCTGTACCTCTCTCTGCAACTGGATCCTTGACTTGCTGTCTTGTAGATCACAGTCTGTGTGAATTGGAAATAACATTTTCTTCTCACTGTTGATCAGCACTGGCACACCACAAGAATGCGTGCTTAGCCCACTGCTCTACTTTCTCTACACCTACGACTGTGTGGCTAGGCACAGCTCAAGGGCCATCTATAAATTTGCTGATGACACAACTATTGTTGACATAATTTCAGTTGGTGACAAGGAGATGGACAGGTGCAAGATAGATCAGCTTCGTGAATGGTGTTGCAGCAACAACTTTGCACTCAACATCCATAAGACCAGGGAAATCATTGTGGACTTTAGAAAGGGGAAGTTGAGGGAACACACATCAGTCTTGATCAAGGGATCAGAAGTGGAAAGGCTGAGCAGTTTCAAGTTCCTAGGTGTCAACATCTCTGAGGATCTCTCCTGGCTGAACATATTAATGCAATATTAAAGAAGACACAACAGTGGCTGTATTTCATTGTTTGAGGAGAGTTTGGTATGTCACTAAAGGCACTCGCAAATTTCTACAGCTGTACCATGGAGAGCATTCAAACTGGTTGCATCATGGTCTGTATGGAGGGGTCAGTGCAGTGGATCTGAAAAAGCAGCAGAAAATTGTAAATTCGGCCATGGGCAGGAACCTCCTCAGCATCCAGGAAACCTTCAAAAGGTGATGCTTCAAAAAGGCAGCATCCATCATTAGGGGCCCCCATCACCCAGACAGGCCCTCTTCTCAGTGCTACCATCAAGGACGAATAAAGGAGCTTGTGGACACAAACTTAATGCTTCAGGAACAGCCTCTACCCCTCAGTCATCAGATTTCTGAATGGACAATGAATCCATGAACATTTCCTCAGCAATTTTTCTCTATCCCTTTCTTTTAGCACTACTTGCATAATTTATTTTGTATATACTTATTGTAATTTATAGGTTTTTACTATGTATTATAATGCACTGCTGCCATTAAATAACAACTTTCACAATAAATGTCATTGATATTAAACCTGATTCTGATTCTATTATTCTTACAACTCTTTAAGATCCCCGTGCATATTTGTTCTAATACCTATTGACAATTTGGAGGCCTGTAGTACAATCCCAAATAAGTGATCCTCTTCTCTTTCCTCTGCTTCTAACCCATCAAAAGCACCTCTATCCTGGAACATTATGCGGCCCTTCCCTTATTTATGTTTCCACAATAACTATAACATCACATAGCAATCCAAGTCTGAAGATTACCTACTTAACTTGTCAGACCTCTTGCACTGAAATATACTGAGCGTTATTTAATCCAATAGGCTTTCCTTACTCCTAGCTATTCTCTTGTCTGTCATGCCTATTCAACTTGCTGTCACTGATTTAAGACCATAAGATATAGGAACAGAATTAGGCTCCATCGAGTTTGTGCTGCCATTCAATCATGGCAGATCCTTTTTTCCCCTCCTCAGTCCCACTCCCTGGCCTTCTCCCTGTAACCACTTTTGTCCAATTAAGAACAATTCAATCTATGCGTTATATACAGCCAACAAACTGGCCTCCACGGCTGCCTGTGGTAACAAATTCCACAAATTCACCTCCCTCTGGCTAAAGATATTTCTCTACATCTCTGTTTTAAATGGACGCCCCTCTATCTGAGGCTGTGCACTTTTGTTCTAGACTTCCCCTCCATGGCAAACATCCTTTCTACATCTACTCTGTCTTGTTCTTTCAACATTCGAAAAGTTTCAGTGAGATCCCCCTTCATCCTTCTAAGTTCCAGTGAGTACAGACCCAGAGTCATCAAACGTTCCTTGAATGATAACCCTTTTATTCCCAGAATCATCCTTGTGAACCTCTTCTGAAACCTCTGCAATGCCAGCACACTTTGTCTTAGATGAGAAGCCAAAAACTATTCACAATACTTAAGATGAGGCTTTGTCAATGCCTTAGAAAGCCTCAGCATCACATCCCTGCACTTGTATTCTAGACCTCTTGAAATGAATGCCAACATTGCATTTGCCTTCCTCACCACCAGCTCTACCTGCAAGTTAACCTTTAGGGTGCTCTGCACAAGGATTCCCAAGTCCCTTTGCATCTCAGAATTCTGGATTTTCTCCCTGTTTGGAATATAGTCTGCACATTTATTTCTACTACCAAAGTGCATGGATTTTCCAACATTGTATTTCATTTGCAGCTTTTCCCATTCTCCAAATCTGTCTAAGTCCTTCTGCAGCCTACCTGTTTCTTCAACACTACCTACCCGTCCACCATTCTCCATATGATCTGCAAAATTGGCAACAAAGTCATCTATTCTATCATTTAAATCATTTGATATACAGCATAAAAAGAAGAAGTCCCAACACCGACCCCTGCGGAACACAACTAGTCACTGGCAGCCAACTAGAAAAGGATCCTTTTATTCCCACTTGTTGCCTCCTACCAATCAGCCAATGCTCTAACTATGCCAGTAACTTTCCTTTAATACCATGGGCTCTTTACTGGGTAAGCAGCCTCACGTGTGGCACCTTGTCAACTGTCTTCTGAAAGCCCAAATATACAACATCCACTGCATCCCCTTTATCTATCCTACATGTAATCTCCTCAAAGAATTTCAACTGGTTCGTTAGGGAAGATTTTCCCTTAAGGAAACAATCTTGACTTTGCCCTATTTTGTCCTGTATCACCAAGTACTCCATAACCTCATCATTAACAATAGACTCCAATATATTCCCAATCACTGAGTTCAGACTAACAGGTTCATAATTTCCTTTCAGCTGCCTTCCCCTTTCTTAAAGAGTGTAGTAACATTTGGCATTTTCCAGTTCTCTGGCATCTTGCCAGAGTCCAATGATTTTTGAAAGATATTTTCTAGTTTTTCCACAATCTCTAACTTTACCTCTTTCAGAATCCGAGGGTGCAGTTCATCTGGTCCAAGTGGCTTATGTACCCCTAGGTCTTTCATCTTTTTGAGCAGCTTCTCCCTTGTAATAGTAACTGCACCCACTTCTCTTCCTTCACACACTACAAAGTCAGGCATTCTGCTAGAGCCTTCTACAGTGAAGAGTGAGACAAAATACTTATTTAGTTCATCTGCCATCTCCTTGTACCCCATTATTATTTCTCCAGCCTCATTTTCCAGTAGTCTTTTACCTACTCTTATCTCTCTTTTCATTTTTACGTACTTGAAAGACCTTTTACTATCCACTCCACTTTGACATTGTTTGTTCACTTGCTTTCATATTCCATCTTTTCCCTCCAAATGATTCTTTTAGTTACTCTCTGTAGGGTTTGAAAAGATTCCCATTCCTCTATTTTCCAGCTAATTTTTGCTTTGTTTTATGCCCTCTCTTTAGCTTTTATATTAACTTTCACTTCCCTTGTCAGCCACGGTGCTACTATTTTGCCTTTTGAGTATTACTTTGTTTTTGGATTACATCTATCCTGCACCTTCCTCATTTTCTCCAGAAATTCACACCATTACTGCTCTGCTGTCATCCCTGCCAGCATCTCCTTCCAATTAACTTTGGCCAACTCCTCTTTCATACTACTGTAATTTCTTCTACTCCACTAAAATACTGCTATGTCAGACTTTACTTTCTCCCTATCAGATTTCAAGTTGAACACAATCATATTGTGATTACTGTCTCCTAAGGGTTCTTTTACCTTAAGCTCCCTACTCACTTCTGGTTCACTACGTAACACCCAATCCAGTATAGCTGATCCCCTTGTAGGATCAATGAAAAACTGTTCACAAAAGCCACCTTGTAGGCAATCACAAACTCACTCTCTTCAGATCCATTACCAACCTGATTTTCCAATCAACCTGCATGTTAAAATCTCCCATGACTATCATAACATCACCCTTTTGACACGCCTTTTCTATTTCCCTTTGTAATCTGTGGTCCACACCCCAGCTGCTGTTGGGAGGCCTGTCACCCTTGCAGTTTCTTAACTCAACCCACAAGGATTCAACAGCTTCTGATCCTATGTCACATCTTTCTACAGATTTGATGCCATTCTTTATCAGCAGAGCCATGTCACCCCCTCTGCCAACTATAACCATCCTTCAGCCATGATTTACTGATGGCTACAACATCATATCTGACAATTTGTAATAATGCAACAAGATCATCCACCTTATTTCTTTATACTCCACACATTGAGATATAACCCTTTGAGTGCTGTATTTGCTACCCTATTTGATTTTGCATCCCTACTGCACTGATACTCACCCTGCTGGCTGTAATTTTGTTCTATCATCTGCCTGCACTTCCTGACAGTCTGACTGCATGCTAGCTTTGCTTTTTTACCAAGCATCCTATCCTGAGTCCCTTCACTCCGGTTCCCACCCCTCGCCTAATAAGTTTAAACCCTCCCAAAAGCTCTAACAAACCTGCCTGTGAGAATATTTAGCCCCCTCTGGTTCAGGAGCAACCCATCCCTTTTGTACAGGTCATACCTCTCCCAGAATAGATCCCAATGACCCGAGAATCTGGAGCCCTGCCCCCTGTACCAGCGTCTCAGCCACACATTTATCTGCCAAAATCATCGTGTTTCTATCCTCACTGGTGTGTGGCACAGGCAACAACATAGAAATTACTATCCCTGAGGTCCTGTTCTCAGCTTTCTGCCTAGCTCCCAAGTGGGTAGAGGACCCACGAATCTCTTCTTTAAAACAAGCATCACTTACCTCCAGGAAACCTCCTTGCTGTGCTCTGCTCCCACTGCTGATTGGGCTTGTCACACTTTCCAGTCTCTGATTTGCCTCCTTGATGTTTGTGATCCCACCCCACCACATACCGCTGGATACGCAGGTATAACTATTCACTCTAGCACAGATCATCTCTGCTGCAGAAGAGATCCCAATGGTCTGAAAATCTGAATTCCTGTCTCCTACACCAAATTTTAAGCCACACATTCACTTCCCATATCCTCCTATTCTTGTCCTCACTAGCACATGGGATGAGACAAAATCCCCAAGGCCTCACTTCTTCTTAATCTCTTCCATAGATCAGTATATGCACTGCACATTGAGAAAACTCATCCTTTTCTCAATTTATGTTATTCGTGCCGAAGTGCACGGCATTTTCTGGCTGCTCACTGTCACCTTTTGAGAGTGGTCTACATCTGCTTGATGTTGTAGGATTATAGAAAAATACAGCACAGAAACAGTCCTCTCACTCCATCTCGCCCATGCTGAACCATTTAAATTGCATACACCATTGATGTGCACTAACACCATAGCCTTCCAAAACCTACCATAAGACCAAAAGACAGGAGCAGAATTAGGACATTTGGCTCATTGAGCCCGGACCTGACTAATTAAAAATTTATCAACCTCTTCCTTAAGTATACTTAATTATTTGGCATCCACAGCTGCCTGTGGCAATGAATTCCACAGATTCACCACTCGCTCAAGAAATTCCTCCTCATTCCCATTCTAAATTGATATCCCTCAACCGTCCATGTACCTATCCAAAGATGTTTGCCTTTGCTTTCTTCTGGACAGTGTCTTTACAAGTTGTATGACACCAATCATTATCAATACTCTTCAGAGATTGTCTGCCTGGCATCAATGGTCACATAACCAGGACTTGTGATATGCACCATCTGCACATATGACCATCCACCACCTGCTCCAAAGAGGCTCATATGACCCTGACCGAGAGCTAAGCCAATGCTACACCTTGCCCAAGGGTATCCTGCAGGCTAGCAGAGGAAAAGTGGTCCTCACAGCTCCATTGGTAGAGACATATCTCTGTCCGCCAGCCAAGATTCTGATAAGATCTTGATATCAGATTGAAATAAATCACTTTGAGATAAATTTTGATATTAGAACCAGTATTCTCTGAAGACCCTTAACTACCAGATTAATTCTCTCTTATTTATACAATACCAAAAATTGTGTTTCTCACTCATTCTTCAAAATGCTGACCTAGTAAATGATCTCTTATAGTTTGCCAAAAAAATTCAACTATAATTTATTAAAGTGCCTATCTATGAATTGGATGTAAATACGCAAAGTACAAAATAAAATTTTAGTATTTTCCTTCTTCACAAGTTTACAAAGATATGTGTGCTCAAGTGGGAAATTCATTTTAGGTAAATTTTTTGATAAGATACACTTGTTTGATTTTGAATTGATAAATAAACAGATATTTGGTTGTAGATAAAGTATGATTTAAAAATACACCATTAAATTTCAATCAAACTATCTCTACAAGCCTGATTGATGTCTGCTCAATAAGACGAGGCAATGGTTCTGTTTGTTTCTGGCAGTCTGCCCTGGGGGCAAAAAATTCATTGTTAAACTAGATCAAAGAGTAGCATGCTTGCTGGTCTTTGATCTTTTACAAGCCACTGAAATGAATTTAAGACAATTAGTCAACAACTTTTCTGATCAAAGTTACCAGCTTGATTATTGTACATCTTCCTGCTGCACTTAGATTAATGAGTAGATGCTCCTAGCATCATAAATCTACTTGCAAAATCAACATCCAATCAGCCTCTTAAATCAAGATTAAATGGTCACTTAAAGTGCCTTTGATGAAAATACATTGTCCTCATCAGTCAAATACAATAATAGTGTTGGGGTGGAGCCGGGGGGTTGGGGTGGGGTTGTCTGCAGTGGCCAGCTCTGTGATTCTAGGACTGGCACTGAGACCAGGCATGGAAGGTTAAGGCAGTAAGAACTTTAGTGAAAGGGTACTCAATAGTTAGGGGACCATGGCTGCAAATGGACTCTAGTATAGTGTGTTGCCTCCTTGGTGCCAAAATCCAAGATTAAGATTAATCAGGGTGGGTCTTACACAGTGAATGGTAGGGCACTGAGCAGTGTGGAAGAACAAAAGGATCTTGGAATACAGGTCCATTATTTATTGGAAGTTGTGACACAGGTAGATAGGGGTGTAAAGAAAGCTTTTGGCACATTGACCTTCATAAATCAAAGTACTAAGTTCAAGAGTGAGGATGTTATGCTGAAGTTGTAAAACATTGATGAGGCCTGATTTAGAGTACTGCGTGCAGTTTTGCTCACCTACCTACCAGAAAGATGTAAATAAGTTTGAAGGAGGACAGAGAAAATTTACAAGGATGTTGCCAGGTCTGGACGACCTGAGTTATGAGAAAAGATTGAATATATTAGGAATTTATTCCTTGGAACATAAAAGATTGCGAGGAAACTTGATTGAGGTATACAAAATTATGAGGGGTATAGATAGGGTAAAAGTAAGCAGGTTTTTCCTACTGAGGTTGGATGGGACGGCAACCAGAGGGCATTGCTTAAGGGTGAAAGTTGAAAAGTTTAAGGGGAGCTTGTAGAGAAGCTTCTTTACTCAGAGGGTCATGAGAGTGTGGAACAAGTGGTGCATGCGAGCTCGATTTCAACATTTAAGAGAAGTTTGGATAGGAATATGTATGATGGTGGTAGGGAGGCCAATGGTCTGGGTGCAGGTCAATGGGAGTAGGCAGTTTAAATGGTTTTGGCATGGACTAGATGGGCTGAAGGGCCTGATTCTGTGCTGTACTTTTCCACGACTCTATGAGTATTCAGGAAAGAAGGCACAGAAAAAATTCCAGAAATAACAGAAAATAATTGTTCTGGGGCGAATAAGAAACTAAAAGAAATTAGTTTCTATGTAAAATAGCATTGTAAAAATTCAAAACCTGACAACTAATAAATAAGTGGGACTTGATATTTTGAAAGAAATATTAATGGACATAATGAATAGATTAGCTATCACTATACAATTCCTTACGATTCTAAATTGATTCGCATGGAATGGAAGGTTGCAAATGTAACTCGCACTTTAAGGAGGAAGAAGGAACATGGAGAACTACGGACAATTTACTGTGACATCAACAGTGGGGAAAATGCAAGAATTCATTATTACTGGTGTTATAGTAGGGTACATAAACAAAGGGATGAGTGTACATGAATTAATTAAAGGATATAATTTTTGACACCCTGTTGGAATGTGTTGATGTTGTAACCAACAGACTAGATAGGGAAGGCCAGTTTTTATGGTGTATTTGAATTTCTCGAAGGTCTGTAATTAGACAAGCAGGAGACTACTAAAGAAACTCATGCACATGAGACTGGGGATAATATACCAAGTTAATCTGAAGATGAAAGTAGAGAATGGTAAAAGAGCAATCATTGTAGGGTTGGAAGAGTGTGACAAGTGGAGTGCCATAGAGGTAAGAATTGACCCCAGCTGTTCACAATTTATAATGGTTTGGGTGAGCAGACCAAGTATAATATCCAAGTTTACTTATGACATTAAATGGGATGGCAATATGGTTCATAAAGAGGATGCAGATGGATTCAAGCAGGTTACACAAGCTAAACCAAAGAATGGGGACATGCATATGGAATATGATGCAAATCCATCTATTTTGGTTAAGAAAGTGCATTTTTTTTAAACGGAGAGATTGATATGTGCAGATGTTCAGGCTTTCATATCTGCTTTCATGACCTCTCCTGGAAATGCATTTCAGGTACCCGTCCCCCCATTTAAAAAAACTTGCCTCGTAACCCTCTAATCTTTCCCCTCTCGACATGAAGCAATGTCTTCTTGTATTTTAGCTTTCCATCTCGAGAGAAATACTTCTACGCTCTATCCATGCCTCCCATTATTTTATGTACATCAATCAAGTTGGCCCCTTTGCCTCTAATGCTCCAGAGAAAATAATCAAAGTTTCTCCAACCTTTTCTTGCAGCCAATACTTTCTATACAGTCAATATATTAATAAAGCTGTTCTGTGCACTCTTGAAAGCCTCCACATTTTCCCATTAATGCTGTGGTCAAAGCTATATTCCAAATGTGGCCTAACCAACGAATTATACAGCTGCAATGTGCCCTGCCAACTTGCATGCTCAATGACCCAAATGAAGCATGCTTTATGTCTTCTTTATCATGTTATCTATTTGCATTGCCATTTTCAGGTTGCTATGAATTTGCACCCAAAGAACACACTGTACACCAATGTTTGTAAGAGTCCTGCCATTTGCTGTTATTTTTTTCTTATATTTGACCTCCAAAAGTTCAATGCTTTGCACTTGTGCAAATAGAACTCTAACTGCTATTTTTCCAATCATATTCCATAGTATCTATATCCCTTTGTATACTTTGACAAACTGTCACATGATCGACAAGTCTGCTGACTTGTATGGCATCTGTAAACCTACTAATCAGTCCATCTACATTTTTGTCCAGATCATTTAGAGATATAAACATGCCCAAAGGTTCCACCATTGGTCACAGACTTCCAGTCAGAATAACACCCCATTACCCTATGTCTTCTATGATCAAGCCAATTTTGATTCAATTCTACCAGGTCACTTTGGATCCTTTGTGCATTAATCTCCTGGATCAGCCTACTACGAGATATCTTGCTGAATTTAGTAAAGTTCAAAAGATTATCTGTAATCTAATAGAGCAAGTGGAGCAGCCTCAGTGTCCTTGTCCTACTTCTGCTTCTAAAAGGGTTAGGCCTTTATTAATGCATTTTAACCAATTATAAATTTGGCATTATATTTAACATAATTGTTACTGTTACGTATCCCGTAACTGGATCACTTACCAGCAAAGATAGAGAGGTCCGTTGAAGTCTGATGGCACTATTTTTTAGAAGTTTTTATTTATAAAGGGGCACAAAAGTAAGGTTAATACAAACATTCAGATAACATACGTCGTCAATACTCAATCTAAAGTGCAGGTATAGTAATAATCAATAAGAAATAAGCTCTATCGTTGTCTAGGGGTAATATGTATTGTCCAATGTAAAAAGTCTCTCGAGGTCACTGCAGTTCCACCAGCTGCCGTCTTTTGGGTGTCGCGGTGGTGCACTTTGTTGGAGAGAGAGAGAGATAGGTATAGAAGGGAACAGTTACCCAGCGGGTTTTTCCAACCTTTATGAGTTCGATCCATCGGAGTCTCATTGGGGAATGGCCGCTCACTTGTGGCCTCTCCTGTAGCTAAAGCCATTCTTCCGTGGTGAGGTCGCCAATCCCTGGCAAGGAAAAGACGCACACGAACCCCCCCACCGGCTGTCGCTATTAAACACTGTCACAGGATTTCTAGCGTGTCTTCTGGTGCGTCTGGGGGGGCCGTCTTTACAACCCCTCTTTTATCTGAACTCACGAGGTCTCAGATGTCAATCAGGTTGGGATGATGCAATCTATCTCCGTCTCTCCACCCACATTGCCCTGAGGGTATACACGTAGTACAGTTCCCAATTCACAAAGGTGTCTCCACGAGACAATGACCACAGTCGCCAGCTTTTGCCTCGCCGTGAAACGAGGGACACCGCACGTATCTTTCTCTTCTCTTGGGTCATTGACCCCCCCTTCACTAGGGCTCTTGCGATTCTCACAAAGGAGGGGGCTGGGATCATAACATTACAAGGAATTTTTTAAAATCTAAATGAATTATATGCAACACAAGTTTACAGTGGCCTTTGATAATATTAATCATGAGAGGCTGCTAATAAAATTTAAAAACAAACATAACAAGGCAAGCTCTTCAAGGAGATTGGGGCAAGAGCAGATAATTGTCAGGTTATAACACTAACTGGTTAATCTAAACAAATGCCAGGCCTTGACAGTTTGCCATCTGCATCAGTCACTAGATTTAGGAGCTGAATACAAATTGGGATGAGTTTGCAATACTAATAACATAGAGGAGAGTGGAAGGATTGAAGGAGAGAAACAGAGAAGGTTGAGAAATGAGCCTGGAAGACCCAGCAAATTAGTGAACGAAACCCCAATGCACCAATGCATGGAAAAAAATTAATTAGAGCCACATACTGCTAAATACACATACACTTAAAAGCTATTATTAATGCTTTTTGAGATAGTGATTTAGATGCATATCATATTTTTTACTGAGTTAAGTATTGTATGTAATTAGTTTTGCTACAACAAGTGTATGGGACATTGGAAAAAAGTTGAATTTCCCCATGGGGATGAATAAAGTATCTATCTATCTATCTATCTATCTATCTATCTATCTATCTATCTATCTATCTATCTATCTATCTATCTATCTATCTACTGTAATGGATTGTTTGAACTGTTCATACATAGAAGAACCACAAGGTAAGAGAAATCAATCAAGAGGAAAGAATTAAGTAGTTTAATCTTTATAATAGGTGGCTAAAAAATTAGTTAAAAAATAATGTATACAACATGAGAACATACTCTACATAAAGCACTACATCAAGCAAATCAAGGTAATAAAATAATGTTAGTAGTCAGTAAAATAAAGGTCATCAGATTTCAGCTGATTACTACCAGACTGAATCTTACATAAGTATGGGCTGGATTGTGTTGTACTTTAAACTTTGCTAGGATGCACCATCTTCCTTAGAAACAGAAAGCCAAAATAACAGATCCTCTGTAACTGATGGGTGTCTGGGAGAAGATAAACAATGATTGGCAGTCAGGCAACGCCCAACAGGGCCTGCCCTCAGAATGCTCCAGGGACCTTTGACACTTCAAAACCATCAAATACTGTATTCTTCAATTGTTTACCTTGAAACCTAGCCACTTAAAAAAGTCAAACTGCATATAAGAAGTGAATTTCATTTAAAGTATCTTAATATACTCACAAATATTTAAAGGCATTTAAAAGCAATATTAAATAATTTCAGAGAGTTGGTGACACCATGAAAATGAATGAGGTCTTGTACACAGTGCGACAGTCATTGAATAAAGCTTGGTGTGAATACAAAATTAATCTTTCTCCTTCCCCTCCACCCACCCGAAGAAATCACTGGCCCATGACTCAGCATAACAGAAATCCAATGGTGGAGTAATAGCCACAAATGCCAGTATCTGACCTTCTGCTCATCTGAAACTTCTGTGTTTGACAGATGATGTGTGGAGGTCTCAAACAGTGATCCAATAAGAAGTGACAGCTGCAGTCAGCTGAATTTAGCCCATTTGCTAACAGATGGAATGGACGTGTTGTTGAGTTGGCATCCTTGGATTTATCCAAAGTCCAATGAAATAAGATAATATTTTTCTCTCCACTCTTGCTGAAGGGTCTCCACCCGAAACATCAACTGTACGCTTTTCCTTAGATGCTGTTAATGGAAGATGGTATTTTAATTACTGTGTTGAATGATGCATTTCTACTTTTAGTGGTCTTGAGATCCCAAGTGGACTTGTGCTCTATGTGCAAATAGAGTGTTGCTTTCAAACAGCAGTCTAATTGCAAACTAGGTTTTGATGAGTTTTATAGTTTGATTTTTGCACTTTTATTACATGCAAGTTGTTTTCTTCTGATGACCTTACAAAGATATATGAAGTAAAGGTTTTAGCATGACTCGTATAAGCATGTGGGTTTAGAAATCCTAGCATGAGCCTGTCTGACTGTGCAGGATAGACAAAAGCTTCATGCTCCTATGTTTTTTTCTGATTTCAGCTCAGATATCCCCAGCTCCACAATTTTTTGAAATAATTCATTTCTGAGAAGTGCAATTTCATGAGTGATGAGTACTAAATGAAGCTAGAGGTCACGGATTGAATATCTTAACACAATAGAGCTTATTAGCTATCACTGCTGCTTGAGGTCAGCCCCATGGAGCTGGGAGGGAGTAACGATGGTCAGGTTCTGAATGCCTTGGTGAATGAGGCAGAGAGAAGACTAGAGATTTTCACTGTTCTGGAGCTGGAGAAGCCCTTCAGAACCATAGTCAAGCAGCAATGAGAGAAGGCTGTTCTTAATCTCCGGGCTTAATGTGGATGTAATGTTGTATGAAGTTTGGTGACCTCATAGCTGTAGTAAAGAAAAGGGAATGCTTCATCAAATCTACCAATCTCACACACTACTGTATGCTGGAGACTCAATAGCAATCATCCTTAATTAGGATTCCTAACTAACATTCATAATCACCCACCATGCTCTGGCATATTTTCTGCAAATTTTAGATGGTAATCTACATTGTGGTGGCTACATATACACTCTCAGCTGTACTATCAAGGGTGAGATATTACCTAGGCATAATGCAAGAAACTCAAATGCTTTCTTCCCTCTTGCAGAAGAAGATGCATAATTTTTGCAAAATGAGAGAGATAAAAAGCAACACCCTACTGCATTAGTGTAGCAATTAGCTTAACACTAATAAAGTTCAGAGTTCAATCCCAGCATCATCTGTAAGGAATTTGTACGTTCTCCCTGTGGAATGCATTGGTAGGTGCATTGGTCGTTGTAAATTGCTCCGTGATTAGATTAGAGATAAATTGGGGGTTGCTGGGCAGCATGGCTGAAAGAGCCAGAAGAACTTATTCTACACTGTATCGCTAAATCAATAAATATTTATCAGCTTAGTGTATTGTGATTGTGCATGCTATTATTGGTGTGGTTGTCAGTGAACCTATGCACAGCAGTAGGCTCATGGTCATTAGTAGTATCATTGTGGCAGAAACTGGTCATTCATCTCATCCCATTTCCTTTCATTCCACTGATTAACAAGTGACAATAGACAATAGGTGCAGAAGTAGAAAATTCGGCCCTTCGAGCCTGCACCGCCATTTTGAGATCATGGCTGATCAATTACTATCAATACCCAGTTCCTGCCTTGTCCCCATATCCCTTGATTCCCCTATCCATAAGATACCTATCTAGCTCCTTCTTGAAAGCATCCAGAGAATTGGCCTCCACTACCTTCTGAGGCAGTGCATTCCAGACCCCCACAACTCTCTGGGAGAAGAAGTTTTTCCTTAACTCTGTCCTAAATGACCTACCCCTTATTCTCAAACCATGCCCTCTGGTACTGGACTCTCCCAGCATCTGGAACATATTTCCTGCCTCTATCTTGTCCAATCCCTTCATAATCTTATATGTTTCAATCAGATCCCCTCTCAATCTCCTTAATTCCAACGTGTACAAGCCCAGTCTCTCTAACCTCTCTGCGTAAGACAGTCCAGACATCCCAGGAATTAACCTCGTGAATCTATGCTGCACTTCCTCTACAGCCAGGATGTCCTTCCTTAACCCTGGAGACCAAAACTGTACACAATACTCCAGGTGTGGTCTCACCAGGGCTCTGTACAAATGCAAGAGGATTTCCTTGCTCTTGTACTCAATTCCCTTTGTAATAAAGGCCAACATTCCATTAGCCTTCTTCACTGCCTGCTGTACTTGCTCATTCACCTTCAGTGACTGATGAACAAGGACTCCTAGATCTCTTTGTATTTCGCCCTTACCCAACTCTACACCTTTCAGATAATAATCTGCCTTCCTGTTCTTACTCCCAAAGTGGATAACCTCACACTTATTCACATTAAACACCATCTGCCAAGTATCTGCCCACTCACCCAGCCTATCCAAGTCACCCTGAATTCTCCTAACATCCTCATCACGTCACACTGCCACCCAGCTTAGTATCATCAGCAAATTTGCTGATGTTATTTTCTATGCCTTCATCCAAATTGTTAATGTAAATGGTAAACAGCTGTGGTCCCAATACCGAGCCCTGTGGCACCCCACTAGTCACCACCTGCCATTCCGAGAAACACCCATTCACCGCTACCCTTTGCTTTCTATCTGCCAACCAGTTTTCTATCCATGTCAATGCCTTCCCCCCGATGCCCTGAGCTTTGATTTTACCCACCAATCTTCTATGTGGGACCTTATCAAATGCCTTCTGAAAATCAAGGTACACTACATCCACTGGATCTCCCCCATCTAACTTCCTGGTTACATCCTCGAAAAACTCCAACAGATTAGTCAAGCATGATTTACCCTTGGTAAATCCATGCTGGCTTGGCCCAATCCTATCACTGCTATCTAGATATGCCACTATTTCATCCTTAATAATGGACTAGCATCTTTCCCACCACTGATGTCAGGCTGACAGGTCGATAGTTCTCTGTTTTCTCCCTCCCTCCTTTCTTAAAAAGTGGCATAACATTAGCCATTCTCCAATCCTCAGGGACTGATCCTGAATCTAAGGAACATTGGAAAATGATTACCAATGCATCCGCAATTTCCAGGGCCACCTCCTTTAGTACCCTAGGGTGCAGACCATCTGGACCTGGGGATTTGTCAGCCTTCAGTCCCATCAGTCTTCTCATCACCGTTTCCTTCCGAATGTCAATCTGTTTCATTTCCTCTGTTACCCTTTGTCCTTGGCCCATCCATACATCTGGGAGTTTGCTTGTGTCTTCCCTAGTGAAGACAGATCTAAAGTACTCATTAAATTCTTCTGCCATTTCTCTGTTTCCCATAACAATTTCACCCAATTCATTCTTCAAGGGCCCAACGTTGTTCTTAACTATCTTCTTTCTCTTCACATACCTAAAAAAGCTTTTGCTATCTTCCTTTATATTCCTGGCTAGCTTGCGTTCGTACCTCATTTTTTCTCCCTGTATTGTCTTTTTAGTTAAGTTCTCTTGTTCCTTAAACACTTCCCAATCATCTGTCCTCCCACTCACCTTAGCTCTGTCATATTTCCTTTTTTTTAATGCTATGCAATCTCTGACTTCCTTTGTCAACCACTGTGGCCCCTTTCCCCCCTTTGAATCCTTCCTTCTCTGGGGGATGAACTGATTTTGCACCTTGTGCATTATTCCCAAGAATACCTGCCATTGCTGTTCCACTGTCTTTTCTGCTAGGCTATCCGTCTAGTCAACTTTGGCCAGCTCCTCCCTCATGGCTCCATAGTTTCCCCTGTTCATCTGCAACACTGACACCTCCGAGCTGCCCTTATCCTTCTCAAATTGCAGATAAAAGCTTATCATATTGTGATCACTACCTCCTAATGGCTCCTTTACTGCGAGATCGCTTATCAAATCCTGTTCATTACATAACACTAAATCCAGAATAGTCTTGTCCCTGGTCGGCTCTCGTACAAGCTGTTCCAAGAATGCATCCCGTAGGCACTCTACAAACTCCCTATCCTGTGGTCCAGCACCAACCTGATTCTCCCAGTTCACCTGCATGTTGAAATCCCCCATAACTACTCCGACATTACCTTTGCCACATGCCAATGTTAACTCCCTATTCAACTTGCACCCAGTATCCATGCTACTGTTTGGTGGCCTGTAGACAACACCCATTTGGGTCCTTTTGCCCTTACTGTTCCTCAGTTCTATTCACACAGACTCTACTTCTCCTGACCCTATGTCCCCCCTTGCAAAGGACTGAATCTCATTCCTCACCAACAGGGCCACCCCACCCCCTCTGCCCACATTTCTGTCCCTACGATAGCACGTATACCCTTGTACATTCATTTCCCAGGTCTGATCTCCCTGCAGCCATGTCTCCGTTATCCCAACAACATCATAGTTACCCATTCGCACCTGGGCTTCAAGCTCATCCGCCTTATTTCTGACACTTCGTGCATTCAGATATAGAATTTTTAGCCCATTTCTCCTCTCTCTGTTTGAATCGCTGCCTATTGTGCTTAACCCAGCTCCCCGAACTCCCATCGGGCTATACGCCCCTAGAATTTTGTTGTCCTTCCTAAATCTACTTATTCTTTCAACACATTTAACTCCATATGATGTAAACCCACTCCTCCTGTTCTACATTCCCACACACATCCCTTAAAGTCCTTTTCCCTCAGAGGTTTAAGAGCTCTCACCTGGCCAGATATTGGCTTTTGAGAGAAAGATAGTAATTAGGAAATGATCCCATCATTCCATCTTCCAGCTCAGACACTAGCCTTTTTCATTGTGCAGACAGTAGCATGGAGCATAGACACAGATGAAATGTGTCAGTGGGCATAAGTGGTCCAGAAGCAGAGTGGAGGGAAAGAAAAGCCTCATACCTTTTTTCAGAGGAGTGAGTTCACTCATATTTTCTGCTCCAGAGGATTCAGATGGGGATGTTCAGATACAGATATAGCATGTTTAGAATGCTGCCGTACCCTCGGGGCATTTGAGTAAAAGCCTATGTGAAATTCCACAGAGTCAAGAAATAGGGCATGGAAACAAATTGTTTATCCCTCCAGGTCTTCACCAACCATTAACCACCCATGTGCATCTATTGAACATCAATCCAATTTTTCACTCTTCCCCACATTCTCAACAACTCCCCCCAGATTCTACTAATACCTGCACACTAAAGGTAATTTAAAGAGCATAATTAACCTACTGTGTTTTTGGGATAGGGGAACAACTTAGACACAACAAAGGGAACCCACATGGTTACAAAGAGTGCATCCAAACTCCACACAGAGAGCACCCAGGGTCATGACTGAACCAAGATCTCAAGCATTGTGAAACCGTTGCACTACTACCTGGACCAGTGGACTGTCCAGAAGGAGTTTCAGTAAAATCAGTTCTGATACTCTGCATGGCTTTGCTCTCATGATCTGGGCTAAGGAAGCCAGCTCAGTTTTAACACTTGCAGATCCAGTACTCAGCAACATCTCAACACCCAAAGCAGCACGAGCAGGAACACCCTGATATCTGAAAGTGACAGTGAAAAATTGTGAACTCCATTTTCTCAAATGGCATGTTCTTGTGATCTGAAAATATCAGCTTAGATTCTAGCTATATTAAACCTTTGATTTCAATTAGCAACTTAGATGCTTCATCCACAGATTTTCGGGACTTTCAGATGTGATTAACTTGTCAGATTGCATCATATAATTCCAGTCTACAGAGCACAGATAAGTTTTAATTAGTTCTCACTGAACTTCTGTGACTCTTTCCTAAGGCCCATATTACCTATTTTCCACAAAGGGAATGCTTCACTATCGGACATACCCGCTTTCATGTGAGAAATTAAGCAGTCTCCATTTGCTCTAATATATGGTGAAGAAAGATTCCCTGACAGTACCTTGAGGAAACACAAAAAGAATATTCTTGTCATACCAAGATTTATTTCTCACCCAGCATTACTGGAACAGATGACCATCTTGCTGTTATTGGGTGTTTTTCCTTTGAAACTGGCTCCCATGTTTCCTACCATAGTAACTACTCAAGGAATATTACCTCTTTTGGAGTGCTTTGAGTTGCCTTGAAGGGTTACTAAAGGTTTTATATAAAATTATTCCCTTCATTTGCTTAAATAAATGAGGGGAAAGAGGAAATTATTGATATAAATCATTCTGCTGTTCCTGGACTGTGTATCCAGAGCAGATACTCTTGTCATAAAGTTTTAACCTTTCAAAATTCACTTCAGGGAAAGAAATCCATAATCTTTACCCAGATTAGCCTATATATGACTTCAGATTCAATAAAATGTGGACAATAAATGCTGGCATTGCTACATCCTGTATTTAAATATATAAAGAAGAGAACAACCTCAAGCCAATTTATGAGCAAGATGTTCTCAGGTCAGCTAACTTTACAATTGGCTGATATTAACACGTGCTGTAACTATGCATATTGCTTACAAGTTTTGAAGACCTTTGAAGAAAGAGGGATTAATTTAAAAGTGAGTTCATTATTTTGGTCTTTTGCATGAGTGATTAATCTACAGAGTTTGATTAAACACTGAGGGACAGAGATCTTAGGAACAGCTGAAGTGCTCCAATGGAAAAGAAACCACAGACAACCCTTGAAATAGTTATTCTGCATACATGTTATCACACCCTTGACAAAATCCAAATGAAATGTGAATCAGCTCCCTGATAGAAATAGTGGAAGGTGGAAGAAGGTTAATGAACACAGTGTGAAGAACGCTGTGAAGCAGCAAACTGATTTTTACGGAGAGACAAGCAGCCAGTGATTGGTAAGCAGCTGTTTGAGTACCAAATTGGATTGCATAAATTTTAATTAATCTCAATTCATAATATCATGATTTCTATACAGAACTTGTTGTGCACAGAGACCCTCAGCTGAGCACATTGTATTTTTGCAGGAAAGGCAAATTGCTGTCTGACTGATTCATAGTGCCCAAGTGGCAGTCAACAACCAAATGAATTATTTAGTAAAACCCAATGTTTTTATCTGTCATTTTAGAATTTCTATCAAAGACAAACTTTAACACTCATGATATGCATTGACCAATTAAATCATTAAACACACAGTCTATATTTTTGTATTATATTTAATGATTTCACTTAAACTTTTAGCATAAAAGTTTCAGAATTTCCCAGCAGCGAACTTGGGCTTCACTTTTAACATTGAATTCTAATCTGGCAGTAAACATCACCTGTTTTTAAAAGCTTCTGCCTGTTCAAACCTTAAACCATTCAAATGAACCCATGCTACAAATTATCATCAAGATTCTAGTTGAATATAATGCTCACTATTGGAATCTGCCTTTTACATTTCCTCGCCAGAATCATCGTCAGCCACTTAGAATTGCTCACATGCTGAAACCTTGACCTGTTAGGATAGATGTGAATATGCATAATAGACCAACAGATATTATAGTACAGTCTTGAAGTATGCACATTGGAATCTCATTTTATTTCACACACTGAGTATCTCATGAAGTGATTTGTCATTGAAGGAGGAAAAGTTTGACTTCAGTTGGAGGGGTTGTTGAAATTTTTTAGAATGGTTTGTAGTTTTTAGGAAAAGAGCTCAGAAGACTAACACCCTGCTACAGAAACCAGGGCTGATTACTTATGGATTTGCAGGAAAGAAGATTCTACATTCCGTGGCCTCTTTATTAGGTACACCTGCTCATTAATGCAAATATCTAATCAGCCAATCATATGACAGCAACTCAATGCATAAAGCATGCAGACATGGTAAAACGGGTCAGTTGGTGCTCAAACCAAACATCAGAATGGGGAAGAAATGTGATCCAAGCAACGTTGACTGTTGAGTAATTGTTGGTGGCAGTCAGGGTGGCTTGAGTATCTCATAAACTGCTGATCTCCTGGGATTTTCACAAACACCAGTCTCTACATCTTAAAGAGAATGGTTCAAAATTAAAAATAAAAAATAGTTCTGTGACAGTTCTGGGGGTAATAATGTCTTGGTAATGAGAAAGGTCAGAGGAGAATGGCCAGACTATTTCAAGTTGACAGGAAGGCAACAGTAACTCAAGATCAAAGTTCAAAGTTTAAAATGTTGATGGATTCTGGTGTTTAACTCCAAGGTTCTTTTACAAGTCAGGAACAAGGCACAAAATGTGTTGCTTCATGTTTATTTTACTAAGAGTTGATAGAACAAAGAGAAGTTGAAACAAACTGTGACAGAGTTCTACTAGTTGAAGATGAGAGAGAAACTAAAGATAGCAACTAGCATTACCAGCTATTTTATACTACAAAGATAAGAAAAAAATCTATTCAAATTTGTAGATAAGGGATAACAAATTAAAAAGTACTCATTTGAATATAGCAGTACCAAGTTGATCAATGAGAAAGTACTTATTCACTTAATGCAAAACAAAGAAGCTTCCAGAGCTTTTCAGAATTGTGCTTTGTACAGGCACTAGAGGCATATTAAACTACATAAAATACAAGCAGATAATCAGTTGTTAAACTGCAAAGAAAATATCAATTAAATGGTCTAATCTAAGAATTAAACAGTAGGCTCTAAGAAACCCACTTTTGATTCAAAATCACACATTTAGAATCATTATATCTGAAAATACAAAGACAGAAAAAACTTCCGGTATTTATGTTACGTAGTGTATAAAATAATCAAAAATTATTTAGGTTTATGAAATATCAAAGGGTATATATTTTTGCCAAAGTATTCATAAGATAATGCCATGGTTAAGCAGATTAGTAGGCACACACACACAAGTTTGAACTGTTTTATTAATGTTCACCTTTAAACAAGTAAAAAGACGTAAATTATGATAAGGTATGTTCATATGAATATTAGCAATCACAGTAAGTAAACAAAATTAGCAAAAGTAAAACAACAACAACTAATGTTAGAATAAACTTCATTATGTTCAGGAGTTTACAACTTGCTTGAAGTTTTCTCTCTGGTTAGTGATTTGCTCACTGTAGCCCAGCTATATAGGCACTGTAACCAAAAGGTTGCCAGCACATTAACCACAGCGTGTGCTGTTATTGTCAGTTCCACTTTAGCTTGCTTGCAGTGGCGAGCATGTGTGCACTGTCTTTTGCTTTCTACTTTCACCAGCGAATTGGTTACTAACATCACTTGATAAGGATCCAGTGAGATCTCAATGGTTCTTTATGTGGTTTCTTAACCAGGATCCACTCACCAGGAGTCAGGGTGTGCCCTCCTTCTGCTGGGTCACTCCAAGCAGCTGAAACCTGTTGAGATGCAAGTTCAACAGCTTAGATTAAATTCATACAATAGAAATTGTCACTGTGTATATCACTCTCTCTGAGACTGAGGGCTTCTGGCAGTGACTTAGGAGGCCCTGATCGCATTTTGAATGGTCTTAGTTTTGTTTTCCTGTTTGAGGTTGCTCAGATGCTTCATAAGACCATAGAGCCATAGGTTCTTAGTTGTTTGACGGTTCCATTCATTCGGTCAATTTGTCCTGATGTCTGAGTGATGTTGACAATGAAAGGACCATTCAATGTTCATCAGTCGACATAATTCCTGACAAACACTCCCAGTGAGGTATGTTCCTTGGTCAGAGTGGATGTGACCTGGAAATCCCCATCTAGGAATATAGTCCTTGATCACAGTTTTAACTATGTGTGTGGCAGAAAGTTTGGCTGGAATATCTTCCACCCTTCTTGAAAACTTGTCCACTATTACCAGTATGTCTGAGTATCCTTGACAGGTTGGCAAAGAAATATAGTCCACTCATAAGTGTAAAAATGGAACAGGTGGGGCAGAAGCACTTAAATGTGGTAACTTTCCCACTGCTCAAGTGTTGGTTTTCTGGCATGTTATACATTTTTCAAATGTTTGTTTATCTTGCCCATGAAGTTGGATTCCACCACCAGTAGGTATATCTGTCAATCATCTTCTGTACCCCAAGGTGTCCTAGGTAGTGTGTTTGCTATGCCAGATAAAGAAGAAACATAGTTCGGGCTACACACGTCTGTGATGAGTACCATATCTCCATACTCTAATCACTGTTAACATCTCACCATTCTCCATCCAGAACCACTTCTCCTGTCTGGAGTATTAAGCTTACATCTCTTGAATATCATGTATGTTCATCTGTAATACAGAATTCAATTTTATTCCATAATACCAGTTGTTGAGGTCACTGTATATGCTCTTGGTAATGTTTTAATTTCTTTTACTCCTTCCCATGCTGCCATTTTGCAATTTCATACACAAATGCATTTCCACAGCTTGGCATTGTAGTCATTTTGCAGTAACTTTTAAATTTGAATACAAAAGCTTCTGATGCCAGTCGTATAACATCCATAAGCTCTTGTATGACCATTCTTGATTGTGGCTTCTACTGCTCCTAGAAATCCTCTGTCTCCATAAGTTTTTAAACTCAGGAACAAATCCAAAAGTATATTGAGAATTAGTGTAGATATTAGCTATCTTACTTTTGCCAACTGCTAGTCTTCAATCAAAGGTTTTAGTCCTGTCTGGTGCACAGAGGCACCAAGAGCCATGCTTCCTGATGCCAGCATTTCAGTTTCAGAAACAACTGCCCATGCAGCCATTTGAATTTTTCTCTCAGTCACTTCAGTGTACAGAATCAAATTCAGTTTCAATAAAGGAGATATTTTGCAATGATTTGCCTCTTTGCGTGTGAGATGGCTTTCCGCAAATTGTACCCAGATGTCTTGTGTTTTAGTTAGTCACCAGATCTGAATGCCACTCAGCAAATTGTGCATCTCATGGCACATTCAGGGCTTCTGGCTGGAGAAGACGCCGAATGATTTTGTGGACATAGTCTCATCTATGATTATTTTTATAAAGTCTGTGACAACCGTGGTGCATTTGTTCGGATCCTTTAATGAGTCCTTGAGTATGTCCCAGTCCACTGACCTGAAGCAGCCCCATAGTTGCCCTTTTGCCTCCCACTACCACATCTTCATTGTCCTTACTTTTTTAGCCTCGCTGTTTAGCTTCTGCCTTAATGCAGGATGTAATGCATAGTTATAGCAGTGTCACAACAGTGGTGTACAGAACAGCACCTCTGAATGCACAGCATCTCAAACCTCGAAGCAGATGGGCTGCAGCAGCAGGAGAGCACAAACGTACTTTCAGTGGCCACTTTATTAGGGTCAGAAAGGTATCTAATAAAGTACCAACTGAGTGTTTAACCATAGTAGGTATAGTACTCTTTGTGTCTAAATAATTAAAACTGAATAATAAATTCAGCTTCGAGAGAATTACTCTAGTCTATTGTTTACTTCTATAGTGACGACTCTGTTAACTGATGAAATTATCTATATATTTAGTTTGCGAATTATGTGCACTTTTCCAGGATTCATCAGGAGGATTAAAATGACTAAATGAGAAAACAAGTCTGTTTAGCTGACTTTCAAAAATAAATAAAACTAATGAAAAAATATAGCAACTCTAATATTTTGTACAAAATATATGGTAAAAAATTTTGTTTGGAAGAATTTCTGTCACATTGTACAAGGAGATCCCAATGAAAAGTAATGTACTGAACTATTAACTCAGTTTCTCTTCGCACAGAAATCAATCCTAAATTATTTCCAGTTAAATAAACTCAAAATTTTCAAATATGACTAGGGCTATCCACGCTATTGTCTGCCAATGCTTAAAATAACTGCTAATTAAAAAATACAGCACCCAAGTCAACCAAGCAAACTTGTACCATCCCACAAAATAAGAACAAATGTTCTCATCCAGTGATGTGATGAAATAATTGCAGCTTTGCATGCATTTTGCCAAAAAATAATCAGCACCATCCACTGCAGAAAAATAAATATATATCTTTAAAGAAATCTGTACTAATATCACTTGGTATTGATAGTGATTTTAACCAATTACAAATTTGTGATAGAATGGACAGCCAGCACTTTTTTTTTATCCCTAGGGCAGAAATTGCTAAAATGAGTGGGCATATTTTTAAGCCGATTGGAAGGAAGTGTAGGAGGTTGTCGGAGGTAGGTTTGTTTTTACACAGGGAGTGAGTGGTAGCTGTATGAATCCTTGCAGGGGTGGTGGGAAAGGCAGATATATTAAGGTCATTTCAGTGATAGACATATGGATGAATGAAAATTGGAGGACTATGTGGGAGGGAAGCATCAGATTGATCTTGGAGTAGGTTAAAAGGTTAAAAGTTCAACATAACGTCATGGGCCGAAGCACCTGCACCATTTTATATTCTAAAAGGAAAATCTAATCCTTCACTTCAATGTGGCTAGGACTAAACACATACTACCTCTTTAATGGTGCAATTGGAAATGAAGCAATTATATCCTCTCATTTCCAACTAAGAATTCTTGCCAATATGTTTCATCTTATCATCAAGCTGAAATACATTTTTGAAACTGGAAAATATTTAGGGGCTTGTTTTGTAAAATATTCTACCAAACTTGCTACCATGTTAATATAAATGACATATTGAGAAAAGTAGGTTGAATTCATTTTAAGATTTTAAAAAAAATTGTTATTGATGAATAATGACAAATGCAGGTAAAGATTCGAATTTCATACATTGTTTTAATTAACATTAAAGTACAGATCCCGAAGGACTGCAAATCCTTGCAGATCTGACTTCTCAATTACAAATTGTATCTACCAGCTGTGAAATAATGCTGTTTGACAGCAACAGAGTTCTTATTGAATCTAAATCCTCTGAATTGAAACAGATTAAAATTCCTGCTAGTTGAATTGTTTATAGACTGATGTGACATTCCTGCAATACTCATGTAAATCTTTACATAAAGGGAGAAAGCTCCTATTAAACTTTACATTTGTGTCTTTCTGCAGAAGGTAAATTGATTGCAAAGTCATATCAGCAAAGTAAAAGCGCAAAATAGCTTCTCTTCTATATTGTTCTTTCCAGTGGGATTTCATGATACTGTCTGTTCTATTTTGCACTTCACTAACTCACAGCAACCTATTCGGTTTGTACTTGTAGCAAACACTGGTGTGGTGAACTACATATACCTGTCTGGACTGCTCCTGTGGCTCCTCCCACAGACCCCTGCTGACTGCTCCTGTGGCTCCTCCCACAGACCCCTGTATAAAGGCGATTGAGGCCTGAGCCCGGCCTCATTCTCCAGGATGTACTGTTGTTCATTCTTCCAGTCAATAAAAGCCGATATCTCGCTTCTTACGTCTCAGAGTGAGTTATTGATGGTGCATCAACTGGGTACCAACCCAACCCTGCCATTAAAACTTGGTTCCAGGCCTAAAATACCAACAGTTTTTCTTCCTACAGACTGCCGAGTTACATGATCCCTCAGCCTAAGTGGTTCCAGCATTTTCTGTTCTTATTTCAGATTTGTCACATCTGCATTTGCTTGATTTTCATTAAATGGCATCAAACCTGCTGATAAAGCAAGACTGCAGTAATGGCCTTGACTTTGCTAAGGCTGAATGACAGCTTTCTGACACCACCTCATGTCTCCATCAGAACCGTAACTCCATCATCAAGCATCAGGCTAATATTTACCAGGAAGCACTGGATCATTTTTTCTTAGGAAATCATCCCCCAGCCTCATGGTCTCCTAGCCATATACAATTTGCTTTGAGTTTCTGCTTGTTCATATCCCACCTGATTTCAGGAACACAAGACACAAGAAAATAGCAGGAGCAGTCCACAATGCCCCCTTGTGCCTGTCCCATCATTCAATGTGATCATGGCTGATATATTGTATACTGATAAGAGAAAATCTGCAGATGCTGAAAGTCCAAGGAACGCACATCAAAATGCTGGAGGAACTGAGCAGGCCAGGCCAAGACCCTTCGTCAGGACTGGAAAGGAAGGGCGATGAAGTCAGACTAAGAAAGCAGGGGGAGAGAGGAAAAAGTATAAGGTGGCAGGTAACAGGTGAAACCGGGAGGGCGGAAGGGATGGAGTAAAGAGCTGGGAAGTTAATTGGGAAAGGGATAATGGGCTGTAGAAGGGGGAATCTAATAGAAGAGTACAAAAGACCGTGGAAGAAAAGGAAGGGGGAGGAGCACCAGAGGGAGAATCATTGTATACTGACCTCCTCTGTCACACCAGTTCCCTAGAGCCCTTATGTAATGCCCTGGTTCATTTTTTTTACTGTTATGCTGTATTTATTCCATTTAGTGCTGTTCCGTGTGATTTGCTTGTTTCAGCTTATGTTTGGGTTATTGTTGAAGATAAGAGTGAGGAGAAATGTGTGCCATCCAATTAGGATGATCATATTAAGGGGAGGTTTCTCTGGTGAGGGACACTAAGGTTGGGCTTGGAGCAGTTGTTCAAGAGGAAATGAAGAGAGAAGATGATGGTGAGAACCGGTTGTAGCATACTATCTAGTGGGAGACCTGTTTGTTCGTGATTGAGTACAAGTGACGTTCGGAAGGTGGTGTGTGCTTTCATGTTGACCAAGGGCCCAGTGCGTGAGTGACAGAGAAGTTCAAGGTGAGCTCCAAATTGTGCAAATTTGACTGTTTAATTAGAATGGGCCCTTTTCTTTTTGTTATTCTTTACTAATCCTTTAGTTCTGATTCATAAATATGATTCCTTTAATTGTATGCAGCGTACTGTCTGTTATTTTGTGGCATTAATTTGTAACAGGGCAACAAGTGACACAGCATCCACACAAACCAAGGTGTGGAGTGAGATCGAGTGTGCCTCAATCTCATGAGTTTGGCGGGGCCTGAGGTTGTTTTTCCGAGACCTATGCAGCCAAGGAAACCAGGGCGTTTCACTTAATTCTTTTGAATATTTATTCTACTCCAATTAAACGCTTCTAATGATTAGGCCTTCATAGAAACATAGAAAACCTACAGCACAATACAGGCCCTTCAGCCCACAATAAGAAACTTTTATGTACCTCACGGTCTTAAAGGTTTATCTCATTGTATAGACTGCCAGTGTCATCTTATTCATCATTCTATTATTGCTTATGGATTCCCAATCTACCTGCATATCTATCTCTCACCATGATGACCTGAGGGCCCTTCAGTTGTGCAGAGGCCAAAGCAATCCTCTCTCTGCTGCTGCTGCCTATCTAAACAACCATTAAATCACTGCAAAATGTATTTGATCATACCTGTATGAGTTGTAACTGTGCACAATTTGAAAAAATAAACCAGCCATGGACAAGACTTTTTGCATATTGTAGTAAACAAACTGCAGGTACATCCACCAAAGACGAGGAACCCGCAAATTAGTAATGAGGACGTGATGGAGAAGAACAGAAGCAGTTTAAAGGAACAAAATTATCAACTATGTTGACCAAATGTATGTGCATGATGGCAGGATAGATCCATAGCTTCAGTTTATAGACTCAAGGCACCGAGTCTCGAAGTCAGACTTGAACACAGGCAAAAAAGGGGGTGAATGTTATTGGCATAACTTTATAATGGTTTAACTAGAAGGTGAGAATGCTAAACAGCAGCTCAGATCAAATCCCATTATCTTAGGAGCCATGCACTTACAATTGATTCTGAGAGCCTTTTAATGCTTTGAAAGTCAAAGTCAAAGGAAATTTCTTACTAAGTCACCATATACTACCATGAGTATCATTTTCTTGCAGGCGTTCACAGGAAAATAAAGAAATACAATATAATTTATGAAAGAGTGGACAGAAACAAAGATTGACAAACAATTAATGGGAAAAGGAAGACAAATTGTGCAAATAAAAAATAAATAATACTGAGCTGCAGAGTTTTTGAAAGTGAGCCTGTAACTTGTGAAATCAGTTCAGAGTTGAGGTGCATGTCTATCCAATGGACAAAGATGCCCTTTGGGGCAATCATGATTGAAATGAGACAGTGTGGGCAAAGCCATATCTGCTCAAAGCAAAGATGTGATAATGTAAGAAAGTAATCTTAACCAAAAAAGTCTTAACTATAGAGCCACATTGGAAGATTCCTTTTAACCATGTAAGATGTTTTTTTTCAAGATAATAAAGCAATTACAGTATCACTTTACCACAGATTGAGAACCAGAAACCAGAGGTCATGCTAGACCATTGATGATTATATAGCTTGCTGAAGAATCTGTCTCGACACTGTAATTTTGGTGCCTTTCTCAATTGATCTTTGTGGAACCAGTTTATGTGTGGTTTAACAGAAAAGCAAGATTACATGCTCTAGATTTAGTGTTTGAGGGCACATGAGAAACCATTAAAATCATGCAAATAAGTTTCAAAAACATAAATGAATATTGGGCAGTGTAATAATGTCAGTGATAATATTGCAAACAGCAGAAGCTGTAGCTCCGTTACCAAGCCCAATTCATATTCACGTGCTTGATGCAAAGTGTGAGGCTGGCGGGGAAAGCTGCTGTCTGTGTAATGGAAATCATCCATCATTGATGTGTTAGTTTAGAGTTTTGAAATACTCCACCTGCAAAAAGGAAGTGCTTTTAACCTCTGTGTGAGGTGTGACACAGGAACACCAGCCAGAGTGATGTCAGCTAAATTGTTCCACATTGTAAAAGAAATACCTATAATAGCAAGCTACAAGGGGAGTTTTGTTTATTTTGAAGCTTGTGAGTAGCACATAGAGCAGATCTGAAACAGTATACCTGCACTGGTGGCAATAATGAAACATTAGTGCAGCTGCTGACCTAGGTTGTAGGCAGAGGTATTAAGGAGTCATCTAGGAATTCAACAGAGTGCCTTTAACAAAACTACATTGAAGCCTAATGACGGTCTAGTAATATACTCAAAATTTCAGGTCAGATGTGATTGTAAATGAAGCTAATATTCACAGCTGATGATGACACAAATAGACCAACTCGTTTTGGAGAATATTGGTTCAGAGAATCGCAAGTGAATTAGAAGATTGCATTTTGTAATTATGTCTTCCATAACCTCCAAAAACTGTCTCAGAAAATGGAAAGGATTTAGTCTGAGCACCTCATTATCAGAACTGCATAAGTTTCTGGAGAAATCCTTGTATGCTGAAAGATATATTAAGAGGTAACAAGATCATATGACCACTAAGCTAAATCTCACCAATTTATTGCAGGCAGGCCTGGTAGCATACACATTGAAAACTGAATTAGAAAAGGAAATCAACAATGTTAAAAACATGGTTTGTTATTCATAACTACAGTATATAGAATAATTATTTAATGTTCAAAGGGGATAGGATTGCCTGGCTTGAGAGGGAGTGTAATATAACACTTAACTATGCTATAGAAGATGAATTATTTCCCTTTCCCACATCACAGAAACAGTGTAAAGGACACAGGCTTTTGCCCTTTTGGACCTGTTACAACCACATGCATAATTAAATGCAAATAAAGAATAACATCATTATAGCTAGGAGGTTTATTCATCAATCAAGCTACCATATAATGTAAAGTTATTTCCAAAGTATTCAAGGCCCTTTAAATGAGATTTTTAAAAGAATGTAAAAGTCTCTGTATAACCAGCAAGTTTTGAACATGGCTGCCTTAGAAAAGAAAAATCTCTGAATATTTGGGAAGTTATTTAGGCTACATGCACACTAGACCGGATAATTGTGAAAACGCCAGTTTCACGTAAAAATGATAGGCGTCCACACTATGCGTTTTTGAAAATATCTCTATCCACATTGAAACAGAGATTTTGGTGAATCTCCTCCTACTGGGCATGCTCAGGACACATCTACCGAAAGCAAGCGACATGTTTGGTGTCGAATCTCGCTGTTTGTGTAGTTACAAACTAGAAAAACTTAAAACAATTGACAGCTGTTGGCTCTCGCGCAGGAGAACTTAAAAGTAAAATAAAAACAAATACTGGAGCGTACGGAGGCAACCGACAGGGAGTTCACGGACAGATTGACCCGGCTGACGACGAACATTGAAAAACTGACTAACTCTGTTGCATTAATAAAGCACTTTGTTAAATGTGTAAATGTTTTAATGTCTGCATCAGTGTTATCTTGTATTTCCATACAATGTTACATTAGGCTGTTGCACATCTATTGTCAGAGAAGTACTTGCATAAATAGGTAAACCGCCTTCATACGAGCAAGGACAGAAAACAGGGCAAAGTGAGTATACTTATTTATTCAGTAAGTAATGGGTCAAAGTATTTGGTGAGTACATTTCTAACTCTTCTGGCTTCAGTCTCGTTGCCATCTGTTCTGAAATGGTTAGGTTGCGTTCAAGAAAACAATGAAATAGCGCGCTGCCGTCTGATAGATGCATTTTCTCTTCTGGAGTTTAAAATTGAGCACAGGAAGCCTTCTAAGGCTATATCCACACTACACCGGATAAATCCGTAACCGAAGCTTTTTCTCTTCGTTTTTACCCTTCGTCCACACTAAAATGACGTTTTTGTCCCCCGAAACTGGAGCTTTTCAGAAACGCTTTCCAGGGTGGGTATCTTTGAAAACGCCGCTCGGGCAGATCAGTGTGGATGGGGTAACTGGAGACTTCTGAAAACAATTCTCAAATACTATCTATAAATTTGCTAACAATACATCCATTGTTGGTAGAATCTCAGGTGGTGACGAGAAGGCGTACAGGAGTGAGATATGCCAACTAGTGGAATGGTGCCGCAGCAACAACCTGGCACTCAACTTCAGTAAGACGAAAGAGCTGTTTGTGGACTTCAGGAAGGGTAAGATGAAGCAACACATACCAATCCTCATAGAGGGATCAGAAGTGGAGAGAGTGAGCAGCTTCAAGTTGCTGGGTGTCAAGATCTCTGAGGATCTAAACTGGTCCCAACATATTAATGCAGTTATAAAGAAGGCAAGACAGTGGCTATACTTTATTAGGAGTTTGAAGAGATTTGGCATGTCAACAAATACACTCAAGAACTTCTATAGTTGTACCGTGGAGAGCATTCTGACAGGCTGCATCACTTTCTGGTATGGAGATGCTACTGTACAGGACCTAAAGAAGCTGCAGAAGGTTGTAAATCTAGTCAGTTCCATGTTGGGAACTAGCCTCCAAAGTTCCCAGGACATCTTTAGGGAGCGGTGTCTCAGAAAGACAGCATCCATTATTAAGGACCTCCAGCACCCAGGGCATACCCTTTTCTCAGGGTTACCATCAGGTAGGAGATACAGAAGGCTGAAGGCACAAACTCAGCGATTCAGGAACAGCTTCTTCCCCTCTGCCATCCAATTCCTAAATGGACATTGAAGCTTTGGACACTACCTCACTTTTTTTTAATATACAGTATTTCTGTTTTTGCACGTTTTTTAAAAATCTATTCAATATATGTATACTGTAATTTATTTACTTTATTTATTGTTATTTTATTTTATTTATTATTATTACTTCATTTTCTCTGCTATGTTATGTATTGCATTGAACTGCTGCTGCTAAGTTAACAAATTTCACATCACATGCTGGTGATAATAAACCTGATTCCAATTCTGATTCTAATCTTCTGATTTCCCCCAGTATTCCTTTATGCCCTGACCAATCAAGAATTTATCACCCTCTGCCTTAAATATACACAAAGGCTTGGCCTCCACAGATGCCTGTGGAAACAAATTCACCACTCTCTGGCTAAAGAAACTCTTCTTCATCTTCATTCTAAAAGGATGCCCCTCAATTCTGAGGCTGTGTCCTCTAGTCCTAGACTCTCCCACCATAGAAAACGTCCCCTCCACATCCACTCTATCAAGGCCTTTCATCATTCGATAGGTTTCAATTAGGTCATTTATCATTCTTCTGAATTCAGGTCCAGAGTAATCAGACAGTCCTCATGTGACAAACTGTTCCATCCTGGAATCATTTTTGTGAACCTCCTTTGAACTCTCTCCAGTTTCAGCACATCCTTTCTTTTTTTATTCTTTTTTTATTTTTTATGCATTTTCTACAACACTACAGCAAAAAAAAACCCAAAACAAGATAGGAAATTAATACAGTGCAAGATAAACATACAATAATAATATAATTCACAATAATAATCGAAAAAGCACCCAAATTAAAGTCGTGTATAGTTAGTGTCCCCCCCATCCCCGCAAAGAAAAAAAAACTCCAGACCAACCACAGCAAAATGTAGGAGATATAAATTAGAACATTCAAACCCCCAAAACTGTAAATACAAGTAAAAACAGAAGATAATAATGCCTACTACCAAAAAAGAAGCTGAAAGTAAGGGACTCAAAAAGAAACCTAATCAGAAGAAAGGGTATGAAAATATTCAATAAAAGGGCCCCAGACCTTATAAAACTTTATGTCCGAATTAAGAATTAAGAATTTTTTCAGGGTCTAAACAGGACATAATATCATTGAACCATTGAGCGTGCGTGGGTGGGGAAACATCTCTCCATCTAAGAAGAATTAGACGTCTAGCCAGAAGAGAAGCAAAATATAATGTTTGACATTTAGTCAAGCTCAAATGTATATCCATCTCATCCATGGAACCAAAAAGATCAATCAGAGGGTTAGGTTCTAAGTGGCAATTCAGAATATGAGATAAAGTTAGGAAAACATCTCTCCAAAATTTCTCGAGACTAGGACAGGTCCAGTACATATGAATGAGAGAAGCCTCGTCACTTTTGCATTTATCACATACCAGACGAATATTAGGGTAAAATCATGACAATTTAGATTTGGACACATGAGCCCTATGAACAATCTTAAACTGTAAAAGACAGTGGTGAGCAGAAAGAGAAGTTGAGTTAACTGACTTGAGAATCGAGTCCCAAACCACATCAGATAAGGGAATATTTAAGTCATGCTCCCAAGCCATTCTGATTTTATCCTAAGGGTACTAATTTATCACAAATAAAAGATATTAAGCCTTTACCCAATGGATTAATAGAAAGAAACAAGTCCATAGCGTTTTTCTTGGGCATCTCAGGAAAGTTGGGTAATAAAAGATTAATGAAGTGTCTAATTTGGAGGTATCTAAAGAAATGGGCATTAGGTAGATTAAACTTAGCAGAAAGTTGTTGAAAAGATGCAAAACGATTGTCAATGAAAAGATCTTCAAAATACCTAATGCCCTTTCTATACCAATCATAGAATGTTGAATCGTGTATAGAGAGTAAAAAAAGATGATTATGTAAAATAGGACTAGAAAGGGAAAAACCATAGAAACCATTAAATTTCCTAAACTGGGCCCATATTCGCAGAGTATGTCTAACAAGAGGATTAACAATTAGTCTAGGCAAACTACTAGGGAGTGCAGATCCAGGAAGTGCAGAAATAGAGAGATCCTTAGTGGAATTCAGCTCCATTGCCAACCATTTAGGGCGGTCAGACTGGCTATGAAAAAAAGACCAGAAGGTAAGACAATGAATGTTAGCTGCCCAATAATATAAATGAAAATTGGGTAAGGCCATGCCACCTTCTTTTTTAGATTTTTGAAGGTAAACTTTATTAATTCTAGAACACTTACCCTTCCACAAATAGGACAAAATAATAGAGTCTAAGGAATCAAAAAAGGTTTTAGAAATAAAAATTGGAATAGATTGAAATAAGTATAAAAATTTAGGGAGAATATACATTTTAATAACATTAACACGACCTAGCAATGACATAGATAAAGGTGACCATTGTGACAAACTCTGTTTTGTAGAATGCAAAAGATTGGCAAAATTTACTTGAAAAAGATCCTTAAAATTCTTTGTAACTATAATACCAAGATAGGTAAATTGATTATCAACTACTTTAAAGGGGAGGTTGTGAAATACTAATGCTTGTGCTTCTTTATTAATTGGAAAAAGATCACTCTTATGAAGATTAAGTTTATAGCCAGAGAACTGGCTAAATTGATCAAGAAGAGAAAACATTGGAAGTAAGGATGTGGACGGATTTGAAAGAAAAAGTAGTAAATCGTCAGCGTAAAGAGGAACTTTATGCTCAACACCCCCCCTCCAGATCCCCGTCAATTCAGGACAGCTTCGAAATGCAATCGCCAGAGTCTCTACAGCCAAATCAAAAAGAAGGGGACTTAAGGGGCATCCTTGATGGGTGCCACATTTAAGGCTAAATGACTGGGATTGCTGAGAGTTAGTCAGAACAAAAGCGGTAGGACATAAATATAGCAATTTGATCCAAGAGATAAAACTTTGACCGAGTTAAATTTTTCTAAAACCGCAAAAAGGTAATTCCACTCTATACGATCAAACGCTTTCTCCGCATCGAGAGAAATAACACATTCAGGAGTCCCAATTGAGGGTGAGTATAAAATATTAAATAAATGCCGTATATTAAAAAAAGGAAGACAATTTTTAATAAAACTAGTTTGATCATCAGAAATAATAGAGGCTATAACATTTTCTAATCTATGGGCCAAAACTTTGGCCAAAATTTTAACATCAACATTAAGCAAAGAAATCGGCCTGTAAGAGGAGCACTCTGTTGGATCTTTGCCCTTTTTGAATAAAAGGATAATACATGCCTCATTAAATGAAGGTGGCAATTTACCATAGTTAAGCGAATCAGATAGTACTGAGAGTAGCTGAGATGAGAGAAGTGAAGAGAATAATTTATAGAATTCTACGGGGAACCCATCAGGTCCGGGAGATTTGCCTGACGACAATGCAGAAATAGCAAAGGATACTTCTTCTAGTGATATAGGCTCATTAAGTTTTGCTTTAGAATCAGATGAAAGCGAAGGGATATTCAAGCTATTTAAAAAAAGGTCAACAGAAATATTATCATTCAGGGATTTGGAGGAATATAGCCGAGAATAAAAATTCTTAAATGAGTCATTAATTTCTGAGTGATTCGATGTAATATCCCCGTTCTCCTTCCGAATCTTTGTAATATGTTGTTTAGCTTTAGAGCGTCTCAACTGATTAACTAGAAACTTGCCAGATTTGTCACCATGAGTATAAAAGCGACTCTTACTTTCAAGAAGTTGACGTTCAACTGGTTGAGTACAGAGAAGGTCAAATTTAGTTTGGAGTTCTACATGCTTCTTGTATAATTCAGGGTTTTTAGTCTGAGCATATAGTTGATCTAATACTTTAATCTGATTAATCAAATCTGATCGCTCTGAACAAGATTTTCTATTAAGATTCACTGTATATGAAATTATTTGACCCCTCAAATATGCTTTCATAGCATCCCAGACAATCTGGGATGAAATTTCAGATGACATATTGGTGTTTAAGAAAAAAGTTATCTGATCCTTAATAAATTTTACAAAATCATCATCCGATAATGAAGTTGGGTTAAAATGCCAATGTTTATTCCTCTGAGAGAGACCAGGAAGATTTAGAGACAAGCTGACTGGAGCATGATCGAAAATCAGTATACTCTGATAATCACAAGAGTGAACAAATGAAATAAGTTGATTATCAATTAAAAAATAGTCAATTCTAGTGAAGGTATGATGGACATGTGAAAAAAAAGAATAATCTCTCTCAGTAGGATGAAGGAAATGCCATATATCAGAGATACCATAATTAGAAAGAAAAGAGTGAAGAGCTAAAGCAGATTTAGTAGGTAATCTAGGGACAGAGGACGATTGATCCAAAGCTGGGTCTAACCAGCAACTAAAGTCACCACCCAGTATAAGAGAATATAGATTCAGATCTGGTAATAAGGAAAAAAAGCGTTCAAAAAAGTTAACATTGTCAAAATTGGGAGCATACAGATTAGCTAGTACTACTTTAGTATTATATAAATCCTTTCTAAGATAAGGGGCCCAAAACTGCTCACAATACTCCAAGTGAGACCTCACCAGTGCTTTATAAAGCCTCAAAATCCATGCTTTTATATTCCAATCCTCTTGAAATGAAGGCTAACATTGCATTTGCCTTCCTCACCATTGACTCAACCTGCAAATTAACCTTAAGGAAATCCTGCATAAGGACTTCCAAGTCCCTTTATGCCTGTATTCCATCTGCCACTTCTTTGCCCATACTCCTAATCTGTCCAAGTCCTGTAGCCTCTCTACTTTCTGAAAATTACTTTCCCCTCCAAACTGTCTTTGTATCATCCACAAATTTTGCAAAAAAGCCATCATATACAGCAATTGTGTATCTCAGTTGTGCCTGATGAAGATAACACACTCTCTCTCTGACTTCTGGTATGACTCCAATAAACATATGGATGAGCAATATTTTCATAAAATGAAGCGAAGATAAAACTGAAATACTTCTGGTTGGCCCCAAAGTCAAAAGGGATTAACTTCCTGATAAACCTGGAAACTTGGATTCCCTTGTAAATTCAAAAGTAACAAGCCTGGGTTTTATCCTTGATTCAAATTTGCATTTTAAATCCCACATAGAGAAAGTGACCAAAGTAGCATTTCTACAGAAAAAGTATTGTAAATGTACATTCATTTCTGTCACGTAATGATGCTGAAGAACTATATTGAATAGACTAGATTACTGCACTGCACTTTTGTCACAGGAGTGATACTGGTCTTCCAAAGCAATCTATTGACAAACTTCAACTCATTCAGAATCTCACTGCTAGACTTTTAACCAAAACTGAGATGAGCGAGCATATCACTGCTGTTCTAGCTACTGTGCATTAGCTTCCTGATCTTTTGGAATTGATTTTAAAGTTCTCTTACTTATTTATAAAGCTCTCAATGGTCTGGGACTGGAGTACATCAGAGAATTGCTTTTCTTTTATAATCCTGTTTGAGCTCTCAGGTCTTCTTCTACTGGTCTCTTAAATTTAAATAATCTTCCTCAAAAGATAATTGGCAGATCAACTTTTTTGAACTATGCTTCTAAACTCTGGAATTAAATATCTAAAACTATAGGTGATGCTGACTCAGTTGACACTTTTAAACACCAGTTCAAAATCTATTTATTTAACCTTGCTTTTAACTAACATCTTTTTGTCTTTTATTTTCATGTTTGCCCTTTATCCCATTGTAAAGCACTTCACTACATTATTTGTATGAAAAGTGCTCTAGAAATAAGTTATTATTCTTATTATTAGACTTGCTTTTATATTTTAGTCCTCTCAAAATGGAATTGCATTTGCCTAAGTGAAACAAAACAAATATCACAATGTATGCTTTAAGGGAAGACATTCAGATTACAAGATAAGATTTATGTGCTAACATAACCAGGCTGGTCAGAGATAAGACAATTACACTTTTGAGACTTTGTGGATATACAGTGCAACATTATCTTGCAAGATTTACTGAGAGATTCAAATGGGTTTACAAAGGCCACTTGCATTTAGGGCGAATAACCAAGACAATAGTGTGTTTGAATGTGCCACAGAAGTGGATCCTGTAGTTGTTCAAGGAAAACTGTCACAGAAGATGACTAAAGAGAGTCAAGGAATGACACCTTCATTAAAACTGAATATGGATACCATAACAATATACGTTATTTCTCTAGGTCGACATAATAAACAAAAGAACAATTGCAAATACCAAAGAGAATTCCACAAGACCATCAGACCATAAGGCATAGGAGAAGAGGAGTCTGCTGTTCCATTTCATTGATCATGGTTGATTTAATATTCCTCTTCAACCCCATCCTCCTGCCTTCACATTGACTAATCATGAATCTATCAACTTCTGCTTTAAATATACCTGATAATTTGGCTTCCACAGCCATCTGTGGCAATGAATTCCATAGATTCACAACCCTTTGGCTAAAGAAATTCCTCCTCATCTCTTCTCTGAATGGATGTTTTGAGGCTGTCCACTCTAGTCATAGACTTACCCACTAGGAAACATCCTCCTCACATCCACTCTATCAATATTCTATAGGTTTTACTGAGATGCCCCCCCCCCCATTCTTCTAAATTAAAGTGAGCACAGGCCCAGGACCATCAAAAGTTCTTCAGACATTTACCTTTTCATTCCTGCACTCATTCTCCTTTGCACCATCTCCAAAGCCAGAACTCCTCTTCTTAAATAAGTGGCCCAAAACTATTCACAATACTGTAAGTGCAGTCTGACCAATGCCTGATAAAGCCTCTACGTTACATCCTTGCTTTGAAATTCTAGTCCTCTTGAAATAAATGCTAACTTTGCACATGCCTTCCTTGTCACTGCAACTTAACCTTTAGGGATTCCTACATTAAAACTCCCAAGTCACCTCAGACTTTTGAATTTTTTCCCTGTTTAAAAAATAGTCTACACCTTTGTTCCATCTACCAAAGTACATGACAATACACTTCCCTATACTATATTCCGTCTACCAATTTTTTGCCCATTCTCTTAATCTAGTTAAGTCTTTCTGCAGTCTCCCTGCTTCCTCAACAATATTTTTGTATCATCTGAAAACTTGAACACAAAGCCATGAATTCCATCATCCAAATCATTAACATAAAAAGTGAAAGTAAATGGTCCTAAAATACCACTAGTCACTGGCAGCCAATCAAAAAGGTCGCCATTATTCCCACTCTTTACATCCTGCCAGTAAGCCAATCTGCTATCAATTCTAGTATTTTTCCTGTAATACCATGGACTCTTACTTTGTCAAGTAGCCTTACATGCAGCACCTTGTCAAAGCTTTCTGAAAATCCAAGTAAGCAATATCCACTGGCATTTCCTTGTCTATCCTGCTTGTTGATTCCTCGAAGAACTCCAAGAGCCTGGCAAGATCTCTCCTAAAGGAAACCATGCTGGCATTGGCCTATTTTATAATGTGCCCTGAAACCTCATGCTCAAAAAATGATTTCAACATCTTCCCAACCACTGAAGTCAGACTAATTGGCCTGTAACTTCCTTTATTCTGCTTCTCTCCCTGCATAAAAAGTGAAGTGACATTCACAGCTTTCCATTCCTCTAGAACCATTCCAGAATCGACTGATTCGTGAGGGATCATGACTAATTCCTCTGTAAACGCTTCAGCTACCTCCTTCAGAACCCTGTGGTGTAGTCCATTTAATGCAGGTGACTTATCTACCTTCAGACCATTAAGCTTCCCTAGCACCTTCTCCTTATTGATAACAACTACACCCATTCCTGCCTCCTGATACTCTTCCTGGCATAAAGCCAATGTCTTCCACAGTGAATACTGAGATGAAATTCATATTTCACATTTTCTGTCCTTATGGCCATTTTAGTAGCCTTCTGTTGATTTTCAAAAGCTTCCTAATCCTCTAATTTCCCATTAAATTATGTTCTATTATATGCCCTCTGTTTTGCTTTTATGCTGTCTTTGACTTCTCTTGTTATTCATGGTCGTATTATCCTCCCATCAGAATACTTCTTTGTATGAATTTATCCTGTGCCTTTTGAATTGAACATAGAACACAGAACATAGAAATCTACCACACATTACAGGCCCTTTGGCCCACAATGTTTTGCTAACCAAGTAACCTACACTAGAAACTGCCTAGAATTTTCCTAGCGCATAGCCCTCTATTTTTCTAACTCCATGTGCCTATCTAAGAGGAGCCTCTTAAAAGACCCTATAGTATCCACTTCCACCACTGTCGCTGGCAGTCTATTCCACGCACCCACCACTCTCTGTGTGAAAAACTTAGCCTGACATCCCCTCAGTACCTACTTCCAAGCACCTTAAAGCTATGCCCACTCGTGTTAGCCATTTCAGCCCTAGGATAAAGCCTCTGGCTAATCACACAATCAATATCTCTGATCTTCTTATAAACTTCAATCAGGTTACCTCTCATCCTTCGTCGCTCCGAGGAGAAAAGGCCAAGATCTCTCAACCTATTCTCATATGGTACACCCTCCAATCCAAGCAACATTCTTGTAAATCTCCTCTGCACTCTCTCTATAGTATCCACATCCTTCCTGTAGTGAGGTGACCAGAACTGAACACAGTACTCCAAGTGGGGACTGACCAGGATCTTATATAGCTGTAACATTACCTCACGGCTCTTGAACTCAGTCCCACAGTTGATGAATGCCAACACACCATATGCCTTCTTAACAACATTGTCAACCTACTCAGCAGCTTTGAGTGTTCTTTGAATGTCTCTCGGATCCTCCACACTGCCAAGAGTCTTGCCATTAATACTATATTCTGTCTTTAAACTTGACCTACCATAGTGAACCACTTCACACTTATTTGGGTTGAAGTCCATCTGCCACTTCTCAACCCAGTTGTGCAACCTATTGATGTCCCACTGTAAGCTCTGACAACCCTCCAAACTATCCACAACACCCCCAAACTTGGTGTCATCAGCAAACCACTCTTCTACCTCTTCATCCAGGTCATTTATAAAATCACACAGAGGAGGGGTCCCAGAACAGATCCCTGTGAAACATCACTAATCACCGACCTCCATGCAGAATATGAACCATCTACAACCAACTACAACCATCTACATCTATAGCCTTCTGTGGGCAACACAACTCTGATCCACAAAGCAAAGTCTCCAAGGATCCTTACTTTCTGAAGGAGCCTTGCATGGGGATCCTTATCAAATGTCTTACTGAAATCCATATACACTACATCCACTGCTCTACCGTCATCCATGTGTTTTGTTACTTCAGAATTGCTTCCAGAGACTCCAGCCATTCCTATTCTGCTGTCATTCATGCCAGTGTCCCCTTCCAATTTACTTTGGCCAGCTCCTCTCTCATGCCTCTACTGTAGTTTTTTTTCCTGTTAAACTGCAGGATGAAACTTTTGAAATGCCTGTTTCGCTGCCGCTGCTACTGTGCGATCGGAAAAATCTCCGGGAGGAAGTCCCCGAATCTTCACCTTTGCCTGTTGCTTGGCGGCCGGTGCCAGGGTCGAAGCGCTCGGCAGAGATGGTGCTCGGTGCTTGCTGCTCGGTGTCGGAGGGCTGGTCGGAGGCTTGAAGTTTTTGGATGGACTTGGAGTTGGCTGTGGTCGGGGCTCCCAGAGTGCTGTATCGGCAAGCTGTGGTGCTAGAGGTTCATGGCAGGAAGAGTTTTTCTTCCTTCTACCGTCTGCGTGAGATGATGGGCTGTCAGGACTTTGAGACTTTCTTTTAAACCGTGCCATGGACTGCTCTTTATCAGATTACGGTATTGCTTTGCACTGTTGAAACTATGTGTTATAATTATGTGGTCTTTGTCAGTTAGTCTTTTATCAATTATGGTATTGTCTGCACTGTTAAAATTATATGTTAACTATAACTATATGTAACTATGTGGTTTTGTGTAGGTCTTGTAGCTTTAGTTTCGTCCGATGGGTTTGTAGTTCCTTTCCGGGGAACGTGCTAAGACGGTAGCGCGATATCGATACGCAGCAGCCTCTCCGGACTCTGGATTGGGGATTACCAAATGTTATGTGGTTTTTCTTGTGTGGTCTGTTTGGTGCTTTTTCCTGATATCATTCTGGAGAACGTTGTCTCATTTTTTAACTACATTGTACTTGTGGTTTATAAATGACAATAAACTGAATCTGAATCTGAATGCTATCATATCATTATCACTGTCTCCTAAGGTTTCCTTTATCTTAAGTGTTTTAATCAAATCTGGTCCATTACACAACACCAAATCCAGGATTGCCTTTTCTCAAGCGGGCTGAACCACAAGCTACTTTCAAAAGCCATCTCTTAGACATTTTACAAATTCCCTCTCTTGGGACTCAGCACCAACCTGATTTTCCCAAACTACCTACATATTGAAATCCCCCATGACTATCACAACATTGGTATTTTTACATGTTTTTCTATCACTTATTGTACCCCACATTCTAGCTGCTGTTCAGAAGCCTGTATATAACTCCCATCAAGGTACTTTTACTCTTGTAAATCCTTAACTTTACCCATGAGTTGATACCTTCCGATCCTTTGTCACCTCTTTCTAAAGATTTGATTTAATTGTTTACCAACAGAGCTACCCCACCCTTTCTGCCTACCAGCCTATCTTTCAAAACAATGTGTGTCCTTTAAAATTGAAAATTCAACACCCAGTTGCATGGTTAAATTTGTAAATTTGTAATTGTTGTTAAGCTAGCTTCAGATTCAGATTCAAATTCATTTATATATCACATGTATATCAAAACATGCACTAAAACGAATCGATAAATACATCAGTTTCTCCCTTTTTGAAGGAAGGAAGAAGAGTAATATATGAAAATAAATGTGATAACACAATGATAAAGAACAAATAAAACTGCATATGCTAATATCTAATACAAATGCAAGAATTCAGCATCCATGGAAAGATGAACCAGTTACTATTTTGGATCAGTGATCCTTGTTCAGTGTTGAGATATTATCATGTAGTAGAGTGTAGAATCAAGTACTGTGCTGTAGTTGAGCGTGTATCTATGGACGTGTGTGTAATCTGAGAAGAACAAGGTACACACCTTGGAGCACTTTGTGTTTCCTGCTTTTACTGTGCAATTGACATGAAAATGCCACAGAGTGACATTTATTACCCCTTTCAGCTCAGTTTCTTCTTCTTATTTTGCTTTTGGTTTAAGATGGTGCTGATGAAGTACGACAAAGAATTGCAGGTAGCAAACAAAGCAAAAGATGACTGTATCAATCATACTCGACTTGGAGGCAATGAAAAAATAGGCCAAAGTCAGCATGTTTTTCTCAAGGGGAAATCTCGCCTGACAAGTCTGTTAGAATTCTTTAAGGATGTAACAAACGGGGTAAAGAAAGGACTGTCAGTGTATGTGCTTAACTTGGATTTTCCAAAGGTCTATTTGACAAGGGGCCACAGATGAGGCTGCTAAACAAGGTAAGAGTCCATGGAGAGAAGATTAATGGCCTGGCAGCTGGCAAAGGGTAGACGCTTTCTAGTTGGCAGGTGGTGACTAGTGGTGTTCCACAGGGGTCAGTGTTGGGTCCACTATTTTTGACAGTATATATTAATGATCTGGATGATGGAACTGATGGCCTTTTAGCCAAGTTTCTGGATGATTTGAGGGTAGGTAGATAGGCAGGCAGTGTTAAGGAAATGGAGTCTGTAGACGGACTTGGACAAATTAAGAGAATAGGTAAAGATGTGGCAGGTGGGAATAGTGTAGGAAAGTGTATTGTCATGCACATTAGTAGAAGGAGTAAAGGCATAGATCATTTTCTAAACCTACAGTGTATTCAGAAACTGGAGACACACAAAATGCTGGAGGAACTCAACAGGTCAGGCAGAATTGATGGAAGAGGGAAAAACACAATGTTTCAAGCTGAGATCATTCATCAGGACTGGAAAGTATGGACTAAGAAGCCAGATTGTTGAATCCCTGGAATAACTTGCCACGGGCAGCTCTGGATGACATGCTACTGGGTATACTTAAAGCTGCAATTGATCGGTCCTTGATTAGTAAGATTGTTAACAAGGCAGGATAATGGGGTCAAGAGGGAAAATAAATCAGCTGTAATTAAATGGCAGAGTAGACTCAATGGGTTGAATAGTTTAATTCTGCTCCTATGTCTTATGGTCTATGGTCTTATAATCTTTAATTTCAAAACACTTCAGGACCCACTCTCAGCATTTAATCCAATGCTTTGATAATTTGGAAATGTCATTGTCTTTGTTATCAGTTTTCACATGGCCTTCTTTAATTTTCTCCTTTTTCATGAAAAGGGGAAAATGGACAACATTGGTCCATTGGGCGTGATGTGAATATTCACCAATAACCTCTACTTTAGTGAGCTTACATCCTGTTAAGTTTTCATTCCATTTATTCAAGTAACTCCATCTTCCATATCAATTGTCCCAATCTGTCTTCATTTTCCCTCAGTCATAATTTCCTCTCCATCCTAGTTTCCACTCTAGTTTCAACACATCTCTTCTCACATTTATTTTGCTCACCTACGATACAATGGAGAGCCCCAAAGCATGATGATCATCCGATTTACTAATGTTCTTTGGGAAGAAATGCTGCCAATCTTTCCCAGTCTGCCCTATACATGACTCCAGGCCACCACCACCTCCCTCCCCCCCCAATGTGAGAGATCCAAGATGGCGCCCGGAGCTGGCAACACATTGTGTACAGTTTGGAAAAGAATCATCAAATATTCCCTTTTAGGACTACTACAGCTGAAATCCGCAATCACAGCTATGCATATTTCATTAAGCAATTTTGTTTTTAAGAATCTTAAAAAATCTATCAATCATCAAAATCGGTGGAGTCCAGACTGCAGACTCAGCTCATGAGTGCAGTATCCTTTTAAGAAAAAAGAAGCATGGAAAGTGTACTGGTCTGCAAGTAAGATTGAAATGCAGAGCCCTTAGACCCACACATAACCCCCCGCCCCCCAGCTTTCTATTATCCTGCTGGTGAATATACGGGCTTTGAAAAATACAACTGAAGACCTCAGAACAAAGTTGCAGTGTGAGAGGAACATCAGGAACTGCTGTGTATTTGGTTCTCGGCAAACATGGTTCACCCACAACATCCTGGATGTAGTGCTGCAGCCTGATGACTTCAGCATCTATTGCAAAGACAGAACAATTCATTTTTTTAAAGGTGGAGGAGATTGTGATGGACATGGACTGTGCCTTTAAAAGAGAGAGAGAGAGAAACTGCTGCCTGTCTCTGGGTTGCTATGGTGAAAGAGAGGTGGGGTTATACGATGGACAAGTGATGTTTACAGTTGCTTCACAGGGTGTTTATTTAAGCAAGGTCAGATGACTCTCTCACAGAGGGACACACAGTGGAACACTGGTTAAGGTAACCAGTGAACGAAAGGAGACCAGTGACAGAAGAGTCATTGGATGGAACTTCCGAGTGCCCACAAGGGTGGGTTGAGGATCGATCAGGTGAATCGATCAGTAGCTATCACTGTGTGTAGAAGGGCTGCTGACCCTGTGGAGGCTACCTGTGTGTTTACCCGTGCCTGGGTGTTCGTTTTCCCTTGAAGATGGCACCTTTTGTGATAAGCTACATTTGGTTAACTCGAGAGCAGATTCGGAGTCCAATAACGCAAGACCAATGGTACCTCATTATTCGTTCTTCTCCTATTGTGGATTTCACCTCGGCTTACAGACATGTCTCTCTCCCCCCACCAACTCCATGCATTGAACTGAACTTTATTACAGTATCATCATAAGACTTTAAACCTTGACACCTGAGCTTGAACGAGTTTGGCAATTATACTTACACACATATATATGCATAACACTGCTACCTTTTGATTTACCTGGTTTAAGTTACTATATTAAGTAGTTACTAAGTAGTGGTTTTTAGCATCAAAACTAGACTCAAGGTGTATTCTATTGTTGACGGTTCTTTTAAACTAGTGGTCGCCAACCAGTAATCGCAATCGACCGGTTGATCTTTGAGACTTTCCTAGTAGATCCTGAAAAGAATGAAAAACAAATACACAAATACATTATGCCTGATAGACCTTTTGATGCAAATATGTAGTAACTTCTACTTTGAAAAAGACCACTCAACAACTTCATGCCCAAAAGAAACAACTTTATCTAGGACGGTAAAACGATATTCGCATACAGAGGTTTTCACACCAGGCAGAAAAGACCGGAAGGAAAACCCCGCAGCCCCGGAAACAATCTCTCTTTACAAACAGCTTTACCATGATCCTAACTGGTATTAACTCATCTTTATAATGCTCACATTACAACACTTCTCCCCCTTTAAATTCCAGCATTCCCCAAATGTAAAGAAATGGGAAACAAAAACAGTGGTGTCATTAGCTTGCATACCCCTGAAACTTATACTAGTGTCTCAGTAACAGTTTACCAGTACCAGGGAAGTTGAGGATCTGAAATCGGGGTTGAAGGCTCAGTGGACGTGGATTGACAAGTGTTAAAGGACTTATCACTCTGTGAATATTTTTCACGACAGTTCGATGAATCCCTGGATGTAATGCAAACAGTTCAGCTTGTTGTATTTGTCAGAATGGCTTTCCAGGATTTTACAACAAAGGAGGACCTTCTCACTCTTTTGCATTTAAGGGAGAGAATGAGAGGTGAGGATTTTTTACAATGAGTTTAATAAAATGTCTGTGAAAATGACATCCCCATTCATAAACTGGTGGCAATTACTACTGATGGGGCCCCAGCAATGCGCGGTGTGTGCGTTGGTTTTATAGCACTGTGCCGTAATGACCCTGATTTTCCCGACTTCCTGGATTATCACTGTGTGATTCATCAGCAGGCCTTGGCTGGGAAGGTCGTGGACTTTTCTCATGTAATGACACTCGTGGTCAAACTGATAAACTTGATTCGAGCAAAAGCGCTTCAGCACCGCTTATTCAAGGCGTTATTGGATGAGCTCGATGCCGCTATGGCCTGTTTGATAAGCCAGTTGCAGTGTTTTCTTGTTTGAATTAATTTGAAAGTTTGATAAAAGCATTTTATGTAATTAAATACAATCAGCCCAAATAAAAGGCCTCAAGTTGGAAGTACAATCTGAGCTGTTTTTTCTCTAAATGGTTTAGTAGGTCGATCTTGACTTTCAGTAAGGCCAAGGTAGGGGATCGTGGGCTTAAGAAGGTTGATGACCACTATTTAAAACCATTGCCTGTATGTAACAAGGTGAAGTATGTTTCGTGATAAACCTGTCATGGTGTACAGACTTGGCAGTTCTGCTTCAGTCCTCCTCAGTCGACCTGGAACACTTAATGATCAAGTATAATAAATTTTCTGCAAAGCGACTTTTCTGCCATCATCCTTGGGTCCATTCCACCCCTGGCCACCATCAGGCAGGCACTGGAGGAGCTGAGAACCATGATTAGCTGTCACAAAACAATGCACCCTGATGCCTTCCCTATCATTGTGAGGGACTTCAAACTGGCCAGCTTGATGAATGCTCTGATCAACTACCACCAACACGTCACCTATGGAACCGATGGTGCCAACACACTTGATCACTTTACCCCACCATCTAGAATGTTTGCCATCCCATCTTACACCTGCACTTTGGAAAGTCTTATCATCTGGTTGTACTTCCATTTCTGGCATACAGGCAAACACTGAAGACTACCACACTAGTGGTGAGGAGCACAAAGGTACAGACAAGCCAGGCAGAGGAGCACTTACAGTATTGCTTTCAATTGGTGGGCTGGAAAATATTCAGGGATTCATGTTCGGATCTGAATGAATACACCACAGTTGTCATTGATTTCATCAAGACCTGTGTGGATGAGTGTGTGCCTTTGAGAACATGCCAGATATACATAAACCAAAAGCTGTGGATGAACAAGGAGATTTACAGTTTGCTAAGGGGTAGATCTGTGGCATTCAAGACAGGAGATCGAGAACTATACAAGAAGTGCAGGTACAACCTACAGAAGGCTATGTTAAGAATGAAAAAACAATTCTGATTTAGAGATGGAATCAGATCTACTATCATCAGCATATATCAGGAAATTTGTCTTTTCCAACAACTAATTTCATATCATATGCTTGCACATGTCAGCTCTGGCAGAGTCTGCAGGCCATTATTTCCAAAAAGCGAAAACCTAACATTATGAATGGCTATGATGCTTCATTCCCAGAAGTGCTCAACTTCTTTTGAGAGGCAAAATAACACTATACCTGTGCGAATCCCTGCAACATCTGGTTACTGTGTGATTTGTCTCATAGGCCAACTTCGAAACATCCTTCAAAAGGGTGAATCCTTGCAAGCTGTCAAGCCCCGTTGGTGTACATTGTAGAGCACTGAATACTGTGCCAAACAACTGATGGGAGTGTTCAAGGATACCTTCAATCTCTGACTGCTGCAATCAGAGGTTCCATCTGTTTCAAAAGGGCAACAATCATACCTCTACCCATGAAGAGCAGGGTGAGCTGCCTCAACAACTATTGCCCAGTGGCACTCACATTAACTGTCATGAAATGCTTTCACAGATCGATTATGGATAGAATCAACTCCTGCCTAAGCAAGGACCTGGACCCGCTACAATTTGCCTATCGCCACAATAGGTCTACAGTGGAAGCAATCTCACTTGCTCTTCACTTGGCATTGGACAGTGGCAATACCAAGAGAATTCTCCCAGAGAGGTGTGGGTGTCTGGAATGTACTGCCTCGGAAGGCAGCGGAGGCCAATTCTCTGGATTCTTTCAAGAAGGAGCTAGATAGGTATCTTATGGATAGGGGAATCAAGGGATATGGGGACAAGGCAGGAACAGGGTATTGATAGTAGATGATCAGCCATGATCTCAGAATGGCGGTGCAGGCTCGAAGGGCAGAATGGTCTACTTCTGCACCTATTGTCTATTGTCTATAATACCTACTTCAGACTTTTTGTTGAACATTTAGCATTTCAGTAATATTTGAATAATCTTGTATATATATTGCTTGATCAAGTATTCTTGTTCATTGAAATAATTCATTATTGGGTATATGTATAAATACATGAATTGCATATGTCATCATGCTGTCACTTGATATGTCTTCCTTTGAAATAATTTAATGTTTTGGAGTTACAAAACATAACACTTCTGTTTGTTGAATACAGCTCAGTGTCCAACACAATCGTACCCTCGGTATTAATCAACAAGTTCCAAAACCTGGGTCTCTGTGCCTCCCTCTGTAACTGGATCCTTGACTTCCTCAATGGAAGATCACGGTCAGTGCGGATCAGAAATACCATCTCTTCCTCACAGGCAATCAACATGGGTGCACCACAGGGATGTTTGCTTAGCCTACTGCTCTACTCTTTCTACATCCATGAATGTATAGCTAGGTGTAGCTCAAATGCCATCTATAAATTTGCCAGTGATAAATTGGCAGCATTTCAGATGGTGACAAGGAGGCAAACTGGAGTGGGATAGACCAGCTGGTTGAGTGGTGTCGCAACAACAATCTTGCACTCCATATCAGTAAAATGAAGGACTTGATTGTGGACTTCAGGAAGGAGAATTCATGGGAACACACAACAGTCCTCATCGAGTTATCAGCAGTAGAAAGGCTGAGCAGTTTCAAGTTACTGAGTGTCAACATTGCTGAAGATTTATCCAGGAGTCAACATATTAATGCAATTACAAAGAAGGCACAACAGCAGCTATATTTCATTCAGAGTTTAAAAAGACTTGGGACATCATCAAAGACTCTAGCAAGTTTCTACAGATGTACCACGGTGAGCATTCTAATTGGTATGGAGGGGCCACTGCACTGGACTGGAAAAAGCTGCAGGAGGTTGCAAACACAGCCAGCTCTGTCATGGGTATTAGCCTCCACTGCATCGAGAACATCTTCAAAAGGCAATGTCTCCAAAAGGTGTCATCCATCTTTAAGGACCCACATCGCCCAGGGCATGCCCTCTTCTCATTGTTACCAACAAGGAGAAGGACAGGAGCATGAAGAAACAAATTCAGCATTTTAGGAACAGCATCTTTCTCTCCACTGTCATATTTCTGAACAGACGCTGAACCCATGTACACTACCACATTATTTTTCCCTCGCATTTTGCACTACTTATTTAAGTTATATATATTTCTTATTGTAATTTATAGCAGTTTTTATTATGTATTGCACTGTACTGCTGCAAAACGACAAATTTCACAATATATGCCAATGATATTAAACCTGATTCTGAATCCGAACTGGCTCCTCAACTCAAAGACATTTAGGAATGGGCAATAAATGCAGACATTGCCAGTCTTGTCTGCATCTTTGAGTGAATTAAAATGAAATCTGAAATAAAACCGTGCATGGATTTATGGCAAAATTTCTGTTGATGCCAACATGGAATCAGTGAAGCTAAAGCTTTATAGATGTCATTGAAGTGATAGAGCAATGCCACATTCCGTGACAGGAATATCATCAGCTGCACTTGTTTTTTTGCACAACCTGTGTGCCTATGCCTTTAGAAACACTCTGCAAAATCAGCATAACAAAGCCAAGTAAAAAAACTGAAAGCAAATGCAAAGAAATGCTTGGAATTCCTATATATTACAATATAGCCTGGAGATACAGTTCTTGCAAGCAGCAATAACTATATAGATAAGTAAATAACTCCATATGCTACCCAACCATTTACATTTGAAGCTGCTGCTTCCAAAAGGTTTTAAGAGCACAACACTTTATGTCTAGCAATGTGTCACACAAGACCTTCCATTCATAATCAATCTACTCTCACTAAAGCCAATATTGAGGAACCTGAGGTTGAAAATTTAGGAGACTTTGAAATAAAGTGTGATAAAGATGAAAATGATTAAAGTTGTTGTTTTAATAAGCACTGAGACAGATCCAATTTTCGTACATTCAGTGGCCACTTTATTAGGTACACCTGTACATATGCTCGTTAATGCAAATTTCTAATCAGCCAATCATATGGCAGCAATTCAATGCATAAAGCATTCAGACATGGTCACGTGGTTCAGTAGTAGTTCAGACAAATATCAGAATGAAGAAGAAATGTGAGCTAAGTGACTTTGACGGTGGAATGATTGTTGGCACCAGTGGAGGTGGTTTGAGTATCTCAGAAACCGCTGAACTCCTGGGGTTTTCACGCACAGCAATCTCCAGAGTTTACAAAGAATGGGGTGAGAAGCAAACAGTGAATTTCAGTTCTGAGGGCTAAAATGCCTTGCCAGTGAGGAAGGTCGGAGGCAAGTGGCCAGACTTGTGCAAGCTGACAGAATGGTGACAGTAACTCAAACAACCACACATTTAAAAAGTGGTGTGCAGAAGAGCTTCTCTGAGTGCACAACACATTGAACCTTGAAGTGGATGGACTACAGAGGCAGAAGACCTAATAATGTGACCACTGAGTGTATATTTTGTTTTGAAGACTATTTCATTTTTAAGAGAACATATAATTGGATGTGATAATAAATAATGCTGCTGTGAGTTTGTACAGAGCAGTCATTGCTAGCAGACCAGTCCATCTCATGGAACAGTCAGAGCAGTGAGACTGGCAGGGCATCGGGAAGCATGTGATCACAAACATCAAAAGGGATTGCAGGCATCTCACTGGAGATGAGTTCATGGCTTGGGCTAAGTCCTGTGAATCAATTATTGCTGAATTGGATGGTATAGAGATTAAAATGTTTAAATCATGTCAATACATGGATATCATTAGAATACTGGTTATCATTTTGCAAGTGAACTGTGTTATTCTGACAGTCAAATTAAGAAAGGTCTTCAACCTCAAATATTAGCAGTTTTTCTTTTCATAAATACTGCCTGACTTTGTTTCGTATGTCCAGCATTTTCTGCTTTTTTATTTCTGATTTCAGAAATCTTCCAAAGAAAGTCATGTCTAAAACCCCAGTAATTTATGGATATTTGAATAATTTCAGATATTTCTCATGAAATATTTTAGATCTACATTAATAATATAAATCCATTTGTGTCAAAACTCAGGGAACAGTCGGTAAGTAATGGGCTGTTTTCCAATCTCAGTTTCATCAGGTGGACAAGGGCTTCAGAGCATACCGGTAAATTTGAGGCCATTTCAACATTATAGACAAGAAACTTCACGATTTTCTTAATGTTTCAAATGAGTACAGTGCAGTAGCTCACAACATCTCCAGTGTTTGTTCAATATATATCCCATGCTGCACTGCAAAGCTGGTTCATTGTAGTGAACTGTTAAATTGCTTCTGCACCATTCTTATTATTAGTGACAAATTCTCAGTCTTGATAAACAAGCATTCATTCTATTATAGCATCAATGCAATAATCTATTGAATAATCTGTGTGTATCCTCAGAAACACATTTTTTTCTTCTTTGAGGCACAGTTGTTAACTCTTCTGCAGAAAGGCAAACAATGGGCAAATGCCTGAAAACTAGTTGTGACATAATTGGATATAGGTTTGACAAATGAGACATAATCTTTAGTGCTGAAAGGACCTAGTCAATAACTGTCAAGGAATCTTATATGCAATATTGCCCATGCCTATCTCATCTGTAGCACTGAAAGGCCTAATTCAGTTTCAGATATTGGCTGTGGTACTTAAAGGTGAGAAAATGGCTAGAGAAGTTAATCAAAGCTGACAATGTCTTGCTCAGAAATTGGATCACTCCTAAATAGGAACACTATTCCTGTATAGAGCTGATATTGATCAGAAGTAATTTTGGATCACAGTTGTGGTGAAAACATACAGGAACATTTGCAGGGAGGACCTCTGTCAGCAGCTTCCAACTCAGATTTCCCCCCAGGCCCTACCCATAAGTAACACTCTCTATTCAGTCATAGCATTGTTGGAAGTATATTTTGATGTTGGTTTCTCTGTACAGATGGCAAAGAGACAGGCACTGGGGAGGAGATCTAACCAAGTCCTGTGGGCAAGTTTCCCAGTGTAACAGCAAGGAAGCAGTGGAGGTGTGCAGTATACTTCTGACCTCCATCAAACAAAATCGTAATGCTTTGTTTTGCATATTTTGGGTATGGAATATTTCTGGCATATGTGACAATTGGTACCCATCCAGCAGGGGCATCAAGGGAAAGGGCAATAAACTTTGGAGCTGACACTGAAGCCCACATCTAATGAATTGTAATACAATTTGCTTTCTTTGGATCTGATTTTAAGGTGTAAATATACAACCTGCTGATTGAACTACATTTATTGAAGATGCTATATTAGATATGAACTTGGAGATTCTTTATCAGCAGATGTCCCTCTGCAGAATGTCTGTGAGGTGAATGAACAGGAAAAGCAGCAGACTCTCAGCTAATCAAACTGAAAATTCCTTACAGAGACATTCAGAATCTAAACTGGTAAACACATATTAAAATTCTTAACTGAATATAAATGCAGGAAGTACAACACCTGCATGTAGAAAGACAACAAGAAGGTATTAAGAGGAAATAAAATAAGATTAAAAGGGACAAAATAAAATATTAGAAAGTGAACATAATCTATTTTTCTAAATTTGTTAAAAAACACAGTGATTAAAGTCTAAAGGAGGTGCCTAGAGTTAAGATATGAGGAGAGTTTGTCGGCTCTTGGACTGTATTCATTAGAGTATAGAAGAATGAGAGGGGATCTCATAGAAGCACTTCGAATGTTGAAAGGGTTGGACAGAGTAGATGTGGAAAGGCTGTTTCCCTTGGTGGGTGAGTCCAGGACAAGGGGCCACAGTCTTAGAATTAGAGGGTACCCATTTAAAACAGAGATGAGGAGAATTTTTTTTTAGTCATAGGGTCGTGGATTTATGGAATTAGTTGCCACATACAGCTGTGGAGGCCCGATCATTGAGGGTGTTTAAGGAGGAGATTGACAGGTGTCTAATTAGTCAGGGTATCAAGGGATATGGCGAAAAAGCCAGAAATTGGAACTAGATGTGGGAATAGTTTAGCTCATGGTGGAGCAGACTCGATGGGCTGAATGGCCTACTTCTGCTCCTTTGTGTTGTGATCTTGTAAAGGAGACACAAGAGACTCTGTAGATGCTGGAAATCTTGAGCAACACAGAAATTTCCAGAGGGACTCAGCAGGTCAGGTAACATCAGTGGAGGGAAATGAGCAGTCGACGATTTGGCTGTTTTTATCTACTCAGCTCCAAGTCCAGATGAAGGATCTTGGCGCAAATCATTGACTATTCATTCCTCTCCATATAGTGGTGTTAGAAAGTTTGTGAACCCTGTGGAATTTTACCTATTTCTCCATAGATTTGTAATAAAATGTATTGAATCTTCACATAAATCCTAAAAACCAGATGAAGAGAACCTAATTAAATAAATAACACAAAAATCATTAGACCTGTCCATTTATTTATTGAGAAAAATGATCCAATATTAAAAGTAATTGTTGGAAAAAGTCCGGGGTAATGTCTTCGACAAAAGCTACTTGGGGTCAGGTGTTCCAATCAATGAGATGAGATGGAGGTGTGGGTTGTAGAGGTGTCTTTCCCTATAAAAAAAGGCACACAATGTCAGGTCACTGACACAGCCTGCTCTTCTAAAGAAAGATCTGTTTATGTGCACCATGACTCAATCAAAACAACTTCCAAAGGACCTTAGAAAAAAAATTGTAGAGACGCATGATGCTGGAGAAGGCTACAAATACTTTTCTAAAGGTCCAAATGTTCATCAGTCAAGAGAAGTTGTCTACAAATGGAGGAAACTCAGAACAGTTGTTACTCTCCCTAGCAGTAGGCATCCTGCAACGATCACATCAGCAGCACAATGTGCAATGCTGAAGGAGGTGAAGAAAAACCAAGGGTAACAGCAAAAGACCTGCAGAAATCTCTGGAACTTGCTAAATTCTCCGTTCATGTGTCCACTATAAGAAAAACACTGAACAAGAATAAAAGAACACCACGGAGGAAACCACTGCTCTCCAAAAAAAATCATTGCTGCATATCTTAAGTTTACAAAAGGCCACCTGGATGTTCTACAATGCTTCTGGAACAAAGTTCTGTGGACAGATGAAACAAAAGTTCAACTTTTTGGCAGAAATACACATTGCTATGCTTGGAGGAAAAAGAGCACTCCAACACCAAAATCTCATCCCAACGGTGAAACATGGCGGAAGGAGCATCATGGTTTGGGGCTGTCTGCTGCCTCAAGGCCTCGACAGCTTGCGATCATTGAGGGAACAATGAATTCAAAATTGTATCAAGATATTTTACAGAAGAATGACAGGGTACCAGTCCATCACCTGAAGCTTAATAGACGTTGGATAATGCAACAAGAAGAAGAGATTTAGTGTTTTGGAAAAGCCATGTCAAAGTCCTGACTTTAATCCTATAGAAATGTTGTGGAAAGAACTAAAGCAAGCAGTTCATGCAAGAAACCCACCCCAATATCCCAAAGTTGAAGCAGTTTTGTAATGAGGAATGGCCTAAAATTCCTACAGGGCTGATCAACAATTACTGGAAATATTGGGTTGAAGTTATTTTTGTACAAGGGTTCACACTAGTTACTGAAAGCAAAGATTCACATACTTTTTCCAACAAATACATGTAATATTAGATAATTTTTCTCAATAAATAAATGAACACGTATATTTTTTTTGTGTTACTTATTTAATTTGGTTCTCCTTATCTAGTTTTAGGACTTAACGTGAAAATCTGATCACATTTTAGTCACATTTATGCAGAAATAGAGAAAATTGAATGAGGGTCACAAACTTTCTAGCACCACTGCAGATGCTACCTGACCTTCTCAGTTCCTCAAGCAGTTTATGTGCATTACTGAAAATCTGAAGAACTGAGATTCTATTGTTTAGAATCATATTTTCAGAGATGGAGAGGCTGCTTGGAGGTCATTAAGATGGACTAGGCAATTAAAAGTTCACTTAAAATTTATTGTATCAGTTCTGGCTGTTTTCTAACTTTGAGTGAATAAAATATGACTTTGCTCCCATTCATTAATGTTGATGTTGAAATCTTATGATGCCACTCTGCAATGATTGGGCAAATTAACCATCTTCATAGAATGGTGATTGAGATAATCTTTTTTATAGAAGAAAGCCTCATTGACATTTTAGAGCAATGGTTTTGTCATCTAATGCTGGCCTTGATATTATATTACCATTTTTCACAGGATTTGAGCATTGTGCTTGCTTTATTATCGAAACCTGCTGTCAAAGAGTATTGGCTTTCAGATGACAGCAATGTTCTGGAGATGAGGGTTAAGTTGAAAGAACAAAAGAACCACTTTTGCAGATGAATGTGCTCACTGTGTGGTATCTGTTTCTTCTGGCTGGGGATGTTTTGAGCATCTCAGTCAAAGTAGATACAAGTGTTTTTCACCATACGACATTGATAGTTAGTGAACTGATTTCAGTAATATCTACTAAATAAAAAATGATGACTCAGCAGACTTTGTAGTGTCAGTACTGAAGCATAATCTTGGTATGGTTACTGGAGTCATAACACAAGAAATAGTACAATAATATTAAGTAGTTACCATAAATATGATAAATCAATTTTAAAATTATTGCTCATTTTTTACTTGATTTTATATATTAATTCCTTGTATATCTGGGTAAAAGAGAATAACAGAATGTTGTTTATTGTAGTTGGATTTTTGTAGACTGAAGCCTTGTTTATGTATATATTTTCTGGCATGACAAGCCAGCCTTCCTTTTTATGATGAAAAAGGGAGGTTTTTCTAATCTAATTGTTATTTTTATTGGCCTACTGTTATAGAGTTTAACACTTACTTTTCCTGGACTGGAAATTGATTTGGTTGTAAGAGTGTTAATATCTCTATAATATTGACCTTCTTAGGTTTCAGGGAGTTAATAAAATTATTTAATTTTAGTAAATATCATAACACATTAATTGATCTGTGAAATATACAAATTTAAAAACAAATATGTAAATTTAGTTTTATCCAGATTCTTTAGCTAAATACACCACACAGTAGGGACTGTATATGTGACTTGGCTTCTGAATTCAGTTTCATTGAAGTTAATGGAATCAATTTCAAAAGAGAGAATGATGTGTAGCAGCAGGCAATTGAAGGAAAATATCTAATCCAAAAAGCCTAAACACAAAATTTCAGAGAAGGTATTTAGTGACCAACTATAGCACTGCCACAAAGTTTGATTTTTGAAGAGGGTAAGTGGCACTCAGTTGGAAAGAATTATATCAAAGAAAAATGCCATGCATTTTTATATCTTTTAAAGAATGAAAATTGTTTTTTTTTAGTTTCCACTGGCTTTCTTGAAGAATAACTGCAATGTGCATCCCAGAGTCACACATGAATTTTATGGTGCTGCAGAGAAACAACAAAGCAACAGACTGGAGTGTTCCATAAGACATAGGAGCAGGATTAGGCCATTTCGCCAATTGGGTTTGCCATGCCATTACATCATGGCTGATTTATTATCTCTCTCAACTGAATTCTTCTGCCCTCTCCTCATAACCTTTAACATCCTTACTAATCAAGAAAATATCAACCTCTGCTTTAAAAATACCCAATGACTTGGTCTCCACAACCATCTATAGCAAGGAATTTCACAGATTCACCATCCTTTGGCAGAAGAAATTTCTCCTTATCTTTGTCCAAAATGAATGTCCGTCTATTCTGATACTGTGCTCTCTAGTCCTAGACTCACACACTATAGCAAACATCTTCACAAAGTCCAATCTTTCAATATTCCATAGGTATCAATGAGATTCCCAATCATTCTTCTAAACTCCGGAGAATATAGGCCAGAGCCAGAGCCATCAAATGCTCCTCCTACAATATGTTAACCCTTTCATTCCTAGGACCATTCTCATGAACATCCTCGGGACCTATCCAGTGCCAGCACATCCTTTATTATATAAGGGATCAAAAACTGCTCATAATACTCCAATCTGATCAATGCCTTATAAAGCTTCAGTAGGTCTTCCTTGTTTTTATACTCTAGTCATTTCAAAATCAATGCTAACACTGCATTTGCCTTCTTTACCACTGACTCAGCTAGAAAGTTAAAATTCAGGGACTCCCAAATTCCTTTGCTTCACTAACCTTTTCTTGCTGTTTAGAAAATAGCCTATGCCTTTATTCCTTCCACCAAAGTGCATGGACATATACTTCCTTGCACTATATTCCACCTGCTGGTTCTTAGCCTATTCTCCAAATCTATCTAAGTCCTCTGCAGACTCCTTGTTTCTCCAATATACCTGCCTCTCCAATTATCTTTATATCATCCACAAACCTGGCCACAAGGTCTGCAATTCTGTCAACCAAATAATTGATTTTTAACGTGAAAAGAAGCAGTCTCAACATCAACCTTAAGGAACAACACTAGTCACTGGCAGCCATCCAGGAAAGGACCCTTTTATTCCCACACTTTGCTGCCTGCCAGTCAGCCAATCTTCTATCCATGCTAGTATCTTTCCTGCAATACCATTGCCTCTTATCTGGTTTAGCAGCTTCATGTATGTCACCTTGTCAAAAACCTTCTGAAACTCAAAGTAAACAGCAACCACTGACTGTCCATTGTCTATCCTGCTTGTTACTTCCTCAAAGAATTTCAACAAATTTGTAAGGCAAGATTTCCCCTGATGGAAACCATGCTGACCTTTGCCTGTTTTATCATGTGCTTCTAATTACCTTGAAACCTCATCCTTAATAATGGACTCTAGCATCAACCACTATATGTAGGCTAAATGACATATAATTTCCTGTCATTTCCCTCCCTTCCTTTTATAGAGTAAAGTGACATTTGCAATTTTCTCGTCCTTTGGAATCATTCCCAGACTTAGTGATGAATCTACTAATACTTCTACACTCTTTGACTATCTCTTTTGGAACCCTCATCTGTAGTCCATCATGTCCAAGTGACTTTACTACCTTTCAGCTTCACCAGCATCTTCTTAGTAATAGCAACTGCACCACTTCTGTCCTTGACACTCTTGAATTTCCAGCATACTGCTGGCATCAACCAAAGTGAAGACTGATACAAAATACTTATCAAGTTTGTCCACTATTTCCTTGTCCCCCAAAAATACATAATTTTTCTGCAGTCCACTATCAATTCTCACCTCCAGTTTTTTCTTTATATATGTGACAAAAACCTTTTGTTTTTTTATATTATTGGGTAGCTTACTTTCATATTTCATCTTTTCTCTCATTGCTTTCTTAATGGCTTCAATTGGTTTTTAAAAAAGCTTCTCAATCATTTAGCTAATTTTTGGCTATATTGTTTGCACTCACTTTTGCTTTTATGCTGTTTCTGACTTCCCTTGTCAGCCACAGTTTTCTCATCATCCCTTTAGAATAATTCATTGGGATGTATCTATTCTGCAACTTCTGAACTGGTCCTGGATACTCTAGCCATCATCCCTGCTGGTGTCCCCTTCCAATCAACTTTGGCTATCTTCTTTCTCATGCCTCTATGGTTCTTTTTACTCCACTGTAATACTGATACATCTGATTTTAGCTTCTGCCTCTCAAACGGCAGGATAAACTCTATCCTATCATGATCACAGTCTCCCAAGGCTTCCTTTACCCTAAGCTCTATAATCAAATCTATTTCATTGCACCACACACAATGCAGAATTCATTTTTCTCTACTCAGCTCAAACACAAGCCTCTGTAAAAACCCATCTCATAGGCATGCTACAAATACCTTCTCTTGGGATCCAGAACCAACCCTATTTTCCATAATATATCTGCATATTGAAATCCCCATGACTATTGTAGCATTGCCTTTTATGCATGCCCTTTTTATTTCCCTTTGTAATTTGTACCCCACATACTGGGTTCTGTTCAGATGCATGTGTATAATTCCCATCAAGATCTTTTTACAACATCTGATCTTATGTCCACTCTTTTTAAGGAATTAATTTCATTGTTAACCAACAGAGCCAGCCCAATCCTTTATCTACCTGCCTAACATTTTGATCCAATGTGTATCCTTAGATACTAAGCTCTCAATTGTGATCTTCTTTCAGCCATGGCTCATTGATGCCCACATCATACCTGCCACTCTCTGAGCTACAAGATCATCTACTTTATTCTGTATACTGCACACATTCAAATATAACACCTTCAGTCCCATATTCATCAGCCTTTTCAATTTTGCTCTCATGTTCTTTTCCCCTTCTAAACCATTTGTCTTTTTATTTATTGTGGAGACTTTTATAATCTCTCCTGCACTCTACATCCCTTTTAAATTACCCTCATTTTTCAACACTGTTGAACCTATTGTTTTGTTCAATTGCACCTGACTGCAATTTTGCCCTATCATCTTCCCATCCTCAGTTTCCCCACACATTGCTTCTACTTGTATACCAACTTCTGTTCCCATCCTCCTGCCAAATTAAATAAACCCACCCCAATGGTTCTAGCAAACCTGCCCACAAAGATATTGGTCCTCCTTGATTTCAAGTGTATCACCTCCTTTCTGTATAGGTTATATCTTCCCCAGAAGATATGCCAGTGATCAAGAAATCTACAACCCTGCCCCCTGCACCAATTCATCAATCACACATTATTCTGCCAAATCATCCTATTTTTACCCTCATTGGTGCATGGCACAGCCAGCATCCAGAGATTCCTAGCCTTGAGGTCCTGTTTTTGAGCTTTTTACTCATACTAACTGCCTGGTTTATAGTTTTCAGAAACTTTCTCATAGCCTTGAACCATTTTTTTTTGCTCACATCTACAACTTTATTAACATTAGTAAAAGCCATAATGAATTGTAATATGTCTTATTCATGCCAAGGAAATGATCTTGTACAAGAAAACAGCTTTTCATTTTTTTTGCAATGAATAGCAATATATTATAGAAATGTATTCCAGCCAATTATAAATAGGATTAATGTCCTTATCTTTATCAAACCAAGTAAATCGAAATACAAATGCAAATAAAAAGCAAATGCCAAGTTTCCAGCACCTAGCCTGTCATTTCAAAGTTATTTTTCAGTGCAAAGTGCAGCTCAGACTACAATTGTGTTTTATTTATTACTTATCTCATAATGGGTTTTTAGATAAAAACAGCTACTGCAAAGTGCTAACATGAAGCTCAGTGCTCTGAAGCACATTACAATTTGGGGAAAGATTATCCTCACTGAACTAAAAACCTTGTCAAAAATCAATTGGATATTTCTGACAGACAAAGATCTCAGGTAGGCTGGACAAGGTTGTTTTCCCAAGCAACTTGTTTGCTTTATATCTGCCTGCTTGATGGCTAGCACATTCGGATCCCGTGACAAGAAGTCCCTTAGGGAGAGGAGGTGGTATATGGACAAGGGGGTGTGTGGGTTTGGAAGAGGATAAGGTAACAGAGAGGTGAAGTGTTGATAGGGGAAAGGGGGGGGGGCGTTGGAGAGGATAAGGGAGCAGAAGCTCTTCTAATTCAGTTTCAATGAATGAATCAGAATCAGAATCAGGTTTACTGTCTCGGGCATGTGTCATGAAATTTGTCAACTTAGCAGCAGCAGTTCAATGCAAAACACAATATAGAAGAAATAAATAATTAAATACATAGATGACAGTATATAAATATTGAATAGATTAAAAATTGCTCAAAAAACAGAGAAGATATATATTTAAAAAGTGAGGCAGTGTTCAGCATTCAATGTCCATTTAGGAATTGGATGGCAGCAGAGAGAAAGCTGTTCTTGAATCGCTGAGTGTGTGCTTTCAGACCTCTGTGCCTCCTACCTGTTGGTAACAGTGCTAAAAGGGCATGCCCTGGGTGCTGGGGGTCCTTAATGATGGACACTGCCTTTCTGAGACACCGCCCCCCCCAAAGCCATCCCAGGCACTTTGTAGTCTGATGAAGTCCGATGACCACCAACAAAAAGCAAGGCCAAGAGCAAATTGAAGGTATACTAACGATGAGGGTATACTGATCAATATAATTGCTTCATTAGCTAATATACCACAAATATAAGGTGATTTTTATACTTCAAGCAGATAGAAAACTAAAATGTATTTAAAAAATCACATTTGAACTCACCTATCTCAAACCTATTTTGATTTTACCATAGATAGAATAACGTGGTGTGCAGAAAAAAAATAACCAACTCTCAGAAGCACGGAAACAAGAGATGTGTCAGTGGACTTGCAATTTAGAGACTTGGATTAATGAACTGTAATGATCAGTTTCAATTCCTCCATAGCAGCTGGGGAAATTAGATTCAGTTAATAAAATAATGAGGAATAATAGGCAAATATCAATAATGGTGATCATAAAATTTACAGATTCTTTTTAAAAAACCATTTGGTTCACTGTTGCCCCTTAAGGAATAAAATCTTCCATCTCTGCTCATATAATCATTAACAATGCATGACTCCAGACACAGATGCAACATGGTTAACTCTTAATTACCTCCAAAATGAAATAACAAGACATCCAATTGTACCGTGGCTTCATGAACCCAATATAAATACAAACCCAATTCTGATTTGGATAACATACAGATGGATAAAGAGGTTGGCTAGACCAATTAACCCTTGAAAGCCATCCTCAGAACATTTATGTATTTATTTCTAAAAAGGGTTGTCAGAATTGGTAAGTTTAGTTCACAAACAGCAAGGCAAATGCAAACAGAATATGAGTAATTAAGTTGTGTACTTTCAGTCATTAGCAAGACAATGAAATAGTCATTGATCGTGCTAACAAAATGCTACTTGCTCATCAATAATTTTTTTTCACTAATGTGTAATGATCTTCAGATGAGTGGACCCAGCTCTGAAGCAAGCTCAAAACTCAATCGTAGAAATTAATGATGAAGACTTTTCTGGAGGAAAACACAGGGAATAATCAAACTAAGAGCTCACTGACTTGGGACTTGAGCACACAGAACTGTAATTCACACAAAACTCAAACCCAGCACTCAGTGATGAGCACTGGTTCAGAATTACCTTAAGTGGAACATAACACACAGTAAACCTGTGTGGGCCGAAGTAAAAACTAATCACTTAAGAAGGAGGAATAAGGAAACCGTATTCACATACAGAATATCATGAAAAACACAGTGACAGCTTAATGATAAAAGTCCGTCAGAAGGGTTCATGACATTTTTCAGTTTGGTTACCTCCAGGTCAAAATAAATGGAATCCAAAGACAAGGAAAGATTAATCGTCCTTGACATCAAAAGCTGCTTTTAATTAAATCTAGCATCGAGGAGTTACTGATAATCAAGGGGAAAATTTCACTGACTACACCTATTTCTCAATTAGATGCTGAAGCTTTGGATATTGGTCATCCATCATCTCAGTTCATTTACAGTATGAGATATATCCCAGGCCATAACAACGTCAGCTACATCATTGACCTGCCTTCAAATTATGATCAAATGTAGGGATTCTCATGTTTATGGTGTGGTGTACAATTTAGTTTGAAACCCCCCCTAACAGTAAGACCTAGACAATATGCAGCTAGAGACTAATAATTGGTAAGTAACATACATAGAACAATGAACAATACAGCTCAAGAACAGGCCCTTCATCTCACAATGTTGTGACAAACTAAATAACTAAGTCATCACTTCTGGCTACACAATGTCTATATCTTTCTATTTCATGCATAAGCATCTGCCTATCTAAGATGCTGTCAAATGACCCTATTGTTTTTGCCTCCACCACAACTCCAGGCAGTGCATTCCTGACACCGCCATTCTCTGTGTAATAAAGCTGAGCACGCATACCTCCTATGAGCTTACCCCTTCTCGATTTAAATACATGTTCTCAGGTATCAGACAGTTCAATGTTAGGGAAAAGATACTGGCTGTATATGCTATCTATGTCTTTCATAAACTTATAAACTTCTATCAGATCTCTCATCATTCTCCAGTGAAAACAACCTAAATTCTTCCAACCTGTCCTTAGATCAGATGGCCTGCAATCTAGGCTGTATCCTGTTAAACCTCTTCTGCACCCTCCGCAAGGCTTCCATACCTTCCTATAATTGGATAACCAGAACTGGATGCAGTACTCCAGATGCAGCCTAAGTTTATAAATCTGCAATATAACTTCCCCATTCATAAACTCATCTCCTTTATTGATAAAGGCAAACATGCCGTGTGGCTTTATTATCACCTTATCAACCTCTGTAGCCACTTTCAGGGAACGATGAACTTCCACTCCAAGATCACTCTGCTCAACATTACTGTTAAGAGTCTTGCCATTAAAAATGTACTCTCTCCATACATTTGATCTTCCAAAGTATTCGGCCAGGTTGAACTCCATTTCGCCCCATATCTGCAACTGATCTACATCCTTTGTCAGTCTTTTATGTTATTCACAATACTACCAACCATATCATCTGCAAACTTACTAACTCACCCATCCACATTATCGTCCAGGTCATTTACATATATCACAAACCGCAGAGATCCCAGAACAGATTCCTGCAGAACACAGACCTCCAGCCAGGAAAAGTCCCATCAACTACTACCCTCTGTCTTCTAGTAGTAAGCCAATTCTGAATCCAAGTGGTCAAATAAACATGGATCACATGCATCTTAATCTCTCATGGGGGATCTTGTTCATTTCTTATTAAAATCCAGGTAGAAAATACCCACAGCTTTAACTTTATCAATCATCTATGTCATCTCCTTGAAACTCTCAGTGAAGTTATTAAGACATGACTTGCTCTGCACAAAGCCATGCTGACTATCCCAAATTAGGCCATGGTTTCCCAATTGCTCATAATTCCTATCCCTCTAGTAACTTCTATACCATTTATGTGAGATTCACCAGTTTATAGCTTCCAGGATTGTCCCTGTTCCCCTTCTTGAAAAATTGAAAAATATTAGCTACTCACCAGTCCACTAGGACTTCTCCTGTGGCTACCAAGGACAGGAGGATATTGGTCAAGGCCCCTGCAAACTCATCTCTTGTCTCTCTCTCAGTAACTAGAGATTAGGACACTCAACACTGATTTCCTATCTTCTAGATAGATAGATAGATAGATAGATAGATAGATACTTTATTCATCCCCATGGGGAAATTCAACTTTTTTTCCAATGTCCCATACACTTGTTGTAGCAAAACTAATAACATACAATACTTAACTCAGTAAAAAATATGATATGCATCTAAATCACTATCTCAAAAAGCATTAATAATTCTTCTCCTTTGTAAATACTGATGCAAAGTATTCATTTAGAATCTCACCCACATCCTCCACCTTCAACTAAGACCCTTTAAAATGACCCAATTGTTTTTGCCTCCACCACCACCACAGGCATTTCAGTCTAGGCACCCATCGCCCACTGAGTAAAAAAAAAACCATAGGACATGTTTAGTGGTCATCAGGGTCACGATGGAACAAAGGCCCTGTTTCCATGCTGTATTACTGAATGATTCTATGATTGCACAAGAGCACATGAGCAGCTGGATTACTACTGTGAGTGAGTCATCTCACTACTCTCCTACAGCATCCTATCCTCAATAAGACACAAGTAAGGAGAGTGATAGAGTACAGCTCCAATTACATTCAGAAACCTTGATACCATTCCAGCATAAAACCAATCCACTTAATTGCACTAATTCCATTACCTGGAGCATTCACACCCTCCAGTACCAGCACATTATGTACCTATACACTACTTGTACATCAAGAAAAACTCCAAAAACCAGCGAATGCTTCTTCGTCTCCCAAACTGGCATGTTCCACAGATGGAAGAAAAAAACACAGCAGCCACATAGGAACCAGCACCATTGGGTTCTTCTTGAAATGACACAGAGACTTAGCATGGAAATTCTTTTCTTTTGATAGACAATAGACAATAGGTGCAGAAGTAGACCATTCGGCCCTTCGAGCCTGCACCGCCATTCTGAGATCATGGCTGATCATCTACTATCAATACCTGGTTCCTGCCTTGTCCCCATATCCCTTGATTCCCCTATCCATAAGATACCTATTTAGCTCCTTCTTGAAAGCATCCAGGGAATTAGCCTCCACTGCCTTCCGAGGCAGTGCATTCCAGACCCCCCAACTCTCTGGGAGAAGAAGTTTTTCCTTAATTCTGTCCTAAATGACCTACCCCTTATTCTCAAACCATACCCTCTGGTACTGGACTCTCCCAGCATCTGGAACATATTTCCTGCCTCTATCTTGTCCAATCCCTTAATAATCTTATATGTTGCAATCAGATCCCCTCTCAATCTCCTTAATTCCAGTGTGTACAAGCCCAGTCTCTCTAACCTCTCTGCGTAAGACAGTCCGGACATCCCAGGAATTAAACTTGTGAATCTACGCTGCACTTCCTCTACAGCCAGGATGTCCTTCCTTAACCCTGGAGACCAAAACTGTACACAATACTCCAGGTGTGGTCTCACCAGGGCCCTGTACAAATGCAAAAGGATTTCCTTGCTCTTGTACTCAATTTCCTTTGTAATAAAGACCAACATTCCATTAGCCTTCTTCACTGCCTGCTGCACTTGCTCATTCACCTTCAGTGACTGATGAACAAGGACTCCTAGATCTCTTTGTATTTCTCCCTTACCTAACTTTATACCATTCAGATAATAATCTGCCTTCCTGTTCTTACTCCCAAAGTGGATAACCTCACACTTATTCACATTAAACACCATCTGCCAAGTATCTGCCCACTCACCCAGCCTATCCAAGTTACCTTGAATTCTCCTAACATCCTCATCACATGTCACTGCCACCCAGCTTAGTATCATCAGCAAACTTGCTGATGTTATTCTCAATGCCTTCATCTAAATCGTTGATGTAAATCGTAAGCAGCTGTGGTCCCAATACCGAGCCCTGTGGCACCCCACTAGTCACCACCTGCCATTCCGAGAAACACCCATTCACCGTTACCCTTTGCTTTCTATCTGCCAACCAGCTTTCTATCCATGTCAATATCTTCCTCCCCAATGCCATGAGCTCTGATTTTACTCACCAATCTCCTATGTGGGACCTTATCAAATGCCTTCTGAAAATCAAGGTACACTACATCCACCGGATCTCCCTTGTCTAACTTCCTGGTTACATCCTCGAAAAACTCCAATAGATTAGTCAAGCATGATTTGCCCTTGGTAAATCCATGCTGGCTCGGCCCAATCCTATCACTGCTATCTAGATATGCTACTATTTCATCTTTAATAATGGACTCTAGCATCTTCCCCACTGATAGGCTGACAGGATGATAGTTCTCTGTTTTCTCCCTCCCTCCTTTCTTAAAAAGTAGGATAACATTAGCCACTCTCCAATCCTCAGGAACTGATCCTGAATCTAAGGAACATTGGAAAATGATTACCAATGTATCTGCAATTTCCAGGGCCACCTCCTTTAGTACCCTAGGGTGCAGACCATCTGGACCTGGGGATTTGTCAGCCTTCTGTCCCATCAGTCTTCTCATCACCGTTTCCTTCCGAATGTCAATCTGTTTCATTTCCTCTGTTACCCTATGACCTTCACCCATCCATACATCTGGGAGATTGCTTGTGTCTTCCCTAGTGAAGACAGATCTAAAGTACTTATTACATTCTTCTGCCATTTCTCTGTTTCCCATAACAATTTCACCCAATTCATTCTTCAAGGGCCCAACATTATTCTTAACTATCTTCTTTCTCTTCACATACCTAAAAAAGCTTTTGCTATCCTCCTTTATATTCCTGACTAGCTTGTGTTCGTACCTCATTTTTCCCCCCGTACTGCCTTTTTAGTTAAGTTCTGTTGTTCCTTAAAAATTTCCCAATCATCTGTCCTCCCACTCACCTTAGCTCTGTCATACTTCCTTTTTTTTAATGCTATGCAATCTTTCACTTCCTTTGTCAACCACTGTGGCCCCTTTCCCCCCTTTGAATCCTTCCTTCTCTGGGGGATGAACTGATTTTGCACCTTGTGCATTTTTCCCAAGAATACCTGCCATTGCTGTTCCACTGTCTTTTCTGCTAGGATATCCATCCAGTTAACTTTGGCCAGCTCCTCCCTCATGGCTCCATAATCTCCTTTGTTCAACTGCAACACTGACACCTCCAATCTGCCCTTATCCTTCTCAAATTGCAGATAAAAACTTATCATATTATGGTCACTACCTCCTAATGGCTCCTTTACTTCAAGATTGCTTATCAAATCCTGTTCATTACACAACACTAAATCCAGAATAGCCTTGTCTCTGGTCGGCTCTCATACAAGCTGTTCCAAGAATGCACCCCGTAGGCACTCTACAAACTCCCTATCCTGGGGTCCAGCACCAACCTGATTCTCCCAGTTCACCTGCATGTTGAAATCCCCCATAACTACTGCAACCTTACCTTTGCCAAGTGCCAATGTTTACTCCCTATTCAACTTGCATCCAATATCCATGCTACTGTTTGGTGGCCTGTAGACAACACCCATTAGGGTCTTTTTGCCCTTACTGTTCCTCAGTTCTATCCACATATATGATGTTGGATGAAAATCATTCAACTCGGCACATTTGCATATGCCATAGATTTAAAAGACTTGGATTTATTTATGTTCAGAAATTTGTTTCTGGTTTATTTTTGGTGTACATGATATGGCAGGTCCATGCAGAGTCCAGCTTTCTGAAACGATCATAATGTTCAGCTGAAACAGAAAAACAATGGACAATATCATGCTGGACCCACTCTACTCCTCATGTTTTTCTCTTGTGGGTTGCCTGTGGTTGCACTCACTTTTTACCTGTGCATGGCTTCAACTGTCCTTCCAATCTTGCCACTGTGGTTATTCTGTACCCACATGGTTGCAAGTTTCAGATACTAAGGCCCAAGGCAAGGCCATCTTGCAGCTTGCTCCATGAAGACCTTTTCATTGTTTCCTATGTCCCTGAAGATCAAAGTTATTTAGAAACATGTACATAATTAAACATATTTTAATAATTTAATGCAAATTTCATATAAACAAATTAAGTGTGGTTAATAAAAAATGAGCATAAATCATAAATCATCTTTCTTACATATTTGGTATCTCCATTCAAATGTCTGAAGCTCTGTTAAAATGTGTTAGCTGTGACAAGTATAAAGCCGAAGTGCAGCATATCAAGCATATTTGGCCTCTTAGCTCAGTCTGTTATTGATACACTGCTGAATTAAATACTCAGTACTGAGTTCTGTTCTAAAATTAAAGTCACGTGCACTATCATTAGACCCAAAGTGCATGTGTTACTTCTGTGCTGCAATGCACAGGTGCAGAAGTCCAAACAGCAGCTAGCTGTTCTCTGTGGACCTTCTTGACCTGCTTTTAGCATGATCATCAAATAATAATCAAGCATTATCATAGCCTGATCTCTTTCCTTCAACATCCTTAGTGTCACCATACAGCAGAAGCTGAATTGGATCAGACACATAAATATTGTAATGATAAGAACAGAACAGAGACAAGGAATCTTGTGGTGATTGACTTACCCTGACCCTCCAAATCCTCTCCACTAGTACATGGCTGCAAGTCAGAAGGCCAATGCAAAACTCAATACTTCTTAGATGATTGCAATTCCAACAATACTCTGGTTAGAGCAGGCCACTGGGTTGGCAACTAATCAACCATTCCACAATCTCTGCCACAACACATTTTTAGTATGTACCATCTACAAAATACAATGCAGTTACTCACTTAGATAATCTTCAAACTCATGTCAACTAACTCCATGGAAGGAAAGGAGAGCAAGTGCATATGGACACTCCAGGTAACAACACCACCGTGACTTGGAAGCTTATCACCATCCCTCTTTGCTGCATCCTTGAAACATCTCCTTCATAGCACTGAAAGTGTGGAAAATATCTTCAAGGATATCCAGTGGCTGGTTTATGTGAGGGGCTGACAACCACTCCCTCGAAGGCATTAAGGGATAGGCAATAAATCCTGGCCTTGCCGATGGTACTGCTGGAACAGCATGTCAAATCTTTTTGTCACACTTTTCTGATTCTGGCATTATGACTTGCAAGGACCTTATGTGAATGTGCAGGCTTCTTCGGTACCTTCTAATTAATAACCTTTTTTCTGTTTCTTCAAACTTAATATTTCAAACTCAGAGTCAACGTTGAGTTTTTTGCCACGTACATAAGTGCACATATGCACAGGTGCAATGAAAAACTTACCTGCAGCATCACAGGCATATAACATCATATAAGCAACATTCACAAGGAAGACATAAATTGTTCAAAAGTTTTGCAAGAAAGGACACAACTTGAACAAAAAATAACAAAGTGATCAAAGTGGTCACAGTGTTATTAAACTGGTGTGATTGGGTTGAAGCATCTTGACCTGGTGTTGTGGGACATAAAATAGCCACTGTGAGGTATTCCATCTGTCTAGCTAAGGTGTGAATATATTACAGCAGAGACAACAGGGATAACATATAAACTAAGAGATTACATTCAAACCTTTGAACAATAGTGTAAGCAGTGACAATAGCTTGCATTTATAAAATGCCTGATATACATGCCCATTGTTCAAAGTCACCTAACTGGTGTACTGTCAAAGATTGACAACATCTGCAATTGAACACAGTGACCAACGTTTGAATCAAAAAAACACATCTTAATGGATGACAGACAGGTAAGAGAATGGAAGGAGATCTAATGAGGGAGAAGTTGAAGTTAGATGGCCTCTGGAGGCGCGAATTGAAGCAGGCAAGAGAGGTGTAGAGGATTAGAAAGGAGCTGCAGAGATGGGTGAGGAAGCAGAACATGTGAGTTGGGGATAAGAGTTGGAATATGATATTGGGGAGTCCATGGAGTATACGGACTATATTTCATGAGGAGTTTGAAGAGATTTGCAAAGCCACCAAAGATGCTAACAAATTTCTGTAGATATACCATGGAGATAATTCTAACTGGTTGCATCACCATCTGACATGAAAGGGCCTCTGTACAGGATTGGAATCTGCTGCAGAAAGTTGAAAACTCAACCAGCTCCATCTTGCACACTATTCTCCTCAGCATCAAGGACATCTTCAAAAGGCTGCGTTTCTAAAAGGTTACATCAACCATTAAGCCCCCCATCACTCAGGACATGCCCTCTTCTCATTACTATCATTAGGGAGATAGTTCAGGAGCCTGAAGCCAAACGCTCAAACATTTTAGCAACAGCTTATTCCCCTCCATTCCATCAGATTTCTAAATGAACAATGAACCAACCCATCAACACATAAAAATCTAGGTTACAAAAATAAGTAAAATATGTAAAAAAAAACCCACAAAAAACAAAGTAGTGTTCATGGGTTCAAGGACCATTCAAAAATCTGATGTAGGATGGGAAAAAAAAACGGTTCCTAAATTGTTGTCTATGGGTCTTTAGGCTCCTGTGCCTCCTTCCTGTTAGTAGTAAAGAGAAGCAGAGAGATCATTAGACCATAAGACAGAGGAGCATTTGGAGCTGATTAGGTCATTCATCCCATCAAGTTTGCTCCATTGTTCCTTCTTTGTTGATTAATTTCTCTTTCAAACCCATTCTCCTGCCTTCTTGACACTTACTAATAAAGAACCTCTCAATCTCAGCTTTAAATATGCTCAATGCAATGATCTGGCCTCCACAACTGTCTGTGACAATGAATTCCACAGAATTCAACTCTCCTTTTGCTAAAGAAGTTCTAAAGTGGCATCATTGTATTCAGAGGATGTGCTTTTTGGTTCTAGATTCTCCCACTTTTGAAATTATCCTGTCCATCCCCACTCTATCCAAGCCTTTCTTTACTCAATAGGTTTCAATGAGATTACCTTCCTCCACTCCACTATTCTTCTAAATTCCACCAAGTATGGGCCCAAAGCCATCAAACATTCCTTATACAACACGAGTGAATCTGCAGATGCTGGAAATAAATAAAAACACAAAATGCTGGCAGAACTCAGCAGGCCAGACAGCATCTATGGGAGGCGGTAGTGACGACATTTCGGGCTGAAACGTCGTCACTACCTCCTCCCATAGATGCTGTCTGGCCTGCTGAGTCCTGCCAGCATTTTGTGTTTTTAAACATTCCTTATACTTTCTTTACACTTTCATTCTCAGGATCATTCTTGTAAACCTTCTGGGACATTCTCTATTACCAGCATATCATTCAACAGATATGTGCCATGCCTTGGAAGGTAAGAGCATTTATTGATAGATGCTGATTTTTTGAGGTGCCACCTCTTGAAGATGGAGCTGGCTGAGTCAATAGCCCTCTGCAGCCCTTTGTGACTCTTTGATTTGAAACTCCATACCTGACTGTGATGCCACCATTCAGGATGTTCTCCAACACACAACTATAAACATGCATAAAAGTCTTCGGTGACTCTAACACCAAGTTTTCAGGTGATACCTCTGTAGTGAGCTGCATCTCAACTAGTGATGAGTCAGAGTCAGGATGGTAATCTGTAACATGGTGTCATGAGAGCAACATCTTCCTCAATGTTAGCAAAACAAAAGAGCCAGTCATTAGCTACAGGAAGGGGACAGTACATATGCTACATCTATATCAAAGGTGCTGAGGCTGAGAGGGATGAGAGCTCCAAGTTCCTAGCAGTGTTCACAACTATTAGCCTGCCATTGACTAACCATGCAGATGTCACGACCAAGAAAGCTAACCAACACCTCTATTTCTTCAGGCGTGTAAAGAAATTTGGCATATCATTATCGACTCTAACCAATTTTTATCAATACACAGTAGAGGCACCAAAAGGTGGAATTGGTGGAAACACCAATGCCCCTGAAGGGAAAAATTCTACGAAAAGCTGTGGACACAGTCCAGTCCATCACAGGTAAAACCCTCCCCACTGTTGAGCGCATCTACAAGGAGTTTTGTTACAGGAAAGCAGCATCCATCATCAAGTACCCCCACCATCCAGGCCATGCTCTCGTCACACTGTTGCTATCAGGAAGAAGGTACAGGAGTCTCAGGACCACACCTGCAAGTTCAGAAGCAGTTATTACCCCTCAACCACCAGGCTCTTACACAACTGGGGGTAACTTCACTCACCATATCACTGAACTGTTCTCATAATCTATCATCTCACTTTCAGGGACTCTTCATCTCATCTTCTCAATACATATTGCCTATTTATTCATGATTATTTCTCTTTTTTGTACTTTCACAGTTTATTGTCTTTTGCTCATTGATTGTTTGTCGGTCCTGGTGGGTGCAGTCATTCATTGTTTCATATGTTACTTCAATTTACTGAGTATGCCCGCAAAAATGAATCTCTGGGTTATATATGGTGATGTATATGTACTTTGGTAATAAATTTGCTTTAAACTTTCAACTTTGTAGTAGAATGCTTCCTATCTGGATGCATAATGGCTTGGTAAGGAATCTGCTCTGCATGTAACCGCAAGAAATTGCAGAGTTGTGGGCACAGCTCAATACATCACACTGTGGTAGACATGTTGTAACAGGAGTTAATCTGCAGCAGGTCCAGGTCCTTTCTCAGCCAGGAGTTAATTGTAGCCATAACCAACCTCCCAAAGGTCATTACTGTGGGTGTGAGTGCTACTGGGTGATAGTCATTGAAGCAATTAACCAAGCTCTTCTTGGTTCTTTTGCTTCTAGGAGTACCCAGTTGAGAAGGACTTGCCAATTACCTCTTTGGCAGATCCGAAAAAGAGCCTTTTTTAATTGCAGCAAACAAATTTTTACACTACCTTGAAAATCAGCTATCTTCAGGTATGATGAACCTGAGGGCTCCTGGCCTGTACAGCTGTACTTCACCTCAGATATGGAAAATGAGGTTCTAATAATTTCCTCGTATGGGAATGGCAAAAAAATAGTTAGATTAGCCTTCAAGTATAATAGCCATTATCAGGGAAGAGTAGCCAATTTACACAGAGAATACCATTTAAAAATAAAAAGGATGTAAAAAAAAAGGGATACTTGCACCAGTTTGGATTTAATGGGTAGAAATAGGAAAAGAGACTTTTACAGACAATTTTTGAGCTCTCAGTATTTTGAACCAGTTTCTTTTAAAACTGTGGGAACATTTTACCATTTCTCAACATAAAAGTTCCTTACCTCCCACAGAAGATTAACTAAATTAGACAGAGCTTACAGGGCAATGCTTAACATGAGCCATTGGAAGGAACATTTATAACGAATTGAATAACCTTTTCCTAGTTCACATTTTATCACACATTTTTTATGATGAGATTCATGCCCTAAATTCAACTAAAATTGCATTTTTAACATCAAGACCTGCAGATGCAATGGATTGTTGCTCAGACTTTTATACAAAGACATGGCCATAATAACTTCATGGTTCAAAACAAATGGCTTTGAAGCCTGTACTTATTGGAATTAAATGTTTTTATGAGATACAGGTGGGATGCAATACAGTTATGTTTGTTCCCACATTAATATTCAATGCCCTGGCTGGCCAATTCAGATTGTTTTCTTCTTCTACTCATTGCTGTGTTAACAGAGAAGTATTATCTAAATTGAAAATCTATTATTATAAGGATATTTTAGTTTGAGGAATGTTACTGCTTAATTCAAATATTGGGAAAGTCAGGCTGCATGGTGGCAATGCAAAGCATGCAAGCTTTCAGATTGTTTTGCCTCAGCAGCTATTGATTTAACTTCTTACCTAATGGATTTTAATATTTCACTTGTTGCATTGTAATTCTGTGTTTTAGCTGCACTTGCAATTATCTAATGCAAAACTGGACATGTCAAAATCCTTTGTGTCATATTTTCTCAAGGGGAATTTCTAAACACATATTGGTGCCATGACTAAGGTCAACACTCCTGGTATTGGAAGGAATAATGGGCTAAACAGATTGAGGCTTTAAGTGCTTCACTGATTCCCTGCAGTCTACTGTCCTGGAGGTCTATGGAAATGCTGAGCCACATGCTAATAGCACAGACAATCAGACAGTGGATGTGATGACAATATGCCCAACCAAATAGTTGCTTATTAATGGTTTTAGTTGGCTGATGGAACTTGTAGGATTTTTTTTTTTTTTGCATTGCCATTGCATTGGTAGGATTTTGCCACTAATCCAAATGACTGACTCATACAAAATACGCTTTAAGAATCCTTACACCTTAATGTGTACACCTCAGTTTTCTCAACTCTGAACTAATTTCTATTAAAATGATGAAAGTAAAACAGTTATACAAATTTTATACTTAGATTTCTCTTCTTTAGAATGTTCCTTTTGTCAGCCTACATGATCATGCTATCTATAGATCCTCAATATGAAATTCACTTCTTGTTCTTTGTCCCAAGGGAGACACAGAAATATAATTTATTTTCAGTTTGTCAGGTTTTGATGAGTTGCTATGTCCTGACATGAATGTGATCATTCAGTCTGTCTCACTCTATTTGTAACAGCGTCATTTTTCATACTTATCTTGAAATCCCACACACTGCATTGTAACCTCCTAATCTATTTGTGTTCTGTCAATAATATTTTGTGAATATTATATGGATAATGAACAGTTTTTCCATGTGAAGTAATTAACTCTTAGAATGAATTACATTATGATAACACATTTTGGGTGGTGCAGAGAGGGTGGATAACAATTCTGAGATCATTCATGCTGTATATTGATCAGGACAGAAGCTATTGAGAGTTGTTGGCAGTTTCACAGAGAACTACCTACATTTTAACCCTTCCCCCCAAAAATTATTACAACTGGGATTCCTTGAGAAAAAATAGAAGCATTATACTTTCAAGCTGAGCTCCATGTGACAATATTGCAGCTGCCTTCCAATGTTAAATTCCATATGGAATCCAAAGGCAGTTCATGTTCCCCAAGATGTGCTACAAAACCTGGCACAGGTAAAGCGAACCTGTTCATCTGATTAAGAAGAGGCAGCTGAGATAGAGAAGAGGGAATATATGATGTAACTACTATTTACGCTTCATTAAGTAAGTTTGATTTAATGTCTTTACCTGTCACGAGCTTTAGTTTTAAAAAGATTGGATTGCCAAATGGAGTTCATAATATAGTTGAATGCTTCAGGGCTTAGGGGAGCATTCAAGATCCTCAATCACTGACATTTTTTAGAGAGTTTGTGGGTAGTTTGAAATGACTGAAAAGGAATGAGAAGCAAAACTATGTAAAAAAGAGTGAAAGACAGGAGGAGAATGGAGCTAACTACAGGCATCTGTTGTGGGCCACCAGGTCAGGGAGAGGAATTGAATTTACATAATTGTACAATGAAAGTATGTACAGGGAGAAGTACAGATGCAGCAGATGACTTCAATTTGCAACAGATAGATTAAGACATTCATGAAATGTATAATAGGAATGAATTCATAATTCTGGACATGAATTTTGATTGTTACAAATGGAAGCAAAAATCAAAAGAGATGTAAAAGAGGATAGTGATTTGTTAATCTGTCTGAGCCTGTGCTTCATATTAAAGAGCTGCTTAGGAAGGAAGCAGTTTGGAAGTGACTAATTTTGGAAGTGAATCTTTGCATCAGCAATAAAACTGCACTGTTCCTATCAGATTAAATATTTCACACGGCATTGTATGTATAATGAAAATTCATTTCTCTGCACTTCCAGTTTTTAATTTAGAAGATACCCTTTACTTCAATGGCTATGTTAAATACATATCCTTGTGCAGCTACTTAACATGAAATAAATGAGAATAGGTTAGGTTAGCAAAAATGCAGGCTGTCTCTGTGTCATCTCGGCCAGCGAAAAGTAAATCTCAAAATTTTCCCTGATTTTTTTTATATTTACAAATCATTTATATATTAACAAATGTAATTAGGCCACTGTAGAATATTTGATATTACAATCATATTTGAGTAATCTTCTATATATATAGTGTTACGCCTGTACCCAACTCTGAGGGGTTGAAGGGTCCCAAAGTAGCCCCTTCCTTTTTGAGAATCACAAGATCGCTATTAATTCAGGTCAGGAGACCCAGGAAATGAGAGAGAGATGCTTGGAATGTCTTGGCCCCTCGGCGATACAAAGCTATGGGAAACGGCCATTGTCTCTTGGAGACGGAATTGTGTATTGAGTACTGTGCTTCATGGAAGCCCTCAGGCAACGTGGGCCGGTTGGGGGATGGCATCATTCCACCCTGATTGACATCTGAGACCCCATGATTGGGGATAAAAGAGGGTCTGTGGGAACAGCCCCTCAGACGCTCCAGAAGAAACGCTAGAAATCCTGTAACAGAGTAATAGCGAAAGCCGGTGGAAAGCCACGTGTGTCCTTTTCCATTTGCCTTGGAATTGGTGGGCCTTGCCACAGAAGAACAGCTTTAGCTAACAACAAAGGAGAAGTCAGCCCCAACGACTCTCGAAGGATTGACATCATAAAAGGAATGGGCAAGTTTTAATCTCTCTCTCTTGACTCCAACCAAAGGCTGCAGCCGGCAGCTTGAATGAACTTGAGTGACTTTTATATTTCCATCGGACAATACATTATCCCCTAGACAATGATAGAGCTATTTCTTATTGATTATTATTATACCCGCTCTTTTAGATTTAGTATTGACGATGTATATTATCTGTATGTTTGCATTGACATTATTTTGTGTATTTTTATCAATAAATACTGTTAAAAATAATACCATCAGACTTCAACGGACCTCTCTATCTTTGCTGGTAAGTGACCCAGTTACGGGGTTCGTAACAATTGGGGGCTCATCCGGGATTTGACACCAAATTGGGAGGCCAGTGAATCGGGCTTGTAAGTCCAAACTTGGATCTGGTTATGCGGGTAGCCAGATGGGAAACCAGCAAAGATGGACGTGGGTGAATTTATAGAAAACCCGACTCTGGAGGCACTAGAGGCGGCCACCAAATCAGACCTGATAAATATGGCGAAGGGCCATAACTCAGTATTATATTGAGAAGAATGTGTTTGCAGCTGAGGTATTGGAAAATATCCCTGAAAAGGTACCAGCTAGTGGGACGGCTCAGTTAGAGTTGGAGAAATTAAGGTTGGAACATGAAATTAAATTAAAGCAGATGGAAGCAGCTGAGAAGGAGAAAGACAGAGCTGAGAAGGAAAAGGAAAGAGCCGACAAACAAAGGGAGCAGGTGTTCCAGCTAAAGGAGTTAGAGGTGAAACGGGAGCATGAGCTCCAGCTAAAGGGGTTAGAGGTGAAAAAAGAGCAGGACCGAGCTGAGAAGCAAAGAGAGCATGAAATTCAGTTAAAACAGCTGAAAGCAGCTGAAAAAGAAAAGGAAAGAGCCGAGAAGGAGAGGGAGGCAGAGAAACAGAGGAAACATGACTTGGAGATGGAGAAGTTAAGGCAAGAGCAAAGAGGTCAAGGGTCAGACCGAGAGGAACTGTTTAATGTTAGTCGGGAGTTGAGGTTAGTACCTCCGTTCAAGGAGACGGATGTTGATAGTTATTTCTTGCTTTTTGAAAAGGTGGCAGTGAATCAGAAGTGGCCCAAAGAGCAGTGGGTGGCGTTGTTACAAAGTGTGTTAAAAGGGAAGGCACAACAAGCATATGCGGCGTTGTCCATGGAGGAGGGAGAAGCGGAGAATTATGCTGAAGTAAAGGAGGCCATTCTCTGGATTTACGAATTGGTGCCTGAGGCGTATAGACAAAAGTTCAGAAATTTAAAGAAAGGGTGGAATCAGATGTATACCGAGTTTGCCTATGAGAAGGGTGTGCTCTTGGATCGCTGGTGCACAGCAGAAATAGTGGAAGAGGATTTTTGGCGTCTCAGGGAGTTAATTCTGATTGAGGAATTTAAAAGTGGTGTTTCGGAGGATATCCAGACGTATTTGAATGAGAAGCTGAATAAGTCCATCTCCGAATTTGCTAGGTTCGCAGATGAATATGCCCTAACCCACAAGACAAAGTTTTCCTCGAATAAAAGTTCCCAGAGAGACCGTGGGAACGATAGAGAAAGCCCGCCGGGAGCTAGTGGTAAGGTTGGGGAGGAGAGGCAAGACGGCCAGAGGCTTCCGGGCTTGACCTGTTTTATTTGTGGAAAGGGGGGACATATTGCGTCTCGGTGCTTTGCTCCGAGGAAGGAGACAGGAAAAGGGAAAGCAGCGGTCCCTATCGGATGTGCCATGGTAATCAGTAAATCGACAAGAGAGCCCCGGGTAGACAGAGTACGAGAAGGGTCTGAGACTTGTATGTCAAACGGAACCATGTCTGTGAGAGAGGGAGATCCACTGGTTCCCGTGCGGATCTGGAGAGACACGGGCGCTGAACTGTCATTGATTAGCAGTAAGGTACTGGATTTTGGTCACAAGACAGGAATGGTAGCTGTGAAAGGAATAGGAAAAGGGACAGAAAAGCTGCCCTTGCATAGGATCATTATGAATTGTGAGCTAGTCTCTCGACCAGTTGAAATGGGGGTGCGATCAGAATTCCCGAGAATTGACGCGGACATCCTTCTAGGTAATGATTTAGCCGGTGGTAAGGTTTGGTCAGCAATGACGCTGATGAGACAGCCGGTGGAGACTCCGCTCCTAGATTCAAAGATCTATCCTGCATGCGCGATCACTCGCAGCCTGTCGAGAAAGGCAGCTGAGAACGAGAGCAGTTTAAATCCGGCCGGTATCGAGTTGGCCAAGACGTTTTTACCAACCCTGTACCACGAGGGTTTAGAAGGTGGTGAAACTAAGAGTAGTAAAGTGAAAGAGAGTAAGGGAGAGGAGGTAGACCTGCCTTTAGCGAGGAGAAAAGTTCTAGAGGCACGAAATAAAGATGAGAAACAGATAAAGCTGTTAAAAGGTCCAGGGTTAGACATGGATGATCTGTCTGGTTTGGCAGAACTGTTTGAAGAAGTGGAAAATTCTAAAGGTGTCCCCGATAATGAAATGAGGGCAGTCCTAGATGAAAAGGGTGCCCTTACCTTGAAGAAGTCTGCTGGGTTGGCAGATGAGGTTGTTTCAGCCCGCGGGGGTGAGTTTACTCCGGAAGGGAGTTGCCCAGAGAGTAGCTGGGAGAATCAGGGGAATTTAGAATTTGAACCGGGTACGGGTATTGAAAGCCTGGAAGAGCCAAATGTCCCATTTGAGTGTGTCCAAGATGTGGATGCACGTGGTACTGAACCTAGTAATGGAGTTCAGAAAAAGTCTGAGGTATTTGATTCAGTTGAAAAGGAATGCAGTCCTTGTGGTTCAGATGGGCTTGGTTCAGTGGAAAAAGGGTTAACATTGGTAATAGTGGGAAGTGAGAGTTCCCAGGTGTTTGTGCTCGAAGGTGTGTTAAAAGTTAGTGTGGAGATCAAAGGTGGTGGGGTGACTATTATTATAGAAGGAAAAGGGGACTGTGTAGTTCCCAAATTGAATGAAGAAAATTTAAAGGCTGGACTGATATCAGAAGCAGCAACCAGGCTACAGAGACAATGGCTCGGTACCACAAAGCCTGTGAATCAATTACAGGTTGAGTTGGAAGGTAAAGGGGCCCCACACACTATTGTTATTCCAGAATGTGGTGTAAAAAGGCAGAATTTGAAATGCTGTTTGAGCAAAGAGTTTAAACTGAAAACTAATGGCCTGAAGGGCCCTGAAGAGAAAACTAGCAACTTGCGTAAAATTAAAGAATTGGGTGGAAATTCGGGAAATGGTCTAAGTCTGGAACACATTGTTGATAAAATAACTCCTATGAAAGGAGCAGATGAAAGCCTATTTCGCCAGGATGCACAAGCTCCCCACGTGGGAATTAACCGGAAAAGAGGCAAGGGTTAATGGGGACGCCATTTTTAAATAGCAGAAGCCGGTTTTAAGGGATTTTGACAAAGCATGTGAATAATAAATGACAACCCCCATGGAAGCCTGCCTGTTAAGTTTGAAAGTAACATAAAGATTAGTATTTGCATGAACTTTGTAGTATACCCGTAAGCTAAGATCACAACTCTTTAGTTTTTGCTTGCTAAAGAAAAATAAGAACTAAAAATAGGTGGTTATTAAATTGAAGTCCGATGCTACAAGACTTCAGTAAGGTACAAGATGTTAAGATATTAAAGGAAGTGACAATGTAATCGTTAACTGTTTAGATGCTGAATTGAATGTATAACTGTATTACTCTGTAGTGAAAGAAAAAACCTTTTGTATTGTGTTAGATTCTAAAATCCTGTAAGACTCTGTATTACTTCGTTTTTACCGATGGTAAAAAACGCGTTGAAGAAAGGGGGTGCTACGTCTGTGCCCAACTCTGAGGGGTCGAAGGGTCCCAAAGTAGCCCCTTCCTTTTTGAGAATTGCAAGATTGCTATTAATTCAGGTCAGGAGACCCAGGAAATGAGAGAGACGTTTGGAATGTCTTGGCCCCTCGGCGATACAAAGCTACAGGAAATGGCCATTGTCTCTTGGAGACGGAATTGTGTATTGAGTACTGTGCTTCGTGGAAGCCCTCAGGCAACGTGGGTTGGTTGGGGGATGGCATCATTCCACCCTGATTGACATCTGAGACCCCGTGAGTGGGGATAAAAGAGGGTCTGTGGGAACAGCCCCTCAGACGCACCAGAAGAAACGCTAGAAATCCTGTAACAGCGTAATAGCAAAAGACGGTGGAAAGCCACGTGCATTCTTTTCCATTTGCCTCAGAATTGGTGGACCTTGCCACAGAAGAACGGCTTTAGCTAACAGCAAAGGAGAAATCAGCCCCAACGACTCTCGAAGGATTGACATCATAAAAGGAATGGGCAAGCTTTAATCTCTCTCTCTTGACTCCAACCAAAGGCTGCAGCCGGCAGCTTGAATGAACTTGAGTGACTTTTATATTTCCATCGGACAATACATTATCCCCTAGACAACGATAGAGCTATTTATTATTGATTATTATTATACCCGCGCTTTTAGATTTAGTATTGACGACATATATTATCTGTATGTTTGCATCGATGTTATTTTTGTGTATTTTTATCAATAAATACTGTTAAAAATAGTACCATCAGACTTCAACGGACCTCTCTATCTTTGCTGGTAAGTGACCCAGTTACGGGGTACGTAACAATAGCAAACACGAGGAAATCTGCAGATGCTGGAAATTCAAACAACAACACACACAAAATGCTGGTGGAACACAGCAGGCCAGGCAGCGTCTATAGGGAGAAGTGCTGTCGACGTTTCGGGCTGAGATCCTTCGTCCCGAAACATCGACAGTGCTTCTCCCTATAGACGCTGCCTGGCCTGCTGTGTTCCACCAGCATTTTGTGTGTGTTGTTCTATATATATAGATTGATTAAGCATTCTTGTTCTTTAAATAAATTATTATGGATTAAATGTAAAAATACATTAGTTACATACGTCGTCACACTAACACGTGATACAAGCACAGCTCACTTAATGTAAACTTGAACTAGACCCGTATTCCCAGACTCTCTTCATTTGAGTTAACTAAAAGTTTTGAAGTAACAAAGCATAACAATTTGTGAAGTAATGAACCCTTCCATCGCTGTGCATGCTCCTGATGCATGGTCCTGTGATGTCAGTGTCTTTTGCAATGCTCCTTTTCCATTTTGGGTCGTCATAACTCAGATTTTCCTCAGAGTCCATGGCAATATTACAGATCTTTAAAGGAGACTTTGATCACCTTTATCTGCCTGGTAATCTCCTTCCAATGTGGACCTCAGGACTGAGTTCTTGTTTTGGGAATTTGGTGTCGGGGTGTAACATGGTTTAACCTGCCCCATTTAGTTGCCTGGTAATAAGCAAGGCCTCAGTGCTGAAGATCTGCCCTGGGGGAGGGTACCAGCATTGGTTCACTTCTCTTTCCAGTGGGTTTGAAGGCTTTTATGGAGAAAACTTTGATGATGCTTTGTTTTCTGTGTCCTGAGATGTCAATGTTTTGAAAAAATATTTGTAAAATTATTGCCCATTTAATCATAGGTTTAGTGCCAGATCTGATACCTTGATCTTCAAATGACCTTTTCCTTTGTTGAACAAAGACTGCACTTATGCATCAGTGGCAATAATGAATGTATATTGTAATCAGTTTCTTCGTAAGTTTAAGAAAGACACTTGTAAAATATCCTTTGTCCTTACATTTAGTAAGAGCATCCTGGTAAAGTGAATCCAACCTGCCAACAGGGCTTTCTTCCAGTTTTATTATAAACAACCACAGAAGTCAGCTGAAACCCAATTTTGGTTGAATTGAACAATCTTCTGTGCTAATTTGGGAGAATTAAATTGGGTTGAGACAAACCAGCAGAACTCAGTAGAAACAGTATACCTACTGTACATGTAAATGATGCATTTTCCTATAATTGCAGTCAAGGGTAGCAATAATTAAACCAGAGATATGAAAGGCCATATTACATTATCTCACAATGCTCAAATTAACCTAAATGACAATTCAATTATCAAATGACTTTTTTTTCATTTCCATTAGAAATTACTGAAATTCCTTTCAACTAAAATCAAAAGAATAATTCTGATGGGGCAAGTCTGCCTACACAGTTTACCACTCAAATAATGAATAGAGAAACTCAATGTCTCTTACCATTTGTAAGCAATTTGACAAAGACTTCCTTTAGTCCATTTTGTTACTAGACTTGTGATGCTGAAGGTGTCCGGGAGCTGCGTCATATCTTGTCCTTGTGCTGAGTGATACACAGGTCCTGGAAAGGACCCTTGAAGTTCTTTCACTAGTTGCTCCACATGCCCCAATTCGCACAACCTTACTGTACAGTATCACACCATCCCTCATGATTTTAAATCGGTCAGCAAAAAATCAAAGTCAGCATTTCAATTTCAATCTATATGAGAACATTAACCAGCACATCACATTGCTCCATTGCTTTTTTTAACCTTTATTGTGCTCAAGTTTTGTTGTAAAGCATGTTAAATTTTGCATCTGAGCCCAGTTCATTTGAATGCTGCTGCTTCCATCTTTGTCAGACATCCCTGGGAAACCACATTTGGTAGAGTTATTGATTTTCCCTCTCAGTACCGTGTTTTTATTTTCCCCTAACTGCCCACAGTCCTTCCAGTCTGAATTGTCAGCTGTAAAGACTGGTTCATGATACAGTTTCATGCATCCACATTATTGACCAGCTTCCCTTTACCAACATGTTCCATGTATTAAGATTATCATCCATTTAATGCTAAGTGGAGAGCTGGAGTGACGGTACCTCTGCCTGGTGAATTTAACTCATACAGCTGTTACCCCCCTTTACAAAGGTAAAGTGATGCTATGAAACCTTTCTTAAGCCGAACTAGCATAAAGCAAAGAACCATTAATTTATATGGGAAAAATTTTTGTAAAAGGAAAAATCCTCTTTGTAATGCGAAAACAGGTTACTAATGTAGGCCTTTCGTAAAAGCAAAGTGGCGTAAAGTGAACATTCGTATAGCAGGGGCACCTGTACTTCTAAATTGCAACTAACTGACCAAATGAAGGAAAGTCATAAAATGTGTAACCTGCTATACCTATTGAGCGGTAAATACTCCAGGAAAAGATGATGCCAGCGAACAATGCTCCCAAAGGCAATGTCCTCAAGATGGGTCACGGAGCCATTGCTTTTACTTGTTTTACATAAGAACATAAGAGATAGGAGCAGGAGTAGGCCAATCGGCCCCTCAAGCCTGCTCCACCATTCAACAAGATCATGGCTGATCCAATAGTTTTCATCGAATCCCACAAGGCAACAGGGCCAACCAACAGGGCACCATGCCGCCCATTTTATTTTATTATTCATCCCGCCCAAACCCATGTGATCACCCGGGGAAAAAAAACCCAGTTGCCAATTGAGGAGAAAAAATCTGGAAAATTCCTCTCCGACCCATCCAGGCTATCGAAAACTGGTCCAGGAGATCACATGGCTGATCTAAACCTAGCCTCATGTCCACTTACCTGCTCGCTCACCGTGTCCCCTAATGCCATTTTTATCCAGGAAAATGTCTATCTCCGTTTTGAATTTATTGAGTGTAGTAGCTTCCACAGCTCTCTGGGGCAGTAAATTCCACAGCCCCACTACCCTCTGAGTGAAGAAATTTCTCTGCATCTCAGTCCTGGAACGGCATCCCCTTATTTTAAGATTATGCCCCCAGTCCTAGTTTCACCCATCATTGGGAACATTCTCCCCGCATCCACCCAATCAAGCCCCTTCACAATCTTATATGTTTCAATAACATCGCCTCTCATTCTTCGGAACTCCAATGAGTAGAGTCCCAATCTACTCAACCTCTCATCATACATCAACCCACCCATCCCCGGAATTAACCTAGTGAACCTTCTCTGCACTGCCTCTAGAGCCAGTATGTCCTTTCTTAAATATGGACACCAGAACTGCATGCTGTCCAGGTGTGGTCTCACCAATACCCGGTACAACTGCAGTAAGACCTCTCTGTTCTTATACTCCATCCCCCTAGCAATAAAAGCCAGCATTCCATTGGCCTTCTTGACCACCTGCTGCACTTGCATACTAACTTTTTGTGTTTCCTGCACAGGACCCCCAGATCCCTTTGCACAGAAGCACTTTCCAGTTTCTCTCCATTTAGATAATAACTTGCTCTATTATTTTTCCTGCCAAAGTGCAAGACCTCACACTTGTCAGTATTATATTTCATCTGCCGAATGTCTGCCCAATCACTCAGCCTATCTATGTCCCCCTGCAGGGTTTCAATGTCCTCCGCACTCATTACACTCCCTCCCATCTTTGTGTCATCAGCAAACTTAGATACGTTGCACTTAGTCCCTTTCTCCAAATCATTAATATAGATTGTAAAGAGTTGGGGTCCCAACACCGACCCCTGCGGAACACCACTAGTCACCAACTGCCAGTCTGAGAATAAACCATTTATCCCAACTCTCTGTTTTCTGTTAGAAAGCCAATCCTCCACCCATGCCAGAATATTATCCCCAATCCCATGATTTTTTACTTTAAGTAATAATCTTTGGTGTGGCACCTTGTCAAATGCCTTTTGGAAGTCCAAATACACCACATCCACTGGTTCCCCTTTATCTACCCTATATGTTATGTCCTCAAAGAACTCCAACAAATTTATCAAACATGACTTCCCTTTTGTAAAGCCATGCTGACTTTGTCCTATTAAACTATGTTTATCCAAATGCCCTGTTTCTGTTTCCTTTTATATCTTTTATTTGTTTCCTTTTATTTCCTTTACTTTTATATCTCCTTTTTATTTCAGATGTGGTTCTACTATTGTTACAGCCTGTAATCTACACTCTGGTGGTGGGATTCTAGGCTGATCGGGCGATCTGGTGCTTTGCTGTCTCTGAGAGCGTGGCACGAGACTGAGACCAAAGCCTGTAGCATGGAAGTCAGAAAGCCTGGAGATGGGGCACAGGCTCATGATCGATTCCATCTCTTGCTGATCTCACCGATAAAAGCACCAAGGAAAAGTGAAATCACTTGGGCAGGTGCCGAGGGCGAGTGAGTGTTCAGGACTGTCAACCAACCTCACGCTCGCTGCTGCCAGGGAAGGTGGCTGAATATGGCAGCCTCTTGCTTGCTACTCCTGAGGGAAGATCCTTGCGTCTGAGTGATCTCTCTCTTCCTCGAGACTGTTGGTGGATGGTGATAGAGCAAGATTGTAGATCCGGACTCTCAGGTTTATGGTGTGTTCTAGTTCTGTTACTACTTTCAGGCAATTTTTGAATTGGGATGGCCTGTAAATAATAATGAACACTGAGTTGAATAATACTGAAATATACCTTTTGATCTTGTGTTTTTATATTTTGTGTTTTTGACCTTTTCTTGATGCCGTTGGCACAGTATTTTTGTGCAGGGGGATGGAGTTTGATGTTTTTCTTTAGCATGATGCTTCTATGGTTCTTGTTTTGTGACAGACTGTGGAGAGGGTGAATTTCGGGGTTGTATACTGCATACATACTTTGATAAGTGAATGTACTTTGAACTTTGAAAGGGAAATAAAATTACGTGGAATAACATAAGCCTTTGGAGATTGTCAAGTTGAAGATAGGAATGGACAGCTCTTTGCCCATTGTGAGATTTAGGGACAGTGTGAGACAGCGAAGATCTGTGAGGTTAAAGAATTGCAGCAGACGGAAGTCACATAGAGTGAGGGTCAATAAGGGAGACAAGCTCCACAAACAAGATTACATGAAGGGCTGTAGGTACTGATAATCCTGAGCAACGGTCAAAAATGCCAGAGGAACCCAGCAGATCAGGTGGCAGCTATTGAGGGAAATGAACAGATAATATTTTGAATCAAGACCCTTCATCAGGATGTGAAGATACCTGTGGTTTCATCTCTTATTGTGCTTGTATGTGTGGGTGACAGACACATTAATTCTATACAACACAGCTTGTTGTCAAATTATTTTGAATCTCCTCACCATTGGACCAGTTTTGTGGTATCTGTTGTACAGTGGCCACTCTGTGTTAAAATGATTCACTTGTAGGCATCAAAACTGGAGTGAAAGCAGGTTGCTTTCCAATCCAGTGGACTGCTTAAGAAGCAGAAGAAATGTAAATATATGTAATTTTCGAAGAACATACTAATTTATAGCTTCTGCCTTTGCATACTAACTGATGAAATCGCTTGCAATGCTTTGCTTTTTTTTGGATTCATATAGGTTCTGTTGATGAAATACTATGCTAAGCATAAAATTATTGGTTACTGTTTACAAGATTAATGCATAAATGCTTAACAGGTTCATTCGCTATCTTGGCTGCTAAACAGTTGCTTTAGTTAGTTAGTACCTTAATGAAAATCTAGATGTGTATCATGCAGAACATTTGTAAATGAACTTTACTATTAATTACAGAAGGAAATTAGACCATCTAATGGAGTAGGGACACAACAATCAAATTTTCCATTTACTGGGCCAGATACACTATCATGGGAGCAGAGAAAATTACACTCAGCTTTTCAAATGATGGCTCATGTAAGTAACTACATTTAGTAAAGAAAGGAATGGATTTGAAGACCTTGGATCAGAGGATATACCAACAAACCTCCCCCAACCCACAACAAGCACATGCAGTGAACCCAGAGCCATTGAATAAAGGAGCAAATTTGAAGTGAAGCTCAAAGGGACAAAGGTTTGTTTATACACTCAGTGGCCACTTTATTAGGTGCATCTATACACCTGCTTGTTATTGCAAATATCTAATCAGCCAATCACGCAGCAGCTACTGAATGCATAAAATCATGTAGATATAATCAAGCGGTTCATACCAAGTATCAGAGTGTGCAAGAAATGTGACCTAAGTGACTTTAATTGCAGAATAATTTTTAGTGTAGATGGGGTGATTTGATTATCCCAGAAACTTGGGATTTTCACACACAACAGTCTCTAGAGTTTACAGAGAATGGTGCAATAAACACTAAAGATCCCATGAGTGGCAGTTTTGTGGATGAAAACTCCTTGTTAACGAGAAAGGTCAGAGGAGAATGACCAGACTGGTTCAAGCTGACTGAAAGGCGTGCAGAAGAGCATCTCTGAACACACAAAACATTGAACCTTTAAGTGTATGGGCTACAGCCTCAGAAGACCCCAGACATTCATTCAGTGCAAACACAAGGAAATCTGCAGATGCTGGAAATTCAAACAACAGCACACACAAAATGCTGGTGGAACACAACAGGCCAGGCAGCATCTATAGGGAGAAGCGCTGTCGATGTTTCGGGCCGAGACCCTTCGTCAGGACACAATTCTTCGTCCTGACAAAGGGTCTCGGCCCGAAACGTCAACAGTGCTTCTCCCTATAGATGCTGCCTGGCCTGCTGTGTTCCACCAGCATTTTGTGTGTGTTGTTTGAATTTCATTCAGTGGCCATTTTATTAGGTACAGAAGTGTGTGTGTCTATCTTGCTGTCCCGTAACTGGGTGACTTACCAGCAAAGATAGAGAGGTCCGCTGAAGTCTGATGGTACTATTTTCAAACGTTTTTTATTTATAAAGGGGCACAAACGTCTGGTTAATACAAAACATTCAGATCATTTACGTCGTCAATACTCAATCTAAAGCACAGGTATAGTAATAATCAATCAGAAATAAGCTCTATCGTTGTCTAGGGGATAATACTGAGTCCAATGGAAATATAAAAGTCACTCATAAATCTGCAGGCTTTTCCGTTTGGGAACCGCTGGCATTTCACGTGTTGGAGAGAGAGATTGGTGAGAGAAAGGAACACTTGCCCGTTGTCTTCGCGAAGCAAATCCCTGTTGTTAGTTAAAAACGGTTTTTCCTTTGGTTTCAGCCACAGACTCCCGATCCGGAATCTAACGCACGTGGCTTCCTTCAAAATGGCTTCCCGCTCCGACGGGAAGCGCTATCGTGTCTCCTTGGTGCGTCTGAGGGGCCGCCTTGGCAGCCCACCTTTTATCGGGACTTGCAGGGTTGTAGCTGTCAATCAGGGTGGGGTGAGGCAATCTCTCCTCATCTCCCTGCCCACGTTGCCCTGAGGGCTTGCACGTAACCCAGTCCCCATTCCACAAAGGTGTCTCCAAGAGACAATGGCCCTTCCGTGGCTTTTGTCTGGCTGAGAGGCCAGACCACATTCCAAAACCTTGAGGCCTCTCCCTCACTCTCCTGAGTCCAATTCAGCACGTCGCTTTCTCTCTTGGGTCATTGACCCCCCCTTCACTAGGCTCTTGCGATTCTCACAAAGGAGGGGGCTGGGGTCATAACAGTTTTCAATAAGCCCTTCATGATTGGGAGGTGAAAAATATGTTGTGGGAAATTTAAAGTATTTACTGCCTTAAGGAGGCACATTAATTTGTCTCTGTTTCAGAAGCAAGCTTCACAAAACCATATGAGTGCATTAAAATTTAAATACAACTTGCATAAATACTTCAGTAATAATGAAAGAAATCATCCCAAGATAATTCACTAATGTGTTATCAGACATGGTTTGACTCTGGACAATATAAGTAGGCTCTAGTTCAGATGATCAAAAGTGTGGTCAAAGGGGTAGGTCTTGTGAAACCCCTGTAATTCCCCTGGTTAAGATTTCTGCTATTATGCTGTGAGGTAGCTTATATCAGCAGATTTTTGTAAAGCAGTGTGGCTTGCTGGAAAATGTGTTTTGGTTTTGGCTAAGATAACGAGCCACGTTGTCCAACTTAGGAATGTGTGTTACTCAATCAGGATTGTGGGATGTAAGAGAAGGTTCCAGAGAGCTGTGCAGAAGAGTTTTCTGAAGGTCGATAGTCTGGTTTATGGTCTTTTGTTGGGAGCTGCAGAGTGTGGCACATGGGAAGTTGCCACAGAATGCCGTGGTAACGAGATTCCCCGTTGCAAGAAGTGCTTTGTGCAAACAAATGGTTCCAAGGAAGAAGGGCCAATATTCCTGAGAGAGCCAATTCATTTGACACAGTGTTTGAGGGGAGTTCAGAATGTGGTGGATGCTTTCAAGTAGACCGAGGCTCCAGCGTGTGGGTATGAGACACACCCCTGAATAGTCCAGTATGATCTACAATGGTCATGTGCACATTGGACTGGTTTAACCCTAATGGGCCCTTTTATTTTTCTTTTCTTTTTCTGTAACTGTTCATTAAAGTTGAAAAGTTGGTAAATATACATTCTTTATTAATTTATGCTGGTGCACAATCTGGTATTTCTGGGTTACCGATAAATGAGTATGGGTATATTCATTCAGACCGAGGTTCCTCTAATCAGGACATCACGATGTCCTTGTCGGGTTGAAACCCAAATCATACTGACCTGAGACAGATATTGTTTATGAAAGGTGGCCACCTCAACAGTGAGTCACGTGGCTATTAGCAGAACTAGCAAACGAGCTCCAGTTAGAGGGTTACATCCCTAAAATGAGAAAAAAGGGCAGGGACAAAAGAGTTTCAAGGACTTAAGGATAATGAAGAAGACAGAATTAGGAGGACAAGTACCCGCAAGGTTGTAGGGTTCAAGCAGTTATAGAGGAAGGAGTCGCAAAGCCTCAAAGCAACTTAAAAACAGGGTTCTGACTTTCAAAAGCATGCAAACGTCTTAACATCAGGGAAGTATGGATCAGCAGAAGAAGAATGCATAAATCAGATGCATTCAATTGGTGTTAAATGAATGAATCCTTTAAAGGTTATAGGGACATAGTAGAAATTTTGGGAAAGAGGTTAGGAAGGCAAAAAATAGATCCATCCTCTCCGAGCCCCACCCCGGGAATTATGAATGGGGTTATAATGAATAATTCTCATCTGAATTCATCCAGGAGGAGGATGTAGAAGGGGGAGAATTAGCGGACAGGAATGCTGATATTTTGGAGTATATTAAGGCAGGGAAAACCTTGGGATCTGATTGGATCCAAACCAGGATGCTCTCAGAAGCAAGGGAAGAGATTGCTAGTGCTCTGACTGAGAGTTTTGCATCTTGATTAGCCGTGGGTGACTGAGGGATAGCAAATATTGTTCCATTATTCCAAAGATGCATTAGGGATAAGCAAGGAAATGGTAGAATAGTTCCTAAAGGGACAGGATTCATGTTTTCTTGGAGAAAGAGGGACTGATTAAGGGAGTCACTATTCTTTTGTATGGGGAAGGCCCTGTCTCACAAATCTAATTGAGGTGTTTTGAGCAGCGATCTATGAAAACTAATGGAAGCAAGGTGACAGACCAGGTATACATGGATGGACTTTAGTAAGGCTTTAGACATGCATGGTAGATTGGTCCAGAAGTTAAGGCTGACAGCATCCATGTTGTGTTGCCAAATAGGATCTAAACTTGTCTTTTTGATAGGAGGGAGAAGGTTGCGATTGAGAGGTATTTTTCTGACTGAAATTCTGTAACTTATAATGTGCTACTTGGAATAGTATAGAGCTGTTTGTGGTTTGTCATATGCATAATATATATTAGAACAGTTTTATTATCACTAGCAGGCTTAATATGCAATTTGTTATTTTGCAATAGCAGTATAGTGCGAAGACATAAAATTACTATAAATACATTAATAAATAGTACAAAAAGAGGAAACAGCATTCATCGGTTCAGGGACTATCATAAATCTTATGGTGGAGGGGCAGAAGCTGTTTCTGAATTACTAACTTTGAAAAGAGCATATGTGGACTAATTAGTAAATTTGCTGATGACATGAAAGTTGTTGCAGATGTAGATAGCTAAGAGTTGGACAGAGCAGTGGCAGATGGAATTTAGTCCATCCAAGCATGAGGTAAGGCATTTAATTCCAAGAGATTTTGCAGATGCTAGAAATCCAAAGCAACACACATAAAATGCTGGAGGAACTCAGCAGGCTAGGCAGCATCTATGGAAATGAATAAACAGTTGTCATTTTAGGCTGAGACCCTTCCTCAGGAAATGCTAAATAGAGATACACAGTGAAAGGTAGGAACCATTGTTTATGTACAAACAGGCTCTAGGGTGAAGTCACAGGTGGCTAGAGAAGGGAAGATATTTGGCATGCTTACTGTCATAGGCTGAGTCTTTGAATACAAGAACTGGTACACCACATTGCAGGCGTAAAAAAAGAATGTTGTTTATTCTGGACTTCTATATGGTTCTGACCATCATACTGCAGAAATAATGTGAAAGAGTTTCATCGGGACATTGCCTGGATCGGAGGTCTGAAGATCCGATAAGCTGGGTTTGTTCTTACTGGAACATAAGAGGGCAGAAAGGTGATTTTTTGGGGGGCTTATAAGATTATAAGAGCTGTACATGAGGAAGGTAGTCAGAGTCTTATTTCGAGGGTAGGAGAGACTAAAACTAGAGGCCAAAGGTTGATGGTGAGATGGGGGGTGGGGGGAGTCTAAGAGATAGGATTTTGACAGAGGACTGTGGTTACATGGAAGAAATTTCCAATGGCGGTGGTAGAGAATAAAACAACTGCAGAGTTTCAAAGGCATTTAGACAGAAGCTGAATAGACATCCAGGTTAGCAATGACGAGTTGGGCTGAAGGTCCCATTTTTGTTCTGTACAACTCTAAAATGCCTGCATTGGCCAGCTAAGATCTAAGTGATGATGAAACTGGATGTGGCATTGAGCTAGGACATGAGCTGCAGAGATGAACTCAGGTTTGAAGAGTGTATAATCCAAGAGAGGACTGTTGGGACTGTCAAGTCAAGTGACAGAGGGTTGAAGCTGCAGGTCAGCTGAGGCCAAGATGAAGCTAGTGGATGTTGCTACTGTGGTACAAGGCTACGTGAGTGATGGGATAAAATATTCTGATTCACTTTCGGAGAGAAGGAGTCAGTATCCAAGGGATGGGGATGGTGGCTGTGTTCCAGATTTTACCGAGAACTGCCAACAACTCTGTGTCATTGCCATTGCGCTCTGATGTTGGACTCGTTATGGAATCCCATAGCTGAACGTCAGATGCCTGCTGTTTGTCTGATGCCTGCCTGCTGAACCAGGTTAGATCTAATGCAGGTTCAGTAATTCTGTTCTTCTTAATAGACAGAACTGACTGTGAAGGAAAGAGGTCAGTACAAGGAATTTACATTATTTAAATTAATGGTTAACTTAAACATACTTAATAAATTTATATGCTTTATAATGTTATAAGTAGTTTAAATTTAAACAAGTTTAATTGTTTTAAATGTTTAATTGTGTGCTTAATTAATTTTTGAAACATTTCAGATATTTGTGCATGTCAGAAATATTTCTGTATTTCATATTAAAATATATTTTCAATGGCTCTATATCAAATTGGGACTGTAATTAGAAGTTTCAAATCCTTAGACTGTATCCTTGCTCTTTGTGATTTCTTTCCATGCTTGATATGAAATTTGTGTAATTATTATTGATGAAATGTAATTATATCAGCACCTTTAAAAATCTAACACTCTTGCAAAGACAGAATACATGCACCCACATGTAAATACCACATACTAGTTATATTTTAATAAATGCAGAAGAGTCCTAAAGCCCCACTGTGAACAGCAATGAGTCAGTAACTCATTGTAGAAGGACTTCAATCACTTCTTTTTAAATAGTTGAATGTACTTCTTTAAAGCTGAGTGAATAATTTTAAATTAAAATTTGTTAAAATCAATGGTATTCAGCATATAGAGGTTGCTACACAAAAATATCAGAATTTGTTGACCTTTTGTGACAGCAAATGAACAATCAAATTGAACTTGGTATACTTAATTTTCCCTTCTGCTCAACATTTTATCTGCTAACCAATAGTTCTGCTGGCCTCCATATCAGGGGCCATGGGAGCCATTTTAATACTAAGAAAAGGATAACATATTAAAAGTTCAGTATCTGCAACTGTGTTGAGAATATGAATGTACAGGATCAGAACAATGTGATGCAATGAACAATATCTCTTGATCTTCCTAAACCACTAATTTATTTTTCCCATTTTAATACATGATCAAAATCTATGAGAGCTGTGTAGTGAATAATCAACTGTAAGGCAGCCTAAACAGCAGGCAAAAGTACAATCTGAAAGCTAATGTGGATACAAGGGTAGATGGCATTGTACTTTGTGGCTGGTCTTGGGCCTTGAACATGTTTAGTATGACTTACCAACATTCACCTTCAATAGTGCCCACGTTAACAGACATCCACTTTATTTAATGTCTTTGTAAATTTGTATTCAGAAAATAGCTCTACATCACAGTTTCTGTTTGATATGGGCTCTCTCACATTTACTATATTTGCACACACTTGGACACAGGGATGTTGCTGTCATCTGAATATTTCTGGGTTTTTTCTATGACATTGGAAAGGATATCCAACTAACTCAAACCATGCATGTTATACTGATACTGGACTGTCTCAACCTAGATATGTAGACATCTTTCATTCTGCTGACAATTGCCTAGAGGATTTCCACAGTTTTTTTTTTGCAATGCAGTATTTTCTGCAGGGAATCCAGGGACAGTAAAATGGGTCAAACAGTATCATGACTCTTTATCCAAATGATCTATGGAATATCTAAGCTGAGCTGTGTGATTCAAAATATTTAAATTAAACTAAATATTAAGGGCAGTTATTCCAATTTAGAATCATGTACAGGAATCAATAGTGTGAAAAACAGACAGAAAGGTTCAAATTTCAAAGTAAAATTATTACCAAAGTACATAAATGTCACCAAATACAACCCTGAAGTTAATTTTCTTGCAGGCATACTCAATAAATCTGTATGTGGAAAAAGTACCCATAATCATTGAAAGATGCATCAACTTGGACTTTCAAACAATATGCAAGAAACAACAAACTGTGCAAATACAAAAAGAAATAATAATAATAATAATAATAAATAAACAATAATTATTGAGATCATGAGCTGAAGAGTGTTTGAAAATGAGTCCATAGGTTGTGGGAAATTTATTTGATTGAAAGTTATCCCCTTGAGCTCAAGAGCCTGATGGTTGAGGAAAAATAACTGCTTCTGAACCTGGTGGTGTGAGTCCTGTGCTTTCTGTACCTTATTCCTAATGGCAACAGCAAGAAGACAGCATGACCTGGGTGGTGGGGGCTCCCTGATGATGGATGCTCCTTTCCTGCAACAATGCTTTGTGTAGATGTGCTCAGTAGTGGGGAGGGCTTTACCCGTGATGGACTGGGCTGTATCCTCTACTTATTGTACAATTTTCCATTTAAGGGCAGTGGTGCTTCCATACCGGGCTGTGATCCAATCAGTCAATATACTCTTCACCACTCATTTATAGAAGTTATTCAAAGTTTTAGATATCATGCCAGATCACAGAAAACTGAAGGAAGTAGAGGCACTTCCGTGCTTTGACATATATTAATTTCCCAAATGATTTTTCGAAACAACTGTTGTCATGTTTATCATTTGGGTGTGAATGGGCATTCTAGCGGTCAGAAAATGATGATGTGGAGTTTCTTTCCTTTCCCAATTACCTTCCACCAAGGGCACAAAGTAGAGGCTAGCATTTCTTGTCGGGTTTCAGTGCTGCTCAAGGACTAAGTGAGAGGGAGCACAGCTTCTCAGTCTTCATTCTATTGGAAGATCAGGAATCAACATCATAGTTGTAGAGAAATGCAGCACAGAAACAGGCCCTTCAGCCCATCGACTCCATGCAGCCCTGAGGGAGGTCAAAACTGGAATTCCTCTTAGGGAATGAGATAGTGCAAGTAACTTACGTGGAGTCAGGGAGCACTTTAGCTCCAGTGACTGTAACTCTATTTAATATAACGATGGAAAAGTTTAGGACAGGTCCACAGGTCAGAGCCCTAAACTGGACCAGGGCTAATTTTAGGGGAAATTAGACTGGGTCCATCAGAGGTTGATTGGGTGAGCCTGTTTGAAAGGAAAGGAATGAATAACAAGTGGAAGGCTTTTAAGGGTGTGATAGCAAGAGTCCAAGAGCAGCATGTTCCTTTTAGGGTGAAGGATAAATCTGACAAGTTGAGAAAACCTTAGCTGACAAGAGATATTGAGGCTCTGCTCAAGAAAAATATTGAAGCATACATAAAGTTTAGGAATTCAGGATTGAGCAAGTCCTTCCAATGATAGAAAATCTGGAGATGCTGGAAATCCAAGCAACACACAGAAAATGCAGGAGGAACTCAGCAGGCCAGACAGCATGTAGGGAAAAGAGTGCAGTCAACATTTCAGGTGAGAGCCTACAGCAGGACCTTTGATGACTATGACCTTGGGTGCTGTCTGCCTGGGGTTTGCATGTTCTCCCTTGACCTATGTTCCCTCTAAGCTATGTGTGTGTGTGTGCACAGCACTCATGTTTTTCAATCAGTGCACAAAGGAAATTAATGTGTCTAAAATATCATGATTTTCTAGCTGAAAATGATGTAATAGTTAGACAGTTTAATGATTTCAAATTTTCTGTGCAAGAAAAAATTAAATCCAAACTGATTTCAAACTTGGCTCAAATGGTGGCATTTGTACCTCAAAATGGACAGTTTTGTGACCTTGCACACTTGATGGACATTGGGGGAACCTTTCTTGTGTCTAGTGTGGACTGTGAGCGAGGTTTTAGCCTAATGAATCAACTCAAAAACAAGCTGAGAAACTGTTTAGGTGAATGTCATTTGGATAGGTTAATGAGAATCAAAAGCTATCAATTGGGTGGAAGTTGTATTAGTCTAGATAGAGTTTACAAAGAATGGGTAAATGCCGAAGACAGGAGTGAGAAAAAATAACTGAATGACTTAAATATGTATGTTACTTTGTCGTTATTCTGTACAGTTTTATGTCCTGAAGGTTATGTAAACCTACATAAACTGTGCCATGTGTGCATTCAGTACGCATATACCTTTGTCACAGGAAAACAAATTACACAATATAAGATTTTTGCACACATTGACTACTAAAAATTTGAGGGAACATTTTCTGTGACCATATAGGTTTTTCCAGGTGCTGTGGTATCCTGCCACATCCCAAAATGGCCACTGTAAGTTGTGAGAGTGAGCAGTAGAATCCAGGGGTAGTTGATGGCAAAGTGGAAAGAATAAAATAAGATCAGTGAAAATGGGCAGTTAGTCATAGAGTCATAGCAGGATTGCCTCTGTGTATAGTGTATGGGTAGAGTGAGTGGGTATGAAAATGGATATGGTAAAGAAATGGTTAACAATTAGAGATTTGTGGGCCTGTTAATGCTCTGGGCAGATTGACCTTTGATACTAAATAAAGCGAGGACAATATATGACCCTGGTATACAGGATGACGTGCATGAGAACGAGCTAAAAAGTGTTGATTTGCATAAAAGCCATCAATTACCTTGTCTCCAAAAATGTTTTTTTAGGTTGTTTGATTGTAAGTTTAATAGGATGCATTGTCCCTGGGGAGGCAGAGGCTGTCTGTTGAAGGTCACCCAGATGTGGGACTTGCAACTGTGAAGAATGTATGTTGGCTTAATACATGAATGGGACTTGGATTAACTAAGTTGGGGTTGTGTAAGTGTCGGATTGGACTGGGAGGTGGCGATAGTGCTATAAAGGTGGGCAAGTCCCTTCTTGGGCAGACCACTCGCCTGGATCCCACCTTCAGGCCAAGCAGCTGAACCAGCACCGAGGATCTCCACCCTAGCCAGTCCACGGCTTATCGCCTGCTTCAGGGACCACACAGACGTTGCTAAGTATATTCGGCGGTGTAGACTATGAGGGGTTGCTTAAGTTAGCCCTTCCTATTAGTGGTCTAGGTAGTGTACAATATAAAGCGTTTCTCACAACTCTCTGTTTCTTCTCTGTAGTAACAATAAAGTGGGTTTTGAAGGAACTACCAAGTTTGGGTCCATTTGTTCAAGTGAAACCAAATAGCTACAGCATCTACCCATTATGATTATTCTATTTAGATCTTAGATTTGCGGAACAATTGGTGTAGTTGTCAGGATGCATGGATTGCTGAAAATGTTTTGCTGGAACAAATCGATTGCCCTGGAACAATATCGCATACCTGAGTGGACAGATAATACTGATGGGTTTTCTGCGCTTGCTTACACCCTTGCTAAGTTGGGACCTTCAATATGTTGGGATGATCGCCTAGATAATACTGGCAAGAAATTGGGAAGTAAGATGGCTAGATTGTTGAGAGAAATAAACTTTCCATTGAAACGAGCTTCTCATACTGGTGGCTATTGGCTGCTGGCCACAGCCTTGCACCAACAGTGTGAAATGACCCATGAAGTGGAACAAGAAAGGGTTAAGTTTAGGGATGAAGTGAATGCTATGAAGGAGAAGTGCTCTGTCATGACTGAAGTGGTAAGGACTAGTCAGAATAGGGTGCAGGAGGCGGAGCAGAAGGGAATTAAGATGGCATGTCGGTTAGTGCAAATTAAACATCAGGAGGCAGCTCGCCACCAGAACTATACCCCCGATCCCATGAAGATAAGATCAATGTTGTTATCTAGAGGAGACCCAGATAACGGGGATGGGGATATATGATATGATGATAATGATAATGGGTCCTTTGGGGAGGGGAAAACTGCTTCTCCCCCAGAACCATTGCAGGCTCGGCTTGCTGTGGTGACTTCTCAAAAGAATGTACACGGGCAGCCGGGAGTACAGACTCTCGAGTACAAGGAGTATAACGATAAGGAGCTATCTGAGATGGCTGCCCATTTTAAACAACTGTCTGGGGAATCCTGGCTGAATGGTTACTCTGCTTGTGGGATGATGGAGGTGCCAGTATAACCTTTTACCCTGAAGGACTAGTGAGGCTAGGGTCTTTAACCTCGAATCCCTGTATTAATTCTGAGCTTCCCCATGCGATTTCCCCATGCGGATAGGTTCTTTTTTCAAGTGTTGGAGGCTGTGAAGAAGGTATTCCCACACCCCCTTGATTGGGATTCACAGGTACAGGGGGACTGGGAGACTGCCGCTGAAGGCATTCACTGCTTAAGACAACAGGCCCTGGTCAGTAGGATGTATGGTGACTAGGATGCACAGTGGCGGCTGGGTCGGGGTCCCAACCAAGAGGAATTCACCGGTGGGATGTACACGAGATTGGTACAGTCAGCCTCCCCATCCATTCGGGGTGTGGTTCTTGCATTATTGGGGCTCTTAGTTCAGGAGGATGTGGATGGCATGACTAATGCCTTGGCGAACCTTTCCGACTTGCAGGTGGTTAAACCCCGAGTCCGTCTGACACGGCTAATGAATACTGAAGAGGAAGGTATAATGGCACCAATGGAACTAGGAAACCTGTTCTGACATGCAGGGAGATGTTCACTACCCTTTTGAAAGCAGGCGTCAGTAAGGAGAAGATTGACAGTGTATTGTATGCTATGTATCATGAGCACATGAAAGCTGGGAAGACACCAGCTGCCCCTTCTGCCTCCTCACTGTACCTATCGTTAGCTGAATTGCAGGATGTAGTAAAGAAGGCCATACAGGAAGAGACTGGGAAATGGCGGCCTCCCAACCCCTCCTGAACTTAAGGGGGTGGCCAGGTTCCCCCAACATATAAGATTAATTCGATGTGGACCCAGATGGGACCCTAGGCCTTATGTACCTATAGTGGTCCACTGGGCTAAGGGAAATGGTCAACGGTTTGTTGCTCTGGTGGATACGGGAGCAGAACATACAGTGATCCCGGACGACCCTGATAAGTGGAGTGGACCCGAGTATAATATTGAAGGGATAGTGGGGTACCCTTACTAGGGCCCAGGAAGTAACGGTGCGTGTAACGATCAACAAAAATGTCCCGCGTTCTGTATCTGTCCTGATTGTTGTAACCACCGAATATATCTTAGGAATGTATGTGTTACGGGGAATGCAATCACAGACCTCGATAGTTTTGGGATTCGGAGCATGCAGGTGGTGGTCGGACGGGCTAAGTGGGAACCCCTGTTTATTCCTCCTCCGACGCAGATAGTGTCGGTTCCACAATACTGGATCCCGGGAGGTCACAAGGAAATAACTGATACTATTGCCTCCTTGGAGCAAGCCGGGGTTATTCATCCCCGTACAATAGCCCGGTATGGCCGGTAAAAAAACCAGACAGGTCCTGGTGAATGACTGTTGATTATCGACAATTGAATCGATACTCTCCCCCACTGAGTTCTGCTGTGCCCGACATAGTGACGCTGGTAGATAATATTTCAGATGATGCAGATGGTCGATGGATGCTGTTATCAATCTGGCCAACGCCTTCTTTTTGATTCCCTTGGAGGAGGAATCACAGGAGCAGTTCGCGTTCACCTGGAATGGTAGGCAGTATACTTTTACTCGTTTGCCACAGTTCATAGTCCCACCTTGTGCCACAGGATAAAGGCATGTGATTTGGAGACTAATGTCAGAATACACCACTATATCGATGATGTTATGTTACAGGGACCTGACGAAGGGGGTGTCGCAGAGGCACTGAGGTCCCTGTCGCAGCGTGTGTGAGAGAGGGGATGGGCTGTGAATGAAGGTAAGTTTCAAGGTCCCAGTCAATCAATGACATTTCTAGGGATCCACTGGCATGCTGGGGAGAGAACTGTACCGGAAAAGGTGTGAAATAAAATTCAAACCACAGCTACCCCCACTAACAAGCAAGAAGCCCAGCACTTTGTGGGATTATTAGGATATTGGAGGAGACGTATTCCCCATTTGACTCTCCTATTGAAACCACTGTACGCCGTCACTCATAAGAAGAGTAATTTCACATAGGAAGATGAGCAAAAGGAGGCATTTGAGCAGGCCTAAATGGCAGTTCAACAGGCTCTTCCCCTTTCACCTTGGTTCCTGGGGGCCCCGTATGAATTACAGGTGTCTGCTCAAGTTAACGTGGCTGTATGGAGTCTATGGCAACTGCAGAGTGGAAGGAGTGCGCCCCTAAGGTTCTGGTCACGCACTATGCCAGAGGCTGCCGAACAATATACATAATCTGTTCGAAAGACAGCTCCTGGCTTGTTACTGGGCCCCGGTGGAAGCAGAGTCCATCACGGGATTGGACCCCAATGTGTTGCGACCTGATTTGCCTATTATGTCCTGGGTGCTCGCCCCAGATACGAAAGTGAGACAGGGGTGTGCACAGCAGTCATCCATAGTGAAGTGCAAATGGTATATACAGGACCGGGCCACTAAAGGATCCGAAGCAGCCAGCCGTTTCATGAACAAGCAGCCAGATCACATGTGACAGCTGGAACCGAGGAAGAGAAGGCAGTTCCCCCTCTCGAACCCTCCCCCATTCGATGGGGCTGGCTATACGAGGAATTGACATTGGATGAAAAGGATAGTGCCTGGTTTACAGATGGCTCGAGCTGTTGGGTGTCGGGGTGCCAACGGTGGAAGGCCACTGCTCTGTGACCCTCAGACGATACCCAGTTAAAACAAGAAGGGGAGGGCGGATCCAGTCAGCTGGCAGAACTTGTAGCGGTTACCCTGCTCTTTTCACTCCCCACCTAGGAAATTAGAATATATATCGACTCGTGGGCGGTGGCTAATGGAATGACTGTCTGGATGGTGAGTTGGCAGGTGCATCAGTGGACACTTCATAATAAACCTATCTGGGGCAAGCAATATTGGCACAGATATGGCAGAAGGTGCAAAGGCACGACATTTATGTGTATCATGTGAATGCTCACCAAAAGGACATTAGCCCTACGATGTTTTATAGTATTCAAGTGGACAGATTAGCTGCGGTATCTGCAATTACAGTGTCTCCAGTTAGATGGGCCCACGAACAGTCTGGTCATCTCAGGGAGAAGGGGATGTGAGAATGTGGACAAGACCATGGGATATCTTTGACGATGGATGACTGTCGGACTATTGTATCAGAGTGTCCTATTTGCCAGCAAGTCAAGCCTCGCTCTGTTCCGCGTGGACCTTTCGCCCATGTTAAGAGAGGCTCTGTACCGTCTAAAGTATGGCAGATCAATTACATTGGACCCCTGCCCCCACATAAGAATGATAAATATGCGTTGACAATGGTGGGCACTTATTCTGGATTCCTGTTGGCCAGACCCTTTCCTAGTGCCAGTCAGGAGTCCACTATTTGGGGGGGGGGGGGTGGAATACCTGATGTCACATTATGGTACACCCGAGGAAATACAGTCAGATAATGAATCCCATTTTACAGGGCAACAGATCCAGGATTGGGCGAAAGAACAAGATATTTATTGGGTCCACTATATACCTTATTACCCCCAGGCAGTTGGCTTGATTGAATGATTAAATGGACTTTTGAAGCAGCAGATTCAATTGATGACCCCCACCCACACTGTGAAGGGACGGCATTCAGTGCTGCAACAAGTGGGGAACGTTCTGAACAATCGACCACAATTGGGGGTTTCCCCTATTTCCCGTTTAATTCAGACTTATCCTGTAGCTTTAGAGGGTACTTTAAAGGGGGCTCTCATGAGTGAGGTAAGTGAGGTAGCTAATAAAGTATGGGTGACAGGGCCAAGAGGGGAATGACAGGAGGGGAAAATAGCCCCCGCACAGGGCAATACTCGGTGGGTCGCTATAGAAGGGCAGGAGGAATTGCAATGTTTGAATTCCGAATGACTGACAGCTCGCAACTAGAACTAGTGTTTTCTTGTGTATTACAGACTGATGGCTGGAGCACTGCTATGGAACATTGTTCTATTAGGGGCACTTCAGGGGAAGACCCTAGGGTCTGAGTTTGGAACCACTCCTCAGCTAATCATAAAAGAAAGTGGAACCTTATGTGACCAATATAGGCGATCTCCCAATTCAATGAGTGATACAGATGCTACGGCTAAGGCACAAAGAAAACACCCTCGGTCCATGGGTCACCGTCCAGAGTCACGGACTCCCTCTGCTGTTCCTCTTTGTCGATGGATATGGACTGAGGAGGTCTGGACGGTGCGACCGCATTGAAGGATTGAGGACTTTGATGATAGTATCGAGCATCAAAATATGCTTTTGAGAATGGGTTATAAATATGCTGTACGATTGAATGTATCAAAGTGTTGGGTGTGTTCAATGGGCAGACTATATTCAAATGGAGTCGGCTAAGTTGACCGCTTTGGGCCAACAACTCCACAGACCTCCTTTTGTGGAGTGGGGATCCTTTTCCTGGTTATCTAATGCCTTTGGGGGTATCTGACATAAGATACTGCAATGGATAATATGGATTGTAATAATATTAGTCCTTATAGTAGTTATCGTGCATGTGCTTAAGACAATGTGTGCTGCTGTAATTGCTTTCAGGCGTCCGTGATCCGCTATACTAGAGTCAGGGGGTGGAGTGTATAGTTTCTGGGTAGAGTGAGTGGGTATGAAAATGCATACGGTAAAGAAATGGTTAACAATTAGAAATTTGTGGGCCTGTTATGTTGTTGGGCAGATTGACCCTTGATACTAAATAAAGCGAGGACAATATATGACCCTGGTATACCTGATGACATGCATGAGAATGAGCTAAAAAGTGCTGATTTGTGTAAAAGCCATCAATTACCTTGTCTCTAAAACTGTTTTTTTAGATTGTTTGATTGTAAGCTTAATAAGATGCATGGTCCCTGAGGAGGCAGAGGCCAACTGTTGAAGGTCACCCAATTGTGGGATTTGCAGGTGTGGAGGATGTATGCTGGCTTAATACGTAAATGGGACTTGGACATCGCTCTCCGTCCACCTCCACACTAGCCCAGCTCTACATGCACAGGAGGCTCTGATGCAGCAGACAACTTTGTGGATCAGTCTGTGTGTCCAGCTTGGTCTCCCCACCAAGCTTATCTCTCAACCTTTCAGCACCACAACCATTGAAGGATGTTGCTTGGAGTCTGGGAGAGTCTGGGCACACACATGGCCCATGCACAGGAGTGTAGGTGAACACTGTGAGTCCACCTAATTACTCCTGATCAACTGACCCAACACACTTGTCAACTGAGGTTACCGCTGGCTCTCCACTCTCAACTCTCACTTTGCCTAGTCACTGCTGAATTGGGGACCCACTCGCCTGCAACTTCAGTTGATTTCACCTCATAAATTTATAGAGATAAAGGAAACTCCTGACCTCAGCAAATTTCCAAAGGAATAGCCAGCACCCTGCTGCCTCATAGACCACACAACTGCGCGATTGACTTCATCCCAGGCACCAGCCGCACCCAAGGTTATCTCTCTCTCTCACTCTCTCTTCCTGAAACCTTATCCATGAATGATTACATTGCAGAAGCACTACAGCCCAGATTCATTCAATCATCCCAATCCCCAGAAAGTGCAAGATTCTTCTTTGTCAAAAAGAAAGATGGGGATTTTTGTCCTTGCATCGACTACTGTGGACTCAAGATCACCATTACTAAGCTCTCTGCTTGATGGATAGCATATTTCACACACTCTGTGGGATCCAGGTCTTCAACAAACTGAATCTACAGAGCATGTACAACATGATCTGTTGCCAGGAGGATGAGAGGAAGACAGCATTCATAATACCCATTGCCCACTAGGTGTACTTGGTGATGCCTTTCAGACTCCTCAACAGTCCCACCATTTTCCAAAATCCATTAATGAGATTCTCTGAGACATGTGTAGTGTATTTAATATTTAAGTAATATTGTAAACATTCTATTTGATTAAGCATTCTTTGTTTACACACAGTAAGTCATTATGGGTTATACATATGTAAGAAGTATGTGAATGTCAGTACATCTCCACATAATAGGGGAATGCCTCACCAAGAAGAAAATAAGTAGACCCAAGTCCCCAGCTCATGGGTTTTTCTTTTGAATAGTTTCTCAAGTTACAAAACATAACATTGGTGATGAGGAGGTTTTAAAATGAATGCAAGATGACTACCTGCCTGTAGAAGCACTTTGAAAGATTCTAGAGGTTGGGGGATATTGAGTTTTTTATTGTTGTCTTTTTTTTAAACCTGATTAGGTTGTTATTATTGATCAAAATTGTGTGTACCCTTTTTCAAGACTGGCAGCTGCCAGGTAATCAGTATCATGCAGCACTTTTGTTCAATCTTGGCAACGCACACACAGAATGCTGGAGGAACTCAGTAAGTCAAGCAGAATATATGGAAATGATTAAGCAGTTGATGTTTCGGGCCAAGACCCTTCAGATTTCCAGCATCTGCAGAATTTCTCGTGTTTATGATTTGTTCATGTTTGAATGTTTTAACAAGATGGTGCCATACATTAATGGGAGCTGAAACTGCTGTCACTTCACAATCTACTTTGGACATAAGAATGCTTTTAAGGTTCTAAGATATTCAGGAAAATCACCTTTCATTCATGTTAGAAGGAACATTTCCAGGGGAATTGTGGGCAAATTATTGGTGATGTGTTGACAAAGTATGCCAGAGGATTTGCAGAGTGTTTTCAATTATCACACAAATGAACAATATGTTTAAGTAGCAGTCACAAACCTCTACCATAAGATGCCTACTTTCATTCAATTGGTTACTATGAGGAAAAGGAGTTAGACCAGACTCTAGCCAGTATAGGTGAACACAAGAATGCATTACAAGTGTGCATTAGCTACCTTATCATTATCTGATGGTTATACAGTTGTTCAGTACAGAAGTGGGCCGTTTGACTACTGATCCATGCTGACCAATATTTCCATCCAAATTAGACCCATTTCCCTGTGTTTGGCCCATATCCTCCTAAATCTTTCCTATGCATGCACCTGTCCAAGTGCTCTTTTAAATGTTACTGTCCCTAACTCAGCCGCTTCTTCTAGCAGCTCATTCCATTTTCCACTCTCTGGGTGAAAAATTTTGGTACTCAGGTACCTATTAAATTCCCTCTAAATACCAATCAACTGTCCTCTCTCCTTAAAGCTACACCTCTAGCTCGTAATTCCCTAAGAATGAAGTTGAAACCAGCAGTTCTGCTTTTGCCATTATGCTGTATGGAGGGAGATGCATAATGGGATTACAGTCAAAGAGTTCCTCGCCCAGAAAGCCCTAGACTCACATAAAAGTAAGGACTGAGGATTTAATCACTGCTGGGGATTAATATAGGGTATGAAATTATGGAGAGCAGATATTAATTTAAAAGGGGACAGAAGAGACTACAGAACTAGTCTTTAGGAAGTAAAACCTATTCACAATCTAACTAACTGATGCATTGGGGTCATTGAAACTAATTGCTGAGAATGAGGCTTTCTGATTCTGTATCTCTGAAACTATGCTGGGGAATGAAATAAATGAATGTTAACTGGTGCTAATTTAGAACTTCAGGTTAGGATCAGGGAAGGCATTAAGTGTCTGTCTCCTGTGTTAACATATTGTTAAAAGCATATCCCTGCTACTCAATGCAAAGTTCAGGACAGATCTGTTTTGTTAAGGTTTTGCCAGTTGGATGTGCTACTATTTAAATATGCATTTCTCCAAATTTACATGCTGCATTCAGAATGTTAAAGTAGCAAAATGTTTTAGTCATTGAATCTGTAGTTATTTTTTATTGTCACCTTGGCATTTAAAAAGTCTAAAACTTTGGGCAACACACACAAAATGCTGGGGGAGCTCAGAAGATCAGGCAGCATCTCAAGAGGAAAGCATTGTAGCTGGAGCCAAACTAGATTCTCTCCAGATGACTTGCTGTGTTGAGTAAAGACATTTATATCTCCTAGTTACAGCTTCCTTGTGGTCCAGTTTAGTCAGTTACAAACAGCAAAAAATCATACTCTATCAAATGCCAAACAAGTACAGGAAAATCCAAACAAAATTTATTTAATAATCAAAGAGAATCTATAGATTGGTCTTTTCTCTTTGGAGTGTTGGAGGATGAGAGGTGACCTGATAGAGGTGCATAGAGAGAGCAATGACCATATGGATAGTCAGAGGCTTTTTCCCAGGGCTGAAATGGCTAACACAAGAGGGCACAGTTTTAAGGTTCTTGGAAGTAGGTACAGAGGAGATGTCAGGGGTAAGTTTTTTATGCAGAGAGTAGTGAGTGCGTGGAATGGGCTGCCAGTGACGATGGTGGAGGCAGATACGATAGGATCTTTTATGAGACTGATGGATAGATACATGGAGCTTAGAAAAATAAAGGGCTATGGGTAACTCTAGGTAATTTCTAAAATAAGTACGTGTTCGGCACAACACTGTGGGCTGAGGGCCTGTATTGTGCCGTAGCTGTTGCATGTTTCTATGCCCAGATAGGGTAGAAAGTGAGAAACAAGGAGGCAGACACTTGCACCCTACAGGTACATGATTTGCTGCTTGCTGGTGACCATACTTTGACAGACCACATTGGTGAACAAACCCAGCCTTCAACTACAATCCTCCCACTCTGCTTCTTGTAATGATGAAAGGCCTTGATGTGGTGGGTGTTGAGAGGATGCTTTCTATGGTTGGGAAGTCTAAGACCAGAGGACACAGCCTCAGAGTAGAGGGCTGTCCTTTTAGAATGGAGATGAGGAGGAATTTCTTTCACCAGAGAGTTGTAAACCTGTGGAATTCTTTGCCACAGGCAGCTGTGGCACTAGATGGCGTGAACCCCAAGGTCCTGAAGGAGTGTGCATGGTTTTCCGGCACATTTTTTTATCTGTCTCAGGGAGGGTCCCAACTACGTGGAAAAAATATGTGTGGTCCCAGTACCCAAGAAGGGATAACTAGAAGTCTTGAATGACTACCATCCAGTGGCCCTGACCTCACACATCAGAAGACCCTAGAGAGGCTGGTCCTGGCTCACCTCTGACCCCTGGTTTGAGCTGTAGGTTTTTTATATTCTATGTTCTATAAATACATCATGAAACAAGGTGTAGAAATAGATCAAGATTCATGATTCAGGGATGTTCAATGTAATTTCAAGCAAACAAGTGCAAAGGAGAGCAAAATAAGTGGTACTCTGGATCAAGATCAAGAGTAGCTGAAACACTAAGGCTTAACAAAAATAGTAACATATCCAGCACAGAATATGGGTTGTAAAGGTAGGCCTCAATTGCTGTAGTTACATATCTAAGTTGATATTTAAACCAGTAGCAAAATGTTTGTCATGCAATGATTACATTGGCATTCAGAAACAAGTAAGGTAAGTAATTTAGAGTCAAAAAATTTGAAGTAAATATTTACTGAGAGAGAAAAGTGCCACTAATGTTCCTTCCAAATTATAACTGAACATTTCTATAAGTTAATCATCTGCATTCTCATACATTTCATAATATAAGGAGATAATCTCTCATATAATTTAGCAAGCTGACCTGATGATATTTAGGAAACAGTAGCATCATGCCAAGTACCTGTAATTATACATATATTGTTATGTATGTATGGTATAGGGAATTTCAAAGAGCTAGGAAGACATAAAAGAGTCTTAGTATTAGTGATATTGGGGATGTAATTGTGGTATTATAAAGTTTATGAGAATTGCCTTTGGACAACAGGATTACAATTGACACTCCAAAATTAATAACAGAGGGAGAAACCAAGTGATTGAATAAGTCATTGAATTAACACCAATTATTGGGAAGTTATCCCAATAAAAATTAATGTTATTCTTCCCTCTGAATTTCTCCTCAGAGTGAGAAAAAATGACCATCTGTACAATTAGTCACTGAACAAAGAACAAGATATATCTGACAACAACACACACAAAATGCTGATGAAACACAGCAGGCCAGGCAGCATCTATAGGGAGAAGCGTTGTCGATGTTTCGAGCCGAGACCCTTCGTCAGGACTAACCAAAAGGAAAGATAGTAAGAGATTTGAAAGTAGTGGGGGGAGGGGGAAATGCAAAATGATAGGAAAAGACCGGAGGGGGTGGGATGAAGCTACGAGCTGGAAAGGTGATTGGCGAAAGTGATACAGAGCTGGAGAAGGGAAAGGATCATGGGATGGGAGACCTCAGGAGAAAGAAAGGGGTGGGGGAGCACCAGAGGGAGATGGAGAACAGGCAAACAACTAAATATGTCAGAGATGGGGTAAGAAGGGGAGGAGGGGCATTAACGGAAGTTAGAGAAGTCAATGTTCATGCCATCTGGTTGGAGGCTACCCAGTCGGTATATAAAGTGTTGTTCCTCCAACCTGAGTTTGGATTCATTTTGACAATAGAGGAGGCCATGGATAGACATATCAGAATGGGAATGGGATGTGGAATTAAAATGTGTGGCCACTGGGAGATCCTGCTTTTTCTGGCGGACTGAGCGTAGGTGTTCCGCGAAACGGTCTCCCAGTCTGCGTCGGGTCTCACCAATATATAAAAGGCCACACCAAGAGCACTGGACGCAGTATACCACACCAGCCAACTCACAGGTGAAGTGTCGCCTCACCTGGAAGGACTGTCTGGGGCCCTGAACGGTGGTGAGGAAGGAAGTGTAAGGGCAGGTGTAGCAAACTCAGGTTAATCCAAACTCAGGTTGGAGGAACAACACCTTATATACCGGCTGGGTAGCCTCCAACCTGATGGCATGAACATTGACTTCTCTAACTTCCGTTAATGCCCCTCCTCCCCTTCTTACCCCATCCCTGACATATTTAGTTGTTTGCCTGTTCTCCATCTCCCTCTGGTACTTCCCCCCCACCCCACCCTCCTTTCTTTCTCCTGAGGCCTCCCGTCACATGATCCTTTCCCTTCTCCAGCTCTGTATCACTTTCGCCAATCGCCATTCCAGTTCTTAGCTTCATCTCACCCCCTCCGGTCTTCTCCTATCATTTCGCATTTCCCCCTCCCCCCACTACTTTCAAATCTCTTACTATCTTTCCTTTCAGTTAGTCCTGACGAAGGGTCTCGGCCCGAAACATCGACAGTGCTTCTCCCTATAGATGCTGCCTGGCCTGCTATGTTCCACCAGCATTTTGTGTGTGTTGTTGTTTGAATTTCCAGCATCTGCAGATTTCCTCATGTTTGCTCACAAGATATATCTGACCAGTTACATTGAAGAGCTTAGTGTCTAGGCAGGCATCAAATGATGTTGCCTTTATGAACTTCCAGAAGTCACTTGATGACATAATTTCAAATTCACTGATTATCATGACAATACTTCATGCACTAGTAACTATGATCCTTCAAAGTCAGCCAATAATTGAGTAAAGATTGGTTGGACTACTTGGCAGTAATCATACAATCATAGGCATATGGCATAGGAAAAAGCCCTTTAATCTCCCTGATGGCCAGTATGTACTTAGCTGTAGCTAAACCATTACTCAGCCATAGTCTTCTAAGAATAATGTTCCAAGTGATTATCAGATTACTTCTTAAATGCTGTATGAGTAGTAGCCTCAACAATGCCCTCAGAATGTATGTTCCAGATTGCAATCACCCTCTAGGTCAGGGGTTCCCAATATGGGGCCCACAGACCCCTTGTTTAATAGTATTGGTCCATGGCATTAAAAAGGTCGAGATTCCCTGCTCTAGCTGAACACATACTTCCCAAATCTTTAAATCATTTACTAATTCCCTTACTTTAGAATTATAAGACCATCAGATACAGGAGTAGGAGTAGGCCATTCGGCCCATTAAGTCTGACCCACCATTCAATCATGGGCTGATCCAATTCTTCCAGTCATCCCAATGCTTCTGCTTTCACCCCATACCATTTGATGCCCTGGCTAATCAAGGACCTATCTATCTCTGCCTTAAATACACCCAATGACTTGGCCTCCACGGCTGCTCATGGCAACAAATTCCACAGATTTACCACTCTCTGACTAAAGTAATTTCTCCACATCTCAGTTCGAAAAGGATGTCCTTCAATCCTGAAGTTGTGTCCTCTTGTCCTAGGATCCCCTAGCATGTGAAATAACTTCGCCATAGCTAATCTGTTCAGGTCTTTTAACATTTGGAATGTTTCTATGAGATTCCCCCCTCATTCTCCTGAGCTCCAGGGAATACAGCCCAAGAGCTGACAGACGTTCCTCATACAGTAACCCTTTCATTCCTGTAATCATTCTCATGAATCTTCTCTGAACTCTCTCCAATGTCCATATATCCTCTCTAAAATAAGGAGCCCAAAACTGCACACAATACACCAAGTGTGGTCTCAGGAGTGCCTTATAGAGCCTCAACATAGCCTTCATATCATAGACTGTTCTTTTAAGGGAAGACATTGTCCATTACCTACCCTATCTATATACCTCACAATTTTAGATATTTCAGTTTGAAAACATTGGGTGAGTTTGTGCTTAATTGCTGCAGCATGCCTTATTGTGTCTTTCTCGTGTGATTGCAAGGCCAATTGAGGGTCTGTAATATTTTTACCATGCATCAATAGAAACGTACCTATTGATTCCAAAGCTTTAGATTCACAACGGTGTTTTGTTTTTGGAAGGTGTCACTGAAAAATCATCATTGCTCACCGGATGTTTAAAATTTAAAGCTTCATTAAGTGTCTTCTTAATTATAATAAAGGATGACATCTGAAGCTTTTTGTATGAAGTGTACGGATTTTTAATATTATAATAGATTCTGCCTCTGCATAAATAAATAATGCATAAGAAATTACATTAAATTCAGATGACCATCAAAAATAGTGAAAGTAGCACCCTAAATTCATGTCAATAATGTCTATCAATCTCTAACCTAATAGAAAATACACAGTTCTAGATAGTCTGGATTTCCTATTTTAGTTCTGCATGTTGTAGCTTTAGTCTCTTGGGGTGATAACAACAAGCATGTATGAAGCCATCATCTTTAGCATAATAAAATATCTAAAGCCTTCTATTCTGATTTTTAAATGAAACCTTCATCTGGGTGAGGAGATGGTGGTACTCAACTTTAGATTAGTAATCAGCAACAAACTTGTCCATAGCAAAGTGAAGTGGGCATATATCAATGTCAAAATTGAAAAATGTGCAGTCAATCTCAGTTCATAAGGTCAGAAAATGTAGAGCTAAATGTAACAGTGTTGAAGCACGTTGAACATGTATTTGCATGCCAATTACTTTTAGTTCCAATGCATCAGTACCCTTGTAATCTGTGAATAAGCAGAAGCATTAAAAACAATAATAGATTGCAATATACTGTTAAACAACTGTATTAGATGCTTCATAAACATTACCTTCTGTGGGTGAAATATAATCCATCAGACACAGGAAGATGAAAAAACTAATTATGTAATCAATATTCATCAACATTATGAAAAAAAGCAATTTTAAAATGCTATTCTATAACATACCACACCACTTATATTAAAAAGAAAAATGTGAAAACCAGTTTAAACTTCAAGTTTTTTTGCAGCCAGATCCCATAAATTATGGTGAAGAACAAGATTTTTTTGATTAGGAAGGCATTGACAGCTTCATAGAGAATTCAGACCTACACATCTTCAGGACAGAGAGAAGTATCTGTCTGTCGCATAAGCAAATTAGATAATGTTTTGATTTTCGTATTTAAAAGGCCAATGGAAGAGCAAAATTATAGTACATGTTTATGAAGTATTGCTATGGGCAGCAACCTATTTAGCTTTAGCTGAAATTATTTTTACTTGTATTCTGATAAGCATTTTCATAATTTTTTCCATTGAACTATTGAAACTCAAGCCACTACATCAAATCGGTATTGATAATTTGCCTCAGCTTTAAAAGTAATGGGCCGTTCATTTTTCTGTGTATTAATTTTCATAAAATTATGCATGCATAAATAATGCAATAAATCCATTATTATATTTTTTCTGACTGATGGATTAAATGTCACCCTTTTTCCCATAATAGCACATATACAGAAAAAAAATCAGGGTCCCACAATAAATCTAAATTGGTTGCTGGAGAAACAGGACAGCATTCAGTGCTGCCTGCAATCTATCATGTGACTCTCATCCAATTTCTTAGTGGAAAATGATCTGGATGAGTCTTCCATATTGTCCTTCCAATTAAAGAGGGTAATTCAGGAATAATTTCTAGCTAACTCCCTTTATCCTCTTGTTAGACCACAACAAAAATGTGGCATGGTGTTGTTCAATGAAATGACAAATGTAAATGGTTAGCTCTTCAGAATAATGGATTGTGTGGTACAACAATATTTCTATATAATCTATTTACCCAGGTAGAGAACAGAAATCATAACCAGTTGATACTTTCCGTGCTGCATTATTATTTATCAGCTATGATCAATGAGAAGAATATTGATAGGAAAGACTGGTGTTATAATATGACTAAAGGACAGAATATTTCATCCCTAGATTTAAAGTAATGTGGCCTTCAGCTATTTACGTTGTAAAATTTCAGTTTGCTCCACAAACTTCTTTGCTATCTGTTTTAACCCATTCCATAATGCTTTTGAAGGTCATCCCATTGTGGAATGTATTTCAGAATCAATATTCAAAGTGCTTGCACAATTATGTAATGTTTGTCACAGAGCTCAAAAGAAGTGATGAAACAGACTTTTAACATCATACATCAGTGAGTTGTTTGTTATGTCTCTCCCCTCACTGTGAAATGGAGGCATCTCTTTCACCCTTATTAGGGAGAGGGAGCCTGTGGTATGTCGAATGCCGGGTGAACAATGTAGTCTTTGCAGTAGTGCAGGTCTGTGTCTTTGCTGTTGCTTTTGCTGCACGCTTGAGTGCTTGGTGACGAGTGCCGATGGCTTTTTTTTGGGGTGGGAGGATTGTGCTTGCTGCCACTTACACACAGGAGAGAGGGTAGCTGGGGGGGACGGGGACTTTGGGGTTCTAACATTTAACTGTTCATTCCTTGGGGGACTCCTCTGTTTTCCTGGATTTTTGTGAAGAAAATGCATTTCAGGATGTATATTGCACACATTTCTCTGACATTAAATGTACCTTTGAAACCTTTGATGTAGCACTTTTAACACGGTCATCTAGATATGAAGATTTCTATACATCTGTCTTGCCTTTATTAAACTCCCAATACAGCATTGTTCTATGTGATGTTATCAAATTCTGTTTCATACCGAAAAGCATTTTGGGATATTATTATTTTGAAAACTTTCTGTAAATGCATGATGTGTGAGAATTGTTGTTTCATTAAAGGTCAGGCCATCTTTCCTTTGTTTGATTGAGATGCCATTATCTTGTCAATTAAATGATGGAATTCTATTAAACTATCTTTGCTAGCCCAAAGCTGGATGATATCCAGGTTATTCTGAAAGTCATCATGGCTACATTCTTTACAATTTAAAAGTCATATCTATTTAATTCATAAAGAGCAAAAGAGAAACATTCACAGTATAGCTCCGTAACAACATCCAGAAGATAACACAAATCATATCTGTGAGGAGAAGTAGGCTCAACGGCACTTATAAAAAGGATCAATATATACGAAAAGAAAGAACAATGTAGTGCTAGGCGGTGTGACTGAGTGTGACTTAACATTTCTTTTCAAGAAACTTCATAATAGGAATGGAGTAAACTACTTGGCCCTTCTATCACTGTGATTATCTCCAAACACTTGTGTTTTCCCCATAAACTTTAACAATGTTAGAAATCAGACAATCAATTTTAGACTTAATTTTTACCATAAAATAACAAATTTCATGTCATATAAGAAAGTGTTAATAAACTTGATTCTGAATTGATTGAAAACCAATCACCCTTTATGAAAGAGTGCCAGTCATTGATTATTTATTGCTTGTGGAAGTATTTCCTAATTTTATTTCTGAACAATTGCTCTAATTTTTAAACTGTTCTTGTTTAGTCTTAGACTCCATTACTGAAGACATAGTTGCACTCCATCTACCTGAATATTTAAAAATCTTTCTTCTAGTCTCCTCCTGGTCTTTTTAATTCCAGGAAATGCAACAATAGTTTGTTTTATCTATCATTCTTGTAATACCTTTGTTGTACACTCAGAATGATTTTCCAAAGATGAGATGCCTAGGGTGGCTCTCCATGCCCCATTTTAATAGCTGCAGCACAACTTCTACCATTTTATTCTAAAAGGCAATGCTGTATAAACCATTGTGGCAGCTTTATGTCCCTATCTGCGATGCCCCAATGATTTATGTCACGGAGATCTAGGATTTTAGAGGCTACCAACTTTTCCAACATTATGGGTTTTTTTTAGAGAACACTCACTTCTGTCCTTTGTGTTTTAGTCCAAAGTAGGTTGTCTATGGTGAAATCTATTTGCTGTAATGCTTGAGTTGCTACAAGAATAATGAACCAAATGGCATCCATTTCAGCTTAGTGCTATGAATGAGTCTAAGATCATTTTTTTCTGCTATACAATAAAAATTATTATTGAGGCTCCTCCTACCATGAATCAAATAAATTGTCCAAAAATATGCTGAATACTAAAAAATATTCAGCTTACTACATGACATTCACTACCCACAAGAGACTAATTCACTCACAGGTTAACAGATCAGATTGCTCACTGAATATTTTTGGTGTTCAACAAAACCCTTGTGGATGTTCTATTTATACCTCTGGCAGCAGAATAGAGGCAGGAGATAGCAAGTTCTAACGTAACAGTTCATGGGACAAAAAAAAATCAATATGTGAAAGCAACTAGAGCCACTGAGATTAAATTCCTCTGTATACAGGAACAATTAATGGCCTTCCGTTCAGCATGGATCATAACAACAACCCAAAGAAGCAGCACTGAAAGCAATCAAAGCAAATAAAAGCCTTGTGGTATAAGGAGGTTAGTGCAGCTTGCTCAGTAACAAAGTGGGATGCAGCACTCATCTCTCTCATCAAAAGTCCATAATAACCACTTCTGATTGTATCACACATGGGCCATTAGAAGACTCCCATGGAATAAAGTTCATGGTGTAATTCATTTTTCTCTACTATACTGTCCATAGATGTTGCAGTGCATTCAATTATGGATAACTGCAAATGCCAATGAAATTTCAGAGCTTGACTTGTCAGAGATAATGAGAACATTTTATTTCAGTAATGATGTAAGTTGACCAGTATTATTTTCTTCCTTTGTAAATTATGAGCCAGCCAGCCTCACTATATATTTTGTGTCAGTTTGCTTTCTTTGATAGAAACTTTATTGTGTGACGTAGCTGTGCATAAAATGAAGGTGCAAGAAACGAGACTTGACACACATATCTCACACCATATTGTTTCCCATGAACTTCAGTACAACTGCATCTAGTCAAGATAAATTGTGCCTATGCTTAAGTACCCATCACTACTTATAATTTGCTCTCCACTTTGAGATAATTCAATTTTAGAAAACAATCTTCCTGAATAATCCTCAGAATCAATTTGCAAATTGGTTTCTCTTCATGAAACTAAGAGATGTTTATTTTGCAATCATTACACATACCATAAAAATATTGAAAAGCTGAATTTGAAACTTGTTCCTGAACCTACATGTGGATGTTGTAGAGTACGTAGGTACCATGGGCCTTCCCTCTGATAGTGCGGACAAAGGCAGAATGCAGTGGGAGTTAACATGCTAGACAACCAACCTGACAAGTGGTTAAGTTTCATTTCTTAATGTTCCCTCAACATCCCCCTAGAAAGTTGACTTTTACATTGGATTGAATTGGATTAACTTTATTTCTTACATCCTTCACATACAGGAGCAGTAAAAATGTTTATGTTACTTCTCTGTCTGAATGTGCAATGTGCAATTTATAGTACTTTTTTTATAAATAGTATGTACAACAGGATAGCCAATATAGCATAGAAATACAATTGTATCAGCGTGAATTAATCAGTCTGATGGCCTGGTGGAAGGAGTTGTCATGGGGCCTGTTGGTCCTGGTTTTAATGCTGCAGTACCATTTCCTGGATGGTAGCAGCTGGAACAGTTTGTGGTTGGGGTGACTTGGCTCCCCAGTGATCCATAGGGCCCTTTTTACACACCTGTCTCTATAAATGTCCTGAATAGTGGGAAGTTCACATCTACAGATGCGCTCTGCAGAGTCCTGCGATTGAAGGTAGTACAGTTCCCATACCAGGCAATAATGCAGCCAGTCAGGATGCTCACAATTGTGCCCCTGTAGAAGGTCCTTAGGATTTGATGACATGCCAAATTTCTTCAACTGCCTGATATGAAAGAGATGTTGTTGTGCTTTTTTCACCACACAGCCAGTATGTACAGACCATGCGAGATCCTCAGTGACGTGTGTACCGAGGAACTTAAAGCTGTTCACCCTCTCAACCCCAGATCCATTGATGTCAATAAGGATTAGCTTGTCTCCATTCCTCCTGTAGTCCACAACCAGCTTCTTTGTTTTTGTGCCAGGGAGAGTTTGTTCTTTGGACACCACTGTGTCAGGGTGTTAATGGTTTAAACATTATATGATAAAAAGATAAGAATTAATCAAATATACTCCAAAGCAACATTAATGTGTGTTTCACTAACATTTTTATGTTTGAATCATTGAACTTTATTGAAGACAAGTCAGCAAAATCCCAGAAAACAATAAAATAAACTTCTTGGAAGAAAGAAGCCAAGTGCATTCTCAATATGTTACAGAACTCATTCTTCAGACTCACTTCTACACATTGTGTAGACTGATTAATCATTCTTTAAACATATCATCCAGAGAACAACTTTAATCACAATTTGCCCATTGGCTTCATGTTATTGGTTATAGGCCAATAACATTACAGGTTATTGATGTTTTATGTTTTACACAGAAAACAGATGGTCTCACTTTCCACCCTTGCAGCTAGAGATACAAATCTGTTTGAGAGCATAACCCCTGCTGTTGGTATTCTTGCTCTATCTATTGCATCCTGCCTTCTCTCACACTTTTACCCAATTTTTCTCTTGTAATACAACATGTACATGCTGTCTGCCCTCTGTGTGACACACAAATCCCACTTGACTACTCTCTCTCTCCTTCTCTCCCTCTCCCTCTCCTCTCCCCTCTCTCTCCCTCTTCCTGCTCTCTTTCTCCCTCTCTCTCTCTCCCTCTCCCCCTCCCCCTCTCTCTCTCCCTCTCCCTCCCTCCCTCTCTCTATCTCTCCCACTCTCCCTCTCTCTCTCCCTCACTCCTTCTCTCTCTCCCTCTCTCCCCATGTCCCTCTTTCCTTCTCTTTCCTTCTCTCTCTCTCTCTCTCTCTCTCTCTCTCTCTCTCTCTCTCTCTCTCTCTCTCTCTCTCTCTCTCTCTCATGTAGAGGAGTATAAGTTCTACCTGCTGCAAAGTTTAATATTTACTAAAACATTGAAATATTTTAAAATAGTTAACAGTACATTCTGTTTTATCTGTGTTTTACTTGACAATCTTCTGATTTAGTTCTCTTTTGCCATCCACAAGTTGGAATCTACATGCAATAACCCAGCATCTGTCACAATAGCAACTGCTAACTGTTGGTCTGATTCTTACCATTCTCCCCTGAAGCAATCTGTGAAGGAATCTTGATATTTGGTCTGACAGTTTGGTTCACTGAACGATCAGCTTTAGAAATATACTCAGCAGTGACTTGTTCCTGGCATACCTCTCTGCCCCACAATTTACAATCCATCTTCTGTATCTGACTCAATGTTCCCAGGTATATTTCTAGGTTCATGATTTCAAGAAGTGTAGTATGAATATGTAATTATAATTTTGTCTTTCAGTTTATCATCTGTGTCTCTTCTCAGTTTATATAAACACAGCACGTGCATAGATGTAGAAGGAAAATAAATGTACATTTTAAACAAGATATTTTAGGTGCAATAGATTTATGAAAACGAGTTCACTAAGGAAAAATTGGGTGCAATGCAAATCTCCTGGAAAGTACAAACATATATTTCTTTCACAGCTAGGGTTATTGGTCCTGCGGTTAATTTATTAGGAAAATAAAATTCAAGTGTAAATTGAAAAGAAGCTCAGAAAGAACTCAAGAAGGAAATTATGATGAGGGACCATGAAAAGTGGGATTTAAAGGAATCATTTGGCAGTACATACATACATCAAGAACAACTGGCTTTCCCACCGAAGGCAAAGAGAGAGTGGTTGTAGATGGGTCATATTCTGTGTGGAGCCCTGTGACTAGTGGTGTGCCTCAGGGATCTGTTCTGGGACCCCTACTCTGTGATTTTTATAAATTACCTGGATGAAGAAGTGGAGGGATGGGTTAGTAAATTTGCTGATGGCACAAAGGTTGGGGTTGTTGTGGATAGTGTGGAGGGCTGTCAAAGGTTACAGCAGGGCATTGATAGGATGCAAAACTGGGCTAAGAAGTGGCAGATGGAGTTCAGCCCAGGTAGGTGTGACGTGGTTCATTTTGGTAGGTCAAATATGATGGCAGAATATAGCATTAACAGCAAGACTCTTGTCAGTGTGGGCGATCAGAGAGATCTTGGGGTCAGAATCCATAGGACACTCAAAACTGCTATGTAGTTAAGAAGGCATACAGTGCACTGGCCTTCATCAATCGTGGGATTGAGTTTAAGAGCAAAGAGGTAATGATACAGCTATATAGGACCCTGGTCAGCCCCCACATGGAGTACTGTGCTCAATTCTGGTCTCCTCACTACAGAAAGGATGTGGAAACCATAGAAAGTGTGCAGAGGAAATTTCCAAGGATATTGCCTGGAATGGGGAGCATACCTTATTAGAATAGGTTGAGTGAACTCGGCCTTCTCTCCTTGGAGTGACGAAGGATGAGAGGTGACCTGATAGAGGTGTACAAGATCATGAGAGGCATTGATCGTGTGGATAGTCAGAGGCTTTTTCCCAGGACTGAAATGACTAGCATGAGAGGGCATATTTTTAAGGTGCTTGGAAGTAGGTACAGAGGAAATGTCAGGGCTAAATTTTTCACGCAGAGAGTGGTGAGTGCTTGGAATGGGCTGCCGATGGCGGCGGCTGAGGTGGAAATGATAGTGTGGCGACCTGCTTTCTGCGCAGGTGAACCGGCTCCCAAATAGTCAGCACGCTGGGAAAGACTTTGGTAATGCACCTCTGACATCCTTTCTGCCCAGAGAGGGTGGGCGCTAGGGATTAAATGCCAGTGTCGCGAAGTTTGAATAAACTAGTCTCGAAACAGCTTACCGACTGCGTGTTGTTATTTCAGTGCTGTGTGTAGCATGTCACTACATTGGTGACCCCGACGGTCCAAACGGGATTTGGACCAAAGATGACCGACTCTTCATCTGTTCACGCAGTTTCGCTAAAACTGCCGACTTTCTGGACACTGCGACCACGCGTGTGGTTTAGCCAAGCAGAAGCCCAGTTCCAGATTCGGCAGATATCCTCTGATTCCACGCGTTACTACCACGTGGTGAGCGCCCTTGACCAGGAGACAGCCGCCCAGGTTGCGGATTTCATACAGTCGCCCCTGGAAGAAGGCAAATATGAAGCATTCAAAGCGCTGCTCATTGGGACCTTTGGCCTCTCACGGCGTGAGCGAGGTGCCCGCCTGCTTCACCTGGACGGTTTGGGAGACAGACTGCCATCAGCATTGAAGAACGAGATGCTGGCCCTGGCTGACGGACACAAGCCCTGCCTTATGTTCGAGCAAGCGTTCCTAGAGCAACTGCCCGAGGACATACACCTGCTGCTGGCCAACGCAGATTTCAGCGACCCCCGGAAGGTGGCGGTCCGGGCAGACGTGCTGTGGAAATCCAAGAGGGAGAGCGTGGCGTCCATCGGTCAGATTACCAGGCCACGCGCCCAACAGTGGACCAGACCAGGCCCAGCGGAGGGTGCACACAACACAGAGGCAGGAGTCAGGAGGACAGTGAACAGTGGTGTTTCTACCACCACCGGTGGGGCACAAAAGCCCGCCGTTGTCGCCTGCCCTGCAAGGGCCAGCTGCCGCTAATGACTATGGCGGCTGGCCACCAGGACAGCCTCTTGTACGTCTGGGACAAACAGTCGGGACGTCGCTCCTTGGTCTACACCAGAGTGGAAATCAGCATCTTGCCCCCAACGGGGTACGACACCCGCAACAGGAAGCCAGGACCCACCCTGAGGGCCGCAAATGGCAGCACAATACGGACCTACGGCACCCGCACAGTGCAGCTGCACTGGGACCGGTTCATGTGGGACTTCACACTGGCCGCCATGGCCCAACCACTCCTGGGGGCGGACTTCTTGCAAGCTCACAGCCTGCTGGTCAACTTGCAAGGGAAAAGACTGGTACATGCCGAGACTTTCCAGACGTTGTCCCTGGGTGAAGCCAAGTTGCCAGCCCCACACCTGGACTTCATCACACTGTCGGACAACGAATTCACCAGAATCCTGAATGGACGTTCCGACCGCCCTCACGGTGGACGCATCCAACACAGCAGTCGGTGGGGTGCTGGAGCAACTCATCGAGGGGCGCTGGCAACCCCTGGCATTCTTCAGCAAGCACCTACGACCACCCGAACTCAAGTACAATGCCTTCGATCGGGAGCTGTTGGCACCGTATCTGGCAATCTGGCATTTCAGGTACTTCTTAGAAGGCAGGCCGTTCACCGCATTGACGGACCACAAACCGTTGACCTTCGCGTTCACAAAGGTGTCCGATCCCTGGTCGGCTCGCCAGCAGCGACATCTGTCCTACATCTCTGAGTACACGACGGACATCCAGCATGTCTTGGGGAAGGACAACGTCATGGCGGATGCACTCTCCAGACCAGCTATCCGGGCCCTGTCCCTGGGGGTGGACTATGCAGCACTGGCGGAGGCGCAGCAGGCAGACGACGAGATGCCCAGCTACAGGACTGCAGTCTCGGGTTTGCAGCTGCAAGACTTTCTCACAGGCCCAGGTGAGAGGACCCTCCTGTGCAACGTGGCTACCGGCCAACATCGCCCCATTGTCCCAGCAGCCTGGAGGCAGCGAGTTTTCAACTCCATACACAGTTTGGCGCATGCATGTATCAGGACAACTGTCCAGCTAGTCTCCAGCAAGTTCGCGTGGCACGGACTTCGCAAACAGGTCAGTGAATGGGCCAAAACGTGTGCGCAATGCCAAACAGGCAAGGTGCAGCGGCACACTAAAGCCCCACCGCAGCAGTTCAGACCCACCCACCGGAGGTTTGACCACATTCATGTGGATATCATGGGCCCCCTACCAGTGTCCCGAGGAGCGCGGTACCTCCTAACTATGGTAGACCAGTTTACAAGGTGGCCAGAGGCGGTCCCGCTCACTGACACATCTGCCGATTACTGCGCCCGAGCACTGATTGCAACCTGGGTAGCACGCTTCAGGGTACCGGCCCACATTACCTCCGACAGAGGCGCCCAGTTCACCTCCAGCCTGTGGTTGGCTGTGGCCAGCTTGTTGGGAACGCAGCTACACCACACAGCTGCCTACCACCCACAATCAAACAGACTAGTGGAACGCTTCCACCGTCACTTGAATTCGGCTCTCATGGCCCGCCTGAGAGGACCTAACTGGGTGGACGAGTTTCCCTGGGTCCTGCTTGGAATTCGCACAGTGCCCAAAGAGGATCTTGCATGCCTCGTTTGCCGAGTTGGTGTATGGCGCGCCCCTGGTCGTCCCAGGAGAGTTCATACCAGCCCCAAGGGGGAAAGATGAAGAACCCGCAGCAGTCCTGGACAGACTACGCGAAAGGCTCGGCAACCTGGCCCCCGTACCAACTTCACAGCACAGACGGACCCCGACCCATGCACCCAAAGACCTGCAGAACTGTAAGTTTGTGTTTGTATGAAGGGGCAGACACCAGGCACTGCTACAGCGGCCGTACGAGGGGCCGTTCAAGATGATCAACAACAACGGGTCCACATACGTTCTGAACATTGGAGGGAGAGAGGAGGTTTTCACGGTGGACTGACTCAAACCAGCCCATGTGGACTTGGCGCAGCCGGTCGAGGTTCAGGCACCGTGACGCAGAGGCAGACCTCACAAACAGAGGCTGATCCAGACTGTGGACATTAGGGGGTGTATCGCCGGTTCTGGGGTGGGGTGGTGTGGCGACCCACTTTCTGCGCAGACAAACTGGCTCACAAATAGCCAGTATTATGACCTCAACCCCCTCCTTTGGGAGAATCGCAAGAGAGAGAGAGCCTTACGGTCTGGAATGTGGATTGGCTGCTCAGCAAGACAAAGCCTTGGACACAGCCATTGTCTTGGGAGGCACCTTTTGTGGAATAAGGACGTGGGCTACGTGCAGACCTTCAGGGCCATGTGAGATAGGGAATGGGGGAAAGATCGCCTCACCCCCCCCCCCCCAATTGACATCTACAACCCTGCCAGTCCAGATAAAAGGTGGGCTGCCAAGGCGGGGCCTGAGTCGCACCAAGGAGAGACACAAGGAAGACACGATAGTGCTTCCCGTCGGAGCGGGACGCCATTCTGAAGGAAGCCACGTGCGTTAGACTCCGGATCGGGAGTCTGTGGATGGAATCACGGACAATTGCTTTTAACTAACAACCGGGAAACCTGCTCTTCTGATTCCACGGCGGTGCTCCGTAGGGACCCGGGCAGGTGAAGCTGTTTAATGACATCTCTCTCTCTCTCTTTCTAACAAAAGTGCACCAACGCGACACCACAACCAACGGCGGCTGGTGGAACTGCAGTGACCACAAAAAGACTTTTAAATATCCAGTAAACAATATATATCTACATTACCCCTAGACAACTGTAGAGCTTATTTCTGATTGATTATTACTATACCTGTGCTTTAGATTGAGTTGTGACGACGTATATGATCTGAATGTTTTGTATTAACCATACGTTTGTGCCCCTTTATAAATAAAAACATTTGAAAATAGTAGCATCAGGCTTCGGTGGATCCATCTATCTTTGCTGGAAAACTACCCGGTTACTGGGGAACGTAACACCAGCATGCGGGGAGAGACTTTGGTAATGCACCTCAGACGTCATTTCTGCCTGGAGAGGGTGGGCGCTAGGGATTAAATGCCAGCGCCGCGAAGTTTGAATAAACTAGTCTCAAAACAGCCTACTGACTGCATATCGTTATTTCAGCGCTGTGTGTAACACATCGCTACAATAGAGTCTTTTAAGAGACTCCTGGATGGATACATGGAGTTCAGAAAATTAGAGGGCTATGAGTAAGCCTAGGTAGTTCGAAGGTTCAGCACCACTTTTGTCAAAGGGCCTGTATTATGCTGAAGGTTTTGTATGTTTCTATTACAGAACTGACAAGATGTAGGCAATTTCGTCAATTCAGCCATGTAGAGTGAAATGGATTTCCCTTGATTTTGATTCAGTTTAGGAAACCTACAGCGCTCTGAAATCAACAAATATTTTGCTTCTAAATGTTCCTGTGTTACTTTCAATGATATTAGCGAAGTTCATTTCAGCTGGCTTGGGCTGGAGCAGTCAAACTTCTGAGCAAATTGCATGCTTTTCCACCTATTGTACATAGCAAAACTGGCACTCAGTTTTCGTTGGCTATTTCATTTGCTTCAAAATAGTGTTCAATTTGCTCAGAATACATCAGCAGTTATCTTTTGTCCAACAGAATATATCTTTGTTTCTGATGTAGCCAGCAATTTCTGTTTTTTTTTTAATTTATGATTATTATCACCTGGTACTCATTGTTTTTGAAAGCATGAATTTCACCCATTTTCTGCCTTTTCTTTTAACTTAATCACCACTGTCCCTTCCTGAAGAAGCATGCTGTGCTATTTTAAAACTCAAACAATTTGCTGCACTTGATCAGGTAGCTAGGTAGGGTTTGTTTAAAACTTCATCATCGCCACTGCTATGTTTTGTAACTTGAAAACATAAAACTAATTGAAAGAAAAGCCATGGAGCCAGGAATAATGTGTGTACTTTAGTTTCATTTTTACTTTTGCAAGGCGTGCACATATGATGTGGTGGCATAATGATGTATCCCATTTATGTATTATGATAGCCTGAAATGAATTACTTTAACAACATAGAATGCTTAATCAAATTATATTTACAACCCCAGTGTATTGAGAAAGAGAACGGATGACATTGCTGAGGTTTTGACCAAGATCCTGAAAGTGATCACATGAGTTAATAGGATGGTAAAGGAAACATTTGGCATGCTTACCTTTATTAGCTGAGACACTGCATTCAAGATTCAGGAAATTCTGTTGCAACTTTATGAAACTCTAGTTAAACTGCTAAACTGTAGTTAAACACTAATTTTGAATTGCCCTATTATAGGAAAGATGTGGAAGTTTTATACAATGCTGCCAGGAATGATAGAGGAGAAAGATATGCTAGAAGCACTTAAGAATCATGTATGTCGAGAATGGAGTGATATGGTTCATGTGCAGGCAGATGGGTTGTTTAATTAGAACCTCGTGTTCAGGAAAGTTTACTTTTGACTTTTATCACACAGTTTCATTCCTTATGTTGGAGTCACATTCGGATTAATATTGGATTCATGTGAACCCACCAATATTTACATAAAGATCAATATTACAGGTGAATTTATATTGCTTTTTTTTTCAAAATCTATCTCTTTCTTTCCTGCTGAATGCATTAATGCCTGTTGATAGCAACCACATACCTAAGGTTAACGCACACAAGATGCTGAAGGAACTCAGCAGGACAGGGAGCATCTGTGGAGTGTAACAAATGGCCGACGTTCATTTTCCTGCACAGATGTTGCCTGACTTGCTGAGTTCCTGCAGTATTTTGTGTCTGTTGCTCATGATTCCAGCATCTGCAGAAACTCCGATACCTACAATTGTCTATCCCTACCTGGTAAAACATAGGTTAATCACTGGTTTCTGGGTAGATGGTTGTTAAATGTAACTTGCAGCCAAAGCAAGATGCAATTATAATGTGATTAACCACTATATGTGATTAACCACTACTACTAACCACTAGGTTCTTGATTAGCCAGGGCATCAAAGGGTATGGGGAGAAGGCAGGGAAATGCGGATGACTGGGAGAACTGGATCAGCCCATGATTGAATGGCGGAGCAGACTCAAATGGCTGAATGGCCTATTTCTGCTCATGTATCTTATGGTCCTATATTTAGAATTGTTCAGAATATTATTTTTGCTATATATAATTCCAGATTCTACTTCCTCTTAGGCAGTCCCACAGAAAGAAGGATATCTTATGCCCAGTCTGGTTCTGGGGTAGTGAGGTGGCTGCTCAGAGCTACTTGAACTTACAAGTACTAAGACAGATGTCCAGTGACGTGCTTGTCTGTCTGCCTGACCATGCACTTTGGAAGGTGGTGCCCAGCCTCCTCCCTTTATATCAGGCTTCAGTTGTTGCTGCTCAATGGATTCAAACCTCACAATGTTACCCTGAATACACCTTCTGCTTGAGAGTAGAGATATCCTATCTTCTTAAGGAGGGTATAGAAACAACCTTGAACCATTTCCTGTGTCTGCCAGCTAATCTGCTAATCTCTTTCTATGGTGAAGCTAAGAACAGAGTATCTATTTCAAGGCATTGATGCCAGATGCCAGAGAGTAATTGGAATCCCATCTGTCGGCTGGGAAAGGATTCTGTTGTTGGTTCAACTACTGTATCCTGCCTATGGAGTCAGGGGATATTTTTAGGGACAGCATTGGCGGCATCTCTGTGGTCTAAAATTCAAAAGCATATATGATTGCACTGTTGGCCAGGAGATCACAGACTGGTTTTGAAAGCTTTCAGCAATCTTTACCTCAGATGACCAGTGGCTGAATGTTGTCAATGTCCACCTTTGCTGAGAGTTGCCTCCTTAGATATGGGAAGTGGTGTGTATTTGCCAGAGTCTCAGCATCGCTCTTTATTGTTGGATGGTCGTGCTGTACAATGGCGAGAAGATTGATTGTGGTTAATTAGCTCCCGGGTCTTCTGTTTGTTCTCATAATCTAATCTTGGTGTTTACTAATGTACAAGCCAAGGGTCCCTTCACAATCTCTACATTCCTTTAGGGTAGTGGGGACATCATAGACATTCTGTATTTCATGTTTCTGGAGGCCAATGGGTTGCTTGGAAGGCAATGTCTCAGAAGAGCTCAGAGGATCCTTAGCACTTAGCATTGATCTTCTTGAGACAGCGTTTTTCTGTTGTTTTGGAGTGAGGTTGATGATGATAACAAAATAAATTAGGCCATGATCAATCTAACACTTGGCAATATTTGGATTGCTTGTTCATATTCAGATTCAGATTAGTTTATTGTCAAATACACCAGGCTACAATGAACATCCTCCTTTTGTGAAGATCACCAAGTAAAAAGTCAACACAGTAATAATAATTACTTCTGGTGCAATGAAAGATGCCTGTGGCAGTCATGGAGACTGAGGTAATACAAAGTGAAATGTTAAAGTGACAATAATGGAAGAGGTAGAATTAAGGGTTAGGAATGCTGTAGTACCATTGAGAAGAAAATGGCAGTAAGATGGCAGTGCATTCAGATGCAGCAGTCTCTCGGGGGCCAATCAAAGGTGTTTTTGTCTGTTTTAAAAGTCTTTCTTACAATCACAAGACAATGCTGAATGTTAAGAACTTTAAGTACAAGACTTCAAAATGGTCTACCCATCAACAAGCTTCAACTTCAAGATGGTCTACCCCATCAACAAGCTGCTCATTGGCGGAGTTGCTGAAGGAACTGGACTTGGTGTAGACCACGTTACTGCCTGCTATAGCGAGGCACCAAAGCTGATGCTCGAAACTGGTGGACAGTCCAACAGCGAGGTTTTGTCTTGGACATTGCTCTTGCAATCACAAGACCCTGTTGGGCACTGGTATCGTAAAATGCTGCAAATCCAATTCCTTGTTTACTGGTGAGACAGACGGAGGGGTGTGGCCTCATTTGTAATGAGGGCTAGGGCTTAAGCTGCAGGCTTGCTTGCTGCAGCAGTCCGGAGAGGAGACACCGGTGCTAGTGTAATACGGCATCCGTGCTGAGTTAGGGAGTGGACCCTCCCATCAGTGTTGCCATCTAGTGTTTACTTAGTAGAAATCAACCTGGATTGTGTGTATGATACGTTTCTCAGTCTATGGCTGAGAACTGCTTGTTCTTGCTGATAACACCCATGCACCATCCATTTATAGGGCATGTCACTCAGGAACTTGGACTTGCTCTGCTCTGTACTTGCCTTGCTCTGTACTGTATCTGTTGCTAGTGGCTGGATCTTGGACATTCCTGTGATTTCTTTTACCACCTGGACTGGGAAACTGAGTGAATCTGAAACTGATTCTCCCCCAGAGAGAAGGCAAATTCCTACCCACTGACTGGTTAAAAAGAAATGGGATTGATTGCCTGCAGTACATTGCAAGTGTACAAACTGTCAGCCTCAGGCCACATGAAACTGGTGGCCAAACACTCACCAAATGTCCTGGCAGCTGCAGAAGATTCTCATGTTCCTGGGATTGTCATATTGAAAAGTTTTCAGTTCATTCAATAGTTCTAATCAACTAAGTATTCCCACATGCCAGAAACCCATTAATAAATGTAATAAAGTTAATGGATTCATAGAGAGACAGAGCATGGCCACAGAGTCTCATTAACCATCAACTATCCATTTACAATAATCCTACATTGATATATGTTTTATTCACTCCACATTCTCAACAGCTCTCCCTATATTATAACTCTCACCTGCACACTAGGGGCCCTTTACAATAGCCAATAAGCTTATCATCCTTATACCTCTGGGATGCGGAAGGAAGCCAGTGCATCTGGAGAAACTCATGCAATTGCAGAACAAATGTGCAAACGCCATCCAGATAATATCCATGGTCAAGACTGAATCCAAGTTTCTGGAGCTGCAAGAAAACGGCTCTACTAAGTGCTCTATTGTGCAAAAGAATAATTTTCCAATAAACATCCAAAATATGTAGATTAAATTTCTTTAAAAGACAAAGACATTTTCAGTTTTAACCTTTCTCCTTTCTTTCCTATTTTGTTTTTTTTTCATTAATGTATTCATTCCAATATTTTCCATTTGTTACTTAAAGAAAATATTTTTTCTCATGTTTTTGCTAAAATAATCTAAAGCTCTTAATCCTGTGATTTTCCAAAATTAAATTATATGGCTTTCAACTGTACAGATATTCTTGAAATAAGAAGTCGAGAACAACCATTTAATAGGCGCAATTGATTAAAAGTCTGCAGCTCCAGTTGTAAAGCGATAACATTTTCCCATAATGGCCAACAAAACTGCAGAAAACGAAGATTTATCTGTGATGCTGTGCTTGTAAAAAAGCAAAAATCGCATGTCTCAGGAGGAAAAGAGTTGATGTTCATTCAGTTTAAAGAGTTGTTGCTCATCCGGTAGGGGGGCATACTCGAATTGTCAATCGTAGGAATCTCATTGGACCAACTTATACATACACTGCAGTAGTTTAATGATTCTGTAGCATTAACAGTAGTGACTAGAGCAGTTAAGACATGGATTATTACACAATCCTTCAAAATATTCCAAATATAGGACAATTGGTTAATTAAGCCATCGGTTAATCAGAGCAGCCACTTATTTGGGACAACTCTTAAAGAACAAAACCAAAATGAGAAAATAGCCGGGACTCCCTTTGTTTATTTTGGGACAGTTAATTGGGACAGGAGATTGTTGTTGCACAGTTTCTAGCTAGTGTCCGCCACGTGTATGTCATGAGACACCACACTGTGCTTGGGAGTGAACAGCTTTGAAATAACATCACTTGCGTGTGTTTGTGTTCACAAAGCAGTGATTTTTGTCTCTGATAACTGGTGAGTATAAGCAGAAAAGACAATTCGGAACTATTTTGCTGACTGTGGTTTCAAGCATTCAGGCTTGGAGATGCCAGGAATGGCTGGGAGTGAAAATGAAACAATTTCACGACTTCAGCAAATTAAGAATTGTGAAGAATTTAAAGATATCAACAATCATCATGAATATTATGATAAAAATGAAGATTTAGAGATGCAATCATCTAAAGCTTTGTTTGAAGGCAGTCCATCATCTGCACTAGGCATCTGATCTGGTTTTGTTCATTTACAGTCAATCACAAGAATACATCAGCATACACTGAATGAATTTCTCAATCAATAACGATTAGGACAATTTTATAGTACTATAACTTATTCTGTCTTTCATTTAAATATATAATTCTTTACTCAGTTAAATGGTAGTTTGACCTTTTTATACCTTTTTAACCATTTCCATGAAACTTCGGCTAATTGGGGCAGCCGCTTAATTGAGCCAAAATGTACCATTCCCAGTGTGTCCTAATGAATTGATATCCACTGTATTTTCTAATTGTGGGTTGAATCTGATTACCTCATATCCTCAACACTGTGCTTCAGCCAATGTAGTTGTTGCCTCACAGTGCTGGGCATTCAAAATTAAACCTTATTTCTGGCACTGTCTGTTAGGAGACTTCATGCTTGCCCTGCCCTTCCTGGTGCTCTGCTTTCTTCCTACATCCCAAAGACCTACAAGTCGGTAGGTTAATTGGTCACTCTAAATGGCCTCTGGTGCATAGATGGGCCGAAGAAGCTGATGGGAATATGGAGAATAAGTTAAAAAATAATAATAGGGAATAAGATTGCTCTCTGATGTAGTATAGGCATTATGAACCAAATATGCTCCTCTGTGCTAAAGAAATATGGAAATATGATTTGTTAACTCAAACTTCACAAATGTCTTTCTTTGGACTGAGTGGAAGAATTAACTTCATTCAATGGTTTAAAACTTGGAGTTTGAAATAAAAATCACTCCTTTGTCTAAATTGGTAAATGCCAGAAGGGCACCATGCCTGGCATGGAGAGGGGAAGAAATCTCACCATAGGAGGAGGTAGTCACCGGAGACCCCTAGGTTACAAGTCAATTGCTGAAGTGAGTTCCCAGATAGACAAAGGAAGAAGAAAAATGTCCTGGTACCTTGTAGTTTCTGCAGAATATATTTTTGGTGTGAGGTAAAGAAATGAAGAAACTCCAGTGCAAACTTTAACGCATGGGAGATATTCCAAAGTTTATGGAAACAGCAAATGACCCATAGACTGTGGCCACAACAATTTCAGCTCCATTTGATGCCACCAGACCATGTAATGGAGAGGTAGAAAGTCTCACCCAGGGCAATCCTCTCATGGAGTCCCCAAAACTCAAGGCAAAGATTGTAGCAATGGCAGATCAGAGGGTGTTACTATTACAAACATCCCCTGCAACCAGTTTCATTTAACATTGTCACTCCGAAAATGGTTTGGTAGGAGTAGGGATAAACACAGACAACCCTCCAAATCAATTGAGGATAGGCATCAGAAGAGTATGATATGGTTTATTATGACCAAAGTTGCAGAGAAGGTGGAAGCAATAGTGACGTAGTGCAAAGGGACAATTCATGTTGAGGACTTCCACAGGGCTGAGAATCTGACTGGAGGGAATCAAATACTGTATAGAGTTACAGTAAAAAAGCACAGTATGGAAAACATATTTAAAAACTTTAGAAAAGGAAGAAAGTTTGATGGAGCAGTCATTTTCAAACAGAGAGCTAAAAACATTGTATTTTTTGATGAGAAGGAGCTTTACCTTAATATTTTCCAAGGGGTATTTTGGAGGAAGGGACAATTTACAATGTTGGAACAATGAAAGAGATAAACAAGCACCATATGGATCCACGGAGGAGATTACCTCAGTGATCTAGATGGAATAGGACAGTTCTTGGCTGGGGTGAGTGCCCCATGGCAGAAGTTCAGCTTGATGAAAAGGTATGTCAGTGGTAGTTAAATAGATGCTCTTAATCTCAGTGGTCAAGATTAAGCCAATCCTGGGTCACACCTTTCAGTTTGTCTGTGGCCAAGCAAATGTTCATCACTGTGCAAATCTAAGGTTCTGCTGGCACCTTTGCCACTTCTATTTCATGAAGTTCATCAAAGCCTGAAAAGCAGTGACATCAGAGCAAAGACCTTGCCAATGACCACTGGCACACATTCAATGATCTTCTGACAGCTCATGCTATCAAGGGAGTTTCATTGCTTCCAAATTTTTTTTGTTGATTAGTTACATTCAGAAGTGGTTGGAGAAAAGTAAAAAAAAATAAAAATAAATATATTTACTTAAAACTACTATTCACTAACTGAAGACACACATGTTCTTTGAAATAAAAGAAAATGAAATAACTTAATTGAACTTCCTCTCATCTGAAGTTTGGAAATCTTGTTGAAATGGTAAGGTCAATCTGCAAGGACAGAAGTGAAGTAGACTTTTTCCCTCCACTCAGCAAGTTTCCAAATGTCCCTAGACTCAAGGGTACTTCCATAGGGAGAGCCAGAAGATGGATGCATGTTCAGCTGAGTTCTCTACAGCATCCTGCTATCTTGCCATTAGAACTATCCAGATGGACAGAGTAATCCTTGAGATGTTGTGAGTGAGAAAAGAGGAATTCAGGTGATGAATAACTTGATGAAATAGCTTTCGTTCCTGGATTGATGCTCCACCAGAAGAATTCTCTGTCTTCTGACTCTTGGTGTGGTTCAACTGCATCTGATGATGTTCTCCAGCACTATTCTGAGGTAAAATGATAAGTATTGTCTGAATGGGATATGGATATTTCCCAATTGAACAAAATGTATCAGTAATTATGCATGACTTGTAGCATTCCTCGCAATAGAGGAAGTGGTTTTGAAATTGCCATATCTTGCACCCATCTTATGTGAATAGCTAGCACAAAGGAAGACATTTTAACAGCTGGACAACGTGTATCCAAGCTGAATAGGCATTAGTTTCAGTGCTAATTTCATGAGGCTTTTTATCATGAGGTTTTTATTTCTGACATCCTTGGTTACTGAACAGGTAGACCTAAATGACAAAGTTGCTCATGGTTTACTTATAAATATTCATTTACACTCGATTAGAGTCTGAGTGAAAGCAACTGAATTAATGACATTTCAAATGAAATGCTGTATATGACTAGCATTTTAATGTTAACAGACTGAGTGTGGAATAGATCAACCCATCAAAAAAAAAGATAGAAAAATGCAGACACAATAAAAAGCAGATTTCTTCATTATTTTCAGTATGAGAAGGTATAATACCATTAGCACAGCTGTTAGGCATCATTTTTAAAGGAAAGATGTTCTTGGCTACAACCTGGATTATTTGGGTGCAATGAATATTGATAAGCAGAGCTGATTAGAGTGAATGCCTGTTTGATTTTATCTATTTAAATTAATGGATGGAAAATCAAACCTAAGAGGCATGCAAAATGACCTGCACAATTTATTGATGTGCCAGAGCCTAACAATCCATAACACCACAATCCAGGCTTCCATAAGCTAACACAGAACACAGAACATAGCTCAGCATAGGACAGGCCCTTTGGCCCACAATGTTGTGCTAACCCTTCAACCTTTGTCAAGTTCAATCTAACCCTTCCCTCCTACACAGCTCTCCATTTATCAGTCATCCATGCACCTATCTAAGAGATTTTAAATGCCTCTAATGTATTTGCCTGTACCACCATCCATGGCAGGGAATTAAATGCACTCATAACTCTCTGTGCTAAAAAAAACATACTTCTGACATCCCCCATACTTCCCTCCAATCACCTTAAAATTATGCTCCCTGGTATTAGCCATTTCCATCCTGGGAAAAAGAGTGGCTATCCATTTAATCTACATCTCTAATCACCTTGTACACCACTATCAAGTCATCTCTCATCCTTTTTCACTCCAAAGAGAAAAACCTTTAGTTGCTCAATCTATCCTCATAAAACATGCACTCTAATCCAGATAGTATCTGTTAAATCTCATCTGCACCCTCTAAAACCTCCACATCCTTCTTGAGGCTACTAGAGCTGAGTACAATTAACCTGTTAATCATTACAGTACTTCCTAGTGGACAGATTCTGTATTGAGTAATTTCAATGACATGAGGGTTTGTCATTTTGTCATTATATTCAGCCGCTTGCAGTCTGGAGAAGAGCTCTGTGGCCAGTTCTTTGAACAGGTGTTTGCATGTCTTTTGACTCTATGCTGATTTAACAGCAAAGTCTCCAGATCTTTGGAACTAAAGTCAGGGCAAGAATGACCATGTATAAAACTGACACTGGATATCTGTCTCTGGGAAGGCACAAGGATTTGCAACACACCTATGGACCACTACAAATACCAGGTCGTGCCTTTCAGGTTGGAAAGTGCTCCAGCTGTATTTCAAGCCTTCATCATTACCGCACTCTGTGAGATGATACACTACTTTCTTTTTTTACCTAAACAATATACTCCTTTTCTCCTGGCCCAGCACGTCTGGCAGGTTCTACAATGGCTTCTTGAGAAACAACTATTTGTCAAGCTTAAAAAGTGCAAATTCCATGTAACAGCAGTCTCCTTCCTTGAACTTGTTATATCTAATGGCAACCTACAAATGGACCCCCAATAAGACCCATGCTATGCAAATTTGACTGCAATCCACCTCTGTGAAACAACTCCAGTGGTTTCTAGGTTGTGCCAACTTTTATAGGAGGTTCATCTGCAATTTCAGTTGAGAGGCAACACCGCTCACCAGCATCACCAAGAAATCTGCTGGATCCTTCCTGCTGGACGGTGGAGGCCAAGGCGGCTTTTGCAGAGTTAAAATAAAAGCTCACTTCTGCACCTATCCCAGTTCCACCGGACACGGACTTACCTTCCGTGGTGGTGTTTAACACATCAGACATGGGAGGCATTGTTCTGTTTGAATGAACATGCCTCAGGCCACAAACAACATCTCTGTGCCCTCTATTCAAGACATCTTTCTCACATGGAGACAAACTATGAAGTCAGGAATTGGGGATTGTTGGCCATTAAACTGGCACTGGAGGAGTTTAGGCACTGGTTGGAGGGGTCCAATCATCCCTTTGTGATATGGACTGACCACAAAAACCTAGCCTACACCCAAGATGTGAAGGGCTGAGTTGCAGGCAGGCACATTGGTGACTATTCTTCAATAGGTTCAACTTCTTTATTACTTAACACTCAGGATCAAAAGATCAATGACTAGATGCTCTCTCTTGACCATTTGGAGCAGCTAATGGGGAAACAAACCCTTCAACGATAATGCTCAGCTCCAGAGTGGTGGCAGCCAGTCACTAAAACACAGACCTAATAGTGTGCTGAGCCAAAGAGCAACATGGGGCAGACCCAGGCAATGGTTGGTCCGGATGTACCTTTGATCCTGAATATGGTTTTTTGCAGATGATCAACTGCGGGCCACAGTGAGTCCAGCTGCGGCACAATAGAGTTCACCAAGAAATATTACCGGTGACCCAGCATGACTAAAGATGTCCAGGGATAGGTCTTACCATGTGATATCTGTGCAAAAGAATAAAGAACCCCGGAGCACAGCCTCAAGGTCTGCTTCAGCCTCTCCCCATTCCTACTCACCTTAGTCCCACCTTTCTATGGACCTTGTCAATGGTTTTCCAGCACCTCAGGGTAATACAGTAATCAGGATACAGTAATCATGATGACCTAGGCCAATTCCCCTAGGTCTGTCTGACATGTTGTAGCCCTTTCCAAAATACCACCAAGCTCATGTTCCTTTATGTTTTCAGGATTCAGTTTCCCCCAGGACATCATCTCTGATCATGGTTGCTATTCTACCTTTAGCTTTTGGAAAGACTTTTGTGAGCTCACTGGAATCTCTGCCAGAATGTTGTCCAGGTTTCATCTGCAGACCAAAGGGCAAATGAAGAGGATCAACCAGGACCTAGAGAGAACGCTCAGATGTCTAGCCTTGGGGAGCCCTACCACCTGGAGTGACAAGCTAATCTGGGTGGAGCTTGAGCACATCGCACTTCAGCATCTATCTATCAAGATGTCCCCTTTCGAATGCCAATATGGCTACCATCCTCCACCATTCCCGGAAATAGAAACAGAGGTGGGGGGGGGGGTTCCATCAGGAGACCAACTGGTCCAGACAGGGCACCAGAGATGGGTTAAGGTGAGAGACATTGTTGGCCACTTCATAGCAACAACAAGACCAGGCCAACCGCCAGAGAAAGCAGCACCAGCACTTCTTCCCAATCAGTGGGTCTAGGTCTCAGCTAGCGATCTCCCCACGATGGTTCAATCCTGAAAACTATCCCTTTGTTACAACACTCCATTCAAAATCCTGTGATGCATTAACCCAGTCACCAATTGTTTCCAACTCCTGAGCACCATACGAATTCAACCCATTTTCCACATGTCCCGACTCAAGCTTTGAGTGCCAGCCCCTTGGCTTCGGATCCCAAAACATCCTCTGCCTCCCAGAATTGTTTAAGGTGAATTCACCCACACATTTGGGCAACTTTTAGACACCCACATTGATCAAGGTAAAAGTCAGTACCCCGTGAATTGGGAGGAATATGGCTCAGAAGAAAGAAGCTGGACGTCCTGGACCCTATCTTGATAGAGGACTTTCACCAGCACTATCCTTATTTCCTTGGGCTGTTAGGAGCTAACAATAGGAGTGTGGGTGTTTTCTGACATGGCTCTGACTAAACAGTGACAGGCACCAAATTTTGGCACTCTAAATCCCGGAGTATGGTTAGCAGCCATTGTCCCTTTAAGACACAGACTGCCAATTATTGTCTACCACATTCCTTCATGGAAGTCTTAAAGGCCTGTGCTGAGTACTCAGTGCTTAATTGTCAGAAATCCATTTCTAGTACTATTGCTTGTAATTTGGCCTTTGGATTTTGTTTGTGCTGTCTTGCTTATTTTAAGTCTCAAGTTCCCAAACTGGGGTCTGTGGACCCTTCGGCTAATGGTAAGGGTCCATAGCATAAAAAAATGATGGCGACCCCTGTTCTAGACCTTACTCTGCACATGGGTTCACTATTATCCATAGGTCTCATGTTATATTATGTCATTCAAAATGTCTCCACTATTGATACCTTCCCATGCTATCACAGTCAGTTATTGTGTATTTAATATTTCTGTAGTATTTAAGTAATATAGTAAAAATGTTGTTTGATTAAACATGCTATGTTTATTTAAATAACTTAATACGGGTTTCATGTAAAAATACATGAATACAAAAACATAATTTTACCAGCATGTCATATTTGCTCACCTCACTAATGTAAAATGAGATAGACACGTTTTCCTGGACCCTCACGTTTTTCCTTCAATTAGTTTTATGTTTTAGAGTTACAGATCTTGACACTGGTGTTGTCTTTTGCAGATGTACATGAACATGATGGGTAGATCCTTTCAATTGCAGGCTTTCAGCATTTTCTGTTTTCTTCTTATAAATTTACCAGGTACTTGTCTCTTCCTGCTTTTTCTCTTCACTACTGGTACTGGGAAACAGTAATTACAGTTACACTTCCCATCCTCATCAGTTTGATGGGGCTATGAGCCAGTGGCCTTCAGCACACGTACAATGACACCCAAATGTATTCCACTTACCAACTTTCAAAGCTTCCAGCAGAGACAGCTATTACTTCAGACTGCTAATTTAGAAGCGATTTCCCAAATGCAGTTTCTGCACTATGTGCTCTACCTGTTACCGAGCTCTTTGCACTTCACGTCAAGGCTTACATACACAGAATGCAGACAGTACAGATCAAAGGAGTGTTCGATTGTGATTGCAAAGGCAACTATCTCCTTCACTCTAACATCCACCATTTCATATTAACAGAGCATGGTTTCATCTGGGTAGCGATGACAGCTGAAGGCTTCATTCCATGGAAAAGCAGTTGTGGACTGAAAACTTTTACTAACAAGAGAAGTCAGACTCAGAATCAGGTTTATTATCACCGGCATGTGACATGAAATTTGTCAACTTAGCAGCAGCAGTTCAATGCAATACATAATATAGAAGAAAAAAAGCAGAACAAAATAATAACAATAATAAATAGTAAATCAATTACAGTATACATATATTGAAGTCAAGAGGCAATGGAAGGGCTTAGGCATATTAGGAGAAAGGGCAAAGAATAGCAAATCAAATACAGTGTTGGGAATTGTACGGTCATGCACTTTGTTAGAAGAAATGAAAGTGCTGACTATTTTCTAAATGGGGAGAAAATATTTTAAAAAACTGAGATGCAAAGGGACTTGGAAGTCTCTGTGCAGGATTCCCTAAAGGTTCATTTGCAGGTTTGGTAAGTGGTGAGGAAGGCAAATGCAATGTTTGCATTCACTTCTAAAGGACTAGAATATAAAAGCAAGGATGTAATGTTGTAAAGCACAGGTGAGGCCTAATTGGAGTATCATGAACAGGTTTGGGCCCATTATCTGAGAAAGGATGTGCTGAATCTAGAGAGGATTCAAAGGAGATTCTCAAAAATTACTCCAGGATTGAATAGCTTGTCATATGAAGAGCGTTTGATGGCTCTGGGCTTGTATTCACCAGAATTCAGAAGAATGATGGGTGACCTGGTTGAAACTTATTGAATGATGAAAGGCCCTGATAGAGTGGATGTGGAAAGGATGTTTCCTATGGTGGGAGAGTCTAAGACCAGAGGACACTGCCTCAGAATAGAGGGGTGGCCTTTTAGAATGAAGATGGGAAGGATTAGTCAGCAAGTGGTGAATCTGTGGAATTCCTTGCCATTAGCAGCTGTGGAGGTCAAGTCTTTATGTATATTTAAGGCAGAAGTTGATCGTTTCTTAATGGTTAAGGCATGAAGTGATAAGAGGTGGTGAGGTGGAGAATGTCGTGTTCTTTATATGTAACATAGGTTACTAAGAACAAACCATACTTTGGAAGAATTAAAACTAGAACTTTTATTTACAACAGCAAACAGCAACCACGTTTTCACTATACAAGTTTCTCGATCATTCTATCATTTCTGCGCATGCTCTGAACTCTGTCCAATCATGTTCTTTCACGTGACAGCTGATAGCAGCAGATCTTCCTTTCCTTAAAAAGAAAAACAATTAGCAACATAGATCATAACAAATGCATAATTTAACATGTCTCTATCAGTCTCTCTGGGCATTTACAAACATGAGTAGACCTTCTTAATTACTTCCACTTCCATTTGTAATGAAATACAAATCTTCTTTTCTTCATCTAATTTATTCATTAACTGTGTGATCTCTTTTTTATGCTGAGACTTCATCATTTCAATAAAACTTCTCAATTCCTTCACTTGTGCTTTCACTTCTTCAATTGGATCCTGATTCATGTCACTCTTTGGCTTCAGATCAGTATTGCACTGTACCAGCAAGTTTGGTTTTGGTGGCAATGTTTTGTCAGATGCTGGTAACAAAGGGACGGGTCTGAGATCTTTCTTTATGACTTCTTTTACTTTTGCCACATTGGAATCAAATTCTGTTCCACTCGCTCTTTCATCAAGTCACTGTATTCTGACTCTGTGTTACTGTCCAGGACTAATAAACTTTTCACCAAATTCAGTCTCTCACAGGCAGATAAACCCAATATTGACTGTACATTTTTTAGCACGGCCACAAAGGAAAGCACGTGAACACTATTTTTGTGTGATACTTTCACCACACATGTTCCTTTAACTGGAACATCTGCATACCAGTCACTTTTATATTTGTCTGATGTAACTTTGATCTTGGCTTTAATGCATTAAATTCAGATTCTGCAAGTACCATATAACCATATAACAATTACAGCACAGAAACAGGCCATCTCGGCCCTTCTAGTCCATGCCGAACGCTCACTCTCACCTAGTCCCACCTACCTGCACTCAGCCCATAACCCTCCATTCCTTTCCTGTCCATATACCTATCCAATTTTACTTTAAATGACAAAATCATACCTGCCTCTACCACTTCTACTGGAAGCTCATTCCACACAGCTTTAACTCTGAGTAAAGAAGTCCCCTCTCATGTTACCCTTAAACTTTTGCCCCTTAACTCTCAACTCATATCCTCTTGTTTGAATCTCCCCTACTCTCGATGGAAAAAGCCTATCCACGTCAACTCTATCTATCCCCCTCATAATTTTAAATACCTCTATCAAGTCCCCCCTCAACCTTCTACTCTCCAAAGAATAAAGACCTAACTTGTTCAACCTTTCTCTGTAACTTAGGTGCTGAAACCCAGGTAACATTCTAGTAAATCTCCTCTGTACTCTCTCTATTTTGTTGACATCTTTCCTATAATTCAGTGACCAGAACTGTACACAATACTCCAAATTTGGCCTCACCAATGCCTTGTACAATTTTAACATTACATCCCAACTCCTATACTCAATGCTCTGATTTATAAAGGCCAGCATACCAAAAGCTTTCTTCACCACCCTATCCACATGAGATTCCACCTTCAGGGAACTATGCACCATTATGCCTAGATCACTCTATTCTACTGCAATCCTCAATGCCCTACCATTTATCATGTATGTCCTATTTTGATTAGTCCTACCAAAATGTAGCACCTCACACTTATCAGCATTAAACTCCATCTGCCATCTTTCAGCTCATTCTTCTAACTGGCCTAAATCTCTCTGCAAACTTTGAAAACCTACTTCATTATTCACAACACCACCTATCTTAGCATCATTTGCATACTTACTAATCCAATTTACCACCCCATCATCCAGATCATTAATGTATATGACAAACAACATTGGACCCAGTACAGATCCCTGAGGCACACCACTAGTCACCGGCCTCCAACCTGACAAACAGTTATCCACCACTACTCTCTGGCATCTCCCATCCAGCCACTGTTGAATCCATTTTACTACTTCAATATTAATACCCAGCGATTGAACCTTCCTAACTAACTTTCCATGCGGAACCTTGTCAAAGGCCTACAAGTACAAGAACAAGTACATTTACTTGTGCTCCAATATCCAGTTTAAACAGAATATTGTTTTGGTTCACTTGCAATGGCATAGTCCATTTCTACTTTGTTTTCACAAAGCACATCCAAATAAAACTCCTCACGTTCATTTTTAAGCACTGTATTTACATGTTTTATTTCCTTTCTACTTCTGCAATAGCGTGAAAAATTATTACACTTATCACAGTGATTGCACATTTTTCAATACACTGGACACTTTTTAGGTCAGTGATCCCACCCACAGCGATCACAAAGTATTTTTTCTTCCAGATGACGTCTTGCTCTCTGCCTATTTCGTTGCCATTTTATTATTGTTTCTAACATGTTCGCACTTTTCCACGATGTCTATGTAGCTCTCAATAAAAAGTTCTGTAACCTGCAACGTCACGGTTTCCGAAGCTTTGGAGAGAATCAAAGCTTTTTGCAAATCTACTTCTGGTTCTTTTAAGAATCTTTCTCTCAGACCATTATCCAGTTTGCCGCAAGCAATTCTGTCTTTAATGAGAGAGTCCATCAGTCCTGCAAACTCGCATGTTTTACTGTGGTTTCTCAATTCCGTAACAAATTGATCAATCGTTTGACCAGCTTTCTGCTTGCCTATAACAAATTTGTACTGTTCATATGTCACATTGCGCTTTGGTATACAAAATGCTTCAAGCTTGTCGATTATCGCTTTTAGATTCAAATTATCTCCATTCTCAAAAGTTAAATGGTTATATACCTCAATTACGTTGTCCCCTATGACGTGGAGTAGAATTGCAGCTCTCGCTTTATCCAATTTATTTTCTGCTCCGATCGTCGATAAATAAGTTTCAAAACGCTGTTTTAATTTTTCCAGTTTTCCGCTATATTCCCAGACAGCTGAAATGTTTTTGGAGGTTGCAACCCTTCCAGTTGTAAAGCTGTTAACAAGCACTAGAAAGGTTTGCGTTTTTTTTCTCTCCTCTTCGATTATCTTCAATTCTCCCGTTTCCGCATTCTTCTTCCAGACCAATTTCTAACACCATGTTGTGTTCTTTATACGTACTGTAGGTTACTAAGAACAAGCCAGATTCAGGAAGAATTAAAACTAGAACTTTTATTTACAACAGCAACCACGTTTTCACCATGTAAGTTTCTCAATCATTCTATCATTTCTGCGCTGTCCAATCACATTCTTACACGTGATATCACCACAGAGAATGCAGGAGATTGGGGCTGAGAGTAAAACTGGATCAGCCATGATGAAATGGAGGAGCAGACTTGAAGGGCCAACTGGTCTAATTCTGTTCCTATATCTTAAGGTCTCATACTTTGATTCATTGTTCCTCCATGTTGTAATGATAAACCCTTTCAGCTAAACAAACCAAAAAAAACTGCTGACGAGTTGCAGCAGGTATAAGTGACAAAAACAAGCTTTAAGGTTAAATTAAGCATAGAGAATATTTACCTGTAACAAGACCACAATGGATCATTAACATTATTAATATACAAATGCCTAATATTGCTTCTGGGACTTTACCCTGTGTAGTTTTTTGATAGAGGAATTAATCTGTTTCATACAGGTTATTCTGTCTCTTAAAATACCACTTTAAGGAACCCAAGTCTAATTAATTTTTCCTTTCATTGTGGACATACATTGGCCATTTCTTTTTTGCCATCAGCCGAGGAAATCATCGTACACCTATTCCCATATCCTATCAGTGTTCTGGCCCTAGAGTACAGCTGCAAAGTCCAATGATTCATGGTGAGGAGCCCCTGAGTCCAAAAAACCCCTTACAATCTTTGACAACTAGCAGACCTGGAGGTGGAACCTAACCAGCGTAAAGATTATGATCAGTTTGGATGGTTTTTAGAATTTTCCAAGATTAAAAACTTCTATAAATTATTAAAATGGAAGAATATACATGTATTTTTAAAGCCACTTAAAAGAGTAAATTGAAAATAGTGAATGCCAAAAGAAATAACTTTTGCCTTTGAGCCTCCAAAATCTTTCCCTACAATCTCCTTTAAATGGAACATGGTCTCGTAACTTGCCCTGAATTCTGAGATGATTCTTCAGCACAATGATTTATTTCAAATGAAAGAAAATCTTTAGATGCTGGAAATCAAAGCAATGCACATAAAATGCTGGAGGAACTCAGCAGGCCAGGCAGCATCTATCAAAAAGAGTAAAGTGTTTACGTTTCGGGCCGAGACCCTTCATCAAGACTAATGGAAAGCACCCAGAGCAAACCCACATGATCATGGAGTTTTGCAAGGACGAGGCTGAGGATGAACCCAAGTGCAGGACACAGGCGCGGAGGCAGAGTCGTGAGGCATTAGCACCATCGCGAATGGGGAACCGGTATCCAGGAGAGTCTTTACACGGAAACAAGGTTTACATAGAGTATCCAGGAAATGATGCGCAGCTTAGAACTGACAGTCCTAAGGAATCAGGAAAAGAGGTTTATTCACACTAGAGTTGACCAACAAAATGGCAAAGAATGGCTGTGACGCCCGAGCTTTATCCTATGTTCGCTAATGGGAACCAGGTGTGCTGTAATTAGTGGAACAATTGGAAATTAGACGAGGGGATTAAGGCCCAATTAAGGAGGAAATAGCAAGATGGGGAATTGCCAGATGGGACCATGATAATAACCCCCTCCACCTCAACGGGAGCCTCAAGGCGAACCTGCAGGCTTTTCCAGATGGTCCTGGATGAGGGATGGGTCCAGGATGAAGGAGCGGGGAACTCAGGAACACTCCACAAGGCTGTACCCTTCCCAGTCAACCAGGTATTGGAGGTCCCTACCCCAACAGCGTACACCTAGTAGCCGCCGGACAGTGTATGCCGGATGTTTGTCGATGATCCAGGTGGGTGGAGGGACTTTGGTCAGAGTACACAAGGGGCTGACAGAAAGTGGTTTTAATGGGGAAACATGAAAAGTAGGGTGGATGTGCATAGATCTTGGTAGTTTAAATCCGACTGCTGTGGGGCTGATGATAATTTCGACCTCAAAAGGTCCCAGGATGCGAGGGGCAAGTTTCTTAGGCTCGTTTTTGAGAGGGATATCTTTGGATGAAAGCCACACATCTGCCCAGGTCAATACTCAGGCGCAGGAGTCCGGTGTCGATCTGCAAACCTCCTATTGAGATCCGCTGATCTGAGCAAGGCCGTGCGTGTGTCCTCCCAAACCTTGCAGCACCAATCTATATGGGCCTGAACAGATGGCACCCCAATCTCCTCTTCTTACGTGGGGAACAGCAGGAGTTGTACCCAAGGGAGCACTCAAAGGGAGACCTTCCGATGGCAGTACTAACCAGAGAGTTGTGGGCGTATTCAACCCACTCGAGGTGGTCACTCCAGGTAGACGGGTTGTTGGTTGTTATACAATATAGCGTTGCCTCCAAGTCCTAGTTGACCTGTTCTGTTTGCCTGTTTGTCTGGGGGTAGAAGCCAGATGACAGGCTGACCAAGGCACCTAAGGCTTGACAGAAGACCTTCCTTACCTGCGAGATGAATTGGGGACCTTGATCGGAGACGATGTCTGTGGGGATTCCATGGAGATGGAAGATGTGGCAGACGAGAAGGTCTGTGGTTTCCTGAGCAGAAGGGAGTTTAGGGAGGGCTACAAAGTGCACTGTCTTGGAGAACCGGTCTACCACGGTGAGTATGGTGGCATTTCTGTGTGAAGGAGGTAGACCAGTTACGAAATCTAGGGCAATGTGCAACCAAGGATGACACAGGACAGGTAGGGGATGGAGTAATCCCGCAGGTGGCCGATGGGAGGCTTTTCCATGGGTGCAGATGGAACATGCAGAGACATAGGAATGGGTATCCGCCTCCATGGAAGGCCACCAAAAGTTTCTTTTCAGGAGAGCCAGTGTCCGATCACTCCCAAGGTGGCAGGGGAACCGAGATGTGTGCCCCCACTGGAGAACCTGAGACCTGACGGAATCAGCACAGAAAGGCGATCAGTGGGTCCGTTGCCGGGGTCAGGGTCGTCCTGTTGGGCTTCCTTTACTATGGACTCAATCTCGCAAGTGAGGGTTCCCGCCACACAGGATGGTGGAAGGATGGTCTCTGGGCTGGGAGTGTCCTCCTTGGAGTTGTGTTGGTGGTAGAGTGCATCCGGCTTCCCGTTCTCGGGCCCTGGATGGTATGTGAGGGAAAACTTAAACCGTCCAAAAAACAATGTCCAACGGGCCTGGCGGGAGCCTAAAAGTTTGGCGGTCTGAATATATCCCAGGTTCTTCTGATCAGTCCAAACAATAAAAGGGTGTTCCACCCCCTCCAGCCAGTACCTCCACTCCTCCAATGCTAGCTTGACCGCTAGTAGTTCCCGATTTGCCACATTGTAATTCCACTTGGCAGGGGACAGTTGACGAGAAAAGAAGGCACAGGGATGAAGCTTTTTATCCGGACTTGATAGTTGGGACAGGACTGTTCCCACCCCAGAGTCAGAGGTATCAACCTCAACAATGAATTGACAGGAGGGGTCCGGTTGGACCAGGATGGGAGCAGTTGTGAACCGTCTCTTCAGGTCAGTGAACGCTGAATCAGCCTCAGAGTCCCAACAAAAAGGTGTTGTAGGTGAGGTAAGTCGGGTAAGGGGCACCGCCACCTGACTGTAATCCCGGATAAATCGGCGATAGAAGTTCGCAAACCCCAAAAACCTCTCAAGTTGCTTGCGGGTCATGGGTCTGATCCATTCCTCCACTGCCTGGATCTCTTCGGGATCTACCCTTACCTGCCCACTCTTGATGATGCAGCCCAGGAAGCTAACCGAAGGGATGTGGAACTCACATTTCTTCACATTCACAAATAACTTGTTCACCCACAGTCTCTGGAGGACTAGACAGACATGGCGAATGTGTTTCTGGGGGCTGCTAGAAAATATTAAGATATCATCTGGGTGGAAAAACACGGATCTGTACTGGGTCCAATGTTGTTTGTCATATACATTAATGATCTGGATGATGGGGTGGTAAATTGGATTAGTAAGTATGTAGATGATACTAAGGTAGGTGGAGTTGTGGATAATGAAGTAGGTTTTCAAAGTTTGCAGAGAGATTTAGGCCAGTTAGAAGAGTGAGCTGAATGATGGCAGATAGAGTCTAATGCTGATAAGTGTGAGGTGCTACACTTTAGTAGGAATAATCCAAATAGGACATACATGGTAAATGGTAGGGCATTGAAGAATGCAGTAGAACAGAGTGATCTGGGAATAATGGTGCATAGTTCCCTGAAGGTGGAATCTCATGTGGATAGGGTGGTGAAGAAAGCTTTTGGTATGTTGGCCTTTATAAATCAGAGCATTGAGTATAAGAGTTGGGATGTAATGTTAAAATTGTACAAGGCATTGGTAAGGCCAAATTTGGAGTATTGTGTATAATTCTGGTCACTGAATTATAGGAAAGATGTCAACAAAATAGAGAGAGTACAGAGAAGAATTACTAGAACGTTTAAGTTACAGGGAAAGATTAAACAAGTTAGGTCTTTATTCTTTGGAGCGTAGAAAGTTGAGGGGGGACTTGATAGAGCAATTTAAAATTATGAGGGGGATAGATAGAGTTGACGTGGATAGGCTTTTTCCATTGAGAGTAGGGGAGATTCAAACAAGAGGACATGAGTTGAGACTTAAGGGGCAAAAGCTTAAGGGTAACATGAGGGGGAATTTCTTTACTCAGAGAGTATTAACTGTGTGGAATAAACTTCCAGTAGAAGTGGTAGAGGCAGGTTCGGTATTGTCATTTAAAGCAAAATTGGATAGATCTCTGGACGGGTAAGGAATGGAGGGTTATGGGCTGAATGCGGGCCAGTGGGACTAAGTGAGAGTAAGCATTCGGTATGGACTAGAAGGGCCGAGATGACCTGTTTCCATGCTGTAATTGTTATATGGTTATATGGTTAATAAAGTCCCTCAGCACATCATTGATTATCGCTTGAAAATGGTGGGGGCATTGGTGAGGCCAAACGGCATGACCAAGTATTCGAAGTGGCCCAAAGATGTATTAAAAGCAGTCTTCCACTCATCTCCCTCCCTCATTCTGACAAAACGGGCCCTAGCTGGCTATCCTCCTGATAGACCAGTCAATATAGGGGTTGTGGTGGTTCAGCCGGGGATATCCTAGAACTACAGGGGCCTGAGGAGAATGGATGAGGTTAAATTGTACCTCCTCTCGAAGGTTTCCAGACAGAATCAAGGTCAGGGGTGGTGTACAGTGGGTAACCCGAGCCAGCAGTATTCCGTCCAGCGCCCGGGCCTCAAGAGTGGTATTTAATGGCTCCCAAGGTGTTCTGGCCTGGAAGGCTACATCCTCGTCCAGCAGATTTCCCTCTGCACCAGAATCCACCAAGGCGGATAGGGACAGGGACTGTTGTTGATAGTTCATGGTAGCCAGGATCTGCATCCAGGTCTGGGGGACTGAAGGGAATGTCATCTGGCTCACCAGAATCCCCCTTTCTACTGGTGAGCCCTCCCTTTTGGCTGCAGAGGACAGGTATCCCGGAAATGTCCCGGCTGGCCGCAATAGTAACAATCCCCAGCTCTCCGCCTCTGAAGTCGTTCGGCAGGGGAGAGACGGTTCTGTCCCAGCTGCATCGGTTCCTCCCCCAGGGTAGTGGGGACGGTCAGAGTGGGAGCTATACTTGCAGCATCTGGAGAAGGGAGGCTGGCCGAAGATGACAAGGTGGAACATGGGCTGGCTCGAGGAGCTGGGCGACTGGCCTTTTCTCTCAGATGCTCTTGATGTTGATTATCTAGCCTCGTGGCTAGAGAGATCAGAGAGTCCAGGCTCTCCACATCATCCCTCACTGCCAGTTCATCTTTTATCTTATCTGAAAGGCCCTGTCAGAACATTTCCCGTAGTGCATCGTCATTCCACCCAGAGTCATCCACTAATGTTCGGAACTCAATGGAGTGTCTTGCTATGCTTCTCGAACCCTGACAGAGAGTTAGCAAGCACTTAGCGGTGCCCTTTCCGTGAATGGGCTGTCCAAAGACCATCCTAATTTCAGAGACGAAGGAAGGGAAGGAGGAACAGACCTCTGGTCTGTTGTCCCAGAATGTGGTGGCCTATGCCAAGGCATCCCCTCGTAACAGCCCCATGATGTATGCAATCCTTGATCTGTCTGAAGTGTACGTGCAAGGCTGTTGCTCAAAGACAAAAGAGCATTGTAATAAGAAGTCCCAGCACTTCCCTAGGTCCCCAGCGTAGGGTTCCAGTTCGGGTATGTACAGCTCTCGAAGGGATTGTGTTGCGTAGGGGCGTAGCCATCCCAGACTGTGCGGTTTGGTCAGTCAGGGTTCTTTGGAGGGGACGGAGTAAGGGAAGCAGATACCCGGTCAACCTGCTCACTGACCTTCCTCACATTCATGGACAGCACACGAAGGTTTTCCGTAACCTCTCTGAGCAATTGGTCGTTGGGGCCCAGTAGGTAGCCCTGGCTGGCGAGGGCTTGTTGTACAGTGTCCGTGTCCACTGGGTTCATTCTTGGCCAGTTCATTCTGTCGCAAGGACGAGGCTGAGGACAAACCCAAGTGCAGGACACAGACACGGAGGCAGAGTCGTGAGGCGTTAGCACCATCACAAATGGGGAACCGGTATCCAGGAGAGTCTTTACACAGAGACAAGGTTTACGTAGAGGATCCAGGAAATGATACAGAGCTTAACACTGACAGTCCTAAGGAATCAGGAAACAAGGTTTACTCACAGTAGAATCAAGCAACAAACTGGCAAAGCATGGCTGTGACACCCGAGTTTTATCCTATGTTCACTAATGGGAACCAGGTGTGCTGTAATTAATGAAATGATTGGAAATCAGACGAGGGGATTAAGGCCCGATTAAGGAGGTAATAGCAAGATGGGGAACTGCCAGATGGGACCATGACATGGAGAGAACATGAAAACTCCTTACAGACAGCTGCTAAGCTATCCCAAAAAGATTTTGCTTGCCGTGTACACCACATGGATTTATGTGGTAAAACAAACTGATGAAACCTCCTGTCAACCTAAGGGACATCAGTTCCTTAATTGGACATCACCCAGTGACAACAGAAAATAAGAAGAGATCGTGTTGTAAAATCACAAACAAGAGAAAATCTGCAGATAGTGGAAATCAAATCAACACACACAAAATGCTGGAGGAATTCTCTTCAGTCATTGAAAGAGGCAGAGCTAATCAGTCTCCGAAAGCACAGTGGAATCTTGTTTTGCATCAGTTTTGGAATTCACAGTGAGGATCAGTGATGAAAGGTCAGGGCAATGATTTAGACTGGTGACGCCAAGGATTTGGAGAAGTTATAGTGAAGAGTTCTTGTTCACGTATGGTCAAAGCAACCTGTCTCTCCTGGACCAAGCAGAATTTATCATTGACATGTAAATATTCAGTTCCAGGATATGGTTCCCAAGAGGACTTGCTTAATGAGAGAGTTACAGAGCCCTTATACCTTCAGGGGTGTCCAGTTTATTTTGCAGATTGGATCCTGATACTGAGATCATGTTAATATGCTTTTTTTTCACCGGCTGGTGTTCTTATCTGTGAAAAAGTTTAAGTCAAGATCAGTGGATGAAGGAATCATCTTTTAATCTGAACTACCACTCACCCCACTTCACAGCATGATATGCACAGCTGACAGGTATTAAAGTTGAAACCATTATGTCAGAACAGTTTAGTTAGTAGCTTTCTTCTTTGGATTTAAAGATTATGCTTTGTCTCAATCTAGATTATTCACTGTAAAATAAGGAACATTGAGTCAGCATTAAACTCCAAGTCAGAATGAAGAAATGTCTTGAGAAACAGTACATGCTTTTAGAAGATGAATAGAGGAGGAGGGCTCTACAGATGTTCTCATGAAACATCAGCAAGGTCGTCCATCAAAGAGACTTTTCTGTATAAAGGAGGGCATGTGGAATCTGCCAGAACTTTAACTTTAGAGCAGGACAATGACTGTACTGTCAATGGCTGTTGAAGGAAATCTCATGTTTCACTGCAATAAAACCTTGAGTGACCACAATCAGATCCATCCAGGACATGCCCTCTTTTCAGCAAGGAGCCTGAGAATGAACACTCAATATTTTAGGGACACTGTTGTCACCTCCACCATCACGTTGTTGAATGGTCCATAAATCCATGAACACCTCCTCACTATTTTGCTCTCTTTTGCACTATTTTCTCCTAATTTCTTGTCGTAACTTATAGAATTTGATTATGCATTGCACTGAACTGCTGTTGCAAAATAACAAATTTCACGACAAATCAGTGATAATAAATGTGACTCTGATTCAGATTCTGATATGTGGGGGCCTGGTGGTGAGCATGAACTCAATCAGCTGAAGAGCCTGTTTCTGTGTGATGAGATTCCATGGCTTTATGTTCAGGATGGTTGTCTCAGCATTTGTGATCAGCAGTGAGCTAGCCTTTTGCCCAGGTCATACTCCTGTGGAGAGAGCCTTTTCAATTGATCTCAATGGTGGAGCCTTTTTGCAGTGTAATAATGTTACATGGGATAGGAAGGGATGAAAAACAACCTCTGGCCATGTTACAGTTGAAGCGTCTATAATGGTCAGTTTAGCTGCTTACCAAATCTATTCAAAATACTAAATGTGTCAGGATGCTCCTGATTTTCATGAATATTCAAAAGCTAACACCATCTTTTGAAATCCATTCAAACAAAAGGGAACAAAGACAATTAATATTTCTTAAAGCAATTATACATTCAAATACTGAAGCTCAAGCAATTAAGAAATTCTTAGTAATCATTTGTCCTTTATGCCCTTAACTGTTCCCTGTATCGAAAGGAGTAGGCAGTTACTTATCCAGGCATTGGAGCAGAAGCCCTACTACAAGAAAGGAGGAATTGTCGTATCTTTTCATTTCTTCACTGGGCATTATCATTAGGCAGTAGCAAAATTACTGCTACGAAGTGAAATCAACATTAGGACTTCCTCATTCATACAGCTCTCCAGAGACTGCAGGGAGTTGTATATGGGAATGTCAGCAGATTTGCAAGGAACTGCTGTAACTTGTCCACAGGCACCAGTTCATATTGATTGAGAAACTCATAGCTTCGGTTTTTATGCCATCCAGAAAGATAATTCTATATCTAAGTACACCGAGATAGTCCAAAAGGAGAAACGAAAAGCATAGATTGCTACAAGAACATAGTGATATACCTACAGAGGAAGTGCAGTGCCGATAAACATATAATCAGAATCATGTCCATTATCACTGACTTATGTTGTGATATTTGTTGTTTTTTGACTTGTTACTATAAGTAATACAAAAAAGGAGCATGAAGTAGTGTTCAAGATCCATTCAGAAATCTGATGGCAGAGGGGAAGAGACTAAAGTGCTGAGTGTATGTCTACAGGCTCCTGTACCTCCATCCTGGCAGTAGTAATGAGAGGAGGATATGTTCTGGATAATGAGGGCTCATAATGATGTCCCTTAAAAGGCAAGGGCCAAGACAAGGTAGACCGAGAGATGAGATCAGAAAGTTCTTATTTATCAAGTAAAATGTCTGATTGTGAATCTTACAACAGCAGGATAAATGCTGGCCTTGAACCAAGTGATAAGTGTTCTCTAGCATTTGTATCTGCTGCTCGATGGAAGGAGGGAGAAGAGAGAATGACTGAAGTGCAAGGGTCCATGAATACATTGGCTGCTTTCCCAAGGATTAGGCTGGTTTTCATGAATTAGAATTTGAATTAAAATTTTATTTCTTACATCCATCTTACAACATGAGAGAGTAAAAATCTTTATGTTGCATCCCCATCACAATGTACAAGCAATAAAGAAGGGAAATATGGGAGAATATTGCCCAAACACTAAGATTGTATACATAATTGTTTTGCATACATGTATGTACAGTGCAGTACAAGGTACAGTCAGATATGCAATCAGACCAATGTGATTTGATAAATCTGATGTCCTGGTGAAACAAGCTATCCCTGAGCTTATTGCTCCTGGCCTTAATGCTGTGGTACAATTTGCCAGACAGAAGCAGCTGAAACAACTTGTGGTTGAGGGGGCTGGAGTCCCTGATGATCCTCCGGGCCCTTTTTATGCACCTGCTGCTGTAAATGCTCTGAATAATGGACAATTCATATCCACAGATGAGCTGGACCCTCCACACCACTCTCTGCAGTGCCCTGTGATTGAGGATAGTACAGTTCCTGTACCAGATGGTGACACAGCCACTCTGGATGCTCTTGATGGTGCCCCTGAAGATCTGGGGACTCACGCCAAACATCTTCGGTACTTCTTGATGGACCGGCCTGTATTCATAATATTGCAGTCTTGGACAAAATAGTTGTCATACCAGCTGTGATGCATCCAGATAGGATGTTTTATATGGTGTATCTATAAAACTGGTTTGATAGAATGTGGCATCTCAAGACTGAATTCTCTCACCTTGATAACACGTCAGATAATTAAAAGATAGTTAAACTTCCACCTACTTCAAATGTGCATTTGGAATGCAGTGACCTCAACCATATTATCTGGAAATGTCTGGTATAGATGTCCAGTTGATCTGATGTTCCCTGATGATACAAAATGTCTCTTCCACCTTTAGTACTATTAGTATCATTAGGTACTAAATACTTTCATAACACAGCATGAGCTAGCTCTAATAAATTTGATAGAGGTATAAATATTATGAAGAGTATAGATAGGTAAATGCAAGCAGGCCTTTTTCCACTGAGGTTGGGTGAGACTAGAGGTAATGGGCTATGGATGAAACTTGACGTACAAACAAGCTGGATGAACTCAGCAGGTCGGGCAGCATCCGTTGAAAGGAACAGTCAACGTTTCGGGTCGAGACCCTTCGTCAGGACTAAAGAAGGAGGGGGCAGGGGCACTATAAAGAAGGTGGGGGGAGGGTGGAAAACCAATCAGAGGAAAGATCAACGGGTGGGGGAGGGGAAGCAGGGAGGGGATAGGTAGGAGAGGTGAAGAAGGAATCTAAGGGGAAAGCATTATGGGTAGTAGAAGGAGGCAGAGTCATGAGAGGTAATAGGCAGCTAGAAGAGGAGATGGAGTGAAGGTGGGATGAGGGAAGGGAGAGGGAGGGAATTACCGGAAGTTGAAGAATTCGATGTTCATACCAAGGGGCTGGAGACTACCCAGACGGTATATGAGATGTTGTTCCTCTGACCGAAGTTTGGCCTCATCATGGCAGATGGGGAGGCCATGTATGGACATATCCGAATGGGAATGAGAGGGAGAGTTGAAGTGAGTGGCAACCGGGAGATCCTGTCTGTTGTGGCGAACGAAGTGTAGGTGCTCGACGAAGCGGTCCTCCAATCTGCAACAGGGCTCGCCAATGTAGAGGAGGCCGCACTGGGAGCACCAGATGCAATAGATTATGCCAACAGACTCACAAGTGAAGTGTTGCCTCACCTGGAAGGACTGTTTGGGGCCCTGAATGGTGGTACGAGAGGAGGTGTAGGGACAGGTGTAGCACTTACGCTTGCGGGGATAAGTGCCAGGTGGGAGAACTGTGGGGAGGAACATGTGGACCAAGTAGTCGCGGAGGGAACGATCCGTACAAAAAGCAGAGAGGGGTAGAGAGGGAAAGATGTCCTTAGTGGTGGGGTCCTGTTGAAGGTGGCAGAAGTTGTGGAGGATAATATGCTGGATCCGGAGGCTGGTGTGGTGATAGGTGAGGATAAGGGAGACACGGTCGCTGTTGCGGTGACGGGAGGATGGGGTAAGGGCCGAAGTGCGGGAAATGGAGGAGATGTGGGTGAGGGCATCATTGATGATGGAGAAGGGAAACCACGATTCTTAAAGAAAGAGGACATTTGGGATATCCTGGAATGGAAAGCCTCATCCTTGGAGCAGATGTGGCGAAGACGGAGGAACTGGGAATAGGGAATAGAATTTTTGCATTTGGCAGGGTAGGAAGAGAAATAATCAAGGTAGTTATGGGAGTTAGTGGGTTTATACAAGATCTCAGTGGACAGTCTATCTTCAGAGATGGAGACCGAGAGATCGAGAAAGGGGAAAGAAATGTCCGAGATGGACCAAGTGAATTTGAAGTGAATCGTGTACCGTCTGGGTAGTCTCCAGCCCCTTAGTATGAACTTTGAATTCTCCAACTTCTGGTAATTCCCTCCCTCTCCCTTCCCCCATCCCACTTTCACTCTGTCTCCTCTTCTAGCTGCCTATCACCTCTCATGACTCTGCATTCTTCTACTACCCATAATGCTTTCCCCTTAGATTCCTTCTTCACCTCTCCTACCTATCACCTCCCTGCTTCCCCTCCCCCACCCTTTGATCTTTCCTCTGATTGGTTTTCCACCCTCCCCCCACCTCCTTCATAGGGCCCCTGCCCTTCTTCTTTAGTCCTGACGCAGGGTCTCGACCCAGAACATTGAATACTCCTTTCAACGGATGCTGCCTGACCTGCTGAGTCCATCCAGCTTGTTTGTACGTCTGGATGAAACTTGAACTGCTTAAAGGGAACACGAAGAGGAACTTCTTCACTCAGAGGGTGGCGACAGTGGTATGAGCTTCCAGCTGGCAGATACATGTTTGATTTCAATATTTAAGAGTAATTTGGATAAATACATGGATGGGAGAGGTATGGAAGGTGATGGTCCATGTATTAGTTGATGGAACTAGACAGAATAATAGATTGCAATGAACTAGATAGGCCAAAGGCCTGTTTTTATGCTCTAGTGTTTTATCACTCTATCATACCTACGTATTGACTTCCTGTGAGTTTTAAAAAATTTGAATTCTTGCCAAACAGCATTGATGACATCTTGTCACCACATGGACTGCAATGGGTTTCCCAAGAGAAATTAAGAATTGGTAATGAATAATGTCCTTTTCAGTGCCAGCTACTTCCCATGACATTTTAAAATATCACATATTAATGCCACTTTTTCGATGGGCCTCTGCTCTTTGATATCAAGCTCTATCTCCTTCCAATATCAGAATAGAATCTCAGGTTACATAGCAGTTTGTTCAGCTCATGATCCAGCAACTTTATGTAATCTGTTGATCTGTAGCACCTACCAATGTGGGCATGATTCCCTGCTTCTATAGATATCGCTAAGTATTATCCTTCCCTCTGTGTGTTGCTCAAGATTTCCAGAATTCCTTCCCATGCAGCTTTAACTCGGTGGGATGAGCAGATTCTCAACAATCCTACCTCATCAGAACAAGAGGAGGCTCACATAGGCAAACTTTTTCAAACCCTTTCCTGCCAAAGGATTTCAGCCTGAAACGTCGACTGTACTTTTTTCCATTGATGCTGCCTGGCCTGCGAAGTTTCTCCAGCATTTTGTGTATGTTGCTTTTCAAACCTTTTTTCAAACCTGAGGCTTAGCAGATGGGTCCTTGCTGATCTCATCACCCAAATAAAATACATTAAAAGAATCTGTGTTGCTTTTTGCCTGCACTAGCCACTGGAAATATGTGTGGCAAGAGCAGGAGATACTTCACACATTTGCTTCCTAATATGCTAATCTAGATCTTATATACGTAACACATTGCTCAAGGTGGTGGTCTTGATCACTCGGCAATGTGCTCTGAAGAATACAGCTTCAGTCATAGTATTGTTTGGTGAGGGTCAGCGTGCTATTTGGTAGATGACTGTCTTGTTTTATTTTCTCTTTGGATGGGTATATTGTAGTAAATTTTGTAAAACTTTGAATGAATGTCTGAGCAGTTCAAGATGACAATTAAACTCCTTCAGAGATCACAGCATGTAGTAGAATGTCTGCATACGGTAAAAGCTGTAGGTCTGTTAAGGTCTAATGTTTGTTGATAGTAGCTGGATCCCTTAGGCTACATCCACACTAGACCAGATAATTTTGAAAACGCTGTTTTCGCGTAAAAACGATAGGCGTCCACACTATGCGTTTTTAAAAATATCTCTGTCCACAGTGAAACGAAGATTTCGGCGAATCTCCTCCTACTGCGCATGTGCAGGACACATCCACCGAAAACAAGTGACATGTTTGGTGTTGAATCTCGCCGTGAAAATTGGTGTGTGTTTGTTCAGTTACAGACTAGAAAAACTTAAACGATGGGCAGCTGTTGGCTCTCGCGCAGGAGAATTTAAAAGTAAAAAAAACAAATACTGAAGCTTATGGAGGCAACCGACAGGGAGTTCACGGACTGTATGACCCGGCTGATGACGAACATTGAAAAACTGACTAACTCTGTTGCATTAATAAAGCCCCTTGTTAAACATGTAAAACATGTCTGCATCAGTATTATCCTGTATTTCCATACAATGTTACATTAGGCTGTTACACATCTATTGTCAGAGAAGTACTTGCATAAATAGGAAAACCACCGTCATACAAGCAAGGACAGAAAACAGGGAGTACAGTATACTTATTTATTCAGAAAGTTCTAGGTCAAAGTATTTGGTGAGTACATTTCTAACTCTTCTGGCTTCAGTCTCATTGCTGTCTGTTCTGAAATTGTTAGGTTGCGTTCAAGAAAACAATGAAGTGGCACGCTGCCGTCTGAAAAGCGTTTTCAGATTTCTCCAGTTACCCCATCCACACTGATCTGCCCAAGCAACGTTTTCAAAAATACTCATCCTGGAAAGCGTTTCTGAAAAGCTCCGGTTTCGGGGGACGAAAACGCCATTTTAGTGTGGACGAAGGGTAAAAACAAAGAGAAAAAGCTTCGGTTACGGATTTATCCGGTGTAGTGTGGACGTAGCCTAAGTCTCAGGCACCATTAACACGAGAATGTCTGTTAATTGCTAAATGTCTTTTGGTCTGTCCATTACAATGACAAGTGTTATAACTCAACATGTATTGAATAGAAAATCCAGGTGACATCAATCAACTGGACAATGGGGCAGAGCAGGTGAACAGTAAGTGAAATTTGTGTCTTCATACACTTGGTTGTGTTTTCTTTTACTTGTAACTGATAAGTTTGATTAAGATTTATATGTCAGATCTGAAACACTCAAATCTCACATTTTTAAAATTATTTTCAGTCATTTCATGTAAAGAACCACATTTTCAAAACATTTTCTGAAGCTGCCTCATTGTTTCCTGCAGCCCTTTCAAGCGCTCTATCCAATGGAAAGAAGGATGTTAAGTGTATTTTCAATTGTAGCTATTTTGTAGGAAAATATCCAGAAACTAAACAAACTTGCTTTAGCTATTTAGTTATCAGTATATGCTCATGGAAAAAATAAATTCACTTTTTGGGTATTAAATTAGTCAGTTGATTTCATAAGGACTGCAGAGTTGGTGATCGTGCAGTCAACAAAAACCAAGATTTTTGATTAAATGTGATATATGAAATACTTCAATATACTTTCTATTATATTCAAAGGATTATGATTATATCAATGATCAATTACCCTTCTACAGAAGCCACTGCACAAGTGGAAAAGTGATTTTTTTAATGATACCTGTAAATGGCTGTGCAAGATTGAGCAAATCCTTTCTCTAGAACAGGTTGCTTTGTGGTTATTGCTGCTTGCCTCATCTTTCTCTTTAAATATGTGTATGCACATAAATGTATTAATTCCATTCTGTTGCTCTCTAGAATGGATGCACCAAGCTGGTGAGTTGAATTAACATAGCTGCTTTTTGTCTCATAAGCTACCAGGCATTAGCAATTCAGTTGTGAAGACACAATTTCCAGGAACGCTCGTATTGTTCAAATGACTGGAGCATTCAGCAATGGTCTGTGATCATCAGTCAGCATTATTTAGCAATTTTTCACATGGTTTAATTACCTCTGATTATCATAAAAATCTAGATTTGAATGCTGTATATAACATATCTCAAAACACTTTAAAAGCAGGAAAAAGTTATAAATATATTAGCTTACAAAATGCTACATAAAATAACATTCCATTTCTGGCAGTTCAGGCAAGAACTGTGGAGAGAAAAACAAAAAAAAATTAACATTTCAGCTCAATGATGTTTCAATGACCTTAAATATTAATTTTGTTTCTTTCTCTACAGAAGCTGCCTAACCTGAGTATTGACAGCATTTCCTGTTTCAATTTTGCAATATTCTCGTTTTCAATTTTCTATACATCTAAAATGTATTAAGATGCTTATTTAATGTTACTAATAATACAAAGGGAAAGTGACTTTTTTTTTGACATGGTCAGTACCCTCCAATGCATTTCAGGGTTTATGAATAAAGATGTTTATAGTTGTTGTCCAAAGTGAAACAAGTAGATCAATATATATTGCAGCACACCCAAGATACTGGAGGAACTCTGTAGATTAGGCAGCATCTGTGGAAATGAATAAATAGAAAACATCTTGGGCCAAGACCCTTCTTCAGGACTGAGAAGGGTGGGGGGAGATGCCAGAATAAGAAGATGAGGGGATGGGAAAGTTGCTGGCCGTAAGTTGATAGATGATGCCAGGTGGGTGGGAAAGGTCAAGGACTGGAGAAGAAAGAATCTGATAGGAGAGGAGATTGGACTATGGGAGAAAGGGAAGGAGGAGGGGACCTAGGGGAAGTAATAGGTAGGTGAGAAGAAGTAAAAGGTCAGAATTGGGAATAGAAGAAGGGGGGAATGGGAGAATTTGTTTATCGGAAGGAGAAATCGATATATATTGATCCACTATGCATCACTTTAGACAGCAACCATAATCATGGTATTCATAGTGCTATGCAAAGTTGCAAAAACAGCACTGGCAAAATAACTTATTTAAATTTCAAAGTAAATTTACTATCAAGTATGTATACTGTATACAACCTTGAGGTTCATTACAGATACTTATACTGATATACTGATGTTTATGGAAGGACAAATATTGATCACATCACCTGAAGCGCTCTCCTGCTATTAAATGAAAAATAATCTGAGACAGCAATCAGGGTCTCAAGTCAGCATCCCATCCAAATGACAGCACCTTCAACACTCAAGCATTGTCTCATTTTGCCAGCTTAATCAGTGAAAATCAAGGTTAAACCTGTTGCTTTCTGAACTGGTGGATTGTTGATTAACAGATTATAAGGAAATATTTGCTCAGGTTTAGTCCTACAGTGCATTTCATGTGTACTACATTATATTGTTTTTCTTCCATTAACTACTTATTGTTTTAAAAGAAGCACATTACTTCATTTGCTTCACTAACAGATTACTTTATCATACTTTACAAACCCATCGGGAGACAAATACTACATTTGGTATAAAAGGGAAAATGGGAAAAAAAATAGAAATTTCCAGGGACGTGCATCACTCTATTAGTTCTTGTGGTGCTTCTTGGATTTTATAACCAATTTATTGCTGTAAAGTGGTTCTTTCTAGCCCTCGTTGCACATAAAATGGGAAAAAAACTCTTTGAGTAGTAGTATTTTGTAATCTTGTCATTTTAATAGCAATGAAAATTCATGTTATCCAAGATAGTGATAATAAAGCTGATTCTGATTAATAAGGCCATAATCACAAATCAGAGTTTTTTCTGTTGGCTGATAGATTTGCTGAATAAATGCATCATGAAAACTCTCGCTAAAACAACACCCAGTGATAAAACTGTAGATAAAAAGAGAGTAGGCTCACTTCTGGTCCTTTAATCGTGTTGTAAATTAATGTGGAAAAAAAGTAAATGATAAGAAAAACTTACTTTCTTCATTTTTTTCTCATTATTTTCCATGCCATTGAGAGTTTCATTTCCTTTAACAAGCCTTTCACATTTATACTACTTTAATTTGAAATTTCCACAAACTTGTCTTGGCCATATTAGAAGTTCATCGGTGCTAGAAAGTTTGTGAACCATGTAGAATGTTCTCTATTTCTGCATAAAAATAACCTAAAATGTGATCAGATCTTCATGTAAGTCTTAAAATTAATAGAGAACCAAATTAACTAAATAACACAAAACATACTTGTTCATTTCTTTATTGAGAAAAATGATCCAATATTACATATATTTGTTGGAAAAAGTATATGAGCCTCTGGGGTAATGTCTTCTACAAAAGCTATTTGGAGTCAGTAAGAGAAATTGTCTACAAATGGTTGAAACTCAGTATTGTTGCTACTCTCCCTAGGAGTGAGCATCCTGCAGAGATCACACCAAGAGCCCAATGCATAATGCTGAAGGAGATGAAAAAGAACCCAAGGGTAACAGCAAAAGACCTTCAGATAACTCTCGATTCTGTTCAAGTCTATGTTCATGTGTCTACTATAAGAAAAACATTGAGCAAGAATGGTGTTCATAGAAAAACACCAGGGAGGAAACCACTGCCTTCCAAAAAAAAAACCTTATTGTATGTCTCAAGTTTGCAAAAGATCATCTAGATGTGCTACAATGCTTCTGGAACAATGTTCCATGGACATATGAGATAAAAGTTGAACTTTTTTGCAGAAATACATGCTGCTATGTTTGGAAGGAAAAGGGCACTCCACAGCAACACCAAAACCTCATCCCAACAGTAAAGCATGGTGGAAGGAGCATCTCGGTTTAGGGCTGTTTTGGTGCTTCAGAGCCTGGACAGTTTCTAATTGTTGAAAGAAAGAATGAATTCAAATTGTACCAAAACACTTTACAGGGGACAGTCAGGGTAGCAGTCTAACACCTGAAGCTTACATAGTTGGGCAATGCAACAAGACAATGATCCGAAAGACAAGAGTAAACCAACAAGAGAATGGTTTAAAAAGAAGAGAATTCATGTTTTGAAATGGCTGAGTCAAAGTCCTGATCTTAATCCCATAGAAATATTGAGGAAGGACCTGAAGCAAGCAGTTCATACAAGGAGGCCCACCAACATCCCAGAATTGTAGCAGTTTTGTGAGGAATGGCCTAAAATCCCTTCAAGCTGATGTGTAGGACTGATCAACAGTTACCAGGAAAGTTTAGTTGATGTCATTGCTGTACAAGGGGGGGGTCACACCAGTTACTGAAAGAAAAGGTTCACATACTATTTCCAATAAATACATGTAATTTTGGATCATTTTTCTCAATAGATAAATGAAAACATAAAACTTTTTCTGTGTTATTTATTTAACTTGTTTATCTAGTTTAGGGCTTATGTATAATCTGATTACATTTTGGGTCATAATTATGCAGAAATAGAGAAAACTCTATAAGGTTCTCAAAACTTTCTAGCACCACTGTACATCTCCACATTCATTAAAACTGTGTTATTAGGTTGGTGGGAGATCAGAATCAGAATCAAAATCAGGTTTATTATCAATGGCTAATGACGTGAACTTTGCTAATTTAGCAGCAGCAGTTCAATGCAATACATAATTTAGCAGAGAGGAAAAAAGAACTAAATAAAATAAAACTTCATAATAAATAAACAAGTAAACCAATTATGTATATTGAATAGATTTTTGAAAATGTGCAAAATGAGAAATATTCTATATTTTAAAAAGTGACGTAGTGTCCAAAGCTTCAATGTGCACTTGGGAATCGGATGGCAGATGGGAAGAAGCTATTCCTGAATCGCTGAGTGTGTGCCCTCAAGCTTCTGTACCTCATACCTGATGGAAACAGTGAGTAAAGGGCATGCCCTGAGTCATGGAGGTCCTTAATAACGGACATTGCCTTTCTGAGACACCACTCCCTAAAGACGCCCTGGGTACCTTGTAGGCTAGTGCCTAAGACAGAGCTGACTAGATATACAACCTTCTGCAGCTTCTTTTGGTCCTGTGTAGTAGGCCCTCCATACCAGACAGTGATGGAGCCTGTCAGAATGTTTTCCATGGTAAAACTATAGAAGTTTTTGAGTGTATTTAGAAACATAGAAAACATACAGCACAAAACAGGCCCTTTGGCTTAAAAGCTGTCCCGAAATTGCCCCTACCTTAGAACTACCTAGGCTTTACCCATTGCCCACTATTTTTCTAAGATCTATGTAGCCATCCAGGAGTCTCTTTAAAGACCCTATCGTTTCTGCCTCCACCACTGTCGCCGGCAGCCCATTTCACGCACTCACCACTCTCTGTGTTAAAAAACTTACCCCTGACATCTCCTCTGTACCTACTTCCAAGCACCTTAAAACTATGCCTTCTCATGCTAGTCATTTCAGCCCTGGGGAAAATCCTCTGACCATCCACAAGAATAATGCCTCTAATTATCTTGTTCAACTCTATCAGGTCACCTCTCATACTCCGTCGCTCCAAGGAGAAGAGGCCGAGTTCACTCAACCTATTCTCGTAAGGCATTCTCCCCAATCCAGGCAACATCCTTGGAAATCTTCTCTGCACCTTTTCTATGATTTCCACATCCTTCCTATGGTGAGGTGACCAGAGTTGAGCACAGTACTCCAAGTGGGCTCTGACCAGGGTCCTATATAGCTGCAACATTACCTCTCGGCTCTTAAACTCAATCCCACAATTGATGAAGGCCAATACACTGTATGACTTCTTAACCACAGAGTCAACCTGCATTGTGTAGCAGCTTTGAGTGACCTATGGACTCGGACCCCAAGATCCCTCTCATCCTCCACACTGCCAAGTATCTTACCATTAATGCTATATTCTGCCATCATATTTGACCTACCAAAATGAACCACCTCACACTTATCTGGTTTGAATTCCACCTGCCACTTCTCAGCCCAGTTTTGCTTCCTATCAGTGTCTCGTGTAACCTCTGACAGCCTTCCACACTATCCACAACACCCCAACCTTTGTGTCATCAGCAAATTTACTAACCTAACCCTCCACTTCGTCATCCAGGTTATTTATAAAAATCAGAAAGAGTAGGGGCCCTAGAACAGATCCCTGAGGCCACTGGTCACCAGCCTCCATGCAGAATATGACCTGTCTACAACCATTCTTTGCCTTCTGTATGTCTTCTGCAATGTCATTGCAGAAATGACTTCTGCAAGTCATTTCTGGATCAACAAAGCAATGTCCTCTTGGATCCCATGCCACCTTCCTTTCTCAAATAAGCCTTGCGTGGGGTACCTTAACAAATGCCTTGCTGGAATCCATATATTGTACACTACACCTACTGCTCTACCTTCATCAATGTGCTTTGTCATATCCTCAAAAAATTCAATCAGGCTCATAAGGCACGACCTGCCTTTGACAAAGCTATGCTGACTATTCCTAATCATATTATGCCTCTCCAAATGTTCATAAGTCTCCAACAACTTACCAACCACTGAAGTAAGACTCAATGGTTTATAATTTCCTGGGCTATCCCTACTCCCTTTCTTGAATAAGGGAACAACATCCACAAACCTCCAATCCTCCAGAACCTCTCCCATCCTCATTGATGATGCAAAGATCATGCAGAGGCTCAGCAATCTCCTCCCTTGCTTCCCACATTAGCCTGGGGTATATCCCATCTGATCCTGGTGACTTATCCAACTTGATGCTTTCCAAAAGCTCCAGCACATCCCCTTTCTTAATATGTACGTTCTCAAGCTTTTCCATCCACTGCAAGTCATGCCTGCAATCATCAAGATCCTTTTCCATAGTGCATCTGAAGCAAAGTATTCATTAAGTACCTCTGCCATTTCCTCTGTTTCCATACACACTTCTCCACTGTCACACTTGATTGGTCCTATTCTCTCATGTTTTATCCTCTTGCTCTTCACATACTTGTAGAATGCTTTGGGATTTTCCTTACTCCTGTCTGCCAAGGCCTTCTCATGGCCCCTTTTGGCTCTCCTAATTTCATTCTTTAAGCTCCTTCTTGCTAGCCTTATAATCTTCTAGATTCATATCATTACCTAGAGTTTTGAACCTTTCGTAAGCTCTTGTTTTCTTGACTAGATTTGCAACAGCCTTTGTACACCACAGATCTTCTACCCTACCATCCTCTCCATGTCTCATTGGAACAAACCTACTCAGAACCACATACAAATATCCCCTGAACATTTGTCACATTTCTTCCGTATGTTTCCCTGAGAATATCTGTTTCCAATTTATGGTTCCAAGTTGCTGCCTGATAGCCTCGTATTTCCCCTTACTCCAATTAAACATTTACCTAACTTGTCTGTTCCTATTCCTCTCCAATGCTATGATAAAGGAGATAGAATTGTGATCACTATCTCCAAAATGCTCTCCCACTGAGAGATCTGACACCTGACCAGGTTCATTTCCCAATACCAGATCAAATACACTGCATATTGTGTCAAGAAATCTTCCTCTACACATCTAACAAACTTTACCCCATATAAACTCCACACTCTAGGGAGATGCCAATCAATATTTGGGAAACTAAAATCTCCCACCACAACAACCCTGTTATTATTACTCCTTTCCAGAATCTGTCTCCCTATCTGCTCTTCGATGCCCCTGTTACTATTGGGTGGTCTATAAAAAACACCCAGTAGAGTTATTGACCCCTTCCTATTCCTAACTTCCACCCACATAGACTCAGTAGACAGTCCCTCCGTGACTTCCTCCTTTTCTGCAGCCATGAATCTATCTCTGATCAACAGTGTCACACCCCCACCTCTTTGGCTCCCTCCTTATCCTTTCTAAAACATCTAAAGCCTGGCACTTGAAGTAGCCATTCCTGCCCCTGAACCATCCAAGTCTCTGTAATAGACACAATATCATAGCTCCAAGTGCTGATCCACACTCTAAGCTCATCCACTTTATTCATGATACTCCTAGCATTAAAATAGACACATCTCAAACCTTCATTCTGAATGCATCCCTTCTCTATCATCTGCTTATCCCCCCTTTCGCACTGTCTCCAAACTTTCTCTATTTGTGAGTCAACCTCCCTTTCTTCCATCACTTCAGTTCAGTTCCCAACCCCCAGCAATTCTAGTTTAAACTCTCCCCAAACCTTCCTGCCGGGATACTGGTCCCTCGTGGATTCAAGTGCAACCTTTCCTTTTTGTACAGTTCACACCTGCCACAACAAGGTCCCAATGATCCAGAAATCTGAATCCCTGGCCCCTGCTCCAATCCCTCAGCCACGCATTTATCCTCCACCACATTCTATTCCTATACTCGCTGACACTTTCCACAGGCAGTAATCCTGAGATTACTACTGTTGAGGTCCTGCTTCTCAACTCTTTCCTAACTCTCTGTAGTCTGTTTTAAGGATCTCCTCCCTTTTTCTACCTATGTCATTGGTGCCAATATGTACCATGACCTCTTTCCTGCATCCACAGAATCACCTATCTGACCCCCAAACTATAGAGTCCCCTATCACCGCTGCCATCCTCTTCCTTTCCCTACCCTTCTGAACCACAGGGCCAGACTCTGTGCCAGAGGCACAACCACTGTTGCTTTCCCAAGGTAGGCCGTTCTCTCCCCCCCACCCCCCCCCCCCCGCCCAGCAGTACTGAACAGGAGTACTTATTGTTAAGGGGGACAGTTTCTGACAGTCTCTAGCACCTGCTTCTTGCCTTTCCCTCTCCTGACTGTAACCCACTTCTCTGTATCCTGTGGTCCCGGGGTGACTCCCTGCTGAAGGTCATCGAGCTGCAGCTCCAGTTCCCTAACACTGTCCCTAAGGAGCTGCAGCTCGACACAGCTGGTGCAGATGTGGTTGTCCGGGAGATCAAGAGTCTCCAGGACCTCCCACATCTGACACTGAGCACAGAAAACCGGCTTCACACACATAATTTGTCTTTATTTTAAACAGATAACCTACCTGGTCTTGACCATTTATCACTGAAGCCCCATTGAGCCAAAGTCTTCCTACTCTGTTGCCCGCTCTGTAAATCTGCCTTCCTTTTAAATTCTTCCCGCTGTTCTCACTGGCCGACCTCCATGCGCTTGCACAGTCGTGCCGCGTTCAAACCGCTGAAGAAATAAGTGGTTTAAGAAATTAAGAAATTTGTTGACTTGCCAAATCTCTTCAAGCTCCTAATAAAGTATAGCTGCTATCTTGTCTTCTTTATAACTACATCGATCTGTTGGGAACAGGTTAGATCCTCAGAAATCTTGACACCCAGGAGCTTGAAGCTGATCACTCTCTCCACTTCTGATCCCTCTATGAGAATTAACAGGGACCGTATTTTAAATGACAGCAGGATTTAGCTGGTTAACCTTTCATTTTCGAATGAAAGGGTTGCAGGTTCAAATCCTAATCAGAATATTCAAGCTCAACAATCTGATGATGAAATATCCTAGGCACCATCTATTACATGAAATGTTAAAGTAAAATGCCTTCTTTTTTGGGCATAAAAGATTTCACGGCTCTTTTTGAGAAAGATTTGGTATGTTTTCCCTGACGACTATTTACCCATCAATTAGCATCCCAATAAACAATTTATCTCTCCTTTATCACTCTGCTTTTTATGGATGTTTGCTCTGCTGAGATTAGATATCACGTTTCATACATTATATATTAGAAATTATGCTTCAGAAATGGTGCGCAGAGTGTAAAGTCCTTTGAGGTGATAAGAGAGGCTATCCAAAGCAAATCTTCTCGTGGAAGAACATAAAAGTCATGATCATTACTCTGCCCCTTAATAAAGGAATCAATATCCTCATCTATTTTTACTTTAGGTCTGCATAAAATCTATTGGCCAATTGGCAACCTGGAGCAGAATAAGGCAACAGTCTGAAAATGGAGTAAGGGGAGGAGAGTTGAGAGCGAGGAGGAAGCAAACTGTCTGAATTTACAAGATCAATAAAGTGTAGTACATATGTCCATTTGAGAGTGTTAATAATATGAACAATGAACCACTAGAATGTATAAATACAAATATAATAAAAAGACAGAGTGGAAGAATCAAATTCTTTGTTATTCAGCAATATTTAGTAACTCAGTGGTAACACCGAGGGAGAGAGAATAATTTCTGTTTCACTCAGTTTCCACTGGTGCTTGAAAGTAAGTTATAACTGATCAAAATGTAGTAACTAAAAAAGTACTAATTTAGCACTGGTTGTGACAGGAAGCACGTATGGGACATGTTCAGTATTCTACTAATGTAGTCAAGGGTCCAGCATCATTTTGTCTGCAAACATTAACATTACTGGTTCCTATTCTTGTTCACAAGCCATGGACATTTCTAGATAAATAGAGCAACACTGTCAATAATGTTCAATGACATTCTCAGTTATTTTCAGCTAAAATGAGTGAATAGTTTGGGAGTCATTCTGCAAATTACCATAAGATGTAGGACCAGAATTAGGCCATTCAGCCCATTGAGTATGCTCAGACATTCCATCATGGTTGATCCTAGATCCCACTCAACCCATACACCTGTCATCTCACCATTTCTTCTGATGCCCTGACTGATCAGGAAATGATCAGCTTCTGCCTTAAAATACCCACAGGCTTGGCCTCCACTGAAGTCTGTGGCAGACCATTCCACAGATTCACTATTCACTAGCTAAAATATTCCTCCTTACCTCTGTTCTAAAAGTTTGTCCCTCAGTTTTGAGACTGTGCCCTCTAGTTCTGGAACACTAGCAATAATGTATATATTGTAGCCACTAGATATTTGGCATTTACGAATATTAGTAGGTTTTAATGACATGACCATAAGGAGGAGACACTGCAAGTGTATTAGAAATTAAGTGTAAGTGTATTAGACATTAAGGACCAGAGCAAGAAGGAGTCATAAATACAGGAGCTGATTTATAATGTCAAAAGGATCATCTTTTGTGAAGGAGAATCTCTTCTTGGAATTCCTGGTGAAAACATTACATTACATTTATTTCTTTATTCTGACATAAATTTTACAGCATAGTTGTGGGATTGCCAAGAAACAATCCAATCAACGTCACATTGCTATTTGTAAGAGAGAGTTCTTCATGCAGTTTTGGCAATTTGGTTACCCATATTCAAAATGATATTGCTTCAAAAGTACTCCCTTCACTATAAAGTACTTGGAAGCATGTTGAGAAATAATGTATAAATATAAATCTTTGCTTAATTTGGCCTTAAAAAAGACCTTTTATACCTTAAGTTATCTTTTTATGTAAAGGTGCATATTTTCAAAGCACTAACAAGCAAGTGACTGAGAATAGATTTTGCTGTACAATGTAAACAATATAAGAAATATAGGCAGTTACAGCACTTAAGTTATTGAGCAATTTCTATTATCGCATTCTGCAGTGTATGTATAATCTGGGGACTCACACCAATAGTGAGGAATGAACTACCTTTTATAATACTTCTATTATCCTTCAGAAAGTCAGGAATTTTCTTAGAGAAGCAAAATCTATTTTCTAGAATTGAAGTTGCCAGATGTTATACAGACACTCTTACTAACAATAACTGTAACTTAGTAGGTTTATTATGAAGTTATTTAACTTAATTGAATACTATTGTTGCTTCACACTGTCAGGTCCAAGAGACTTTTCACAACCAGTTGAGTTGCCATTGTTCTGTTTAAAGTTAATTTGTGGATTAAAAAGGTAATTAAATTAGCTTCTAATTTTTTTCAGTTTGTGAGAGTTGCATTGTACTGCACAGACAATCATGCATAAAGTGATTTCTCAGGTATCTGAGACTCAGTGAACAATAATCCCTTGTCCCCACTTATGAGCCAATGCAGTTCTGTGAAATAATATAATTTCCAACAGTAATGAAGAGATTCTGTATGAGTGACCTATATTTCCTTAAGGTTTCATTGGAAATAATTTGCATAAGAAATGAGCAGGTAACAATGAATCTTTGACATCTAAAAACAACGGACTGGAAGTTGCATTGAGTATTTTTACAGTTTTTCAAATTAAAGACTCTGGAAAATAAAATTGGATGAGGTAAGAAACTAATTATTGCTGAAATACAGCTTGTTTTACATTCAAGTCCAAAGTCACATTTATGCCCTCAACACAAAGCAAATCAAATTACCAAACAGTATCTTAGGACCAACAGTCCATGAGGGAAAATATAGATACTGCATTTAAAGTACTTAAGACTGGCTACCTTCTTTCTGTTCTAAACAACATCAAACCTGTGGTCTTCCCCATGGTTTCCAATGCCTAGTGGTGTTCCTCAGGGATCAGCATTGTGACTGCTGCTTTTCACAATGTTTGTCAATGATTTAGATGATGGAAATGATGGCGTTGCGGCAAAGTTTGTGGAAGATAAGAAGCTAGGTGGAGGGCTAGTGTTATGCCCTCGGCCCCCTCCTTTGTGAGAATCGCAAGAGCCCTAGTCAAGGGGGGGGTCAACTGACCCAAGAGGGGGAGAGACGTACTGAATGGACACAGGAAATGGGAGAGAGAGAGAGAGAGACGTGCGGAAGACCACGTTCTCCCGAGAAGCAGAATAAAGGCGATATTGACTATTGTCTCATGGAGACCACGTGAAAAGCCCTCGGGCAAAGTGGGCTGGTTGAGAGAGAGATCGCATCACCTGCAACCTGATTGACACCTGCGATCCCGTGAAGAAGTATAAAGGAGGGTCTGAGGGGGGGACAACCCTCAGACGCACCCAGGAGACACCAAGGAAGCACGATACCGATTCCCGTGGGAGCGGGAAGCCATTTTGAAGGAAGCCACGTGCGTTAGATTCCAAATTTTGAATCTGTGGCTAGAACCAACGGAAGACTGCTTTTAAATAACAACGGGGAAGCCTGCTCCCCTGATTCCAAGGATTTGCTCTGAAAAGACAACGGGCAAGTGTTTATCCTTTCTCAACCATCTCTCTCTCTCCACAACGTGAAACCCCAGTGGTTCCCAAAAGAGAAAAGCCTGCAAACTTCTGAGTGACTCTTTATATTTCAATTGGACTCAGTATTAACCCCTAGACAACTATAGAGCTTATTTCTGATTGATTATTATTACACCGGTGTTTTAGATTGAGTTTTGACGATGTATATGATCTGAATGTTTTGTATTAACCATACGTTTGTGCCCCTTTTTGAATAAAATGTTTGAAAATAGTAGCATCCGATGCAGCTGATCCCGCTATCTTTGCTGGTAAGTTACCTGGTTACGAGGTTACGTAACAAGTGGGGTTCTCGTCCCGGATTTGAAACCAAAGGGGAGGGTCAGTGAATCGGGCTGTAAGTCCAAACTTAAATCTGGTTACGCAGGTAGCCAGACGGGAAACCAGCAAAGATGGATGTGGATGAATTTATGAGAAACCCGATGGTAGAGGCGCTAGGGAAGGCTACAAAATCAGACTTGGTAAATTTGGCGCAGGCGTTAGACCTCACAGCGGTGAAGCCAGCAATGAAAAAGCAGGAAGTGCGAAGGGTCATACAACAGTATTACGTTGGGAAGAAGGTGTTTGCAGCTGAGGATTTGGAAAATATCCCCAAAAAGAGATTAGCGAGTGGGACAGATCAGGCAGAGTTGGAGAAAGCAAGGTTGGACCATGAGCTTAAAGTAAAGCAGCTAGAAGCAGCTGAAAAGGCTGAGGAAAGAGCTGCAAAGGAAAAGGAAAAGGCTGCGGAGAGAGAGCATGTGTTCAAACTAAGGGAATTAGAGATGAAACAGGGTCATGAGCTCCAGCTAAAGCAGCTAGAAGTAGAAGCAGAAGCGGAAGAGAAAGAGAAACAAAGGAGCCATGAATTGGAGCTGGACAGGCGAAGGCAAGAGCGAAGAGCTCAAGGGGGAGAGAGAGCGGGGAGAGGGACGATTTAGCCGGAGGTAGGATTTCGGCAGCCATGATGCCGACCCGCCGACTGTCGAGTACGGTCTCCCCGCCCCTAGAGTCCCAAAGCTATCGTGCATGCGCGGTCACTCGCAGCCTGTCGAGAAAAGCAGCTGAGAACCAGAGCAGTTTAAATCGGGCCAGTAGTGAATTGGCCAAGACATTTTTACCGACCCTATACCACGAGGGTTCCGAGGGTGGTAAAACAGAAAGTAGTAAAGTGAAAGGGGGTAAGGGCGAGGAGATAGCCCCCCCCCCCTTAGTGAAGAGAAAGGTCCTAGAGGTAGGAAATAAAGATGAGAAACGGATAAAGCTGTTCAAAGGTCCAGAGTTGGATGTGGTTGATCTGTCTGGTTTGGCAGAATTGTTTGGAGAAGTTGAGAGTTCTAAAGGTGTTCTCGATGGTCCCGAGAGTGAAATGAGGGCAGTCTTAGAGAGGAAGGGTATCCTTGCTGTGGAGAAGTCAGCTGAAATGGCCGAGGAGGTTGTTTCAGCTCGCAGGTTTGCGCCTTCCCCAACGGGGGGCTGCCTAGAGAGTTGCTGGAAGGATCGGGGGACGTTAGAATTTGAAAAAGGTATGGGTGTTGAAAGCCTGGAAGAGGCTAATGTCCCGTTTGAGTGTGTCCAAGATGGGGATGCACGTGGTGCTGAACCTAGTCACGGAGCTCAGGAAAAAGCTGAGGTATTTGACTCAGCTGGACGAGACGGCCGTCCTTTTGGATCAGATAGACTTGGTTTGGTAAAAAAAGGGTTAACCTTGGGAAGTGAGAGTTCCCAGGTGTTTGTGCTCGAAGGTGGGTTACAAGTTGGTGAGGTGAATATTATTATTGAAGGAAAAGGGAAATGTGTAGTTCCCAAATTGAATGAAGAAAATTTAAAGGCTGGACTGATATCAGAAGCAGCAACCAGGCTACAGAGACAATGGCTTGGTACCACAAAGCCTGTGAATCAATTACAGGTTGAGTTGGAAGGTAAAGGGGCCCCACACGCTATTGTTATTCCAGAGTGTGGTGTGAAAAGGCAGAATTTGAAATGCTGTTTGAACAAAGAGTTTAAACTGAAAACTAATAGCCTGAAGGGTCCTGAAGAGGAAACTAACAACTTGCATAAAATTAAAGAATTGGGTGGAAATTCGGAAGATGGTCTAAGTTTGGAACACATTGTTGATAAAATAACTCCTATGAAAGGAGCAGGCGAAAGCCTATTTCGCCAGGGTGCCCAAGATCACCATGAGGGAATTAACCGGAAAAGAGGCGAGGGTTAATGGGGACGCCATTTTTAAATAGCAGAAGCCAGTTTTAAGGGATTTTGACAAAGTATGTGAATAATAAAGACAACACCCATGGAAGCTTGACTGTTAAGTTTGAAAGTAACATAAAAATTAGTATTTTGCATGAACTTTTGTAGTACACACGTAAGCTAAGATCACAACTCTTTAGTTATGTTGCTGAAGAAAGCAAATAAATAAGGTGGTTATTGAGCTGAAGTTTGATGCTACCAGACTTTAGTGTGGCACGTGAGGTTAAGGTATTAAAGAAAGGGGCACTGTACTTGTTACCTGTTTAGATACTGACTTGAATGTATAACGGTAGTACTCTGTGAAGAGAAAAGCTTGTGTAGTATGTAGATTCAAAAAGAAAAGTCCTGTACCAACCTGTTTTTAACCGCTGGTAAAAAAACCTGCTATGGGGGGAGGTGTTATGCCCTCGGCCCCCTCCTTTGTGAGAATCGCAAGAGCCCTAGTCAAGGTGGGGTCAACTGACCCAAGAGGGGGAGAGACGTGCTGAATAGACACAGGAAATGGGAGAGAGAGAGAGAGACGTGCGGAAGACCACGTTCTCCCGAGAAGCAGAATAAAGGCGATATTGACTATTGTCTCATGGAGACCACGTGAAAAGCCCTCGGGCAAAGTGGGCTGGTTGAGAGAGAGATCGCATCACCTGCAACCTGATTGACACCTGCGATCCCGTGAAGAAGTATAAAGGAGGGTCTGAGGGGGGGACAACCCTCAGATGTACCAAGGAGACACCATGGAAGCACGATACCGATTCCCGTGGGAGTGGGAAGGCATTTTGAAGGAAGCCACATGCGTTAGTTTCCAAATTTTGAATCTGTGGCTAGAACCAACGGAAGACTGCTTTTAAATAACAACGGGGAAGCCTGCTCCCCTGATTCCAAGGATTTGCTCTGAAAAGACGACGGGCAAGTGTTTATCCTTTCTCAACCATCTCTCACTCTCTCCAATGTGAAAACCCCAGCGGTTCCCAAAAGGGAAAAGCCTGCAAACTTCTGAGTGACTCTTTATATTTCAATTGGACTCAGTATTAACCCCTAGACAACTATAGAGCTTATTTCTGATTGATTATTATTACACCGGTGTTTTAGATTGAGTTTTGACGATGTATATGATCTGAATGTTTTGTATTAACCATACGTTTGTGCCCCTTTTTGAATAAAACGTTTGAAAATAGTAGCATCCGACTCAGCTGATCCCGCTATCTTTGCTGGTAAGTTACCTGGTTACGAGGTTACGTAACACTAGGTAGTGCTGAAGAAGCAATGCGATTGCAGCAGGACTTAGATAAGTTGGAAGAATGGGCAAAAACATGGCATATGGAACGTTAATGTTGGGAAATATATGATAATGCATTTTGGTAAAAGGAACAATAGTGCAGACTATTATCTAAGTGGGAAAAAGGTTCAAACATCAGAGGTGCAGAGGGACTTAGGGGTCCTTGAGTAAGACTCCCAGAAGGTTAATTTACAGGTTGAGTCTGAGATAAAGAATGCAAATTCAATGTTGGCATTTATTTCCAGGGGAATAGAATATAAAAACAAGGAGGTAATGCTGAGGCTTAATAAGACACTGGTCAGGGCACACTTAGAGTACTGTCAACAGTTTTGGGCCCCATATCACAGAAAGGATGTGTTGTTGTTGGAGAGAGTCCAGAGGAGGTTCACTAGGATGAGTATGTATAATTAAGGCAGAATTTGATCGTTTGTTAATCAGTCAGGGCATCAAAGGATATGGCGAGAAGACACAAGTTTGGGGTTGATTGGGATACGAGATCAGCCATGATGAAATGGTGGAGCAGACTCAATGGGCTGAATGGTGTAATTCTGCTCCTATATCTCATGGTCTACTGGACTTACCGTCTTCTCCTGCCCTGTCTCCATGATGGTTCCCTGACATTTTTCTCTCTAAGACATCAGTTTCAGCAGGTGATCCTTAATGACTTAAAATATCAGATCATTGAGGACTATGCCTTCCGTTAGAATTCCTCCTGAATTTCCCCCCAAACCCTTTTTACCATTCTATTTACCTTTCCTTGTTTTCAGATAAACCACCATGATGTACAGTACATTTATTAAAGTGTAAGCACAAAACATTTTGCAGATTATTGAAATATTAAGCAACACACACAATATGCTGGAGGAATTCAAAAGGTCAGGCAGCAACTGCGGAGTAAAATGAGCAGTCAATGTTTTGGGCCGAGATCCTTCATCAGGCCTGGAAAGGAAGGGTGAGGATTCTTCAACCCTTCGCGCCTTCTGTTTCCACTGACCAACTCCCAGTTTCTTGCTATATTCCCACTCCCACTCACTTGCCAGCTTGTACTTCCCTACTCTCCAACTTCTTCTCCCTTCCTTTCCAGTCATGATGAAAAGTTTTGGCTGAAAAGGGTTTGGCCTGACTGATCATTTCCCTCCATGCTGATTTTCTCCAGCATTTTATTGAAGCGCTTTTTTTTTGCATCAAGTCAATTGGTAAAGAAGTGTAATTATGCTCGTGATGTATTTCAAGATGTTTTATTATTGTATATAACTTGATGTGTTCACACGTTCTCTGCAGAGATACTTTCTGAAATATTTATTCAGTTCAGTGCTCAAATACTGTAAGTAGGTCAGTAAGCTTTTCATACTTCTGACACAGCATCTTCGTGTTCTGCTGAGATTGCGGTATTGCAGAGTTTTGACAGTCTTTTGTTGTCTCTTTGGCTTATTTGTGTATATCGTGTCTCAGAACATTGGGAATGATTCTGAATGAAAGGCATACTTTCACTTCAAAGGGTGGAATTGATAAATATTTCTCATAAAATCAAAAAGGATATCCATAGCTGACTTGAGTGAAGTAGTACACTCAATTAAATCAATATGCAAAAATTACATTTTATATTCCTAATAAGTGTAGAATTTAAATAATTTCATATGAACCTTTAATTCCTTGGAATATCATTTTTACAGCAACTTATTGCTTCTATGGGCCAACACCAATTATTAAAGTAATACATCATTAAATTATTGTCTCCATTGACACTGGGAGAAGCAACAGTGGCCGTGCTCCTGACCCTCTGACTCAGAAGGGTAGGAAAACAAAGAGGATGGCAGCATTGACAGGGGACTCTACACTTAGGGGGGTCAGGCAGGCAATACTGTGGATGCAGAAAAGAAACCCAGATGATAGTTTGCCTCCCAGGTGCCAGGGTCTGAGATGTTTCTAATCATATCCATGATAGCCTGAAGTGGGTAGAACAACAGCCAGAGGTTGTGGTACATAATGGTACCAACGACATAGGTAGGAAAAGGGAGGAGATCCTGAAAAGAGACTACAGGGAATTAGGAAGAAAGTTGAGAAGCAGGACCTCAAAGGTAGCAATTGGAGCAGGGGGCAGGGATTTAGATTTCTAGATCATTTTTGGACCTCTGCTGGGGCAGGCATGATGTGCACAAAGAGGACGGGTTGCACTTGAATCCGAGGGGAACCAATATCCGGGCTGGGAGGTTTGCTAAGGCTGTTGGGGAGAGTTTAAACTAGAATTGCTGGGGGTTGGGAGCCAAACTGAAGAGATGGAGAAAGGGGTGGTTGGCTCACAAACAGAGAAATCTTGTAAACAGTGTGAAAGGGAGGATAGGCAGGTGATAGAGAAGGGATGCGCTCAGACTGATGGTTTGAGATATGTCTATTTTAATGCAAGGAGTTTTGTGAACAAAACAAATGAGCATAGAGTGTGGATCAGTACTTGGAGCTGTGACGCTGTGGTCATTACAGGGATTTGATGGTTCAGGTGCAGGAATGGTTACTTAGAGTGCCAGGCTTTAGATGTTTCAGAAAGGACAGGGAGGGAGGCAAAAGAGGTGGGGGCATGGCATTGCTGATCAGAGATTGTGTCACAGCTGCAGAAAAGGAGGAAGTCATGGAGGGATTTCTACAGAGTATCTGTGGGTGGAGGTTAGGAACAGGAAGGGGTCAATAACTCTACTTGGTGCTTTTTATAGACAACCCAATAGTAACAGGGACATCAAGGAGCAGATAGGGGGACAGATTCTGGAAAGGTGTAATAATAGCAGAGTTGTTGTGGTGGGAGATTTTAATTTCCCAAACATTGATTGGCATCTCCCTAGAGAGAGGGGTTTAGATGGGGTGGAGTTTGTTAGGTGTATTCAGGAAGGCTTCTTGACAAATTATGCAGATAAGCTTATAAGAGGAGAGGCTGTACTTGATCTGGTATTCGGAAATTAACCTGGTCTGGAGTCAGATCTTTCAGTGGGAGATCATTTGGGAGATAGTGATCACAATTCTATCTCCTTTATCATAGCATTGGAAAGTGATAGGAACAGATAAGCTAGAAAAGCGTTATTTGGAGTCAGAGAAAATATGAGGCTGTCAGGCAGGAACTTGGAAGCATAAATTGGGAACTGACGTTCTCAGGGAAACGTACGGAAGAAATGTGGCAAATGTTCAGGGGATATTTGCATGGAGTTCTGCATAGGTATGTCCCAATGAGACAGGGAAAGGATGGTAAGGTACAGGTACAGTGGTGTACAAAGGCTGTTGTAAATCTAGTCAAGAAGAAAAAAAAGGCTTACAAAAGGTTGGAAAAACTAGGTAATGATAGAGATCTGGAAGATTATAAGGCTTGCAGGAAGGAGCTGAAGAATGAAATTAGGAGAGCCAGAAGGAGCCATGAGAAGGCCTTAGCCTTGGAGTAAGGAAAACCACAAGGCATTCTACAAGTATGTGAACAGCAAGAGGATAAGACATGAGAGAAAAGGACCAATCAAGTGTGACAGTGGAAAAGTGTGTATGGAACCGAAGGAGATAAGCAGAGGTATTTAAGGAATACTTTGCTTCAGTATTCACTGCAGAAAATGATCTTGATGATTATAGGGATGACTTACAGTGGACTGAAATGCTTGAGCATATAGATATTAAGAAAGGGGATGTGCTGGAGCTTTTGGAAAGCATTAAGTTGGATACATCTCTGGGACCAGATGAGATGTACCCCAGGCTACTGTGGGAGGTGAGAGAGGAGATTGCTGAGCCTCTGACAATATTCTTTACATCAACATTGGGGTTGGGAGAGGTTCTGGAGGATTGGAGGGTTGTGGATGTTGTTCCATTATTCAAGAAAGTGAGTAGAGATAGGCCAGGAAATTATAGATCAGTGAGTGTTACTTCAGTGGCTGTTAAGTTGATAGAGAAGATCCTGAGAGGCAGGATTTATGATCATTTGGAGAGGCATAACATGATTAGGAATAGTCAGCATGGCTTTGTCAAAGGTAGGTCATGTCTTATGATCCTGATTGAATTCTTTGAGGATGTAACTAAACACATTGATGAAGGAAGAGCAGTCAATGTAGTGTATATGGATTTCAGCATGGCATCTTATAAGGTACCCCATGCAAGGCTTATTGAGAAAGTAAGGAGGCATGGGATCCAAGGGGACATTGCTTTGTGGATTCAGAATTGGCTTGCCCATAGAAGGCAAAGAGCAGCTGTAGATGGGTCATATTCTGCATGGAGGTCGGTGACCAGTGGTGTGCCTCAGGGATTTGTTCTGGGACCTCTACTCTTCGTGATTTTTATAAATGACCTGAATGAGGAAGTGGAGGGATGGGTTAGTAAATTTGCTGATGACACAAAGGTTGGGGGTGTTGTGGATAGTGAGGAGGGCTGTTGGAGGTTACCGTGGGACATTGATAGGATGCAAAACTATCAATAGGCTGAGAAGTGGCAGATGGAGTTCAATCCAGATAAGTGTGAAGTGGTTCAGTTTGGTCAAATATGGTAGGTCATATATGATGGCAGAATATAGTATTAATGTTATGACTCCTGGCAGTATGGAGGATCATAGGGATCTTGGGGTCTGAGTCCATAGGTCACTCAAAGCAGCTACACAGGTTGACTCTGTGGTTGAGAAGGTATACAGTGCATTGGCCTTCATTAACCGTGGGATTGAGCTAGGAGCTGAGAATTAATGTTGCAGCTATATAGGACCCTGGTCAGACCCCACTTGGAGTACTGTGCTTATTTCTAGTCACCTCACTACAGGAAGGATGTGGAAACCATAGAAAGGGTGCAGAGGAGATTTACAAGGATGTTGCCTAGATTGGGGAGCATGCCTTTTGAGAATAGTTTTAGGCAACTCAGCCTTTTCACCTTAGAGTGATGGAGGATGAGGGGTGACCTGATAGAGGTGTATAAGATCATGAAAGGCATTGTTTGTATGGATAGTCAGAGGCTTTTTCCCAGGGCAGGAATGACTAACAAGAGAGGGCATAGTTTTAAGATGCTTGGAAGCAGGAACAGAGGAGATGTCAGGGGTAAGATTTTTATGCAGAGTGTGGTGAGTGAGTGGAATAGGCTGCTGGCAGTGGTGGTGGAGGCGGATATGATAGGTTCTTTTAAGAAACTCCTGGATAGGAATGTGAAGCTTGGGAAAATAGAGGGCTATGGGTAAGCCTAGGTAATTTCTAAAGTAAGGACATGTTTGGCACAAAATTGTGGGCCGAAGGGCTTGTATTGTGCTCTAGGTTTTCTATGTTTCTATGACACATATACATCTGTGTGAATTACTACTCATCTTAATGAAAGAATAGAATTGTAAGTTTTATGCAGATAAACACAGCAATATTTGAATAAATACCAGAAAAAGATTTCAGAGCAGGTTTGGATTCACATGAAGAAACCTGAAATTATTTTACTTTATTTTATTTTGTGATACATCATGGAACAGGCCCTCTGAGTCCAACGAGCCACACCACCCAGCAACCCACCTATTTAACACCAGCCTAATCACAGGGTAATTTACAATGACCAGCTAACCCACTAACTTGTATGTTTTTGGACTGTGGGATGAAACCAGAGCACCCGAAGGAAACCCACTCACTTACAGTGAGAACATACAAACAGACGGTGCCAGAATTAAACTCTGACACCCCACTTAGCATCAGGGTCATTTAATGTATGAATTTATTTCCTGAGATCCCTACCATGTTGATTAACTTGCTTAGTTGCCTAATTAGGAAAGGCTTGATCTTCAATCAAGTAGGTTTGATCATGGGGAAAGGTATATACAGTCGGCCCTCCTTATCCATGAGTTCCGTATGCGCGGATTCAAGCAACCGCAAATCGAGAAAACCCGGAAGTGCTCTTCCAGCACTCATTCTTGGAGCATCTACAGACTTTTTTTCTTGTCATTATTCCCTAAACAATGCAGTATAACAAATATTTACATAGTATTAGGTATTATAAGTAATGCAGAGATGATTTAAAGTATACAGGTAGGTTATCGTGGATTGGGATCGAAAAAAATCAGAAGTTCTCTTACTAAGTAAGTCAGGACAGCTACATCCAGTATTATTTAGCGTCAGTTAGTCAAATGTTTGTCTTAGAAAATAGTATATATGTTATCTTTCTTAGCATATAAAACGCTTAAGAAACGTATGTATTTCAATAATTAAACCACTGCGTTGCTTAGTAATAATTGTAGCTTTCATCGGGGCAGGGCCTTTCTCACTTTTCCCCTCCATTACCTACATTGCTTGCTACACTTTCTGTGCTTTGTAAAATCTAGTACTTAAAACTGGATATCTTCCATAAAATAGGCTATGCCACTTCTAGGAAAGTTATCTGATATTTTTAAACTTCTGACCTTACCTGTCAGAAATTTATTATATTTGGGGGTATTAGTATCACTGATAATTGTAATTTTCATCTGAACAACTATAGGATTGCGCGTGAATGTTTAATCATGTTAGGTGATTAAAATAACAAAGCCCTAATCAATGTTTACCTTTGCCCTGACAGACTGTAGAACTTGGAATATATCCAGAGACTTTAATTGTTTTTCCAAAACATAACATCCAGACTTCCAAATTAAAAGTTAATTTAAGGTTAAGTATCATTTGTAGAAAAGGCTACGGTGACATTGAAATGTTCTAAAATACAATAACTAAAAATATTATGCTAATCTGTGACTGTTATGTAGGTTAAATAATAACTGTGACCGCAATTGGATTTTCTTACAAATGTTTTGAATGTTGTTTTAATTTCTCTTTCAGCAGTTTAAAATATGATGTATTGATATGCATTATTTTTATTCTCTGGAGATATTTCCTATGTGGGTGGATCACAAATATTTTCTGAAACTGTCACTTACATTACAAGCATTGTAATAGCTAATTTTCTCTGAATAAATAAGAAACAACATCACGGGCTCCTCACTTATTATTGTACGCACACCACAAATATGTAGGCTGTAGGTTAAACACGGGAATCAACATGTAAATGACAATTACATACCAACCAGTAAAAATCTTTACAGTAAACAAAATGATGAAAATTTAAGATTATTTAACTTTGTAAACTAACTGGGATAATGCTGGCATGTGGATTTCACACCTGACTTTTTTTTCCTGGAAGGTTTCTGAGGTGAATCTCATTTGCATGTTTTTGACACGTTCCCAGCAGAGCTTCCACACATGCTGTAGGTGGATGAAAAATGAGGGTTTCAAACCATGGGCACTTCTGCAGAGTGGAACTGGTTGTTTGCAGGGTTTCAGGCTTGCTTGCACCATGATTAGTTACTCTGTATCAGGAGGACACTTAAATCTTCCATGCCTTTAAGCATTCCATAGTGCTACTTGACTTCAATATCATGTTGGCTATCCATAGTTCCAATGTTGCTATGGCAATAAGAAAACAATGTGATTTGCACAATCACTTCATCATTGTCAGCCTCTCTGGTTATGTCCATTCATATTTGGATGGTCAAATTCAATAAATCTGCTTCACTTTTGTTTACTGTGAGTGATTTACATGTCAGTTTCATGTAAGCTTTGATAGGACATTAACAAATGGAGAGATAGACTGATACCATCCAGCTGCTGCCTTGGAAATTCTGATGTGCTGGCCATATCTCCAGACTGGGACTTCAACCTTTATCAATAGCAAACAACTAATTTTTCAGGCATTTCTTATACAGGATTGAAATGGTTCATTGCTACCCAATTGACTGCAGGGCAACACCCTTGGTAGTGAGGCAACAAAGTCTTCAAAAATGTGCAAAGTGTACTGCATCTATGGAGAAGAATTAACAGTTATCAAGCTCAGCACAGAGCACCAACTACTTAATCCGCTCCGCAGATACTGCTCTGGCATTTTGTAGCTGTTGCTCCTGATTTCCAGCATCTGCAGAATCCCTAGTGTATATAAAGAGCATGGCACAAATTTAATTTAGATTCCTTTGTGGTCATATAAATCTACAAAGCAGATTATGTATTTTGATTAAATTTGTTGTGTATCGTATTGCTAAAATATACCTGATGTACTGCATACTTTGCACAGGCCCTTGTCCAATGGGGACACTAGAAGTTTAAGTCCCACAAACACAACAGGATATTAACAAGATAAACACTAACTTGTTCTATCAGATGCTGCATGTAACTGACATATTTTCAATCAGAGAAAATTGGAAACCTTCAAAGTGGAAAGAATTGGATGAGTATTAGCTGCTGAGAAAAATAAAGTCAGTATAAATAATTCATTGGCGCTCTGATATGATTTGAATTCTAAGAATATACGAGGAAGAGGTTAGGAAGTTCGACCTTGCTCAGAACTGGAGTGAGGGAACAGAGAAACAGTTCTGTGCATCAGTGCCTGATTGACTGAATCAGATACGCCTTCTGGCCACTCTTAAAAGCTACTGGAAGGCTATGGATTTCAAAAGGGCACAGCTGTGGAGCTTGCTACCTAGGCAAGTGGGGAAGTAGAAAGCTCTTGCACCAAAGGAGTGGATGACCTTTTTACTGTAAATAGTCACTGTATCCTGGGGGCTTAGAAATTTACCAGCTTTTCCTCCTGCATAAGCCATTGAAAAGGAAATTGGATGACCTTCATCACTTGCCTCCTTCTTTGATTCTCTGCATGTATTTGGTGTTAGAACTGGTGTCCACCTCACGCCAGCAGTTTACTTAAAGGATTGCAGCTTCTCAGCTGCAGGTTACCTATCTTCACACTTGTTGTTGAACCCTTTGGTTTTTACCGGGCACATCTGGCTCCTCAACTTTAATTTGCCCTCAACCTTCAAACAACCGAACTTCCTTCTTTCCAATCACAGATTCATGAATGCATTCACAATATGTAAAAGAAGTAAGAACCTAAGTGCCAGTTCAGTTTACACACAACCAATAATAAAAGATCAGATTGAAGCCAAATGATTCCTGTTGGGTTAATTTTCATGTTTATTTCAGAAGCTCTTTCTGTAATTGATGTTTTCTGAGGTATGTTTGAAGATTCATTATTAATGCTGTTCAACCTGTCAGAAGAAGATTTATTTATTTAAATCGCAGAATAGGCCCTTCCAGCCCTTTGAGCTGTGCAGCCCAGCAATCCCCCAATTTAGTCTCAGCCTAATTCCGGGGCAATTTACAATGACCAATTAAGCTACCTACTGGTAAGTCTTTAGATTTTGGGAGGAAACTGGGGCACCCAGAGGAAACCCATGGGGTCACGAAGAGAACATACATATGGAAACATGGGCTGGTCTTACTTTACCAAAGACTGGTGAGCAAGCAAAGTCACTGGAATTTGGTTAAATTTATCAAACTAACATGAGAAATTTTGTGTTTGTGTTTCATTTTGTGTTTGCTTAGCTCCTAAACTAGCTATTATCAGAAACTGGCAGGCAGTTCTGTACTGACAAAAGTAAAACTTTTTTTAAATCCTCTCCTTTAAGAACCCTCTCCATTCAGGGTGTTTGGATGGAGTGGATGGGGGGGGGGTGCAATTGAATGATCAGTGAAATTGGGGGTACAGATCAGGCTGCTCTAAAGGGCCTGTTCCAGCAAGAATATACTTTGGAACAAGAAGATTAAGGTGTCAAGTACCATGAATGGTACCTTGCACTGAAGCTAAGAATGTGGAGAAAAGCAGGAAGTTGTGGACTTGGGTTGTGGGGCTGGGACCTGTTCAAAGAAATTCAATTTTTGTCCTTTAAATGGGAATCCCAGAAGTGAGAAAAATATGGACTGCTGAAGAAGCCCACCCATGGCCTAACCTAAATCTCCCTGTTACACACACACACACACACACACACACACACACACACACACACACACACACACATCCATCATCAAGACCCTGTTGACCCAATACCCCAACAATCACACACACATACAAATTCTCATTAACTACCCCTAACCACCTATCACCCAGCACTGATGCCCCTGTTACTGCTCCATTCAGGCCCATCCATCGTTACCTACTCCCTACTCACCATCACCCAGCCTCTTCATTTGCTTACATATTCTACGTCAGTCTTGAGCCTTGCCAATGACTGAATTTCTGAACTCTGGGTCCATAGCATTATTGTGCAGCTCAGTAGGGTACTAAACTTTTGCAGACCCTGGTGTCTGAAATCTTCTATTCCACAACAATAACAAGCTACTTAAAGCCCTTCCTCTCTACTCATTTGAAATTGAAACTCTTGCAGCAGCTGGTTTAAAGTGCTTGTTCAATAAGTATAGAGATTCTCATAAGATGCCTGCTGTGTGGTAAGAACTCATCGCAAAGAAAAATAGATGCTTATCATAAATTCCTTTCATTTTCAGCTGAGCTTTACAAATGGGCACTTTCTCCCACTTTGCTATATTCTTATCAAAATTACCCACAGCAATTTTCACGCATAAAATATGTTGATAATTTTGAACTTGTCAGGTTCTTGCAAATTTCTCGCAAACAATTGTTCCTGCAAAAACAATGCATCCCAACACATCACGTTTTCTGGGAAGTACTCATTCTCTGAGTGAACATATGCAGCATATCTTCTTTCTAAATAAACCATCTATACCTTAAGTCAGCTACAACTCAGGTGTAGAATCAGTAAACATTGTGTATTATGTTCCAGTTGGCAACTTGTGGTTTATTCTTCAAATTGATGAGGTTAATTGCACCAGTTTGAGTTTAAAGTGGTGAAGCTGCATAAATTTTACATGCAGATATATGCCATTCACCAATTCAGTCTGCCTGTTGATCTCAAGAAGTTGGAGTAAGAGGGGAAGGCTATCAACACAAGACTGCATTTGGACTGGATCTTTAGCAAACTTCAGGAAAACCTTAATTAATAACCGCAAGCTAGATGTGCAGTAGAGACATTCCCATTTTTCCCCTAAATGTCTTTTGGATTTGAGCATCCATTCAAAGTTAATGTTTTTCTTTTGTTGATTTAGCATCCCATTAAGAAAAAAGAATCCTCTAGCAGCCTCTTAAAGTGTTCTGAAGAGATATAACAATATAAGATATGGAAGCAGTATTAGGCCATTTGGCACATTGAGTCTGCATCGCCATTTCATTTGGCTGATCCAATTCTTCTCTCAGAACAACACTTCTGCCTTCTCCCCGTTTCTCGTTGTGCACTGACCAGTCAAGAATCTATCACCCTCTGCCTTAAAAATCCATAAAGACTTGGCCTTCACTGATGCCTGTAGCAAAGATTACCACAGATACACCACTCTCTGGCTTAAGAAATTCCTCCCCATCTCCGTTCTAAAAGGACGCCTCTCTATTCTGAGGCCTCTGTCCTCTGGTCTCAGACTCTCTCACCATAGGAAACATCCTTTCCACATCCACTCTATCAAGGCCTTTCACCTTTCAATAGGTTTCAATATGATCTCCCCTCATTCTCCTGAATTCTAGTGAATACAGGCCCAGAGCCATCAAACACTTTTCTTATGACAAGCCATTCAATCCAGGAATCATTTTCATGAACCTACAATCATGGAATCATTTTTGTGAGCCTTGAATATGATTTATGAAAAGCCATAGAATTTTTAACAATAATTCAGTGTTGCAGTGTTGCCAAAATGGTTTGGACCGGCATCCAATTTTTAAGTTAAATATTATTTAATTATTATTCATGATGGAAAGTATTGTGGAAATGATTTTAAAGTCATTAAAGTCAAAAGATTAGAAAGGCAGATTATTCTGTTTTGTATCATTGAATTTTGATGAGTGACAAAAAAGCATTGCACATCAGATAGTTTTCCAGATGGCTTTTAATATCACTGTCATTTAATTTAACTATGTAAGAGCATTTGCCATCCAGATGATAAAATAATCTGTAAACCATTTGTGTAAGCAAGAAAATTTTAGGGTTAGACATTTGATCATTTTTGCTGAATGCACAATATAGTATTGTCTGTATGTTTTACTTGTCTATCAAAATTCAGTTTCATCGACTTCATTCCAGGTTCAATGTCTAATTTGCACTTCTGAGGCTTAAAAAGAATGTGACATGTCATTTCAGACTGATTGCTCATGCTACCAATCATATAATCTCAGCTGTGTGTCATTGGTGATTGGATAAAGAGAGATGAGAGAACAGCTGTGATATGCTGTGGTGATTGAGTTGCCTATCTATTTAAGCATATCAAGCCCACATGTTAAATCTGTTCCTTATCTGACATTATGGAAGAATCCATAGCCGCATATACTCAGTAGTGTGTTTAGGTACATAAACAGTGGCCACTGGGTGTATGTTTATGGTCTTATGCTGCTGTAGCCCATCCACTTCAAGGTTTGAAATGCTGTGCATTCAGAGATGCTCTTCTGCATCACCTTCCTGCCAGCTTGAACCACTCTGGCTATTCTCTTCTAATCTCTCTCACTAAAAAGGCTTTTGCACCCACAGAATTGTCACTCTCTGGAAGCATCATACTCTGTAAACTTCAGAGACTGTTGTGCATGAAAATCCCAGGAGATCAACATTTAGTGAGATACTCAGACCACCCTGTCTGGCACCAAGAATCATCCCATATTCAAAGTCACTTAGGCACATTTCTTCTCCATTCTGATGTTTGGTCTGAATTCCAACTGAACCGCTTGACCATGTCTGCATGCTTTTATGTATTGAGTTGCAATGAGATGATTGGCTGATCGAATATTTGCTTTAATGAGCAGGTGCACAAGTGTACCTAATAAAGTAGTCAGATTTAGGAGAAAGAAGGAAGGAAAAGACATGAGTGAAAACAAGAATAGTTATACACAATATTGGTGAGAACACATCTGGCACAGTGCACAGTCCTAGTCCCCTTACCTGATGAGAGGATTGTTCTGCCAAGAGTGATGAAACACTTGGTGCCTGTATCCTTTGGAGTTTGGAAGAAAGAGGCTTGAACTTATTCCAACATATAAGGTCTATGGGGGCTTGACAAGGTAGATATTGAGCCCAGCGGGAGAATTATAGTTAAACAGACATAGATGAAAAATAAGGGCCCGATCATTTAAAATGGATGTACAAGGAAATATCTTCTCTCAGAAGGCGGTGAACCCGTGAAAATCTCTGCCTACAAGAGTAATAGAGACCAAATCATTAGATAGAGATCTAAGTGGTGATGGATATATATTCGAAAGAATGAGAAATTAAGAGTAGCGGAACTTGCACCAAAGAGGAACTGACGCTAGCATAGATCAGCCATGATCATTTTAAATGGTGGGGATGACTTGAGGGACCTAGTGATCCCTCTGCTCCTATTTTCTTGCAATCTTGTGCTGTTGTGTTCTAAAGGTTGTATGGGGAAATGGTATCCAGAATTATCTGAACAGTGGATGGGCTTATGCTTTATCAGAGTTTCAGGAAAACTGATTGCTTTAATGCTTATGTAATTGTATTTTCTATAAATCTTAATTTTGAATTGATGGCAATGTAATAACGTGGAGCTCAGATTATATGCTTCACCACAATCTGCTTCCCAATCAGAGCCACGTCTCTGGAGACTTTGGGTGAAATCTGCAATGATAATTAGTGAAATCATCGGTATACAATTTTCCCACCTAACAGTTCTCATCAATAAACCTAGTATACCATATGCTGTGCAAAGCACTGAAGCATCAGGAACATGCAATAGACTTGGTTATTAAATGGTCACATGTGCCAGCAACCATTCCATTTTACACATCCATTCACTCCAGTGAATGCTCTTTGTTTGTTGTGATTCACTGGTTGTGCAGATTGTTGATTAGTATGTTATTAAATAAATCACATATGATTTACTCACTACAGTATTTTTAAACTGTGGTTTCTTGAGATTTAAATTTGCTGAGGTTTGTAAAACATTGCTATTTAATAACTGGTCCTAAATATTATAGAAATATATACATTAAAATAAGAAGATTAAGAAGGACTGAATTAGAAACTGCATCCCTACTCAGCAGCTGGGTCTGAAGCAACACTATTAAAATTTCCTGATATTCCTCTGCTATCTAAACTTGCAAATGAGTCACACAGCCAGCATTCAAATCATCTTAGAAAAAAATTAACACAACCTATTTGTACTTTCAGTTTAATCCATACTAATAAGATTTTTCAAAGTTTTCATGTAGAAAGGATGGAAAGATAATGTATTACCATTGTATGTATAATGGTTTTAATATTAAAAAAATCCACTTATGAATCAAAATAGTTGAATGCTCTATGTTAAATTAATCCTGTGAAATAATTACATGGATATCTGTAAACTATCAAATATGGCATTTATCTCATTCACAGCAAGGTGTTGTCACTTAAATTGTGTTAGTTGGCTTGTGGAGATAGATTTAATTTCAGTGCCTGGCTATCGAACAAATGGTATAAATATTAACAGCAAGAGCTTGGAACTACATAATACCCTATTTTTGAAAACGTTCAATCTTTTGGTATTCCAGTCATTGCTGCACCACATTTCTGTGCCAGTGTTGCCAGGTACAGGCACAATTCATTCACAAATCCAATCAGACTCATTGAGAAATTGTTGGGTGAAAATCTCCTCTCACTCCTAGCCATGCATTATTTTTTTGGACAATACAATGTTCACTATAATTAAATTAAGAATTAAGGTTACATATATAATAAATGCTCTAGCAGACTTCACATGAGACTAGGGAACCTTGTACTTGCTAAAATATTAAGCTACATCTCATACTCAATCATATAGTGGTTTGCTTTTTCAGCATGTAAAACACTGGAAAATTCACTGTGAGGCAATTAAAATGATTTATAGATGTATCACCTGGTTCATTGTCTTATACTAATCACCATGATTTTGAACTAAATTGAAAAATTAAGAATTTAAGCAAAATAAATATAATTTTAGAAGAAGATTTGGATCATGATTTATTTTGATGGCAGAAATATTTTACATTTCACCTCTCTTTACCTCATTAAATGATATAGATGGGTTGATTTATCATGCTGAAAGCTTTTCATGTAGGTTACCATGATTTTTCAAATAACCCACTTTGTATTTTAATAGAATGTGTTCTTAGTTCTCGGTAGAAAGTCACTGAAAGCTTTCAATGGAAAATGTACGTAAATGATGAAATTTCACACATGGAATGAAACTGTATCACTATTATTAATGCTGTTCCTTGTTTCGACATGAGCTGCAGTATTTCCCAGCTAATAATGAAATTTCTACTCCTCTGTCATGGGTCTGTTATCACAATAGCCTAGGTGGAGTAGAGGCACTTTGTAACTGCAGGAGTCTTGATAAGGCTACAATGTTAATGGTCCTAATCTTTCAAACAAAATTGCCAATCTGAGAAAAACTATATTAAAGGGTTATTTTACAATAAAAATTATTCCTTGAAAGAAATTGTAATCAATTATTACCAAATAAAAATTTGCATTTATCATAGCCAACTTGTTTATAAGTAGTGGCTTTGAATGAATTGTACAGCTAATCAATATTCGGGTTATTATTTTATAAGTCACTATTTCTGCCTCTGCCATGCTAGCCTACATTCCTGATTGTCCTATTTGCTTCCTATTTAATGTAATACCATTGAAGTAACATCCAAACTCCAGTTTAAAAAGTGCATATAGTGTTCTCCACAACATAATCTCAAATGAAAGACATAAACGATATCAGTCGACCTGCAGGTCGAGAACATTCACTGCCACTTGATCCTACCTCTAATTTTCTTTCATCAGTACCTCACATCCACCCCTTGTCTCTCAAGCTTCTTTCGACCCCTCATTCCCTTCATTCCTTTAACACCCCACCAGCTTCCTCCCACCCAATTCCCCTGAATACCACCCTCCTCTCTTATCTGATCCCTCCACACTATACAGTACCTGGACTCCAACCCTGCCATGTCTTCACCATCCTTTCCATCCTTCCTCTCTCTGAGGTGGAACATTCTGTCCTCAGCAAGTACTTTACATTTTCTCATGGCATCCATACCCAATGAGTTCCACAGCCACCATGATGTTAAGCTCTTTTTCCATTGCCTCTGTCTCCAGGCCTGCTACTTTGACAAGGATTCCTCACACCTCCACTCTCACCAATTGCCCATTCTCCCAGATTCAATCTCCCTCCTCTTCTTGGACACATAACTTAGGCCTTCAGGTTGCTCTGAATAGTGCCATCTCTAACTGCCAATCAGAATCAGAATCAGGTTTATTATCACTGGCATATGTTGTGATATTTATTAACTTAGCAGCAGCAGAACAGTGCAATACATAATACAGAAGAAAAATAAATAAATCAATTACAGTAAATGTATATTGGAGATTAAAAATCTTGCAAAAGCAGAAATGATATATATTGAAAACGTGAAGTAGTGTTCACAGGTTCAATGTCCATTTAGGAATCAGATGCCAGAGGAGAAGAAGCTGTTCCTGAATCTCTGAGTGTGTGCCTTCAGGCTTCTGTACCTCCTACCTGATGCTAACAGTGAGAAAAGGGCATGCCCTGGGTGCTGAGGGTCCTTAATAATAGATGCTGCCTTTCTGAGACACGACTCCTTGAAGATGTCCTGGGTACTTTGTAGCTAGTACCTAATATGGAGCTAACTAAATTTACGAACCTCTGCAGCTTCTTTCAGTCCTGTGCAGTAGCCAACCCCCACCATACCAGACAGTGAGGCAGCCTATCAGAATGCTCTCCACGCCAAATCTCTTCAAACTCCTAATGAAGTATAGTCACTGTTTTGCCTTCTTTATAGCTGCATCGATATGTTGGGACCAGGTTAGGACCTCAGAGATTTTGACACCCAGGAACTTGAAACTGCTTACTCTCTCCACTTCTGATCTCTCTCTGAGGATTTTTATATGTTCCTTCATCTTACCCTTCCTGAAGTCCACAATCAGCTCTTGCGTCTTACTGACGTTCAGTGCAAGGTTGTTGCTGTGACACCACTCCACTAGCTGGCATACCTCACTCCTGTACGCCCGCTCATCATTTCAACTTCAGCACACCTTTCTCCTATTCTAACCTCAATCCTCTGAGCACAATATCCTCAATTCTCTCTGCACTATTCAAGTTCAAAGTAAATGTATTATCAAAGTGCATATGTCACCATATACAACCCTGGGATTCATTTTCTTGCAGGATATTCAATTAATCCAATAACCACAATGAAATCAATTAAAGAACACAGTATCAGGGCAAACAACCAGTGTGCAAAAGACAACAAACTGTACACATACAAAAATAAATAATAATAATCAAGCAATAAAGGTAAGATGAAGAGTCCTTGAAAGAGAGTCCATTGGTTGTGGGAACAATTTCCACGTCATTGATGATGTAAGCAAAGTTGAGTGAAGTTATCCTGTCTGGTTCAGCAACCTGTCAGCTGAGGGGTAACAGCTGTTCTTGCATCTGGCAGTAAGGGACCTCCTGTAGTTTCTTCCTGATGACAACAGTGAGGAGAAAGCATAACATGGCTAATGGGGGTTCTGTGATTATGGGTGTTGTTTTCTTGTGGCAATGTCTGTGGTGGAGAGGGTTTTATCAATGGGCCAAATCTACTATTTTTTGTAGGACTCTCTGTGCAAGGCATTGGTGTTCCCATGCCAGGCCATGATGCGGCTAGTCAACATACTCTCCATTGCACATCTACAGACGCTTGTCAAATTTATAGATATCATGACGAATCTCTGCAAACTCCCAAGAAAGCAGAGGCACTGTTATGCTTTCTTTGTACTTCAACTTAGTGCTGAGCCCAGGACAGGTCCTCTAAAATGATAATACCAAGCAATTTAAAGATGCTGCCCATTTCCACCTCTGTTCCTCTGGCTCATGCACCCCTGGTTTCCTCCTCCTGAAGTCAAGCATCAGGTCCTTGGTCTTGATGACATTGAGTAAGAGGTTATTGTTGTGTCAGAATTAAACCTGCAGACAAAGGTGATGCTGTTGCAGTCGGGTGGACTGAGCTCTGCCTTGCTGAGGCCAGACGGCAGACCTCAGGCATCTCCTTTTACCTACCTTTGTAAAGGACCCCACTAAGAAGCACCAGGCCATTTTCTCTCACACTACCATCAACCTCATCAACTCTAGAAACCCCCCATTCACTGCCACCAACCTCATACTTCCCATACCCTGCATTGTTTGTTTCCACCTCTTATCCAAGATCCACAAACCCACCTACCCCAGTAGGCCCATTGTTTCTGACTGCTCCTCCACTGCTGAACTTATGTCTACATACCTCAAATCTATTTTGCCCTGCTTGGTTCTGTCACTTTTGACTTGAGACTACACATTCTCTGCATCACTTTAATCTCTTTCCGTTCCCTAACCCAGATTACCTGATTTTCCTATGGACATCCAGCTACTGTACACTTCCATCCCAGTCCTGCTGAAGAGTTTCAGCCTGAAACATCGACTGTACTTTTTTCTACAGATGCTGCCTGGCCTGCTGAGTTCCTCCAGCATTTTGTGTGTGCCACTACTGTTTTATTTCTATTTTTGGACTACTTATTTAATTTAACTATTTAATACATGTAAACTCATTTTTTTTTCTCTTACTATGTATTGCATTGCAGTGCTGCCACAAAGCCAACTAATTTCACAACATATGCTGATGATTATTATTCTAATTCTGAAGAAGGAGGAAGACAGAAGTGATGAAATTCTAGGCCAGTTAGCCTGACTCAGTGGTTGAGAAGATGTTGGAGTCCATTATCAAGGATTAGGTTTTGGGGTACTTGAAGGTACATGATAAAAATTCAGTTTTCTGAAGTAGATGTCTTGTCTAACAAATCTGTCTTTGAGGAAATAACAGGCAGGATAGACGAAGGAGAATTTGTGAATGTTGTTTACTTGGATTTTCAGAAAGCCTTTGATAAGGTGCCAAACATGAGGCTGCTTAAAAAGAACCCATGGTATTACAAGAAAGATGATGGCATGGATAGAAGATTGGCTGACTGTCAGGAGGTTAAAAAGTGGGAATAAAGAGGACCTTTTCTGGTTGGCTGCCTGTGACCAGACATGTTCTGCAGGTGTCAATGTTGGAATTGTGCTTCTTTTCACATTATATGTCAATAATTTGGATGATGGAATTGATGCCATTGTGCCCAAGTTTGCAGACAATATGAAAATAGATGGAGGAGCAGGTAGTGTTGAGGTAGTAGGGAGTTTACTGAAGAACTGAGACACATTGAGTGAATAGGCAAAGGAGTGGCAGATAGCATATAGTGCCGGGAAGTTTATGGTCATGTACTTTGGTAGAAGGAATTAATGTGTAGACTACACTATAAATGGGAAGAAAATTCTAAACTCAGAGATGCAAAATGATGCTTGTGCAGGATTCTCTAAAGATTAACAAAGGTTGATCTATGATAAGGAAGGCAACTGCAATGTCAGCATCCATTTCGACAGGACTAGTATATAAGAGCAAGGGTGTAACGCTGAGGCTTTATGAAGCATTGGTCAGACCACTCGGAGCATTGTAAGAAGATTTGGGCCCCTTATCAAAGAAAAGATGTGTTGGCAATGGAAAAAGTCTTGAGAAGTTTCATAAGAATGATTCTGGGAATGAAAAAGTTAACGTATGAAGAGTATTAAATGGCTCTGGGCCTGTATTCACTGGAGTTTGGAAGAATGAAGGTGGAGGGTATCTCTTTGGATCTGGTCAAATATTGAAAGACCTAGATAGAGTGGAGTCAGAGAGTATGTTTCCTATAGTGGGTAAGTGTAGTACCAGAAAACACAGCCTCAGAAAAGAGGGATCAACATTTAGAACAGAAACGAGGAAGAGTTAGCCAGAGAGCAGTGAACCAGTGGAAATCATTGCTACAGATGGCAGTGGAGTATAAGTCATTGAGTATATTTGAAGTGAAGTTTGATAGGTTCTTGATCAGTCAGGGCATCAAAGTTTACAGGGAGAAGGTAAGAGACTAGAGTTGAGAGAAATAAATCAGCTATAATAGAATGGCAGAACAGATGCAATGGGACAAATGACTTAATTGTGCTTCTATGTTTTATGGTTTTATAGTATTATGTTTCTTACCTATCACACAACGAGCCTCCATATTAAGCATGTCGTTCTCCATAACTCCCACCATCTCCAACGGGATCCTACCACTAAGCACATCCTTTCCCGTACACCCCTCCTCCACTTTCCATAGAGTTAGCTATCTAAATGACTCACTCGTCCACTTGTCCCTCCCATAGATCCTCCTCCTGGCAAAAGGGACAATTGGCATATATACAGCCCCACTCTTCTCATTCAAACATCCAAACAGTCCTTCCAGGTGGGATGACGCTTCACCTGCAAGTCTTTTGGGGTTATCTATTCTATCCAGTGCTCCCGATGCAGCCTCCTCTACATCAGTGAGACCTATGCAGAATGGAGGAATCTGCTTTGTTGAGTTCCTTCACTCTGTCCACTGCAAAAGGCAAGATCTACAGGTGGCTACCCATTTCAGTTTGACATCCTATACCTACTCTGATATGACTGTCTATGGCCTCCTCTACTGCCATGATGAGGCCAGTCTCAAGTTAGAGGAGCAACTCCTGATATTTCATTTGCATAGCCTCCAACCTTATGGCATGAACATTGATTTCTCTAACTTCTGACAATTTTTCCCCTTCTCCCTTATTCCCTTCCTCATTCTAGTCACCTTCTCACACTGTCCTCTCCTATTAAATACCTTTTTCTTTAGCCCCTTACCTCTTCCACTTGTTCCCTCCCAGTTTCTTACTTCATTGTCCACACCCCATTCACCCACCTTTCCCCTAACCTGGTTTCACCTATGAAATGCCAGCTTGTGCTCCTTCCCCATTGCACCTAATTTTTCTGGCTTCCCTTCCATTCCAGTCCTGACAAAGGGCGTTGATCTGGAATGTCAACTGTTTATTCCCCGCCATAGCTGCTGTCAGACCTGCTGAGTTCCCCAGCACCTTCTTTTGTGCCATTCTGCCCATTAATTGATCTCTCTCTCTCTCTCCAATCTTTGCTTCCATCCTTTTCAGCCAACCTACATTAACTCAATACTTAAATAAGATGATAAAAAGGTTCACATTTTCATTGTCAGTTTCGCTGGTAAAATTGTATCTATATATATGGTAATCTATCTCTATATTTAGTAATTTATTTTAGCCCTTTTGTGATAGGGTTCCCTTCTCATTACTTCCTAATTCTTCTGATCTTGATTTCCCTCAGAACTTTACAAGACTGACTTTTCTAGCAAGTACCTTTCTAACCATCTACTGGTGCAGACAGACTACAGTCTATCCGGATGTTAATCCAAATAACACGGGGAAAATACCAGATTGCCTATGTTGTCTCTTCTTCTGATCATTAGGAATATTTCTGTAGATCTGTGCTTAATTCTTTGATGCTTGAACATAAAACATAGCAATTGATAAAAAGTGGTAAGGTATTCTGATAGTTACTAAAAAGTTGTCAATTGTTTTGCACTGTCTAAAAGAATAAACACGTTAAATATTATATGCACATAGAGCCAGCATCATGTTTTTATTTCTTGCTTTTAAATATTACAGGAGATTACTAAATTATAACATCTAAAACGGTCACTTACAAGTCACTTATAAATTTGTCAGTTTGCTTTAGCACAAAGCCAGTTGGGAATGTTCCCTGTGGCTTGAGTAGAATTTATGCTTTCTGAACTTGTATTTCTTTAAACAAGATGCAACCATCACATACTTATACTTGATTTAAGAAAGGGTTATGATTCCCTTGCTCCTGTTTGTTGTCAACATAATTTCCTGCTATTTTAGGAGACTGTATCAGGCCATTAGATTACAATGACACTGCATGACATGAAGCTGCATTTGAAATGTATTATTCATCTCCTGTGCATTTTACAAACTTTTCTTTGAATTTTCTTTGAATTTGTTTAAGCAGAAACAGTATCGTATTAAGAAAATAAAATACATCATGACACATGTATGACATATAAGACCAAATGACCGTAAGAATTTGGAGCAGAAGTAGAACATTTGGCTATCGAGTCTGCTCCACCATTTCATCATGGTTGACCTAATTTTCCCCTCAACCCCAATCTCCAGCCTTCTCCCTGTGTGCACTTATGCCCTGATGAACCAAAAATCTATCAACCTCTGCATAAAATACATAAAGACTCGGCCTCCACAGCAATCTGTGGCAAAGAATTCCACAGGTTTACCACTCACTGGCTAAAGAAATTCCTCCTTATCTCCAGTTTCAGCATATACTTTCTCAGATAAGGGACCCAAAACTACACACACTATGCTAAAGTGAGGCCTCACCAGTGCTTTGTAAAGACTCAACATTACCCCTTGCTTTTATGTTATTGTCCTCTTGAAATGAATGCTAACATTGCATTTGCCTTCCTTCCCACAGACTCAGCCTGCAAATTAACCTTTAGGGAATCCTGCACAAGGACTCCTTTGCACCTCAGTTTTTTGTAGTTTCTTTCCATTTAGACTTTAGATTTTATGACACGTTAAAAGTTCCCTTATAATTTTTCTTTGGGCATAGTGACTTCAGACTACAGACTGTGATTCAAATTTAACTAAATTGTTAAATAATGGATATTTTTTTAAAATCTAGGTAGTTGTTTGTAATTAATGTCAATTTTATAGAATAAAATCAGAGTTTTAAAGGCACAGGTAAAGGATTTTTGAGTCTAGCTGAGCAAGTCATCATCATACTCACAGGATCAAAGAACAGTTATAGCATGAAAGGAAATTAGTTAACCAATCCAGTCTATGACAGAGCAATCCAGTTAGTTCCATTTACTTGCACTCCCCATCTGCCTGCAATTATTTTCTATCCATTCAAGTAGTTACGAGGCTCCTTTTGAATTTTATTGAAGCTGCTGTCCTGGCTGTGCCTCTGGATACTAAGAATGAGAAAAATAATAATGAAGCCATTCAGCCCCTCATCCCTGCCCTGGGTGATCTATTACTTTAGAAGTATTTTCCAGTATTAGACTCAAAACATTGATTCCCTTGCTATCCATAAATCTCCTGATCTCACTCTTGAATATATCCAGTAACAATGCTTCTATGTTCTCTGTGGCTAGAAAATTCACCTTCTGGATGATAAAAACATCTCCCAACCTGCTATGATGGCTTGAGATTATGGTCTCTGTAGTGGTCCTCACATTGAGCTTGTCAGTTTCTAAATTTCAGGGTGCAGAAGATATCTGCATAATCTCTCCTTATACCATAAGACCATAAGATATAGGAGCAGAAATAGGATATTCAGCCAATTGAGTCTGCTCTGCCATTCAATCATGGGCTGATCCAATTCTTTCAGTCATCCCCACTCCCCTGCCTTCTCCCCATACACTTTGATGCCCTGGTTAATCAAGAACCTGTCTATTTATGCCTTAAATGCACCCAATGACTTGGCCTCCACAGCCACTTGTGGCAACAAATTCTACAGATTTACCACCCTCTGACTAAAGTAATTTCTCCACATCTATGTTCCAAATGGAGAATCCTTTTATCCTGATGTTGTGCCCTTTTGTCCTAGACTCCCCTACCATTGGGAAATAACTTTGCCATATCTAATCTGGTCAGGCCTTTTAACATTCGGAATGTTTCTATGAGATCCCCTCTCATTCTCCTGAACTCCAGAGAATATAGCCCAAGGGCTGCCAGACATTCCTCATACGGTAAGCCTTTCATTCCTGGAATCATTCTCATGAATCTTCTCTGAACCCTCTTCAATGTCAATATATCCTTCTAAAATAAAGAGCCCAAAACTGCACACAACATTCCTAGTGTGGTCTCACGAGTGCCTTATGGAGCCTCAACATCACATCCCTGCTCTTATATTCTATACCTCTAGAAATGAATGCCAACATTGCATTTGCCTTCTTCACCACCAACTCAACCTGGAGGTTAAACTTTAGGTTATCCTGCACAAGGATTCTCAAGTCCTTTTACATCTCTGCAGTTTGAATTATCTTCCCATCTAAATAATAGTCTGCCCGTTTATTTTTTCCACTAAAATGCATGATCATACACTTTCCAACATTGTATTTCATTTTCCACTTCTTTGCCCATTCCCCTAAACTGTCTAACACTCTCTGCAAGCTCTCCATTTCCTCAACTTCCTGCTCCTCCACCTATCTTTGTATCACTGGCAAATTTAGCCTCAAATCCATTAATCCCATTGTCTAAATTATTGACATACATCATAAAAAGCAGCAGTCCCAAAGTCGACCCCTGTGGAACTCCAGTGGTAACTGGCAGCCAGCCAGAATAGGATCCTTTTATTCCCACTCTCTTTTCTGCCGATCAGCAAATACTCTACCCATGCTAGTAACTCACCTGTAATTTCATGGGCACTTATTTTGCTAAACAGTCTCATGTGTGGCACCTTGTCAAAGGCCTTCTGAAAATCCAAGTACACCACATCTACTACATCTCCTTTGTCTACCCTGCTTGTAATTCCCTCAAAAATTACAGTAGCTTAGCCAGGCAGGATTTTCTTTTTAGCGAACCATGCTGGATTTGGCCTATCTTGTCATGTGCCTCCAGGTATTCCATAATCTCATTCCTAACAAACGATGCCAACAACTCCCTATCCACCATTGTGAGGTTAACAGGTCTATAGTTTCCTTTCTCTTGCCTCCCACCCTTCTTAAATAGAGGAGTAACATTTGCAATTTTCCAGTAATCTGGTACAATGCCAGAAACTATCGATTCTTGAAAGATCAATTTTGATGCCACTGCAATCTTTCCAGCTACTTCCTTCAGAACCTAAGTGTGCATTGCATCAGGTCCAGGAGATTTATCCAGCCTCAGACAATTAAGCTTCCTGAACACCTTCTCAGTCATAAATTTCACTGCACATACTTCACTTCCTTGACACTCTTGAATGTTTGCTGTACTGCAGATGTCTTCCACTGTGAAGGCTGATGCAAGATACGCATTCAGTTCCTCTGCCATCTCTCATTACAATATCTCCAGTGTCTTTTACTATTGGTCCTATATCTACCCTCAACTCTCTTTTACATTTTATATACTTAAAAGAGCTTTTAACATCTTCTTTGATATTTGTCACCAGCTTCCTTTCATAATTCATCTTTTCCTTCCTAATAATCTTCTTAGTTTCATTCTGCAAGTTTCTAAAAGCTTCCCAAACCAAGGAAGCTTTGGCTTCCTTCTCTGCCCCCTCTTTTTGCTTTGGACTTCACTTGTCAACCACGGTAGTGTCCTTCTTCCATTTGAAAATTTCTTCTTCTGTGGAACATATTTGTTTTGCACTTACTTCATTTTTCGCAGAAACTCCAGCCATTGCTGCTCTGCTGCCCTTCCTGCTAGTGTTCTTTTCCAATCAATTTTGGCCAGTTCCCCTTTCACGCCATTGTAATTTCCTTTATTCCACTGAAATACCGACACATTGGAAATTTGTTTTTCCTTCTCAAATTTCAATGTGAACTTGATCATATTGTGATCACAGTTCCCTAAGTGTTCCTTAACCTTAAGCTCTTTTATCACCTCCGGATCATTGCACAACACCCAATCCAGCACAGCTGATCCCCTAGTGGGTTCAACACCAAGCTTTTCTAAAAAGCTATCCTTTAGACATTCTACAAATTCTCTCTCTTCAGGTCCAGTACTGGCCTGGTTTTCCCAATCCACTTTCATGTTAAAATCCCCAATGATTGTCATGACATCGCCCTTCTGATCCATATCTTGGTTACTGTTTGAAGGCTTGTATGCAACTGCAATTAGGAACCTTTTACCCTTGCCATTTCTTAACTCAACCCATAGAGACTCTGCAATCTATGATCCTATGTCATCCCTTTCTAATAATTTAATATTATTTCTTATACACAGGGCCACACCATCCCCTCTGCTTACTAACCTATCTTTCCGATACACAGTATATCCTTGGACATTCATCTTCCAATGTCAGCCATCCTTTAGCCAGGTTTCAGAGATAGCCACAATGTCATACTTGCCAATCTGTAACTGAATTTCAAGATCATCTATTTTATTTCTTCTGCTGCGTGCATTCAAATACAACATTTTCAGTCCAGTATTTGTTGCTTTCTGTTTCAACTGTACCATGCCTCTATTGCCCTGTAACTCATCCCACTGGCTGTGATTAAGCCACATCTCCTGCCTGTCCTTTCTATCATCTCTGCTGCATGCTATCTTTGATTTTTTTCTGTTTTTCCCTTCCTCAGCCCTATTATCCTGGTTCTGACCCCCCTGCCAAATTAGTTCAAACCCTCCCTAACAGCTCTATTAAACCTGCCTGCTAGGATGTGGGCCCCTTTGGGTTCAAATGTAACCCATCCTTGTTGTACAGGTCGTACCTCCCCCAGAAGATGCTGCAATGTTCCAGGAACCTGAAGCCCTGCCCCCTACACCAGTCTCTCAGCCACACATTAATATGCCTGATCATGCTATTCTTGTACTCGCTAGCACGTGGCACAGGCAGCAATCCTGAGATTACTACCCTAGAGGTCCTGCTTTTCAGCTTTCTACCCAACTCCCTGAATTTTCTCTTCAGGCCCTCCTCCCTTTTTCTACCTATGTAATTGGTACCAACGTGTACCAAGACTTCTGGCTATTTACCTTCTCCCTTCAGAATACTCTGCACCCAATCAGAGACATCCCATACCTTGGCACCTGGGAGGCACACACCATGCGGGTATCTCTATCAGACTGACAGAACCTCCTGTCTGTTCCCTTCACTATGGAATCCCCTATGACCCCACATTCCTCAATCTTCTTCTCTCCCTTCTGTACCACAGAACCAGGCTCTGTACCAGAGACCCCATCACCGTGGTCATCCTCTACCAGGTCACCCCTCTCAACAGCATCCAAAACAAGTTAGTGATTACTAAGGGGGATGGTCACAGGGGTACGCTGTACTATCTGAGCTCTTTCCATCCCTTCCCTGACAGTCACCCACATATCTAACTCCTGCAGCCTCGGGGAGACTAACTCCTTGTAGCAAACCTCTCATTCCAAAGTAAATTTATTATTGATGTATATGTCATTATATACAACCGTGAAATTCATTTTCAGGTGGGTCATCATAGCAGTTGCAAAAAAACCCACAATGGAGCTAATAAAAAATGACACACAAAGATGGACAAGCAGCTAATGTGCAATAGATGACAAACTGCACAAAGATATGAAGAAAATAAAGAATAATAATAATTATTATAATTATATTATGACCGGTCAGTTATTACAGACAGGATAATCCATAATATCCTTCTGGATATAATAATACAGGATAAACAAGAAAGAACTATTTATTTAATAGATATAGCCATTCCAAACTTACAGAAATCAATGTGAAAAGTACCAGAAATGCACTGAATTAAAAGAGAAAATTCAAAGGCTTTCGAACCTGAACAAGCTCTACATTGAACTGATAGTAGTATCTACAACTGGTGACGTGGCAAAGGCACTACACAATAGCAGTAAACAATTAGGGATACGCAGTAATATCTATGTAAGTCTTCAGAAAGCCATAATACCAAACGCCACATATCCCGAGATTCATTTTCCTATGGGTATACTCAGTAAATCCACAATAGAATAATCACCCATAATATAATCAACGAAAGACTGCACCAACTTCAGTATTCAACTAGTGAGCAAAAGACAAAAAACTGTACAAACACAAAAGGAAAGAAATAATAAAAAATAAATAAGAAAAAAATATCAGGAAACATAAGATGAAGTTTCCTTAAAAGTGAGTCCAAATGTTGTGGGAACATTTCATTTTCGTGGTGCAAGTGAAGTTATCCTCTTTGGTTCAAGAGCCTGATGGATGAGGGATAATAACTGTTTCTGAACCTGGTGGGATGAGTTCTGAGGCTTCTGAACCTTCTTCCTGAAGGCAACAGTGAGAAAAGAGCATGTCCTGTGTGACATGAGTCCCTGATGATGGATGTTGCTTTCCTCAACAAAGCTCAATGGTGGGGACGTCTTTACCCGTGATGGACTGGGCCATATCCACTACTTTTTGTAGGTTTTTCTGTTCAAGGGAATTGGTGTTTCCATACCAGGCTGTGATGCAACCAGTCAATATACTCTCCACCATGCATCTATATAAGTTTGTCATAGTTTTGGATGTCATGCCAAGGAAGAAGAGATGCTGCTGTGCTTTCTTTGTAATTGCATTTACATGCTGGCCCAAGGACAGGTCCTTCAAAATGATAATGCCAAGGAATTTAAAGATGCTGGCTCTCTCTGCCTCTGATCCCCCAATGAGACATGGCCCATGGACCTCTAGTTTTTTCTTCCTGAAGTTAATTATCAGCTCCTAGGTCTTACCTGACATTGAGTAAGAGGTTGTTTTTAAGACACTACTCAGCTAGATTTTCAATCTCCCTCATATAGGCTGATTCATATGGGCCTTTGATAGTGATGTCATCAGCAAACTTGGATATTGCTTTGGAGCTGTCCTTAACCATGTGGTTATACATGTAAGTCGAGTAGAGGAGAGGCTAAGCACACAGCCTTGTGGTGCACCTACGCTGATGAAGATCATGGAGGGGATGTTGTCAATCCAAACTTATTGGGGTCTGCAAGTGAGGAAATCGAGAGTCCATTTGGCCAAAGGGGTATTGAGGCCAAGGTCTTGTAGTTATTGATTATTTTTGAGTGGATAATAGTATTGAATGTCGAACTGTAGTTGATAAAGAGTATCCTGATGTATGCACATTTGCTGTCCAAATGTACAAGTGTTGAGTGAAGAGCCTGTAATTTAGCATCTGCTGTGAACCTTTTGCTCCAGTAGGCAAATTGGAGCAGATCCAAGTTGCTTCTCAGGCTGTATTTGATATGTTTCATCACCAATCTCTCAAAGCACTTTATCACTGTGGATGTAAGTGCTACTGAATAATAGTCATTAAGGCTTGTTGCCATGTTCTTCTTAGGCACTGACATAATTGAAGCCTGCTTGAAGCAGGTTGGTACCTCAGACTATGGAAGCAGTTCCCTTAAACATGTTCTCCCTAAATATTTCACTATTTAGCCTTTACACATGACCTCTATAGTAGTCATAGTCTTACCCATTCTAAGTGGAAAATACTTGCAGTGTTCTACATTAGCAATGCCCAACATAGTTTTGCAATCACAATAAAAATGCCTAAGGCAATCACTCACACTGTGCACCTTCTCAACACAACAATGTTACGCAACAAGTCTAGGCGACAACTCAACAACAATAAGTCCATCTCTATCACTATCGAGCAACTCACTAATGGGATAGTCCTGTAGTACTTGATGTTCCTAGTATCTAGCAGTGTCTTGCAATCATAAAAAAATCTAAAGGAACAAATACATCTTTGATTGGCTCAGAGTGGCAGCTGCATCCAAGTGCGCCGCCATCTTATGATATTGAGAACATTTCATTTTTCCTCTCCTTGTTCTTCCTAGCAAAATTTAATTGTGCATTTTACTGCATACCAGTGGTCTTTTTGCTGCCCATTCCACCAAACTGTTTATTGCTTCTCTTGAGCTCCATTATCATTTTCCTGACAGGTTGCTGTGCTTCCAAATTTCTCCATAGTACAATCAATTATTTCCTATCCAGTTACTTCTTGAAGCCATAGTGAATGTTAGATCATAGCTGCTCTATGTGAGTAAGAGTGGTTTGCCAACTGTTTATAATCAGAACCCCATCCAGATCATCACCCCGATTGTGCTTGATCCTTGATAGGGACAGCTTCCTTAGTCTACCCTCTGTAAACCAATCATTATTTTGTAGTTCATTCAGAATCAAAAGCTAACATTACAGAAGCATTACGTTAGACGTGGATATATATGTATATTTTTTGATAGATATTTGATTTAACATTCAGCTCACTGGCATTTTAAACATACCCAAAAAGTCAGAATTTGCTATTTCATTACTGTAAAACTCACTTTTGGTTTTGAACTTACACTTTGACCCACTCGTTATTTTTACTCAGAAATGTAATTCTCTTCTCCAAGGACAAATCTGTAAAAAACGAATACAAAGGAAACAGAAGGCAATTGGCTTTTGTTAAAAAAGGTAACGTCACTTATCATCAAGGACAGATGAAAAAGGTTTCTTTGAACTATCATATAGGCTCTAATCCCAATACAATCAAAACCATTTGAAGAGAATGGCTTTAGATTTCATTGCTGAAATCACACAGACCATCAGAATTCTTCATAATCAAGTTTCATTTTTTATTGTGGTTGTCTATTTCATTTTAATTTTTCTTCAGTTGAAAACAACTAAGCTCCACTCTAAGCATTCATTCATTCTACAGTTAATTGCTCTCACCGTTTCATGTCACCACTATTCTTCACTGAAGACTACGTTTTGTATGCAGAGTATAACAAAGTAGGAGTTACTATGATAACTACACGCTATCTCTTTTCAAGAAAGTCATTTTATCCATCAAGCTCATTTTGCACTTTCTAAAAAGGCCTCAGATTACACCTAAATGCCAAAAAGTAAGATGTTATTTAATCACAGGTAGCTAGTGCTTAGAGAATGTTGGTTTTTATTTTCTTTTTCTTAATTACAACATTGCAAAGCTGAGGATGAATAGAAAATTTAAAAAGCTTTAATTCAGAATAATATCCAAAAGTGTGTGTAGATCTAGAAAAATGGCAAATTATAATTTCAATTAATAAAGTTATTACAATAATGTTGGCAAAAGCACATATTTATTTCTAAATAGCTATTCATTACTAAAGATTATATAGGGATATTAGCCAAAGATAATGAGAGAACCTCTCTTCTTCATTCATTTAAGGTTGTGCATGATTAAGTAGGTTTAACTTATTCATTGCCTCCAGTCTTGATGCAGGATTTCATCTGGAAACATTGACAATTCGTTTCATCCTGCAGATGTGTTCGACCTGTTGAGTTCTTCCAGCAGATTGTTTGTTGCTCTCATTTATTGTGTCCTCCTGGGCCATTGTCTTTCTATTCACAGCCTTCCTCATAAAAATAAAGAGTGTGACAGTGCAATTGACTCTGGGGTGTTTTTTGTAGCTTGATCAATGGCGATGTCAATTGTGACACCTCTGGCTCAGATGCTGATCTGCTGATGAGAGTCTGATCACCCACAATTTTGTGAAGAACTTGCAAGAGGGATGGTGTGACTCTCCTCAGATTAGCAGAGAATGCAGCAAATCAGGCAGCTTCAGTGACCTGAGAGAGCAAAGCACAGGTGGCAATAATATGGGGCTACTAGTAATAGAAAAAAAAGCTTCTTGACTAAATCATGGATATTGAGGCTCCTAAATAATGCATTTCAGGAGTCTTATACCATTCCTGTTGGCCTTGCATATTTATCAGTGAAGCCAAAGCACAACGTTTAATTTTAAATGAGATTCTTCACTTCTAATATCCGACACTAATTGGTCATTAGTGGAGCAGGACAAAAGACAAAATGTGATTACTCATTGTTGTAATATACTTCGTGGAAGAAAGTGAAATTGGGCAGAGGAATTGATCTGATGTACCATAAACATGCTTGTTCAATGCATTTGCAATTCTATCACACATAGTGACGGAGAGCTCTTCACCTTCATTAGACCTTACACATCATTGATTATGTTTCTCCCCGTAATACACAGAGAAGCAATAGGTCAAATTTGTCCCTAAGCAGAAGCTGCTGTTATTTGAGTTGCCATTAGCAGAGAAGTCTATGGACAGATAAAAAAATAAGCTGAACACTTGCAAAATCCTAGCAGTGTGGCAGCTCTTTTCTGCTGACCTTGAGGACAGATGGTAAGTCGTTGCTTGGAAGTCAAGATTATACTGGAATCCAAAATGTAACTAGAATTCACTTTTAACATTTATATCAAGCATAAATATAGTGGTGACTTTGAGACTCTCATTTTTTTAATTTATCTAGTACTTTTAGAACAGAAAACAGTTCTCCCTAATGTTGTAAGCAAGCAAACGGAGACATTAGGAATATTAGCAAAAGATTGTTAAAATCTTCAAGTTTTAAAATAGGCCTTGATGAAGACATGAATATTTAGTTACAGAGAGGAAATGCTCACTTGAGGCTGTGTTGCTTGCATGGTGGAGTAAAAAGAAACAGAAAAAAAAAGCCAATGCTGGAGGATTAAAGAGCATCAATGCTGTAAGTAAATGATTATGGTTAGTATGTCAAATGAAAAACAAAAGGATTTATGTATGAGGATAATCATTTTCCATTTGAAGATTAGTAGGTGAACTTGATAGGATAGAATCATTAAATGGCTACAATTCACTCCAACCTGCTTGCATTAGTTTTCTACTGGAACAATTCACAAATTCCTCTCTGTAACTTCTTCAGTCTTTCAAAATTTTCCTCACTACATACCTACCCAGTTCCCACTAGAAGGCTACGATGAAGCCCAATTCCACCACATCGCCAGGCACTTTTTTCCCTGTTCAAGTCAAGTCAACTTTAATTGTCATTTGAACCATAACTCCTGGTACGGTGCATAGTAAAAATGAGACAACGTTTTTCAGGACCATGGTTTACATGACACAATACGAAAAACTAGACTGAACTACATAATTTAAAAAAACACAGAGAAAGCTACACTAGACTACAGACCTACACTGGACTGCATAAAGTGCACAAAAACAGTGCAGGCATTACAATAAATAATAAACAGGACAGTAGGGCAAGGTGTCAGTCCAGGCTTCGGGAATTGAGGAGTCTGATAGCTTGGGGAAGAAACTGTTACATAGTCTGGTTGTGAGAGTCCGAATGCTTCAGAGCCTTTTCCCAGACGGCAGGAGGGAGAAGAGATTGCATGAAGGGTGCATGGGGTCCTTCATAATGCTGTTTTCTTTGCAGATGCAGCGTGTAGCATAAATGTCCATGATGGCAGGAAGAGAGACCCCAATGATCTTCTCAGCTGACCTCACTATCTGCTGCAGGGTCTTGCGATCCGAGATGGTACAATTTCCGAACCAGGCAGTGATGCAGCTGCTCAGGATACTCTCAGTAGTAGAATGTGATGAGGATGTGGGGTGGGAGATGGACTTTCCTCAGCCTTCGCAAAAAGTAGAGACGTTGCTGGACTTCCTTTGCTATGGAGCTGGTATTGAGGGACCAGGTGAGATTCTCCGTCAGGTGAACACCAAGAAATTTGGTGCTGTTTACGATCTCCACCGAGGAGCCGTCGATGTTCAGCGGGGAGTGGTCACTCCGTGCCCTCCTGAAGTCAACAACCATCTTTTTTTGTTTTGTTCACATTAAGAGACAGGTTGTTGGATCTGCACCAGTCCATTAGCTGCTGCACCTTCTCTCTGTAAGCTGACTCGTCGTTCTTGCTGATGAGACCCACCACAGTTGTATCATCGGCAAACTTGATGATATGGTTCAGATACTGTATAATACCATTTTTCTTTAAATCATTGTTAATTCTCTTCTTCATTATTTTATACCTGTAAGATTGGCCCTTCCATTCATGGCAACCGCCTTACACCATCCACTCTGTTCACACCTCCCATCATGTGTATATACTTCGATGAGATTTCCCATCAGCCTTCTTTTCTCCAAAGAAAACAGACGCAGTCCTTCCAATCTAAACTCACAAATTCTGTTTTTCATTCCCGGGACCATTCTTCTGGAAATTCTCCAGTGGAAATTTTCCATATTAGTCCTACTAGAAATACTCTGGATGAGACTGGAGCAGCATTTTAAAATGACTTTACAGCTTTTATATCAAATGTCTTTATGGATTAAACTTAGAATTGTGCATGCATAATTAACTACATTCTCAACCAACCCTGCCACCTTCTTGAATTATATACCTTTTCTCCCAGGTCCCATTGCTCCTAAACCATTTTCAGAGTAATACCCTTACTGCCTTACTGCCTCTCCTCATAAGATGTACAGAAGATATTTCACCTTGCAGGGAGAACAAAACTCCAGATCATAAATATTAGAAAATCAAAAAATAATCTATTAGGAAATTCAGGTTAAATTTGTTTACGCTGAAAGCAGATTTAATACTGGATTTATTACCACATGGAGTAATTAAGGTGAATAAGGTAATGCATTTAGAGGAAAAATTGATAAAAACAAGGATAGAACAGCAGGTAATGTTACTAATTCTAACATGCCTGCAAGCATTAGAGGCACAATTGTAGGGTGGTTGACTGCATAATAAACATTAAATATTACCTGCTGAGGGTTGTCACATAGTTTCATTGCTACCAAGCTGAAAAATGGCGATAGTCTCCTCCTTACCTAGAGGTTCAGCTCACCAGAAATTCCTATTGGGAGCCAAAGCAACTGTTAAAATAACTTAAAAGCAAAAGAACTGCAGATGCTGGAAACCTGAAATAAATCAGAAAATGCCGACAATACGCAGCAAATCCGCAATTTCTATGAGCAGAGAAGTAGATGTAGTATTTCAGATTGAAGATCATTCATCAGAACATCTCTTCCCACAGATATAGCATGAGCTGCTGAGCATTTTCAACATTTTCTTGTTTAATCTAAACTAAAATGACCCAAGCAACCTGGCTGAGTACAGTAACCAAGTACAATATTAAAACTGGGGCACATCTTTAGTTGTGACTATGTAAAAATCAGAAAATATTTAATTTCTGAGTATTGAAAACATGCCTTACAATGCAAATGACCAATAAAATCACTAAGAAAGTAAAAGATGATCTACCCACAGCTAGATAATTTAACAGCAGAACCAAACTGAGCACTTGGCCTCTATCAGTATCTAAGAATGTAGCATTGATTAGACACGATTCAGAAGATGACAAAAAAATCTTTTCCTGAATATCCAGCAAATAATTTTAAAAAAGCTGCGATTAGGTTATGCAAATTGAAGGCAGAACAAATCAGGAAAGATCCCAATCTGATATCTTTGTATTTTATTTTGATTACAGCAGGGTTCACAGTGCAGTTGACAGAGCCAAGTGACCAATTGTTAACCAGTATTAGCACTTCTAATTTTCTTTCCCAAAGAAAGAAAGGATGTAATCTATTTTAAGCTTCCCTATAAATAGGAGAGAAGCTACTCAGAATGTCAAATATCTATTGCCAAAAGAGCATTTTAACTCTGTTACTAAATCAAACTATAGACAGCAAATTCACTCAAGTTAAGCATGCATGCATAGCTATGTCTGCAATTCTATACCATTTCTATAATTTCTGGATCTTAGATTCACCTCCAGTGGATAAGTTGGACGGATTGAGATCACAGAGGTCAAACTTGGAATGGAATGAAGACTTAAAGATACATGCTAATAAAAATGGATTTCTACCCCATAAGTTGTTATACATTTATGAAAAAAATCTCCTACAGAATCAGAATCTTGTAATACAGCTATCAGAAGGCTTATCTCCTTTTGATTATACCTGAATTTCCAAATTACTTTATTAACCCCCAGTACTGCTGTGTCTTTCAGTGCCATGGAGAGGAAATATTATCATCAATATATATTTGTGTCAAGAAAGATCCAAAGACAAAGAAAGAGAAAAAAGTATTTGTAACGTTTTTAATTTTGTGCTTTTTATAGAAGGTGCACTGATATTACGTGAACTAATATTGTGCCATGTACCATGAACTATTGTTCTTGCATTTATCAGATCTATTACGGAAATGCTCTGAGCTATTCTGCAGCTAATTATTGACTGACTATGAATGAATGCAAGCCCATAATAATAGAACAATTTAAAATAAATTGATTAAGCATGATATCTAATGACCAACCCTTTCAGATATTGTACTAAAATTTCATACCAGAAATTTATTCAGGTTTTGAGTGATGAATGGAAATGGTGTCTTGCGTTTATCTAGCATTACATTAAAAATGCTTACATTGTTGCTCCCTTATGCTTAATAACTGAAACTGCACAAGTAGAAAACCATATACCATCACTACTTATTTTCCTTTAGCTTAGCTCTTTTGGTTTCACTTGTCACTGAAAGTAGATGTGTCATAGAGCAAATGAAATTCTCTGCTAATTAACATCATATTTCCCTCTTATTCTTTCTCTTCATTTTTTGAATTGGTTTATCAAAGCAAAGCTGGAGGATTTTAACAGAAAAGGCAGCCATATCTGCACCAAAGCATACATTTATAAGGTAACTAGAATATAGTTAATTACACAAGGGTCAGCAAATTTCACAGAAGCTTCATAAATAGAGACTTGGTCAAATGACTAGGATTTAAGGGGTACCTTTAAAAAGGGTGAAGGAAAGGGTTTGCTTTGTTGCCATTAGTCATAAGTAGATGAGGACAAGACTGAATGGTGGATCAGTAATAAAGATGTCTGAATTGGAGTGCAGTGACACAAAAGGATTGTTCTTTTGAATAAGGCATGTGGCCTCAGATGGGCATCAACATAAATATGACTGTTTTAAGTTTGAAGTATTGTCTGTTGGGAGCTAATATTGGTAAATCACAGAGAGATGATTGATGTGAGATGCACAGAACTTGTAGACTTAAGTAACAGGTAGCTAGTTTTAAGAAGAACTCAAATTTGAGAGAAGTAGTAGGTGGGAAGTCAACCAGAAGTATATTGGAATTGCTGAGTCTAAAGTCAATAAGGACATTGTTTTGTATTTAGGAGCAAATAGGTACAAGCTAGAACAAAGTTATCCACCCTTATAGAAATGGAAGCAATGGTGTTGGTGATGGAGAGGATATAGTGTCAGCTCAAGTCAATTGAAACACGGATGAGCAGAGAGGTAAGGTTTATCAGCAGCTGAGGAGCAGAACGTGTGACAAGAACTAAAGGCTTGCATCTGTATTCACAATGGAAAAGATTAAATATATTTAATTAGAACATTGTATACATCTTTTTTCGTATTATATCATTCTAGACTGTATAAGGCTATTGTAATTGTGGTAAGCATGTTGGTGCCATGACATGTTGTGGGATAGCAGTAATCAGAAAGGTAGTCCTCCTTCAATATAATTATTCAACATATGCACATTACCACAGATATTCATTGCAATATAATTAAAGTGTTACGTACCCCGTAACTGGGTCACTTACCAGCAAAGGTAGAGAGGTCCGTTGAAGTCTGAAGGTACTATTTTTAAAAGTCTTTATTTATAAAGGGGCACAAAAATAAGATTAATACAAACATTCAGATAATATATGTCGTCAATACTCAATCTAAAAGTGCGGGTATAATCATAATCATCAATAAGAAATAACTATCGTTTGTCTAGGGGATACTGTATTGTCCGTTGAACCAATAAAAGTCAATTGTCATTAAAGATGCAGCTTTCTTGGGTTGTAGAGAAAGACAGTCTTAAACTTGCCCGTGTCTTTTATGAGGCCGATCCGTTGAGTCGGGGGAGTTGGTTCCCCGTTGTTAGTTCAAAAATCGTTTTCTGTGGTACTAGCCACCGGCTCGCCCAGGCAAGGGAACCGAACGCACATGGCTTTCTTCAAATGGCTTCCCGCTATTACGGGATCGCTAACATTTCTTCTGCTGCATCTGAGGGGCCGTCTCTACAGCCCCTCTTTTATCTTGACTTGCAGGGTAGTAGATGTCAATCAGGTTGGGGGTGATGCAATCTCTCTCTCAACCAGCCCACTTTGCCCGAGGGCTTGCACGTAGCCTAGTCCCCAATCTACAAATGTGTCTCCAAGAGACAATGGCGAATGTCGCGTTATTTCACATCGCCGGGGAACGAGGCATCCTGCACGTCTCTCTCCCATTTCCTGGGTCCTCTGACCCAACCCACTAGTGCCCTTGCGATTCTCACAAAGGAGGGGGCTGCGGGCATAACACCTCCCCTCTTAAAAGCGTTTTTTACCAGCGGTTAAAAACAAAGTAGTACAGAGTCTTACAGGATTGTGGAAGCTAACACAATACCGAAGGTTTTTCCTTTTCTACAGAGTAATACAGTGATACATTCAATTCAGCATCCAAATGGTTAACGATTACAGTGTCACTTCCCTTACTAGCTTAACATCTTGTACCTTACTAAAGTCTTATAGCATCAGACTTCAACTTAATAACCAGCTTTTTTTTTTCAGCAAACAAAACTAACGAGTTGTGATCTTAAGCTTACATGTATATTACCAAAGGTCATGCAAATACCAATCGTTATGTGGCATTTAACTTAACAGGCAGGCTTCCAAGGGATTTGTCTTTATTATTCACATGCTTTGTCGAGATCCCGTACAACCGGCTGGGCTATTTTAAAATGGCGCCCTTCATTAACCGTCGCCTCTTTTCCAGTGAGTTCCTACGTGAGGAACTCAGGTAGTTTGGCGAGGTAAACTCCCGCCCGCCTCTTTCATAGGGGTTATTTTATCAACACCGTGTCCCAAACTTAGACCATTTCCACCCAATTCTTTAACTTTACACAGGTGGCTAGCCCCCTCGTCAGGACCCTTCAAGCTATTGGTTTTTAATTCGAACTCTTTGTTCAAGCAGCATTTCAAATTCTGCCTCTTCACACCACATTCTGGAATGACAATAGGGTGGGGGGCCCCGGCATCTCCCGGCTTAATCTGTAAGCGATCTGCAGGGTTTAAAATTTCTTCATTCGATTTGGGAACTGCAGCTTTCCCGTTTCCTTCACTAACAATATTTATCTCCCCAGTTTTGAGCTCTGCATTGAGTTTCACCACACCTTCGAGCCCAAACACCGGGGAACTCTCACTTCCCCCTATTACCAAGGTTAACCCTTTCTTCACTGAACCCAGTCTATCTGACCCAAAAGGACGGCCGGCTTGTTCAGCTGAATCAGATACCTCAGACTTTTTCTGAGCTCCGTTACTAGGTTCAGTACCACGTGCATCCCCATCTTGGACACTCTCAAACGGGACATTGATCTCTTCAAGGCCTTCAATGCCCGTACCCTTTTCAAATTCTAAATTCCCCTGATCCTCCCAGTTACTCTCTGGGCAACTCACTTCCAGAGTAAACTCAACCCCATGGGCTGAAACAACCTCGTCTACCAACCCAGCAGACTTCTTCAAGGCAAGGGCACCCTTTTCATCTAGGACTGCCCTCATTTCATTATCGGGAACACCTTTAGAATTTTCAACTTCGTCAAACAGGTCTGCCACACCAGACAGATCATCCATGTCCAACTCTGGACCTCTTAACCGCTCTAACGGTTCCTCATCTTTCTTTTCTGCCTCTGGAACCTTGCTCCTCGCTAAGGGAGATCTACCTCCTCTCCCTTACCCTCTGTCACTTTACTACTCTTTGTTTTACCACCCTCTAAACCCTTGTGGCACAGGGTCGGTAAAAATGTCTCGGCCAAATCGAAACTGGCCAGATTTAAACTGCTCTCGCTCTCAGCTGCCGCTCTCGACAGGCCGCGAGTGACCGCGCATGCGGGATAGCTCTTGGAAGCTAGGGGCGGAGCCTCAACACTCACAGGCGGTCGCGTCAGCGTCATTGCTGACCAAACCTTACCACCGGCTAAATCATTACCCAGAAGGACGTCCGCGTCAGTTCTCAGGAATTCTGATGGCACCCCTATTTCAACTGGTCCAGGCACCAGCTCACAATCCATAATGACCTTATGTAAGGGCACCATTTCTATCCTTTTATTGATTCCCTTCACCGTTACCATACCCGTTTTTCGACCAAATTCTAGTACCTTACTGCTGATCAACGACAGCTCAGCCCCCGTGTCTCTCCAGATTTGTACGGGAATTGGTGGGTCCCCCTTCCTCAAAGACACGGTCCCGTGTGACAGACAAGTCTCAGACCCTTCTCGTACTCTGTCTACCCGGGGCTCTCTTGTCGATGTACTGATTACCATGGCACATCTGATAGGGACTGCTGTTTTCCCTTTTCCCGTCTCCCTCCTTGGAGCAAAGCACCGAGACGCAACATGCCCACTCTTCCCACAATTAAAACAAATCAAGCCCGGAAATCTCTGGCCGTCTGGCCTTTCCCCCTCAACCTTACCACTAGTTCCCGGCGGGACCTCTGCCTCAGCTGGCGGACTTTCTTGATCATCCCCACGGTCTCTTGGGGAACTTTTATTCGAGGAAAACTTTGCCTTGTGGGTTAGGGCATATTCATCCGCGAATCTAGCAAATTCTGAGATGGACTTATTCGGCTTCTCATTCAAATACATCCGGATCTCCTCCGGAACACAACCTTTAAATTCCTCAATCAAAATTAACTCCCTGAGACGCCCATAATCCTCGTCCACTATTTCTGCGGTGCACAAACGGTCCAAGAGGTGCCCTTCTCATGGGCAAACTCGGTATACGTCTGGTTCCACCCTTTCCGTAAATTTCTGAACTTTTGTCTATATGCTTCAGGTACTAGCTCATAACCCCGGAGAATGGCCGCCTTTACTTTGTCATAACTCTCCTCCTCGTCCTCCTCCATGGACAACACCACATATGCCCGCTGTGCCTTCCCTCTTAACACACTTTGTAACAACGCCACCCACTGTGCTCTGGGCCACTTCTGATTCACTGCCACCTTTTCAAAAAGCAAGAAATAACTATCAACATCCATCTCCTCGAACGGGGGTACTAACCTCAACGCCTGACTAATATCAAACCGCTCCTCTCGGTCTGACCCCTGACCTCGTTGCTCTTGCTTTAACTTCTCCATCTCCAAGTCATGTTTCCTCTGTCTCTCTGCCTCCCTCTCCTTCTTGGCCCTTTCCTTCTCCGCTGCTTCCAGCTCTTTTAACTGAAGTTCATGCTCTCTTTGCTTCTCAGCTCTTTCCTGCTCCCTTTTCACCTCTAACGCCTTTAGCTGGATCTCATGATCCTGTTTCACCTCTAACTCCTTTAGCTGGAACGCATGCTCCCTTTCTTTCTCAGCTCTTTCTCTTTCTCGGCTCTTTCTCTCTCTCTCTCTCAGCTGCTTCCAGCTGCTTTAACTTAATTTCATGTTCCCACCTTAATTTCTCCAACTCTAACTGAGCCGTCCCACTAGCTGGTACCTTTTCAGGGATATTTTCCAATACTTCAGCTGCAAACACATTCTTCTCAATGTAATACTGAGTTATGGCCCTTCGCACCTCCCACTTTTTCATTGACGACCTCACCTCTACGAGGTTTAACCCCTTCGCCAAATTTACCAAGTCTGATTTGGTGGCCGACTCTAGCGCTCCCAGAGTCGGGTTTCCTATAAATTCATCCACGTCCATCTTTGCTGGTTTCCCATCTGGCTACCCACATACCAGATCCAAGTTTGGACTTACAATCCCGATTCACTGGCCCTCCAATTTGGTATCAAATCCCGAGACGAGATCCCCAAGTTGTTACGTACCCCGTAACTGGGTCACTTACCAGCAAAGATAGAGAGGTCTGTTGAAGTCTGATAGTACTATTTTTAAAAGTCTTTATTTATAAAGGGGCACAAAAATAAGATTAATACCAACATTCAGATAATATATGTCGTCAATACTCAATCTAAAAGCGCGGGTGTAATCATAATCATCAATAAGAAATAACTATCGTTTGTCTAGGGGATACTGTATTGTCCGTTGAACCAATAAAAGTCAATTGTCATTAAAGATGCAGCTTTCTTGGGTTGTAGAGAGAGACAGTCTTAAACTTGCCCGTGTCTTTTATGAGGCCGATCCGTTGAGTCGGGGGAGTTGGTTCCCCGTTGTTAGTTCAAAAATCGTTTTCCGTGTACTAGCCACTGGCTCCCCCAGGCAAGGGAACCGAACGCACGTGGCTTTCTTCAAATGGCTTCCCGCTATTACGGGATTGCTAGCGTTTCTTCTGGTGCGTCTGAGGGGCCGTCTCTACAGCCCCTCTTTTATCTTGACTTGCAGGGTAGTAGATGTCAATCAGGTTGGGGGTGATGCAATCTCTCTCTCAACCAGCCCACTTTGCCCGAGGGCTTGCACGTAGCCTAGTCCCCAATCTACAAATGTGTCTCCAAGAGACAATGGCGAATGTCGCGTTATTTCACATCGCCGGGGAACGAGGCATCCTGCACGTCTCTCTCCCATTTCCTGGGTCCTCTGACCCAACCCACTAGTGCCCTTGCGATTCTCACAAAGGAGGGGGCTGCGGGCATAACAAAAGAAAGCCCCATAACTCTGAAAGGAACAAACAAAGTGACAATATATCACAACCAGTGCACACGAGTCATCTTCCCTTCAAAATATTTCAGCCTAATTAATCTGCTATATGACAAACTTTGACAAAATCACAGGTAGCCAAAATTTCTATAAAAGTTTCCTTTCCTGAGAAGTATAATTAGTATTTTCTGCACTATTGAACTTTAATTACCACAGCACATGAATAGGTTATTTGGATTTACCATTTATCATTTGCAATTGGTATTCTACCCATGTGCTGTGAATGCAGGTGGTTCATTATAACCTTTAATTTTGGGTTTGAGCCACATCTGCTCAGCTATTGTTCATAAGTCAGGGATATCTCTAGGGAACACAGATTCCTTGTATGAAACAAGTGTCTGGCAGTAACTAAATCTGTTACACTCAGCTTTGCTGATTTATTGAATGATGCACAATGGTCAAAGTGGCATATCACATTGTGGTTTTTGAGTATTGCTTAATATACATAATAATAAATAGGCCAGAAAATATATTTGGGATCAATGCCAGATTGTGCCAAGAATTTGTTCTAGCTCATCCTGATTGCTCAGTTTAATGTTGACAAAAAAATGATTAGGAATTCTGAAGGTACTGAATAAGCTGAGTTTCCAGTGATTTTCTATGAAGGTGGCTGCACAAGGCAACTAGAAAGGAAATTTCTTCCATTTTAGAATAGATATTGCATCATTTAAAATGAATAGATTATTACTACTTCTCATGTAACAGGAAGGATGAATAGACATCTCTGGAGAGAGATATTTCAGGAAAATAAGTGTCCCCTGTGTAATATCAGGCTGAATAGTTATATTCTGACTGGTCTAAATGATCACAATCCATATTCAATGAAACGTTCTCTCAGCATCATCATTCAAGTTGAAGTTCAAGTTCAAGTTTAATGAGCATTCAAATATACATGAATATCCAAAAAAGAAACACTTTTCCTCCAGGGCTAAGGTGCAAAACACATTAACAACAGCGCACAGCACACTACACATAGCGCACAGCACAAACTGCACAAATGGCATGTATGGTTACGATTTCAGAGAAACATAGTCATGAAGAAAAAAAAAATTTGCCCAACTCCCTGAATGGGATGACTTTAGAAATGATGTCGAGTTGCTTGTTCTTCCACTGAACAAATACTGGACCGACGGAAGATGCCAGCCCTCAACACAAGTACGGATTTCAACCTGCCCCACAAAGCCACTCACACACTGCCTCAGCATTTCCTCTCCTGGTCAGCAGCTGAAGGCAAGCCTGCGGCTAGGGCCTAGGGCCTAGTCCTTGCCACAACTGAGGCAGCGCCACTCCCCTCTTGTCAGTCTCACCAATGAACCAGTGAACTGGACTTGCAGAATTCTACATTACTGATGTCCAACAGGATCTTGTGATCACAAAAACAATCCCTCAGAATTTTTCCTGGACTGGTCACCATCTTGGCACAAAAGTACATGACAAATCCAGGTGACAACACAACAATGGTACATAATAAGTCCCTCTCTATGACTTTCAGTCAAATTGCTGATGGGATAGTCCTGCAGTACTTGATGTTCTTAGTTTACAACTGTGACTTGTGATCATAAAAAAGATATATAAGACAAACAGATACACCTCTGATTAGACCCAGAGTTGCCTCTGCATCTGAGTGTGCTGCCATCTTACTCTAATCTCTCAGGCGATAGTAAAAGAAATCTCACCTAAAGAAGAACAGAAGAGACTTTGGTGATCCAAGAAATATGCTCCCCTTATCCAATTTCACTGAAATAAATGAACAGGATATTTGTCTTGATGTTGTTTATAGACCATTGCTGCATACAAATAAATGGCTGTCACAATCCTTATCTTATAATCGTGACAAAAATCTGTAGAGTCATAGATCAATATACAGTACAGCACAGATACCGACTGTTGTGTATGTGTCTTGGTTACACAACAATGCTATTAATAAAAATGCTGGAGACGGGAGCTAAGGTTCATGGTTCTTTACTGGTAGAAACCGAACTCGGCACACAAGTACAGATCAATATGCTCCTAATAGTGCATGCTCAATACGCGCCTCATAGTGCATGTAACGACGTATTACTAAAACAAAAAGTACTCCCTTATATAATGTAGGCTGTATGGTACACTCCTCCCCTTTTATCTTAATAGTGTATGAACTGTTTGTTTTTACTGGGACACTATGTTAAACGAATATGTTTACCCTTAACGTAGAAACACCTACCATTTGTTCACTTCATAACTTAATAATATCAAATTATAACAAAGTAACTTAATAATATCAAATTATAACAAGCCTTTTTTTTACTTTTGGTCTAAGACCCATTTATAACTCAGGTCTCTGCGGGGGTCTTCTCTAGGTTGTCCAGCACTGAAGCAAATAGGTCTTCACTCTATTGTTGGGAATAAATTAAACAATCCGCAAATTGGCAGGTTCCAGCCATAAAGAGCAGTCACCTCCATCTTACAAAGATGATGAAAGCAAAGTGAAATCCGTGAAATGGTGAATGTTATTCTTAAAAATATGTACAATCATCAAAAATGAGATGGCATTGGGAAGTGTCTTCAAATAGTGTGTTCTTCAATCCGTCAATAAACTTGTTTGTTTTAATACAGATTTCCATATAAAAGTCATGAAAAGTTGACCCCTGAGCATAGGAAGTTAAGAAGATGTGTGCCTCCAACTTGCTAAGAGTTCTAGGCAGCAGATTGCCTCCATATAATGAAGACTCCTCTGTGCAGCTGTCCTAGATATATACGCATCTTTGTGCTATCACTTGTCTTCCTTACCCATATCTCATTTGTTCCAGCTGAGCTAATTACACAGCCAATCTTCATATTCTCCTTAGATTCCAAATGGATAGCCTGACCTTTATGATACCATCTCTATCGTAATATAACTTTCCATCTTCTATTCGTGCTTCACATCTTTGTGCTGGTGATTCAGCAGGAGTGCTGGGAAGATGCTCAGGAGAAGACAGGGATGCTGGTCTTTTTGGAGATTTAAGCTTATTGAGAGTCCGCAGATCTTCCATTATCTGTTAACAAGTAAATTAACTGTGCAGGTGCAGGTTTTTGTCTTTTGTCTGTGATTGGAACAGGGTCATTAGGTCTCCTCCTTAGTTTCCTCGTCATTATTGGCTTTACCTCCATAGAATCTCCTGTGAGTTCCATTGTTAGCCTCTCATTCTCAATCATCTTTTTCTTTCCTTCTAACTCAATCTTTTTATCTTCAAATTCCTTCACTTCTTCTTTCTTCTCTTTAATATAATTCCTTTCCACTTGTTCTGTCTCCAGTTGCAGCGAAAGCTCTGCATTTTGTATTCTTTCCTTGTATTGTTGATCTAGTTTCTTCATCCTTTTCTGATACACCTGCAAAGTGTCTTCCTGTAACTGCTGTAGCTGTCTTTTGAGAGATGTCAATTTCTCCTGGTACATCTGCACTTTTACTTCCAGGTAGTCTTCATCATTCTGCGTATTGCCAATATCTGTCTCCCTTGCATCCTCTGTATCTTCCTCCGAGTTGCAGCCATGGATACAGCGTTCATCCTTATCATCGACACAGTCTAGCTTCTCCTCGTCATTTTAATAGTTGACAATGGGTGAGAAGAGAGCTGCGGACATCTTCCCTGCCGAGCTGCCTTCCTTTGTTGACACATCTAGTGCCTTGATGGTGTGCCAATCCAACTGGATTTTTCTGAGCCATTCATGTCCCAGCAATGGTAGTCCTCCATTTTTCAGTACATACAGGTTCAGCTGCTGTGTTTTGTCTCCGTAGGTCACTGTCACTTTACATTTACATTTGGAATGCACTTCCTGTCCTGTGTAAATCTTTAGCAGTAGTTTAGTTCATTTCAGAGATATGTGAAAAAACTGTCATTTGTAGTCGTGTACAGAAATCACTGTTAAAGCTGAGTCGGTGTCCAACTCCATTTTCAGTCTCACGCCTTCCAATTGAGGAGTGACCTATATTACTCTTGGATCATCTGTCTCTTTCACACTGTGAAGTTGCAGACAAGACAATTCACTTTTGTCTGAGTCTTTTTCATCAGAACTGCCTTCTTTCATTTTGTGTGTCTTGTTGTATTTTCCTTTCTGAGGTTTCTTGTTTCTCTGTATTTTAACCTTTTTCTGCTGTTGACTAGCTTTGCATACTCTACAGTGTGGCCCTGTTTGCCACAGTTTCTGCATTCTTTGTCTTTAAACCAGCAGTCATCAGGGTCATGTGACCTGTTCCCACAACAGTAACATTTCTTTTCTTCATTTCTGTTCAGTGACATTTTATTTGTTGCATTTTCCAGAGATTTTTATTGTATCTCGGAAGCACCCCGTGCTGCTATTTCCATTGATATTGCAATTTTAGCACTTTCTTGAATGCAAGGTCTCTTTCACACAGAAGCTTCTTTTGTGTGGTTTCTCAGTGCATGCCACACACTAACCTCTCCCTAAATGCGTCCAATAGACCAGCTCCAAATTGACAATGTTTTGATAATTTGTGCGATTCAACACAATATTCAGAAATGCTTTCATTTTTGCTCTGATTCTGATTGTGAAATTTAAATCTTTCAGCAATGACCAGTGGTTTGGGGTTTAAATGCTGTTGGAGAGTGTCTACTATTTGCTTGAACATTTTGTCAGCTGGCTTTTCAGGGGTTAACAAGCTCCGTATGTTTTTGCTCCCATAATACTGAGTAAGACGATGGCTTTCTTTTCATCCTTAGCACCGTTAGCCTCATAATATAACTCCACTCTTTCAATGAAAGTTGCCCAGTCTTCAATGCCACTATCAAATGCTGTAATAGTTCCAATCATCACCATCTTTGTTTTGTTTAATTAAGCCCCATTCTCCCTTTATTTTCCTTTTTGACTCACGTGTCCTCTTTGCTAGCGCCATGAGTGCACTCCATCTAGATGTGTGTGTGTGTGTCACTCATTTTTATCTCCCTTCTGGGGCAGGCAGACCCTCAGTCCCTGGGGGTCAGCACCAGCTGTGGTCTCGCCTGGATGTGCTGCGGCTCCGACTGTGTCTCCTGGTGTCCCAACGTTCCCGACCCCAGCTGTTCTCCCAATTCCTTTCAGACTCATGGCCTCGCTTTGCCTCCTTCTCCCGCTCCTTGGCTCGTTCCTTGTGCTCTTCTTCCGAGCGTCATTATCAATTAAAACACGGCGTCCCGATACGATGTAGGTTCATTAACCTCGTCACCAATTTGTTGTGTATGTGGCCTGGTTACACAACAATGCTATTAATGAAAACACTGGAGACGGGAGCTGAGATTCATGGTTCTTTACTGGTAGAAACTGAACTTGGCACACATGTACAGATTAATACACGCCTAATAGCGCATGCAACAACGTATTATTAAAACAAAGTGATCCCATATTATAATGTAGACTATACAGTACACCAGCTTTTTGGTGCAACAAATCCATGTTAACCAGTTCCCACCTAGCTAATCCAAACTTCCCTCTTCACCCCCACCCCATCCATCTACATATCTAAGTGCTTCTTAAATTATACTGTTGTACTTTCCTCAACCACTTCTGGCAGCTTGTTCCATATACTCACCTTCAGCACCCTCAATGTTAAAGCATTGCCCCTCACACTATTTTCTCTCTTCTCACCTAATCTATTACTAACACATTCCCCCCTCCCTAGTTTTAACTCCCCTAATTTGGAAAAAGACTGTTCCTGTCCTCCTTATCTATGCCTGTCATAATTTTGAATATTTCTGTGAGGTCACCCCTCTCAATCTTGTTCCAAGAAATAAAGACTCAGCCTGGCCAAACTCTCCTTATAACTCAGGCACCTCTCCCCCAGAAACATTCTCATAAATCTTTTCTGCACTTCTTCCTGAGGTTTCAAAAGACACTCAATAAATACAAGCCATTTCATCACTTATAAAGTAAATACTGCTAAATGGGTGAAATTAAATATTTGAAAAAGCTACGTTAATATGCCATTCATTTCTCAAAATTTATATTTATCAAATGCAGCTGATTAATTATAACCATTAATTTTAGTTTTGAGGCAGATATCCTTCACCTCAGTCCTTAAGTTGGAGACAATAATCAGTGAATATCTCCAGAGGAAAGGGCATGGAAGCTGTTAAGTTCGGCGAAGCAACAGTGATATCCTGGAGCACATCAACATTACAAAGAAGGAGGTGCTGGAGATCTTGAAACATACTCTCTTGGTTCCCATAACATCCTAGGATATACATGGTCAGTCACTGGGACTTAATATACTGGAAATCCCTCGGATAAAGCGCTAAGCCTAACCAAGTGTATCCTTGGATGTTACGGAAAGAAAGAGAAGAGATTGCTGGGACTTTGGTGTAGAGAGTTAGATTGGTCAGATCCAAACTATCTGAGTGGCCAGGAGATTTGGTAATAAGCATACTAACACAACAAAGTGGTGTCATGGCATCAGCACTGGACTTCTGGGCGAGATGTCCCGCATTCGAATCCGGCCGGCTGCCTTGCACGCTTTCCATCCGTGCCTGGGTTGAGTGTCGCGCTAGCTACTTGACCTCATTTTTTAAAAAAACCTGGAGAGGGATGGGCTTTGCCAGGTTTCAGATGCCCAAGACGATGAGCAATCACCAAAAAGATTGGTGCAAAAAGCTTGTCATGACAGCGCCTCGACGACTCCACCAGGAGTTAAGGACACACACACACACACACACACACACACACACACACACACACACACACACACACACACACACACACACACACACACACACACACACACACACACACACACACACACACACACACACACACACACACACACACCAAAGTAACTTAAGCCTAATTAATTATTATAGAATAGAAAGGCACAAATAAATCACACTAAATACTATATGGATTCACAAAGATACCAGGGCCCATGATTCTTAGTCACCACTTGATTTTTGCTGTTGTTAGTGGATCCCCAAATTCCAACTCACTCATGAAACCACCCCTGGGTTGTTGGCACTGATCACGATTTCTGGTCCTTGTTTGAAGCCTGATGAAATCAGGAAAGGTACACCAATAAGTAGAAATTTCACAAGCATAGAGAGACACACAGAGACAAACAAACTCTTTCAACTTTAGTCCCATGACTTTTTTCAAACACATCCTCTGTTGGAGAGGAGGGGACTTCAATCTGGTCCACTGCCCGAGGATAAAAGGCAGCAGCAGGTGACGGCAGCATAACAGAGCTTTGAACAGCGACCAACTGGTGTCTAGAATTGATTAGTAAGAGCAAATTAAAGTAAGGCAGGAGCAAGCGCAGCAGCCACCATCTCAGTGAACATAGTCAGTGGTGATCTTAAGGCTTTAGTTTTACAAGGCTTAGGCAAAGAGAGGCTTCGGTCAGAGAAAACAAGAGAAAAGAAAAGCTCAAGGTTTTTTAAACCCGTCTCTTCTTTATAGCTGCTTAGGTAGAACAGTAGAAATGCCAGGCAGAATAGTGAAATGCTCATCTTGCAGGATGTGGGAAGGCAGGAAGACCTCCAGTGTCCCTGATAACTACAACTGCAAGAGGTGCATCCAGCTGCAGCATCTAACAAACCACAGTAAGGAGTTGGAGCTGGAAGTGGATGAACTCTGGATCATTCAGGATGGTGAGGGGTAGATAGGTAGGACATATAGAGAGGTACTTGCACTCAAGTTGAAGGACATAGGGAACTGAAGGGGAAAGGGGTTAAGTAGTCAGTGCAGCGTATACCTGTTGCCATCCCCCTCAACAACAGGTATATCAATTTGTATGCTACAGGGGGTGTTGACCTAAGTGACCTAAAAGAGGAGAGTCACAGTGGTCATGTCTCTGGCATAGAGTCTGCCCCTGTGACTCAGAAGAAAAGAGGGGGAGAAGAGACGAGCTGTGGTGATAGGGGATTCATTAGTTAGGGGAATGGACAGAGTTCTGTGGATGAGAATGAGATTCCTAGATGGTATGTTCCTCCCAGGTGTCTGGGTTTAGGATATCTCAGAACAAGTACTCAGCATTCTTAATTGGGAGGGTGAACAGTCAGAAGTCAAAGTCCATGTAGGTAGCAAAGACAAGAGAGGACAAGTGATGAGGTTTTGCATAGAGAGCTCTGGGAGTTAGAAACATAGAAACATAGAATATAGGTGCAGGAGTAGGCCATTTGGCCCTTCGATCCTGCACTGCCATTCAGTATGATCATGGCTGATAATCCAACTCAGAACCCTGTACCTGCTATCTCTCCATACCTCCTGATCCCTTTAGCCACAAGGGCCATATCTAACTTCCTCTTAAATATAGCCAATGAACCAGCCTCAACTGTTTCCTGTGGCAGAGAATTCCACAGATTCACCACTCTCTGTGTGAAGAAGTTTTTCCTCATCTCGGTCCTAAAAGGATTCCCCTTTATCCTTAAACTGTGACCCCTCGTTCTGGACTTCCCCAACATCGGAAACAATCTTCCTACATCTAGCCTGTCCAATCCCTTAAGAATTTTATACGTTTCAATAAGATCCCCCCTCAATCCTCTAAATTCTAGTGAGTATAAGCCTAGTCGATCCAGTCTTTCTTCATATGAAAGTCCTGCCATCCCAGAAATCAATCTGGTGAACCTTCTCTGTACTCCCTCTATGGCAAGAATGTCTTTCCTCAGATTAGGGGACCAAAACTGCACACAATACTCTAGGTGTGGTCTCACCAAGGCCTTATACAACTGTAGTAGAACCTCCCTGCTCCTGTACTCAAATCCTTTTGCTATGAATGCCAACATACCATTTGCCTTTTTCACCGCCTGCTGGACCTGCATGCCCACCTTCAATGACTGGTGTACAATGACACCCAGGTCTCGTTGTACCTCCCCTTTTCCTAATCGGCCACCATTCAGATAATAATCTGTTTTCCTGTTCTTGCAACCAAAGTGGATAACCTCACATTTATCCACATTAAATTGCATCTGCCATGAATTTGCCCACTCACCTAACCTATCCAAGTCACCCTGCATCCTCTTAGCATCCTCCTCACAGCTAACACAGCCACCCAGCTTTGTGTCATCCTCAAACTTGGAGATGCTGCATTTAATTCCCTCGTCTAAATCATTAATATATATTGTAAACAACTGGGGTCCCAGCACTGAGCCTTGCGGTACCCCACTAGTCACTGCCTGCCATTCTGAAAAGGTCCTGTTTACTCCCAATCTTTGCTTCCTGTCTGCCAACTAATTCTCTATCCACATCAATACCATACCCCTAATACCATGTGTTTTAAGTTTGCACACTAATCTCCTGTGTGGGACCCTGTCAAAAACCTTTTGAAAATCTAAATATACCACATCCACTGGCTCTCCCCTATCCACTCTACTAGTTACCTCGTCAAAAAATTCTGTAAGATTCGTCAGGCATGATTTTCCTTTCACAAATCCATGCTGACTTTCTCCGATGATTTCACCTCTTTCCAAAGGTGCTGTTATCATATCTTTGATAACCGACTCTAGCATTTTCCCCACCACCGATGTCAGACTAACTGGTCTATAATTCCCTGGTTTCTCTCTCCCTCCTTTTTTAAAAAGTGGGGTTACATTAGCCACCCTCCAATCCTCAGGAACTAATCCAGAATCTAAGGAGTTTTGAAAAATTATCACTAATGCATCCATTATTTCTTGGGCTATCCTTAAGAACTCTGGGATGCAGACCATCTGGCCCTGGGGATTTATCTGCCTTTAATCCCTTCAATTTACCTAACACCACTTCCCTACTAACATGTATTTCCTTCAGTTCCTCCATCTCACTAGACCCTCGGTCCCTTACTATTTCCAGAAGATTATTCATGTCCTCCTTAGTGAAGACAGAACCAAAGTAGTTATTCAATTGGTCTGCCATGTTTTTGTTCCCTATGATCAATTCACCTGTTTCTGACTATAAAGGACCTACATTTGTCTTGACCTGTCTTTTTCTTTTCACGTATCTATAAAAGCTTTTACAGTCAGTTTTTATGTTCCCTGCCAGCTTTCTCTCATAATCTTTTTTCCCTTTCCTAATTAAGCCCTTTGTCCTCCTCTGCTGGTCTCTGAATTTCTCCCAGTCCTCAGGTGTGCCGCTTTTTTTTGCTAATTTATATGTTTCTTCTTTGGACTTGATACTATCGCTAACTTCCCTTGTCAGCCATGGGTGCACTACCTTCCCTGGTTTATTCTTTTGCCAAACTGGGATGAACAATTGTTGTAGTTCATCCATGCGATCTTTAAATGCTTGCCATTGCATATCCACCGTTAACCCTTTAAGTATCATTTGCCAGTCTGTCTTAGCTAATTCACGTCTCATACTTTCAAAGTTACCCTTCTTTAAGTTCAGAACCTTTGTTTCTGAATTAACTATGTCACTCTCCACCTTAATGAAGAATTCCACCATATTATGGTCACTCTTACCCAAGGGGCCTCGCACGACAAGATTGCTAACTAACCCTTCTTCATTGCTCAATACCCAATCTAGAATGGCCTGCTCTCTAGTTGGTTCCTCGACATGTTGGTTCAGAAAACCATCCCGCATACATTCCAAGAAATCCTCTTCCTCAGCACCCTTACCAATTTGGTTCACCCAATCTATGTGTAGATTGAAGTCACCCATTATAACTACTGTTCCTTTATTGCATGCATTTCTAATTTCCTGTTTAATGCCATCCCCAACCTCACTACTACTGTTAGGTGGCCTGTACACAACTCCCACCAGCGTTTTCTGCCCCTTAGTGTTATGCAGCTCTACGCATATCGATTCCACATCCTCCAGGCTAATGTCCTTCCTTTCTATTGCGTTAATCTCCTCTCTAACCAGTAATGCTACCCCACCTCCTTTTTTTTCCTGTTTATCCCTCCTGAATTTTGAATATCCCTGGATGTTGAGCTCCCATCCTTGGTCACCCTGGAGCCAAGTCTCTGTGATCCCAACTATATCATATTCATTAATTACTATCCGCACATTCAATTCATCCACCTTGTTACGAGTGCTCCTCGCATTGACACACAAAGCCTTCAGGCTTGTTTTTACAACACTCTTAGCCCTTGTACAATTATGTTGAAAAGTGGCTCTTTTTGCTTTTTGCCCTGGATTTGCCTGCCTGCCACTTTTACTTTTCACCTTACTACTTTTTGCTTCTACCCTCATTTTACACCCCTCTGTCTCTCTGCACTTGTTCCCATCCCCCTGCCACATTAGTTTAAATCCTCCTGAACAGCAGTAGCAAACACTCCCCCTAGGACATTGGTTCCAGTCCAGCCCAGGTGCAGAGCGTCCTGTTTATACTGGTCCCACCTCCCCCAGAACTGGTTCCAATGCCCCAGAAATTTGAATCCCTCCCCCTTTCACAATATTTCAAGCCACGTATTCATCTGAAATATCCTCCTATTTCTACTCTGACTAGCACATGGCACTGGTAGTAATCCAGAGATTATTACCTTTGTGGTCCTACTTTTTAGTTTATCTCCTAACTCCCTAAATTCATTTTGTAGGACCACATCCCGTTTTTTACCTATATCGTTGGTACCTATGTGCACCACAACCACTGGCTGTTCACTCTCCCATTCCAGAATGTCCTGCAGCCGCTCAGAGACATCCTTGAGCCTTGCACCAGGGAGGCAACATACCATCCTGGAGTCTCGTTTGCGGCCGCAGAAACACCTATCTATTCCCCTTACAATCGAATCCCCTATCACTATAGCTCTCCCACTCCTTTTCCTTCCCACCTGAGCCTCAGAGCCACCCATGGTGTAATGAACTCGGCTGCTGCTGCCTTCCCCTGTTGAGACATCTCCCCCAACAGTATCCAAAACAGTATATCTGTTTAGGAGGGAGATGACCCCAGGGGACTCCTGCACTCCCTGCCTACTGCTATGTTGTCTAGTGGCCACCCCTTCCCTTTCTGCCTGTACAGCCTTTACCTGCGGTGTGGCCAACTCACTCAACGTGCTATTCACGACTTTCTCAGCATCGCGGATGCTCCAGTATGAATCCAATCACAGCTCCAGATGCTCAATGCGGTCTGCCAGAAGCTGCAGTTGGACACACTTCCTGCACACATAGTCGTCAGGGATACTGAAAGTATTCCTGATTTCCCACATGCTGCAGGATGAACAAACCACAGGGCCGATCTCAGCTGCCATGACCTACCCAATACTTGCCTCAACATTTGAAACTTTCTCCTTTGAAAGGAACTTACCCGGCCTTACCTCACTTGTAGTGAAGCTCGTCCTCAGCCTCTTCTCGTTGAAGCCTCTCGAGTCAAAGCCTCAAATCTCCACTCCTTCACTGGTCTGCCCACTCACTGGCCTCTTTCCACAGACCGCTCCGCTTGAGGTAACCCTCTATTTATTTGTTTGAGCTTTTCAAACTGCTTGGTCACCTGACCTCGATTGCCCAATCAGTTGCTTTCTGCTGAGTCTGAGCTATTCAAATCTTGATTGACTTCATTGCACAGTCCAACTGCCAAAACTGCCAGAATCTCTCGAGTCAAAGCCTCAAATCTCCACTCCTTCGCTGGCCCACTCACTCATTGGCCACTTTCCACAGGCCGCTCCGCTTGAGGTAACCCTCTATTTATTTGTTTGAGCTTTTATTTGTTAGGTGCTAAGTTAAAGGGCAGGACTTCCAGGGTTGTGATCTCAGGTTTTCTACCCATGCCACGTGCTACATGGTTAAATAGTTTGTATAAGAGGGAGGACATAGGAATTTTAGTTCATTAGATCTCTTCCAGTGAAGGTGGGACCTGTACAGAAGGGATTTGCACCTGAACTGAAGGGGGACTATGTCCTAACAGAAGAGTTTGCTAATGCCGCATGGAAGGGTTTAAACTAGAGTTGAGGGGATGGGAACCAGAGTGCCAGAATAGTTAGTGGAGAGATTGTGGAGGCAGATGTTAGTAAGACATCAAACAAAGTTAGGAATCTAAAGATTGTGCATGGTGCCACAAATGTCTTGAGTTGCCTATAGTTTAATGCAAGAAGTATCACAGGAAAGGCGGATAATAGTGCTGAAGATGAGGTAGCTGGTTTACAAACAGAGGCAATGTGTAGTGAGGAGAGGCTGTTGATAGGGCCACACTGCAGTCAACAGGATGAGTTGCAACATAAAAAAGCAGACAAAATCGAAAAGGGTGAATACAGGACTGAAGGTGTTAAATATGAATGATGCCAGCATACAGAATAATGTTGGAGAACTTGCAGCACAGTTGCAGATTGGCAGGTATGATGTTGTAAGCATCACTGAATCAAGACAGAAAGATTATAGCTGGGGTGCTCAATGTTCAAGGATATACATTGTATCAAAAGGATAAGTAGGAAGTCTGAGGGGGCGGTGTTGCTCTGTTGGTAAAAAAACTGAAATCCTTTCATTAGAAAGAGATGACATAGGCTTGGAAGGTGCTGAATCATCGTGGATAGAGCCAAAGATCTACAAATATAGAAAGTATTTGATTCGAGTTCTATATAGACCCCCAAACAATAGTAAGAATGTGGCCTCCAAATTACATGGGAGATGGAGTGTGCATGCCAAAAGGTCTATGTTACAGTAGTCATGGGGGACTTCACCAATAAGTTAGATTGGAACAATCAGGTTGGTGTTGGATTACAGGAGAGGGAGCTTGTAGAATGCTTACGAAACAGCTTTTTAGAGATGCTCGTGGTTAAGACCAGTTAGGCGATCAGCTACTCTGGATTGGGTGTTGTGCAATGAACCAGAAGTGATTAAAGATCTTAAGGTACAAGAACTTGTAGGGGCAAGTGATCTTAATATGATTGAATTCACACTAAAATTTGAGAAGAAGCTAAATTCAGATGCATCAGTATTACAGTGGTGTAAAGGGAAATACAGAGGCATGAGAGACGAGTAGGCCATAGTTCATTGGAAAGGAACATTGGCAGGGATTGACAACAGAGCAGATATAGCTGGAACATACGGAAGCAATTCAGAAAGCACAGGATATATACATCCGAAAGAGGAAGAAGTGTTCTAAAGGAAAGATGACACAACCGTGGCTAAGAAGAGAAGTCAAAGCCAACATACAAACCAAAGAGAAGGCATAAAATAATGCAAAAATCATTAGGAATGTAGAGGATTGGGAAGCCCTCAAATACCCACAGAAAACAACTAAAAGAGTCGTTAAGAATGTAAAGATGGAATACAAAAGTAAGCTAGCCAATATTATTAAAGAGAACACCAGAAGTTTCTTCAGATACATAAAGTGTAAAAGGGAGACGAGAGTGGATATCAGACCACTGGAAGACAATGCTAGAGAAGTAGAAATGGGAGACAATGAAATGGTGGATGGACTGAATATGTGTTTTGCAACAGTCTTCACTGTGGAAAACACTAGCAATATGGTGGAAGTTTCAGGTGTCAGGGTGCATGGGCTGTGTGAAGTAGCCATAACTAGAGAGAAGGTTCCTGGGAAGCTAAAAGCTCTGAAGGTAGGTAAGTCACCTGGACCAGATGGCATACACCCGGAGTTCTGAAAGAAGTGGTTGAAGAGATCGTGGAGGCTTTAGTAAGTAATGATCTTTCAAGAATCACTAGATTCTGGAATGGTTCAGGAAGACTTGAAAGTTGCAAATGTCACTCCACTCTTCAAGAAGGGAGAGAGGCAGAAGAAAGGAAACTATAGGCTTGTTAGTATCACATCAGTGGTTGGAAAAATGTGAGATTTGATTATTAAGGATGAAGTCTCAGTATACTTGGAGGCACATGATAAAATAGGTCATAGGCAGCAATGGTTCCTCATGGGAATGTCTTGCCTGACAAATCTGCTAGAATACTTTGAAGAAGTAAGAAGGAGATTTGGTTGATGTTGTATAATTGGATTTTCAGAAGGCCTTTGGCAAGGTGCCACACATGAGGCTGCTTAACAGGCTATGAGCCCATGGTATTACAGGAAAAATTCTAGCATAAATAAAGCAGTGGCTGATTGGCAGGAGGCAATGAATGGGAATAAAGGGAGCCACTTCTGGTTGGCTGTTGGTGACTCATGATGTTCTGTGTTGAGACTGATTCTTTTTACGTTATATGTCATTGATTTGGATGATGGAATTAATGGCTTTGTTGAAAGGTTTGCAGACGATATAAAGATAGGTAGAGGGGCAGATGATTTTGAGAAAGTAGAAAGGCTATAAAAGGGCTTTGGCAGATTTGGAGAATGGGCAAAGAAATGGCAGTTGGAGTATAGAGCCAGTAAGTGTATGATCATGCAGTTTTGTCGAAAAAGTGAAAGGGTTGACCATCTTCTAAACGGAAAGAAAACACAAAAACTGAGATGCAAAGGGACTTAGGAGTCCTTGTGCAAGATTCGCTAAAAGTTAATTTGCAGGTTGGGTCTGTGGTGAGGAAGGCAAATGCAATGTTAGCATTCATTTCAAGAGGACTAGAATATAAAAGCAAGGATGTAATGTTGAGGCTTTATAAAGCACTGGTGATGCCTCATTTGAAGTATTGTGAGCAGCTTTGGGCCCCTTATCATGGAAAGGATGTGCTGAACCTGGAAAGGATCCAAAGGGGATTCACAAAAATGTTTCTAGAATTGAACAGCTTGTCATATAAAGAATATTTGATGGCTCTGGGCCTGTATTTACTGGAATTCAAAAGAATGATGACCTCATTAAAACTTATCAAATGGTGAAAGGCCTTGATAGAGTAGATGTGGAGAAGATGTTTCCTATGGTGGGAGAGTTTAAGGCCACAGGACACAACCTCAGAACAGAGGGGAATCCTTTTAGAATGGAGATGAGGAGGAATTTCTTTAGCTAGAGAGTGGTGAATTTGTGAACTTATTTGCCTCTGGCAGCTGTGGAGGCCAAGTCTTTATGTATATTTAAGGCAGAGGTTGATAGATTCTTGTTTGGTCAGAGCATGGAAGAGATATGGTGAGAAGGCAGGAGACTGCGGCTGAGAGGAAAATTGGATCAGACATGATGAAATGGTGGCGTAGACTCTATGAGCCAAATGGCCTAATTCTGTTCCTATATCTTATGGTCTTATGGCGTTAACATGGTGTTCAGCATTCTCGCATAATCAATTAGACATTTTAATCACCATTCTTCATCCATTAGTCCATGAATATATTGGACATAACAACCCTCTGACTTACAAAAGAACATTAATATTACATATAAGCAATAAACCTGAATCCAAGAAAGAATCCATCAAACCATCAAACTGGGCGGGCCTATGATGGTGCTTGACAGCGACTCCTTCGAGTTCATCTGCAGAAATATCTTAATTTCTACCTTTAGTGTCTTTCTTTTTCCTTTTCAAGTTAGATGGGTGTGGTGAACTACATATACCTGTCTGGACACACCCCACCTGCTGAATGCTCCTGTGGCTCCTCCCACTGACTGTGGCTCCTCCCACGGACCCCGGTATAAAGGCGATTGGAGACACTGCCCCAGCCTCAGTCTCCAGGATGCAGTGTGGTGGTCAATTGCTGCTTGTTCTTTCTTCCAGCCAATAAAAGCCGATATCTCACCTCACGTCTCCCAGAGTTATTGATGGTGCATCAAGGGCGTTTTGTCAGAGACCCTGAGCTATACTCAGACTTTGGATCTTTGTGGTGGTGGGACCAACTCCCGGGGGTTTGCGGCTGGCCATTTTTTGGCATCCCAAGCATACGGTCTAGAAGATGAGGGTGGACAAGAGAATGGCAGATGGAATTTAACTTGAACAAGTGTGAGATGATGTACTGTGGGAAGTCAAGCTAGGGTAAAGCATACACAGAGAAAGGTAGAGCCCTGAGGAGTGTTCTTGACCAAGGAACCCTTGGGTATAGGTATATCCTTCCCTGAAAGTGGGAATTTATGCAGACAGTCAGGCATGACTGCTGGACAGGTAGAGTGCTCAGAGGATGTGCAGACCAGCTAGCAGATGTTCTCACTGACATCTTCAACATCTCCCTGAGCAGCACCACCATTCCAATGTGCTTCAAGGCTGCCACCATCATCCCCGTGCCGAAGAAGTCTTCAGTGTCCTGCCTAAATGACTACCGTCCCGTTGCACTCACATCTATCATCATGAAGTGTTTCGAGAGGCTCGTCATGAGGCATATCAAGACCCTGCTGCACCCCTCACCGGACCCCTGCAGTTTGCGTACTGTCCCAACTGCTCAACAGATGACGCCATTGCCACCACCCTCCACCTGGCCCTAACCCACCTGGACAAAAAAGACACGTACGTTTGGATGCTGTTCATAGACTTCAGTTCAGCATTCAACACAATCATCCCTCAGAAACTGATTGGAAAGCTGAGCCTACTGGGCCTGAACACCTCCCTCTGCAATTGGATCCTAGACTTCCTGACTGGGAGACCTCAGTCAGTCCGGATTGGGAGCAGCATCTCCAACACCATCACACTGAGCACGGGGTCTCCCCAGGGTTGTGTGCTCAGTCCACTGCTGATCACTCTGCTGACCCAAGACTGTGCTGCAACACACAGCTCGAACCACGTCATCAAGTTCACCGATGACATGACCGTGGTGGGTCTCATCAGCAAAAAGACGAGTCAGCTTACAGAGAGGAGGTGCAACGGCTAACGGACTGGTGCAGAGCCAACAACCTGTCTCTGAATGTGAACAAAACAAAAGAGACTTCAGGAGGGCACGGAGCGACCACTCCCCGCTGAACATCGACAGCTCCTCAGTAGAGATCATAAACAGCACCAAATTACTTGGTGTTCACCTGACGGAGAATCTCACCTGGTCCCTCAACACCAGCTCCATAGCAAAGAAAGCTCAGCAGCGTCTCTACTTTTTGTGAAGGCTGAGGGAAATCCATCTCCCACCCCCCATCCTCATCACATTCTACAGAGATTGTATTGAGAGCATCCGGAGCAGCTGCATCACTGCCTGGTTCGGAAATTGCACCATCTCGGATTGCAAGACCCTGCAGCGGATAGTGAGGTCAGCTGAGAAGATCATCGGGGTCTCTCTTCCTGCCATCACAGACATTTACACTACACGCTGCATCCGCAAAGAAAACAGCATTATGAAGGACCCCACACACCCCTCATACAATCTCTTCTCCCTCCTGCCGTCTGGGAAAAGGCTCTGAAGCATTTGGGCTCTCACGACCAGACTATGTAACAGTTTCTTCCCCCAAGCTATCAGACTCTTCAATACCCGAAGCCTGGACTAACACCTTGCCCTACTGTCCTGTTTATTATTTATTGTAATGCCTGCACTGTTTTTCTGCACTTTATGCAGTCCAGTGCAGGTCTATAGCCTGGTGTAGCTTTCTCTGTGTTTTTTTTATTATGCAAATTTTTTTTATCCTGTCCCCACTCCTGCTCTATTCCAGCCCCTGTATTACTGAGTACTCCGCCTCTCACCTGTTTCTCATTATTACCTGTTTTGCTGCCACCTGTCTCATTGTGCTCCACCTATCATCCTCCTCTCTGTTTATTGCTCGGTGTATTTTAGTCCCGTGTTTTCACTTGTTTGTTGCCAGATTCTGCCAGTGAGTTTTCCTGAGCCTTTCCAGCTGTATCTGAACTCTCTCTGCTGAATATTGACTCTGTCTATTTTGCGATTATGGTTTTTGGATTTCTCTGGAATTTCTGATCTCCACCTGAATTTTGACACTGACTTTGTTGCCCCTCTGGATCTGCAAATATCACAGTGCTCACAGTACTTGGTCTGCGATTGGGTCCCTGCTTCAGCATCCTGACAGGGTGGGGCCTTTAATGATCATTGCTGCTTTACCGAGACAGCCAGCAGTGTACGCAGAATCTTCGGAGGGGAGGATGGTTACCATGATGTAGTCAGCTGTGTTCACAACTCTGTAGTTTTTTTTTTATTCAGTTGCCATACCAACCCATGATGAATCCAGATAGGATTCATTCTATGGTATTTTAATAAAAATTAATAAGGGTCAAAGGGATATACTAAATTTCCTTTAGCTTCTTGAGGAAGTAGAGATACTGGTGAATGGTCTTGAACCAGGAAAAGACATTGGTGATGTTAACTATTTGGACCTTGAAGCTCTTAACCCTCTCAACCACAGCATTGTTGATGTGAACAGAAGCACATGCACCATCCCTTTTCCTGTGGTCAATAACTAGCTCTTGTTTGCTGACATTGGGGGAAAGGTTATTGTCATGATAGCATGTCATGAGTTTTCTATCTACTTCCTGTACACTGACTCATTATTATGAGAGATATGGCTCACTGCTGTGGTGTCATCTGCACACCGGAAGGTAGCGTCAGAGCGGAACCTAACCATACAGTCATGAATGTGTTGCCAGAGTATTGGAGTATTGAGTGCTTTTCAGATCATCATGCTATAGAAAGAAAGTGATTAAGCTGGAGAGAATGTTGCCTTAATTGGATGGTCTAAGTTGTCAAGATAGTCTAGGTATAATTTTCCTGGAGTGAAAGAGGCTAAGATTTGACTTTTTGGGGGCGTATAGAGAGAGTTTTGTTTCCTATGGTTTGCCTGTTGAAAACTAGAAGGCATAGGTTTAAGGTGTGAGAGAAGAGTATTAAAGAAGATCTGAGGGTTAAATTTTTACACAAAGTGCTGATGGTATCTGGAATAAGCTGCCTAAGGAGGTGTTGGAGACAGGAACATTAACACATTTAAAAGGCAACTGGACAGGTGTTTGAATGAGCAGGACAAAGAGGGATGTATATGAAATGTATTCAAATGGAATTAATATGGTCAGGTTTGACATTAGCATAGATAGATTGGGCCGAAGAGCCTGTTTGTATGCTACCCAAAATGATGACATTTTGACTCTGTAAAAATGCTATAAAAATTCTAATATTGTAAAATATATTGCTCAATGGCCTCTTACCTCAAATTCAATTGCAGAATATACAGAGTGACTCACATGAGGCATGAGGAACTGAAACAATCCATGAACTTTCTTCATGGACTCTTCATGGATTCCTTTTGGAACTTCCTACAACTATTGTTACAATCTGGAGAGTGGCAGTAATACAGTCGCAATCCATGAAAGCATAATAACCTTAAAATAACATTTATTGTCTACAACACATATTATCTGTACCGTACTTATACAAAACTTCCGCCTTCAGCAAAAGCTCTTGGTCAATGTCAGGTAGGCAATATAACAAGGTCAAATTCAAAGTCAAATATATTATCATATGCACTTATACATGTATGCACAAGTACAATGAAAAACTTACTTGTAACAGCATCAAGGACACAACATCATATAAGCAGCATCCATTCACATGCAAGGCATAAACTAAACATAAGTTGTACACAACTTTTAAAAGAACAAATACAAATATAACAAAAATAGTCAATAATCTGCAAGTTGTGAAGTTGTGGGATGAAAGGATAAGACAAAGCAGCAGATTCTCGTTGTCATATCCATGCAACTTATAACTAATTTACTTGATTTATTCCAATTCTGACAATGAGCTTTCAAACTGAAGCATTAAATCTGTTTCCCTTTCCACAATGTCACTTTACATACTGAGAACTTTAGGATTTTACTTTAATCTTGAGTTTCTTGCATGTCTGACTTTATTTTTAATTTGCAGGCATTCAACATGAAAGGTCCATGGCTGATGTGTTCTATCATTCTCACCACTGGATACAAATTCTGCAACAATAAAACCATTCAAGTAGGGTTTAGATTTCTGTACCTAATACTGTATGAATTTCTTGCTCTCTTCAATTGGAAGACACAGCTGGTGGGACTGTCTAGAGAGGTAGGAAATCTACACATATTTAATGTTTGCTTTGCTTCATAGAGCTGCACCTGCACTACATCATAATTGTATGAAATCGTGGCTCTCAGAATTAACAAAGTTTGAAACCACATTGTAGCAGTTCAGCTGGAAAAACAGACTGGCAAATGTTTTACAATTGGCAAAGTATGGATGCTTCTATTTCTCCACTGTGTATTTTGCTGGAGGATTAGAATTTACAGCCTAGAAACAAGCCATCCATCCAACACTTCTATGTCAGTTTTAATGCTCCAACCTATCTGCCTGTTCTACAATTACATCTAATCAATTCAGCAGATCTACTTTACCCTTTCTCCATGTATTTTGCTAGGTTCCAGTAAAATATATCCCTACTTTCCAACTCAAATGTTCCTAATATTTCATTTTAATATTCCTATTTTTGTAGTTGTTAGTATTTTGATACTCCAATATCTGTATAGGATCCTTAATGGATTTGCAATAACATTTAAAATTACGTGCTAATTCTACTTTTGTTCGACCCCAGCCTGGATTAAAATTCAAAGTACATATCTTATCAAAGTTTGTATACGATATACAATATGGTGATTCGTCTCCTTACAGGCAGCCAGAGACCAAAGAAACCCAAACAGAACCCAACGTGCAGAAAAAAGACAAATTGTACAAACAACAAAAGAATACAAACGATTGAAGTTTATGAAAGTGAGTCCATAGCCTTGAAGCTTGTCATCAATGCAGCCGATTCAGGAGCCCATTAGTTGCAGGCCATAGCCTCAATTCAGTGCAGAGACAAATAAACCTTGCGGAACAGCAAGCTTAACTGGCCCGTCCCTCAGCTCCAGCCCCGAAACCCTGACTCTTCAATTTGGCTCAATTAAACCTTCTAAACTCGCGTTGTTCCTCGCTCTTGGACTTGGACTTTGCTGCTTCGCTTCAACCCATACCTGACCATTTCAGTTTGGTCCGTGCTTAAGTCGATCAAACCTCAGATTGTCCCTTGTTTCCAAACCTGAGCCCTGTCACTTCAAGACACTCCCAGGCCTGGGCCCTGCCAGCTCATATCGGCCTGTATCTAATTCAGCTCGGCGCTTAAGTTGATCAAACCTCGGGTCTTTCCTCCCTCTTGAGCCATGTCCCACGCCCTACCACCTCGAATCTGCATTGCCTCTGCTCGCCTCGCCTCCGTTCTGCCACATCAAATCAACTCCACGTCTCCTCCAGCAATGGCCAAACTTGGCTCATTCCCTACTCTCAAGCCTGAGCCCAGCACCTCGACTCGGTTTGTAAACGCCACATCGCAACCATCCTGCACCTTCAAGACTTCAGTTTACACTGCAAAAATGCCAGGTCATAGAGGTGGTTCAAAAGCTCAACTTCAAAAGGGAAGTTACAGGCTATTTATTGCAGTGATCATTACCAGAAAGAGTGAGACTAATAAAGCAGATATTAGTGTTCTTTGTTTTGTTTGCTACAGGTAAGTAGTCACAGCGCTTCATTAGCACCATTTTAAACCAGGGAAAAAAAACAATTGCTAAATACCACTTTTGATATATTATCTCTCAGTGGCAATAGCACATGGTGCAGGATGTGCTCGGGTCATTCAAGGTCTACTGATATAATAGTTTACTTCTCCCATTTCATCAGATATCCCACCAATGTTTTGCTGAAGCTATAGTGAGGGCTTGGAAAATTGATGGAAATTCTACACAAAACACAACCAATATAAGTTAACTTTTGTGAATGTGTCAGATCTCAGGCATTTGAACTTGCTGACAACTCCTATAAATCAGTCAATATACATTCAGATGTATCAAAGCCTTTGTTCCCTTTGTGTCAATTTTGTGCTAATGTATTTTATTTTCTTCTCTGAGCTTTTGACTGGAAACAGGAATCCAGATGTACACTATAAACTAGATAAGATGTACAAGGTATTTAGTACATGATTGTCAGCTACTTCTGATTTTAGCTGCATATTAATTAAATGCACAGAAGTCCAGTAATTGTTTCAACAGTATTGACTGAGCTTGATGGTTCAAATCAAAGAATCAGGCTGGACTTTCAAGAAGACTTATTAGCCTATTCTTGTTGCTATGGCAAGTGAGATTGTGACGGAAGAACAACAGTCTTTCATTAAAAGTTAATCATGAAATGCCTAGTTCAGTATTTCTATGCATAATTAGTTTAGGAAAAAGTAGAGGTAGAGAAGCAAAGTTCAGATAATTCCAATTGACAGTTGTGCAAAATGCTCTGAGTGAAGAGCAAGTTCTTAAAAGTACAAACCAGCATAAAGATAGCTTAAAAAGAAAAATTACTTTGCTCCAGATAGTTGATTTCTACAATATTATCATAACTGATAGACATTATTATGTTACATCATGTCTAAATAATTTCATTGTAATAAAATGAATGTTGCTAAAAGAACCATTTGTAGGATGAAAGGCCCCACATCGGTATTAATCACTACTGATTATTAACAACAATTTGATCTTTCTCCAACCTCACAAGAATACGGAGATCCTGTACCACCACAACAGAGGTCAAACCTTTTTAATTTGATGTTTGTTTTTGCAGAATGAAGCTGTAGAAACTCCAAACCTCTCAATTCTCAGCAGCAATCATTCAACTGGAATGACAATTGTGTCCTTCATCTTCATCAATTTGCTAAAGGGAAAAAGATCTCAAATTACACTCTAAATTGCAACATCTATGCTTCTTAATTCAGTACATTAACAAATGAATAGACAGTGAACAGAAATTAATCCTTTGTCCAAAAAAGGGTATTATATAGTCAATACCCTAGATAAATAAATGGAGAAAGCTTTTTCTCTAATTGACAATTTAACACTTATACCACCAACATGTGAATTAATTGTTCACATTTACTAAGAAGAACTCAGCAAGCATGTATTTTTAGATGGTAAGAAGAGTTGTTTGAAAAACCAGATTAGAGATTTGCTTCAAAGCATTTACAGTCTTTTGGATTCAAGCACCACTGAGCAGGAGCATCTGGATGAAGTTTAATCACCTCACAAGATTAACCAAGGATAAATGAAGGTGTTGTTCTCCATGCTTATCCTCCAAGCATGACAGTGACTTGTCTCTTTAGCACTTTCTATAATAGCTAGCTCTTCAATGATCCATGGGACAAAAGTCATCCAAGCTTCCAATGTCAACGTATCAAAGAAGTAGCAAGTCATAAAGTCAGATTGCACGGAGAAAGACTCTTCAGTCCAACTTGTTCATGCTGTCTGTGTCACCCAGTCAGCTAGTCCCATCAATTTGCCAAAAGCCCTCTAAACCTCTTCGATCCATATATTTATCTAGTTGGCTTTTAATGTTACTGATGTGCCTGCTTTAAATATTATTTCTGTCTGGCAGCCTGATATTATAAATGAATCTACTATCCTACTGTGAGTAGAATGTCCTTGGAGGAAACAGCCTTTGCTGGATTGGCATGGCCACCACCATCAGTTCTGTGAACTGAGGGAGACTCTGTTTGTGCATGATTAACAATTCTGTTGGTCAAAAGAAAATTACACATTTGCTGCTCTGTATCATTTTCTATTACAACAAAGCAAACTGTTCAAAAGTTAATGGTTTTAGATAAGAAAAACAAGATTAAAGAATGATCAGGCTATGTGGTATTTGTTTCTTCAAACTTGGAATAAGTTAAGACAAATTACAGTGTAGAATCAGATGCACAATAGGGGATCAGACGCTTGGAGAGGAGGGAACTTCAGTCAGGTCCACACCCGAAGGATAAAATGCAGCAGTAGGTTGCAACACTGAAAAAGAGCTTTGACCAGACACCATTCGGCATCTGGGGCTGATTAGTAAGAGCGAATTAAAGGAGAGCAGGGGCAAGCGCAGCAGATGTCAACTGAGCGGCCAGGGTCAAAGTGTGATCTTGAGGCTTTAGCTCTTCGAGGCTTCCAGGAAGAGAGGCTTCATTCAGAGAAAGCAAAGGAAAGGAAAGCTTAAGTTTTCTTTTTTTCCTTCTCTTCTCTATATCTGCTCAGCTAGGACAGTAGAGATGCCAGGCAAGATAGTGAAATGCAGCACTTGCAGGATGTGGGAAGGCCAGAAGACTGCGAGAAGTGCATCCAGTGCAGTTTCTAACAAACCTTTTTAAGGAGCTGGAGCTGGGATTGGATGAATTCCAGATCATTCAGAAGGCTGAAGGGGGGATAGATAGGACATAAAGAGAGGCAGATACACCCAAGGTGCAGGACACAGAAAACTAGGGAAGTCCAGAAAACGGTCAAGAAGGGGAAATGGGTTAATGAACCAGTGCAGAGTACCCCTGTGACCATCCCCCTCAACAACACATATATCATTTTGGATACCGTCGAAGGGATGACCTAAAAGAGGAAAGTCACAGTGGTCAAGTCTCTGGCAGAGTTTGCCTCTGTGACTCAGAAATGAAAGGAGGAGAAGAGGTGAGCTGTGGTGATAGGGGATTCATTAGTTAGGAGAATGAACAGGATTTTCTGTGGGTGAGAACAGGATTCTGGGATGGTATGTTGCCTCCTGGGTGCCAGGGTCTGGGATATCTCAGATCAAGTCCTCAGTATTCTTAATTGGGAGAGTGAACAGCCAGAAGTAATGGTGCATGTAGGTACCAATGACATGGGTAGGGTGAGTGAAGAGGCTCTGTATAGGGAGATCTGGGTGTTTGGTGCTATATTAAAGGACAGGACCTCCAGGGTTGCAATCGCAGGAGTGCTACCCCTGCCAGGTGCTTGTGAAGCCAGAACTGGGAAGATTATACAGTTTAATATGTGGCTAAGGAGTCTGTGTAGGAGGGAGGGCATAAGATTTCTGGACCATTGGAATCTCTTCCAGGGAACATGGGACCTGTACAGAAGGGATGGTTTGCACCTGAACTGGACAGGGACAAATATCCTAGCAGGACGGTTGTTAAAGCTGCATCATGGAGTTTAAACAAGAGTTGCAGTGGGGTGGGAAGCAGAGTGCCCAGAACAGTTAATGCAGAAGTTGCAGCAGCAGATGTTGGTAAGATCTCAGACCATATTAGGAGTCAAAACGTTGAGCATGGTGTGACTAGTATCCTGAGCTGCCAATATTTCAATGCAAGAAGTATTGCAGGAAAGACGGATGATAGTGCTGAAGATAAGGTAGCTGGTTTACAAACAGAGGCAATGTGTAGTGAGGAGAAGCTGTTGATAGGGCAAAATTGCAGTCAACAGGATGAGTTGCAACATAAAAAAGGCGGACAAAATCAAAGAGGGTGAATACAGGACTGAGGTGATGTATTTGCATGCAATAAGGTAGATGAATTTGCAGCACAATTGCAGATTGGCAGGTATGATGTTGTAGGCATCAAAGAATTAATTGGAGAAGTACACTGTCAGGGATGAAGGCAAAGCAGCAATAGCTGGAATTTCTGGAAGCAATTCAGAATGCAAAAGATATATATATCCGAAAGAGGAAGAAGTGTTCTAAAGGAAAGATGGCACAACTGTGGCTAACAAGAGAAGTCAAAGCCAACACTGAAGCCAAAGAGAGGGCATAAAATAGAGCAAAAATAAGTGGGAAATTAAAGGATTAGGAGCTTTTAAAAAACAACAGAAAGCAATTAAAAGGCTCATTAAAAAGGTAAAGATGCAATACGAAAGTAAGCTAGCCAATAATGAAGAGGATACCAAAAGTTTCTTCAGATACAGAAAGTGTAAAAGGGAGATGAGAGTGAATATCAGACCACTGGAACACGATGTTGAAGAGCTAGAAATGTGTGACAACAAAATTGCAGATGAACTGAATAAGGATTTTGCAACAGTCTTCACCGTGGAACACACTAGCAGTATGGTGGATGTTCCAGGTGTCAGGTAGAATGAAGTGTGTGAAGTTACCATAACTAGAGAGAAGGTGCTTAGGAAACTGAAAGGTCTGAAGTTAGATAAGTCACCTGGACCAGATGGTGTACACCCCAGAGATCTGAAAGTGGTGGCTGAAGAGATCGTGGAGCCATTAGTGATGATATTTCAAGAATCACTAGATTCTGTAATGGTTCCAAAAAACTGGAACATTACAAAAGTCACTTCATTCATCAAGAAGGGAGAGAGACATAAGAAAGGAAAATATAGGACAGATAAGGCTGATTTATTCTCTTGCGTTGCATATCTTATCCCGTACCTACGCTGTACCCTACACCGTAGGGTGACGTACACCTTGCCAAAAAGGTAAGTCACACGTTGCGGTGATGCAGACTGCAACAACTGTGATTGGTCCGCTTGGTAGCATCGCATTTCCTCCTATGCATTTCCAGTTGCTTCTTCTCCACCATGTCTGTACACCGATGCAAAATAGATGAACCAAATCATCAAATCTACCTGCCGACATGCAGAAATGTTTGAAATGCATTTTCCTCATCCATGTCTGTCATGAAGAAACTCAACACAGTGACATAGAAACCCCACCACCAACTAGTGTTTTGGCGCACACCAACGCATGCTCGCTGTGGCATAGAGCCTATGCAGAAGTGAAAATCAGGGCTGCGGCATAGCCCATACACACAAGTATAAATCAGCCTTTAGTCTGACCTCAGTGGTTGGAAAGATGTTGGAGTCAATAATTAAGGATAAGGTCTCAGGGTACTTGGAGGTGTATGATAAAATAGTCCATAGTCAGCATGGTTTCCTCCAGGTAAACTCTTGTCCGACAAATCTGTTGGAATTCTATGAAGAAATAACAAATAGGATAGACAAAAGAGAATTGGTTGATGTTGTGTACCTGGATTTTCAGACAGGATGCCACACTTGAGGTTGCATAACCAATTATGAGCTCATGGTATTATGGGAAATATTCTAACATGGATAAAGCAGTGATTGATTGGCAGGAAACAAAGAGTGAGTATAAAAAGAGCCTTTTCTGACTGGCCACCGATGACTAGTGGTGTTCGACAGGGGACTGTGTTGGGACCGATTCATTTTATCTTTAATGTCAATGATTTGGACGATAGATTTGATGGCTTCATTACAAAGTTTACAGGTGATAAGAAGACAGATGGAGCAGCAGGTAGTTTTGAAGAAGTAGAGAGACTACAGAAGGACTTAGACAGATTAGGAGAATGGGCAAAGAAATGCAGATGGAATAAAGTGTCGGCAATTGTACTGTAGAAGAAATGAAAGCGTTGACTGTTTTCTAAATGGAGAAAAAAACAAAAAAACTGAGGTGCATACAGACTTAGGAGACCTTGTGCAGGATTTCCTAAAGGTTAATTTGCAGGTTGAGTCTGTGGTGAGGAAGGCAAATGCAATGTTCGCATTCATTTTAAGAGGACTAGAATATAAAAGCAAGGATGTAATGTTGAGGCTTTCTATGGCACTGGTGAGACCTCGCTTGGAGTATTGTGAGCACGTTTAAGCCCCTTATCTCAGAAATGATGTGCTGAAACTGGAGGTGGATCAAAGGAAATTCACAAAAATTATTCCAGGATTAAATGGCTTGTCATATGAAGAGCATTTGTTGGTTCTGGACCTGTATTCACTAGAATTGAGAAGAATGAGGGGTGACCTCATTGAAACTTATTGAATGGTGAAAGACCTTAATGGAGTGGATGTGGAGAGGATGCTTCCTATGGTGAGAGAATCTAAGACCAGTGGACACAGTCTCAGAATAGATAAACGCCCTTTTAGAATGGAATTAAGGAGGAATTTGTTTTGCCAGAGAGTGGTGAATCTGTGGAATTCTTTGCCACAGATAGTTGTGGAGGCCAAGTCTTTATATATATTTAAGGCAGAGGTTTATAGACTCTTGATTTGTCAGGGCACAAAGGTATACAGGGAGAAGGTAGGAGATTAGGACTAAGAGAAAAATTGGATCAGCCATGATGAAATGGTAGAGCAGACTCAATTAGTCAAATGGTGTAATTCTGCTCCTATATCTCATGTTTTATGGTATTATGTCCAACCAACAGGTTTGAATGAAGAACAGTATATTTCCAAGAGTTGCCTTGAATGTTCTTAGAGTAATCCAGATTTTTTTTGTGTGTGGTTTCATCAATAGTCTTTAATTTTGATGAGGGTTTAATGGAAAATATATGTTCCCAGAAACATTACAACACTAGGCAGATGGCAACCTATGTGTTGGAAGATAAAAAGATTTTTGTGTATTAAAAATAAAATGGAAATTGCTTTACAGAGAAGATTTTGTGTCCCCTTGAATTATTAATGAAAGCAAGCATTTTGAAGCAAGTTAACTAGAAGGAGCATTAACTTTTGTGATTACATGTAGCTGTATAAAAGGCTATTACATGTACCATTCAATGAGGAACTCGAATATTCTGGTATCTCAATAGTAGGTTGCTGTTAACCTTTGTACATGCAAGCATGGTTGATGTGTTGCCTAGTAATAGGATAAAGAAATTATTTTCTGATGAAAAAATAAATTATGCAAATCGTCAACATATAATTCATTGGAGTGAACATTTCCTGATGTACAGTGATACTAGTAAGCCACAAGAATGGTTCTCCATACATTGATTGAAACCTGAAGAATTATGATTTCCAAAACTAACCATTTTGCTATTAAAAAGTTTTCTTTTAAATCAAGATGCTAAATGCTAGAACTTGTGAAATAAGTTGCATTCACGGAGAGAGAAGCATAGTTAACTTCTGCAGGTTGATGCTCTTTGACTGGAGTTCAGAATGATTAGAGATTCACAAGGTTTTATGGAATGACAGAGACAGGGGAAGAAAGGAGAATTGCAATGAAAGGGGAAAAGGAAAGCTTAAATGACAAAGATGATACCAAGGAAGAAACAATTAAAAAGTGGCCCTAGAAGATTAGGAAGTGTCAAAAACAGAATAATTTCTAACAACTGTTGTCTTAAAAACACAACAAAATGAGCTTTGGAATTATTATTTCTGATTTTTCAGCTCTGTGTTGTGGTTTGAAGGATGAACAGTATTCAATTTTGGATTAGTTGGCTATTCCTAATATACAACAGAAAATATACCTTTGGTTAATTCAGTATATTTTCTATGATAACCATCTTAAGTATGTCTGAAACCTAAAAAAATATCAGGTCTCCTTCAAATCTCTTCACAAATCTATGAACCCATGATCCAAAACATGTTCCAATTAGTGCTCTGTTTTATCTTTGTAAATTACAGAAATATTTCAAAGATCATTAGAACATAAGACTTAGGAGAAATATTAGGCCACTTGGCCCATTGAGTCTGCTCCATCATTCAATCTTGGTTAATTTATTGTCCCTCTCAACCTCACTCTCCTGCCTTCTTCCCTTTGACAGCCTTACTAATTAAGAACCTACCTCAGCTTTAAGTATACCCAAACATTAGGCATTCACCACCATGTGTGGTAATGAATTATACAGATTCACCAAATTTCACCTTGTCTCTGTTCTAAAGCGCATTCTTCTATTCGCTGCCTTTGGTCCTAAATTCTCCCACTAATAGAAATACTCTCTACACGTCTACTTGATCTTGGCCTTTCAATATTCAGTAAGTTTCAATGAAATGTTCCCTCATTCTCTTAAGCTCCAGTGAGTACAGGCCCAGATCTATCTAATGCTCCTCATTTGTTAACTATTTCATTCCTGGAATCAATCGCATATACTTTTCTGAATCCCCTCCAAAGCCAGCACATCCTTTCTTCATTACGGGGCCCAAAACTGCTTATAATACACCAAAAGTGGTCAGACCAACGTCCTATGAGGCCTCAACATTACATTGTTGCTTTTATATTCTAGACATCTTGACATTATTTCTATCATTGAACTTGCCTTATTTAGTAACAACTCAATCTGCAACCTAATTCCTGGTGAATCCTGCATTAGGACTTCTAAGTCCCCTTGCAGCTCCAATTTCTTAATTCACTCCCCATTTAGAAAATCATTTATGTCTTTATTTCTTCAACCAATGTGCAAGGCCATACACTTCCCGGCACTATATTCAATCTGCCTCTTCTTTGCCCATATTCCTAATCTGTCCAAACAGTAAAATTAATTTAGCTGATGAGTATCAAGTCTGAGTGAGATACAGCAAAAAAAACAAACAATTAATCCCAATGAGTGCACAGACACCGATGATCAGATACTAACCCATAGCTAATATATTACTGAAATCATTTCATCAGCATGAGTCAGTAACTAATGGAATTATTATTAACAGTCAGTGCTATGTTTATTCTTGATAAAAGACAAACTATACATGGGTTTTCAAATGTTAGCAGATTTATTAACAGTCATTGCTTCTAGATTAACACTTTAGCGCATGCTTCCGGTTCACCAATGTCCTTCCATTTCCAGCAGAATCACCTGCATTGCAAACTAGGAACTAAAGTTCTTTATTGTGTACATATATACAACAGATCTTCCCCTTTAAAGCAAAAAAAAGCGCAATACTATGTACTTATAAAACTGCAAGAAGCAATAATGCTTTCCAACACAGATACTTACATTAACTTCAATTGTAATGAGCAAATACAGCACCCCATTCTCTCAGCCACTCTCAATCCATCTCTGTGGTGCCTTAACGATCCCTTTTGGTTACAGATGTCTTGATTTCACTTGTTACATTAATACCAGTGTCCATTTGAGAATTTTGACCTTGGTGTTCATTTCTCTCATATCTTTCTGCCAAGATCCTACCTGCTCATCTGTTTTGGTTCCTGCTGTGTGACCATAATTCACTCCATGTGCCTGGCAATGGAGCCCTGAACTACATCCAGGTGATCAGTGAGTCTTTGCACAGGTTCCAACTGAATCTGTCTCAATTTGCAGAGCTCCTTCTGTTGGCTGTGTATCATAGATAACAACTCTTCCTGTTGAATTGTGTTGAATGGTTGCTGCTTTCTGACCTTTGGTTCTGTGTGGTCTCCCCAGCTTCCTTTTTATTTTCCCTCTTCAACTTTGGACAGGATGTTTCTGATTTCTATTCTCTAACTGGAAGTATTTGAGAGACAGATTTTGACCCAAAGCTGCATGACGTGGAAGCAAGACTGGTGACTTCTTCTTCATGTTCTCTTTGTTTAGCACTAGCATCCTGAATGTCATGGCAGTGTAGCTTGGTATGGATGTCTAAAGAAGGTAAAGTTCTTGTCCTTGCATAACCTCTCTGTGGCTCTGAAGGATTATGTTACAAGTTTCTCGAGTTACATCAAGTAAGCATTCGAGCACCTCAAAGACATCTGTGTATTCACTCTTGAATGTTGCCTGATCATCTTTGGTCTGTGAAGCCATGGTGAAAACTGTTAAGCCTTTCGTATGCAGTCAGACCGTGTACTGGCTATCTTCGCTTTTCAGTATTTGGCAGCTGTGCCTTTAGGTGCTGTCCCTTGTGCCTGAAGGTCACTATACAGCCTCATTTTACTGGAACATTCTGTCCAAAATAGCCAGTCACTTTAAACTTCACTGGGTAAATCTTGCTCTTTACTTTGAGAGCCTTGTAATCATTGATGGACAACACCTGGGATCTGGTGTCCAGCTTGAATGGAATTACTGTCTCATTCACAGTCACTGGTCTTACCAGCACCAGCAGTCTGCCGAGAATCTACAGAAACTTTCACAATTTCCTCACCAGAAGTGTGCACCTTCCTCATGGTAGCCCCAGTTTTGATCTCTTCGTAAAATGATTCTTCTTCCTATAACTATTGCAGGACTTTCCCTGAGCAGGACACGTCTTTGGGATGTGCCTACCTCCACCTTTGTTGCATTTGCTGTTTGAGCTTACCTCTTTGTTTTGCTGTTGGTTTGGGAAATGCCTTGTGCTCTGTCCCTCTGTTTTCACGGCATGCTCTGTTGTTTCTGCTCTATGCAGCTCCTTAGCTTGTGCTCATGTGGTCTCCACTGCTCCACAAATACTCACAGCCTTTTCTAGCATTAAATCTTTTTCATGGAGCCATCTATCTCTGAGTCCATATCTGGGATTCCACAAACTATTTTGTCTCTGACTAGTGAGTCTCTCAAATCTCCAAATTCAGGATTTACTCGGTGTGTGAAGGTCAGCTAAGTTTTGGTCAAAGCTGACACCTTGTTTCTATTCACAGGAAAAGAATTTATATCTTTCAAATGTGATGTTTTACATGAGTCAAAATACTCCTCAAATATTGTCATCAGGGTGTCTAATTCAAATTCTCTTTGCATCAATATGAAAGGTATTGTAGATGTACAAAGCATCTTTGACAATTATGTGTAGAAAAATAAATGCTTTCAATTTTCCCTCAGCGCCTCCAGCTCTACTTACTGGCATATATATAGTGAATCACTGATTGAAGAATTTCCATGTATCAGTTAGGTTGCTGGTAAACAGCATTGCTGTGGGAGGACTTACTTTATCCATTGAGGGGATTTTTAGGCTTTCACCTCAATTTCTTCAAGGCAGTGTGCTCTCAGTGTGCTGGCAACATTTCTACATCGCAGCATAGTGTCTCTTTCTTAACAACTTGCAGTATTCAGTTATACTTCATATTCAGACCTTACGCTGACTTCTGACACCATGTTATGTTTTTTCTTGATAAAAACACAAATCTTATGTGGGCTTTCAGATGCTAGTACATTTGTTAACAATTATGGCTTCCAGCTCTGCACTTAAGCGTGTTTTCCCAGTTCACCAACACCTTTCCAGTTTCCTGCTGAACTGCCCCGTATTGCATGCTGGGAACTGAAGTTCTTTATTATATACACATATAATTACAGAGTCAAGACCAGTAAGTTATGGGTCTGCAGCAGTGACAGAAATTCACACTAACATTGTTAAATTGGACAGCAAGCCTGCACAAACACACGTAATGAACTAATTATCCTACATTACATATTTCTATATATGTCACAGAATACAAAAAAAAACTCTTCCCAGCACCTCTAGAAATCTGAGGCTACACCTGGTGACACTATGAAAAATTATTATGAAATTATGAATTGACAAGTCCCGTCAGTACTGATGACTACTTTATGAAGGATAATATATCTGTTTCTATTGTGTTAGACATTCACTTCTTGATTTTTTTTTGCTTAACATTGCTTCCTAAACACATCATCATGTAAAGTGAAACAGTTGTAAGTAAACTTTCAACAGTTTGTTTAACTTCTGATCATAAATGGAAGTGTCTTCAGTTCTTAAAAAATGTGAATGAAAAGCACTCTTTGTAGAACAGCTTTGCAAATAAGCTATGTATTTTGAAGATGATCTGTCTGTAAAGAGTCACTGCACCTGCTTTATTATTGCTCAAGGGTAGAGTATAAGACAATGGGCTGTTTAATTTGAGTTGTTTCAAACAGACAAGCTGTCTCTTAAATTGATTAGTTCAAGGAAGCTCATAGAACAGATGGATAATATCATTTAGCATATTAATAACTGATATGTTTATAGTTTGAAATGCTTATGCACTCAAAGAAGCTAGCTATGCAGCATTAATGGTAGCTAGCTAAGATCAATGTCTCCAAAAGATGTTTTTAAACTGTTGGTGTTAAAAAGATAACTGAAGAAATATTACAAACAAGAGAAAATGTGCAGATGTTGGAATATTGAAACAACACATACAATTTTCTGGAGGAACTCAGCAGGCAAGGCAGAATCTGTGGAAAAGTGTCTTGATGAAGGGGTCTCGTCCTGAAATATTGACTGTTTACTCTTTTCCATGGACGCTGCCTGGCTTGTTGAGTTCCTCCAGCATTTTGTGTGTGTTCTGAGGAAATATCACATGCTTGTGAAGTCACTCAAGTGGCTGAAAAGGTATGAATACAGACAACAGTTCAGGCTTATCAGGAATGAGTAAAGTAGCATTCAGGAACATGAATGAACTATAATCCATTCCTCCAGCTTCAGTCTCTCTGCATCTTTGGTATGTCTTTTTAGTTTATAGGAATTATATCTGAGTCTTGGAAATCCATTGCTCTTTTTGATTTATGCTTTATCCTTTGTGTTTAAGAAATGCTTAAGTCTTTCGGATTTGGAAATGATTTGTGTTATAGAAATGGTTTGTAATTTGGAAATGTTTGATAATGTTTCAAGATTGAAGATAATGATTTAATGATTCAAGACAAGCTGGAGATCCTCTGTACGAATTGGGAAGTGTTTAAAATAGAAATCCTCTGCAAGTTTTAAATGTGTATTAAGAGAGTTGTGTGGATTTAAACATCTATCACTGTAAATAAATGAACAGTGTTTTAAGCTACTTTGTTAGCTGGAAGTATCCTCTCCTTGGTAGGGAGAGGGGAACCACTGCTTGAATAGTGGGTATTGGCAGTTAAGCTCATGATGGAGAATGAACAGGGAAGTAAACTAATGTTTGAAGATTGGTTACAATATAATCTCCCTTTAGTGAGAGTACTCGTGACTATTTATATCCAATAGGGTTTAAGGTCTACATTTGTGTTTAGTACTTTGTGGTCAGCAAACATAATACCATCTCAATATCTATCGTTAAACTCTTCGAAATAAGACTGAAGCCTAGAAGGTTGCAACCAATGGATCTTCTTGTGATGTATTTGGAGTGAATTTAGTGTAAAGATTTATAATTACTTTCTCAAGTAGTATGCCCTTGGAGACAATGCTTTTTTTTCTCAGTTTCATATGTGGTGTTCCTGTGCTGTTTTGTTGTGCAAAGTTTTACGAGATTTCTACTGAAGATACAAACCTCTTCTACTTATTGGATGAGGTAGGCAGACCAAAACCAAGGGAATTACATAAAATATACAAACCGTGCACCAGAACATTGAGCCCATGTTAGTGTTTAAGTCTCACTCAAAGTCCTCTTATTCTTTCTCATCAAACCCTACCAGAAACACTCTCCCTATGTTTATCCATTCAGACTCCTTGATTGTTTAGTTGATGGCATCAGATTATCACTCAGGATTATAATTTCAAAAGCCTTCTCATCTCATCTGGGTAGTTATAACCAGGCATCTTTGGTACTTTTGAATATTATTTAACACCATATGCCTTAAAAGTGAAATTCACTCTTCTGGGAATAGTCCATAGATTCTTTGTGTAATGTAGTGACCCCAGAATAAAGTCAATGTTGAAAAAAAGCCTGATTAAACAATCATGATTATAGTTTTGACCCCGAACCATACAGGAAAATATTATCCCAAAATGTCCTGCCAGGAGCTATCTTCAGGAGCATTGGCACTGTATAGTACAATCTGTGGCACACCCCTCAACAAGGTGTACTGCAAGATGACAATTTAACGCGATTTTACAGCTGTCAACCACTTACTAGGCAATGATTCTTAATGCTATTTGAAAAATATGTGCCAAGAGAACTAAATCAATATTCAGATGCTTTCTGTTTTAACCATACTAATATTTGCACACTAAACAGACATATGTATGAATTTGAAGAGAGATTAATTAATGATTTTAAAACTTCAATGGAAGTTTTGCTTTCTGCACTGGAAATAAAGACTTCACTTCTGATGAACAGAACAGAAATACTAACATTTTCTTGGTATAGATGCATCCTGCTCTGCTGCGATTTTCCAGCAGTTTCTGTTTTTATTTCACCTCCACAGTTTTTATTCTCAAGGAACATGTACAAGATTAAACAGTTGGCAAAGAGAATGTAATAGAATACAAATAACCAGCCAATCATTTTGATGTTGCTGTTCAGAGAGAAAATGTTGTCCAACACAATGAAGAAATGCTCTGCTTTTTTAAAAAAAATTATCTTATATATTCAATTGAATAAATTGGAAAGTGCTTTAATTTACCTTCTCATCTAAGGCAACAGTAATGGCAGCCATAATTCCTGTTTGGATCTGGATATTGCAGTTCACTAATGCAAAGATGAGAGCTCTTTCAGTAGAGTAAAACTAATGGTGCCTGAGTATGATGTACATCAGGCATTAGCCACAAGGCAGAATAGAATGTGCCTGGCAGGAAGTCAAAGAACCATCTCCAATTATGATTGTCAGTCTTCCTAAGCAAGGTATTGGACTTTCAACTAGGTCTGCTTTCCTTGACAAGAAAGTCATATATCTGAAAGTTCAAAGATATTATATAGATATTCAACTCATGTTTTCTTTTATTTCTTGTGATTTTAATTTGACTTGTGGTAGAACTGTTTCAAAAAATATAGTAAGAAGCCATGCTGGCAAATTGAATACTTCCATTTTTGTAGTTGAGTGATTACTTCCATTGTAATTCCTATTTTTCCTGCCTGCTTTCCGTCTGTGTAAGGAGTAAATATTTTTAAATGTTAAAACATGGGGATATTTCCAGCTGAACAAGATTTAGCTTTGCTCCATCAGATTATGAAAAGTAAATTTTCTGTTCAGATTCGGCAAATATATTCTGAATTCTAAACTCAAGTGAACACTGTCTTGCTTAAAAGAATTAATGCTTCTGAACCATCCATAAGTGGTTTTCTAATTGTCATGAACTATTGGATTGGATTTCCAAGGAGCTACAGCTCATTCTATATCACTTTTCATGCATCTACCTTTTATAACACTGAATGTAAAACGCTAAGAAAAATGTTTAGTCTCTTACACACACACACACACACACACACACACACACACACACACACACACACACACACACACACACACACACACACACACACACACACACACACACACACACACACACACACACACACACACACACACACTTTTATATCTACCAGTTCAGCTCTCCGCTATGTTCGTAATGCCTAGCTATCTCAGAGCCACCTTAAACAGGTCCAAGTGTGAGTATTAATATTAATGTACTCACCCACTTAGACAGCTGAGATCACTGACCACACAATGGGTCAGAAAAGCATCCTGGATGAGCTCCTAAATGTTATCACATGAACGAAGCCACCAGACAGAAGTACTAGTAGGTATAAAGCAGTCTCTTTATTCAAGAAAATGAGACACAGCAGGAATCATATGGAGACCCTTTCACAGGAAGTAGGTCTGCTTGACCCAACACTACTTGACATTTTATATGCTTAAGATCAGTGGACAATCTAGTACACTTCCATGTTTACAATGTGTCCACAATGCTTCCTTTGAACTACATGCAACCTTTACATCTCCCTCTTCGCATTCACACTACAGACCCTCCAATAATAAATTTAAATCAGCATTGTCTGGACTTTCAATTAACTGTGGTTCACAGTTCTTAGGAACACATGGTTTAGAGTTGCATGTTACATTTAACCTACTGTTCATATTCAGATCTGAAGATTGGTGGCTGAAGTTATTTGCTATACGTGCTAACCCCAAAAACAATTACATTTATATTCAAAGAAAATTAGTTAATTTCTCATGAATGACATGGACCTATATTCTCCTGAGTTTTGAGCAATTGCAAGTGTAATGGCATATTTGTAATGTTTCACTGCTAAAGCTAATGTAATGGCTTCTCTGTAATGTTCACTGCTGAGGTAATGTTTTCTCTGTAGCAGCAATGTTTAGTTCATGGCTGGAGATAACAGGACTGTAGTGTTCATGTCAGCCAACTGGAGATTGTTGTTTTGTCTTGTGTATCTGGAAGGATGTTGTTTTCATGGTCTTTTGTTGAGGAGAGAGGCAGAGGGAGGACGTGTGTGGTGAGAGCTGGTAGACCCCCAGATGGAGTGGACTGGGATCTGAGGGTCCAAAGGTCGATGACACTCGGAGGAGACCGATGGTGGAAGAATGACTACTGAGTGAGCTCCAATGTGACTTTGACTTGACTTTATTTTATTTTCATTACTAACCCTATACTCAGATTAAGATTCATAAATTTCATCATTTAATTGCATAGGGTGTACGGTCTGATATTTTGCATTGTGGGCTTGTAGCTGGGGGTACATAGCATCCACACAAACGTGATTACCCTGTTTGGTGGGGCTGAAGGCTGATTCCCCTAGACAAACAAGAGCTGGGCGAGCCTGAGGGTTACACAAGTAATATTGATTCAAGAATAATTCATTACAGAATTGGGGTTTGAATTGTTTCAAATAGATTCCCGCATTTGTTGTTCTCTTTGTAAATAGCCTGCCTTTTCCTGATTATTTAAAACATTTTCCAAAACTGGTAATGCCCAAGCTACCAAAAACATAATATCTGAACAATTCATTCAAATGTAATTTGTTTGGACAAATACTTGTGCTTAGAATTTGTTTTTCAAATTACAAAGTTCAAATTAAACCAATTATCAAAGTATGTATATTTCATCATATCCTACCCCGAGATTCATATTTTTGTGGCCTATCATAGTAAAACAACAAAACACAATAGAATTAATGATAAAATACACACAAAAACTTTCACACAACCAATGTACAAAAGAAGATAAATTGTAAAAATATAAAAACATATAATAATAATAATAATAAATAGATAGATGATAGATAGATAGATAGATAGATAGATAGATAGATAGATAGATAGATGATAGATAGATAGATAAATAAATAAATAATGCTGAGAACATGAGTTGTAGAGTCCTTGAACATGAGTCCATAGGTTTGGAATCAGTTCAGTGTTGCGGTGAGTGAAATTATCCATGCAGGTTCAGGGCACTTAAGGCTGAGGGTAATAACTGTTTCTGAACCTACTGCTGTGCGACGTAAGGCTTCTGTAGAAGAGAGCATAATCTGGATAGTTGAGGTCCTTGATGATGGATGCTGCTTTCTTGTGGAAGTGTTCCTTCTAGATTTGCTCAATGGTGGGTGAGCTTTTCCAGTGATATACTGGGCTGTATCCACTACTTTTGTGGGCTTTTCCATTCTTGGGCTTTGGTATTTTCATACCAGGCTGTGATGCAACCAATCAGTGTACTCTCCACTGTACATCCATAGAAGCATGTTACAGTTTTAATGACATGGTGAATCTGCAGAAACTTCTGAGTAAGTGGAGATGTTGCACTGCATTTTGTGTACTGCAACAGATATCCTAGAATGTTATGGTAGTGCTGGAATAATGACCATTTTGGTCATTCTCCCATCACATCCAATTTTGTTTTCAGATGGATGCTACTAGAAGACCACGGAGAAATATTGATGACAATAGTGAGGTGGGAAAAAGACGATTCATCGTGGGTCTTCCACCTTCAGGGTACTACCATGTTTCCAGGATACTAAATCTGCCTGATTTTTGCACAAAGCTAAAACAATTTCTAATACTTTGTTTATTTAATTAACACAGAAGTCTGCATAACATTAGCTGAAATTAAAATGAAGAATTACTGATTGCTTTGATGGCTGCATAAATATAAGCAAATAGAAATACGATTATGGGAATCAGGATTAAACTCAAATCTGACATATGTAGCCCATCCTTTCATTAATAATCCTTATTTACTTCCTGATGTTCATAGAGGAGATCTTGGCTGAGAAAGCACATTCAATTAAATAATTGGCAGCCTAAGCCTATTATTATGGATATGCAGGCAACATTTGGTTAAAATTTTATTAATGTTGCAATGTTTTTTGTGTTAATCATTAATCTGAAATATTACTCTAAACACATGGCATATACTGTACACAAAATGCAATGTGCAACTGTCTTCCATCTAGTGGATTCTAGATTTAGCAAATGAGGAATGTAAAATGGTAATAGAATTTTGGTATGTAACGCAGGGCCAATTTTGACAGCATTTATTATTTTGCATTTCTTCAGTTATTATTTTGAATTTTAACCATATAACAATCACAGCACGGAAACAGGCCATTCCGGCCCTCCTAGTCCGTGCCGAACTCTTAATCTCACCTAGTCCCACCTACCCGCACTCAGCCCATAACCCTCCACTCCTTTCCTATCCATATACCTATCCAATTTTACCTTAAATGACACAACTGAACTGGCCTCTACTACTTCTACAGGAAGCTCATTCCACACAGCTATCACTCTCTGAGTAAAGAAATACCCCCTCGTGTTTCCCTTAAACTTTTGCCCCCTAACTCTCAAATCATGTCCTCTCGTTTGAATCTCCCCTACTCTCAATGGAAACAGCCTATTCACGTCAACTCTATCTATCCCTCTCAACATTTTAAATACCTCGATCAAATCCCCCCTCAACCTTCTACGCTCCAATGAATAGAGACCTAACTTGTTCAACCTTTCTCTGTAACTTAAGTGCTGAAACCCAGGTAACATCCTAGTAAATCGTCTCTGCACTCTCTCTAATTTATTGATATCTTTCCTATAATTCGGTGACCAGAACTGTACACAATATTCCAAATTTGGCCTTACCAATGCCTTGTACAATTTTAACATTACATCCCAACTTCTGTACTCAATGCTCTGATTTATAAAGGCCAGCGTTCCAAAAGCCTTCTTCACCACCCTATCTACATGAGACTCCACCTTCAGGGAACTATGCACTGTTATTCCTAGATCTCTCTGTTCCACTGCATTCCTCAATGCCCTACCATTTACCCTGTATGTTCTATTTGGATTATTCCTGCCAAAATGTAGAACCTCACACTTCTCAGCATTAAACTCCATCTGCCAACGTTCAGCCCATTCTTCTAACCGGCATAAATCTCCCTGCAAGCTTTGAAAACTCACCTCATTATCCACAACACCTCCTACCTTAGTATCATCAGCATACTTACTAATCCAATTTACCACCCCATCATCCAGATCATTTATGTATATTACAAACAACATTGGGCCCAAAACAGATCCCTGAGGCACCCCGCTAGTCACCAGCCTCCATCCCGATAAACAATTATCCACCACTACTCTCTGGCATCTCCCATCTAGCCACTGTTGAATCCATTTTATTACTCCAGCATTAATACCTAACGACTGAACCTTCTTAACTAACCTTCCATGTGGAACTTTGTCAAAGGCCTTGCTGAAGTCCATATAGACTACATCCACTGCCTTACCCTCGTCAACATTCCTCGTAACTACTTCAAAAAATTCAATAAATTCAATAAGGTTTAGTGGAATTTTATAGTGGAATTGGTGACCCTAAAATGACGCATGCATTCCACACCAATAGGATTTTGTTTTCTGGAAAATATAATCCTTAGTGAGAACTCATTATCAAAACTAGAAGGGAAAAGCTTTGTGGATTGTTTGGCTTAGACAAAATTAAACAATACTCGTGCTTATTGAAAGGCTGATGTAAATACTAGCTATTGACCATGTACAAAATTGCAGATCAAAATCATTTAGGAAGGAACAGATGCATGCTTGGAAACAGTTGAGTAGTTGAGAATATTTTCAATTCTCATTCAGATCTTTACTATAAAAATGAAAATTCTGAAATGGAATTTATTTTAGAGAATTGATATCAGATAATCTACCAGTTGCATGAGAATCATGGAAATTTCTCATTACATGTCTGTAATCTTTGACTTCTTCTTTGTTTAGCAAACAAAATTCTATGGCAACAAGCAACAGGTTAAGAAGAAATAGCTGATTCCCCATAGCATAAGATCACTGACTTAAGTGACCAAGGGAATGACACAAGTTTGGAAATCACATTCCGTGCAGCCTACATTTTGGGTGCATTGTGAACACCCAAGGGCCCAAAATGTTTCATAGGAAGCATGGTCATAGTACATTCTTGAGAGTGAACATCTTGTTTTCAGTGCCTCAACACAGCATTTGGCCTACTGAAGGGATGGTATTTAAAGATAAAAATCTCGAACCTGAAGCAACGTTTGTCTTACAAGGGTCTGTGGCATATAAACACTTCTGAGACTTGGAATATCTGATGGCATTTGAAAGATATCACCAAAGTTGTTTCCACAAAATGCTCCAAATCCAGTGGGAGGGTAAACAATCTTATGTCTGTATTCTTTCCCAGGACATCAGACTAGCAATAACACATAACTCAAACTGGTTACCTCTCAGAAAGGAAAAGATTCAAAGATATTCTAAAAGCTTCCTTGAGAAATGTCAAACATCCTAATGACCCCTCAAATTCCTTGGTTCATGGTTCATGATTGCTCAAAGTGAGGACTATTGAGGATGGCACTGAGAACTTATGTCCAAGGTGCGGAGTGCACAACAAAGTATACAGAAGAAAGAGCTCACTATCTTGTAGACCATCCACCCCATGTTGGCCTTCTCAGTCAGTTCTAAACCAAAAACACTTGAGCATAAGTAATTCAACCTTAATACTAAGGGAATGCCTAAGAAGAATGTCAAAGGGTGAGATCAATAGAATAAACACACATAGGAACTTAGTAGAAAAATATAGTCAGCCATTTGGACCATCAAGTCAACGCCAGCTTAGTGCAACTAACATCCAGATAAAACTATCCTACTGCACTCACCCCCATATCCCTGAAAATTATTCCTTTCCATTTTATATGCAGCTCTCTTAGGAATATCATGAATTAATCCACCTCTATCCCTAACTCTAGTAGTCAACTAACCACTTTCTGTGTAAAATGTGTTTTCCTCATTTTATTTCAAGTATTTTTTTCCCAACCAGCTACCTTCTATACCCTCTCGTTCTTGCTAATGACAAAATCTTCTATCTACTTTGACTATATCATTCATACTTTTATTTCAACCTTTTCAGTTGCAGTCTATACACAGAATCAAACATTCCAAATCATTTTTATCACTCTGTTTAAACATACTACATTTTTTTTCTCTAAAATATTGCACTCAGGATTAGATCAGTGTGTTAATCAAGGACTGTATTTTAGGAGGCAAAGTGCTAGCAGGACATACACAGTAAGTGGCAGAGAACTTTGAAATCTTTTTGTACAAAGAGACCTTAAGGTGCAAGTTAGGAGTAGAAGTATTATGAACCAGAACCGTACACAGATCTTCAAGTGCAACTTAACATCGACAGAGAGACATTAAACAGGATTATGACGGTATGAGGGTCTTAGATAGGGCCAATATTCAGGGTCTTTTTTCCAAGGGTTAAAATCGGGGAACATAGTTTTATAGTGAGAAGGAAGAAATTTAAAGAGATCTGAGGGTTACTTTTTCACACAGAAGGTGGTGGTTAGATGGAATATGCTGCTTGAGGAGGTACTAGAGGGAGATAGAATAACAATGCCTAAGTAGAATTTGAAATGGTAACTTAGATAGGAAAAGCATAGAGAGTTATACGTAGGTTTAGATAGAGGTAGAGAGTGACTGCACCTCCACTGCCTCCTGCCCTTCTAGATAGACACCCACTTGTGCTTATAATCCCTCGCTGGAAAACTTCACCCAGGAAACTCTCAATCTCCTTAGTGTCTCACAGTAGCTACAACTTCTCTTCTGAATTCCTACGATTGGGCAATTGTTGGAGACAATGAACCCAACTGAGGAAAATGTGGGACAAAAGGTCCAAGTGGTTTTGGGTAGGTTGGATCCTGAATTGGTGGAGGAGATTATGAATGTGATTAGGACAATGGTGGGGAGAGAAAACCCATGAGTTAGTAACATAAGCTTATAATTCTCCTTGGAAAAGGAGGATGGCAGTGGTAAGGTTCATTTAAAATATGAAGGTGAATCTAGTTGCAAGAATCTGTGGCAGTAAAACAGCTCCCACTGAAATCAGACCCTACAAATTTTCTGAAAGTCTTCTTCTGTGCAAGTCAGAAGTGCACAAATGAAATTTGTGGACGTGTTATTATTTTTCTCAGAAGAAACAGAATTAATTTGGTGATCTACTCCACCTGCACTGTAGTTAAGTGAGATTGTTTTGTAGGCTCACAAACATAAGAAAATCTGTGGATGTTGGAAATCCAAATCAACATATACAAATGCTAAAGAACTCAGCAGGCCAGGCAGCATCCATGGAGAAGAGTAAACCGTCAATGTTTCAGGCCAAGACTCTTCATCAGAATTGGAAAGAAAGAGGAGAAGTTGGGAAAGGCCAGGAAGAATTAGAAGGTGGTAGGTGACAGGTAAAAGTGGGGGGATGGTGAAGTAAAGATCTGGGAAGGGTTGGAGAAGGGGGAATATGATAGGGGAGGATAAAAGACCATGGAAGAAAGGGAAGGAGAAGGAGCACCAAAGGAAGGTGATGGGCAAGTAAGGAGATAAGTTGAGTGAGGGAAACAGGAATGGGGAATTGCACCAATCAACTTCCCATTTCTTTACTTCATCCCCTTCCCCACTCTGGGTTTCACCTATCACCTACCACCTGTACTTCTTCCTCCTCTCCCCCCAACTACTTATTCTGACTTTTCCTCTCTCTTTCCAATCCTGATGAAAGATCTCAGCCCAAACTGGCAACTGTTTACTCTTTTCCATAGACGCTGTCTGGCCTGCTGAATTCCTCAGGCATTGTGTATGTGTTGTCTTGTGTTGTAGGTTTATTGTGACAAGATGTAAAACATAGTAGGTTGTCCAAGTCCATACTGTATAGTCTTCCATACCTCATTACCTCACAATACCAAACACGGTTAATTATCACAATGTACGAATCATAGGTAGCTACTTACAATAGAGACAAGTAGATATCATGCACCTAGATTTTGTTTTTTAAGGTCAAATAAAAGATATTGTTAATGGTTATTTGTGCAGATCGGTTAGATACCATCCCCTGTCGGTAAAGAGGATATGGTTTCAAGATCCTCTCCAGAGACCTGGACACAGATCTAACCTGATTTCTTCAACCCAAATCTGACCACCTCTCAAGTATTCATAAATGATCCCAAGTGATTAATTTAGAAAAGAGGAAAGTAACTCTTTCAGATGACTGAGCCTATATTTATCCCTTAGCAAATTTATTAATAAAACAATATGGTTTGTCAATTTCATATTTCATAAGACCTTGCCATATATCATAAATTACAACAGTTGATAGATTAGTAACACTTATGGAGATATCCTGAGGTTACAAAGAACAATACATAAATACAAACTCTGTTTTTCTGTCTTTCAAAGAATTGAGTAAAATCATGGTGGCTTTCATGACACCTCATAAAAAATATGAATTGAAAAGTATTTACAACTGCATTTTTAGGGGGAAAACTTCAATAATATTCACAATCCTGAGAATCAATGAAGTATTTTCATCTTTATTGCAATCATGGCATGACTAGCAGCCAAATACTTCACTTTCTAGATTTTATTTCACTTTAAGTGTTATTGCACATTTATTTACATCTGTTAGCAAAATACATCTCCAAGCAAAGTCATATTTTATTAATGTTACCTGTCAAGTCAAGTGTCATTTTAACATGTTCCTTCATTTCAAACATTTTCAAATGTTTAACCAAATGTAATTATTAGAATTACATAGTTTTGTGAACAGTGCTCATCATTTCACCTCAAATTTCTGTTTAGAAATATATAAATGAGAGATCCCTGTACACTATTGCTGTTTCTAACAATGATATCAATCTTTATGAATGTATATTGCACAATGGTATAGAATACTCTGCCCCATGCACCTCCATTACTTCCTAATATTTTTATATCATAACTATAACCGTAAATACTAAACAAGGGGAAAAAGAAATTAGTAAGAATGTAGACAGTCAAATGGCAAGCTTTGTTGTTTTCTGTACACAAAGTGTGAAGGACATCTAAAGTGTAGTTTCTGCTCTACATTCACATGGACTACAGTGTTCTACAGTGGCATGGATGAGTGATGAGGGGCACCCATGGATGTTGGGTTGTCCAAGCTCGGTAGGTTCCGTGTTTGGATGTTCATGCAAGCAGGAGACGTGAGGCCATTGAGTCGACGAAGCCAGAGTTTGAGCCTTGAATTCTGGAACCCATTATTGGTTAGTTTGGGAATTGATACTGAAGACCAAAGACAGAAGGTCAATCAGAAGTCCGGAAGTGAAAACCAGATGGCATAGGCTGGAGACTAGAGGGCTGTCCTGAAGTTGGATGATGGCCCATGTGTGTGGGTGGAGTGGAGGGAGCAATAGGGCTTATTTTGCTGTTGCCATTTTGTTTCTTGTTGTGTTCTGTGTTATTCTGCTGAGCATTGTGGACATGCTTTGTTGATGTCAATCTATGTGGCGACACTCACAGGCTGCCCCAGCACATCCTCAAATGTGTTTCTCATTAACACAAATGATACATTTCACTGTATTTTTCTCTATATGTTTGATTAATAAATATGATTCTAAATCTGAAGGTTCTAATAAATGCAAATTTAGTAAATAACAATGGACAATTATTTTAACAGAGAAGAAAAACAATGGAATTGTGCTTAAAATTGAGATTGCCAAAAGACCACAATTGGTTTACAGCAGATGCAATCTCACTAGCTCTCCACTCGGTCTTAGATCACCTTAACAATAGTATTACCTACATCGGGTTACTGTTTATTAACTACAGCTCAGCATTAAACACAATCATATCCTTGGTTCTAACCAAGAAACTCCAAAACCTGGGCGTCTGTAACTGGATCCTTGACTTCCTCATCAGGAGACCATAAGTTGTGCAGATTGGAAATAAGATCACCTCCTCACTGACAAATAACATTGGCGCACTTTAAGATGTGTACTTAGCCCACTGCTCTACTCTCTCGACCATAATTGTGTAGCTAGGCACAGTTCAAAGATCACCTATAAATTTGCTGATGACAGAATTATTTTGGAAGAATTTCAGATGAAGCATACAGAAGTGAGATAGATTAGCTGGTTGAATGGTGTCACAGCAACAACTTGAAATAAAAGCCTCCATAAACCTGCCAGCTTAAACAAGTCTCCACCTTCCCCAATCATCCTCGCTTCTCCCCTCTCCAATCAGACATAAGATAATAAAGCCCTGAAAGCTCATACCACCATGCTCAAGACAGCTTCTATCCCACTGTTGTCAGACTCTTATGTAGACTAAATAAACCTTTTGTAGACTAAGATGGACTCTTGGCCTCACAATCCAATCCACCCAATGAATGTTTTGGACTTTAGATAGATAGAGATAGATAGATAGATAGATAGATAGATAGATAGATAGATAGATAGATAGATAGATAGATAGATAGATACTTTATTCATCCCCATGGGGAAATTCAACTTTTTTTCCAATGTCCCATATTTATTGTTTGTTTGCACTTTTTTGGTAGCTTGTACACTTTATTCTGTGTTAATATTGTTTTACCTTATTCTAGTTCAATGATTTTAATTGTATGAACCATATGCAGGACAATTATTTACTGTAACTTGGTATGTATATATGACAATAATAAACTAATACTAATACGAAGATGACAGCTTCACTTATCCATTTTGTAATCAACAACCTCCTTCAATATTTTTGATTCCAGTCTAAAGTATAACAAAACAATATGCTGGAACTGAATTCAAAGTCCATACACTTCATCACTGTAAAAACCATAGCTGAAGAACCTCTTTCTGCTGTTTCATTTACTTGCAATAATTATTCTATTTTCCAAATTTCTCTGCCTTTTTTGTTAGCAGACATTCAGAGACTGAAAAAAAAACAAGAAGATTCAAATAGAAGATATGTAGCACATTCAATCATTTTAGACTATAAAGCCATAAGACATAAGAGCAAAATTAGGCCATTTGGTACATTGGGCCTCTCTGCCATCTGGTCATGGGTGATTTATTTTCTCTCTCAACCTCATTCTCTTGCCTTCTCCCCAAAACCTTTGATTTCCTGACTAATTAAGCACCTAATAGCCTCTGCTTTAAATATGGCTTGGCCTCCGCAACTATCTATGACAATGAATTCCACAGATTCACTCCTCTCCAGCTCAGGAAATGCCTCCTCATCTCTGTTCCAAAGGGACATCTTTCTATTTTGAGACTGTGCCCTCCGGGTTAAATTGAGGGTTGCTAGGTGCTGCAGCTCAAAGGGCTGGAAGGTCCTAAATAGATAGAATTCTTTCTGTCATGAACTCTTCAGACCAGCACAGGGCATCAGAGAGCATCAAGCCTTTGAACTCCGACACACCTAAACATCACTTATTTGTTTATTTATTGAAATACAACACGGAGTAGGCCTTTCTGGCCCCCTGAGCCCCGCCACCGAGCAACCTCCAATTTAACCCTAGCTTAATCATGGGACGATTTACAATGGCCAATTAACCTACCAACTGTTGTGACTTTGAACTGGGGGAGGAAACCGGAGCACATGGAGGAAACCCACGTTGTCACGTGGAGAACATGCAGACTCCTTACAGGCAACGGCAGGAATTGAACTCGGATCGCTGGTACTGTAAATTGTTGTGCTAACCATTATGCTACCATGCATTGATTTGTTTTAACTAGAACTTGTTAAGAGACTGGTTTAGTCATTTTTTTCCTTGTGTTTTAGTGCCACTTGTCTTTTGAATGCGGGTTCCTTGTGCATCGTTTTGAATTTTGATTTTGATATGCGTGGGGTTCCCGCGCTATATGCACTATTTAAATTCATCATGACTAGCGTTTGTTGCTGAGTTCTGAATTTGGGTTCTGAATGAACTAACGTTCTGTGTATGCCAGCCCTCTTGAGTATGTACGCTCCGAGTTATTTGCTATTCCTCTATTACGTTCTTCAAATAAATCCTCATCATTACTTTCTACCTTCGAGTGTCGAATTTACTCTGTGCCTGGGTTTGTTTGCTTTCAGTGGAACTCAACCATCATGGATCCAGTGAAGTTTGATCAATTATGTACGGCATTGACCTGCCAAGAAGAGACAGTTGGACAGCATAAACATTTATTGCAAGAGATACCAGCATCTTTGCAGAAAGGCTCTGACACTGGTAGACAAGATTTACATTTTCCAGGGATGGACGTTGATTCCGAGCATTCGCCTATGTATTCTGTTATGTTTGCCCAGAACTACTATGAGGGGTCCATGAATCTGCCAGCCCTGTAGCAGTACAATGGAGACCTGAGTCTTGCTGTGATTTCTGAAGTCAGTGTTCTCCAGCATTTGACTTACTGCCTGCTAAGTTACCCTCAGACAGGTGTAATGTAGCTTACGTAATTTCCCTTTTTCAGACAGGACCTTTCATGGGCTACAGCCTTATGGAAGAAAGATTCTCCCATGTGTGTTGATATTAATTGGATTTTAAGAACTATGTGGAGGATATTCTTTCACACTGCTGGGGTCCATCAGAAGCAGCCAACTGACCCCTCCATTTGTGTCAGGGAGCTCGATCTGTTGCCAACTATTCAGTCAAGTTCTGGACCTTGGAAGCAGACAGCTGTTGGAAATTGAAGGCTTTTAATGAAATTTAAATAACCAACTCAAGGATGTTCTAATGACCAAGGACCCAATAGAGGATTTGAAGGAGCTTTTGGATATGGCTATTAGAATTGATATTCACAGGTTCAAGAGAGGAAGGGAAAGGCATGGTGAGTTGCCTTCTCCGGTTCCACAATCCAAGTCTCAACCCACATCCTTGAAGTCTTCTCCAGAGGACCTCAAGCAACTAGAAACAACCCGTTCTCCCCAGCAAAGAAACAGAGACAAGTGAAGCAGAGGAGCTGCTTATACTGCAGTGAGTCTGGGAATTTTCAAGTCTCTTGGCCCAGGTTGTCAGGGAACTCCCAGGACCGTCCAGTGACAGGAGAACTATGATGGTCTTTTATCTCTCTCCTAGTTTGATGAACTCAGAAGTGTTGTTACCTTCCCTTTGTCTTGGGGGGGGGGGGCATCACCATTCCCTTGGGACATTAGTAAACTCCAGCTCAGCAGGGAATTCTTTAGATCTTGGCGTAGCCATGAAATCACAGTGTCTAAATTATGTTTCAACCAGCCACTCTTTGCTATGGTCCTGGATGGGAGACTGGTGCAACCTGGATAAATTTCTTATCTTTCCATTCCTCTCAAGTTAACAATTGATATGCTCAATTTCACCTTATTCACTTTCTAGGTACTTCCCCAATCGTTGGTTCACTATGGTTACTTTCCCATAATCCTGAAGAATGTAGGATAACCAATGATACTCCATTGTTTAAGAAAGGCTCGGAAAATAAACCAGGATATTATAGACCAGTGAGCCTGACATCAATAGTAGGTAAGATATTGGAAGGTGTTCTAAGAGACCAGATATATGAGTATAGACATTGACTAATTAAGGATAGTCAGCATGGCTTTGCGCATGGTAAATCGTATCTAACCATTCTACTAGATTTTTTGGGGAAAGTTACTAGGAAAGGTAATGAAGGCAAAGCAGTGGGTGTTGTCTACAAGGCATTTGGCAAGGCCAGGCATGGGAGGTTGGTCAAGAAGGTTCAGTTGCTCAGCAGTCAACTTCAGGTGATAAATTTGATTAGACACTGGCTTTGTGGGTGAAGCCAGAGAGTGGTAGTAGATGGTCGCCTCTGAGTGGAAGATTGTGACTCGTGGAGTGCTGCAGGGATCAGAGCTGGCTCCATTTTTATTTGTCATCTATATAAATGATCACGATGATGATGTGGTAAATTGGATCAGCAAATTTGCAGATGACACAAGCTTGGTGGTGTAGTGGACATCAAAGAAGGCTATCATGGCTTGCAGCTGGAAAAATGGGGTGAAAAATGGCAGATAGAATTTAATGCAGACAAGTGTAAGATGTTGAAGGTGTTGCACTTCTGTGGATCCAACCAGGATAGGTCTTACATACTGAACGATAGGGCACTGAGGCGTGTGGTAGAACAAAGGGATTTGGAAATATAGGTCCATAATTCTTTGAAAACAGTGTCACAGGTTGATAGAGCCGTATATAAAGCTTTTGGCATATTAGCCTTCATAAATCATTATACTGGATACAGGAGAAGGGATGTTATGTTTAAGTTGTATGAAACATTAGTGAGGCCTAATTTGGAGTACTCTGTGCAGTTTTGGTCGCCTACCTAGAGGAAAGATGTAAATAAAGTTGAAAGAGCACAGAGAAAATTTACAAGGATGTTGCTAGGACTGGAGGACCTGAATTATAAGGAAAGGTTGAATAGGCTAGGACTTTACTGCTTGGAATGTAGAAGATTGAGAAAATATTTTATAGAAGTATTCAAAATTATGAGGGTTATAGATAGGATAAATGCAGGCAGTTTTTTTCACTGAAGTTGGATAGGAAAACAAGTAGAAGTCATAGATTAAGTGTGAAAATTAGAAAAGTTTAAAGAGAACATGATAGAAAACTTCTTCACTCAGAGGGTCATGAGAGTGTGAAATGTGCTGCTAGCATAAGTGGTGAATGTGAGCTCAATTTCAACATTTGAGAAGTATGAATAAATACATGGATGGTAAGTATATGGAGGGCTATGGTCCCAGTACAGACCAATGGGAGTATACAGTGTAAATGGCTCAGCACAGACTAGATGGGCTAAAGGGCGTGTTATTGTGCTGTACTTTTCTATGATGCTGTCTTTCAAACAGTTCTGAAAGACTAGTCAGAGATCCTGAAAGGCTAACCAGATGTCCCAAGAGGCCAGCCCAAGCCTGAGTTTCCAAGATGTCTACTGTTATTACGGTGAGTCATCAGTTGTAAGTCCTAAGTTGCCTTTTGACTCCTCAGAACTGGACTCCTAAGTCAAATGAGTTGCCCAGAGTGCCTGCAGAATATTCAGACTTGCTGGAGGTACTTAGCAAGAAGAGAGTCACAACACTTCATCCACATAGAAACTATGATTGCACTATTGACGTGCTACCAGGTATTTGTCCTTCCTGGGAAAGGCTTTGTTCCTTATCCACTGTCGAGAGACCAGCCATGATGGAGTATATTAAGGAGGCTTTGGCATCAGGGTGTATTTGATCATCCACTTTTCCTGCTAGAGCAGGATTCTGTTTTATATCCAAAAAGGATGACAGACTGAGACCATATATTGATTACAGGTGTCTAAATAAGTTTACTTTAAAGAACTAGTATCCGCTCCATCTTATGAATATGATGTTCAAACTACTACAAGGAGCACCACTGTTCATGAAACTTGATCTCTGGACTGCCTACGATCTTATCCAGATTTGAGAGGGAGATGAATGGAAGATGACCTTCACCGCTTCCACTGTACATTATGAATGTCTGGTGATGCCATTCGGCTTAGTAAATACTCCAGTGGTCTTTCAAAATTTTATTAGCACCATGCTCTGAAAAATGGTTACTCACTTTGTTTATTTATTGTTTATTTGTTGTTTATTTGGGTGACATCCTTTTTTTTCTCATTTGCTTCAGGAACACGTTCAATATGTATGGAGTGTTCTTCAACATCTATTGGAGAATCACCTGTTTTATTAAACTTGAGAAGAGTGAGTTCCACATCCCTAAAGTATTTTTTCTTGGATTTGTCAGTTTTAATGGAGATTTACACATGGACCCTGAGAAGACCTAAGTGGTACAGAATTGGCTTCAACCTACATTGGTTAAACAGCTCCAAAGGTTTTTAGGATTTGCCAATTTCTATTGTCACTTCATTTGCAACTTCAGTTCTACCACAGGTCCACTTACCACCTCACTAAAAGATCTGCAGGGCCTTTCCATTGGACTCCAGAGGCAGAAGCCGCTTTCCGCCAACATTAGAAACAGATTTACCACAATACCTGTACTTGTTCCCCCAATCCAGACCTACCTTTTGTAGTGGAGGTTATGCCTCAGACACTGGGCACCTGGGAATTTTGCAACAATAAAGTTCATTAAGAGGTGATTCTGGTGATCAGGCATAACCAAAAACATCAAGGACTATGTTTTGGCATGTGAAATATATGCTGAAAATAAGGAATCTAAATCACTACCCCAAGGTCTCTTACAATGTTTACCTATTCCTACTCGTCCCTGGTCTCATATTTCGATGAACTTTATCACTGGTCTTCCTTCATTCTGTGGGAATAATGATATTATGGTTGTAGTGGAATGATCCTAAAAGGCATGCCACTTTGACCCTCTCCCAAACTTTCCAGGGCTTCAGAGACAGTTGATCTTATGTTATGAAATATCTTCTGGATATATGGCTATCCCTGGGTTATCATCTCGGACCATGGTCCACAATTCACGTCTAAATTGTGGAAGGATTTTTGTCAACTCATCAGGGTAGTGGTTATCCTATCCTATGGGTTCCATCTGCAAACCGATGGACAGACAGAATCAGAATTTGAAAAGATCCTTGTGAAATTTGGTTTCAGGATACCCAACTAAATGGAGTGACCATCTTACTTGGGCAGAGTTTGCACGTAATAATCTTGTATACTCCTCCATTGGGATGCCACACTTTGAATATATAAGCTACAGTCTTCCTCTATTCCTGGAGCAGGAGTCCAAGGTGGGTGTCCCTGCAGCCAATAGGATTGTTAAAAGATGCAGACAGACATGGTCAAAGGTGAGATCAATTTAATAGCCAACTCCCAGTAGCAGCAGCATCAGACTAATTGTTGAAGGCCACCAAGACCTTTGTTCTCTCTGGTCCAGTGAGTTTCTTTTTCCACTCAAGATCCTCCTATGCAGGTGGAATCTCCGAAACTGGCTCCTAGGTACATTGATCATTTATAAGTTCTATGGAGAATGAATCAGATGTCATACCAACTACAATTATTGTGGACTCTGTGTATCCATTCTACCTTTCATGTTTCCTCCCTTAAATCTGTACTTTAAAGTCCCTTGGCTCTTGATTCCAAGTCTCCTCCACCTCCTCATTTTGTTCATGGTCAAGAAGTATACACAGTTCATTGACTGCTGGTTTATTGAGATTTTATTTTAATACACACATGATTCCTGAGCTCTATTTAAGTTAGTGATGACTAGCGTTCATTGCTGAATCCTGAATTTGGGCTCTGAGTGAACTAACATTGTGTGTACTCCAGTCCACTCGAATAAGTATGCTCCAAGTCATTTGTTATTCCTCTGTCATGTACTTCAAATAAATACATGTTGTTACTTTATATTTTGAGTGTCAAATTTACTTCAAGCCTGGGTTTGTTTGCCTGAAGATCCCATTACAGTGTTTTTGATAAAGCTTTCTAAAATTGATAAAAATTGGTAAGGGTCGACAGGTACATGCTAAACATCTTCAACTTCTTGCGCTAATCAGTTGGTGAGTTTTCTTGGCTGTGAAATCAATGTGTTTCGACCAGGACAGGCTATTGGTTATATTCACGCCTAAAAAACTTGAAGATCACAACCCTCCCAATGTCAACACCTTGATGTAAATAGGAGTCCCCCTTTCTGAAGTCAATGACCAGCTCTTTTGTTTATTGAAAAAAAGGTTGTTATTATGACATCATGTCCAAACCTCTCTATCTCCCTAAAATCTTCCCCATCCTTCTGCTTTCCATAGGAATCATTTCTGCTTTGTCCTCTTGTTCCTCCCTACTCATCTCCCTCCTGACACTTAACTTTGAGAAGTTACAGAACTTGGGTCTCTGCACTTCCCTCTGCAATTGGATCTTTGACTTCCTAACCAGAAGACCACAATATGTGCAGATTGGTGATAATATCTCCTCCTCATAGCTAATCAACACTGGTGCACCTCAGGGGTGTGTGCTTAGCCCACTGCTCTACTCTGTCTATACTCATGACTGTGTGGCTAGGCATAGCTCAAATACCATCTATAAATTTGCTGATGATACAACCATTGTTAGTAGAAACTCAGATTGAGACAAGAGGGTGTACAGGAGCATGATATGTCAACTAGTAGAGTGGTGTCATAGCAACAACCTTGCACTTAGCATCATTAAGATGAAAGAGCTGATTGTGGACTTCAGGAAGGGCAACACAAAGGAACACATACCAATCTGCATAGAGGGATCATAATTAGAGAGAGTGGGCAGCTTCAAGTTCCTGGTTGTCAAGATTTCTGAGAACCTAACCTGGTCCCAACATATCAATACAGTTATAAAGAGGCAAGAAAGTGGCTATACTTTATTAGGAGTTTGAAGAGATTTGGTATGTCAGAAAAAACACTCACAGACTTCTATAGATGTACCGTGGAGAGCATTCTGACAGGTTGCATCACTGTCTGGTATGGTGGGGGGGGGGGGGGGGGGGGGGCGGGGGTTGCAGGCGGAGGGCTATTGCACAGGACTGAAAGAAGCTGCCGAGGATTGTAAATTTAGTCAGATCCATCTTGGGTACGAGCTTACAAAGTACCCAGGACATATTCAAGGAGTGGTGTCTCAGAAAGGCAGCGTCCATTATTAAGGACCCCCAGCACCCAAGGCATGCCCTTTTCTCACTGTTACTATCAGGTAGGAGAGTGGAAGCCTGAAGGCACACACTCAATAATTCAGAAACAGGTTCTTCCCCTCTACCATCTGATTACTAAATGGATATTGAATCTGTGAACCCTACCTCACTTTTTTAATATATATTATTTCTGTTTTTGCACAATTTTAATCTATTTAGTATATGCATACTATAATTGATTTACTTAATTTTTTCTTCTATATTATGTATAGCATTGAACTGCTACTGCTAAATTAATAAATTTGACGACACATGACGGTGATAATAAACCTGATTCTGATTCTGATTATCTCTGCAAGCATGCCAAGTGCTACTCCATCCCCTGCATCACCTTCCTGACCACAATGCAGGGTCCCAAACAGTCCTAGCAGCTGAGACAACACTTTTCCTGCAAGTCTGTCAGAGCTATCTATTGTAGCTGATTCTCCAACTGGAGTCTCCTCCACATCATTTAGACCCAACAGAGATTGGGTGACTACCTTGTCGAGCAACTGCACACAGTCTGCCAGAAAAACGGGATTTTGTGATGGCCACCCATTTCAATTTGTCTTTCCATTCCAATTGTGACTTGTCTCTCCATGGCCTCCTGTACTGTGATTCAGGTCAAATGCAGGTTGAAGGAGCAACATCTCATAGTCCATCTGTGCAGCCTCCAACCTGATGCTAGAAAAAATGTTTTTTCTAACCTGCTAATTACTCCCTTTCCCCCTCTCTTTTTTCCATTCCCATTTCTGTTTACCCTCTCACCTGCCCATCACCTTCCTCTGGTCCACTGTCATCTCCTATTGGATTCTTTCTTCTTCATTATTTTACATCTTCCACCTACCAACTCCCAGCTTGTCATTTCACTTTTCCTCTCACCTGGTTTCACTTATCACCTGCCAACTGGTGCTCCTTCTCCATCCCCCAGCACCTTATTCTGGCCTCTGACCCTTTTCCCTTCCAGTCCCAATGAAAGGTCTCACCTTGATACATTGATTGTTTATATCCCTCCATAGATGCTGCCTGATTGCTGAGTTTCTTCAGCATTTTCTGTGTGTTGCTCACTGTCTCCTTCCTGTACTCTGACAATCATTATTTGAGAAGTGGCCCACTATCATCCACAAACTTGTAAATGGAGTAAGAGCAGGCTCTGGCCACCCAGTCCTGAGTGTACAGGCAGTAGAGTAAGGGGGTGAGGACTCAACATTGTGGAGCATCAGTTCTTAGGATGATCATAGTCCAGGTGTTGCTTCCTGTGCATACTGATTGTGGTCTGTTGTTCAGGAAGTCTATGCTCCAGTTGCATAGGGAGTCACTGACTCACAGGGCCTGGAGTTTGGTGATAAGTTAGCTTGGAATAACTGCATTGAAGTCAGAACTGTAGCAATAAACATTAGTCATACATATGTTTCTTTATTGTCCAGATGCTCCAGGGATGAGCAAAGGCCAGGGATCAACATCCATAAAAGGGTCAGAGATTTTAGCTATAGACAATAGACAATAGAGAATAGGTGCAGGAGTAGGCCATTTGGCCCTTCTAGCCAGCACCACCGTTCACTGTGATCATGGCTGATCATACACAATCAGTACCCCATTCCTGCCCTCTCCCCATATCCCTTGACCCCGCTATCTATAAGAGCTCTATCTAACTCTCTCTTGAATGCATCCAGAGATTTGGCCTCCACTGAGAGCATTCCACATATCCACCACTCTCTGGGTGAAAAAGTTTTGCCACATCTCAGTTCTAAATGGCCTACCCCTTATTCTTAAACTGTGGCCTTTAGTTCTGGAGTCACCCATCAGCGGGAACATGCTTCCTGCCTCCAGTGTGTCCAATCCCTTTATAATCTTATATATCTCAATCAGATCTCCTCTCATCCTTCTAAATTCCAGTGTATACAAGCCTAGTCACTCCAATTTCAACATATGACAGTCCCGCCATTCCGGGAATTAACCTTGTGAACCTACGCTGCACTCCCTCAATAGCAAGAATGTCCTTCTTCAAACTTGGAGACCAAAACTGCACACAATACTCCAGGTGTGGTCTCACCAGGGTCCTGTACAGCTGCAGAAGGACCTCTTTACTCCTATACTCAATTCCTCTTGTTATAAAGGCCAGCATGCCATTAGCTTTCTTCACTGCCTGCTGTACCTGCATGCTTGCTTTCATTGACTGATGTACAAGAACACCTAGATCTCGTTGTGCTTCCCCTTTTCCTAACTTGACTCCATTTAGATAGTAATCTGCCTTCCTTTTCTTGCCACCAAAGTGGATAACCTCACATTTATCCACATTAAACTGCATCTGCCATACATTTGCCCACTCACCCAACCTGTCCAAGTCACCCTGCATTCTCATAACATTCTCCTGACATTTCACACTGCCACCCAGCTTTGTGTCATCAGCAAATTTGCTGATGTTACTTTTAATCCCTTCATCTAAATCATTAATGTATATTGTAAATAGCTGCGGTCCCAGCACCGAACCTTGCGGTACCCCACTGGTCACAGCCTGCCATTCTGAAAGGGACCCGTTAATCACTACTCTTCGTTTCCTGTCAGCCAGCCAATTTTCAATCCATGTCAGTACTCTGCCCCCAATACCATGTGCCCTAATTTTGCCCACTAATCTCCTATGTGGGACTTTATCAAAAGCTTTCTGTAAGTCCAGGCACACTACATCCACTGGCTCTCCCTTGTCCATTTTCATAGTTACATCCTCAAAAAACTCCAGAAGATTAGTCAAGCATGATTTTCCCTTCATAAATCCATGCTGACTCAGACTGATCCTTCTACTGCTATCCAAATGTGTTGTAATTTCCTCTTTTATAATTGACTCCAGCATCTTTCCCACTACTGACGTCAGGCTAACCGGTCTATTATTCCCTGTTTTCTCTCTCCCTCTAGCTTTTACTATCCTCCTTTATATTCTTGGCTAGTTTACCTTCGTATCTCATTTTTTCTTGGCGTATTGCCTTTTTTGTTATCTTCTTTTGCTCTTTAAAAGCTTCCCAGTCCTCCGGTTTCCCGCTCATCTTTGCTATGTTATACTTCTCTTTTATTTTTATACTGCCCTTTACTTCCCTCGTCAGCCACAGGCCCCCCCTTACTCCCCTTAGGATCTTTCTTCCTCTTTGGAATGAACTGATCCTGCACCATTCCCAGAAATACCTACCATTGGAAAATGATTACCAATGCATCCACGATTTATAGAGCCACCTCTTTAAGTACCCTGGGATGCAGACCATCAGGTCCCGGGGACTTCAGACTCAACAGTCTATCCAACACCATTTCTTGCCTAATATAAATTTCCTTCAGTTCATCCTTTACCCTAGTTCCTTTGACTACTATTACATCTGGGAGATTGTTTGTGTCTTCCTTAGTGAAGACAGATCCAAAGTACTTGTTCAACTTATCTGCCATTTCCTTGTTCCCCAAGGAAAGGCTGCTTTATTAACAAATAAAACAGTGGAAGATCAAAGTAACAGGATTAAGGATAGAAACTCTTTAACAACGTTGTGCAGGACTTTGCTTTCAGAATCTGTAATGTATGGATGTATTTCTTTTAGAGCATTGACCCCCCACCTTAGCACTTTGTATTGATCTTTTGTCTGCGCATGCAGATTGTTCTCTCTCTCTTGCTGCAATATGAGTACACCAGTTAAAGCCATTTCCTGTGAGCCATGCTTTCATTTAATGATATGTAGCTGTGCATAGACACAACAAATTGGCGACAAGTATGAACCCGAATGTCAGGAACTATTAGGTACCGCACCAACAGTTTCAGGATCAAACAGCGAGAGGTAAACAGTATGGAATGCTGAAGAAACGGCTGATTAACAGAGAAAGGCACACTGAATTGAAAGTGAAAATAACGTGGGAAAGTTGACAAATTTGATGGCGCTAATGAAGGTTGAGATTCGTATATCAAGAGGATGGAACTGTACAGTAACATGAACATTGTGAGGAAGCAAAAGAAAGCCCCTATGCTTCTTTGCTTAATGGTGCAAAGATGTAAAGTCTCTTACGCAACTTATTAACCCCTGAAAAGCCAGCAAGCAAGATGTCCGATGAAATTTTCACCTGCACCCTAAATCCCTAGTAATAGTTGAGAGATCTAGATTTTATAAAAGGAACCAGTCAAAAGATGAAAGCATTTCTGAACACATTGCAGAATTGTGCAAACTTTCCCAGTACTGTGACTTTAGAGGTAGACTTTTTGATGCATTACTGGTCAGGCTTGTATGTGACATGCATAGTCAAAGCAGTTAAAAGATGCTAATATCTGAAAGAAACCTAAGTTTAGAACAGGAATTGACCAATACAATATCATTAGAGACTGCAGCAAAGGATGCAACAGAACTACAGAAAAGGAGGTTAGAATGTGAAATGTGAATGTTAGCAACGAGGCAAATCTTCCCATGATGCAAATGACTTGGTTGAAAGAAAAAGTCACAGACAATGTAACATAAAGAGACAAAAAGCTCAGCTGAGTGAAAAGTCTCAAACACAAAACTAAGCAAATGCATGAAGTTACTAAATGTAAAACAGAATTAAATAACATAGAGACAGAAAAGGTGAATTGTCATCCCTGGAACTGTAGAGTATAATTGAAGCAGATCACAAAATCATCTCACTCACAATAGATGTGTCTGGTGTAAAACTGAACATGGAGCTGGATACAGGGTCAGCTTTGTCCACAATTCTAGAGACTGACAACAGAATGTTTCCTAAGATACCATTAGAGAAGACCTCGGTGATGCTAAAGACTTAAATGAGCAAAAAAATGTCTCCCAAATGTAAACTGAAAATAAATGTGACCTGTGGAGACCAAGCATTGCAGTTAGAGCTTTATGTACTGAAACGTGGAGGGTCAACACTTTTCGGACATGAATGGTAGAGAAAATTCCAACTAGACTGCCATACAATCGAAGTTCTTAGCATTGCAGCAACAGGCAACGCCAGTCCAAATGGTAGCACTAACCAGGGACTGGCACAGCTGCTTAATGCTAATGAGAAAGTGTTTGAGAAGGGAATCGGTAAACTCAAAGGCATGAAGGCCAGAATTGAACTGGATGAAACCGCAACACCAAGATTCCACAGAACACATCGAGTGCCTTATGCATTATGTACTAAAATGGATGCTGAATTACAGAGCTTGGAGGCTTGGAATTCTCTCTAAGGTTGAGTAGAAGGATTGGGCCACGCCTGTTATCCAGGTGATCAAAAAGGGAAGGCTGAAGCCATTGGCAAATGTGGAAATTTCAAGTTGAGCATCAACCTTGTGCTGTGTACTGTACCGTATCCCCTATCACAAATTGAAGACAGTTTTGCATCTTTGGAAGAGGTTTTCAAAGATTGACTTGTCACAAGCCTGTCTGCAAATGGAGATTGAGGAGCAGCAAGCAAGGAGCTCTCACAATCAACACATGCAAGGTACTGCTCCAGTACAATCATCTCCTCTTTGGATTCGCATCAGCTCCAGCAAAGAGCAATAGACCAAGGGTTCTAAGGTCTCCCAGGGACATGTTATTACCTTGATGACATCATCATCAGTGGCAAGAATGATGAAGAGGACCTCCAGAACCTTGCTGAAGTGCTTACAAAGCTGCATGAGTATGGTCTGTGTGCAACGAGAGAGAAATTTGAGTTTTTCAAGAACAAAATCTCATATCCTGGACATTCCATTGACAAGCATGGCTTACATAAGATACAAGAACATTGAGGCAGTGTTACAGGCAATCAATCTGGAGACTGTGTCACAACTCAGGTCACACTTAGGCTTGTAAACTACTACCACAGTTTTCTCCCAAACATTGCTACAGTGCTGCATCCATTGAATGCACTGTTACAGACAGGAGCAAGTGGCAATGGTCAGAAAGATGTGAAAGAGCTTTTAAGGGAACAGAGACTAATAACATCTGATGAATTGCTCACCCATTATGACCTATCCATGCCCATCAGACTGTTGTGTGATGCGTCCGCTTATGGCATTAGAGCCGTTTGTCACACATTGTGAAAGATGGATCTGAACACCCGAAAGTGTTTTCTTCAAAATCACTGATGAGCGCAGAATGCAACTACGCACAGATTGACCGACAGGCCCTTGCTCTATAATGGGGAATAAACATGTTCCACCACCTCCTGTAGAGGCAAAGATTTACACTTAGTGACAGGTCACCAACCCCTTGTGTCGATCTTCAATCCCAAGAAGGAAATTCCAGTGATGACTGCTACCCGGTTACAAGTTTGGGCACTGTTCCTAGGAGCCCACTCTTATCACTTACAATTGAAGGGTACCAAACTACACAGCAATGCTAATAGCTTGAAGCATGTTGCAATATTGGCATCGAGGAATGGCTCTGCAGGTGTGTGGACGTCAGCGAATCAGACCGACAGGAAGAGTAGAAAAACAGATTATACTTCCTTTCGCAAACATGAGGAAATCTGCAGATGCTGGAAATTCAAGCAACACACACAAAATGCTGGTGGAATGCAGCAGGCCAGCCAGCATCTATAGGAAGAAGTACAGTTGACGTTTCGGGCCGAGACCCTTCGCCCAAAACGTCAACTGTACTTCTTCCTATAGATGCTGCCTGGCCTGCTGCATTCCACCAGCATTTTGTGTGTGTCATTTTTCCTTTGGCGGTTTGATCGAGGAACGACTGCGTATGCGCGTGAACATCATGAGTTAGACTGCAGGAAGAGTTTAAAATGGAGATAGCTTTATAGAGTGGGTGTCAGAGGAACAGGCAACGGAGTAGAGGTAAACAGAGTAGGAGGGCTTTGGCTCAACAGGGCTTCGGCGATAATGTGTCAAGGTGAGTTACACTAATTGTATAGAATAGAAACAGGAAGTATGATTATGATGCCAGTGTTCTGTACTAGGTATCAGATGTAGGTAGTCCAGGAGACTCCCAGCCTCCCAGAAGGCCACATCTGCACCAGGTGCAGCTCCTTAGGGACCACATTAGGGAACTGGAGCTGCAGCTCGATGATCTTCATCTGGTCAGGGAGAGCAAGGAGTTGATAATGAGGAGCTATTGGCAAGTAGTCACACTGTGGCCTTGGGAGACAGATAAGTGGGTAACAGTCAGGAGAGGGAAGGGCAAGGGTCAGTTACTAGAGAGTAGCCCTGTGGCTGACCCCTTAACAATAAGTACCCCTGTTTGAGTACTGTTGGGGGGGGGGGGATGGCCTTCCTGGAGGAAGCAACAGTGGTTGCGCCTCTGGCACAAAGTCTGGCCCTGTGGCTCAGAAGGGTATGGAAAGGAAGAGGATGGCAGCAGTGATAGAGGACTCTATAGTCAGGGGGTCAGACAGGCAATTCTGTGGATGCAGGAAATAAATACCGATGGTTGTTTGCCTCCCAGGTGCCAAGGTCTGAGATGTTTCTGATCGTGTCCACGATATCCAGAAGTGGGAAGGTGAACAGCCAGAGATTGTGGTACATATTGGTACCAATGACACAGGTAGGAAAGAGAAGGAGATCCTGAAAACTGACTACAGGGAGTTAGGAAGGAAGTTGAAAAGCAGGACCTCAAAGGTAGTAATCTTGGGATTACTGCCTATGCCACACAACAGTGAGTATAGGAATAGAGTGAGGTGGAGGACAAATACATGGATGAGGGATTGGAGCAGGGGACAGGGATTCAGATTTCTGGATCATTTGGACCTCTTTTGGTGCAGGTGTGACTTGTACAAAAAGGATGGTTTGCACTTGAATCTCAGGGAGACCAATATCAGGGCAGGGAGGTTTGCTAATACTATTGGGGAGAGTTTAAACTAGAATTGCTGGGAGGTGGGAACAGAACTGAAGAGATGGAGGAAGGTGCTGTTGACTCACAAATAGAGTAAGCTTGGAGACAGTGTGAGAGGGCGGATAGGCAGATGATGCAGAAGAGATGTGCTCAGACCGATGGTTTGAGATGTGTCTATTTTAATGCAAGAAATATGAACAAAGCAGATGAGCTTAGAGCATGGATCAGTACTTGGAGCTGATGTTGTGGCCATTAAAGAGATCTGGATGACTCAGGGGTAGGAATGGTTACTTAGAGTTGCAGACTTTAGATGTTTCAGAAAGGACAGGGAGGGTGGCAAAAGAGGTGGGGCAATCCATTGCCAATCAAAGATTGTGTCACAGCTGCAGAAAAGGAGTTATGTCATGGAGGGATTGTCTACTGAGTTTCTGTGGGTGGAAGTTAGAAACAGAAAAGGGTCAATAACTCTACTGGGTGTTTTTTATAGACCTCCCAATAGTAACAGGGTCATCGAGGAGCAGATAGGGAGATAGATTCTGGAAAGGTGTGATAATAACAGGGCTGTTGTGGTGGGAGATTTTAATTTCCCAAATATTGTTTGGCATCTCCCTAGAGCAAGGGGTTCAGATGGGGTGGAGTTTTAGGTATGTTCAGGAAGGTTTCCTGACACAATATGTAGATAAACCTACAAGATAAGAGGCTGTGCTTGATCTTGTATTGGGAAATGAACCTGGTCAACTGTCAGGTCTCTCAGTGGGAGAGCATTTTGGAGAGAGTGACCACAATTCTATCTCCTTTACTATAGCATTGGAGAGGGATAGGAACTGACAAGTTAGTAAAATGCTTAATTGGAATAAGGGGAGATATGAAGTTATCAGCAGGAACTTGGAAGCATAAATTGGGAACAGATGTTCTCAGGGAACTGTACAGCAGAAACGTGGCAAATGTTCAAGGGATATTTGTGTGGTATTCTGCAAAGGTACGTTTCAGTAAGACAGAAAGGACGGTAGGGTACTGGAACCAGGGTATACAAAGCCTGTTGAAAATTTAGCCAGAATAAAAGAAAAGCTTACGAAAGGTTGAAAAAACTAGGTAATGATAGAGATCTAGAAGATTATAAGGCTAGCAGGAAGGAACTTAGGAATGAAATTAGGAGAGCCAGAAGAGGCCATGAGAAAGCCTTGGTGAGCAGGATTAAGGAGAACCCTAAGGCATTTTACAAGTATGAGATGAGCAAGAGGATAAGACGTGAGAGAATAGGACCAATCAAGTGTGACAGTGGAAAAGTGTGTATGGAACCGGAGGAGATAGCAGCAATATTTAATGAATATTTTGCTTCAGTATTCACTACAGAAAACGATCTTGGTGATTGTAAGGATGACGTGCAGTGGACTGAAAAGGTTGAGCATATAAACATTAAGAAAGAGGATTTAAACACAAAGTATACTGCAGATGCTGTGGTCAAATCAAGATGTACAAACAATCTAGATGAACTCAGGACTGACGAAGGTTCTCAGCACGAAACGTTGACTGCTCATTTCAACGGATGCTGCCTGACCTGCTGAGTTCATCCAGCTTGATTGTACATCAAGAAAGAGGATTTGCTGGAGCTTTTGGAAAGCATCAAATTGGACAAGTCTCCAGACTGGGTAAGATGTACCCCAGGCTACTGTGGGAGGTGAGGGAAGAGATTGCTGAGCCTCTGGCGATGATCTTTGCATCATCAATGGGGACAGGAGAGGTTCCGGACAGTTGGAGGGTTGCAGCTATTGTTCCCTTATTCAAGAAAGAGAGTAGAGTTAGCTCAGGAAATTATAGATCAGTGAGTCTTACTTCAGTGGTTGGTAAGTTGATGGAAAGATCCTGAGAGGCAGGATTTATGAACATTTTGAGAGGCATACTATGATTAGGAATAGTCAGCATGTCTTTGTCAAAGACAGGTCATGCCTTGCGATCCTAATTGATTTTATGAAGGATGTGACTAAACACATTGATGAAGGTATAGCAGTAGATGTAGTGTATATGGATTTCGGCAAAGCATTTGATAAGGTACTCCGTGCAAAGTTTATTGAGAAAGTAAGGAGGCATGGGATCCAAGGGGACCTTGCTTTGTGGATCCAGAATTGGCTTGCTCACAGAAGGCAAAGAGCGGTTGTAGACGGGTCACATTCTGCATGGAGGTCGGTGACCAGTGGTGTTCTGGGACCCCTTCTCTTTGTGATTCTTATAAATGACCTGAATGAGGAAGTGGAGGAATGGGTCAGTATATTTGCTGATGACACAAAGGTTGGAGGTGTTGTGGATAGTGTAGAGGGCTGTCAGATATTACAGCAGGACATCGATAGGATGCAAAACTCAGCTGAGAAGTAGCAGATGGAGTTCAACCCAGATATGTGTGAGGTGGTTCATTTTGGTCAGTCAAATATGATGGCAGAATATAGTATTAATGGTAAGACTCTTGAAGTGTGGAGGATCAGAGGGATCTTGGGGTCTGAGTCCACAGAACACTCAAAGATGCTGCACAGGTTGACTCTGTGGTTAAGAAGGCATACGGTTCATTGGCCTTTATCAACCATGGAACTGAGTTTAAGAGCCGAGAGGTAATGTTACAGGTATATAGGACCTTGGTCAGACCCCACTTGGAGTACTGTGCTCAGTTTTAGTCACCTCACTGCAGGAAGAATGTGGAAACTATAGAAAGTGTGCAAAGGAGATTTACAAGGATGTTGCTTCAATTGGGGAGCATGCCTTATGAGAAAAGGTTGAGTGAACTTGGCCTATTCTCCTTGGTGCGGTGGAGGATAAGCAGTGACCTGATAGAGGTGTATAAGATGATGAGAGGCATCGATGGTGTGGATAGTCAGAGGCTTTTCCCCAGAGCCGAAATGGCTAACACAGGAGGGCACTGTTTTAAGATGCTTGGAAGTAGGTACAAATGAAATGTCAGCGGTAAGTTTTTTACACAGAGAGTAGTGAGTACGTGGAATAGGCTGCCGGCGACAGTGGTGGTGGCAGATATGATAGGGTCTTTTAAGAGTCTTCTGGATAGGTACATGGACCTTAGAAAAATAGAACGTTATAGGTAACTCTAGGTTATTTCTAAAGTAAGTACATGTTCAGCACAGCATTGTGGGCCAAAGGGCCTGTATTGAGCTGTAGGTTTTTCTATGTTTCTATGTTTCTAAAGAAGAAAAGTCTTCATACTGTGACCCAGCAGAAGAATTCCACACCGCATCATTGGTGGACCAGTTGCTACTAACAAATTCTGAAATACAAAGGGAAACAGGGAATGACCTGACATTATCAAACTCTATGAAATCACCATGCAAATGTAACACTTACCCAAAAGGCTGGTATATGTCTAGGGGAAAAGGAGATCCAGCCACACACCAACCCCGCCTCCCGTACACGCAGGTGCTGTGAGAATCGAGTTTATGCCTCGCTCCCGCCGACAGTATCAAACCCACAACAAATACCGTTATGAAATACACTTTAAAGAGTTTACTAACATTAAAAGAGTATTAGGCAATACAATATATATATACAAGGAAAAAAACAAAAGGCGCCAACTTATCAAAGTTCAGTCATGGTAGTGCACTCGTTGGAGCTCAGCCATAGAACGAGTCGACCCCTCGTCGCTTGCCTCCGACTTCAACGTCTTCCACCTCGGACTCCCCGGTGGTCTTCCGAGCGCACGTCCACCTTCCTCGGCTCTGCCTCCCGGGACTGCCTTCACACCCCAAGCCCGCGCAACCCCTCCCCCAAGTTCCCAGCCTCACAAAACACAATAACATTCCCCATTGATTAACAAATGAATACAATTACCATATCAGCCATTCTAAAGCGAAACAACGGCGAGAGAAACACTTAACAGACAAAGAAGCATTCCTACTCGTAACAAACCAAAGAAGCCCTTTTTGAGTAACATACTCAGGACATTGTACACAAGGATGGCCAAATGGCCACAGCATCTGCAGTGTACTTTGTGTTTACTGTTCATTTCAACCCTACATTTCCAGAGTTCTCAACGAGATGAGACCAACTGTCGGTCTGTCAAAGAACACTGGTGTGTGGATCTCATGTCGTGGTTCCCTCTAAACTGCGCACTAGAGTGTTAGAGAATCTGCATGAAGAACACCTGGGTAGAGTCAAGAGTTAAGTTTGGTGGCCGGCAATAGGTAAACAGATTGAAGATTTGGCCAAAAGCTGTTTGGGATGCTAAAAAGTTCAAAATGCACCACACAGGCACCGTTAGAACCATGGGAGTGGCCGCCTTCATCATGGCAAAGAATGCATATTGAGTTCACTCGGCCATTCATGGACTCCATGTTTCTGATTGCGGTGGTTCCTCATTCAAATTGGCTAGAGATTACAGCAATGAAGTCTTCCACCTCAGCAAAGACTGTCTCGGCCCTGAGGGCTATCTGCCAAAAACAGCTTACCAGAACAAATTGTGAGTGACAACGGACCACAATACAGAACAGAAGAATTCCAGCTGTTCATGAAGAAAAACGGCATCAGATATTTCAAGTCAGCTTCACACCTTCCAGCAATGAATAGGTTAGCTGAAAGGTTTATCCAAACCTTCAAGAAATCCATTAAAGCGATGGACAAGGAAGACATTCCTCTACAACCCAAGATGGGCAAATTCCTTTTTGTGTATCAGAACTCCGCTCATGTGATGACAAATCAAGCACTTGCAATGCCATTCAGGAACAGGAATCTGAGGTTTCACATAGACCTCCTGAAACCAGATCTACGGAGGGAAGTACAGAATAAACAGTTCAACCAGTTGCCAAGTGAAGTAGGAAGGAGCTTCAAGATTAGACAGTAAGTCCTAGCACGTGATTACTGAGATGACAAGAGGACAACCGGTTGGATAGCTACAAGAACTGGACTACTGATGTACACAGTGGGTGTTGGAGATCATACATGAGACGTCATGTGGACCAGATGCTGATGCTCAACTGTAGAACACACCTGAGTCGACTGCATCCAACACGGCAGAAACATTACAGTCACCGGGCCTTTCTCTCAGTGATGATGTCGCTGTCAGCAACGTGACAGCGGAAACCTGGACCATTTTCTTAGATAAGACACCTACCGAATCTGATGCCACTCCACTGATCCAGAGGTGTATCGAGAACATTATCCTTGACAAGGCTTCTGCCAAGTTTAATGCCACTCCACTGGTCCAGAGGCGTCATCCTGAAAGAAGCAGAGCATCACCCCAGAAAGACTGAACTTTTAAAACTGTGAAGTTAGTTATAGACTGATATTGTGAAAGCATGTCTATTTACAGTATTGGTTTACGATGGGGAAATGGAATGTTTTGTACATATACAGATTTATACTGCATTAATATAAAGGGAGAGGAAGGATAATGTATGGATCTGTTCCTTTTAGAGCAATGACAACTCCCAGGCACTATGTAGTGATCTGTTGTCTGCACATGCACTGTTTTCTATGTATGTGCATTGCTCTCTCTTTCTCTCTCTCTCTCTCACTGCAAATACACCAATTAAAACCATCTCCCACATGTGTGCTTTTATTTAATTGATTTGTAGTTGTGCACAGACACAGCAGTATGTTAGTATGGTTTTGTTTTAACTAATATTGTTCAAGGTAGTGAATCAATACGGTCCCATAACTTAATGGAAATTTAAAACAGTACAAATATACTTCAGCGATTATGGTACTAAAACTTATGAAATAATAGTAAAATAAAACTCATGATATAATTCTGAGGTACTGTGGGTTCAAATATTATCCTTTCACTTCTGTCACCTCAGTGACAATGGAGTAAGTGGCTGAGATAGAATCCTTATATACCTTTTTAAAAATCTGTAAATAAGGCTTCTGAAACCATTAGTAGTCTCCTCGGGGAAATCTAATAATAGTTTTTTTTTGCTCAAGGATTAAGATTAAAAAATTTTGCATCTTTTTAACAACTCTTTCATTACACAAGCTGAGAGTAAATGTACCTGATGTTTTAGCTTTTCCGCTGCAATGACAAGGTGTCACAAATATCAAAGCAGTAATAACCAGAGTTTGTGATGGTTAAAATTATTGGTCAAGATACTGTGCGGGACTTTCTTACTGTTCTTTGACTTATAATAAAAATAAATCACACTAGATATGTGTAGACATGTGGATGAAGGCTGTTAGGTCCTTTGGGAGATACCAGATATGGCAGAAACATAATGAAGTGCAAATGGGGAGTAATATCATCTGTGAGCCTGAGGTTGTTGCTTCACTCAAGAGGCTAAGGACACAGAAATCTCAGCTGATTCTCCAGCATTATTGAGGGAAGACTACATTGTTGGATGTGCCACTTGCCAGATGCTGAAAAACCATGGCTACAAGGACTTGCTTACTGGGCAGACAAGAATTCATAGGGTTACTTTGAAGAGGAAAGGGTTATCTTTAGTGTCTTGTTCTATACTTATATGTCTATAGATATCATACATATAGAATACCTTGTCACTATCATGTTACTGATTTGGTGTTATTGGTGAAAATAATTTGATTGCTGTGTTTCCTGCATTACAACAAGTCACAACAAAAGCACTTCCTAGGCTTTAAAGCAATTCGGACACCTTTTAAAAGGTAAAAGACACACCATAACTGCTAATCTTTCTTTATTTTGAAGTCTCACACTCGATGGTATTATGAGATTGATTCACTAATTGTCTATTGCAAGAGTCACCACTCTTACTAATCAATTTATAACACAGACAATTGGATCAACTTGTTCCCGGGCATTTTTTTTCCAGAGCTTCATTTGTTTATACTTAGGGTTGTTTTTGGTTCACTCTCATTAATTGCATTGTGAAAACTCAGCTTAATGAATCAAATTTGATTTTACTCTTTGTGAGCTGTGTGTCATCAGGCCAGTAAGTAGTACAATCAATTATTATTTGGGCATCTTTAGAGAAATTTTAATTTCATTGACAAAAACAATTCATTGCTTTCCACTTCATCTTTTAATCAGAACTACCTCAGAAAATGGAGCCTAAAGTGCAGAATGAACAGAAAGTCTAACAGAAACTGCATCCATAGATTTCAAATAAAGCAAGCTGATTTTCCAGAAATAGAACACATGCAAATTATGTGCATAACATTAGTCTCAAATATTTACAAATATTAGGTCACCAGGCTTCATTGACATGAATATTATCCAGTCAGATGGCTTGGGCTAGACAGAGTATCATCAATGGAGACAATTCCACAATTGTTAAATGATTGGAGAATATAATGAGACCTAATCTATTGATATAGGGCAAGGTTTCTCAACATGGGTTCCATGGGGAAATCTTGGGTTCTATGGAGGTCGCTAGGGGTTCCAGAAGAGATCGTGATTAAAGCAAACCATAGTTTTTGAACTTCGCGCAATGCATGATGCTAGCACGTGCAGTGGTGGGCAGTGACTGAGCAACCCAGAAGCAATCACGTTAGAAGTCTCCCAGACCAGTATGGCAGTGCATATTAGAACCGTGTTTATTTGGTTGAGTCCACTTTCAGTTTTTGATGCAAGATAGGGGAGACTGTGGAGAATTCGTGAGCGCTGTATTGCACGGAGGGGAGAACGGTAGGCTGATGAGGAGCATGGTGTGAATAGACTCTCCCAACTTGGGCTGTGACGTCAGCCTCTCCCTCCCGAATTACCTCCCCCAATTTCCCCTTACGCACTGTTGACTGACTTATGGGAGTGAACAAACCTTACCTGTGTAGTAGAAAATTGCAGAGGAAATTTTTATTCTAAAGACGGAATTGTTATGCACCGCAACTCAGCAGAAATTATTACCCAGGAAAGTAAAAGTCACACAGCTGATGAGATCCTAATAAAGCTAGCACATAAAATTTTAGTGGGCAAAATGGTAGGACAAGATGCAGTACGAGGAATTGAAAAGGTTTCACTCTCAAAAAGCATGATAAGTCGATGTATTGATGACATGTCACATGATGCTGAAGAGCAATAAACTGAAAAACAACAGCTTCTCTATCCAAGTTGATGAGTCAACAGATTTCACCCGTAAATGTCATGCTGTAGCACTTGTAAGATTTGTAAAAGATGGTGAAATTCAAGAAAAGTTTTTCTGTTGCAAAAAGCTGCCTGAATCAAACAAAAGCCAAGGTATATTTAATGTTTTGTTTTCATATCGGGAAACAAAAGGTCTGTCTTGGAGGAACTGTACTGATGTGTCCCACCAATGGTTGGCTCCATGAGAGGCTTTGGCTCTCTTGTAGAAAAAGAAAATTCTGACGTTCCTTTCTTCACAGACAGGTGCTGATGTCAAAAACTCTTGGAGATGAAATAAATAGGGTTCTGGATGATGCTGCAAAATGGTTAAATTTATTAAACAAAGACTAGAACACTTAAGAATGTTAAAAAAAAGTTTGTGAAAATCTGGACAAATGGCATGCTGATCTCCTGCTACAAGGTGTTTGAGCCAAAAGGTGAATTGCAGGAGTACTTTCATGAAAATAGTAGGACAGATTTTGCAGAGTGCTTTGAAGATGAAGAATGGCTGCAGAAACTACAGCAGGAGATAGAAAAGGTGTGTCAGAAAGGCAATGTCATGATAATCATTGGGCATTTTAACATAAAAATGGATTGGGAAAACCAGGCCAGTACTGGACCTCAAGAGAGAGAATTTGTAGAATGTCTAAGGGATGGCTTTTTAGAACAGCTTGTTGTTGAGCCCACTAGGGGATCGGCTGTGCTGGATTGGTTGTTGTACAATGATTCAGAAATGATAAGAGAGCTTAAGGTTAAGAAACTCTTAGGGAACAGTGATCACAATATGATCCAGTTCACATTTAAATTTGAGAGGGAAAAAATAAAATCCGATGTGTCGGTATTTCAGTGGAATAAAGGAAATTACAATAGCATGAGAGGGGAACTGGCCAAAGTTGACTGGATAGGGACATTTGCAGGAAAGACAGTAGATAGCTGGAGTTTCTGTGAAAAATGAGGGAAGTGCAAGACAGATATATTCCAAATAAAAAGAAATTTGCAAAGGAATGAAGGATACTACTCTGGCTGACAAGTGAAGTAAAACGAAAGAAAGGGCATACAAGGAAGGCAGAACTAGTGAGAAGATAGAGGATTGCGAAGCTTTTAAAAACTTGCAGAAAGAAACTAAGGTCATTCAGAAGGAAAAGATGAATTATGAGAGGAAGCTGGTGACTAATCTCAAAGCAGATACTAAAAGCTTTTTAAGTATTTAAAGGGTAAAAGAGAGTCGAGGGTAGATATAGGACTAATACAACATGATGCTGGAGATATTGTAATGAGAGATGCAGAGGTGGCAGAGGAACTGAATGCATATTTTGCATCAGTCTTCACAGTGGAAAATGTCTGCATTATACCGGACATTCAAGAGAGTCAGAGAAGTGAAGTATGTACAGTGAAAATTACGACCAAAAAGGTACTCAGGAAGCTTAATGGTCTGAGGGTAGATAAATCTCCTGGACCTGATGGAATGCACCCTTGGGTTCTGAAGAAAGTAGCTAGAGAGATTATGGAGGCATTGACAATGATCTTTAAAGAATCAATAGATTCTGGCATTTTATCCGGTGACTGGAAAATTGCAAATGTTACTCTGCTATTTAAGAAGGGTGGGAGGCAGCAGAAAGGAAACTTTAGACCTGTTAGTCTGACATCAGTGGTAGGGAAGTTGTTGGAATGGGAATAAAGGGATCCTATTCTGGCTGGCTGCATGTTACCAGCGGATTTCCAAAGGGGTCTGTGTTGGGACCACTGCTTTTTAAGATGCACGCCAATAATTTGGTCTACAGTATTAATGGATTTGTTGCTAAATTTGCCGATGATACAAAGATAGGTGGAGGAGCAGGTATTGTTGAGAAAACAGAGAGCCTGCAGAGAGATTTAGATAGTTTAGGGGAATGGGCAAAGAAGTGGCAAATGAAATACAATGTTGAAAAGTGTATGTTCATGCACTTTGGTGGAAGAAATAAATGGGCAGACTATTATTTAGATGGGGAGAGAATTCAAAATAAAGAGGTACAAAGGGACTTGGGAATCCTTGTGCAAGATACCCTGAAGGTTAACCCCCAGATTGAGTCAGTTGTGAAGAAGGCAAATGCAATGTTAGCATTCATTTCTAGAGGTATAGAATATAAGATCAGGGATGTGATGTTGAGGCTCTATAAGGCACTCGTGAGACCACCCTTGGAGTATTGTGTGCAGTTTTGGGTTCTTTATTTTAGAAAGGACATACTGACATTGGAAAGAGAAAATTCACAAGAATGTTTCCAGGAATGAAAGGGTTACTGTATGAGGAACGTCTGGCAGCTCTTGGACTGTATACCCCGGAGTTCAGGAGAATGAGGGGGATCTCATAGAAACATACTAAATGTTAAGGGGCCTGAACAGATTAGATATGGCAAAATTATTTACCATGGTAGGGGATTCTAGGAAAAGGGGCATGATTTCAGAATTAAAGAATGTCCTTTTAGAATTGAAATGTGAAGAAATTACTTTAGTCAGAGGGTGGTAAATCTGTGGAATTTCTTGCCTGTGAGCAATGAACGGCTGTGGAGGCCAAGTCATTGGGTGTATTTAAGGCAGAAATAGATGGGTTCTTGATTAGCTAAGGCATTAAAGGTATGGGGTGAAAGCAGGGAAGTGGGGATGACTGGAAAAACTGGATCAGCCCATGATTGAATGGCAGAGCAGACTCGATGAGCCGAATGGCCTACTTCTGCTTCTATATCTTATGGTCTGATAGAACACAATTGAATAGTATTTTTCTCCCTATCCACTCAAGTGTATGACTGGGTGAGGGACTCTTTCTCTGAATCTTCTGCTGAGCACAAGACCTGACTTTGAGAGAAGAGGAAGAACGTTGTGAGCTGCAGTCTGATTGTGCATACAAGATAAGATTTATTGATGTGTCCTGGACAAGTTCTGGATTTCTGTGAAAGAAGAGTATGCTGTCATTCATAGGAAAACAATGAACATTTTGCTGCAGATTTCTACTTCTTATATGCGTGATCAAGCTTTTTCTTGATTAACAATCATCAAGGGCAAGGACAGAAATGGACTAATTTCAGTTGAAGATGAAATCTGTGTGCGTTTGTTATGTTTGCCTTATGAGTTTTTAAAATTTATGAAAGGGAAAGAAAAATTAATTTCTTGAAAAGCAAGCTAAGCTTAACTACCTGTTTTTTTCCCCAGAAAGGTTGGCTAAAAAATCATTCTCTACTCTAAAGAGCACTGACAATTATTTTTGGATTATTATATCTACAACTTACTGTTCACACTGATGTACTGTGAGCTGCAGATAAAATAACTGTTATGCAGGGGTTCCCTGAAACCTGAAAATTACCTTCAGAGTTTCTCTGGGGCAAAAAGGTTGAGAAAGGTTGCTCTAGGGTACAGGTGTATGGTATGAGTGTAAAATTATAAAAAGTTGATGTCAGCTGTGGTGATCATGAACTGAACAGTCTATTTAAAAACTCTTTCCAAGATTATCCTCCAAGGAATGAAATCTGTCATCCATACTTTACAATACCAGCCCCACCAGTGCAGTCAATTTTTAATTGGCCTTTTAAGTGGCCCAACAAGCCGCACTGCTTAGGGTTAATTAGGGGCGTGGCAACATTTTTATTCATTTACTTACATGAGCCCATCACCTTCACTGGAGCATAGGCCATCGAAAGCAGCTCACCAATCTCCTCCATCTGGATCCGTATTTCACCTCCTGATAAAAATCCTTTCTCACTCAGGGATGAAGTCTTTGGAGTCACTGTTGGTGTTTCTGTAGTTCTGTGTTCTTATGGAATGGGGTTGCTAGAGCACGCCAAACCTTCCTCCTTTCGCAGCAGGGCTTGGGACCATCCATGATGGAGTTCAACATCTTTAACCTATTAACAAATCAAAGAAAGAAACAAACTTATAAAGACTAAAGTAATCCTGTACCTGTGTAGGATTAACTTGAACTCTTGTAAGTTTAGTTTTGATATAATTAAAGCAATAAATGGTTAAATGTCAACATTCCTGACACAGACCAAAATAAAAAATTCTATATTTTGACAAACATTCAAACAAACAGTGAGTTCATTTTTACTCTTCACATTGTTCACGTTGTAGGGCAAGCCCTGTAGGCTACAGTGGAACCAAACTCAAATTTGACAAAAAGTTACATTAAGATAGTGAGCTAATCCATGCCTACTCTGAGTAATAGTTCCTAAGAGAATCTCTGGCATTCCACTACTCCCAAGTTTCAGGCAAACATTATCATTCTGTGACATGTTGAGCATAGAAGCCAGTGCATGTTCTCTCTGCTCTGTGAAGATATGGTGAATCTTAATCTTGCTGGGAATCTCCAATATTATTCTGGAGAATCCACTTCTCCAAACCACCTCATGACTCTATCCTCTCTGTTTGGGAAATTAGGATGAAACCTGGTTAGTTGTCTCCAATCTGCTGGCAGTATCAACATCAATTTCTCTAACTTCAAGAAACTATTCCCTTTCATCTACCACCATCCCCTTTCCCTTTTCTCTCCATTATTTCCATTATTTTATTACCGCGTCTCTTTCTCTTTCTCCTCCTCTTCAGCTCTCACCCCATCTCCAACCCCATTCCATGACCTGCCCATCACCTCCACCTTCCTCCTTCTGCTTCCCCACCCTCTTTCCTTTATTCTATGGTGCTCTGTCATCTCCTATCAGATTCCATCTTGTTTAGCCATTTACCTCTTCCACCTATCACCTTCCAGCTTCTTACATCATTCCCACCATCCTCCCCCACCCACCTATCTTCTCTTCACTTGCATGGTTTTATCTATCTCTTGCTACCTTGCGCTTCTGCCCCTCCCCCACTCTTTTATTTGGGTGTCTGCCCTCTTTTATTCTAGTGCTGATGAAGGACATTGGCCTAAAACTGTTCACTTTCCTCCGTCAGTGATGCTTAACCTGCTGAGTTCCTCTAGCATTTGTGTGTTGCTCCATCTGTAATCTTTCTTGTATCTGCATTTCATTATTTAATTCATGGTTTATAGTTTCAATATGTTTTTGGCAGTTAACATATTCTACTTTGAGTTCAACAATGGAGCAAAATGGAAAATTCAGCTTTCTCACTGCCCCCAGCTGTTATCAACACAAACTTTCAGCATGTGTTTTGAAACCTGTGCCACAGCCATCAGGATTCAGCCCAATGTGTTTGCCAAGAGGCCTACAAGTAATAGGCAGTAGCTGATTTGATTGTCTCAGCTGGTCAGAGGTCCATATTTAAACACAAGAGATTCTGCAGATCCTGGAAATCCAGAGCAACACATACAAAATGCTGAAGGATCTCAGCAAGTCAGGCAGCATCTATGGAAATGAATAAACAGCTGATGTTTCAGGTTGAGAATCTTCATCAGGACTAGAAAGGAAGGGGGAAGAAGCCAGAATAAGAAGTTGAGGGAAAGGAAAGAAGTACAAGCTGAAAGACAATATGTGAAGAGGAGTGGGGGAAGTGGAGATGATAGGTAAAAAATGACAAAAGTCTGGAGAAGAAGGAATCTGATAGAGGAAATACGATTTTGGGGAAAAGGGAAGGAGGAGAAGCACTGGGGCAGGTGAAGAGAAAAGAAGAGGCAAGAGGGGAGCCATAGTGGGGAATTGAAGAAGAGAGAAGGGGGAATAGTAAAAATGACTGGAAGTTAGAGCAATCGATATTCGTGCCATCAGTTTGGAGACTACCCAGGAGGAATATGGGTGCTGTTCCTGCAACACGAGAACAGACCCACTCAGTTCCCTTCCACCATCACCCTCCTCTGTCTGGCAGAGCTGGTCCTCACATTAAGCAGTTTCTCTTTTGGTTCCTCCCACTTTTTCCAAACTCAAGGTGTAGCTATAGTCACCCACATAGTCCCCAGATATGCCTGCCTTTTTCATTGTCTACGTGGGACAGTCCATGTTCCAAACCTCCGTGGTGGTGCTCCCCAACTCTGCTCCACTGCAGTGACAATTATGTTGCTGCTGCTTTATGTAACCTCGCTGTGTTGCAAGGGAAACTGGTGAATGAGGCGAACCCAAGTGCAGGACACAGGCACGGAGACTATGTTAGGATGCTTCACGGGTGCAAACGCCGAACAGCAAACAGGTGGGATCTTGACATGGAGCCCTGATATGGAGCCTTGAAATGGAGCCTTGACTCAGAGACTTGACACGGAGCCTTGACTCAGAGAGACGGAGTCTCATAGGTAAACCTTGAAACTGGAGCTAAACTTAGAACAAACAGTTCTAAGCGGTCAGGAAACATTAGTTATCACACAGGAAAAAGATCTGGCAATTAGGGTTTGTAATGCTGGGGTTCTTATACTGCAGGTCCTGATGGAAACCAGGTGTGTTGTCATCAAAGAAAATTAGAAGCAATTGGGAAATTACAGTCGGAGCCATGGCACAATCAAAGGAAATTAAAGGAAACTGGGGAATAAACGATCAGGACTGTGTCATGCTGAGCTTGTCAATTTCATCAAATTTGCCTCTGAACTTCCACCCTGCCCTTAAATTCACTTCATCCATTTTTGACACCTCTCTTCCCTTCCTTGATCTCTCTGTCTCCATCTCTAGAAACAAACTGTCTCCTGATATCTTTTATAAACCTATGACTCCCATGGTTGTTTCGACCATTCTTCTTTCTACCCCATTACCTATAAAAATGCCATTCCCTTTTCACAATGCTTAATTTCTTAATGCCTGCAAAATTGGCTCCACAATACAGTAATATAGTCATTTTGTCCCCAGTTTTAAGCCAGCAGGTTCTGTTTGTAATGATGGAAGTGCAAGATGATCCACAACATTAATCACTGAGTTCACAAAGAATTACAAGAACAATTACCTATAAAAGCCCACATAATCAATATACCAAGGAAAAACAATTCACCATTTGTTTTCTTTGCACTGCAATTTCCTTTGATGTAATCAACTCTGAAGAGAACAGAGAGTTAGTATTTCCACATCTATTCTTTCATGGGTTATTTAACATTCATTACTTCAAAAGCCTCATGCTGGGAGATGAAAGAAAGTTTATGTGGCTTGAGGACACTTCATTTTACATATATATATATACATATACATATATATATATATATATATATATATAGTGTTAGAAAGGATACACTTCCTTCATTAGGTGCTTCTGTATACCTGTTAGTTGTTGTTCAGACCAAACATCAGAATGGGAAAGAAATGAGATCTAAGTCAAATCTTTAACCTTGGAATGATTGTTGGTGCCAGAAAGTGTGATTTGAGTGCTGTCAAAAACTGCTGATCTCCTGGAATTTTCACACACAATGGCCTCTTTACAGAGAATGGCGTGAGAAACAAGAAGTATCCAGTGGGCAGCAGTTCTGTGGGGACAACAACTTGTTAATGAAAGGGATCAGAGGAGGGATGACCAGACTGGTTCAAGGTGACACTTACACAGATAATGACACGTTACAACAGTGGAGTGCAGAATAGCATCTTTAAACGAATTACCGGTACATATCAACCTTGAATGGATGGGCGACAGCAGCAGAAGACCATGGACATACAATCAGTGGCCACTTTATATACCTAATAAAGTGGTATGGAGTGTATATTAATTAATGTTGTCACATGATATGATTTGCCCAGTGAGGGTGAACCAGTTGATATTATTGAAGTTCTGATTGCACTAATTGCTGCATCTCTAGGATATGCAAAGACTTACATAAAAACGGGTAATTTTGGATACACAAGGCTCACAGTAATTGCACAGTAGTCATTTACAGAAAGAAGACACTTCAAACTGGCAGAACAGTGCTGCTGCCCCTTGGCTTCAGGAACCTGGTTTGATCCTGACCTCGGGTACTGCCTATGGGGAAATTTCTTCTCTCCATGGACATGTGTGTCTCCCCCGAGAACACTGGTTTCCTTCCACATACCAAATGTTTCCAGTAAACTAATTGTTAGAAAACATCAGCAGCTAAAAAAAAATGAGACAGTGATGGGGATGTAGAAGTAAGTTACAGGGATACAGGGAAATCAGGAGAAAGGAAAGTAGACTAAGTATTGTACTGCTGGGAATATCAGCGAGCCCATGAGCTATATAAATTAATGTAAGTGGATTGTTGGTGGTTAACATTGGTTTATTGGTTCTTTCTGTATCATTATAAGCATTAAAAAGTGAAAAGCTCAGCTAGCTGATCCAAACCTGGCAAAAATGACTTTATATTTCAGGCTTAGATCAGACTGGATTGTGTAGTGCTGGACCAGCTTAATGTTTCCTGCAGATAGATTTGACTTGTCGCAGAGGCTGTTGGACACTCAATCAGAGACCAGGCAGGGACTTTACTCTGGAAGGCAGGGTGAATTCTTAGGTGGTGATTTCACATTCAGCTTGGAGCCACCAAGCTGCGTCCATAGTAACACCTTCTTATCAGTGCTTTCCGTTTCCACTGAGCTTGCTACGTCATGGCACGACTGAGTGTCTGGTCATATAACAGGATGGGTAGGCTGGGCTCATTAGCCTTTGTTGGTAGCCAGCCGGACCACTCTGACTCCAAAGCTGGGCAGGTGGGGCTTGTCAGCCTTATCAGGCCATCCACCTAGGAGAAGGACACTCCGATGTAACTCCTACAACCCGAGGACCTCGCTGTCACCGTCTCAGCTTGTTAGGCTATGGCAGATGAACCCCGGTTGTAAAGGGTGGGGCCAGTAGCATGCACACTGCACTCCAACTAAAAAAACCATTGCGCAGGCCGAAGGACACACTCACGTCTACAACCATCCTCCCTGATAACCCTTTCAGCCACTGTGGCTGGGTCTGCCTGTCCCGTATTGGCCTCGTCAGCCACCAGCGAGCCTGCAGCAGACGTGGGCAGCCCCCTTCCTAAATCATCGTACACGAAGCCAAGCCATGATGATGATGATGGAGCCACCAGTAGGGGGAGATACTGAACAGGAAATGTTTCCCGTGTTTGGAAAGTGTGCTTCCAGGGATCAGCATCTTGTTTAGCTGGGTGTAATGATCAGGCAATGAAATCTGCCATGCAGAGTGCATGAAGGTTTCTCTCAGACTTGGAGTGCTTTCTTCAGGTATAGCCAGGCAAATTCTGGAGGAGTAGTGATGCACCATCAATAACTCACGCTGAGACTTAGGAAGTGAGATATCGGCTTTTATTGACTGAAGAACAACACTACATCCTGGGAAAATGAGGGAGAGCAGCAGACCACAGTCGCCTTTATACAGGGGTCTGTGGGAGGAGCCACAGTCGCCTTTATACAGGGGTCTGTGGGAGGAGCCACAGGAGCAGTCAGACAGGTATATCTAGTTCACCACAAGTAGTGAACTTCAAATTTCTGTGGGCTTGCTTTCCTGAGAACAGTTGAATAAAACACCAATTACAATCATAGTTAAAGCATCAAACATTGTATCCTTGTTTTAATTATTAAATGTCATTTGACCTCTATGCATTACTTTTAATGCTAATTGTAACTCAATTATGCAGAGCCCTGACTCTGAATTCTTCACCTCGGATTGAGTTAAGCAGTAAGGCAGATATTTGAATCCAGTCTATAAATAAGTATGGATCTCAAGTCTAAAATGGTGTCAGTGTCTGGGAATAATATTCTGCAAATGCTTCTGGAACAGGTTTAATCTTATATGCAAACACATCTCTGCCTTGAAACTTCTTGAGTCTTATATTACCTATTCTACTGATGTATAATTCTGCTTTGCTTGTAACTAACTAGAAATAGCTAAATAAGCATATATTGACAATTGACTAATGTAGTCTCTCAACAAGCTTCAGTTTTTTGATTTTGTTCTTAATGATCCATGGATTGTTTTTGCTTTAAAATAAATTTTTCTTTATAAATTTTCTAAGTCTTTAGTACTGCCAATGTTACAAACATTAAGCCATTTACTTCTTATATTTTGGATTTCTCTTCATGTTTTTTATGTTTCTGGATTGGAAAATTGTCAGTGACCACTTTATAACGTTCAGGAGGTCCTCTATTGCTGTAGCCTATTTGCTTCAAGGTTTGACATGTTGTGCATTCAGAGATGCTCTTCTGCACACCACTGTTGTAATGTGTAGTTATTTGAGTTACTGTCCCCTTCCTGTCTGCATGAACCAGTCTGGCCATTCTCCTCTGACTTCATTCATTACAAGGCATTTTTGTCCACAGAACTGCTGCTCACAGGATCTTTGTTTTTTTGCTTTTCGCACCATTCTCTGTAAACTCTAGAGACTGTCGTGCGTAAAAATCTCAGGAGATCAATCTTTCTGAGATTATAAAATCACAGTATTTGACACCAACAATCATTCCATGGTCAAAGTCACTTAGATCACATTTCTTCCTCATTCTCACATTTTGTCTGAACAACAAATGAATCCCTGAACCACCCTTCCAACAAATGACTGGTAACAGCTGCAAGATGCCAGAAGACAAATTAACTTAAATAAATTTTGTTGCTCACAGAAAATCAAAAAGGAGTTTAATTTTGAATTAACTAGTCTACCTCTTACAAGAAAGTGTATTTATATCGTAGCTTTCACATTCATTTTGGAACTTCCTAAAGCCCTCTAAGGCCAAGAAGTAGTTTTGAAATGTTTTCACTATTATAATAAACTGGAGTTCATCTTGACTTTGCATTCTGTCTGTGAGGAACTTGCATATTCTTCTTGTGACTGTGAAGGCTTCCTCTGGATGCTTCAGTTTCCTCCACAGCTCAAAGATGTACAGATTGATAGGTAAATTGTATTTTATAAATTGTCCCTAGTGTGTGGAGCAGTGGCAGAATCTGATGAAATTGATGAGATTGTGTGGAGAATAAAAGAAAATGAATTAATGTAAGTGGATTGTTGATGGTCAACATTGGTTCAGTAGAGTTAAGGTCCAGTTTCCCTGCTGAATCTTAGAAACCTGACAAATGACAATAACGGGTACTGGATAATATATCTTTTTTCCAGACCGTTGAGAAACATATTCTCTGCTTTGAAACAAAAACAGAAAATAGCAACAATATTCCGCCAACAATGAGACTTTGACCTGTAATACTACCTCAGTTTTTATAATTTCACAGATGTCACCTAATCCAAAAACTGTTTTCAGCCATCTCTGCTTTTATATTAGATTACTGATATCAGCAAGGATTTTTATTGGTTTTTGTTCGCATCTTTGAAGAGGGCCTGGAGATGTTTTCCATCTGTAGGGAGAGTAGGCAGGGCTGCAATCATGTCTGAAGAAAAGCAACTTTGAAAATATGGCATTTCCTCAGAGCTCCACAGGAACATCAATCTACTGTGCTGCTCAAGTCTCTGAGGGTGAGTTGATGCCAGAACCTAACTGAAAGACAAGAATATCACTAAGAGAGTCGTAACTAATAACTAAGAAGAAAAACAAGTTAAAGTGACATAGATTATATTAACAATTTCACTAAAGGTTCTAAGTCTGAGCTCTAATTCTGATTCTTATCCTAAAGGACTGTTAATATTCTTTCAATTATTGAAAGACATCATTTGATTGTGTACGTCAAATTAGCTAATACACAAAAGCAATTTTTTAACTATTAAAGAAGTTGTTAAAATGTAGTCTATTTTAATAACTGAAGTAATATTTTTAAACAGAAAATATGGAACTACTATATATTTTAATTGTAATTTTGAATTAAAATTAATTAGTGCTTTAGGCTTTAGGTTATGACAGGAATGAGTGAATGTTGTATGTAAGACCTTAAAAATTAAGCTCATTTTTTCCATAAATACATTTACATATTGTAGTATCTCTGCTGGAACCACATTGTGTTCCCAGTCAAGGGACCTATGGTCGATTCACAGTTGTGCCTCTCATTGAATATCAATTCCTCAGATCAGAAAATTTCATTAGGTTTAGCCTGGGCCCTTTAGATGCAGCATTTAGTGGCAGTGAAATGATACATCTAAGTAAGCAGAAAAAGTCAATATGTGTCTGTCCAATAAGAGAACAGTATCTATTGTTTTGAAGATGTCCACAATTTAAGTATCCCACCATGAATTGAAGGGCAAATTGCTATGGTGATTGTCAGCACAGGAAGTAATCTTTTCACGGAAAGTGGATAATATCTGGAATTCTTTGCCCCTCTGGATTGTGGAGACTGCATCACTTGGTGGATTTAATGAGGATATAGATGCATTTTCATAAGATCAGGGAATTGAGGGCTTGGGGAACAGGAAATCAGGTTAGGGCAGATCAATCATAATCACACTGAATAGTGAGACAGGCTTATGGTGGCGAGTGACCCACCCCTGTTCCTATATTTGTTATATTTCTTATGTGTAGCTCTAAATATCCTAGCAAGGAATGCATCTGATTTGATTTGAAGAAAGGAAAGATTTCAAAGGAAGAACGGAACTTCTTAGTAAACAAATGTTGTACTAACCTTAATGCAGACTGCTTTTTACATGCTGTCAATACACAGGGCACCAGGACCATTTCTCCCTCATTTAATAAGCCTTTAGTTTATGAATAGCTTTTCCTAAATTCTAATGTATTTCTTTATTCTTCGGTAAATACCTGCAAGAAAATGAATCTTAAGGTAGCATATAGTAACCTATACATGTACTTCGATCATAAATTTGCTTTGAACTTTGAACTTTAATATTAATACTGATGCCACATGACCAGTTAAATATTTCCAGTATATTTTGTTTCAGATTTTCAGAAGTCCATTGTTTTCAGTAAAGCATATAGTTTTGGACTGTCAGAGTTACAACTTGAACCCATGGAGGAATAAATAAATGCTTTCTTAATATTCGGAAAATATGAAATGCTGTATAAATTCAGTCCTACATGCTTAGATAATCTGAGGGAAACATGCCACTGTGGAGTGACTCAGAACTCTGTGCTCTCTTTTGAACCTATGAAGTATATGTTGAATGGAATATTTATAATATTTAAATGGACTGCTTAATGAGATCCTTTCGTGCAGTCTTTTGTTGCAACATTTAAGATATTTAGTGACAAAATTGCCTACTTCATCAACGTCAAAGTGATGCATTAATTTTACAGTAGGAAATTATCAGTAGATAAAGGCTTAATGTGTATTGCTGCTAATTCACCTAAAACTCGTGGTTAAAGATAGCACTCATAATTAATGATACTGACTGCGGTGTCAATTAAAATGGAAATTTTCATTTAGCATTCCTTTTTACAGGTTTACTTCCATTCCATTCTGTTAACATTCACATTTATAACTACTAAGTGAAATGCATAAGACAAAAGGTAATTCTTCACACTCTGGTACTAAGGCCATAGATTATAAAGCAGGGACAAAGTTTGTATTGTTGATGGCAAAAGGCATTTAACCAACCTTTGTCATAAATCCAGTCCAGCTGATTGAGAGTGAGACTGATACATGTCAGAAAAGGGAAAAGAAATTCATAAGATTTAGAGAAGCAAAGTAACAGGAGGAAAGCTGCAAAGTACACCATCCTGAGCCTTTTCCAGATTTGGTTAAAACTGGCTCAAGTTATTTTGTCACCAGTTTTGCTAAATTGCATGACCAAAGACTTTCTTGAATTTAGTGTACAGGAAGGTGAGCTTGAATACTGGGAAAAATGCAAATCCATGTTTGAATCTACTGAACTCTATCCCATTGACCAGCATCTTGAATTCAAGGACATTAGGCAGCTAGAATGTACTATACAGGGTAGAGAAAGATTGTATTTACAGGGCTGGAATGAATTCCAATCTGTACACTCCACTATAGCAGCTGGAATTATGTTGGAAGTTGTATGTTGTGCCAACGACCTTCTGTCCCGTGTCTGGAATTACCGTGCTCCAAAAGTCACTCCAGAATGTACTTAACTGAGTGGTTGGAAATACTTTATATCTCACCCATCTACGTTACTCTGCCTAAAGTCAGCAACTGTGCTTTCTTCCTGACAAAACCAAGCTAAATCTGCATAGAATGTCAGATGTCTAAAGGCACAGTAATGGACTTCAATTATTTTCTGAGACATTACACAACATGCTTACAGCATATTTTTGAAACACACTGTTGTGTATTTAATATTTCAGTAATATCTGTAACATTTTAAATATATTGTTTATATATATAAATATGTTGATGAAGCATTCTTTGCTAGTTTATGTAATCCATTACAGGTTATATGTAAGAGATTCTTGAATGCATAGGTCACTAGCAAACATGTCATATGGGAGCACCTCACTGAAGAAAAGGAAAGTACTGTAGAACTAGTGGACGTGTATCTCCCGGCTACTGTCTTTTTCTTTTGATTTAAAAAAAACCTTCTCAGTGCCTGAAGTTTATTCCAAGGAACACACATAAAATGTTGGTGGAACGCAGCAGACCATGCAGCATCTATAGGAAGAAGCACTGTCGACGTTTCGGGCCGAGACCCTTTGTCAGGACTAACTGAAAGGAAAGATAGTAAGAGATTTGAAAGTAGGAGGGGGAGGGGGAAATCCGAAATGATAAGAGATGACCGGAGGGGGTGGGATGAAGCTAAGAGCTGGAAAGGTGATTGACAAAAGGGATACAGAGCTGGGGAAGGGAAAGGATCATGGGACGGGAGGCCTAGGGAGAAAGAAAGGGGGAGGAGAGCACCAGAGGGAGATGGAGAACAGGCAAAGAGTGATGGGCAGAGAAAGAAACAAAAGGGGAGAGGGGGAAAATAAATAAGTCAGGGATAGGGTAAGAAGGGGAGGAGGGGCATTAACAGAAGTTAGAGAAATCAATGTTCATGCCATCAGGTTGGAGGCAACCCAGACGGAATATGATGAGTGTTCCTCCAACCTGAGTGTGGCTTCATCTTGACAGTAGAGGAGGCCATGGATAGACATATCAGAATGGGAATGGGATGTGGAATTAAAATGTGTGGCCACTGGGAGACCCTGCTTTCTCTGGCAGACAGAGCGTAGGTGGAACAACACCTTATATTCCATCTGGGTAGCTTCCAACCTGATGGCTTGAACATTAATTTCTCTAACTTCTGTTAATGCCCCACCTCCCCTTCTTACCCCATCCCTGATTTATTTATTTCCCCCCTTTTTTTTCTCTCTGTCCATCACTCTTTGCCTGTTCTCCATCTCCCTCTGGTGCTCCCCTCCCCCTTTCTTTCTCCCTAGGCCTCCCGTCCCATGATCCTTTCCCTTCTCCAGCTCTGTATCCCTTTTGTCAATTACCTTCCCAGCTCTTAGCTTCACCCCACCCCCTCCTGTCTTCTCCTATCATTTTGGATTTCCCCCTCCCTCTCCTACTTTCAAATCTCTTACTATCTTTTCTTTCAGTTAGTCCTGACGAAGGGTCTCGGCCTGAAACGTCGACAGTGCTTCTTCCTATAGATGCTTCCTGGCCTGCTGCGTTCCACCGGGATTTTGTGTGTGTTGTTTGAATTTCCAGCATCTGCAGATTTCCTCGTGTTTGTGTTTTTATTCCAAGGAGCTGATTTGTCTCTCTTGATGTCAAATGTAGAACATCTCTTTCACGCTTCATAAAGGTTAACTTAGTCCATAGTTTGCGTAATACTCCCATAACCTGCCATGTATCGTTGTCAAATTGGGCACAATTTGAGAAGATGTTAATTGAGAGATAGATTATTCCTCACTTCTGATCTCTATTGCAAGCTTTCTGAGCTCCACGTAGTCAGGTTTAGTGTTGGCCTGGATTTGCTTCAGGGTCCTTTCAAATAAATAAAATGAATGATCTTGAATTTTTTCCCCAAAGACATATTTTCTTGTTACATTGAAGGGATTTACACATGCTAAATTATGTTTTAATAAGGAAAACAAAGCAATAAATTAAATACCATGTTATTTAATCTTGGCAATCTTACAGAACATTTGGTATCTGTGACTATCAGTGACTAGTCAGCTGATATATATTAACATTGCTGGAATTGGATTATTGGATTAGCAGGAAGTCTAAACTATGTTTCCAATGGACTTGTGCATTATTGATGGGGTTAAGAACAAAATACAATTAAGCTCAAAATTCAATTGCTACAGCAAAGTTGACTAAGAAGAAATCAATTTTTTGAGAGGAACTGCTCATACTGTACAGCATTTGACAGTAAGAAGTGCTTTTAATAATATCTGAAAGCAGAGTTGTTTTAACTAATGTTTTATGCTGATGTCAAACTATGCTTTGCCAAGTGCTTCTAATGGGCCTTTCATGGCCAGTTAATATTATTCTGAAAGATCAGCATTCTGCAGTGAATATGAATAAGGTGTGAGTGGGGTCGGACAAGTTGGCCATGGAAATGGAACCAAAGTCTCCTGCGCTTTCAGAGTTGTATCTTTCTCCATCACAGTTTAAATCTGATAGTTTACCTATCTGCAATAAGGAGAGCTACAGTATGTGTCTCTAGAAAACAACTTTAAGTCAGCTGAATTCCAACAGGAGAATGGCGATGACCCCCTGCTAATTCAGCCCAAGGTAACCAAACAGAACTTGCACTTCAAGTACAGAACTATGGACTCATTTTTACCTCAGGCAGTTGTTGGATAGTGAGTCAATCAATCAGCAGCTTGAGCCATGACAGATTAAAATTCCGGTCTCTATTTTAATATGTCCAGGAATCAGGCAATGCCCCTATATTTTCTATGTAATCTCTATTGAGCCACTCAAGGTCTATTTAAAGCAGAACTACACCCTCAGTTAGGCACTGAATCTTTTCAGTAACAGACTGCCAAAAATGGTTCATTAGAGGAACTTGTCATAGACCTGACCCCACATACATGGAAAAAGATGGATCCTTCCCCAGCACCTGCATTTCCAAAGCCACTTTGCAGTATCCCTGGATGCTGACATGACTCTGCACTATCGTCTCCAAGAGCTTCTGTTGCACCAAGAACTGATTTCACTCCTTTTAGTCATCTGCAAACTGATGCGAATAGTATATAGAAGTGTACGTCCGTGTGTATACAGTCAAATACTCTGTCTTGAAAAAGGAAACCACATTTAAGAAAGTGAGTTTGTCTTTTCAGAGTCCTCCAGAATGTCAGGATCTGAATGTTTATCCATTCAAAAGTCAGACCAACTACTACCCATGTTCTGGGGACCCAAGGACCTTCATAAAGGTTGTGTAACATCCGAAGGTTAAACCCTGTGATAGATGTGTTAGTCATAGGACAATGATAAATAGTGTGGAAAAGCCTATTTTGAATGTGGGCTCATTTTTCTCATTACATGGTAGTAATGTGGTTCTTCTTGTTGTGACTGTGAACAAAGTCACCAGAGAGACACTAAAGCTGATGATATAGAAGACTCTATCCATCACAACAAGCAGGTATCTCTGAGGAGACACTCCTACATCACAGTTTTATACTGTTAAGATCAAAGATGATTCAATGCAGTTTCAATTGTCACAATAACATCATTTACTTCAATATATTTTGGGTTGAGAATGTTTCCATTGAATTATATATCTACATTGGGAAACTCCTCTGAATGTTCAAGTAACTTTGCTGGGACAAACTAATTGCAAGCTTTCTGAACTTATTTATATTTACAATGGTACAAATTCCTTAAACCCATAGTTGATGCAGGGCAATGTACATGTCCCCATTGTTTTGATGTTTGGCTGATGCATATGCAATCTCTTAGTCTGTGGGCCAGTTTTACTACAAATTATTGCTTGCAATTTATAAATCACATTAAGAACTGAAGACTGGTTCTTGTTTGAATTAACATCTGCTGTATTCATAACACTCCCTCTTAGCCCCGGATGTAAATATGTCTCAGGAAGGACAAACTTTAGGGAGGATCTGATTAAGTGGAGCAACAAAAATGCCCTTCATTTCAGATCACTTCCCCAACTACTAACCTATCATATCCCAATGTATACCTACATCTACACCAACTGTCATCCCTAATTGGCTATCTACAGAGTAAGCAGAGATGCCAAACATTCCAGAAATTTGATCACATTTTCTTCTTGGACACCTCTGTCCTCTTAATACTAACTGTTTTTTGTCATTCATGTGCTTGTAATCTTCTTCCTTATTGGCCCATTGCAGTTATCATATCCTTATCTTCGCCACGTCAGTCTCTAATAACTGAAACGATCTGTGGCCAAGAGGTATCAGCAAGATAACTTTGTTTCAGGTTCATAGGCAACAGTTCACATTCCATGCCATGACAGGTGATTGTCAGAATAATCCGATAAGCAGTCTCTTAGTCCATTTGGTTGATGTGCAAGAGGGTTTGGGGCGGTCTTTATTTGAATGGCTGCAAGAACTTCACCTTGGTGGCACACCTTCCTGTAGTGTTCTGTCCATTGCTAGCCCAACCACTGAAAGAGCCCAGCTCATATGTGTTCACTCCCATTCAGGCTGGGGTGGTTATCTTCAGACACATTGTGCAATTCTCTTTCTCAATCTGCCTTGCCATCCAAGTTGTGGAACTTGAAGTGTGCCATATCTCAGATTCCTTCCCATCTATTTTTCCAGTACCTTTCTATTTTTATATATATAACCAGTCATCTACCTCCCAGAACCAGTTTTCATCACACAGTTACCGTTACACTGTAATATGCTGTTCATGGTTTGCTGACATGATCTCTCTGTGTCTGCATTCACTTTCCCATTCTCTTTTATCTGCAGACCCGCTTCATCAGGAGTGCTCAGATGTGAAGCAACAGGCTGGTGCTCATCACTTAAATTGCCTGTAATAACATGGTTACTGCGTAGAAATGATCCCTTATTCTGACTGTGAGGGTGACAGGAAGGTGAGTCATGCTGTTTAACCTGGCTGCCTCGCCTGGTCTGCACACAGACAAAGGTGTCATTTGACAAAAACCATCATCTGTGGTCCTAGCCACCTCCGAGTGAGCCCTGCCTTTTCGGACAGCTTCATGACCATGACTTGGTTACCCAACTGTGGGAGGATTTTCTTCTTCCCCTCTGGCTCTCTCTGATCAGCAATATGTTGCTGTTGTTTTGCTCTATGCTGCATCATGTTAATCTGGATACAATGGTTCTACAATTTTCAATACATTCTTACTAAATTGACTCTAATAGTTTATTTCTCTACACATTCAATTCCTGTCAACTCATGCTTCTTTTCTCTCTTTGTCACATAATCTGCACACCCATTCCCTTTCCTCACCTTTCTCTCTCCTTTCTGGTGTGTGTTTGATGCCTACAGGCAGCTGGACTGCTACAAATGGTTCTTGACTGTGTTTGATCTCCTGACATGATTCACATACAGCGTCCATCTCCTGTCCCTGCTTAGTCTGCTGTCTTTCAGTGGGCCATATTGTCTGCTCTGGGGATCACACAGTGTTGCTGCCCCTGTCCTGTGCATGTGATTTCTCCCTTTCCTGCCTTATAATGTGTCTATCCCAAGGAGAATTCCCTCATTCATTGGAGACACCACAAAATCTGCAGGAAGCTGCATTTCCTCAATCTCAAGTATCTGCGGCTCACTTCTCTCTCTGCACTCATAGTTTTACCCCTTGCACTGGCAATGTTCACAGTTCACAGGAAATTTATTATCAAGGTACATATGTCATGATATACAACCCTGAGATTCACTGTCTTAAAGGTCTACTCAGCAAATCCAATAACCATAATAAAATCAGTGGAAGCCCATGCCCAACAGAGCGGGCAACCAGTGTACAGGAGATAGCAAACTGTGCAAATACAAAATAAAAAAAAGAAATCATAATAAATAAATAAGCAATAAATATTAATTACATGAGATGAGGAGTTCTTGAAAGTGAGTCCATAGGCAGCAGGAATGGTAGATGGTCTTAATGGTAGGGAGGGCTTTACCCATGATGGGCTGGGATGAATCCGGTACATTTTGTAGGATTTTCCGGTCAAGGGCATTGGTGTTTCCATACCAGATTGCAATGGGGCCAGTCAATAGACACTCCACTACCCATCTATAGAGATTTAACAAAGTTTTAGATGTCATGCTGAATCTTGCAAACTCCTAAGGAAGTAAAGGCACTGCTGTGGTTTTTTCTCATTATTGCACTTACGTGTTAGGCCCAGGACAGGTCCTGAGAAATGATAACATTGAGGAATTTAAAGTTGCTGATCCTCTCCACCTCTGATTCTGCAATGAGGACTGGTTCATGGAACTCTGGTTTCCTCTTCATGAAGTTTATAATCAGCTTCTTGGTTTTGCTGAGTAAAAGGGTGTTGTTGTGATACCACAGCCAAGATTTCAATCTTCATCCTATATGCTGATTTATCACCAACCTTAAGTCAGCCAATGACAATGGTGCCATCATCAAACTTAAGTATAGCATTGGAGCTGTGTTTAACCACATAGACAAAAGTGTAGAGTGAGTAGTGCAGGGGACTAAGCACACACTGCTGATGGAGACATTGTTGCCATTCTGAACTAGGATCTGTAACTGAAGATATCGAGGACACAATTGCTCGAGGACGGACTGAGGCCAAGGTCTTGAAGCTTAGTGATTAGTTTTGAGGGGATGCCAGTATTGGATATTGAGTTGTAGTTGATAAAGGGCATCCTGATGTGTGCATTTTTGCTGTCCAGAATTTCTAGGGTTAAGTGAAGAGACAATGAAATGGTTTCCGCTGTGGACCTGTTGTGCCGGTAGGCAAATTGGAGTGTTTAGTCTGGAAATCACATGTGAGATGGCTTTCTTAAAATTATACTTGGACCTCTCCAGACTTGTATGGTAATGTAAATTGCTCTCCAGTTGTAGGCAAGGGTAGATCAGTTATTAGTACTGAACACCCTTTGTCCACTAAAATATCACTTAGCTGAAGTGTTGTATATTTAATATTTCAGTAATATTTGAGTAATATATTGTCTGTTTAAGCATTCTTTGTTGTTTATATAATGCATTGTGGGTTATAGGCAAAAGTACATAAATGACATATGTCATTCCACTGTCATGTGATACTTGCTTCTCTTGAGCTCCTGCCTTTTTCTTATAATTAGCTTTACATTTCAGAGTTACAAAGTATAACAGTGGCAACGAGGTATTTTCAAAATGCAACCAAGGGGACTATCTACCTGTTAAAGTGCACTGAGTTGCTCAAGTTTAAAAAAATGTGCCAAACTGTTGAGCAAAAGAAAAGCAGTACACCACATGTCTCTGCAGAAAAGGAGACAAAGGCGATCGAGTCAAGTAAAGGAAGAACATGAAAGAATTCACAGGTTCTTAAGCAGTGAGTACCAGCGTATAGCAATCATAAAATAAGAACAGAAATAACTAACTACATCGGAAAGACTGATGCGCTTAATTACACAACAGATAACTGGATTGTGTTTACAGCAGATAGAGAGATATTACAAAGTAAATGGAATATACAATGACAAACACGTGGAATTTTGCTGAGTGCATTGGATTTAAAGGCAGACAGTTTGCTTAGAAGTCTAACTGTTCCAATTAAACTATCTGAAGTGATCTTTGCTGATATCATGAAAATAATGCAGAAACATTTAACATCAAAAACATTGCTAATTGCAGAACACTTTAAGTTTCATAAGCAGGATCAAAAGGAAGGGGTGTCCAATTCCGCATAGATGGCTGATTGAAAAAGTTGCCTAAGTATTGTTAGTTCTTCAAAGGGCTTAATGATGCACTGAGAGTTTGTTTCATTTGTCAAATCTTACAAGAAAGCATTCAAAGCAACTCCTAACTGAAGCACAACTGGCATTTAAATATGTTGTATTACATTGAAGTGAAAACAGCAGAAAGACATGCAATTGCATTGCAGCCAGGAATGAACAAAATTGCAAAGTCTAAACAGATAAGTGCCTGGCCAAACAAATTTTATCACCACTGTGACAGGGGCTTACATTCATTAGGACAATGCAGATTTAATAATGAAACTTGCAGAAAACAAACATGTATGCTGTTGATGAAAAATCTGATAATGATGAGAGTGATCATAGAACTACATAGCCTTGAGATTTACAATGTGAAAACTAACAATAGGCAAGCATGTGGTTTACAACAGAAGCATATTAATTCAAATTAAACTGGACATATGTTTGCCTGTTTCAGTCATTCCACAAAATGAACTTGAACAGCATTTCAAAGATACTGAACTGAAGCCTGCAGATATCCAACTAAGAATATGTACTGGGGAAAAGATAACTCCTGTGGGAATGGCATTTATAACAGTGAAATACAGTGGCCAACAAGTTACATTGGGCTTGTATGTGGTAAAAACAGGAGCACAAACATTGTGGAGTCATGATTGACTGATACAACTACAATTTGATTGAAGGTCCATCTAAATTTTCATGTTTTCACCCCCGCAAGAGAGCCAACTGAAAGCAAACTAAGAAAGGTATTGGGTGATGCAACAGCAGCGTTGAAAGATGGCATTGGCAAACTCAAACATATCAAGGGGAAAATAGTGTGAAATGAAAATGCCACACCCAAGATTTACAAAGCTGGTTTGGTTACTTATGCGATCCATGAAAAAGCAGCCAGTGAGCTAGATCACATGGGGGATGAAGGGGTTCTTTCCAAGATTGAGTGGAGCCCATAGGCAATGCCAATGGCTCCAGTAGCCAAGAGGCATGGGTGTGTCAGGATCTGTGGTGTTTTTAAAGTCACCATCAATCCAGTACTACAAGCAGATCAATACCTCTGTCCAGAAAAGAGAATATTGTTGCAAGCCTTTTTGGAGGAAAACACTTCAACAAAATGGGTCTAGCTGAAGCCTATCTACAGATGGAGATGGAAGAAGAATCCAAAGTGTTTCTCACCACAATCACTCACAGAGGCTTTATTGTTATAACAGGCTTATTTTTGAACTAGCATCTGCACTTGCATTCTGGCAGAAAGTTATGGACTGCATGCTGTGAGGCTGCTCATGTAGTCAATGTTATCTGGATGACAAAGAACATCGCCAAAATCTCAAGACCGTGTTAAAAGGATTAGAATATTATGGGCTCATAGCAAGATGCAACAAGTTTGATTTTTTTAAACCAAGCATCACTTACTGTGTTAGACTATTGACGCACAAACATTAGACAAGTCTGCAGAGAAAATTCAAACAGAGGCAGATGCCCCGAGGCCAAAGGATCTGTCACAGTTGCAGTCCTTTTTAGGATTTGTCAATTACTATAACAAGTTCCTGCCAAACATGGCTATTCTGCTCAACTCCTTGAACTCATTACTACAGACTGGGAAGAAATGGCAATGGAAAAAGCAGTGTGGAGTGGCTAACCAAAGACAAAGGAAATAGTGACATCAGACAGTGTACTCATACACTATGATCCAGCGAAGCTTGCCTGTGACACCTCGATTTATGGTATAGGTACAGTCATGTCACAAATTATGAGTGATGGAAGTCCCACAGCCTTTGCATCAATTTCCCCTACCACTACAAAGAAAAATACGCACTGAATGACAGAGAGGCCTTGAGTCTGGTCTGGGCTGTAAGACATTTCAGCCAGTGTTTGAATGGGTGAGAGTTTACCCTCATTTCTGATCACAACCAACAAAGTCCATCTAGAGAGTAATGTTCCACTAACAGCAACCACTTGACTGCAGAGATGGGCTCCGTTTCCTGAAGGACACAATTACAAGATCAAATTCAAGTGACAACTAATCATGGAAACACTGATGGATTGATTTTGGAAAGTAAAATAGCTGAAGAACTTACTGAAGGGGATACTCCTCCCGATGTATTCTCTCTAACGCAAACCAGATATCTTCCTGTTACAGTAGGGATAATCCAAAGGGAAAGCAGAAAAGACCCCACACTGTCTCAGGTCTACCTGGCCACCCAAAATGGCTGAAATGTGCAGCAGAAATCCCAGTTCCCCAAATTTTACTGGTGCCAGGATGAACTTACCATTGATGGATGTTGTCTAATAACTGAGATAAAATAAAGGCTCCTCAAGTATAGAAGTTGGATGTTTTACTCCTGGACAAGCAGTCCTGGTGAGGGACTACACAGGTAATCAAACACTGGTGCTCAATAAGATTATGGACAGAACTGAACTGATCTCCTGCACGGTGGAGAATGCATCTGAAGTCTTCTGTCCAAATATCATCTGCAGATGACACATCTATCAGTTGGGGAAAGCTGAGTGAATTGCTAGAGAAGAATGGTGTCCAAAGCTGTCAGAACCACTTCCTGCAGTCCTAGAATCAACTCCTACAACCACCACAGAAGGGGCCCCAGAACCTGAGATTGTTTCACAGACACATGTCTCACATGTCAAGCAGGTGACCTCCCTTGTCAGGAAAGACATATTATCCCACAGGAATAAGAAAGACTCCACAGAGATGTGGTGAACTAGATATACCTGTCTGACTGCTCCTGTGGCTCCTCCCAAGACCCTGCTGACTGCCCCTGTGGCTCCTCCCACAGACCCCTGTATAAAGGCGACTGTGGCCTGCTGCTCTCCCTCATTTTCCCAGGATGTAGTGTTGTTCTTCAGTCAATAAAAGCCGATATCTCACTTCCTAAGTCTCGGTGTGAGTTATTGATGGTGCATCAATTTTATTGACTGAAAGTTACAACATGGAAACCGCTTTACGCCCAGAACGCCCAGACTTGGACCCCCAAGACCCTGGAGCAGCTCTTGCCTTTGAACACTGGCTGGTGTGCTTCCAATCGTACTTAGAGGAGGTTCGTGCCACCGACTCGGCTGTTCGGCACAAACTTCTCTTCTCGAGGGTCGCCCCAAAAGTTTATTCGTTCATCAGGGACATATCCACCTATGAGGAGGCGCTTGCCGCCCTCCGAAGACAGTACCTGCGGCCAGTAAATCCAGTTTATGCACGGCACCGCTTGGCAACACGAAAACAGCGGCCTACGGAATCGACTGCTGAATTTCTCCGTGAACTACAGGCACTCGCGCGGGCTTGTGACTGCCAAGCGCTCACAGCAGAACAGCATAAGGAACTCTTGGTCCGAGACGCTTTTGTGACTGGGGTCCGGTCAGTGTGTATCCGCCAGCGGCTGCTGGAAAAAGCTGATCTTACCTTACGCTCCGCGATAGAGACGGCCGATTCGATAGAGGCTGCGCAGCTGTACGCCGAAGAGGTCCAGCCGCGCGATTCCCCGGTTCCGAGCGAATTCGCCAACGCCGCTGCCAGTCGCGGTATCTCAAACCCCACGAATTCGCCAGGTATGAAACTCTGTTACTTTTGTGGGCTTCTGAAACATGCCAGAAACAGCTGCCCGGCGCGCGAAGCGACTTGTTCCAGCTGTGGGAAGAAGGGCCATTTCGCCAAAGTATGTAAGTCTAAACCGCGCCCGGGGTCGAGCAGCGCTGCGTCTGAGACCTGGGGGCCGCCATTTTGCATGACCGGATGTGGACAACCATCTTTGCCGGCGTCACCAGGCCCCGCCCCGCCTCGCCATCTTGCATGCCCGGATGTGAGCGGCCAACTTTGCCGGCGTCACCAGGCCCCGCCCCCGACACGCCCCGTTCAACACTGGCTTCCGTGACCCTCGATCAAAGCGCTCCGCACCAGCTCGCAAGGTCGATGATGGACATCCTGGTGGAGGGGCACAGGACTAGCTGCCTGTTTGACACGGGCAGCACTGAGAGTTTTATTGACCCGGCCACAGTGAAACGCTGCGGACTCGTGACACGGCCGGTACGTCAGAAGATCACCTTGGCTTCAGGGTCGCATTCCACAGACATCCGGGTGGGTTGTGTAGCGACATTGGTGGTGCAGGGCACAGAATATCAGAACTTTGCGTTCCTGGTCATGCCTCGGCTGTGCGCACCTGTGCTATTGGGGCTGGACTTCCAGAGCCATCTCGAAAGTGTGACTATGGCATATGACGGGCCCCACCCACCACTCACTGTCAGGAATCCTCAGTTTGGTGGGACTTCGCCATATACTCCGTTACCACACGCACATACACCCCGAACCCCACATCCCGCCCAGCACCATGCCGATAGCTGTGCTGCTGACACTATTTGCAACCTCTCCACCCTCAAGATCCCTCCCCCATCGCTGTTCACCAACCTGACCCCTGACTGTAAACCTGTGGCAACTAAAAGTAGGAGGTACAGTGCGGGGGACAGGGCCTTTATTCATTCAGAGGTGCAGCGGCTGCTCAGGGAGGGGATCATTGAGCCAAGCACAAGCCCATGGCGGTCCCAGGTGGTCGTTGTTCGGACTGGGCAGAAAAATAGGATGGTTGTGGACTACAGCCAGACCATCAATAGATTCACGCAGCTTGACGCGTACCCCCTACCCCGCATCGCGGATATGGTCAACCAGATAGCTCAGTACAAGGTGTACTCGACAATTGATCTGAAATCCGCTTATCACCAGCTCCCCATCCGCCCAGAGGACCGCCCCTACACCGCCTTCGAGGCGGGTGGCAGGCTCTATCACTTTCTGCGCGTCCCATTTGGTGTCACAAATGGGGTCTCAGTCTTCCAGAGGGAGATGGACCGGATGGTGGACCAGTACAAACTGACGGCCACATTTCCCTATCTAGATAACATCACCATCTGTGGTCGCGACTGGTCGGACCATGACGCCAACCTCCAACGTTTTTTCCAGGTGGCCAATGCTTTGAACCTCACTTATAACAAGGACAAGTGTGTGTTCAGAACCACACGACTCGCTATCCTTGGGTATGTCGTGGAGAACGGGGTCATTGGCCCTGACCCCGACCGTATGCGCCCCCTGTTAGAACTCCCTCTTCCCACTACTCTCAAGGCCCTCCGGCGGTGCCTGGGTTTTTTTTCCTATTACGCCCAATGGGTTCCCCATTACGCAGACAAGGCCCGCCCCCTGGTCAAGTCTACCACCTTTCCCCTCTCTGCCGAGGCCCGCGCGGCCTTCAGCTGCATTAAAGGGGACATTGCCAAAGCAACGATGCATGCGGTAGACGAGACCATTCCCTTCCAAGTAGAGAGTGACGCCTCTGACGTCGCGCTGGCTGCTACCCTCAATCAGGAAGGCAGGCCAGTGGCGTTTTTTTCTCGTACCCTTCAAGGCTCTGAACTTTGGCACTCCACGGTGGAGAAAGAAGCCCAAGCCATAGTGGAAGCTATTCGGCACTGGAGGCACTATCTCGCCGGCAGAAGGTTCACCTTGCTGACCGACCAGCGCTCGGTTGCGTTCATGTTCAGCAGCCAACAGCGGGGCAAAATCAAAAATGATAAAATTTTGCGATGGAGAATAGAACTCTCCACCTATACTTACGATATCCTGTACCGGCCTGGCAGGCTCAATGAACCGTCTGATGCCCTATCCCAGGGACCGTGTGCTAGTGCCCAGCTCGACCAGCTGTATGCCCTTCATGCCCAACTTTGCCACCCGGGGGTCACCCGGTTTTATCATTTCATTAAAGCCCGGAACCTGCCGTACTCCCTGGAGGACATCAGGACGATAACCAGGGACTGCCAGATCTGCGCTGAGTGCAAACCGCACTTCTACCGTCCTGACACTGCGCAGCTTGTCAAGGCCACCCGCCCTTTTGAGCGACTGAGTATTGACTTTAAGGGCCCCCTTCCCTCCACCGACCGCAATGTCTACTTTCTCAGTATTATTGACGAGTACTTGCGATTCCCCTTTGCCGTTCCCTGCCCCGACACTACTACCACGTCGGTCATAAAAGTCCTGCGCCAGCTCTTCACTCTGTTCGGATATCCCTGCTATGTCCACAGTGATAGAGGGTCCTCCTTTATGAGTGACGAGTTGCGCCGGTTCCTGCTTGCTAGGGGCATAGCTACTAGTCGCACCACGAGTTATAATCCCCGACGGAATGGCCAGGTGGAGAGGGAGAATGCCACAGTGTGGAAGGCCATACTTTTAGCCCTTAAGTCACAAGGGTTGCTGGTCTCCCGATGGCAGGAGGTCCTCCCTGAGGCACTCCACTCTATCTGCTCCCTGTTGTGTACGTCCACTAATGCCACCCCTCACGAACGCTTATTCTCTTTTCCCAGGAAGTCTGTCACTGGGACCACCCTGCCAGTTTGTCTGACGTCCCCGGGGCCAGTGCTGCTGCGTAAACATGCGAGGAGTAATAAGTACTCACCACTGGTCGAGAAGGTTCACCTCCTGCATGCTAATCCCCAGTATGCCTACGTGGTCTTGCCTGATGGGCGGGAGGACACGGTCTCTGTCCGCGACCTGGCGCCCGCCGGAGCAGCAGACCACTACCCCGAGCACTCCACGGTAACTATGCACCCTGTACCCGAGGTGACTCCGCGCGCACCGTGCCCCACACAGACTCCGTATGCGTCTGTTCCAGGGACCTCGCTCACACGCGAGGGATCCCTGACACCTCCTGTTGGGACCGAATTAACCCACTCTCCGCCTCCGGAGCACACACCACCTCCGGCACCTGTGCCGTCATCACCTCCGGCTCCTGTGCAATTGCAGCCGGAGCTACGTAGATCGCAGCGAACGATTCGACCACCTGATCGACTTAACCTGTAAATATGCTTGGGAATTTTTTTAAACAAAGGGGGGGTGAATGTGGTGAACTAGATATACCTGTCTGACTGCTCCTGTGGCTCCTCCCAAGACCCTGCTGACTGCCCCTGTGGCTCCTCCCACAGACCCCTGTATAAAGGCGACTGTGGCCTGCTGCTCTCCCTCATTTTCCCAGGATGTAGTGTTGTTCTTCAGTCAATAAAAGCCGATATCTCACTTCCTAAGTCTCAGCGTGAGTTATTGATGGTGCATCAAGAGACTAATTACTTGGGCCTGAATGGTACAATTTAAAATTTACTATGCTGTGGATGTCAGTATGTTAGTTGTATGATATAAGGTACTGTGTATATAGTTGAGATGCATCCTATATTGAGTTGGAGTTTAAAGCTAAGCAAGGAGAAGTATCAGTAATATTTTGAGTAATATTGTTTGATTAAGCATTCTTTGTTGTTTGGATAATGCATGTAGGTTATATGTAAAAGTATACAAATGCATATGTCATTGTGCCATTGCATTATACATATACACCTCACTTAAAGTAAAAATGAACTTAGACTTCTGATTTCCCATCTATTTCTTGCTATTAGCTTTATGTTTTGGAATTACAAAGCATAACACTAGCTCCCTGATAAACCATTTATGTCCATTCATGCTTCACCAGTACTGGCAATGGAGGCTACCAGTAGAAATTTCTATGATCTGGATTCTGACCTCACTAGCTCTATAATCTGATCAGCAGTCAAATCACCCATTATAGAGAGTGATTTTTTACTCCTTCCTCCTTTTTTAGAACACTACCTCTAGCTCTGGCCCAATAGGGCACAGCTGTAGCGTAACATCTCCTCTACCATGTAATGTCCAGTCCAACAGTTCCGTGCTAGGTGCCCTGGTTTTTGGCAGACAAAACAAATCTTCTCTGTCTTCACAGCAGCTACATCCACTACGACCACTTTATGACTTCTCTTCCCCCTCCTCTGGTCTATCTCTCTGGCCCATGATACCATCACGGGATTGGTTGACCCTGCTGCTATTGCCAAATCTAATACTTCCTGCTGGGCTCTACTCCGGGCTTCATTCAGCATTTTCAGGAAAAATGGATCATCCCTCCCTGGATTATCCAACCCTGAATACCCCTCAGATGCTTATTAGCTCTCTGAACTACTGACATTATCATTCCTCAATTACTCTCACCTCCCTCCCAGTCGCTGCCCACCTCCCCCTTAAATAAACAATATTTCTCCTCATTACTGATAGTCCCAGTAGTTCCAAGGTACCATACCACACTCCCTGGGCCATACACTCTCACACATTCCACTGTCATTATGCTTTTACCCACACATGTACAGTATATATTTTGGGTACATCCTCCTGGTTCTTGACTTTGTGATTATACATTCCTTGGCCCTGCCCATGGCTGCTGTAGAGACCAGTTTCCTTCTCAATGTTCGTAATTTTGACTGTCTATAAGGAGCAATGTGACCTATTGAGTAAAATTAGCTTTCTGCTCTCCAGTCCCCCCTCAGGTCACTCAATTAGCATTACCATTGGCCTCAGTGATATTTTAGCCTTTCAGATAAATCTGTTGATTCCAGTGTTGAAATTCTTTTAAGCTGGTTTTGAGCCTTATTTTCATACAAAGTGTTGAGTTTCTGTCCAAAGTGCCAAAGTTGGTCGTGAAGTTGTCACATGCTACAAGTCTGTACATCTCCACTTCCCCCAGCAACAAGCTGCTATGCATTCACTGAAAACCTTTGCAATATTTTACAAACTCTCTGAATATATTAGGAAATGCCAGTGATCTTGCGACAGCTCCCTTCTCAAGACTCAAGAGAACAGAAATTTGTCTTATGCTTCTCGTTCAAACATCTATTTGCTCTATTTTATGTGACATGCTTCAGCCAACAGTGTCTCCACAAGCTCATACTCCTAGTGCCAAAGAATATTTACTCCTGCTTTGGGATGTCTCCCAGGTAGTATTTACTGGGAACTCCAAAGGAAATGCACACTAGTGTTTAGAAAAGAAGCCTAGCAGATGTGAGGTATTAATGTATTGCTTTCCAGGCTGTGGAAAGCAGCTATACCACTGAGTTACTAAACGATCATATGAATGAGGCAAGGAGCTCTGGGGTTAATAAATGAATGCTTGCTGTGTATTTTCACAATGGCATAAAATCTTATTGCCCTGCTCTTTTGATTTAGGAGGGCATTCTCTTCAGTAATATGGATGATCAGATATCTTTTTCCAGTAACGTGCTGAGATATGAGTTGACAGAATGAACTAAACATTCAGATTCAACACTAAGAAGCTTAAGACTCTTAAGTACTGGAAATCTGAAATAGAAGCAGGTAACAGAAGAAACACACAGTGGACTATTTGGTTCTGCAAAACTCTTAATTCACTGCTCAGGGCACAATAGCATAATGGTTAAGTTACTGAATTAATGTCCTTGAGTTCCAATCCCATCACAGTTGCTGAATTTAAATACACAACTAAGTGAAAAAGGCTATGCAGACAAGGTAGGGAGCTTGTTAATTTGAGACTGACTCACCTTGAGAGACTGGAAAACAGGCAGAGTGCCTGCCTGGGAACAGCCATTTTAAGAGGGATTAAAGTGCTGAGCCTGAGGTCTAAGTGCAGAGGCTTGGACAAGCAAGACTGACCAGTAACCGGGCACAGTAAAGTCAAGAACCTTTCCTCCTTTTTTGTTAACCCGATATTTAGTTAGGAAGTTGAAATAACTGTTGGGGAGTGGAGTAATCCTCCTGTGAAATGTGGGAGATCGGGGGAAGTCAGGTGCTCCTACTATCTACACTTACATGAAGCATGTCCAGTTGCTACTCCTGTCAGATAGTATGTATCGGTAGGAGCAGCAGCTGGACTCACCGAGGAGCTAACAGGAGGAAGAAAATGTTAAGGGAGGAGTTTTGGGAGGTGTTACATTGTGGGTTCAACCAGACAGATCAGTGACAGCCAGCTGGAGCTGCCAGGTGGTGGAGGAGCCCCCGTGGCTATCTTCTTCTCTGACAAGTCTACTGCTTTGGATCATGTTAGAGGGAAAGCCTCTCAGGAGAAAGCAACAACAGCAGTCAGTTCCAGTGACACCACAAGTGGCTCTGTTATACAGAAGGAATGTTAAAGTCTTGGCAAGCGGCAATGATAGGAGACTCAGTGTACCAGGGAGCTGGCAGCTGTTTCTGTAGCCATGAGCATGACTCCAGGATGATGCATGGCCTCCCTGGTGCAAGGGTCAATGATATTGGTGAGTGGGTGCACCACATTCTTGAAAGGGCAGGACTGAGGCAGCCAGAAGTCATGGTCCATGTTGGTGCTAACAAAATAGTACCACAAGGTAGTGAGTTTAAAAAAGGTAGAACAGCTGAATGTGGTGCTTAGGAGCTGGTGCAGGGTGCAGAATGTCAGATATTTCGATACCTCGAATCATTTCTGAGTCAGCAACAACCTGTAAAAGAGACATAGGTTTCATCTGAACTGGAAGGGACTAGAGAGGTTTGCCACTGCTGCTCAGGATGGTTTAGCTAGTGAAGCGGAGGGTGAGAACCAAAGTGGCAGTACACAGAAAGAGTTAGAGAAGCAAACAGGCGAGCCACAAAAGGGCAAGGGAGCACTGGAGGGTGCGAAAGTCTTAACAGCTTTTATCTGAATGCATGAAATCTTGAAAAAGTTTGAAGAAATGTATTATGTCTCCAAAGACTCTTGCAAATACCTGCAGATGTACGGTAGAGAGGATTCTAATTAGACCCTCCAATGCACAGGATCAGAAGAGTCTGCAGAGGGTTTTGTACTCAACTAGCTCCAACAAAGGCACAACCCTCACAACCCTCTCTGCCATCAAGGACATTTTCAATGGGCAATGCCTCAAGAAGGCAGCATCCATCATCAAAGACCATCACCGTCCACAACATGCCCTTTTGCATTACTACTATCGGGGAGGAGGTATAGTCTGAAGACCCACATTCAATAGTTTAAGAACTTCTTCCCCTCCGCCATCAGATTTCTGAATCTCCTAACAAGGTGGCAACCATGTACACTAACTCATTATTCATCTTTTACATGATTTATTTATTTTTTTACTTATGTTAGTTTTTATGTTTTGCATGGTACTGTTAGTGGGAAAAAATTAGCTGGCATATGTGATAATAAATGTGATTCTAATTCTGATTCTGATTCTGAGGTAATACATTTGAGCTGAGAGCATGCACCAGCACATGGAATAATGAGGGAGACATGGCTAAGGGAAGGATGGAATGGTCAATTTTCCATGGTATAGCATTTTCAGGCATGGTGGGAGACGGTTTTCCAAAAGGGGAGGAGGTATTGTGTGGCTGATCAGGAAGAGCATTAGATTAGTACTCAGGAGCTCCTTTCTCCTTGAAGGATTGCCAAATTAAGATAAATGTGTAGAACTCAGATAGAAGAAAGAAGTGAGAACTCTGATTGGATTATATATTAGGTCTTCAAATAGTCAGTGGAATTGGAATGAAGAAATAAATAGACAAATAGCAAGAGGAGGTAAAAAGAAATGAGGTTGGAGTAGTGAGTGATTTTAACTATGACAATATTGGCTGGGATTGTTTTAGTGTAAGGGGCCTAGATGGTGTGAATTTGATAAAATGAACCAGGGAGAGTTTTTAAAGCAGCATGTAGAGAGTCTTTTTAGGGAGGGATCTGTACTGACCCTTGTTTGAAGGAATGTGAATGAACAAGTTGTGGAATGTATGTAGAGAAACCCTCCGCAAACTACAAACAGTAATCAAAATTTAGTAGCCATATCAGAGGATAAAGTTGGACATAGATTTGAGGTCAGTTTGAAGGAGAGCTGAATTCAAAAACATAAGACAAGACCTGATGAATGTAACTTGTAGCAGTTGACAGAATGAAAAACATCTGCTAACTTGGAGGTCTATAAAAGGAAAATACTAAGAATTTAGAGTCAGCATGTCACTGTAAAGTTAAGAAAAGTTACTGTAAGATTATGTAACCTTATTTCAAAGGAAATTTGAGCGTTTGATCTGGGAAAAGTTTCAATGATATAAAGATTCATTTATTATCAAAGTACATATGCAGTCTACAACCCAAGAGATTCATCTTCCCACAGACAGCTAGTGTCTTTAATTGCTGATGTATCTAAGTGTTCACCAAGGAGAAGGAGAGCAAGGAGTGTTGGGAAGGTATGTGCTGACGGTCTGGATGGCCAGGAAGGAGGAAGTGTGTCAGATATTGACATGCATTTAGGTGGACAAATCTCCGTAGTTTGATGCAAACTATCCCAGGATGTAATGGGAAGCTAGGAAGAAGATTGCTGATAGAGTGGTGGTGATGGCATTAACTTTATTGCTGAGTGAAGTCTGGAGTGTTGCTAATACAGTTCCTATTTTTGAGAAAGGTAGATAAGCAGGGAAACTGGAAACTGATCAACCTAGCAGGGAAACTACTGGAAAAACATTCTTAGTGATAGGATTTACGATCCAATTGAATTTCTGAGGAGCTTGGGAAGAAAACTATTGAAAGCAAGTTGATAGCTGTGATATACACATACTCAAACAAGGCTTTCCACAAAGACCTGGAATGTAGGTTGGTAGAGAAAGTTAGGGTAAAGATGATCCAAGGTGTGTGTGTGTGTGTGAGACCACTGCCAATCCTTTGACTACGTCTGTTCAGTTACTCTGCCACTAGACAACGAACCTATCTTTCAGATTTGTGTCCACCTTCCTTGAATTCCCTGCACAACAAGTATTAGCCTCAATACCAAACAAAAAACAAAAACTTTAGCTGCTGTGTTGCTTACTGGTGCTCAATTACTTAAATTATAAAGTAACTTTGATGAACTATCAGGTCTTTCTCCAACAGAGTGCTTGTATGTGGCCTATCACCTTGGGCTGGAGATTGATCCTTGGCAGGATTATTATTGTTCTCCAGCACATTACGGTAAAATCCTAGAGTACCACATTTTATTTCTGCCAGAGGACCTACTCTGCATAAATTCTTGATCTTCATTGCCATGGTAACATTTTTTTTTATCAGAGTTTTCTTTCTGGTTCCCTGTCTTTCAAACAACTCAAATCTTGCACATATTTTGAAACTGAAATGACTGTTAATGGGTAATTTCTGCTATTTTTTCCAAAAGGACTAATTTTATTTCACCCCCTCCCCACTACTACACCACTATTACACTGGATCTCGTCAAACAACTCTCCTCTAGTTTCTGCCTACTCTTAGTCTACATTGTCTGTCTACATTTTCACAGTTGTTCAACAACCATCTTCTATTTTCACTGAAACTTTAGAAATTACCTAGGGTTACCCATAGCCCTCTATTTTTCTAAGCTCCATGTACCTATTCAGGAGACTCTTAAAAGACTCTATCGTATCTGCCTCCACCACCATTGCCGGCAGTCCATTCCACGCACTCACCACTCTCTGCGTAAAAAACTTATGCTAGACACCTCCTATGTACCTACTTCCAAGCACCTTAAAACTGTGCCCTCTCCTGTTAGCCATTTCAGCCCTTGGAAAAAGCCTCTGACTATCCACATGATCAATGCCTTTCATCATCTTATACCTCTCTATCAGGTCACCTCTCATTCTTTGTTTCTCCAAGGAGAAAAGGCTAAGTTCACTCAACCTATTCTCATAAAGCATGCTTCCCAATCCAGGCAACATCCTTGTAAGACCCCTCTGCACACTTTCTATAGTTTCTACATCTTTCCTATACTGAGGTGACCAGAACTGAGCACACTACTCCAAGTGGGATCTGACTAGGGTCCTATATAGCTGCAACATTACCTCTCTGCTCTTAAACTCAATCCCACGGTTGATGAAGGCCAATACACCATCTGCCTTCTTAACCACAGAGTCAAATTGTGCAGCAGCTTTGAGTGTCCTATGGACACAGACCCTCTCTGATCCTTCACACTGCCAAAAGTGATCTGCCATCATGCTTTACCTACCAAAATGAACCATTTCACACTTACCTGGATTGAACTCCATCTGCCACTTCTCAGCCCAGTTTTGCATCCTATCAATGTCCCGCTGTAACCTCTGACAGCCCTCCACACTGTCCACAACACCCCCAACCTTTGTATAATCATCAAATTTACTAACCCATCCCTCCACTTCCTCATCCAGGTCATTTATAAAAATCACTAAGATAAAGGGTCCCAGAACAGATCCCTGAGGGTCATCATTGGTCACGGACCTCCATGCAGAATATGACCCATCTACAACCACACTTTGCCTTCTGTGGGTAAGCCAATTCTGGATCCACAAAGCAAGGTCCACTTGGATCCCATGCCTCCTTACTTTCTCAATAAACTTTGCATGGGGTACCTTATCAAATGCCTTGCTGAAATCCACATACACTACATCTACTGCTCCACCTTCATCAAGCACATATTCAAAAAATTCAAACAGGCTTGTAAGGCATAACCTGCCTTTGACAAAGCCATGCTGACTATTCTTAATCATATTATGCCTCTCCAAATGTTCATAAATTCCTCCTTCTCATAATCTTTTCCATCAACTTACCAACCACTGAAGTAAGACTCACTGGTGTATAATTTCCTGGGCTATCTCTACTCCCTTTCTTGAATAAAGGAACAACATCGGCAACCCTCCAATCCTCTGGAACCTTTCCCATCCTCATTGATGATGTAAAGATCATCGCCAGAAGCTCAACAATCTCCTCCCTCACCTCCCACAGTAGCCTGGGGTATATCTCATCTGGTCCCAGAGACTTAACCAACTTGATGCTTTCCAAAAGCTTCAGCAAATCTTCTTTCTTAATGTCTATAAGCTCAAGTTTTTTCATCCGCTGTAAGTCATCTCTCCAGTCGCCAAGATCCTTTTCTGTAGTGAATGCTGAAGCAAAGCAAAGTATCTCCTCTGGTTCCATATATAATTTTCCACTGTAACTCTTGATTTGTCCTATTCTCTCACGTCTTATTCCCATTCTCTTCACATATTTGTAGAATGCCTTGAAGTTTTCCTTAATCCTGTCTGCCAAGGCCTTCTCATGACCCCTTCTAGCTCTCCTAATTTCATTTTTAAGTCATTTCTGCTAGCCTTATAATCTTCTAGATCTCTATCATTACCTAGAGTTTTGAACTTTTCGTAAGTTTTTCTTTTCTTCTTGACTAGATTTACAACAGCCTTTGTACACCACGGTTCCTGGACCCTACCATCCTTTCCCTGTCTCATTGGAATGTACCTATGCAGAATGATGATACTGATGATGATGTCGACTCAGGCCTGAGAGGCCAGCGTCGGGCATTTTCTTGCCTTACAAGGCGCTGAACAAAAGATTGTGTGGCACACCACTCCTCACACAGACATTTCTTTATTTTTCTTTATTTTATGAGGTCAAGTTGCAAGCTCAACACTAAACCTGGCACCGAAGGAAAGCGTACTCAGGAACTGGATTCGACTGGATTCGAACCTGGGAACCTCCGTTCTGGAGCCCGCCACTGATGTCATTGCGCCACCAGCCAACCAAATATGGCAGAACGCCACTCAACTATCCCCTGAACATTTGCCAATGAAGATGTCCATGCTGTCCATTCATATCCAGACTGCTACTCAAGCCCATCATTTCATTTCTCTCTTTTATATCTCCTTTCTCAATTTGTTTTCATTCCTCCTGACAATCTACAGCCAGTAGTCAATCTATTTTCCATTTTTCTCCCTAGGTCCACATTCCTCCCAAATCGATTACAACCCATTGACTCCAATTGACATTTATACTCCTACTGTTCTTTATGAACTCAAATACTCTTGGATAAATCTAACGGCATCCTTTGTGTGGTATTTACCAATGGATTCAGTGAGCAACATACTGTTGTCACTTTCAAAACAGCAATTATTTATTGTTTCATCCTGTGCTTCCATTAATACTGCTCACATGGCCTTTCCCTCTATCCTCTGCTGTAGGCAGTCGTATAAAATATACGATTTGTCTCACTATATCACAGCCTGATCTATTGCTGTTTCTGTGCAGCCCTCTCCTCCCTTGGTAATCTCACTTTATGCCACTCTTACAATTACGTGTTTTGTTTTCTATCATTCATCCAAAGACCACAAAGAATTCTTGATGGGACATACATTCTTCTCCAGTTATACCTCAGGTAACTTCCTACTTGTAGCAGTTTCAACCTTCAATTCAGGTTATTATATTCTTAGTTGCCTTTCTATTCTCCCTCAGGTTTACCTCCATTTAATTTACTTACCACATACTTGCCATCCTCTTTGACTTTTCCATGAAATGTTGCCTTGCTGCAGTCATTGTGTCAGTCACACAGAAGGCCACCACTAATCAGTTACGTGCATTTGACACCCATCACAGCCCTCTTCACCTGTATTGTTCCATCACCACCTGTGTCTGTTCCTTAAAAAACCTTCTTCCAACTCACTTACATCAAAAAACCCAGCTGTCAAATTTTCCACTCTTCATACATATATTATGGAATGTATTCTGCCTGGAGGTCGATGACTAATGGGATCTGTTCTGGGGTCCCTGCAATTTGTGACTTCTAAAAATAACTTGGATGAGGAACTCGAAGGGTGTTTTAGTATGTTTGCAAATGACATGAAGGTTGGTGGTGTTACAGATTGTGCAGAAGGTTGTCACAGGGCAATGTCTGCATTATCTACAATATGTTCTGCAGGTAACTGTCCAAATAACTTTCATAGTATCTCACAAACCAGTAAACATATTTTGATAATGGAAATATTTTTAATATGTTTTATGCAAGACAGAGTTTCAGTATTTATGATCCTATACAAGGCTGGTACTACAGAGAGGAAATAAAAAACGTAAGAGTGTATCCACATCTGCCATCTTATCTGGAAGGATATAATCTTCAGATCAATAGTCATACCTCTGCCTCATCTTGTACCCCTGTGACCTGACATGTGCAACCTCACTGTGTGCAAAAGTGGATGTACTTCATTGACAGTGAAGTGCTTTGGAATGGCCTGAAAAACTTGCAAAGTACTTTGCAAAGGTCTTGTATAAATGCAACTTATTTCTTTTTAATAAACTGTGGCAGCAAGGAAGAAAGGCTTGAAAAAATTTTGAATTGCAAATGATGGGGAACCAAACCTTGACTGAATAACTGAATAAGTTATAGAAATGTCTGAGCAACAGATATTGCTTGGAGTGACTTATCCATAGCCCAGTCAATGAAGGGAGTGAAATTTGAACTGAAACTTGCAAGATCTGTTTACAAGATAGCTGATCTCAAACCTACAGAGTATAGTCCGGGAAAAGCATGCCCACATAGTGCTAAATAATTCTCCACCGAGGAGCACAGTTATTGAAAATTTATAGAGAGAGAAAACACTTTGATTGAACGAGCACTTTCAGCAAATACCATTAATCTGGAATAAAAGGTGAAGTGAAGGAAATGTCTTTTAAAATCACTCAAATAAGTGAGAATAATATTTTCTCAAAAGGTAAATAGAAGAAATAAATGAGTGTTTATGCTTCTGTAACAGATAATGCAAATCTGCAAAGGACAAGTTAAAATAAATTTCTACAATACAAAAATTAATGACAGTGAAATGCTGATGGAGCAAAGTCAACCAGTGTCCATCAAAGGACATAGATAAATGGTAGATGACCATTCCAATTCTTCATTCAAATTGTAAGACAAGACTAAAGGATGGGCAATATTCTGTGAAGAGCTGAGCTTTTTTTTTCAATTCTGTCCCTAATGCAGGTATGAGGCCTTGTCCTTCACTATAAATGATATATATGATTATTTATTCTCATTGTTGTGTCTGTACAACTACACTAAAAAAAGGCATGCACATGGAGGAGAGGTTAACTTCTATAGTCATTTTGCAGAAAAAGCTACAAATCAACATGCATGAGTAAGCTATCAGTCAATAATTAGTGCTAAGGGGGGTCATTGCACTAAAATAGATCCATACATTACACTTCCCTTTTGATTAGTGTAACATAAAACTGTATATTTAAGAAAGCATTCGATTTCCTTGTAACAGACCATGTTCAAATAAATATGCTTTCACAGTAACATACACAAAATGCTGGAGGAACTTAGCAGGCCAGGCAGCATCTATGGAAAAAAGTACAGTCGATGTTTCGGCTGAAGGGTTCCTTGGAGAGAATGCTAGATGCCTCCATGTTCTAAAGTTCAGCATCCACTTTAGGACATAGCGAGTAAGGCTCTTGACACCTTTTATGGAATCTTGACGTTACTGCCTCATCCAGTTCAATTCTGGCCTTCGTGACTTTGAGTTTACCAGTCCCCTTCTTAAACACCTTCTCATCAGCATTATTCAGCTATGATAATCTCTGGTTAGTGCAACCATTTGGGCTGCAGTTGCCTGTTGATGACATATTGGGAGCTTTGACTATGTGTCAGTCTAGTTGGAGTTTTCCCAACCATTCACATCCAAAAAGTGCTGGCCCTCCAATTTTCCAGACATAAAGTTCTAACTGCTGTTCCTTGCCTCTGTACATTACATTCACTTTCAGTTTGCCTTTGGGAGAAACTTCTTCTCCTGTGTAGTTCTTTAGCACTACTGAGCTCTTTTTTAATGGAAGCTTGGAAAACAATCTGTTGTAGTCAGCCTCTGAAATTACGGACAAAGCTGACCCTGTATCCAGCACCATTTCCACTTTGATCCCAAACACATCTGTTGTGATCCATATGATTTTGCAATCTGCTTCAGTAATGCTATACATTTCTACGGATGACAGCTCACCTTTGTCAGATTCTGTTTTGTCTGATTCAGGTTCACTTTCAGTCACTTTATGCATATGTTTAGTTTTGTGTTTGAAATTTTTCACTGGGTATGTTCTTTCTCATCGGTTGTCTCACTTACACACTCTCTGTATGTGGCCTTATCGATGACACTTTCTGTAAACTTTTATATTAAACCAAGAGTCATTTGCATTATGGGAGGATTTGCCACATCAACAACACTTTTGACTTTTTTGCACCATTCAGGGACAGTTTTTGTGTTTGACATTCTAAACTCTCTTTCTCTAGTTCTGATGCATCCTCTGCTGCTGTCTTTATTGATACTTCAGGGGTAAATACCCATTCTAAGGTTAGGTCTCATTCTGATAGTAGCCCCTTTTGAGTGTTTGACTATGTGTGCCACATACAAGCCTGTCCCTTAATGCATCAGAAAGCCCATCTCCAAAGTCACAGTTTTGGGAAAGTTTGTGTAGTTCTGCAATGTATTTTTAAATGCTTTCATCATTTAAAACATAGGAATATAGAACATTGAAACATAGAAAACCTACAGCACAATACAGGCCCTTTGGCCCACAAACCTGTGCTGAACATGTCCTTACCTGAAAAATTACCTAGGGTTACCCATAGCCCTCTATTTTTCTGAGCTCCATATATCTGTCCAGGAGTCTCTTAATAGACCCTATCATATCTGTCTCCACCACTGTTGCCGGCAGTCCATTCCACACACTCATCACTCTCTGCGTAAAAAATCTTAGCCCTGGTATCTCCTCTGTACCTGCTTCCAAGCAACTTAAAACTGTGCTTTCTCATGCCAGCCATTTCAGCCCTGCAAAAAAGCCCCTGACTATCCACATGATCAATGCCTCTCATCATCTTATACACCTCTATCAGGTCACCTCTCCTTCTCCGTCGCTCCAAGGGAAAAAGGCCGAGTTCACTCAGCCTATTCTCATAAAGCATGCTCCCCAATCCAGCCCCCATTAAGCTAAGAAGTGTGGAGACTTTCTTTTCTTCATCTGCATCATTAGCATTACAATACCGTTCAGCCCTCTTGATATATGAATCCCAGTCCTCATTAGCACTATCAAATTTGTCAACTTTCCTGATAAAGGCTAACGTCGCGTTTTCACTAGCTTTTCTAGTTGTACATTTCTCACTGTCACTCATGCGTCCCTGTGCTAGCATCCGTGACTGCCTTCTCCATTCTGATCCACTCTATCCTGTCACTGTCTCCTTCCCTTCTTCCGAGTTCTGTCCTCTCATAACTGCCGGTGTATTAGATGGTATTCCGACATTCAGGTTTGTAATCATCACCAGTTTGTCATGACTGTACAACTGCATATCACATAAATAAAGGCACATACTCAGAAGTGAAGTAAACTTGTATATTCACTTTGCAGAGAGAGCAATAGATCAATGTGCATGGGTAAGTTATCAGTCAATGATTAGTGCTAAGTGGAGTCATTGCACTAAAAGAAATAGATCTGTACACTACACTCATGTCAATGGCTATAACTTGATTCAAAACATACTTGAGTAATTAGGAACCTACTGTTGTATTTCAGTTGCCATGGGTCTCCTATAACCCACAGAACTACACACCATCTCCGATTGTCCAGCACCCAGGGCATGCCCTTTTCTCACTTTTACCATCAGGTAGGAGATACAGGAGCCTGAAGGCACACACTCAATGATTCAGGAACAGCATCTTCCCCTCTGCCATCCGATTCCTAAATGGACATTGAAGCTTTGGACATTATCTCACTTTTTTTAATATACAGTATTTCTGTTTTTGCACATTTTTAAAAATCTATTCAATATATGTAATTGACTTGTTTATTTATTATCAAGTTTTATTTTATTTATTATTATTATTTTTTCTCTCTCTGCTCGAGTATGTATTGCATTGAACTGCTGCTGCTAAGTTAACAAATTTCACATCACATGCCGGTGATAATAAACCTGATTTTGATTCTGAACAAAGACATAGAGGGTTTGCCAGATATGAATATAGCATGAACATAAGACAGCACAACAGCTTTTCATGAATAAATATCATAAATTTTAGAAAGATCAGCCAGAGTCTGTGGAGAACAAAAAACATTTCAGGTCAGTGATTTTTTTCAAATCAAATGAAAGTTGTCACTATCCTGAAACATTATTTCTGATCCTCTCCAAAAACTCCTGGCTGACATATTCGATGTTTCTGATATTTGCAAATCTCTCTTTGGCCTTTGAGTTAAGTACCTTGAAAATGGACATGCCATATGCAAGGTTGAATGGGAATATTGTACTCTTCGTCCAGATATCAAAGAATCATAGAATATCTACACCACAGACAAATGCTATTTAGCCCATTGTGGTGTTGACTGTCTATAAAGAATTGTCGTGTCTAACCCTGACTTTCCAGCACTGGATCTCCTGCCTTGCAGGTCACAGCTCTTCAACTACATAATATGATGGTTTTGAAATATTTCTTTGAACTGATTGGAATGAATTTCAGAGACAGTATACATCAAAGTGATATTACCATATGGCATGATTAATACTTTCAACCCTAGATGAATTTCAAAGCCTTGCTTTTCCCTACAGCACAAAATACGTAGGTTGTTCCTTTAATTAAAAGCAATAGAAGCAGCTAATTCCATTGCACGTTTTTGAAATTACCATTAATGGGAATGTAGAATATATATAGATTCCTTTCAGTGACTTCTATTTTTCAGAAAAATTGACTGTTAAATAAATTGGAAACTGGGCAACATGAACAAAATCTTTCATTGTTACAATGGGAACACAAATGCTTCGCAAATTTAATTATTTCTGTTTTACTTGCTCTGCTAGGAGTAGTCCTCCATTTATGTTGCAATGTAATTATTTTTCATTATCTTCTTGTGTTGATAATTTATCTTAGCTACAAAAGAACAATCTTTGAAAGGAATTAACAGTATTGAATTCACTTTCACTCTACTCTGAGGACCTCGGGACCTACCTGTACTGGGCCTGTACTTGCTGGAGTTTAGAAGAATGAGGCTGAATCTCCCGGAAACGATCAAATGTTCGAATACCTAAATAGAGTGGATGTGGAGAGGATGTTTCCTATAGTGGGGGAGCCTAGGACCAGAGGCCACAGGCTTAGAATAAAAGGATGCCCTTTTACCACCGAGATGAGAAGTGAATCTGTGAAGGTCATTGCCACGGATGGCTGTGGAAGCCAAGTCACTGGGCATATTTAAAGTAGAATTTGATAGGTTATTGATTAGTTAGGAAGTCAATCATTAAGGGAGAAAGCAGGAGAATAGGGTTGGGAGGGATAATAAATCAGTCATAATAGAATGGCAGAGCAGACTCTATGGACCAAAAGGCCAAGGTCAGCTCCTATGCCTTGTGGTCGTATGGTCTATCTGTGTGCTTTTCCCATTAACTTTTAAACACAAAGGCCGGAGGCATAGGGGATTTGAGTATTAAATGCTTAAATCTTAGATGGTGTAGGGGTTGTAACCCCTTCCCTCCCATCCAGAAATCAAAATTGATTTGCACTCTTACATATGAATAAAACCAAACTTACTTCAACCATAATGAAAAAATCTATTTTCAGACCTTATTAACTGAAATGCCTGACCCCTGCCTATTCCTGCAAAGTAGATAACTATTATTTTCTCTGAACGTATAAAGCGAAAACCTTGTTATTGAGCTATAGAAAATAGATTCCATCTGTCAGAGCCAAACAGCTGATAAGTGATCTCATTTGGTATGTTCAAATCAAGTTGTACAGCACCATCTTAAACAGTTCCTGTGTAAGTGTTAATGTGATTTTCCCATTAACTGGATTGGATGCTTCAAACAGGTGGTACTATTCAACTAGACTGCAGCAAATTATTATTGAATAAACTAAGCAAAAATTAGTTGTCTGCCAGAGGCCAAAGGGACAAGATTTGTGAGGTACTGGCAATTGAACAGGTAAGACAATTTCAAAGTTGTACGGAGGTCGAATGAAATGGATACACCTTTGGGACAACAGATACAGGGTAAGGAATGTATAGAGGCATAGGGGTGGGAGGAGAGTGATGGAAGATCATCCAGAAGCTGGCTGAAATGACAACTGATGAAGAAGTCCTGGGATGGGAACAGAGCAGATAAGTGTAGAGCTAGAGTAGATAAGTACAATAGATGGTAAGGGCATGAAGGGCCACAAAGTTTGTTTCTATGCTGTACAACCTTGACTACAAAAAGAGTGGAAAGGAAGGAGAAGGAAAGGTGCAGAACAACATAGATAAATCTAAAGTATCACCCATTTGAGAATGGGCAAAGAGAATGGACAAATCAACATGAATAATAAATAAACTGACATCTCATACAGGAAAGCATAAAATAAATAAATGAAACTTGACATTAGCAATGAAATATTACTTAAATTGGATGCATCCAATTTTCACTGGGGAAGTTAATTAAAAACTTTAAGCTTCACTGGGGAAAATTAATTAAAAGGCAAATCTTCACTGTAAGAAATAAAGATATGCATTTCACTGGGGAAAATAAATTAAGGATAGAATTTTCCTATTGGAAAATTAATTAATCATTTGATCTTCACTGGGGGGGAAATTAATTAAATATCAAAATGCCAAGGGAAAGATAATTAAGGATTTGAATATTTCTGTAGAAATTAATTAATTAGCAGGCCTTCATTGGAGATAATTATAGATTTAAGGATCACTGGGGAAAATTAGTTAGGTCTTCACTGGGGAACTAAATAAAAAATCTCCACTGGGAAATGAAGTCAAGACCTTCTAAGATGTAGCATATATGGATCCAAAACTAAATTATTTTTCAGGAAAGATGGATAAATAGAAGATCAGAGGACATAACAAATTAGTGACCTTATAAAGGTGTACAGAATGGTAAATTAACTTGGTGGAGTAACTGGGGAGGAAAAGAAATTTCCCAAATTCCCATGTTTTCAAAATCCTTAATAGAACCCTTTTCTCACATTTATGCCCCTAGTCCAGCAATTAAAATCACTTACAAAATGATTACTGACATTCTGTGTGATAGTTAAGATAAAATAGCACTTCTCATCTTTCTCAACCTCCCTGCACAGTATCCTCTTTCAAAAACTTCTTTGCTGTTAGGCACCAAATCGAATCTATTTCTATTTCTTAGTTCTCACTTCTGCATTGAGAGCACATACTGAAAAAAAATGTAAATAACCTCTAGAGTCTGTGGCCACACGAGCTTTCCCTGGATGTACCTGTTTCCACCCACATTGCAAAGAACTGCTACTTGACAAGTTGGCCATTGACTGTAAGTATCACCCAGAGTAAGCAGTTGACTAAAGAATTATGTAATAAATAGGAAGTTACAGGAAATGAATGGAAATGTGGGATTGATGAGATTTGTGATACAATTGCCTCTAACTGCTCAGGTTTAAACAATGAAATAAATCTTACTAAATGAATCAGCACAATGAAATACATTAAAAAGTAGTTTACAACAAGCTACTATGTGGGTACATAGTAGAAAATAGCACAACTTAATGATCTGAATAGTCTTCTTCAATGTCACAAGGAAAAAGAGAAGCAAATCTTGGATTCCCCAGCAAATTATTCCTGGCAACGTGTTTTCCCAAACAGCATTTGGCCCAGCTGGTGTTCCTATCCATTTCTTTGATCCTGTGCAGATCAGTTGGCAAGAGTATTAACAGGCATTTTTTTCCCCCTTTCCCTGCTTCTGTCTGTTGCTTCTACCTGTGTTCATTTATCATCGTGGTACCTAAGAAAAGAAACATAACATACTTTAACGACTAATGCCCAATGGTTCTGATTTCTACAATCATGAAGTGCTTCAAAAGGCTCATTATAGCCCACATTAACTCCAGCCTTTCAGACACCATTGACCTCTGAAACTTGCCTACTGCTGAAAAAGCTCTATGATGGATGCACTCATCTGTGGAGCACATGAACAGTAACCTTCAATACTATAATTCCAAACAAACTCATTACCAAGCTCATAACCTTAGGAGTCAATACTTCTTTCTGCAAATGGATCTTTGATTTCTTGCCCAACAGACCGCAATCAGTAAAGACAGGCAACAATGCCTCTGCCACAATTATTCTAAACACTGGTGCTCCACAAGGTTGCATTCTCAGCTGCTCTCACTCTGCTCCCTCTAATCTCTTGACTACATGGCCTTATGCTGCTCGAACTCCATCTAGAAGTTTGCAGATCATACTACTTCAGTGGGCCATATCTCAAGCCATATCTCAAGCCATATCTCAAGCCATATCTCAAGCTCATATCTCCAGATGAGCTGGAGTGAAGAAAGGAGATAGAGAGCTTAGTAAGATGGTGTTATGACAACAGTTTTCCCTCAGCAAATCAGTGGGCCATATCTCAAGCCATATCTCAAGCCATATCTCAAGCCATATCTCAAGCTCATATCTCCAGATGAGCTGGAGTGAAGAAAGGAGATAGAGAGCTTAGTAAGATGGTGTTATGACAACAGTTTTCCCTCAGCAAATCAAGAGAGCTGGTTATTGAGTTCAGTAAGGGGGTAGTGAACTTCTCCTATCTACATGAACGGTACTGAGGTTGAGAGTATTGAGAGCTTCAAGCTTCCATGAGTGAACATCACCAATACCCTGTCCTGACCCTACCACATAGATACCATGACCAAATACGCTCATCATAGCCCCTGCTTCCTCAGAAGCTAAAGGAATTTGGCATGTCTCTGTTGAACCTTACCAATTTTTATTAATGGACCATAGAAAGCACCCATCATGTGTGCATGATGGGTTAGTATGACAACTGCTTTGCATGTGACTGCAATAAACTACAGAAAGTTGTAGATGCAGTTCAAACACATCATAGAAACATGGAGTCAGCTATGAACTCTTCTCCATACTTCTTACTGCCTCAGTAAAACATCCAACAGTATCAAAGACCCTATCCACCCCAAACATTCTCTTGTCTCCCCTTTTCCATTCAGCAGAAGATATAAAACTCTGAAAACATGCACCACCAGGCTCAAGGAGGGCTTCTACTATGCTGTTATAAAACTATTAAGTGGTTCTTTGCTACAATAAGATGAAATATTGGCCTCAAAATCTTGCACTTCATTGCATTGCACTTTTCTGTGGCTATTACACTTTCATTCTGCAATGTTATTGTTTTACATTGTTCTAGCTCAATGCACTCTATAATGATTTGATATGCAATGAAAAGTGTGCAAGACAAGTTTTTTCACTGTATCTTGGTATCTGTGACAACAAGATTACTCCATAAGGTGTGCTCCATGAAATTGTGTCCTCAACACCCGACTCTACTCCTTGTGCACTCATGACTGTGTGGCCAGATTCTGCTCAAACTCCTTCTACAAGTTTGCGGATGATACCTCTGTAGTGAGACATACCTTAAATAATGATGAGTCGGAGTATTGGAAGGAGAATAAAAACTTAGTAGGATGGTCTCATGACAACCTTTCCCCTACTGTCAGAGAAACCAAAGAAGTAGTCATTAACTTCAGGAAGGGGACAATGAACATGATCCTGCCTGCATCAATGGTGTCAAAGTAGAGATCTACAAGTTCCTGTGAGTGCCCTTGTCCACACATGTGACATGTGACAATAATAAACTAATTCCAATTCTATTACCAGCTCCAATTTCAATTCCTTGTCTGTATTAAACTCTTTGAGGAAAATCATCACTTAGATACTGATTATAACAGGTCCATTGCACCTTCATTTTGTTGGCTTCATTTCTGTTTCTAATTTGTTAAATTGTTTAACCAACATGGAGCATTGGATGAATAGAAACTTCTTCCAATAAATTTTGGGAAAAATGTAACATCTGTACTTATGGTAAATTTTGTTTCCTAACAGTTTACTCCATTCTTCTCCTTGGTTTCTGCCTGAAACTGAATCAGACAGTTTGCAGACATGATTTCATTTTGACCCTCATTTCCACCTTGGTAAAGTTACCCAAGCCTACCCTGCTTCTGTTCAAGTACAATTAAAGTCCTTATTTACTACTGGTTACTTAATAATGATGTTGACTATTACACACATTCTGCATGATCACCATAATCTTACTGAAGGAAGAATCTTTTTAATCATTGCTACAAAAAGAATAATTTCTATCCAAAGTGAAATACTGTGAATTCTAGAATCGTGACAGTTATGTGAGAAGAACTTTAATAATGATTGAATCACATCAGGCTGATTGTTACCATCATCAGTTAAGCTAAGAAATGGAGACACTAAATTGTCTGTCAACTGATAACAAAGGATAAATCATGAGTTGCTCAGGAGTGAACCATTCAAATTAGAGCAAACTTGAGACAAGCCATTTGTTAAACTTTGGCAATTGACATATAAAATGAAGAGTACAAACTGTTTTTTGACTAAGTTTCAACAACCTAGAATCTTCCTCCACAGAACTGAGGATATGGTCACAATTGCTGTGTATTTAATATTTCAGTAATATTTAAATATATTGTTTAATTAAGAATTCCTTGCTGTTTACATAATCCATTATGAGTTATATTTAAAAGTAAGTGAATGTTCTATGTCATTATGCCACTATGTCATAAGTGCATGCCTCACCAGAAGTAAAAGCAAGGTGCATGTTATTCCCAGCTCTTTGTTCTTTATTCCAATTAGATTTTTGCTTTAGAGTTGTAAAACTTAACTGTCACAACAAGTAAGAATTTAAACGAAACTGAGATGACTACATACATATTTAACCGTAGCATGTTTTATTCTTTGCATGAGGAGAGAAACGGTTAAGTTTGAAAAAAGGCAGAAAACAGATGAAATTCATGAGTTCATAAGCAGTGAGTACAGAGTAATAATAATAATGATAAATTTTCAAAAATCAGAAATGGCTAGCTATCAGAAAGATAGACACATTTGATTGCACAAGAGATAACTGGATATTGTAAGCAAATGAAATATTCAATTCAAAGCAATTGCCAGTTTTGCTGGGTGTGTTGCATATAAAGGCATTCAGTTTGCTTAGAAGTTTGACTGTTCCAACCAAACTGGCCACAATGAGCTTTGCTGATATAGTGAAAGTAATGCAGGAATGTTTAGGACCAAAAACACTGCTGATTGCAGATTGATTCATAAGTGGAATCAAAACAATTACACTGCATGTGGCTGAAGTGAAGTGAGTGCCTGAGCATTGTCTGAGAGATTGTTTAGTTTGTGGAATTTACAATAAAATGTTCAAAAACAGCTCCTAATTGAGGAACAACTCACTTATAAAAGAGAGGTGGAAATTGAGGAGACACAATTATGTTGCAGTCAGGAATGAAAGTAACCATCAACAAAGTTGGGGCAACTAATCAGAAACCAGCCTGGCTGAACAATTTCTTATCCCATTCTGCCAGGGAGTAATATACCCCAAACCAATGCAGGTTTAAAGGAAAAAATTGCAGAAAATGCAACAAAGTCAAACACCTACAAAGATCATGTTGGACAGACAGAAACAAAGGGACTGCACAGGGTCAAGCTAAACTGAAAAGTTGCGGTTTTAAAAAGTCAATTGAAAGCGTGTTAAGTAAGGTACTGGATGATGCTACAGCAGTTTTCAAAAGGGCATTGGAAAACTGAAACATATCAACAATAAAACAGCATTAAATGAAAATGCCACACCCAAGATTTACAAAGCCCGTCCAGTTCCTTATACCATCTATGGTAAAGTAGCCGATAACCTAGATCACATGGAGGCTGATAGAGCTTTTTCCAAAGTTGAGTGGAGCCCAGTGTTCCCAGTAGCCAAGAAAAATGGATCTGTCAGGATCTTTGTTGAATCTAAGGTCACCATTAACCCAGTAATGAAAGTAGATCAATACCCTATTTCCAGGATAGAATATCTTTGCAAGCCTTTCTGGAGGAAAACCCTTCAACAAAGTGGATTTAGCTGAGGTGTACCTACAGATGGAGATCGAAGAAGAATCTGAAGTGTTTACAACCATAAAAACTTACAAAGGGCTTTATCACTATAATAGGCTTATATTTGGAGTAGCATGTGCACTTGCAGTCTGGCAGAAAACTATAGACCAGGTGCTGCAAGGCAGTACAGGCACTTAGCATTACCTAGGTGATATCATTGTTACTGGCAAGGATGACACAGAAAATCTCCAAAACCACAAAACAGTATTATAAAGATTGGACAAAAATGGGCTCGAAGCATAACCAACAAGTGTGAATTCTTTAAACCAAGTATCATTTACTGTAGTCACGCCACTGATGCGCAAGAATTACATAAGTGCGTTTAGAGAATTCAAGCACTGTTGGATGCTTTCACATTAAAGGACATGTTGCAGTTGTGACTCTTTTACTAAGTTGTCAGTTACTGTAACAGGTTCCTGTCAAACCTGGCTAATGTCCCTCCACCCCTTGAACTCATTTCTATAGATTGAGAAGAATTGCAATGGACAAAGCAGTGTGAGGTGGAAATGGTGATGTCGCACACTGTCCTCACATATAATGATCCACATCATCCAGTAAAACTTACCTGTGCTAACTTGCCTTATGGTATAGGTGCAGTTATGTCACATGTTATGAGTGGTAGAAGTGAACTCTCCATAGTTTTGCATCACTGTCCCTTACAGCTACAGAACAAACATTATGCACAGATTGACAGAGAGGACATGAATCTGGTTTGTGTTGTAAAACATTTCAAACAGTATTTATATGGGAAAGAGTTCACTCCCATTACTTATCATCAACCACTCGTGTCCATTTTCAATCCACAGAAGGATGTTCCACTAACAACAGCAGCACAAATGCAGAAATGGGCTCTGTTTCTTGGAGGACACAATAATAAGTTCAAATTCAAGAGGACAAATAATGATGGAAATACTGATGGATTGCCTCATTAACCCTTCTAAAAGGAAGTACCTGAAAAACTTACAGAAGAGGACACTCCTCTTGACGTATTCTTCCAAATGCAAATTCAAGGTATCCCTATTATGACAGATTTGATTCAAAGGGAAACCAGATAAGACCTCACACTGTTGCAGGTCTACCTGACTACCCAAAATGTTTGGAATGTGCAGCAGACGCTCTGGGTTTCACCATTTTTACCAGGGCCAGGATGAACTTGCCCTTGATGGAGATTGTTCTATGTAGGGTTTGAGAGGAGTTGTGCCGTTCAAGCTGAGAGCTAAAGTGTTGGAGGAGCTACATGCCGGTCATCTAGGCTTGGTCAAAGTGAAAGCATTGGCTCGAAGCTGTGTCTGGTGGCCTGATATAGATCAGCTGTTTGAGCAGCTTGCCATACACTATTCGGATGCCAGCACATCCAGAAGATGCCAAGAACAATGCCTCTCCATCCCTAGGAATGACCTGCTTTTGCCTCGGCAGAGGATCCATGTGAATTTTGCTACCCCACTCAAAGGAACAAAGTCCATGGTAGTAGTTGATGCAGTCATAAAGTGGCCAGTAGTGTTCCCAATAGCCTCCACTACAGCCTCACACACTGTTGATGTACTGAGAAGACCCTTCTCAAGGACCAGTGTACCAGAAGTGTGCTGTTTTTCCCTATGTCTCTATAACTTTGGTAGATAGCATGAGTGAATCCTGAAATTAATGGGAAAAGATATCTAAAGAGGCAGGCTTCAATGGTGGTTAGTTCAGTATAGTCAAGTCTCTTGCAAGTATTTAGTTGTCATTCTTGATTTATTCATGAGTTAACTGTGAACTTTATGAGATTGGTACATCTACATCTCTGTCTCAGCTGAATCAGGTCCACAATCCCATGCTTAAATATGTGAACTACAAAAGAATGAGTAATCCCTCCAGCTCCAGCCCAATAAACCTACAACCTTACAAAATTCTGCTGTCTCTGTCTGAATTGATGTCACATTCCCTTATTGTAGTTCACTATCCTGACTAATGTCACTTTCACCCAAGGAACCTTTGCTAAAACCCACTGTTTCAACTCAGAAGTTCTCTTAAAGGTGCTGTCTGGCCCATTGAGTTGCTCCAGCATTTTGTTTGTATTGCTCAAAATTTCCAGCATTTGCAGAATCAGAATTTCCAGTGTCTGTGAGCCTGAATAGTTGTCCTTGCACAAGCATTTATTCCTTCTGTCTCCAGTGCTAGATTGCTGATCATCCCTTTATTTGATTTGATTATCCTTGGTGGAAGTGCTTTCAAGTACCCAAATTGTAGGCTCCGGAATTCTTCTTAAACCTCAGCAGCAACCTTGCACTCAACGTCAGTAAGACAAAAGAGCTGATTGTGGACTTCAGGAAGGGTAAGATGAAGGAACACATACCAATCCTCATAGAGAGATCAGAAGTGGAGAGACTGAGCAGTTTCAAGTTCCTGGGTGTCAAAATCTCTAAGGAACTAACCTGGTCCCAACATATCAATGCAGCTATAAAGAAGGCAAGACAGCAACTATACTTAATTAGCAGTTTGAAGAGTTTTGGTACGTCAACAAGAACGCTCAAGAACTTCTATATATGTACTATGGAGAACATTCTGACAGGCTGTCTGGTATGGGGGGGGGGGGGGGACGGTGGTGGCTACAACACAGGATCAAAAGAAGCTGCAGAGGGTAGTAAATTTAGTCAGATCCATCATGGGTATGAACCTACAAACTACCCAGGACATCTTCAAAGAGGAGTGTCTCAGAAAGGTGGTGTTCATTATTAAGGAGCCCCAGTACCCAGGGTGATGCACCATCAATAACTCTCAGAGACAGGAGGTGAACGATAGGCTTATATTAGAGGCAAAATGGAGCACGGCATCTCGGAGACTGAGGGAGGAGCAGTGCCTCCAATCGCCTTTATACAGGGGTCTCTGGGAGAAGCCACAGGAGCAGTCAGCAGAGGGGTATGTCCAGACAGATATACATAGTTTACCACCCAGGGCATGCCCTTTTCTCACTGTTACCATCAGGTAGGAGGTACAGAAGCCTGAAGGCACACACTCAGTGATTCAGGAACAGTTTTTTTGCCTCTGGCATTTGATTCCTAAATGGACATTGAACTCTTCACTTTTCTCTTTTGTACTTTTGCACTACTTCACTTTTGTAATATATATTATTTCTGTTTTTGCATGATTTTTAATCTATTCAATATATGTATACAGTAATCGATTTATTTATTTATTTGTTTGTTTGTTTATTTATTTACTTTTTCTTCTTCTATATTATGTATTGCTTTGAACTGCTGCTGCTAAGTTAACAAATTTCACGACACATGCTGGTGATAATAAACCTGATTCTGATTCTGGTTCTGAATACTTTTCGACATAGCAAGATTAGTATTCTTGACTAACAGATTGAAATCAGTAAAATTGGGCAGCAACAGCTCTGCCATGACTATTCCAAATACAGGTTCTCCAGAAGATTACCTTCATAGACCTCTTCTCAACTCCTTGTACACTCATCACTGTGTGGCCAGATTTTGCTCAACTCCACCTACACGTTTGCAGATGACAACACTATAGTGAGCCATGTCTCAAACACCAACGCATGCAGGAAGGTGATAGAGAGCTTAGTTAGATGGTACCAAGACAACAACCTTGTCAGCAAAATTAAAGAGCCGGTCATTGAAGATGGGGTTGGTGCACATGCTCTTGTCTACATCAGTGATGTTGAGCTTGAGAGGGGTGAGAGTTTCAAGTTCTGAAGAGAGAACATCACTAATAGCCTGCCCTGATCCAACCATGTAGATGCCATGAACAAGAAAACTCACCAACTTCTCTACTTCCTGAGGAGTCTAAAGAAATTTGATACGTTCCTGTCAACGCTTAGCAACTTTAATCAATGCACCTTAGAAAGCATCCTATTTGGATGCATAGCAACTTTGTATGGTGACTACTCTGCACATGACTACAAGAAACTGCACAGAGTTGTGAACAGAGCTCCCCTCTTTGGACTCCCTATAATCTTCACCACCTCAGTGAAACCGCCAGCATAATCAAAAGCCGCAGTCTCCCCTCTTCCTTTGCAAAGAAGACAAAAAAGCCTGAAAGCACATACCACGAGTCACAATGACAGCTTCCACCCCACTGTTATAAGACTCACAGTTGTAGTTATCAGAGGCACTGGAGGTCTCCCTGCCTTCCTACATCCTGTAAGAGGAGCATTCAACTATCCTGCCTGGCATCTCTACTATTCCTAACTGAGCAATCATAAATAAGGAAAAACAATAAACTGGGGGGGGGGGGGGGGGAGGAAAAATAATTCTACCTGCAGCTTTTTTGTCTTTTCTCACTTAAGCCTTTCCTCACTGAAGCCTCCTGAATTATGACCAATAAAAAAAGGGAGGGAAAATCTAGAACACTTCTGGACCCATGGCCTAGCAAAGGTGCCAGAGGCAGTTCAATACCTTCTGTGTTGTAACTTAACACTATATGATTCTCGATGTCTCTGTTACTAATGGGGGCTCTATAAAAAACACCCAGTAGGATTATTGCCCCCTTCCTGTTTCTGACTTCCACCCACAATGATTCAGTACACAATCCCTTCATGACTTCCTCCATTTCTGCAGCCGTGACACTATCCCTGATTAGCAAAGTCACTCCCCCACCTCTTTCACCTCCCTCCCTGATCTAAAGCCTGGCACACTCAGCAGATGTTCCTGCTCCTGAGACATCCAAGTGTCTGTAATGGCCACAATGTCATTGCTCCACATGGTGATCCATGTTCTAAGTTCATCCACCTTGCTTATGATACTCCTTGCATTAAAATAGACACATCTCAATCCATCTGGATGAGTGCATCTTTGCTCTATCATTTGCGTATCCTTCCTACAAACTCCCTACAAGCTGTCTCTACTTGTGCATCAACCACTCCATCCTCTGTCTCTTCACTTCAGTTCCCTCCCCCCTGCAAATCCAGTTTAAACCCACCCCAATAGCATTATCAAACCTCCCTCCCAGGATATGGTTCCCCTACAGTCCAGGTACAAACTGTCCCACTGGTGCAAGACAGCCCTTCCCCAGAAAAGGTTCCAATGATCCAAGATCCTGCCCCCTGCACCATCTCCTCAGCCACTCATCCATCTGTGCTAGCTTCCTGTTCTGACGTCCATTAGCTCGTGGTAGTGGGAGTAATCCAGAGATTACCAGCTAGAAGGTCCTGATCATCAGTTTCCTTCCTAACTCCCTAAACTTACTGCACAGGACCTCTACCCCTCTCCTACCTATGTCATTAGTACCAACATGTACCATGACCTCTGGCTCCTCACCCTCCCTCTTCAAGAATATTCTGCAACCGCTCAGAGGCATCCTGGGCCTTAGCACCCAGGAGGCAGCACACTATCCTGGTATCTCTTTTGCTGCTGCAGAATCTCCTGTCTGTCCCTCTAACTATTGAGTCCCCTATGACTATTGCTCCACCTGACCACCCTACCCTTTTGAGGCTCAGAGCTGATCACAGTGTTATTGGACTGGCTGCTGCTGCCTTGCCAGTTTGGTCATCCCCCTCAGCAGTATCCGAAGGGGTATACCTGTTGCTGAGGGAAATGGCCACACGGAGGTTCTGCATTGACTTCTTTCTCCCTTTCTTCTCTCTGTGTTCACCCATCTACTCTCCAAATTCTGCAGGCTGGGTATAACCACCTGCTCAAAAGTCATATCTATTAATTGCTCTGCCTCCCGGATTATCCAAAGTTCATTCAATTCCAGCTCCAGCTCCATCTCCTTAGTGCTGTCTTTCATGAGCTGGAGTTGATCTGCAGATATTTGATCTGCTATTAGGGAATGAACCAGAGCAGGTGATAGAAGTTTGTGAAGGTGAACACTTTGCATCTAGTGATAACAATGCCATTAGTTTCAAAATAAATATGTAAAGAGATAGGTCTGGTGCGTGGTTGAGATTCTAACTTGGAGAAATGCCTATGTTGATGGTATCAGAAAGGATCTGACAAGTGTGGATTGGGACAGGCTGTTTTCTGGCAAAGGAGTACTTGGTAAGTGGGAGGTCTTCAACAATGAAATTTTGAGAGAACAAAGCTTGTATGTGCCTGTCAGATTAAAAGGCAAGGATAGCAGTTTTAGGGAACATTGGTTTTCAAGAAATAATGATGCTCTGTTAAGAAACAAATGGAGGTGTACAGCAACTACAGGCAGGTAGGAACAAATGAGTGCTTAAGAAATGCAAGAGAACACTTAAGAAAGAAATCAGGAAAGCTAATAAAAAGGCAAGAGTTTGCACTAGCAGGCAAAATGAAGGAGAATCCTAAGAGATTCAAGAGATATGTTAAGAGTGAAAGGATTGCAAGGGACAAAATCAGTCCTGTGGAACATCAGAATGGGAATCCACATGTGGAGTCAAACGAGATGGGGCATTCTTAAATGCAATTTTGTATATGTATTTACTCATGAGACAAACATAGTCTACAGAAGTGAGGCAAAACAACACCAACTTCACGGACTCAATAGAGGTTACAGAGGAAGAGGTGTTTGCTGTCTTGAACCAAATTTGAGTGGCTAAATCACCAGGGCCTGACAAAGAGTTCCCTCAGACTCTGCAGGAGTCAAGTGCAGAAATTTCTGGGGCTTTGGCAGAGATGTTTAAATCATCCTTAGCGATGGGTGAGATGCCAGAGGATTGGAGGATAGACAGTTTGTTACATTGTTTAAGAAAGGCTCTAAAAATAAACTAGGAGACTGTAGGCTGGTAAGCCTGATATGAGTAATAGGTAAGTTATAGGAAGGTATTTCAACAGAACAATGGCAGATGGAATTTAATGCAGATTAGTGTGAGATGTTGCTCTTCAGTAAGACCAATGGGCTAGGTCTTACTCAGTGAATGGTAGGCACTGTGGATTTATGTTTTGTAACTTCAAAACACTAAGCTAATTCTAAAGAAGATGCAAGAGTCCAGTCTAGTTCGAGTTTACTTAAAGGAGCCATGAACTTATGTGGTTGCATGATGTCATATGCAGTTAACAAACTTTCAAATATAACCAATGTTCCTTCCAATTTGTAATGACCATTGTACACAAAAATCTTGTGCTGTGCATTTTTTTTGCCAGTGACGACATTGTGCACTGAATAGTTACTTCAATAAAAACAGTACAAATTTGCCAGTTCTACAATCTGCAGGCAAATCATCACAAACTCCACTTTGTCAACACCGTCCGCATCAGAAACTGGAAAATGAAATGTGGTTGTGGACGATCGTGAAATATACTTAACATGCTAACAAGGTGGAGAGTGACAACCTTTTGACTGCAGTGTAAATTCCTTTCTGCGTTAGTAGCAAAAGATGTGTGCACACGCACACGTGCACACCTTAGAGGGAACATTGCATATAACCCATAATTAATTAAAATGAACAAGAAAGCTTAATCAATCAATATTTCACAAAATATTCTTAAATATTATTAAAATATTAAATATACATCAGAGGAGTGTGGTAGAACAATGGGATCTGGGAATACAGGCCCATAATTCACTGAAAGCGGCATCACAGTTTGACTGGGTCATAGAGGAAGTATTTGGCATATTGGTTTTCATAAATCAAAGTATTGAGTACTGGAGATGGGATGTTATGTTGAAGCTGTATAAGACATAGCTGAGGCCTAATTTGTAGTGCTGTCTGCAGTTTTGATTACCTACCTGCAGGAAAGAAGTAAATAAAGTTGGAAGAGTACAGAGAAAATTTACAATGATGTTTCTAAGTCTGGAGGACCTGAATTATATGGAAAAATTGAATAGGTTAGGACTTTATTCCTTGAAGCATAGAAGATTGAGAGCTGATTTGACAGAGATATACAAAATTATGAAGAGTATAGATAGGGTAAATCCAAACAGGATTTTTGCACTGAGATTGGGTGGGACTACAACTAGAGGTACTGAGTTAAGGGTAAATGGTGAAAAGTTCAAGGGGAAAATGAGGGGAAACTTTTCACTCAGAGGGTCATGAAGGTGTGGCGCGAGCTCTCAGAGTAGATGTGCATGCAACCTCAATTTCAATGTTTTAGAGAAATTTGTATAGGTAAATGGATAGCAGGGGTATGCAGGGCTATGGTCCAAGTGCAGGTCAATGGGAGTGGGCAGTTTAAATGGCTCAGCATGGACTAGATGGGCCAAAGGGCCTGTTTCTGTGCTCTATGAACACTGATCTGTGAGGCTGCTGCATTATTTCAAGCAGCATTTAAGAACATCATTGAATTATTTGCTCTGCACCCCTGTAAATCTCATGCACCAGACACTCAGAATGAGCAAGACACATAGAGACACCCTTGTGGTTCGTCTCTGCACCACCTTCTGGCCTAATGACATCTTTCCTATATCCAGGTAACCAGTCATGCCAATATCTTTACACTACGACTAATTATTTGCATGGAAATCATATTTATATAGAAATCACATGCATAAAATGTCAATAGCCTAATTAGGAAGGAATATTTTGGAGTGTTTGCTGATTGAAAATACAATAAGGAAGGTAAAGCAGTAAGGATCATCATAGACACACAAATACAGAGTAGAGGGTGTGGTACATATTGAGGTGAGCTGAAGTGGGGGATTAAGGTGGTGATTAGTACAAAAAACATCAAGTGAAAGTGGGAAAAGATGGCATTACCAGGAAAAGATCTTAAGGAAGCTTATAGGTCTGAAACACTAAATCCACTTTCTTCTCCATTGCTACCAACTCCATATACTATTTGCAGAATTTTATATTTTAATCAGATTGCTAATGTGCAATGCATTGATAAATGACTTTACAATACAAAATTATGAGGGTATAAATATAGTGAATACAAGCAGGAATTTTCCACCAAGTTCGGGTGAGACTAGAACTAGAGATCAGAAGTTAAAGGGGAAAGGTAAAATATTTAGAGGGAAACTAAGGGTGAACTTCTTCACTCAGAGGGTGTTGAAAGTGTGGAATGAGCTACCAGCAAAAATGATGGGTGTGGGTTTGATTTCAATATTTAAGAGAAATTTGGATAAGTCGATGGATGGGAAGGGTATGGACATCTATGAACCAGGTGCTTGCCACTGGGATTAGGCATAAATACAGTCTAGCATGGACTAAATGGGCTGAAGGGCCTGTTTCTGTTCTGTAGTGCTCTATGACTCTATGACTAAAATTGAAATATAGTATTTAAAATCCATTGCATATACCTAATTCAAAGATACCTCAGAGACATTATTAAGACATATTCTTTTGAAGCAGTTGATTAACAGACGCAATTCACTTTGCATTTTTCTAGCAACATGCATTTTGTACTGAGCAACATTTAACTGTTTGCTTAGGACATCCCAAACTTTTAATATTGCACAATGGATAAATTTAGTCACTCGCTGCAGCAAAATGATCCAACTGCTTTCTGCCTCTTGGATCATGAACACAAATAAACAATATTAATTTTAAAAAATGAAATAATAACATGTTTCTCATAACACAGAAATTTCAAAATGAAAGGAAGCTTGGTAAGCATACTTCATTATGCCCTTATTCAACATGATATATTTACAAGTGATCAACAGAATTAATAATGCATACAGTAAACCACATGTTTGTGATTATATGCTTTTTAAAGTGATCTTCGCAACATACTGTATAAAACAAAATGAAAACAAAACTGCTAACAATCAAAATCTAAAATAAAAACAAGTGTGTTAGAAACAGCTATCAAGACAATGTCAATGGAATGCAGAAAAAGAGTTAATGTTCCAGTTTGGAAATTCAATGTCACTATGAATTTTTGCTCATGTTAGGCAATTGAAAATCAATTGTTTATGAGCAAAACACAATAACAACCATTTCTGGTTGATTAATATTCTGAAAGCTTGTGGACAATTCCTGAGTCACCTTTGTGAACCAGATAAAATGTTTCCATTAACGACCTTCATGATGATCACTGATCTCTGTCAGTCAATCCTCTGTGAGTGCTGACAGAGGACTAAAACTACATTATACTTGGGTGGCTGTCATCAGATCATCCAGGGACAACAGTGCTGGAACAGGACACCAGAATGTAGATGAAATACTTTAGACCCTTCCACCCCTTCATCCCCATTCTGATTCTATACCCCTATTGCATAGCAGGAGACTAGCTATGACAAAGACCCCATTCCTGGGGCAGAGAGAAGGTTCAATTGCTTGACGAATGGAAGATCCCCTGTTTGGTGTGAGAAAAATAATAGGTTTTGGTCCAAAATGGAAAATAAAATTAAGGAATTGTTGACCCAGGGCCATTTACATGAATACCTGCATATGATACAATAAAGTTGATGGATAAAGTTGTAAGATTGAATCAATCAAGATTTGTGTGGAAATTTATGTAATTAAATTTGTTGATTACACTACACTGATAGGCCTAATCTCAAATAATAATGAGGCAGCCTACAGAGTAGAAGTCACCCAGACGCAGTGGTGTCAAGAAAACAACTTCTCCCTCAATGGCGCAAAAACAAAGGAGCTGGTTGTGGTCTACAGGAGGAATGGAGACAGACTAACCCCTCTTGACATCAATGGATCTGGGACTGAGAGGGTGAACAGCTTTAAATTCCTCGGCATAAACATCACCGAGGATCTCACATAGTCTGTACAGCAACTCTTTCACCTGAGATGGTTGAAGAAGTTTGGTATGGAGCACCAAATCCTAAGAACTTTCTACAGGGGTATAATTGACAGCATCCTGATTGGCTGCATCACTGCCTGGTATAGGAACTGTACTTCCAATTAAAGGACTCTGCAGAGAGTGGTGCAGACAGCCCAGCTCATTTATAGATGTGAACTTACCACTATTCAGGACATTTACAGTGACAGGTGGGTGAAAAGGGCCGATGGATCATTGGGGATCTGAGTTACCCCAACCACAAACTGTTCCAGCTGCTACTGTCTGAGAAATAGTACTATAGCATAAAATCCAGGATCAACAGGCTCCAGGACAGCTTTTTCCACCAGGCCAACAGACTGCTTAACTTACTTTGATACAGCTGTATTTCTATGTCCTGTTGTACACAATATTTATTATAAATTACTATAAATTGTACATTGTACAGTTAGATGGAGTTGTAACATAAAGATTTTTATTCCTCATGTATATGAAGGTTGTAAATAATTAAGTCAATGCAATTCAATTCAGCTAAGTTTGTTATCCGAGATGCAAATCAACAGGTCTCATTGCATCTGCCATTAAGAGATCTACAAAATGGTGGGGGGGGGTGTAATTATCAATATAAATATAATCGCTTATTTTATTTTACAATAACTAGCTAAAATGTGTATGTAGCTTGAATGCTGTTGCTATTGTCTTCTTCTTCTTCGGCTATCCATCGACTTTGATGTTGACTGAGGCCTGGGCGAGGTGGTATGGAAGACCAACAGTTGCCCATGCTGCAAGTCTCCCCTCTCCACGCCACCAATGTTGTCCAAGGGAAGGGCACTAGGCTGATACAGCTTGGCACTGATGTCATCACAGAGCAATGTGTGGTTAAGTGCCTTGCTCAAGGATACAACACACTACCTCAGCTGAGGCTCGAACTAGCGACCTTCAGATCACTAGACCAACACCTTAACCACTTGGTTACACACCAACATGATTCACGTATGTATGATGGTGTAAAATAGAAGAATCAGAATTAAGTTTATATCCCTGACATACATCATGAAATTTGTTGTTTTGGAGCAGCGGCAGAGTGCAATTGAAAATTACGATGGGTTACCAGTAAGTATCAAAAAATAAATAAACAGTGCAAAATATGATCAAAATAGTGAAGTTGTGTTCATGGTCTATGAACCATTAAGAAAGCTGATGATTATAAATCAGAAGTAAATTAAATTAAGATTATCTAGAGTTATAATCTTAATGTCAAATACTGCTTTAAATCATTGGTTAAAATGTTGTTTTCTCTGTATAAGCTGGAGGAACAGACAGTATAGACTGGTATTAATGGTATATGCAAAAATTATTTAGAGAGCTAATACCTACGTCTAGAGAAGTCATTTTGAATCTGCATTATTAAACCTTGAAAGTAAAGACGTAAGCATTTTTAGATAATATAGGTCAACAAAGAATGCTGTAAATTAATTGCTTGGGTTGAATAGATCATATGGAAGAATATCAAATAACAATTCACAGAGATTAGAAACGTTTTTGAGAAGTTATGACTTGCTTGAAATTGATGTGTTCTGACTAAATAGGATTTGAAACGGAACTTGTTGAAAGTAATTAAGAAATGCTTAAATTAGAATTGCAAAAAATAAGAGCATAAGATTCAATATATATAAGAACAGATATCTTAATAGAACTGAGATATAAATAAGTCCAGAAGTAATACTGGATAACTGACTGCCTGACTACGGATATTTAAAATATAAACCAATTTAGTATTTTAAGCTAAATTAAGCAGCATGAAGAACTTGGTATCGAGGCTTGAAGGTTACGTATTGAATGATAATGTAAGTTTAATGAGTTTAATTAAGACATGGTTAATGCTTGAGAAAACACAGATGTTTCACTTATTTGGGATTAAAATGGATCTGAAACTACAATTATGGCATTTTTAGAAATATATGCTATGACAATATATTGCTCATATATTATTTATTATTTTATGTATTCTTCATAATATTATTATGATATATGTATATCAGGAGTAGGATCACTGCAATGCACAACCTGTAATCTCCTGCTGGGAGATGTGCTTTTCAACTGTCTGTACGACCTGATATTTTTGAAGTATCCTGAAATATTCAGTGCACTGGACTCTTGAGAATGCAGGTACAATTGTGGTAGCCATTGCTGAAGTGGACTTGAAACCAGTCTGAACCAAAACAGCAGAGTTCAGCCCGAGAGTGGATAATGAACAGTTTTCTGCCCAATTTGAGCACCAAGCCAGATTTAAAAGATTCAGGCTTTGAGGTCAAGGATGGAGGGCTATCTAGTGCTCAGCTCACTACATCATTACACTGAGAAGCTTTATTGGCTTCAGCACTGAACTATTAAGCAGCTGCGGCCCCTGGCTCAGTGCTGAACCTAGCTCTGAGGCTGTGGCCTGCACGCAGCCACCGGGCTGCTGGACCATGGCTGTAGACTTACTTTTGGGGTCTCTGTGATTCATGCCCATGGATTGTTTGTGCTATTTGTTCTTTCTTTTTCACACATTGGATGTATGAGTGTTTTTGTGGTGTGTTTCTTTGTGTTGTGACTGCCTGCAAGAAGCTGAACCTCAAGGTTGTATATGTTATATATACTTTGATAATAAATGTACTTTGAACGTTGACTTAAGTTGCTTAAAGGATAAATCTAAGCTAAGTTACAGTTATGATCACCAACGTGAAAACCAATAACTTACTGAGAAGGTATTTTGCAATATTGTGTGTTTAGAACAATGTTAGATTACCTGCTATGGAACAGTTTTGTCAAACAAGAGCAGTAGACTCCATCCTTACTTTGGAATGAAGCTGACACTAAGCACAAAGCCTGAACTAAAAATAATGGTCCCTATGACTCATTAAAAGTGAATAGGAAAATAATCAAAATTATGCAAAATGTTCATTGACACCTCATGTACTCAAGGCCAGAAGATAATATGTCTAAAGCACTGTTTAAAGACAGCTACACTCCTTAAATTGGCACTAGCCCTTCAAATTCTTAAAGCTGGAACCTCTCACAGATTAGAGAACATCTGCAGATGCCTGAAGTCCAAGCAACACACACAAAATACTGGAGGAAATCAGCATCTATGGAAAAGAGTATAGTTGACGTTTTGGGCCGAGACCCTTCAGATGGGCTGAGTTCCTCCAGTATTTTGTTTGTATTACCTGTCATAGATTGTCAAAGTTGGTAACAATTTTGAGATTTTTAGGTTCATGGATTGTATAGAATCAGAACCAAATAGTTTCCAGACTAATGCACAGGCTACAGCCAAAAGGTGACAGAGTTATCAAAGTCGGGTATTGCATCAATGGACACGGCTGGAAAACTATTACTTCAACTTTAGTGAGATTGCTCCAATTACAGTCTTAATTCAGGCCGCTCCTTAGCACTAGTCACCTACTTAACATAAACAATGCTACTGTATTTTTCTCCTCTGTTCCTTTACAATATGAGAATGATTTAAAGAGTATAAGAATCTGGCAGCATCTCTGGAAAAGGAACGTGCAAGAAATAATTGGCTCAGAAGTTTCAGTGCAGTGGGGAAGAAGTTACTCTTGAATACAGATGTCCAGGCTTTCAAACTCTTGATTCTTCTCCTAGAAGGTAGAAAGCGGAAAAGGGAATGGCTAGGGCGGCAAGCATCCCTGACAATACCAGTCGCTTTCCTGATGTAAAGCACCATGAAAATTGTCTGAATGGAAGGATATAGTAAACAAAGCAGGCTAAAAATAATCTGAGTTTAAGGCAAATATTTCAAAGTCAACACAAGTATCACAGAAACCTGAAGAGAACAATCTGACAGGTATATTAATAAATAACACTTGTGAAAGCAGCTTGAATGACCAGGAATCATTTGTCTAAAACCATAGATTCATTACACTACCTGGATAAGAACCTGACAAAATAACTGTTGACATAAATCTGCTTCCCACATACTTCTCAAATCAATGTGACGCCCTGTCAAATTATGAACTAAATAAACCCAGGTGCGGCCAGCAATTTCGGCTGCTCCAATGAATATACGGACTGGCCTTTTGCAAACCTACAAGGAGACAAAGTCATTCCACCCCATCACTGGATCACAATGAAGAACCCACTCATGTTGGGCTTCCCCCACAGCCTACTGATTAGGTTACTGAATTAACTACCAGAGTTATAGAGAGTAGATCCAAAGATAACAATTAAACTCAAATAACTAAATAAACATGAAACAGAAGAATATCAGACTTTGTAATAGTAACAATTGTAACACTCTGGTTCCATCGGCTGTGCAAGTCTAGGGAAGACACCCTCCGGCCCCACTTAAGTGTGCAAGCATCCCAAATCCCCCTGTCTGCGTGGATGCTGCATGATTCATTACCCTGTTAATAATAAGTACCACGAAATAACAGACAGTACACCGCATACGATTAAAAGGTTTAGCTTTACAATTCTTAATTTGATTAAAGGGACAGTAAAGAAAAAGCAAAAAAAAAGAAAAGGGCCCATTTTACATGAAACAGTCTAACATGCACAGGTTGAAGCTCACAGTTACCCCTTCGCCAATCCTCCTTCGATCTCCCCAGGCTTCATCGAATCCCGGCCCCACTCTGGGTCAACTCCTCCGACCTCCTCTCTCCGGTGTCTTCCCCCTTTCTCCCCTCTCAAAAGCCCCAAGCCCAACCTTAGTCTCTGAAACCAGAGATACCTCCCCTGAATCCGTTCACCCCCATTGGATGGCACATATATCTCCTCTCTCTTCAACAGTAACCCAAACAAGCAGCCTACACAGAGAACAGAAAAGCATAACAGAGAAAAGATATGAACCATGTGAATCAGGGCATCACATAATGAAGCTGTTGGACTGTTATAAAGGTGGTATTTGCTGGATCAGAGGGGGGAATCTACCATTCTAGTTGATCTGAACCTACCTGTGACTCCAGACTTGGCAAAGTTCTGTCAAGTGTTTGCAGGTAATTAGGAATGGTCAATAATTAATAGTATTGACATACAGAGATGATATAACATTGTTGGATGGTGGGGGCTGGATTTTTGAACCCCAGGTCAATCAGACTTGGCATTGGGAAGGAGATCACATTATTTCAACAGATTTTGAGGTCCAGATTATGTTAAGTAAAATCATACTTTATTTCCATTTTTAAATTATCCTAAGCTTTTTGTGTGGTTTCAATTTTATTATTACATTTTAATCATTTTTTAATTATTATGTGTTACGCTTCCGGTAATTTTCATAGTAAAGTTATTGAAAATCTGTTACAATGTGATGACAGGCTTTGACAGACTGAAGCTCAACTCCAGCCTTTCATCCTGTCAAAGGCTGTCAAGACTGATGTAAGACAGGGTCTCAGCACTAAATTGCCCACTGTCACAAAGGCCAGGCAATGCCTTGCTGGGTTCCTACTTAGTGTAAAGAGTATCTCAGCATTGATCCAAGCAAATGCAATTAAACAAGGGATACAAACTAGGAGCCCAGGCTTAAGTAAACTCAGTCTTGATTCAGTCCACTGGTTTAACTGACTCTATATTCTATTTATATAAGTGTCTGTGGCACGTGAAGGGATTCATGCATTAGTTTATGCCATTCAGGCACGGAATTAATTCCTGTAGGTAGATGGCAGTGCACTTAAATGCACTGGATCCATCAGAAGGTGTAATTTGTTAAGTTTTTTTAACTCCAAAACATTAAAGCTAATTGAAAGGAAACAAGGGAGCCAGCAATCTGAGTCTAACTTCTTCTTTACCTTAAACAAGACGCAAACAGGGCGGTGGGATGATGTATGTCATCCACGTACTTTTACACATAACCCGTCATGCATTATGTAACCAACAAAGAAAGCTTAATTAAATAATATGCATATTTATAACATTGCTCAAATATACAGCTTAATTGTTCGCCCTTTTTGTCTTTTTTTATGATCACGAGACACTGTAGGATATTAAGGGCATCAAGTCTTGCAGGCATACTACATCAGCAAGCTGCTCGATAGCACTGTAGTGGACATTGAGTACCATTGTTGTATTGTTGCCTGAACTTGTTGCGATCTAACGAATGAGATAAATCTTGGACATCTTTTTTGTGATCCCAAGACCCTGTTGGACATTGATAATGCAAAATACAGCAGATCAGTTCACTGGTACATTGGCGAGACTGACCACAGGGAGCTGCATTGCCTCTGTTGTGGTATGGACTAGGCCCTCATGCCATAGGGTCTCCTGTTGAAGTTGCCCAGGAGAGGAGACACCAAAGCAGTACGGACTAGTACAAAGGTTCATACTGGAACCTGTATTAAGTTTGGGGCTGGCCTCTCCTGTCAGTGTTGATCTCCAATGTTCACTTGATGAAAGAACAAGTTGGACAACATCCCATGCACCATCAATCTATAGGCCATGCCAATCATCAATTTGGGCTATTTTTTTCATGACTGTGTTTTTCTGCTATTGTAACTATATGTGCTATTTAGAAACATAGAAACATAGAAAACCTACAGCACAATACAGGCCCTTTGGCCCACAATACTGTTCCGAACATGTACTTACTTTAGAAATTACCTAGGGTTACCCATAGCCCTCTATTTGCTGTGTGCTGCTGGTAGAGTACTTTGTACCTTGGCCCCAGAGGAATGCTGTTTCATTTGGCTGTATTCATGTATGATTTAATGATAATTAAACTTGAACTTGAACTTGAAGTCTTTTACAACATGAAAAGCATGCAAACCAAGGTCCAATAACAAAACAAAGTACCAATTACCTTAGGTGCAATCACAGAATAAAACTTACCAAAGAAAATACATGTTTTCATTCTGCCTGTTAAAGAGAAGTTTATGAAAAGGACATTAATTATAGACTCTTCATTAGCTCTTCAGTGATGGAAAACCTTGGAAGATTATTAAGTCTTTCATCATAGATTGAAGAATAATGCTAGGTGGCAAGTTCTAAGATCGATGAAGGTCTGGTTAAAGGAGACATAAATAGAATATTTGCTGGGAATACTAAGCACAGTTAGTTTCTGCCTCAGCCAAAGGTGAATCATCAGTAGAGCAAATTCACATCTTACCAAGAAGCTTGGTCATTTTTATAGACTAAAGAAAATTAATGCTTAGACCAACCCTGCTTTGAACTTTCCTCCTTTCTGCACCTTGTAGACTCACCTGGAACCTTAATATTTAAACTACTGATGCTGAGATTTTCACACCCTAGATTATTCCACCGACCTAACTCGGGGAAAGTTTTTCAGAGGCAGCCACAAGAGACTGCAAATGCTGGAACTCTGGAAGTTGAAGAAACTCAACAGGTCTGGTGGCATCTATGAAGGTAAATAGACAGTCAACTTTTCAAGTTAAGAGCCTTCATTAGGATTGGGAAAAATAGGGAAAATAGCCAGTATCATCTACTAGCCTTTGAACCCCCCCCCCACCCTAGATTCACTATCTCCCTACTTTCTTTCTAATCCTGATAAAGAGTAAAGCCCAAAATGTTGACTGTCCATTTCTCTCCATAGATGCTGTCCAACCCAATGAGTTCCTCTTCAATGGTATGTTAATGAGATCCAAAAGTGAAAACTTGATAGGGTAACTCAATTTCTCTTGTGGACAGTGACCTCAGAAAGTTAGTGCAGTGCACATGATCCTCTTTACATTAATGGAGTTGATGTCAAGAGAACTCAGAGCTTCAGATTCTTATGTTTAAATATCAGCAATCCCCTGCCCTGCTCCTGCCACATTGACCCAAGAATGCTCATAAGTTCTTCTAGATTCACTGTCAACAAAGCCCTAAACTCAAAGAAGATTTTAAGCCTTATCCAATACACACCAAGTGTCTTTGGCTACGATAGACAGAGTATGTAGTGCATCCACCCACTATGTATACTGTATTCACCGACTCTTCAAGACCTAGCTTACTGCCTTGTCTAGTCTCTGTGGTGAGGTCTAGCTGCCAGTACCCATTGCTAGAGTGATGGTTGCCCCCACTTACCATGAGGAGATATTGCCATCTAACAAAGTAACTTGAACAAAGTTTATTTTATTTTTAATGACACATATTTAAATTTAGACAAATAGATCATACCACACATTTGGCATTTACAGATGATTTCTAAATTTTAAAAGATTTCTGAATTACAAAAGATTTAAAACTACTAAAGGTTTTCCAAACACAGGTAAAATTGTTATGAACTAAAAGAGCATATCAATGGATTGCAGGTGAACAAGTTGTCCATCGTAGAAAGCAAGGGCTGAGAAATGAATTCTAGTTCTGCTTCCTGTCAAGCCATATCTCTGTCATTCTCCTTGTCATCTCCAATGCTTTCTACTATTTATACTATTAGTTGAATTTGATGTTTCTCAGACACCTTTGCTGTGACAAAGCAATTCACACAGATGGTCTCAAAGCTTCTGGGATAGAATCCCAGATATCACATTTAATGCTGTGAGGGCAGACTCTCTGAATACATAACTATCCCAACTATTGATCAATCATACCTGAGACTATGTTTGATGTGGTAAGTGACAAATCCCTATTGCCTTGAGTTTGGCTACTGCACACAAGAAGTTTCATGGTCACTTCATTTTGCAAACCACATCTCTTGGCAGCCAGCTACCATCACCCTCATCTTACACTAATGTCAGCCAGCAGCCTATGTTCTGTAACACTGTTTGCAAAGTTGTCCTTTTAACTTCAGACAGATTACTGCTTCCACTTTACATTAAGAACTGAAGACTCATTCTTGCTTTCAACAAGAGCAAAGCAAGAATTATTGGTTAGATGATTAACTTTGTCACAAACAACTTTGACCCTTTTGAAAGGTTATGCTGCTGTACCAGACAACTAAGGTTAATACTAAGCTTTTTGGGACCTGGAAAGTGAATATCCATCACAGTCTGCCTCTTTTAACCCTCATCATTTTTTATTGATGCACCACAGAAAGTACGCTATCTGGATTCTCCATGGCAACTGCTCGGTCCATGCTGCAATAAAACCCAGGGAGAGTGGACACAATTCAGCACATCACAGAAAACAAACTCCCATCCATGGACTCCATTTACACTTCTTGCTGCCTCAGTAAAGCAGCTGGGTTTCTCAAAGAGCTCACCCACCCCAGACATTCTCTCTTCTCTGCCCTCTCATTGGGTAGAACCTACCACATCATTTACCACCAGGCTCAAGGCCAGCTACTACCCAACTATTATAAGACTATTATACTATTATCTTATTGTAATACCCTAGTAGGATAAGATAGACTCTTGACCTCATAGTCTACCTTGTTATGACATTGTGCCCTATTGTCTACCTGCACTAAACTTTTCAAGTAACTTTAACACTTCATTCTGCATTCTGTGATTTTCTTACCCTGTTCTACCTTAATTCCCTGTTGTAATGAATTAAACAGTATAAATGGTACAGAACAGTATGGAACACAAGCTTTTCCTTTTAGCTCGGTATATGTGACAGTAACAAACCAATTTACCAATTTGCTTTAATATATGCTGCCTGACCTGTTGAATGTTTCTAGCATTTCCTGTTCAATATTTCAGATTTTCAGCAGGAAGGGTCCCAAACCTGAAATGCTACCTACTTTTCTTTAGACAGCCATTGCCTGACCTGCTAATTTTTACTAAAATTACCATATCCAGCAAATCAACGTCAGTTAATTTTCCCCCATAATCCTGGCATAATCCCCCATAAACAGAATGGTTCTAATTTTGAAAAGACCAAGGCAATTGCCTGACATCCTCTCTACAATCTCCATCTGTTTCATTAATTCCAACTTTTCCTGACTCCCATCATGCTTGTTCAGAAAGTTAAATAAAACATCATGGAATAGAAGACAGTGCCACATGTTGAAAGACATCTGGAGGAAGCCATGCTTAGTGGTAGTTAATTGCCTGCGAAGTTCTCCGAAAATACAAGCATAGTCTCAATCTAAGGAGAAATAAGTTACTTAACATTGATTGATCATTGATTCCTGAATCAGAAATTGTTCTAAAGAGCCATCAGTGGCAATTCAGACCATGTACAGTAAAACACATAGGGATGAAGCTAGAGTAAATAAACTTTCATGAGGTAAGATGATATGGCTTGTTAAGAACCTCTCAAGTCTTATTCAGGGCCTCATTAGCTCTAATGGCCATAGTTAACCAGAGACCCTGGCCAAAACAAACTGCTTAATAAAGATGCCTGGTCAAAAGAATATTAGGCCCAGAAAGAAAATTATGTCCTTTGTTGTGTAGTTGATATTTCAAAAATATTTGAGTAACCTTGTATATACATACATTGGTTGATTAAGCATTCTTGTTTGTTTCAATAATTCATTCTGGGTTGTTATATAAATACATGAACTGCATATGTCATCACACTACGATGTGATACGTGAGTATCTCATTTAAAGTAAACATGAAGTTAGACCCACATTTCAGACTCGCATATCTTCCTTTTAATTGGTTTAATATTTTGAAGTTACAAAACATAACATAAATGTACCCAAAAAGGCTACCAAACAGTTGAAATGCAGTGATACATTTGAGTTTTTAAAAGCACAGTGTCGAATGTGTTATTTGGAAGGGAAGACACAATTAAGTTTTATAAAAAAGGCAGAAAATAGAAGAATATGGGGTTCATAAACAATGAGGACCAGGAGATAGTAATAAAAAGAAAGAAGTGGCTGGCTGCATCAGAAAGATTGAAGCGTTTCATTGCTCCACGGGTAAATGGCTCATGTACATTGAGATAATTTGACAGTATGAAGCAAATGAAATATCCAATAAGAAACATATACCAATTAAGCTGAGTGTGTTGGGTTTAAAGGAATACAGATTGTTTTGAAGTTTAACTCTCTAGCCAAACTATCAGAAATGAACTTTACTGATATTGTGAAAGTAATGCAGGAACACTTAGAACCAAAACCATTGTTGATTGCAGAATACGTCTGGTTTCATACGTGGAATCAAAAGGAAGGGGAGTCCATTTCAGTGCATCCGGCTGAATTAAAGAGATTTTATGAGCATTGTTAGTTCGATGATGGACTTAATGATGCACTGAGAAATCATTTAGTTTGAGGAAAATTACAAGAAAGCAATAAAGAACGGCTTTATTGGCTTGATTTAAAGTGAAGAATAACTTACAATTGAAATTGTTGTATCAATGGAAACAGAATGCAGAGAAGCAGTGGAGCTGCAGTCAGGAATGAAAATGAGTATGAAAAAAAATTGCAGTGTGTCTAGACGGAGGACTGCCTGGCCAGATAAAATATTTTGCCATTGTGGCATGTGCTCATATATGCGAGACCAATACAGATTCAAAGGCAAAATATGTAGAAAATGCAACAAAGGAGGACATATACAAAGAGCATGCAAGGCAGACAAAAATAAGTGGACTGCACAGAGAAGAGAAAAAGATAAAATACTAAGTTGCAGTTTCAAAAAGAGCACTAATCTGCTTGTTGTTGATAACAATCCTGATAATAAAGAGAGTGACACAGGACTGAGTAGCCTTTTGATTTAAAATGTAAAAACTAGCAATATTCAATCAAAATGGGTTACACCAGAAGTGAAAGGCAAATTAATTGAAATGGGAATCAAACAACATTTCAGCTGTTTCTGTCATTCCACAAAATGAGTTTGAGAGGCATTTCAAAGACACTAAAATCAAGTCTGTAGATATTCAAATAAGAACTTATACAGGAGTAAAGATAACTCCTATGGAAAAGACATTCTTTTATTTTTAAAGATTTTTTATTGTGTTTTCAAGTAATTACAGAATAAAAGTGTATGAAAAAAATGTATATTACCCATCCCCCCTCCCCTTAACCCCTCCCCCCTAACATCCCTATAGAAAAAAAAAGAAGAAAGAAAGAAAGAAAAAAAAAAGAAAGAATGCTTGGATATTGGAGGATCCCCACATGCTCCATGGAGTTCGTAATAACTTTAGTATATATACTTATTTCTTTCCCCAAATAACCAATTATTTCATCTTCGGAGCACCTATATATTTAATCCTATCTTTTGTAAATAAGGGTGCCACATTTTCAAACATGTTTCATATTTATCTCTTAAATTATAAGTAATTTTTTCAAGTGGAAGACAGCCATAAATTTCTTTCTTCCAAGCACCAAACCACATTGGACTTGTTTGTCATAAAAACAGAAGAACCAGCATTGTGGGGACATGATTGGCTGAGACAACTACAAATTGATTGAAGATGATTGCACAATTTGCATGTCACATACCGTGCATTGAAGCCACATGAAAGCAAATTTAAAAAGGTACTGAATGATGCCAGATCAGTGTTCAAAAATGTCATTGTAAAATGTAAGCATAACAAGGGTAAAATATTGCATAGAAACATAGGAAACTTACAGAAACATACAGGCCCTTCGGCCCACAATGCAGTGCCAAACATGTACTTACTTTAGAAAGCACAAAATACTCTGCAGATGCTGGGGTCAAAGCAATATGCACCCATAGTTTGACCAACATTTTGTCACCCATAGTTCAGTTCCTCCCCACCTACATCCAGGATACATCCCATGCCCTCCACCTCTTCAATAACTTCCCGTTCCCCGATCCCGACCACTTCATTTTCACTGTGGATGTCCAATCCTTATACACTTACATTCCCCATCAAGAAGGCCTCAAAGCCCTCCGCTACTTTCTTGACAATAGACCTCACCAGTTCCCCAACACCATATCACTCCTCCGGTTGGCAGAACTGGTACACACACTTAATAACTTCTCTTTTGGCTCTTCCCACTTTCTTCAGACCAAGGGTGTAGCTATGGGCACTCACATGTGCCCAGCTATGCCTGCCTCTTTGTTGGTTATGTGGAACAGTCTATGCTCCAAATCTATACTGGTACTGCTCCCCAACTTTTTCTTTGCTACATTGACAGCTACATTGTTGCTGCTTCCTGCACCCATGCTGAGCTCATCAATTTCATCGACTTTGCCTCTAACTTCCACCCAGCCCTCAAATTCACTCGGTCCATCTCAAACGCTTCTCTCGCCTTTCTCTATCTCTCAGTCTCCATCTCAGCAGACAGACTGTCCACTGACATCTTCTATAAATCCACTGAATCTCATAACTACCTTGACTATACCTCTTCCCACCCTACCAAATGCAAAAATGCTATTCCCTATTCCCAGTTCCTCCATCTCCGCCACATCTGCTCCCAGGATGAGGCTTTCCGTTCCAGGATATCTCAAACATCCTCTTTCTTTAAAGATCATGGTTTCCCTTCTGCCGTCATCAATGATGCCCTCACCCGCATCTCCTCCATTTCCCGCACTTCGGCCCTCACCCCATCCTCCCGTCACCACAACAGGGACTGTGTTCCCCTTGTCCTCACCTACCTTCCCACCAGCCTCTGGATCCAGAATATTATCCTCAGCAACTTCTGCCACTTTCAACAGGACCCCACCACTAAGCACATCCTTCCCTCTCTACCCCTCTCTGCCTTCCGCAGAGATCGTTCCCTCCGCGACTGCTTGGTCCACATGTCCCTCCCCACAGATCTCCCACCTGGCACTTATCCCTGCAAGCGTAAGTGCTACACCTGTCCCTACACCTCCTCTCTTACCACCATTCAGAGACCAAAACAGTCCTTCCAGGTGAGACAACACTTCACCTGTGAATCTGTTGAGATCATCTATTGCATCCCGTGCTCCCAGTGCGGCCTTCTCTACATCGGTGAGACTCGACGCTGAGCTGATTGGGGGACCACTTTGTCGAGCACCTCCACTCCGTCAGTCACAACAGACAGGATCTCCCGGTTGCCACCCATTTCAACTCTGCTTCCCATTCCCATTCAGATATGTCCATACATGGCCTCCTCTACTGCCATGATGAGGCCAAACTCAGGTTGGAGGAGCAACACCTCATATACCATCTGGGTAGTCTCCAGCCCCTTGGCATGAATATTGAATATTCCAACTTCCGGTAATTCCCTCCCTCTCCCTTCCCCTATCCCAGTTTCATGCTGCCTCCTCATCCAGCTGCCTATCACCTCTCTCATGATTCTGTCTTCTTCTACTACACATAGTGCTTTCCCCTTATATTCCTTTTTCACCTTTCCTGCCTATCCCCTCCCTGCTTCCCCTGCCCCACCCCTTGATCTTTCCTCTTATTAGTTTTTCACCTGGCACCTACCAGCCTTCTCCTTCCTACCCTCCCCCCCCACCTTCTTTATAGGGCCCCTGCCCCCTCCGTCTTCAGTCCTGATGAAAGGTCTCAACCTGAAACATTGACTGCTCATTTCCACGGATGCTGCCCGACAAGTTGAGTTCCTCCGGTGTGTTTTGCATACTTACTTCAGAAATTGCCTAGGGTTACCTATAGCCCTCTATTTTTCTAAGCTCCATGTACCAATTGTATCCACCTCCATCACCATTGCTGGCAGCCCATTCCACACACTCACCACTCTCTGCATAAAAAACTTACCGCTGACATCTCCTCTGTACCTATTTCCAAGAACCTTAAAACTGTGCCCTCTCGTGTTAGCCATATCAGCCCTGGGAAAAGCCTCTGACTATCCATATGATCAATGCCTCTCATCATCCTATGCACCTCTATCAGGTCACCTCTCATCTTCCGTCGCACCGAGGAGAAAAGGCCAAGTTCTCTCAACCTTTTCTCGTAAGGCATGCTCCCCAATGCAGACAACATCACTATAAATCTCCTCTGCATCCTCTCTATAGTTTCCACATCCTTCCTGTAGTGAAGTGACCAGAACTGAGAACAGTTCTCCAAGTGGGGTCTGACCAGTGTCCTATATAGCTGTAACATTACCTCTCAATCCCACGGTTGATGAAGGCCAATGGACTCTATGCCTTATTAACCACAGAGTCAATCTGTGCAGCAGCTTTGAGTGTGTTATGGACTTGGACCCCAAGATCCCTCTGTTCTTCACACTGCCAAGATTCTTACCATTAATACAATATTCTTCCATCACCGCGTACTTATCTGGGTTGAACTCCATCTGCCATTTCTCAGCCCAGTTTTGCATCCTATCGATATCCCACTGTAAACTCTATCAGACCTCCACACTGTCCACAACATCTCCAACTTTCATGTCATCAGCAAATTTACTAACCCATCCCTCCATTTCCTCATCCAGGTTATGTAGAGAAAGAGAAAGGGTCCCTGAACAGATCCCTGTGGCACACCACTGGTCACTGACCTCCATGCAGAATATGACCCATCTACAACCACTGTTTGCTTTCTGTAAGCAAGTCAATTCTGGATCCACAAAACAAGGTTCCCTTTGATCACATGCCTCTTTACTTTCTCAATAAACCTGGGATGGGGTACCTGATCAAATACTTCGCTGAAATCCATAGATGCTACATCTACTACTCTATCTTCATGAATAAGTTTAGTTACATCCTTAAAAAATTCAAACATGCTCGTAAGGCACGACCTGCCTTTGACAAAGCCATGCCGACGATTCCTAATCATATTAGCCTCTCCAAATGATCATAAATCCTGCCTCTCAGGATCTTTTCCATCAACTTACCAAACACTTAAGTAAGACACACTGGTCTATAATTTCTTGGGCTATCTCTACTTCCTTTCTTGAATAAGGAAACAACATCTGCAACTCTCCAATCTTCCAGAACCTCTCCCGTCCTCATTGATGATGCAAAGATAATTTCCAGAGACTCATCAAACACCTCCCTCACCTCCCACAGTAGCCTGGGGTACATCTCATCTAGTCCCGATGACTTATCCAACTTGATGCTTTCCAAAAGCTCCAGCCCATCCTCATTCTTAATGTCTATAACTCAAGCTTTTCAGTCTGATCTAAGTCATCCCTACAATTGCCAAGGTCCTTTTCTGTAGTGAATACTGAAGCAAATTATTCCATAAGTACCGCTTCTATTTCTTCCAGTTCCATACACACTTTTCCACTTTCACACTCGATTGGTCTTATTCTCACACATCTTATCCTCTTGCTCTTCACATACTTGTAGAATGCCTTGAGGTTTTCCTTAATCCTGCTCACCAAGGCCTTCTCATGGCCCCTTCTGGCTCTCCTAATTTCATTCTTAAGCTCCTTCCTGCCAGCTTTATAATTTTATAGATCTCAATTATTACCTAGTTTTTTGAACCTTTTGTAAGCTTTTCTTTTTTTCTTGACTAGATTTTCAATGGTCTTTGTTACTCTATGGTTCCTGTACCCTACCACCCCTTCCCTGTCTCATTGGAACATACCTAAGTAGAATTCCACACATATATCCCCTGAACATTTGCCACATTTCTTCCGTACATTTCCCGAGAACATCTGTTCCCAATTTATACTTCCAAGTTCCTGCCTGATAGCTTCATATTTCCCCTTATTCCAATTGAACATTTTCCTAACTTGCCTGCTCCTATCCCTCTCCCATGCGATGCTAAAGGAGATAGAATTGTGATCACTATCTCCAAAATGCTCTCCACTGAGAGACCTGACACCTATGTTCCCCTTTCAGGGTTCTTTTGAAGACCCTGACCTGGAATTACACGCTGACTTTGGTCCTTTGTGGAAATGGGACCCGTTCCAGGGTTTCACAATTAATCATTACCTGACATGCCAGGGGCGCAGCCTAAGAGTTCGGCTCGCCTTTGGAGGCCTAGGATCTTGGGGCTCTGGAGATGGGTGAATTGAAGGTCGGCGTCCCAACAGACTGGTGTGTTGTGGAAGCTGGAAGATCTTTGCCTGTATGCCCAGACACCTGAGATCGTTGGGCACACAGCTCAGAAAAAGTGACGCAACGAACTTTCAACATCGAAAACCAGCGAGTTGTTTGTTATGTCTACTGTCTCGCTGTGAAACAGAAACATTTCTTTCTCCCTTATTAGGGAGAGTGAGAACCTGCGGTATGTTGAATACCGGGTGAACGCTTGCGCTTGAATGCTTGGTGGCGGGTGCTGATGCTTTTTTTGCCAGTGGGGGGAGGGGGGATTGTTGCTTGCTGCTGCTTGCATGCAGGAGGGAAGGGAGCTGGGGGTGACTTTGGGGTTCTAACATTTAACTGTCATTCATTCTTTGGAGCACTCCTCTGTTTTCATGGATGGTTGCAAGGAAGAAGCATTTCAGGATGTATATTGCACACATTTCTTTGACATTAAATGTACCTTTGAAACCTGACCAGATTCATTTCCCAATACCAGATCAAGTACAGCCTCACCCTTTATAGGCTTATCTACATATTGTGTCAGAATACCTTTCTGAGCACACCTAACAAACTCTACTCCATCTAAACCCCTTGCTCTAGGGAGATGCCAATCAATATTGGGGAATTTAAGATCTCCCATCACGAAAACCCTGTTATTATTGCACTGTTCCAGAATCTGTCTCCCTATCTCCCTATTTTCATATTGTCAAATGAAAATGCCACACCCAAGTTTTACAAAGCCCACCTGGTTCTTTATACCATCTATGGTATAGTAGCCACCGAGCTAGATTGCATGGAGGCTGAAGGAATTCTTTTGAAGGTTGAGTAGACCCCAGGAACAATGCCAGTGGTCCCATAGACAAGAAGGGTGGGTTTGTCAGGATCTGTGGTGATATTAAGTTCTCCTTCAACCCAGTACTGAAAGTAGATCAATAACCTCTGCTCAGGATAGAGGATGTCTTTGCAAATCTTTCTGGAGGAAAACACTTCAGCAAAATGGACTTAGCTGAGGACTACTTGCAGGGAGAAGAGTCTAAAGTGTTTCTCACCATAAACACTCACAGACAAACAGACAGACAGACATACTTTATTGATCCCGAGGGAAATTAGGTTTCGTTACAGCCACACCAACCAAGAATAGTGTAGAAATATAGCAATATAAAACCATAATTAATTAAATAATAATGAGTTAATCATGCCAAGTGGAAATAAGTCCAGGACCAGCCTATTGGCTCAGGGTGTCTGACACTCCGAGGGAGGAGTTGTAAAGTTTGATGGCCACAGGTAGGAATGACTTCCTATGATGCTCAGTGTTACATCTCGGTGGAATGAGTCTCTGGCTGAATGTACTCCTGTGCCTAACCAGTACATTATGGAGTGGATGGACTTTATTGCTACAACAGGCTTATCCTTGGAGTAGTATCTGTTCCTGCACTCTGGCAGAAAGCTATAGACCAGGATCTGCAAGGCTGCTCAGGCACTCTGGTCATTGTTGCCAGTATGGATGACAAGGAGCATCTCCAAAGACAGTGTTAAAAAGATTAGAAGAACAGGGGCTCCGAGCACAATGCAACAAGTGTGAATTATTTAAGCCAGGCATCACTTACTGTTAACACTATTGACATGCAAGGATTACACAAGTGTGCAAAGAAAATTGAAACAGTGGTAGATGGCCCAAGACCAAAGGGCATGTCACAGTAGTGATCCTACTTACGATTTGTCAATTACTGTAACAGGTTCCTTCCAAACCTAGCTACTCTGCTCCACCCTGGAACTCACTACCACAGATCGGAAAGAAATGGCAATGGGCAAAGTAGTGTGAAGTAGCTTTCAAAAAGGCAAAGGAAGTAGTGACATCAGACACTTTATTCACACATTATGATCCACATCGTCTAGTAAGGCTTGCCTGTGATGCTTCGCCTTATGGTATAGATGCAGTCATGTCACATTTTGCATGATAGAAGTGAATGTTCCATAGCCTTTACATCACGTTCCCTTACCATTGCAGAGAAGAATTACAGACAGATTGACAGAGAGGCCTAAGTCTGGTTTGGGGTGTAAAATGATTCAAACAGGACTTGTATGAAAGAGAGTTTACCTTCTTTACTGATCATCAACCACTAGTGTCCAATTTTAATCCACGAACAGCACTGTCTCAGGTCTATTTGGCCACCCAAAATGGCTGGAATGTACAGCAGACATTCCAGTTCCCCCATTTTTACCACCACTGAGATAAACCTGCCCTTAACGGTGGTTGCCTTATGAGCAAATTGAGAGCTGTTGTACCATCAAAACTGTTGTATTCATTATGAGTGATAATGCACAGTGCACACCAGGAGGCCTGCTGCTGGATATTCAACTGAACTTTACTATTTATGTACGTGAACTCCTCCCATGTGTGATTGGCTAACTGAATGACATAGGAATAACACTATCAACTACCACAGAATCTCCCCCTTCCTGAAAAAATGAAAAACTAGGTATGTACAGGTACTTCTTGTCCATAGAACTGCACTGAAATTATAGTCACTGAAATTGAGCGATTCAGTTCACTTTAACGTATGCTCCTTACATAAACATAAAAAAGATTTGCCAACATTATAGTTGTCTTTCTCTTTGCTTTTCCACTCTCTTTGTTTTCCCCCTTCTTTTCACTGCAAGTTCCATCTTTAAGAACAGTCTCATTTTGTGAAATGTTTTCAATATTAGGACTCTTTTTCAAAGACACTAAATCTAATGGAGTTCAGGGTAGACTACCCGAACACTCCAGCAAAGTGAAAGGATTATTCTGTCTCTTTAGTCACTTGCCCTAAGCTATTAGGCTATGCAGGAGATATCTATGGTGGGACAGATAAACAACCAGATCTGGTATAGGTTCCTGGAATTGTTGGAGCAGATGGAGGTTCTTGAAAAAATGTGTCCACCTCAGGTAATTGGTCCTCATCATAAAGATCAGGTCACTTTATTTCTTAGTCTACCTTTCATGGACTTTGAAGATGCATGAATACATGCCTGTCCACCTAATTTCACCTTGTTCTGTTCTGATCACAAACAATCGTGGTGCATGCTGCCATACTATTGTTCCCTTGGTGGATTTGACTGATGATTTTGGCATGCGTAGAAGCAAAAATGATGAGTCTGGAGCCTTTTAGCAGCAAACCACCAATAATGGTGAGTGTGTCTCTTTCAAGCCAGTAAGGTCAGAGTCCATGATCTCCTTTTGGAACAGCTAGCCATCTGTGCATGACCTTGCTGAAGATTTGGTCCTTTTTCAACTCAGCACAAATTACATCCAGTTTACTCTGTGATGCAGAAAAGCTTTTGTGTACCTGAGCTAAGTAGATGTTGGTATCGTCCATAAGGACAGAGTCAGCTTCTGTGCACTCACTTTTGTATGGCATCCTTGACAGATGTCAGGTGATGTGGAGATTTGCTGGGAATATTTTCAGAGTCTGGGCTGAGAAGTGGCAGATGGAGTTCAACCCAGATAAGTGTAAGGTGGTTCATTTTGGCAGGTCAAATATGATAGCAGAATATAGTATTAATGGTAAGACTCTTGGCAGTGTGGAGGATGAGAGGGATCTTGGGGTCCGAGTCCATAGGACACTCAAAGCTGCTATGTAGGTTGACTCTGCAGTTAAGAAGGCATACAGTGCATTGGCCTTTATCAAACATGGGATTGTGTTTAAGAGCCGAGAGGTAATGTTACAGCTATATAGGACCCTGGTCAGACTCCACTTGGAGAACTGTTCTCAGTTCTGGTCACCTCACTATAGGAAGGACGTGGAAACCATAGAAAGGGTGCAGAGGAGATTTACAAGGATGTTGCCAGGAATGGGGAGCATGCCTTATGAGAACAGGTTGAGTTAACTCAGCCTTTTCTCCTTGGAGCGACAGAGGATGAGAGGTGACCTGATAGAGGTGTACAAGATAATAAGAGGCATTGATCATGGGGATAATCAGAGGCTTTTCCCCAGGGATAAAATGGCTAGCATGAAAGGGCATAGCTTTAAGGTGCCTGGAAGTAGGTACAGTGATTCCAGGGGTAAGTTTTTTTACACAGAGAGTGGTGAGTGCATGGAATGGGCTGCCGGCAGCAGTGGTGGAGGTGGATATGATAGGGTCTTTTAAGAGTCTCCTGGATGGCTACATGGAGCTTAGAAAAATAGAGGGCTATGGGTAAAGCCAACGTAGTTCTAAGGTAGGGGTGTGCTCAGCACAGCTTTGTGGGCTGAAGGGACTGTATTGTGCTGTAGGTTTTCTATGTTTCTATGAGTCTTAACAGTATCACATAAGCTTCATTCTGAATCTTTGCAGACATGGAGGAAAGTCATCCAGGTGTTTTGAGCTGAGGAGGCTGACAGGTGGCTTGTGATCTGTTTGAAGTATAAATTTAGTGCCTATCAAGTAGCATCTGAAGTGTGCACAAAACCACATGAGAGACTGCATCTCCTTTTCAATTTGGGCATTACACTGTTCAATAGGAGTCAATGTTTTTGATTCATATGCCACTGGTTTCCATACACCACTGCAGTTTTTCATGAGCTCTACCCCTTGGCCAAAGGAAGAGACATCTGCTGGGTCCTTGGTTGCATTATTAGGAATGCTAATGTTGGAGGAAAGATAAGCTGTGCTTTAGTTGATGAGAATGACTTCTCCTGTGGTGCATCCCAGGTCCAAACATTTTTCAGAGTGATGAGGTATCATAGTGGCTTTGTTGCTTACTGCCAAATCTGGAATTAACTTTCCCAGCCAGTTTACCATGCTAAGGAGATGCCAGATCTCTGATAATTCTGTTCCATGTTCTGAACCCCTGCCGGTTTGTCTGAAGCTGGGTGAACCCCTCCGAGGACAGTTGGTGGCCTAAGAACTTCCCCCCCAACTGTGTAAATTCACACTTCTTTTTGTTCCTGGTGATTACAGCCAGTTACATTTTCTCCAAAGCAGTTTCCACTCTTCTGCCATATACCTCACTTGAGCCTCTGAAGATGAGCAGATCGTCCATGAGGCAGATTACTTCCAGTTCCTCCACAATTTGATTAATTCTCATCTTAAAGGGTTCAGGGGCTGTAAAGATGCTAATAGGGAATCTATTGGAGGCATAGTGTCCATTTGGTGTGATTAAGGTTGTGAGGTTCTGTGACTCAGGAGCTAAACAAATCTGCCAGAACCCTGAGTTTGCATCTAGTTTGATGAAGCACTTGCTCCAACCTGCATACTCAATGTGTGCTCAACAGAGGACGCAATGAACTTCTCCCACCTTATTGCATTATTCAATTTTGTTAGATCAACACATATCCTCACTGTGACATCTGGCTTGGGAACAAGAACTATGTCCGCACACAGTCAGTAGATCCATTCACTCTAGTTTGATGTCAAGTGCCTCACTTCTGGTTGGGATGAGTTGTTCTCCGATCTTGGCAATTTACTTGAAAATGTTCCCTCACCATGCAATATTAATTGTGGTGCTCTCTGAATACTTGGCCTTTATATTGTGACGTTCTGGGTGGGGGCATGGTCAACAGTCCGCCCCTCATTTCTAATGACCAGTTCTGTTTATTGTTCTTGTGTTCAAATGCTTTTATGGGATTAAGGTGGGAAGTTCCATTTCAGTTATTGTTACATTTTAGCTTGGATTATATAATTATTTGCTCATGGATTTGTGAGTCACCTTAACTGTAACCGGGGTGTGTGATGGTCACCTCCCCCATCGGTGTGAGACTGGTTGGATTCACTTTCTGGGTCATGGTGCCTGGTCTGTTTGTGTCTATCAAAATAAAACTGTTGTTGAGTTAAAGGGCTTACTCGTCTGTCATTATGGACCAAATGCTCGCCACAATATATTTATTAATCAGCTGATTGGTCATCATTACAGAATCTCAATTGTGATATAAAGAGGAAGTCTCGGCGCTGACTGTTCATGTGGTAAACTCTGTGTGATGCAGTCAGGGATTTTGCCCACATTGGCACATAAGTAGGATCAAGATCTACATGTCTGTTTACAGAATTGTGAAGTAAAGGGAAACCATGGTTCTAGGAATTCTAGAGCATGCACTGTGTTTGCTTGCACCATGACTTTCAGTGATGCCCAGTCGAATTTGTGCCCCTCTTGATTTTCATGTGTAAAGATGAGTGAGAGTTGGTTGTGCCACTTGAGAGCCAGTTGATCTTTATGGATCCCTGTGGGTAGTTTTCTCCCAGTTAAGCTAATCTGTTTGCTGCAGTCCCCCTATTGGATTTTTTAGACCACATTGGTCTTGTCCAATATTTTGGTTTGTTCTTTTGGTCTGCAAAGTACTCTGCTCAACGTTGGCTTATGTGCGACTGTGTTTCTACTGACAAGCATGCCAAGAATGGTAGTTTCCTCTCAGTTTCTGTTTCTATTGTGAACTTAGTATCATTGAACATATCATTGATTAGTTTATAAGTTCTTTCAGTTTTGCTGTGTTTTACTATGACAAATATATCATCAATGCAATGTACCTAAATTTCAGGGTCTATAATTTGTCACACTGTCTTTTCTAACTATTGCATGATGGCCTTTGCTATGAATCCAGAGTTGGATTTTTCAAGTTATTCCCTCCATTCTCTGAAGTTCAGCTTTGACTTTGTTAATCAATGGGACTGATATACGCTTCACTGTGGTCGGAGTGGAGAGCATCACCTGGCCTCATTTGGATAAGCTACCCTTCTTTCAGTACCCCAGTGCTGTGAAAAACACTGGTTACTTTTCCTGCCACTGAACATAGTTTAGAGAATCCAGTCTTGCAATGAGGTTCAGCTTCTTGATGGCATGTCATGCCAGTAGTGGTGAGGAGAGATTCTGAACAACATAAACATTTTCTTTTAACTGTTTCTCATTTTTATGGATAGAAATCGTAAACATTCCTTTCATGGGCACTTTTTTGTTAGGTTTAGCGTATTACCTGCTTTCTTTGCAGTTTTGTGACCAATCAGGGATGGCTATGACATTTGCCCCAGTGTTCACTTTGAACATCTCTGCCTCATTTTGCAACTGAGCCGTAGTATACCACCCTTCTCTATTTGAATCCAAGTCTCCAAGGAAAGTTCTCTCTTATTCTGAATCATGGTCTTTTTTGACCTCCTGAAGAACTGATTTTGAGTGACACTGGTTTTTATAATGGGCAAGTCTATTGTATTGCTGGCATTTCACTTCTTTTGTTGGAAAGAGTTCTTTGACGTGGAATGGAAACTTGCTGCATCTCTTGTAGTTAGACATTTTACCTGCTGTTGTTTTGCTTGTCTGTTTTGATTGAGCTGAGCTCTACTGTCTCCTCTTTCTGTAGTCCTGCCTGCACCTTGTTACCTCTCATATATCACCTTTTGCTTTCCTGTGAAATATTCTTTGAACTTGTTCTGCAATCTTTTTTTCTGTGCATCTGTCAGTCCTAATCCGTCCATGTTGCCATCTGCTTTATCCCCCATGCCAGTATATCAGTGTGCTTATCTGATGCTCTTCTGAAGCCTGAGTGAGATTGCTTGCAACTCTAAATCTCTCAGAGCATCTGAGCCATCTCTCAAAGACCTCTGGTTTAGAGAACTCAGATGCCTCGAGGGCTTTATGTAGATGTAGGTACTGCAGGTATTTGCTCCATTCTCCTCTTTGTCAGCCTCATGGTGTATACAATTAGCAAATAGCATAGGCAGTTTGGGTTGTTAAGTGTCTGGATATTTTGCATATATATATATATATATGTGTGTGTGTGTGTGTGTGTGAACAAGAACAGTCTTACTGTGGCGACCCAATTACTAGCACACTCGAACCGGCTGACAATTAGCCAGTGTGCAGGCACAAAGGCTAGGTCGGCAACAAAGGGAGAAAGCCTGAGGGGGTTATAGTACGTGCCTCTCGAGGCATCCGGCGGGGGAGAGAGGCTTTAAAGCAAGGCTGTGAAGTTGGAATAAACTTTATCTTTGACTGCAGTTTACCGACTCCGTGTCATTATTTTAGTGCTGCGTGTAGCACACCGCTACATTACTATAAATTCTTTCTTGTTGGGGATCTCTCTTGGTCTCTAGCACCAATTCATTGACTATCAACCACCTCTGACATCACGTTGTGTTCATTATAAGAGACAGAGCAGAGAACACAGGATATTCAACTGAACTTTATTGATAATGCTGCTTGTACAGTAGATGAACTCCTCCCAGCTGGGACTGGCTAACTGAATGACAAACAAATTCCACTATTAACTACCACAACACAGGCTGAGAACAAAGTCTTGGAGAAACTACATAGCAGTCATCCTCGTGTGGTTAAAATAAAAGTGTTGGTTTGAAGTTTTTTTCTAGTGGAATGGAATAAATCAGCAGATCAAGCAGCTTGCCATGTACTGCATGAGATGCCAACACATCCAGAAGATGCCAAAAGCTATGTCTCTCTATCCTTGGGAATGGCCTGCAGTACTCTGGCAGTGGATTCATGTGGACTTTGACGGACCATTCATGAGCACTAATTTCTTGGTTGTAGTGGATGCAGCTACAGAACAGCCAGAAGCATTCCCAATAGCTTCCACTACAGCCTCACACTGTGTTGATGTACTGAGAAGTCTCTTTGCAAGGACTGGTGTCCCAGAACAATTAGCCAGTGACAATGGGCCACAGTTTGTGGGGGAACAGTTTCAGTCATTCCTAAAAATGAATGGAATAAGACATATTATATCTGTCTTGCACCATCTAGCCACAAATAGTTTGGCAGAAAGGTTTGTGTGAAGTCTAAAGAGCACGCTGCAAGTAACATCAGCAGAATATACTACACTAACACTGAAGTAGAATCTTGCTGATTTCCTCCTTGAATATTGCAAAATGCAGCACATTCCATAACCAATTACTCACTAGCTATGCTGCTCCTGGGTCATCAGTTACGCTCACACTTGGATCTCCTCAAACCCAATCTCAGAAGGATTATGTAGGACAAGCAGCTGAGACAAATTGAAAGCTCCTCAAACAAGTAGGTTTGACATGTCACTCTCGAACAAGCAACTTTGACAACAGAGGTGTTCAAAAGTTGGTCTTGGGAAAGATTGACAGAACTGGACCGTTCTCCTACACGGTGGAATTTGTGTCTGATATCATCTTGAGTTGATGCATTGACCATTTGAGTCAATTGTTAGAAAAGAAAGGTGGCCAGAGCTGTCAGAACCCCTTCCTACAGTACCAGAGTCAACTCCTACAATCACCATGGAAGAGGCCCCAGAACCTGAGATTATTTCACAGCTACAAGCCTCACCTGTCAAGCAGAGTGATCCGCTTGTCAGCAAGGTGCTATCCCACATGGTAGAATCCTCCAAAGTGATTAAATCTTTAGTTCTGAATTGGACAAGTTAAAATTTGCTATGCTATGGATGTCTGTACAGCAGTTGTATTATATAATATAGCATATATAGTTCAGATGCGTTCTATATTAAATTGGAGTTTATAGCTAAGCAGGAAGGAGTGTTGTCTATTTAATATTTCAATAATATTTGAGTAATTTTGAATTATCAAAACATAACATGCTCGTTTGAGAGGATCACACAGAATCATTGATCCAAGGAGCAATCAAACTCATGTTCCACTGTATCAAGTTAGCTCAGTGTCAATAGCTAAGAATTCATAATAGGGAACTGACACAGTGCTAGCCAAAATTTTTTAGAATCCTCACGAGTCAGAATACTTCCATTGGAGTAGAACAGAAGGAATAGGAGGGAAGATGGGTTTTGAAACACAATCTGATTCTCTACTGACTTTTGGGACACCACAAGAATGTGGTATCAACATCCTCATAAAAGGCTCTGAGTCCAGAACTGAATGAGTATCACAATCTTTACAAAGACCTATCATCGTGATTCTCCAAGAGGACCACAATCTTTCTGTAGGGTTTGGAGGCTTGCATACCTCGATAACCCAGAGAGCTATGTTGGCTGGAGTCAGGGCTTTATGCCCTGGCTCTTGGAAGGTCACCCATGCCAAACAGGTTAAAGGGTAGTGGACAGTCTAAGAGTGGTCAACCGGTCCTCCTGTCATGGTCCGGTCCGTGAAATCCGCATTCCGGTTCACGGTCCGGTCTATGTTGCTTATTCCAGGTTTTCCAGGTTTCCCCAGTTTCTGTTGAGTCAGCTGATTCTTGTTCAGGCTGGCTTCATAAATAACTTCAGGATTCAGCCTCTGACTGCTGGATTGTTCTTGCCCTAACCCCCTGTCTATATCCCTTTCCTTCATCTTCCTCCTGGAGCCTCGCCTCACCTCTGTCTGGAGCCCAGCCTCGCCTCGCCTCGCCTCTGCCTGGAGCCCAGCCTCGCCTCGCCTCGCCTCGCCTCTGCCTGGAGCCCAGCCTCGCCTCGCCTCGCCTCGCCTCTGCCTGGAGCCCAGCCTCGCCTCGCCTCGCCTCTGCCTGGAGCCCAGCCCCGCCTCGCCTCGCCTCTGCCTGGAGCCCAGCCCAGCCTCGCCTCGCCTCGCCTCTGCCTGGAGCCCAGCCCAGCCTCGCCTCGCCTCGCCTCTGCCTGGAGCCCAGCCCAGCCTCGCCTCGCCTCGCCTCTGCCTGGAGCCCAGCCCAGCCTCGCCTCGCCTCGCCTCTGCCTGGAGCCCAGCCCAGCCTCGCCTCGCCTCGCCTCTGCCTGGAGCCCAGCCCAGCCTCGCCTCGCCTCGCCTCTGCCTGGAGCCCAGCCCAGCCTCGCCTCGCCTCGCCTCTGTCTGGAGCCCAGCCCAGCCTCGCCTCGCCTCGCCTCTGCCTGGAGCCCAGCCCAGCCTCGCCTCGCCTCGCCTCTGCCTGGAGCCCAGCCCAGCCTCGCCTCGCCTCGCCTCTGCCTGGAGCCCAGCCCAGCCTCGCCTCGCCTCGCCTCTGCCTGGAGCCCAGCCCAGCCTCGCCTCGCCTCGCCTCTGCCTGGAGCCCAGCCCAGCCTCGCCTCGCCTCGCCTCTGCCTGGAGCCCAGCCCAGCCTCGCCTCGCCTCGCCTCTGCCTGGAGCCCAGCCCAGCCTCGCCTCGCCTCGCCTCTGCCTGGAGCCCAGCCCAGCCTCGCCTCGCCTCGCCTCTGCCTGGAGCCCAGCCTCGCCTCGCCTCGCCTCTGCCTGGAGCCCAGCCTCGCCTCGCCTCGCCTCTGCCTGGAGCCCAGCCTCGCCTCGCCTCGCCTCTGCCTGGAGCCCAGCCTCGCCTCGCCTCGCCTCTGCCTGGAGCCCAGCCTCGCCTCGCCTCGCCTCTGCCTGGAGCCCAGCCTCGCCTCGCCTCGCCTCTGCCTGGAGCCCAGCCTCGCCTTGCCTTGTGTCAGGAGCCTCGCCCTGTTGGAACTGTCTGTTTGTGTTCATGCCTTCGCTAGGTAGATCCAGCCATTTTGCTGCTCCCTAGCGTAGGGAACAGTCTCATTGTGTTCAACGTTCTGTGTTATGAGTCCTGGCCTTACGTCCTGTACCCAAGGAGGGGTCCCAGCTCGGTGTTCCATGTTCCTAACTCTCCCTTAGCTCTGTGTTCTCGTCACGTGCTTGTGCCTCGCCCAGCACAGGAGTACCTTGCCCAGCCTGGTGCTGGGTTCCCTTGTCCTGTGCTGAGGTTCCCCCTGACCTGTCCAGGAGACTCTCATCCAGTCCTGTAACCTCGTCATGTCCTCGCCTGGTTCTGGGGTCCGAGCCCAAGTCAAGACCCAGGTTCTGGGTCCTTGTCCAGTCTCTGGCTCGGAGTCCAAGGTCAGGCTTCTATTCCCCAGTTCCCTGTCCTGGTTCCCTATCCTTGTCAAGTCCTAGTAAAGGCCCGAAATCTTTGTCTCGTCCCGGGCCTGTGTCACGTCCAGCGCCCTTTCTTCCCCACTTTCCTTGTTTTCTTTTCACACCTAGTCCTGTTCCAGGTAGTTCTGTGTCTTGCATTTGGGTCCATTCCCAATGCCCCCATTATGACACCTCCAGGTTCAGGGGTTCAGATTGGGACTAACTCGTAAAACAAAACTTATGGAAACAGCAATGAAGATTCCTTCTACATCTGACAGCAATGGTATTCTTGAGTCTCCACCCAGAACTTGCACGACTGACAGTAGTTAAAACCAAGCTACTGAAATGATGATGGAAGCCCTGAACACTGCCAGAGATAGAGGACCTTCATTGCTACCTTAAACACCAGCAGTGTAACAGGCAGTAGGTAGGCTTCATTGTGATGAATGGTATACAGTGCCAGCTGTGAGCACTTGTACTTGATCGTTGTAATGAAAAGTTTGAATAAAGCTAAGATGTATATCTCACAACAGTCATCAGGGCTTTGACACTAGATTAGAATTCAGCACACCACTACCTCTCAAGCTGAGGGAATGCTTTAAAGCTTCATTGTCCAAGCTGATCACATGCTGATCCCCCACACAAAATTGTTTCCATCTGTGGTTGAAATCCTCAAATATTGCTTTGGTCTTATTAGACTTACCTCATGGTCTACATGCTCTGGAAACTACAGCCAAACCCAATGCCCTAGTTTCATCACACAAGATGCCTTACCCACATCTCAATTGTGACCTTACATTTTTTCCATTTTCTTAGAGTGTGGAACAGGCATGTCAGCCCACTGAACAGCACCACCCAACAACCCACCTATTTAACCCCAGCCTAATCACAGGACGATTTACAATGACCAACTAACCTACCAACCAACACATCTTTGGACTGTGGGAGGAAACTGAACACCTGAAGGAATCCCATGCACACACAGAAAGAACGTACAAACTTTATTACAGAGGATGCTGGAATTGAACTCGGAATCTGATATACTGAGCTGTAATAGTGTCATGCTAACTGGTACGTTACCATGGCGTCCTGTGTTACTTACGTTACTTACTTGTACTTACTCGTGTTGACATTCTGTCCCTCAGTGTTTCCAATTTAAAATTTTCACTTTCACCTTTAAATGAACTTTAGTCTGCCAAACTCTATAAATCGTAGTAATGTGCAACTCCCAGAGCTTCATAATATCTCCTGTTAAGACCATGTCAAACCCTCTGCCTCTCCCACTGTTCTTTAAAACATTCTGCAGAACCTAACCCTTTGGTCATTCTTAATATATCCTCTCTGCCTTGGATTCCACCTTATCCAGAGGGATTCATTGTCTGGGGATGTTGTTTCTATGTTAAAGGCATTACATAGATGTTCTTATATCCCTGTGAAGCTGAAGATCAGAAGGGGTCAGCCTTGTTTTTTTTTCTGCACTGCCTCTGAAACCTTAATGTCTCTAATGACTTACACTCAAAACGAGATGCAGTATAGTCAGACCCATACATCCTGCAGGTTAACATGATATTCTCCGCCATGAAATAAAATGGATTTTACAGCTTGCTGTTAGCTGCTTTTGACTGCCGCTGTACCATGAAAGAATATCATGGATGCTGGATCTAACGTCCTCACACAGATATCCTTCAATTTCACCGGTAGTTCTTTCAAACCATTTATACATTTCCAATCTTAATTTGCAAGGGACAATATTGCATTAATCTATATAATATTTCACCCCCTTTGTTTCATTCACAACATCCAGGTTTCATCCCAGTCATTCTACATGTCCTTGCCTTGTACATCGTTTCACTTCTAATTAAGAAGTTTAAAGCATTTGGTCACATTCCTAGTATTTCTCCCTTATGCCCTTATAACAATGAAAGAGAATATTGTGCCCATCAAATCTATGATGGCTTTTGGAACATTCTCATCAGCCCGTTTCCACATTTACCTTCCCGTAACCTAATCTTTTCCTTATGGCCATCAACTCCCTCCTGATTTTCTTGCCATCTTTTAATTATATTTGTCTGCAGAAATTAAGCGGACAGGGAGAAATGCTCCCTGTGTGTCTAAGAACACTCAGATAAATACAATTCAACCATGGGAATACCATGTTTTAAATCCTTTAAGCTTGTCTTGGAACTCCATCTCATTGATATTAGTCATTAAACCAAGTTGCATTAACCCTGAGAATGAAGGTCATGCTGCCAATGCCTCTCCTAGTGAGTGTTGGGAAAGAAAAATCACAAAAGGCATTAACGATTTGCTTTGACCATCAGATATTGTCTGGTCAGTATTTATTTATTAATTCAGTGATAGAGTGTGGAGTAGGCCATTCTGGCCCTTTGAGCCACGTTGTTCCGGCAACCCCTCAAACCCAATTAACCTTAATCTAACCATGGGACATTTACAATGACCAATTAACCCATCTAGTATATCTTTGGACTGTGGGAGGAAACTGGAGCACCCAGGGACAATGCATGCATTCCACAGGGAGGACAAAAGAGACTCCTTACGGAACAGCGCCGGAATTGAATTCTGAACTACGAAACGCCCTGAGCTGTGATAGTGTCGCACTACCCACAATGCTACTGTGCTGCCCTACTCCTTAGAGTTGCTGCCCAAATCTGGTTGCTCTCTTGTTAGTGGAACTATTCATTTCCATTACAGTGACTAACTGCATATGCATTCTTCGGGACTACATTGGATACTTCTGAGACAGTCTGGGAATCACAATGTATGGTTAAGCCATGTTCATTCAACCAGACATTCTGTGCTGACTGCTCTTTATATTGATTTCTGCATTCAGCCAGTGTCGGCACTAATCACTTCTGGGGGTGACCTAACTTGATGAGTGACTAGGGCCATGTTTAGCCTATATAATCGGTAATCAACCTGAACCTCTTAAAAGGCAGACACAGAGAGGCAGCAGCAGGTGGTGAAAGTTATAGTGGAGGTGAATGCAGCTCGTGATACTCTTCAAAACAGTGGTTTCTGCACTGGAAGTCTTGCTACAGAAGATTAGTGAATGGCATGATAAAATGCGTTTCCTCTTCTCAGCTGGGAGGGAGTGGTTACCTCTGCCAAGTAAAAATACCACAAGGGAACAAGCACCAAGCTAAGAAATGAGAGAATTATAGAAGTCTAGAAAGAAACCAAAGGAAGTACTTCATTATCATCAGCATAGTGCAAAAACTAATTCAAAATCAAAACAATTGCTGCTAGTTTGCAACCACCACAAGGTTGTTTTACTTTCATGATGCACCTTCAGCTCTAATGAAATGATTGTTTCTAAAGAGCGGAATTCCTTATTTCGGTTCCTTATTTGCAATTGGCAAATATCCAATTACGCACTATTGAGCAATATTAAATTTTATCTCAGTGATCAGCAAAGATATGACCTCCACCGGCCCCAAGTTACAAACTGTCACAAAATAAGCATGAATATGTAACTTACTCAATTCACTTTTACTGCACCCCCACTCATGTGACTAGTTACCACAATAAACATAACAAATGCGCAACACAATATTCATGGCTCCTATGATCAGATGCAGATTCAGATTTATTTGTCCCACATATTGAAACATATAGTGAAATGTTTGTGTTAATAACTAACACAATCTAGGGATCTGCTGGGGCACACATTCTGGCACCAAAATAGCATGCCCATAATGTTTAGCAGAACACAAAACACAACAAGCGCCAAAACAACAGCAGCAAAACAGACCTCTTTTCTCCCTCCCACACACCCCAACACATGGACAGTCCTCTAACTCCAGGACAGGCCTCCAGCCTCCTGTCTTCAGGCTTCATTCATCAGGCTTTGACTTCTGGAACACCTATTGACTTTTGGGCCCCAATCTTTTGTATCAATGCCTCCTGCTCATTTGGCTTTCAAGTACAGAGTGGAGGCCTGTACTGCAGATGTCCTATGTCACCCATCCGCATGTTGTCATATAACCATATAACAATTACAGTACGGAAACAGGCCATCTTGGCCCTTCTAGTCCGTACTGAATGCTTACTCTCGCATAGTCCCACCTACCTGCATTCAGCCCATAACCCTCCATTCCTTTCCCGTCCATATAACTATCCATTTTTTTTTAAATGACAAAATCAAACCTGCCTCTACCACTTCTATTGGAAGCTCATTCCACACAGCTACCACTCTCTGAGTAAAGAAGTACCCCCTCATGTTACCCCTAAACTTTTGCCCCTTAACTCTCAACTCATGTCCTCTTGTTTGAATCTCCCCTACTCTCAATGGAAAAAGCCTATCCACGTCAACTCTGTCTATCCCCCTCATAATTTTAAATACCTCTATCAAGTCCCCCCTCAACCTTCTACGCTCCAAAGCGTAGAATATGGAACACAAAGCAGAGACCTGATCTCTAAATCCTCCACATTCCTGTTCCTAAAACTTAATCTGACTTCTAACTTCCCTACATCACTGTCCCTAAACCCTAACTTGACCTCTAACTTCCCTCTCTGTCCTCAAGACCATTGATAACTTAAAAATAATACAGCTAAGTCTGGGCCACAATATCAATAGGGACCACAGCTCAGTACCATCCTGGCAGCATCAAGTCCTAGAAAGATACTGAACAAAAAATGGGTCAGATCCATTTCACTTTGAAAAAAATATATTTGAAGACACTTGAAATTGCTCGAAGAGAGGAAACATAGAAGATATCATTTCAGTGATGGTCACCTGCAAGCTCAAGGATCAAAAGGGTCAGAGATGCTCATTACAGATAATGGGCCAAAGTTTACAGTCGGAAACTTTATGAGTCTTCCAAATGACTAGCAATTTAATCAGTGTCACTTTGTAGTAACAGAAAGGCAGAGAATACAATGAAGATAACTGAGGAAATACAGAAGGCAGCTAACTCATCTCAGCACACTCCTTCTTAACCCTCCTAGCTTTCCATGATGATCTAACCCAAACAACAATGAAAATTGCTGGACAGAGACTTGTGAGCAGATGAACCAGAAATGTTCTCCTGGCCGAGAAGCAATTGCAAAAAGCACTGCAGAAAAGTTAGAAGATCACAGACAATGGCCAGGCTTTTTCATTACAGCAGGAATGCCAGAAAAAAAAACCCTGAAATTTGACAGTGAATCTGAGGCAATAATTTTGCTTCTCTTTCCACAGATGCTGCCAGCTTGCCAAGTTCTTCTAGCATCAGTATTTTCTTGTGATTTTTGTTTGTTGAAGTCCTGCTGCTTCTGAAAGATGGGGACAGTGAGGATAAATTGAACGTGAGACCAACATCAAGCATTATAGATGGTATATGCATTCCACCTTCAAGGTCACACATTTTTATGATAGAAAAGGATGTCCCATATTGAAGGAGCAGCAGGCATCATAGTTTAAGAGACTGAATCAGATCTTAAGATGATAGCAAATTCACACTAGTCCTGCAGAGCGAGAACATCACAGCTTAGCAAGAGTCCTCTGGAGACCTACCACCACGTTGTGAGGGACAGTCCACAACCCAAATGCTTGAGGACTATACAACTATCTAAATGTGTCTATTTTTCTATTTGCCTTTATTCAAGGATGGGTGTTATATTTTTGTCATATGTAATTTTAGTCAATGGCTAAAACATTTGATGTTATCACCTTATTTGGATTATTACATGTGACTAACCTTGGGATAGTGCTGCAAAATTGTTTAATAAGGAATGTTTCAGAAGAAAAGTGTTTTAAAGAAGCAACTGCTAAGATGCTGGCTGACTCTGCAAGGTGTTCAAAATAACCAACTGCTGGGGGAAGCAGCAGTGGCCATGCCTCTGGCACAGAGTCTGGGCCTGTGGCTCAGAAGGGTAGGGTAGGGAAGGGGAAGGCAGTAGGGATAGGCGACTCTAAAGTTAGGGAGTCAGACAGGTGATTCTGTGGACGCAGGAAAGAAGCTCGGATGGCAGTTTGCCTCCCAAGTGCCAGGGTCTGGGATGTTTCAGATCGTGTCCAAGATATCCTGCAGTGGGCAGGAGAACAGCCAGAGGTTGTGGTACATATTGGTACCAATGACATAGTTAGGAAAAGGGAAGAGATCCTGTAAAAAGACTACACGAGTTAGGAAGGAAGTTGAGAAGCAGGACGGCAAAGGTAGTAATCTTGGGATTACTGCTTGTGCCATGCGACAGTGAGAATAGGAATAGAATGAAGTGGAGGATAAATGTGTGGCTGAGGGATTGGAGCAGGGGGCAGGGATTCAGATTTCTGGATCATTGGGACCTCTTTTGGGGCAGGTGTGACCTGTACCAAAAGGACGGGTTGCACTTGAATCACAAGGGGACCAATATCCTGGTAGGGAAGTTTGCTAAGGTTACTGGGGAGAGTTTAAACTGGAATTGTTGGGGGGTGGGAACCAAACTGAAGAGACTGGGGAAGAGGAGGTTGGCTCACAAATAGAGAAAGCTTGTAGATGGTGCAAGAGGGAGGACAGGCAGGTGATAGAGAAGGGACGCGCTCAGATCGAAGGTTTGAGATGTGTCTATTTTAACACAAGGTGTGTTGTGAACAAAGCGAATGAGCTTAAAATGTGGATCAATTCTTGGAGATATGATGTGGTGGCCATTACAGAGACTTGGATGGCTTAGGGACAGGAATAGTTACTTTAAGTGTCGGGTTTTAGATGTTTCAGAAAGGACAGGAAGGGAGGCAAAAGAGGTGGGGGCTTGGCACTGTTGATCAGAGCTAGTGTCATGGCTGCAGAAAAGGTGAAAGCCATGGAGGGATTGTCTACAGTGTCTCAGTGGGTGGAGATTAGGAACAGGAAGGGGCCAATAACTTTACTGGGTGTTTTTCATAGGCCAACAATAGTAACAGGGATATTGATGAGCAGATAGGGAAACAGATCCTGGAAAGATGTAATAATAACAGAGTTGTCATGATGGGAGATTTTAATTTCCCAAATATTGATTGGCATCTCCCTAGAGCAAGGGGTTTAGATGGGGTGGAGTTTGTTAGGTGTGTTCAGGAAGGTTTCTTGACAAACTATATAGATAAGCCTACAAGAGAAGAGACTGTACATGATTTGGTATTGGGAAATGGACCTGGTCAGGTGTCATATCTCTCAGTGGGAGAGCATTTAGGAGATAATGATCATAATTCCATCTCCTTTACAATAGTATTGGAGAGAGATAGGAACAGACAAGTTAGAAAAGTGTTTAATTGGAGTAAGGGCAATTAGGAGGCTATCAGGCAGGAAATTGGAAGCTTAAATTGGAAACAGATGTTCTCAGGAAAAAGTACAGAAGAAATGTGGCAAATGTTCAGGGGATATTTGTATGGAGTTCTGTAAAGGTATGTTTCAATGATTCAGGGAAGTTATGGTAGGGTACAGGAAGAGTGGTGTACAAAGGCTGTAATAAATCTAGTCAAGAAGAAAAGAAAAGCTTCAAAAGGTTCAGAGAGCTAGGTATTGTCAGAGATCTACAAGATTATAAGGCTACTAGGAAGCAGCTTAAGAAGGAAATTAGAAGAGCCAGAAGGGGCCATGAGAAGGCCTTGGCGGGCAGGATGAAGGAAAACTCCAAGGCATTCTACAAGTATGTGAAGAGCAAGATGATAAGATGTGAAAGAATAGGACCTATCAAGTGTGATAGTGGGAAAGTGTGTAGGGAACCGGAGGAAATAGCAGAGGTACTTAATGAATACTTCAGTATTTACAATGGAGAAGGATCTTAGTGATTGTAGTGATGACTTGCAGCAGATATTAAGAAAGAGGATGTGCTGGAGCTTTTGGAAATCATCAAGTTGGATAAGTTGCCAGGACCAGACAGGATGTACCCTAGGCTACAGTGGGAGGCAAGGGAGGAGATTGCTGAACCTCTGGTGATGATCTTTGCATCACCAATGGGAACATGGGAGCTTTTGGAGGATTGGAGGGTTGTGGATATTGTTCCTTTATTCAAGAAAGAGAATACAGATAGCCCAGGAAATTATAGACCACTGAGTCTTACCTCAGTGGTTGGTAAGTTGATGGAAAAGTTCCTGAGAGGCAGAATATATGTACATTTGGGAAGGTGTAATATGATTAGGAGTATTCAGCATGGCTTTGTCAAGGGCAGATTGTACCTTATGAGCCTGATTGAATTTTTTGAGGATGTGACTGAACACATTGATGAAGGAAGAGCAGTAGATGTAGTGTATATGGATTTCAGCAAGGCATTTGATAAGGTACCCCATGAAAGGCTTATTGAAAAAGTAAGGAGGCATGGGATCCAAGGGGACATTGCTTTGTGGATCCAGAATTGGTTTGCCCACAGAAGGCAAAGAGTGGTTGTAGACAGGTCATATTCTGCATGGAGGTCGATGCCTCAGGGATCTGTTCTGGGACCTTTACTCTTCAAGATTTTTATAAATGACCTGGATGAGGAAGTGGAGGGATGGGTTAGTAAGTTTGTTGATGACACAGTGGTTGGAGGTGTTGTGGAGAGCGTGGAGGGCTGTCAGAGGTTACAGCGGGATATTGATAGGATGCAAAAATGGGCTAAGAATTGGAAGATGGAGTTCAACCCAGGTAAGTGTGAAGTGGTTCATTTTGGTAGGTCAAAGATGATGGCAGAATATAGTATTAATGGTAAGACTCTTGGCAACGTGGAGGATCAGAGAGATCTTGGGGTCCGAGTCCATAGAACACTCAAAGCAGCTGCGCAAGTTGACTCTGTGGTTAAGAAGGTGTATGGTGAATTGGCCTTCATCAATCATGGAATTGAATTTAGGAGCCGAGAGGTAATGTTGCAGCTATATAGGACCCTGGTCAGACTCCACTTGGAGTACTGTGCTCAGTTCTGGTCGCCTCACTACATGAAGGATGTGGAAGCCATAGAAAGGGTGCAGAGGAGATTTACAAAGATGTTGCCTGGATTGGGGACCATGTCTTATGAGAATAGGTTGAGTGAACTTGGCCTTTTCTCCTTGGAGTGATGGAGGATGAGAGATGACCTGATAGAGGTGTATAAGATGATGAGAGGCATTGATTGTGTGGATAGTCAGGGGCTTTTTCCCAGGGCTGAAATGGTTGCTACAAGAGGGCACAGGTTTAAGGTGCTGGCGAGTAGGTACAGAGGAGATGCCAGGGGTAAGTTTTTTACTCCGAGAGTGGTGAGTGCGTGGAATGGGCTGCTAGCAACGGTGGTGGAGACAGAAATGATAGGGTTTTTTAAGAGACTTTTAGATTGATACATGGAGCTTAGTAAAACAGAGGGCTATAGGTAAGCCGTGTAACTTCTAAGGCAGGGTCATGTTCAGCACAACTTTGTGGGCCAAAGGGTCTGTATTGTGCTGTAGGTTTTCTATGTTTTCTACAGTTTCTATGATAGTAGAGAAATACTGTGACCCAAAAAGTTAGTAGCCTTCCAAGCATCATTCTGCAGCTGTTGACTTACACTGTGAAGGAGCACTCAGGAAACCAACAGCAAATAAATGCATAGGGCAATTATTTGACATTTATATGGCTTCTCCCCCTCCCCCTCCCCCTCCCCCCTCCTTCTTCCCCTTCATCCTTTTCTTCTGACTCACTTTTTCTCCATTCATCCTCTTCTCATTATTCCTTTCCATTTCTCCTTTGAGGATTTAAAGTACATTTATCAAAGTTTGCATGCAGTGTACAACCCTGAGATTTATCTTCCCCACAAACAACCACAAAACAAAGACCATGGAATCTGTTCAAAGAAGAACCCCACCAATCACTTAAAAAAAAATTGGGCAAATGGCAACAAAAAATGAGTAAAAATAACAGAATATAAAACACAAGATCAAAAGAGTCCAACAATATTCATTTCAGCTTAGTGGTCATTATCTGCAGGCTGCTCCGATTCAAAATCTCCCAAAATAGCAACAAGAAAAAAGGAGATTCATTATGTCACTACAGCTGTACAGTGGAGAGCATTCTGACTGGTTGCATCACTGCCTGGTATGGAAGCTCCAATGTACAAGATCCTAAAATACAGTAGAGAGTTATAGACTCAGCCAGCTCCATCATAGGCATAAATCTCCCCATACCTGACTCGGGTATCTAATGATCCTTCAGGCCATTTTTACACACCTGTTGCTGTAAATGTCCTGAATAGTGGGAAGATCACATCCACAGATGCGCTGGGCTGTCCTCACCCTCTACAGAGTCCTACAATTGAGGGCCGCAAACGAGACTCCAGGATGGTATGTTGCCTCCCTGGTGCAAGGGTCAAGGATGTCTCTGAGCAGCTGCAGGACGTTCTGGAATGGGAGGGTGAACAGCCAGTGGTCGTGGTGCACATAGGTACCAACGATATAGGTAAAAAATGGGATGAGGTCCTACAAGGTGAATTTAGGGAGTTAGGAGATAAACTAAAAAGTAGGACCACAAAGGTAATAATCTCTGGATTACTACCAGTGCCACATGCTAGTCAGAGTAGAAATAGGAGGATGTTTCAGATGAATACGTGGCTTGGAAAATGGTGCAAGGGGGAGGGATTCAAATTTCTGGGGCATTGGAACCAGTTCTGGGGGAGGTGGGACTGGTACAAGCAGGACGGTCTGCACCTGGGCTGGACTGGAACCAATGTCCTAGGGGGAGTGTTTGCTACTGCTGTTCAGGAGGATTTAAACTAATGTGGCAGGGGGATGGGAACAAGTGCAGAGAGACAGGGGTGTAAAATGAGGGTAGAAGCAAAAAGTAGTAAGGTGAAAAGTAAAAGTGGCAGGCAGGCAAATCCAGGGTAATAAGCAAAAAGAGCCACTTCTCAACATAATTGTATAAGGGCTAAGAGTGTTGTAAAAACAAGCCTGAAGGCTTTGTGTGTCAATGCGAGTAACATTCATAACAAGGTGGATGAATTGAATGTGCAGATAGTTATTAATGAATATGATATAGTTGGGATCACAGAGACATGGCTCCAGGGTGACCAAGGATGAGAGCTCAACATCCAGGGATATGCAATATAGAGGAGGGATAGACAGGAAAGAAAAGGAGGTGGGATAGCATTGCTGGTTAGAGAGGAGATTAACGCAATAGAAAGGAAGGACATTAGCCTGGAGGATGTGGAATCGATATGGGTAGAGCTGCATAACACTAAGGGGCAGAAAACGCTGGTGGGAGTTGTGTACAGGCCACCTAACAGTAGTAGTGAGGTTGGGGATGGCATTAAACAGGAAATTAGAAATGCGTGCAATAAAGGAACAGTAGTTATAATGGGTGACTTCAATCTACATATAGATTGGGTGTACCAAATTGGTAAGGGTGCTGAGGAAGAGGATTTCTAGGAATGTATGCGGGATGGTTTTCTGAAATAACATGTTGAGGAACCAACTGGAGAGCAAGCCATTCTAGATTGGGTATTGAGCAATGAGGAAGGGTTAGTTAGCAATCTTGTCGTGCCAGGCCCCTTGGGTAAGAGTGACCATAATATGGTGGAATTCTTCATTAAGATGGAGAGTGACATAGTTAATTCAGAAACAAAGGTTCTGAACTTAAAGAAGGGTAACTTTGAAGGTATGAGACGTGAATTAGCTAAGATAGACTGGCAAATGATACTTAAAGGGTTGATGGTGGATATGCAATGACAAGCATTTAAAGATCGCATGGATGAACTACAACAATTGTTCATCCCAGTTTGGCAAAAGAATAAACCAGGGAATGTAGTGCACCCGTGGCTGACAAGGGAAATTAGGGATAGTATCAAGTCCAAAGAAGAAACATATAAATTAGCAAAAAAAAGCGGCACACCTGAGGACTGGGAGAAATTCAGAGACCGGCAGAGGAGGACAAAGGGCTTAATCTTTTTTCCCTTTTCCCTTTCCCTAATTATGAGAAAAAGCTGGCAGGGAACATAAAAACTGACTGTAAAAGCTTTTATAAATACGTGAAAAGAAAAAGATTGGTCAAGACAAATGTCGGTCCTTTACAGTCAGAAACAGGTGAATTGATCATAGGGAACAAAAACCTGTCAGACCAATTGAATAACTACTTTGGTTCTGTCTTCACTAAGGAGGACATAAATAATCTTCCGGAAATAGTAAGGGACCGAGGGTCTAGTGAGATGGAGGAACTGAGGGAAATACATGTTAGTAGGGAAGTGGTGTTAGGTAAATTGAAGGGATTAAAGGCAGATAAATCCCCAGGGCTAGATGGTCTGCATCCCAGAGTGCTTAAGGAAGTAGCCCAAGAAATAGTGGATGCATTAGTGATAATTTTTCAAAACTCCTTAGATTCTGGATTAGTTCCTGAGGATTGGAGGGTGGCTAATGTAACCCCACTTTTTAAAAAAGGAGGGAGAGAGAAACCAGGGAATTATAGACCAGTTAGTCTGACATCGGTGGTGGGGAAAATGCTGGAGTTGGTTAGCAAAGATGTGATAACAGCACATTTGGAAAGAGGTGAAATCATCGAACAAAGTCAGCATGGATTTGTGAAAGGAAAATCATGTCTGACGAATCTTATAGAATTTTTTGAAGATGTAACTAGTATAGTGGATAGGGGAGAGCCAGTGGATGTGGTATATTTAGATTTTCAAAAGGCTTTTGACAAGGTCCCATATAGGAGATTAGTGTGCAAACTTAAAGCACATGGTATTGGGGGTATGGTATTGATGTGGATAGAGAATTGGTTGGCAGACAGGAAGCAAAGAGTGGGAGTAAACGGGAACTTTTCAGAATGGCAGGCAGTGACTAGTGGGATACCACAAGGCTCAGTGCTGGGACCCCAGTTGTTTACAATATATATTAATGATTTAGATGAGGGATTTAAATGCAGCATCTCCAAGTTTGCGGATGACACGAAGCTGGGCGGCGGTGTTAGCTGTGAGGAGGATGCTAAGAGGATGCAGGGTGACTTGGATAGGTTAGGTGAGTGGGCAAATTCATGACAGATGCAATTTAATGTGGATAAATGTGAGGTTATCCACTTTGGTTGCAAGAACAGGAAAACAGATTATTATCTGAACGGTGGCCGATTAGGAAAAGGGGAGATGCAACGAGACCTTGGTGTCATTGTACACCAGTCATTGAAGGTGGGCATGCAGGTACAGCAGGCGGTGAAAAAGGCAAATGGTATGTTGGCATTCATAGCAAAAGGATTTGAGTACAGGAGCAGGGAGGTTCTACTGCAGTTGTACAAGGCCTTGGTGAGACTGCACCTAGAATATTGTGTGCAGTTTTGGTCCCCTAATCTGAGGAAAGACATTCTTGCCATAGAGGGAGTACAGAGAAGGTTCACCAGATTGATTCCTGGGATGGCAGGACTTTCATATGAAGAAAGACTGGATTGACTAGGCTTATACTCACTGGAATTTAGAAAATTGAGGGGGCATCTTATTGAAACGTATAAAATTCTAAAGGGATTGGACAGGCTAGATGCAGGAAGATTGTTTCCGATGTTGGGGAAGTCCAGAACAGGAGTCACAGTTTAAGGATAAAGGGGAAACCTTTTAAGACCGAGATGAGGAAAAACTTCTTCACACAGAGAGTGGTGAATCTGTGGAATTCTCTGCCACGGGAAACAGTTGAGGCCAGTTCATTGACTATATTTAAGAGGAAGTTAGATATGGCCCTTGTGGCTAATGGGATCAGTGGGTATGCAGAGAAAGCAGGTACAGGGTTCTGAGTTGGATGATCAGCCATGATCATACTGAATGGTGGTGCAGGCTTGAAGGGCCAAATGGCCTACTCCTGCACCTATTTTCTATGTTTCTATGTTGTTTAAGCAGACTGCTTTATCATATTTCATGTGATACCCAACCAGATGTTATCTGCATGATGCCATGTTGACATGCAATGCTATCAAGTGCCATGTATTTATAACCCAATTGGCCACTCTTTGGTTTGACATCATGATTCAAGTGCAGCTGATATGATAGAACGTTGCCGAATGAAACAACATGACCACTGCCAGGATGCTAAACACCAGCTTCCATGATGGATGTACTATGTGGTCACAATCCAAATGGGCAGCTTTCCATTGTGTGCATCTCCAGGTTGACTTGTAGTGATCACAAGCATATGTGAGCCCAGTTAACTGTCCCCTCATCTATGGGATAGGATGCAAGTATCCTGAAGTCACATGCTTTTCTGTGGCAAGAAGGTTGCAGGATCAGAGTTTTAGGTGAAATGTATGTACAGTCCTACTGAAGCTCAGGTACTTTACTTTGTTCTCTGTTGCAGTTCAGGGAGGGGACTTAGGTGATATGATCTTCTGTGAGAGCCCTTTTCCCATTTTTCCTTCCTCTTCCCATCACCTATTACATTCTGCTCATTATCCCAATGCATATACTGAAGAAGAGGCACTGATCTGTACAAAGCCTTGGAGTCAAGTTCAATTACTCCACAGTGTGGCATATTGTTATCTGGGCTTTAGCCATTTTAAATAATCTAGTCAGTGCCAAATCTTCTTCAGTTGAAATAACAATTAGAAGAAATGAGTCAACAGCTTATCTGCAAGAAGCTGATAAAGCCTTTTAATGTTGCTGGTGGATATTCCTTCCTGCTGTTAAAAACATAATTAACCATATGCGGTTATTCTGGGTTAGGTCCATTTTGGCCACTTTGGCAACAAACCAATATTGCACACTGACTGATATCCCAATCTGCCTCTTCTACACACTTCTCTGGTCAGTAGCACTACACTTACATCTTACTGAACACAAAGGCCAATGTGGCTCTTCTGTTCCAACCAGAAGGAAATAGCAAGGAGAATTTCTGTTACCTTTATTTCCTAACTTGTATGACCAAGCAGCACGCTATTCACCCTACTGTCTAAGTCAGCTCTCTAACCATCCGCAATCCCCAATAATTTTCCCTGAACCTATTCTGGCTGCATTACCATTACTTCCTCCCCACTGCTCCTAGATTCTATCACTCATTTATACATAAGAGATCACTTACAATAACCATTTAGCATAGAAGTCCTTATGTCTTTGGGATGTGGGAGGAAATCCATACAGTCACAAGGAGAAAGTTCAGATAGCATACAAGGTCATAGCCAAAACTAGTTCCTCATGCTTGTGAGGCAGTGGCTCTATCAGCTGCTCTGAACACAATCTGATTTACTTCTGAAACCTGTTCTACCTCTACCAGCTGTCTTGGATTATTTAGCATTGCTTTGTTATCCATGAAAGATTGCATAGTTTTCTTGTGTGCTTTCCTATTCAAAGTCTGTGCATATATTGCAAGCTCAGCAAGATAATTCTAAAGGCTTTGTCTTCATGAGACATTACAGGTAAATATATCTCCTATTACATTAATTCAAATTATTTTATACCCTCTTGCATTAGGTACATCTACAATTGCTAAGTAAATAGGTTATTTCTGGAAGAAAACACAGTGGGTAGGAATGATATAGATTAACAATTTGTTGCTGTCCACAGCACCAATGAACATGCTCTGAAGTGGAACAAATTAATAGAAATAAAATCTAAGACAGTACAACAAAAGATCAAAATACAAAGATAGAAGGCAGTCAAATATGGGTGCGCGGAGCTGTCTCTTCATGTAGACAGTTCACAAGATATACATTAGGAATAACATGAAGAAAATGTTTACTAAACATTCGACCCATTGGCAATTCAAAGTGATAGTAGAATCTTTGCATTTCACAGGCGAATAAGTTGAAATAAAAATGTGTGGTTGTATTTTTATTACACATTCTTTTATGAAATTTTAAAATTTAAAAGGAACAACCTGCCCTCATGTAGTGCCTTTAACTTCATGAAAATTTCATGGACAATCATCAGGCAAACTTTTACACCAAGCTACATGAGGATGTAGAATGAAGAACATGGAATAGTACAAGTACAGGAACAGGGCCACCGGTCCATGTCGTCTGTGCCGATCATTAGACCAATTCAAACTGCAAATTCTCAGTTCCCTTTCAGTTCACATGCCTGTCTAAATGTGTGTCAAACATTGCTAAAGTACCTGCTTCCACCACTTCCCCTGGGAGTGTGTTTTACTCATCAATCTTTGTGTAAAATCTTGCCATGTAAATCTTCATTAAACTTTCCCCTCTCAATTTAAAGTTATATCCTCTAGTATTTGTCATGCACATACTAGGAACTAGACTTTGACTCATACCCTTTCTAGGTCTCTCATCATTTTATGTACAATACTTCAATCATGTAAACAGCCTCTGAAACTCCAGAGAAAACAGTCCAATTTTGTCCAACATTTCCTTATATACTCTGTAACCCTGGCAACATCATGATGAACCTCTTCAGCACCCTCCCCAAAGCCTCCACATCCTTTCAGTAATGCAGCAGCCAAAACTGTACTCAATAGTCCAGATACGGCCTAATCAAAATTTTATACAGCACCAACATGGTGAAAGGTCTCAGCCTGAAACTTCAACTATCCCTTTGAGTCTACAGATGCTGCTTCACCTGCTGAATTCTTCTGGCAGTTTATTTTGTTTTCTTTTATCTCCCAATACCAGCTGACTATTATGTCTTCTGAGAATGATTGATGACTAAGAGCTAGTTAAAAGTGTTTCTAAAAAGACAGCTATTTAAGGAAAAAAGAAAGGCTGGGAAAAATTCCATGCATGAAACCTCAGCAGCTAAATACAAAGGTACCCATAGTAGTAGTTCAGGTGCCTTGCCGTTTGGCGTGGGCAATCATGTCTCTCCATCTATCATGGTCCCTGACCATCCAAATTGTAGTTGTTGCCTCCCCTGTTTCTAACCATGATGTTAATCCATCTGTCATTTTCATTCTCGGTCTGCCTCTGCTTCTTTTTCCTTCCAGCTTTCCAGTTGTAACTAAATGTTCTAATGTCTCTCTGCATGGTGTCCAAAGAATTTTGATTGCTGTTTTCTGATTTTTTAAGTAATGTACGTTTTGTTTTCATTCTCTGTAGAACTTCTTCATTGGTTATCCTGTCTGTAAATGATATGCATAGCTTTCTTTTGAGGAACCACATCTCTGGTGCATTGATTCTTTTTTCCATTGCATTTGTGATGGTCCATGACTCGCAGCCTACATCAATATCGGAAGAATGTAGCAGCTGAGAGTTCTAAGGCGGATATCAATTGCTATTTTCTTGTTCGCTAGGATGTTTCTCATTTCTGTAAATGCTGTTCTTGCCATTGCAATTCTTGCTTTTATGTCTGTTTCGTATTTGCCATCAGATGTTTCCAATGATCTAAGGCACTTGAAGTTGTGAACTTGTTTCAGGATTTCATTTCCCAATACAATCCTACAGTTTGGGATATCAGGTTTCTTTTTGTTTAAGGTTAGGTCAAGTTTTTCACTCTCTGTGTTGATGGTAGATACTAGTTTCTGTAAATTTACTTCACTGTTTGCTATCAGTACTGTATCATCCGCGGAGCGGAGGTTGTTGGTATTGTATCCTCCTATGTTAATTCCAGGTAGGTCTTGTATGATTCTCATGATGGTTTCACTATACAGGGAAAACAGGTCTGGTGATAGAACACAACCCTGTCTGACTCCTCGCTTTATTGGCTGATATTCACCAATCTCGTTGTCTATCTGTATGGCTACACTTTGTTGCCAGTAGAGATTCCTGATTATTCTTAGACCTTTTCCATCGATATTAATATCTTTAAGCATTTTCATGATGACTTGGTGTTTCACTGTGTCAAAAGCTTTTGTGTGGTCAATGGAATAGAAGTATAGGTCTTGTTGTACTTCTCTTGACCTTTTGATAATATTCCTGAGAATATAAGTTGTGTTTGATGTTCCCTTGCCTTCGACAAAGCCGAAGGCACTAACATGGTTCTTCACTGATCTCTGATTTAATTTTGTTTCTTATTCTGAGCGTGATGACGCTAAGTAGACTTTTTATGAAGTGGCTCATTAAACTAATTGTGTTGTGTTGTCCACACTCTGTTGCACCTGATTTCTTTGGCAGTGCAATTGTTACGAACCCTGTAACTGGGTCACTTACCAGCAAAGATAGAGAGGTCAGTTGAAGTCTGATGGTACTATTTTTAACAGTATTTATTAGTAAAAATACACAAAAATAATATCAATGCAAACATACAGATAATATACGTCGTCAATACTAAATCTAAAAGTGCGGGTATAATAATAATCAATAAGAAATAAGCTCTATCGTTGTCTAGGGGATAATGTATTGTCCGATGGAAATATAAAAGTCACTCAGTTCATTCAGGCAGCAGCCTTTGGTTGGAGTCAAGAGAGAGATTTTAGAAACTTGCCAGCTTTTCCTTTTTATGATTTTGATCCTTGGTTTTTCGTTGGTGTGGCCTCTTCTTTAGCTAAGCCGTCTTCCGTGGCGATCCCGCCAATTCCCAGGCAAGGGAAAAGGACGCACGCGGGCCCCACCGGCTGTCGCTATTAAACACTGTCACGGGATTTCTAGCGTTTCTCCTGGTGCGTCTGAAGGGGTTGTTTCCCAGACCCTCTTTAATCCTTACTCACAGGGTCTCAGATGTCAATAAGGTGGGATGATGCAATCCCTCAACCAGCCCACTCTGGTGACCCCCTGAGGGCTTCAATGAATAGTACAGTAATCAGTACACAATTCCGTCTCCAAGAGACAATAGCCATTATCAATGGTTCCGCCTTGCTGAGGCCAGGACACATTACAAAACCTGGGTATTCCTGACATCTCTCTCTCATTTCCTGGGTCCCAGACCCGAATTAATAGCAATCTTGCGATTCTCAAAAAGGAGGGGGCTACTTTGTACCCTTCGACCCCTCAGAGTTGTGGCACATTCGTAACACAATGAATACTGCCTTTAAATGATGTTCCAGTACTTTGCCACTGTTGTATATTCTATTCAATAAGTCTGTTAATTTCTCTACACCAAAATCTTCTAGTGCTTCATACAGTTCAACCGGAATGTTCAAGCTGCACGGGTCACAGAAAAAGATTATAGAATTGGTAATACCATCTTCAAGCAACACCCGAGAAAACTATGGACATGGAAGACCCCGGGGATAACACCAGAAACCAGATTGATTACGTGTTTATAAGGAGAAGGTATAGAAATGCTCTGAAATCATGCAAAATATATCCGGGTGCAGACTGCTACAGTGATCACGTACCAATAATCAGTGTGATGTACCTGAGACTCAGAAAGCTTAAAAGACCAAAAGTAGAGCCAAAGCTGAATTTGGGACTTTTGAGAAAAAATCAGTGACATCAAAAATGAATTCCAAATAACAGTGAAGAGCAAATACGAGGCTCTACAAAACATCACTACTATAGAACAGCAATGGGAAAACCTCAGAGACAGCATAACACAAGCAGCACAAGAGGTGATTCCCAAACAACAGATAAAAGCTTTTAAAAAAAAAAAATGGATGACAGAAGAAATTCTGAATCTTATGGAACAAAGAAGAAAATGTAAGGAAAACAAAGAAGCCGACATATCCTTGCATGCACAGATAACAACCAAGTGCAAGGAAGCAAAAGTAAAAGTGACTTAAGGACAAACGTGAGTTAATAGAACAATTGCAGAAGACCAACAACAGCAGACGTATGCACGACGAGATCAAAGAGGTCACAAATCGGGAGAAAAGCGGGGCAACAACAGGATGTATAAAAGCAAAAGACGGATCTACAATTATGGAAAAAGGACAAATAAAGCAAAGATGGTCATAATACATCAAAGATATATATGACGACAAAGACCCATGGTAGAGTCATGAAAATAAGGGCTACCAAATGCTGCTTCTGGAAGAGCAAAGAGATACTAAAGTCATGGAGGTCTGGAGATTCATGGTTTTAGGTGGCCTAGAAGAAATTACAATGAAAGACAGTGGTGAAATCATGCAGTGACTTGAAATTGAGGATTACAATATCTCAATTCAAAACATTAACTGAGTGAATCTCAATTTAAATCAACAGCAAATCAAGATAAAATGCAAACTTAATTATCTAAAATCAAATGTCTGTATTGAGAAATATCTTCAAAGAATTATGCAGACTCAACCTTTGCTCTCAAAGACTTTTACCAGTGAAGGCCAAAGCTATATTGAATATACCAAGCATGAACACTATAATTTAAATATAACTTGTATTAAGCAGTCCATGAAAACAGGAAAATAGATCTCATCAAGATGCATCAACAAGTATGCAAGTTCTAAAGGATTTATTCAGAAGTTTGCCTGAATTTATAGATTTTTGAAGCTGCTGCCTTATTAACAATCTGGTGCTCAGACATTATTTGATGTGGATGTTTGGAATATAATGTTCAATATCTTCAGAACTTCATAATATACTTAATATGTCACATTGGCTGAAAAATGAATAGGATTCCATTCAAAGCTTTGAAAAACAGCAACTACGATAGCTTGCTCAGATTGAACAGGAATTCAAAATGCAAGACAACTCTTGGATATTTGTAAAAAAAACAGATTTTTATAGCACATGGCCAAAAGAAATAGAAATTTAAAGTTTCTAAACATAGCATTTTAATTAATGGTTGCATGAATTTGTAGCATTGTACAATTAACCACAGTCATGCTGTACCATCACAATAGCAGTATAAAATTCAGTGTAACTGAAAACATTAAATTGCATCTGCAACGTTCTTAAGAGCAAGGGTGAGCAGCCAGAAGTCATGGTACATATTGATACCTACAACATCGGTAGGAAAAGGTTTGAATTCCTGAATAAAATTGTTAAGGTATGAAAAGTAGCAAGGTAGGAAACTAAAAGCAGGACCTCAATGGTAATAATCTTTGGATGACTGTCTCTGTCGTGCAGCCACTTAAGTAGCAGTAAGAATAAAACTGTATAAATAAGCAGTTGACCGTGTGGCTGAGGAAAATTGACTCAGAAAAGTTAGAAAGAGACATGAGAAGACCTTGAAGAGTAGGATTAAAGAAAACACGAAGAATGAATGACTGACTGGCAGGAGGCAAAGAGTGGGAATAAATGGGGCCTTTTCTGGTTGTCTGCCAGCAGCTAATGGTGTCCCACAGGGATTGTGTTAGGACCACTTGTTTTCACATTATACGGCTCAAATTGTTCCATTTATTATCAGAGAAAGTATATTATACAACCTGAAATACTTGACTTCGCAGACATCCATGAAAACCAGAAGAACCCCTAAAGAATGAATGAAGGAAAAACATTAGAACCCCAAAGCTGCCCTTGCAAGCACCAATCTATTAACACCCCCCTCCACCCACCACCCTTTTCAGCAAAAAGCATCAGTCCCCACCACCAAGCAGCAGCAAGCGCCCAAGGGAGACCATGATCTGCAGTCAACAAAAACTACTATTCAACAATCCATATACTCTCCCTCACTAACAAGGACAGAGAAATATTACTCATTTTCACAGAGAAAGGAGTGACTGATAACCATTGTTATGATATTACAGTCTGCCACTTCGCTTTATATTCCGAGTGTCTCCGAATTGGGAATCGGCAGCAAACACTCCTCACCATTGAGAGAAAGAGATTGAATGTGTGACCGCTCGACTACTGAGTATTCCGTCCATACATCTGCCGCAGCAAAATCCTGATGTTCCATCTCCCTCAGTTGCCAGCAACAGCTTGGAATCGTTTGTCCACAGGGCCGCACCCCAAAGATGCCATCTTCCAAGCCTGGAGAACGCCAGAAAACAGTCAGCCTGAAATTGGAATTCATCCAGCGTAACAAACGGTTTAAATACCATTTGCAGATCCAGACCTCGATAGAACCCTAATCACCTTGAAAAGAAAAATAAGAAACGTTAAGGAGATGAATTAAAACTGTTTCTGCAAATGAGCTCAAAGAGGCAGCCACTTGGCATCATCTTAATTAATTGATTATATTTCAGTGATTTGGATGGTAGAATAGATGGCCTTCTCATCATGTTTGCAGATGATATGAAGATGGGTAGAGGGGCAGGTAGTGTTGAGGAAGTAGGGAGTCTGCAGAAGGACTTAATAGATTGGAAGAATAGGCAAAGAAGTAGCAGATGGAATATAATGTGAGGAAATTTATGGTCATGCACTTTGGTAGAAAGAACAAAGGTCTAGACTACTTTCTAAATGGGGATAAAAGGAGAAAAGTCAAAGTTCTGAATTACAAACTCTGGCAGTCCTTGTGCATGATTCCCTAAAGGTAAACTTGCAGGTTGACTTGTGGTAAGGAATCTAAATTCAATGTTAGCATTCATTTCGAGAGGACTAGAATATAAGAGCAAGGATGTAATGCTGAGGCTTTATAAGGCATCAATCAGATTCCTCTTGGAGTATTGTGAACAGTTTTAGGCTCTTTATCAAAGAAAAGATCTGTTGAAATTGGAGACAGTCCAGAGGAGGTTTGTGAGAAGGATTCTGGGAATGAAAGGGTTAACATATAAGGAGCTTTTGATAGTTCTGGGCCTGCACTCACTGGTTTGGAAGAATGAGGGGGGATCTGATTGAACCCATTGAATCTTGAAAGGCCAAAATAGAATAGGTGTGAAGAAGATGTTTCCCATAGTGGGGGTGACAAGGACCAGAGGGCACACTATCAGAATAAAGGGTCGTCCCTTTAGAATAGAAATAGAAAAGAACGTCTTTAGTCAGAGGGTAGTATTTCTGTGGAGTTCATTGCAACAGATGGGCTGTGGAGGCCATGTCATTGTGTGCATTGAAAGCAGAGGTTGATAGGATCTTGATTACTCAGGGTATAAAAGGTTATGGGGAGAAGGCAGGAGAATGGAGTTGAGAGAGATAATAAATCACCCATGAAAAAATGGTAGAGCAGACTCGATGGGCTGAATAGCCTAATTCTGCTCTTATGTCTTATGGTCCTATGGTCTGATGGTCTTATGATCTTATGGTATTTCGTGTGGACACAGGAAATTGGGTGACAGTCAAGAAAGGGAAAGGTGTTAAACAGCCAGTGCAGAGTACCCCTGTGCCGTTCCCCTCAACAACAGCTATTCCACTTTGGAGGGCAGGATATCCTAGCAGAGGAAAGTCATACTAGTCAGGTCTCTGGCACTGAGTCTGGCTCTGTGACTCAGAAAGGAAAGGAGGTGAAGAGGTGAACTGTGGCGATAGGGAATTTGTTAGTCAGGGGAACAGAAAGGAGGTTCCATGCACAAGAATAAGGTTCCCGGATGGTATGCTTCCTCTCAGTTCCAGGGTCTGCCATATCTCAAATCGAGTTGTCAGCATTCTGAAGTGGGAGGGTGAATAGCCAGAGGCTGTGATCAATGCAAGTACCAATGACAAAGGTAGGAAGAGGGACGAAGTTCTGCAAAGTCAGTTCAGGACGTTAGATGTTAAGTCAAAGGGCAAGATCTCCAGGGTTGTGATCTCAGGATTGTTAACCTCACGTCATGCTGGTGAGTCCAGAAATAGGAAGATCATACAGTTTAACACGTGGTGAATGAGCTGGTGTAAGAGTGAGGGCATAAGATTTTTGGATCATTGAGTGCTCTTCCAGGGAAGATGGGACCCGTACAGAAGAAATGGTTTGCATCTGAACTGGAAAGGGATTAAGGTCCTAGTGGGAAGACTTGCCAATTCTGCATGGTGGGGTGGGGGCAGTTGGGAGGGTTAACCAGAATCACAGAGGGATGGCCAGAACAGACAGTGTAAAGGTAATGGAGTCAGGTGTTTTTAAGACCTCCAAGTCAGGAACCAAAAGGTTGAGTATAGTGCGACTAATGTCTTGAGCTGCATATATTTCAATGCTAGAAGTATCATAGGAAAGGTAGATGAGCTCAGGGCATGGATCAACACCTGGAATTATGATACTGTAGCCAGCAATGAGGTGGCTGCAGGAAGGGCAGGACTGGCAGCTCTATATTCTGGGGCTACATTGTGTTAGACACAACAGAGTGGGAGTTACTAAAGAAGGAGGGGTGGTGTTAATAGTCAAGGAAAATTGCTCGGCAGTGCTCAGTCAGGACAGACTGGAGAACTCCTCTAGTGAGGTGTTATGGGTAGATCTGAGTAAAAAGAAAGGCATGACTATGTTAATGGGGCTATATTATAGACTACCCAACAATCCGAGGGATTTAAAGGAACAAATTTGTAAACAGATCACAGACTGTTGCAAGAAACATAAGGTTGTTGTAGTAGTTGATTTTAACTTTACACGTAGTGACTGGGAATCTCATATTGTAAAAGGACTAAATGGGATAGAGTTTGTTAAATATGTTCAGGAGTATTTTTAACATCAGTACATAAAAGTCCTAATGAGAAAGTGTGCAATACTTGATCTGCTATATGGAAATTCATCCCCTGAAAGATCGGAATGGTAGTCAATGCATGGAGCCAGAAGTGCTGGGGGAGAACTTAAATGTACAATATGTTTTGCACCTGTATTTACTCAGAAAAACAGATTCAGAGTCTACAGAAGGAAGGCCAAATGGCATCATATTTATGGACTCAGTACAGATTACAAAGGAGGAGGTGTTTGCTGTCTTGAGGTAGCTTAGGATGGATTAATCCCCACGGCCTAACAAGGTGTTCCCTTAGTCCCTGTGGGAAGAAAGCACAGAAGCTACCAGGCCCTAGCAAAGATACTTAAATAATCCTTAGTGACTGGTGAGGTGGCAGAGAATTGGAGAATAGCCAATGTTATTCTATTGTTTAAGAAAGGTTCTAAAAATAAATCATGAAATTATAGGCTGGTGAGCCCAACATTAGCCATGGGAAGGTTACTAGGAGGTATTCTATGGGACCAGATTGATGAGTATTTGTTGGGCATGGAATGATTAAAGTTAGTCAGCATGACTTCATGCATGGTAGGTTGTGTCTGATCAATCTTATAGAGTTTTCTGAGGAAGTTATCAAGAAAGCTGATGAAAGCAAAGAAGTGGATGGTGTCCACACAAGGACTTTAGCAAGGCATTTGACAAGGTCCCACATGGGAGGCTAGTCATGAAAGTCCAGTCACTAGACATTATAGATGAGGTAAAAAACTGGATTTTGGCTTTGTGGAAGAAGCAAGAGAGTAGGAGTAAATGGTTGCTTCTCCAACTGGAAGCCTGTGACTAGCTAAGTGCTGCAGGAAGCAATCAAGAACCTATCAAGCTCTGTCTTAAATACACCCTGACATGGCCTCCACAGCCACCTGTGGTAACAAGTTCCACAAATTCACCACCCTCTGGCTAAAGGAATTTCAAGGCATCGCTGTTTTAAATGGATGCCCCTCTATTCTGAGGCTGTGCCCTCTTGTCCTAAACTCCCCCACCATGGGAAACATTCTTTCCACATCTACTCTGTCTAGGCCTTTTAACATTTGAAAGGTTTCAATGAGATCCCCTCTTATTCTATATTCCAGCGAATGCAGACCTAGAGCTATCGAATGTTCCTCGTTTGGCAATCCTTTCATTTCCAGAATGATTCTTGTGGATCTCCTCTGGACCCTCTCTAATGCCAGCACATGTTTTCTTAGATGAGGAGCCCAAAACTGTTCACAATACTCAAAGTGCGACCTCACCAGTACATTATAAAGCCTCAGCATCACATTCCTGCTCTTATATTCAAGACCTCTTGAAATGGAAGCTAACATTGCATTTGCCTTCCTCACCACCTACTCTACCTGCAAGTTAACCTTTAGGTTGTTCTGCACAAGAACTCCCAAGCCCCTTTGCATCTCAGATTTTTGGATTTTATCCCCGTTTAGAAAATAGTATGCACATTTATTTCTACTGCTAAAGTGTATGACCATGCATTTTCCGATATCATATTTCATTTGCCACTTTCTTGCCCATTCTGCTAATCTGCCGAAGTCCTTCTGTAGACTACCTGTTTCCTCAATACCACTTGTCTCTCAACCAATCATCATATCACCTGAAGACTTAGCAAGAAAGTAATCTATTCCATCATCTAAATCATTGATATGCAGCATAAAATGAAGCAGTCCCAACACCAACCCCTGTGGAACACCACTCGTCAATGGCAGCCAAATGGACAAAGATCCTTTTATTCCCACTTGCTGCCTCCTACCAAACAGCCAATGCTCTAATTATGTTAGCAACTTTCCTGTAATACAATGGGCACTTAACTTGGAAAGCAGCCTCATGTGTGACACCTTTTCAAAGGCCTTCTGAAAGTCCAAATATATAACATCCACTGCATCCCCTTTCTCTATCCTATTTGTAATCTCAAGAATTCCAGCAAGTTCATCAGCCAAGATTTTCCCTTAAGGAAAACTTTGTCCTATCTTGTCCTGTGTCATCAACTACTCCATAACCTCATCCTTTACAATTGACACCAATATCTTAACTGCTAAGGTCAGGCTGACTGGTATATAATTTCCTTTCTGATGCCTTCCCCCTTTCTTAAAGAATGGAGTGACATTTGCAATTTTCCAAATAAAGCCTAGTCATTCATAGGTTCTTGAACCAACCAGCAAAACCGTGATCACTACAGTTTGACAATGAATGGAATTAGATTAGCTGAAATACAAATACAGAAATACAGTCAGAGAAATCATCCTTCTTCAAAGAATGGGGTTTCACTTCCTTCACCATTGATGCTGCCCTCACCTGCATCTCCTCCATTTCCTGGACATCCGCATTCATCCTATCTTCCCACCGCCTTAACAGTGATAGAGTTCCTCCTGCATTTCTCTACCACCCCATGAGCCTCCACATCACTCCCTGAATCTTCTGGCATCTCCAAGGTAATCCTACCACCAAATCACATCTTTACCTCCTGTTTTCACAGGGATTCTCTTGGCCGTTTGTCTCTTCCTTCTGTCTTGTATCCCTGCAAGCAGCCAAAGTACTACACCTGCCAATTCATCTCCTCCTCACCTCCATTCAGGGTCCAAAACAGTCTTCCAGGTGAAGCAACACTTCACCTGTGAATCTGCTGAGGTTGTGTATCGTATGCGACCCTCCAGATGCGGCCTCCTCTACATTAGTGAGAAACATCATACATTGGAGAACTTCTTTGGGAAGCACCTCCGCTCCGTTTGTCAAAAGTGGAAGTTCCGGCGACGCATCATTTTAATTCCAATTCCCATTGACGTTCCGACATATCTGCACCTCAGGGTGGAGAAGCAACACTTTATATTCTGTCTTGGTAGCTTCCAATCTGGCCCCTTTCCTCTTCTCACCTCCTTCTGGGTCTCCTCCTTTTTCGCTTTCTCCTATAGTGCACTTTCCTCTCCTATCAGATTTCTTCATCTCCAGCCCTTTACCATTCCTACTCACCTGGCTTCACCTATCACCTTCTAGCCATCCTCCTTCCTCTCCCCTCACCTTTTTATTCAGGCTTGATGAGTGTTTCCAGCAATTATTTCAGTGCAGATCTTTTTGACTAGCTGAACAGATTTGATGAATAAGATCATTTTCCAGGACAGCGGCATGTGGGAGGGCATCCAGGACATCACCAATTACAAAACAACATCACCTGACTGTGCAGGTGATGCCTCCCTCTCAAATGCGCTGAATAACTTCTATGCCCTGTTTGAGGCGGAAAATGACGTGGTGGCGAGGAAGTCTACCCCTCCTGCAAATAACCAGGTGCTGTGTCTCTCCATGGCCGATGTGAGAAGAACCCTGTGCAGGGTCAACCCACGGAAGGCTGCTGGACCAGACAACATCCCTGGTAGAGTGCTCAGAGGATGTGCAGACCAGCTAGCAGATGTTCTCACTGACATCTTCAACATCTCCCTGAGCAGCGCCACCATTCTAATGTGCTTCAAGGCCACCACCATCGTCCCCGTGCCGAAGAAGTCTTCAGTGTCCTGCCTAAATGACTACCGTCCTGTTGCAATTACATCCATCATCATGAAGTGTTTCGAGAGGCTCATCATGAGGTATATCAAGAGCCGGCTGCCCCCCTCACTGGACCCCTTGCAGTTTGCGTACCGTCCCAACCGCTCAACAGATGATGCCATTGCCACCACCCTCCACCTGGCCCTAACCCACCTGGACAAAAAAAAGACACATACGTGCGGATGCTGTTCATAGACTTTAGTTCAGCATTCAACACAATCATCCCTCAGAAACTGATTGGAAAGCTGGGCCTACTGGGCCTGAACACCTCCCTCTGCAACTGGATCCTAGACTTCCTGACTGGGAGACCTCAGTCAGTCCGGATCGGGAGCAGCATCTCCAACATCATCACATTGAGCACAAGGGCTCCCCAGGGTTGCGTGCTCAGTCCACTGCTGTTCACTCTGCTGACCCACGACTGTGCTGCAACACACAGCTCGAACCATATCATCAAGTTCGCTGATGACATGACTGTGATGGGTCTCATCAGCAAGAACGACGAGTCAGCTTACAGAGAGGAGGTGCAGCAGCTAATGGACTGGTGCAGAGCCAACAACCTGTCTCTTAATGTGAACAAAAGAAATGGCTGTTGACTTCAGGAGGGCACGGTGTGACCACTCCCTGCTGAACATTGACGGCTCCTCGGTAGAGATTGTAAAGAGCACCAAATTTCTTGTCCCTCAACACCAGCTCCATCGCAAGGAAAGCCCAGCAGCATCTCTACTTTTTGCAAAGGCTGAGGAAAGTCCATCTCCCACCCCCCCCCCCCCCCCATCCTCATCACATTCTACAGGGGTTGTATTGAGAGCATCCTGAGCAACTGCATCACTTCCTGGTTTGGAAATTGCACCATCTCGGATCGCAAGACCCTGCAGCGGATAGTGAGGTCAGCTGAGAAGATCATCGGGGTCTCTCTTCCCACCATCACAGACATTTACACTACACGCTGCATCCACAAAGGAAACAGCATTATGAAGGACCCCATGCACCCTTCATATGATCTCTTCTCCCTCCTGCCATCTGGGAAAAGGCTCCGAAGCATTTGGGCTCTCACAACCAGACTATGTAACAGTTTCTTCCCCCAAGCTATCAGACTCCTCAATACCTGAAGTCTGGACTGACACCTTGCCCTACTGTCCTGTTTATTATTTATTGTAATGCCTGCACTGTTTTTGTGCACTTTATGCAGTCCAGTGTAGGTCTGTAGTCTAGTATAGCTTTCTCTGTGTTTTTTTTATTACATAGTTCAGTCTAGTTTTTTGTACTGTGTCATGTAAACCATGGTCCTGAAAAATGTTCTCATTTTTACTATGCACTGTACCAGCAGTTATGGTCGAAATGACAATAAAAGTTGACTTGACTTGACTTGAATTTTGTTCCTATTTATTATTTTCTCTGAAATGCAGGAGATTCTGCAGATGCTGGAAATCCAGAGCAACACATTCAAAATGTTGCAAAAAATTCAGCAGGTCAGTCAGCATCTATGGAGTGGAAGGTTCTCAGGCCCAAACTGTGACTGTTTATTTCCCTGCAGAGATGCAGCTTGACCTGTTGAATTCCTTTTCATTTTCTGTTGTTATTATATGTCAAAAGCAGAAGAAATCTCATCATAAATAATCACAAGTAATTACTTGATTAGTTAACTCAGGCAGAGAACATGAAAAAGTAAGGAGTAAAAGCTAGAGTAAGCATTTTAGCCTTTTGTGCTTGCTCTTCCATTCGAACAGAATAGGGGATGGTCTTTTACTTCAGTGCCTTTGTCTTGTGTTAATCACATCCCCTAGCTTTTTATAATATTAAGCAATGTGCCATGCAGCAATTGCAAAAATCACATTGATATATTTGGGACTTTTTTTTGAAGAAGTAATTAAGCCTTGTAATAATTTTGGTAATAATAATAAAAGGAACACTTAACTCAGTTATGTAATGGTATTATTCCAGCAGATATATTTACCCATTTAAAATAAATGGAAGACATAATGGGGCAAGCGTATTAAATATTTAGCTGTCAAAGTCAAAACTATAATCCATGACCTCAGGAGTTCCCTACAAGCTACACAGCAAATTAAAAACTTCTGAAGTACAATCACTATTGTAATTGAGGGAAACTCAGTCATTCATTTGCTCACAGCACTGTCTGACAAATAGTCAGAAGATTATCATTTTACTGATCTTGACAGAGGGATAAGTATTGACCAGAACAATGAGAGAATAGACAGTTTTTCATCAAATAGTGCAATGTAATTTTATTGTACACTCTAAATACAGATAAACTTAAACTCTCGTCCAAAAGACAGCACAAGAATAGTGCTTCTATACAATCTGGAATACAAGATCAAACCTCTGTAACTATGATCTTTCTAACATGAATGTTAGAGTTAAACCAGAATAATAGGCAGGAGACTGTGCATTGTTATTTCTTGCTCATAGAAGAAAGGTCAAATTTCCTCCTTCAGAGTCTATGAAATTCTAAGGTATCATCTATGTCAAATATCCTACGTAAGTATAATTTTTTAAATCAATAGACTGGGTAAACTTAATTAACGAATATTACCCTCTTCTAGGAAAAGGAGATTTGTCTCCTTTATTGTCAATCTGGAAGACTCACAAATTGAATCATTACATGCCGAATTCACAGGGAACAGTTTGGTAGACCACACACATTCACCCTATTATATACTCTCATAATTTTGTGGTATTTTCTAAGTGGAGAGAAAATACAAAAAATTGGATTATATTATTTTTACAGTCAATCATAGTCCATTCACCTTCCATTCATATTTTTCCAGACCCACTTCCTTCATGTGCATTCTTTTTATATGGTGGCTTAGAATATCATGAACAAATGGAATTAATGGCCCATATTCTGAAAAAAGCTGTTGTTCTGTCCCAGAAATAGAAATATTAGTTAGTAATGAGCCTTTCATACAGTATGTGATGAGCACCATTTCCTTTACCAGGATTCTGACGGATTCAACAATTGTAAGTTATTTACAATACTTACAGGAAAAACCTGAGACTAATTAGGAGTAAAATAATTATCAGAGTGAAGGAAAAAATATTGTGAGCAATTAAATCAAAATTCAAGGAGGTGTAAGCATTCTCATTTACAAAAACAATGATTGTCCAATTGAAGGGAACTCTGCCATCGCTAAAAATGAATTTGGTGATAATAGACTCCACACACAGCATCAGATAGTAACACCAGCAGAGAGTCGGCACTAATGGATACGATTAATAATAGAAGGTTCAGCAGATATCTATACTGAAGAAACTCCTTGGATAAGATTTTTATAATTAGAGTTTCAGTGCATCTGATAGAATCTCAGCTTAGCTCACTTGGTAATACTCATAGCCCTGAGCAGGTGTGTGTATCTCAAGCCACATTCCAATGCTACTCTATCAGAATAGCTGTCGTCTGGATAAAACATTAAGATCTCTCCTAGTGGATCAGTAGGACGTAGACAATTTGATCACAGTTTAGAGCAAAGCTGAATTTTTTTCTATGAGAAGCCTAAAACAATGTAAGTGCCTTCGTCTAGTTTCTTTTCAGCTTCTGCTAAGTGACTAATTTGCTCTAGCACACTTTTTATAAGATTGCATTATCTAGCTATGATTAATTTTATCTTGAATTTATACCCAATACTTTTATCCTTATGACATGGTTTGGCAATTGTCGTCATAGTTACTGAGCTCAACAGCACAGAAACAGGCCCTTTAGTCGTAGTCCCATGTATCTGCAGCCAGACTCCATAGTGTTCCATATTCCTCTCAACTAGATACCTATTCAAATTTTCTTTAACTGTTACAATTAAATCCACATCTACCACTACCAGTTTTATCCACGCTTGCACCACCTTAGACCTATGACCTCTAGTTCTAGGTTCACCCAACTTTAGAGGAACATTACCACATGCATTCACCCTATTATATACCCTCATAATTTTACGTACCTCAATAAGACCTCCCCTCACTCTCCTGCACTGCAGGGAATAAAGCCCTAACCTATTCAACCATTCCTTATGAATCAAGCCCTTAAGTCCCAGCAACATTTCTCCGTACTCTTTCAAGATTTCCTATCAGTAGTTGACCAGAATATTCTCTTATATTCATCATGCCTTTTAGGATTATATCTTCCTTACATTCTTCCAATTATAACATATTTTAGGCATTTCACCAAAGGATTTATGGTACTCAGTGTCCAATGATAAGCTGGGAGTTCCACCTACTACCAAGACCCTGTTGTAATCATGAACAATATTGCTGAGATGAGATACATGAGAATTCAAGAAGCCAGCAGTAGGCTACAGTCAAAGTCAATATAAATTTATTATCAAGGTACATTTACAGAATGTTATCACATACTACGGTGAGATTTATTTTCTTTCAGGCATTTAAAGGAAAATAAAGAAATACAATAGAATTTAAGAAAAACTACTGTAGACATAGATAAAAATTGACAAAAAACTAATGTGCTGAAGACAACAAATTGTGGAAGAAAAAAAATAAATAATACTGTGAACTATTGTAGAGTCCTGGAAAGTTAGTCTGTAGGTTGTGGAATCAGTTCAGAGTTGTGGTGAGTGAGGTTTTTCATGCTGATTAGTAACTGATGGGTCAGTAACTTTAAACTCCTAGGTGTCACTATCTCAGAGGACCTGGACCTATCATATAAATATTATTGCGAAGAAAGCAGGGCAGTGCCTCTACTTCCTCAGGAGCCTGCGGAGGTTCAGCATGTCATTGAAAACCTTGGCAAACTTCAACAGATGTTGTGGTGAAAAGTGGCTGCATTACAGCCTGGTATGGGAACACTGATGCCTTTGAATGGAAAATCCTTCAAGGGTAGTGGATTTGGCCCAGTACATCACAGGCAAAATCCTCCCAATTATTGAGCACATCTAAACAAATCATTGCCGTAGAAAAGCAGCATCAACCATCAAAGATCCTCACCACCCAGGCCATGCTCTTTTCTCACTGCTGTCAACAGGTAGAAGGTACAGGTGCCTCAAGACTTGCACCACCAGGTTCAAGGCTAGTTATTACCCCTCAACCACTGGGCTCTTGAACAAAAGGGGAGAGCTGCACTCATTTAAGGACTCTGTTTTATTGTTATTTCATGCTCATTATTTGTTATTTATTATATCTGCATTTGCACAGTTTATTTAAAGTTAACGTGTCCTGTTGTTCACTACATATAGTTACTGTTCTATAGATTTGCGAAGTTTGGCCCGCAGGAAAAAGAATCTCAGGATTGTATGTGATGACATGTAAGCACTCTGCTAATAAATTTTACTTTGAACGGGCCTGATGGTTGTAGGGTAATAACGGTTTCTGATCTTGGTGGTGTGAAACCTAAAGCTGATGTATCTCCCAACCAATAGTAGTAACAAAATGGTAGTTTCGAACATGACCTGGATGATGAGGGTCCCTGATGATGGATGCTGCTTCCTGTGGCAATGCTTCATGCAAATATACTTAGTGGTAGGATGGATGCTTGTAATGGCCTAGGCTGTATCCACTACCTCTGTAGTCTTCTCCTTCTCAGGGCATTGGTGTTTCGATTTCAGGCCAGTATGCCACCAGTTAGAATATTTTCATTATGTAACTATAGAAGATTGTCAAAGTTTTAGGTGACATAACAACTCGCCACAAATTTCTAAGAAAATAGAGGTCCTTTTATGCCTTCTTTATGATGGCATTTGACGAAGCATATCATGGTGAAGAGCAACTCAAAGAAGACCTTCAGAAGTATCAGAAGTCAAATCAAGTGTATTTTACTGTCATTTTATTCACATAATATATGTAGAAATGAAATAACATTTCTCCAAAACCATGTGTAAAACTCAGTAGTATGCATAACACACAATAATTTATGAAAGCAAGAATAAAATCTACAGATGAATCATACATAAAAATTAAAGTGCATTAATATTAAATATTGTAAGATACAGAATAGATTAACCAGTAACACTTTGAATACAATGCATGATGGAGTTTAGAAGCCTTGTGGCCTGGGGGAGGAAACTGTTTCTCATCCTGACCGTTCTTGTTTTTATTCTTCGTAGTTTCCTGCCTGATGGTAGGAAGTCAAAGAGGATGCCCGATGGTTAGTAGGATTCTTAATAATACTAAGAGCCCTGTGTATACAGCACTCCTGATAAATGTCCTCAATGGATGGCAGGGAGACGCCCATGATTGTCTTAGTTGTTCTCACAGTTCTTTGTAGGAACTTCTGGTCTGAAGCTCGACTGCTGGCATACCTTATGGAGATGCAACTTGTCAGAATGCTCTCAATTGTGTTTCTATAAAACACATTTGAGATGGGGAGGTAGAAGCCTTGCTTGCCTTAATCTTCTTAGAAAGTGGAGGCGCTACTGTGCCTTCTTTTTCAGGAAGGTGATACTAAGGAACTAGGCGAGGTCATCCATGATGTGAACTCCCAGGATCTTGGTGCACTTAACTCTCTACAGAGGAGCCATGTATTCGCAGAGGAGGATGATGGGTTGCCTGCACCTTCCTGAAGTCCACAATGATTCCCTTTGTCCTCTCCACTTTCAGGCTTAGGTTGTTCTTCTCACACAAATCCACCAGCCACTCTACTTCCTCTCTGTACACCGTCTCGTCATCATTCTTAATAAGGCCAACTACTGTGTGTCATCAGCAAACTTGATGACATGATTTGTGCTGGATCCTGCGACAGAGTCATGCATCAGCAGTGTGAACAGCAGTGGGCTGAGCACATAGCCTTGGGACAATGATATGAGCAAATAAAAGAGCTGAAAAGCCTAAAACCGATTAGAAATTGTTACATTCACTGACTCGGGTCATTTTCCTATTAGGTTTCTGGATCCATTGTGAATGAACATTTCCTCCTCTGGAAAATTCCGGAGGCTTACTTCCCCTGTTCCAGTTATAATACAGCTCAGCCTTTCAACCTCGGAATCAACCTAGTGAACTTCCTCATTCTGCCTCCAAAGCAAGCACATCATGCCCCAAGTTTGGAGGCTCATACTTCATGTAATACTCCAAATGCAGTCTCACTAGAACCCTGTAAATTACATTAATACCCGAAATTCCTTAGAATAAACCTTCCCTGTTACTTGCCAAACCTGTAGGCTGATCCAGTTTCATGGACAATGGCACACAGACACTTAAAAAAAATTATCCCAATTTGTTTTGAGTATTATTTCCTATAGTATATCATTCTTTCTTCCAAAGTGAATAAACTTGCATTTTCATACATTATGCTCCTTTGGCCAACCTCTTGCCACTCATCTATACCTGTATCCTTTTCCAGACTCCTATGTTTACTCCTCACAACTTGCCAACCCACCTATTTTTTTTTTATTGTCTGCAGATTTGACTACAAAACACTTGGTCTTTTCATCCAAGTAACTGATATAGATTATACACAGTAGAGACTGCAACACTAATCTTTATGGCTCCCCACTAGTTATTGATTGCCGGTCCAAAAATGGTCCTTTATAATTGACTCTGTTAGCTACTTCCCCATCACCGTGTGCTATTATCCCATGTAGTAGCCTATTATAAGGCACTTTATTGAATGCCTTCAAGAAATCCGAATACTCTAAATCTGCTGAATCCTCTTTATCCCTTTAAGTAAAGAGCTGTAACGAATTTGTCAACTATAGGAGCATACTATTCTGCTTGATTATCTTATGATTTACTAAACATTTTGCGTTTAACTCCTTTATACTGAACCCAATTAATTTCCAGTTACAGAATTTAGACCAACTAGCTTATGGTTTTCTCCTTTCTGTCTCATTGCTTTCTCAGTTGTTTGATACTTTTGGCCTTCAAATCCTTTTGGATCTCTAAACAAGGTCTGGCTCATCGAGTTCAGTATGGAGAAAGAGGAGCTTATCTGACTGATCCCCCTTACCAGCAGTCAGACCAAAGCTTGACAAGTTATGTCCCATTTTGTGAAAATCCTGGTGCTTTTAAAATATATGATGGTGTCTATCTCCACCATTTTGTCAGGTAGTAAACTTTGCTTGAGTAGACTTAAACCAACTTAATCTACTTAAACTGACTACTCTTTTGGTAAAACAAAAATCTTTTCCGCAGTTTTGCTTTAATCCTATTTACTGAAATCTATGCCTCTGCCAAAGTGAAATATATACTTCTTGATCGCCTTACCTAGGACATTGATACATTCATCTTAGTTTAGTTAAGGTGACAGGAAATTAGAATTAGAATCAGGTTGATTATGACTGACACATGTAAAATGCTTTGCTGCAACAGAACAGTGCAATACATTAAAAAAGATTCTACATTACAAAAAGAAATATACAAAAGTAAATAGGTATTGCAAAAAAGACAGCAAGATGTGAGGTCGTATTCATGGGCTCACTGTCCATTTGGAAATCTGATGGTCGAGGGAAAGGCGCTGTTCCTGAATAGATGAGTGTGTGCCTTCAAGCTCCAGAACTGCCTCTCTGAAGGTAGCAATGAGAAAAGAACATGTCCTGCATTGCGGAAGTCCTTCATGATGGACACTGCCTTCTTGAGGCGTTTCCTATTGAAGATGTCTCGATGCTGAGGAGGTCAGTGCCCATGATGGAGCTGGCTGAGTTTCCAGTCCTCTGCAGCCTTTTACATTCCTGTCCATTTGTGCCTCCATTAGAGAGAGTGATGGAACGAGTCAGAATGCTCTCCATGGTAGAGCTATATTAATTTTCTAGACTTTGCTGACACAACAAATCTTAAACTCCTAATGAAGTATAGTCGCTGATGTGCCTTCTTCATAATTGCATCAATATGTTGGGCCCAGGATAGATCACCAAAGATGTTGATACCTATTATTTACTGACAGAGGTGACATGTAAAAGAGAGATAGGTTGCACTTGAACCAGAGAGAAGCTGATATTCTTGAAGGGAAGTTTGCTAGTTCTGCATGGGAGGGTTTAGGTTAGTTTTGTGTGGGGTGTGTGGGATCAATGCTTTGGGATAAAGTAGTAGCTTGCGTGAGTAAGCTTAAGCACTCAGGCCAGCCAGGGGCACAGTAAAATGAGAGAAAAGAATACTCAGTTAAACTGCATTTATTCAATGCATGAGGTTTAATAGTAAGGCAGACCAACTCTGCTCTGCTGACTGGGATGTTAGCTATAACAGACGCATGACTGAGATAGGCAGTAGTGTTCTGAGATACAAATGCAACACAAGTGATAGAGGTACAGGTAAGCAAGGAGAAGACGTTGCCTTTTTGACAAGAGCGGTGCTTAGAGTTAATATTTTTGGAGTATCATCCTGTGAGGCCATATAGATAGAACAAATGCACAAGAAGGGGAAGGTTTGAGATTAGTTAGGCTGCCAATGTCTTGAACCAAAGCAAATGAAGGGGATTTTTAATGATCATTTCCTCTTAGAGTTTACCGAAGAGAAAATCAAAGAGGAAAAGGATACAAGTGGTAACTTTTGGAGGATATTTGTATTAGTAAGGAGGAGATATTTGCAACCTTATAGTGCACAAAAAGTGGATAAATCTCCACAACCTCAATGAGTACATACATGGACTTAGCGGGAGGCTGGAAAAAAATTGCAGAGGCCCCTGCAGAGATAGTTGCTTTATTGTTATCTACTTGTAAAGTTCACGAAGTCTTGAAGGTGACTAAAGCTGTTCTGTAATTTAACAAGGGCAGAGAAAACAATGTCAGACTGACATTAGTGTTAGAGAAGCTACCGGAGGAAATTCAGAAGGACGGGAGCAATAAGCATTTGGAAAGACGGAGTCTGATTAGGAGGAATCAGCATGGATTTGAAGTTATGCTTGATGAATCTTTTAGATTCAGTTGAAGTAGGTAACCAAAGGGATAGATGGGGGTAGGACAGTTGTCTACTTGGATATTAGGAAGGCCTTTGACAAAGTTCCACATGGTAGGATGGTCTGGAGGGTTCGGTCCCATGGTATTCAAGGAGACCTAGTTAAGTGGATTCAAAATTTGAGCAGAGATAGCAAGCAGAGGGCAGCCAATAAAGTTTGTTTCTCAGAGTGGACGCTGGTGACCGGTGGTGAGACTCTTGTTATTTGTTTTGTTATTGTGCACACTGGCCTTTGTCAGTCAGGGCATTGAGTACAAGAGTTAGGACATGGTGTTGCAGTTTTATAAATTATTGGTGATGCTTCAGTTGGAGTATTCCATACACTTTTGGTCACCCTGTTATAGGATATATATGGTTGAACTAGAAGGAGTGCAGAAAATATCTACAAAGGTTTCTGCCAGGACTTGGAGTTAGCCAGCCTAGATAGGGAGGATGATTACAGTCTTTACTCCAGGGTACAGGAGTCTGAAGCTAGGGGCATAGATTTAGGGTGAAAGGGAAGAAAATTTAAAAGGACCTCAGGGTCCACATTTTCATCCAGAATCTGAGTACATGAAATGCCAAAAGTGGTTGAGGTAGGTATAATTGATCATTTAAGAGGTGCTTGGATAGGTACATGGAGGAGAGAAACCTGAATGGATATGGACTGAGTGCAGGAAATTGGGACCAGCTACATAGACAATATGGTTAGCATGGATTTATTGGACCAAGGAGTTTGTATCTGTGCTGTATGCTTTATGGCAGCAAAACTGTTACCATCTTCCATCTTTCCCCTCTAATGTATCACGCTTGTCCGCTAAAGTAATCCATACCTTCACTCTGTAATAATAATCACACTACTGATCTTGTGTTACTCTACCACACTTTGCCCTCCAATGGATAAGACCACTGCCCCCTTGCTTGTCTCTTTTTACATTGTCTGGAAAGTCCAGAGCAGGTATTCATGGACATCTCAGTCACTCCAACCCATCTTCTACTACTTACCAACCTTACACATTCTGTCCTGCTTTGTCCATTGTAAGATATTCCCATTGATATCAATGATGAAGTTCACAAAAGAGCATTATGTTGCTAAATATACAGTGACAAGTTGCTCCAAAATGAAGTCTGGCATGAATTGCCTCATATCACATACATTCCTCCTAAATCCTCCCTGCAATGACAGTGTTATGTTTACAATTAAGACCTGTATGTATCTTGCAGGATTCCAAGATATCATTTTCACTTTTACTTCTAGTGGCTTGCAAGATCCTCACATCATACCATTCAGCCATTATGCTAATACTGGCTTCCAGTTCCATTCCCCCTCTCTTTATTTCTCTGTAGCTCGGCAACTTTCTCTCTCCTTTACAGACCCATCAACTTCTCTTTGATTCTTCATTCATTTAATTCAAAAGCCAATTAACCATCCAATGCATCCTTGGGGAAATGAGGGTGGAAAGCAGGTGGAGGTCCCTGTGGTCACAGGGAGAAAGTACAAGTTCCATACAGGGAATACTCAAGGTCGAGTTCTAATTGGATCACTGCAGCTGCAAGGCGGCACTCCAGACTGCTTTACCAACATACCACTATGCTGTTATAGAAGCCATGGTCAACTTGCCATGGGCATTTGTGAGATCTTTGATTTGCATTGTAGGGACCGAGAGATATTAGTTAAAGTTTACCTAAATGTCCTAAACCCATTCTGATGGAATTCCTACAGAAAACTAACAGGTGGCTTTTCTCCCAGCAGTATAGTTAGAGTTTGCCTTAGTCACAAAAAAATGAAAGCGTACTGACTCATTATGCTAATCAAATTTCCCACCAGCATAATTTGTGAGAGGTTTTCACAACATCCAAGGAATGACACCCTGAGGAAAACAGATTAACACAAATGAGAATGACTGACGTGATTGAGAGATATTGTGGTGACAAGATTGAAAGGAACTGTTATGACTGTTAGCAATGAGCCATGATCAATAAAAACATTTTGTACCAAAACTTCAATATAAATAGTGTGCAGTGTAAAGCAATAATGCTGATCATTAAGCTTCTCCTAAGCCTAAACATTATTTCTACTGTATAAGACCATAAGATATAGGTGCAGAATTAGGCCATTTAACCCATCAAGCCTTCTCCAATATTTCATCATGGCTGATCCAATTTTCCTTTCAGCCCCAATCTCCTGCCTTCCCCCCTTATCCCTTCATACCCTAACCAATCAAGAATCTATCAACCCCTGCCTTAAATATGCATAAAGACTTGGCCTCCACAGCTGCCTGTGGCAAAGAATTCCACTGATTCACCACTCTTTGGCTAAAAAAAATTCTTCCTCAACTTCATTCTAAGAGGATACCTCTCTATTCTGAGGCTATGTCCTCAGGTCTTAGACTTTCTAACCATAGAAAACATCCTCTCCACAATCAGTCTATTAAGGCTTTTCACTATTCAATAGGTTTCAATGAGGTAATTCTTCATTCTTCTGAATTCCAGTGAATACAGGCCCAGAGCATCCAATGCTTTCCACATGACAAGCCATTCAATACTGGAATCATTTTCATGAAACTCCTTTGAACCGTCTCGAGCTTCAGCACATCCATCTATGACAAGGAGCCCAAAACTGCTCACAATACTCCAAGTGAGGACTCAGCAGAGCTTTATAAAGTGTCAACATCACATCCTTGCTTTTATATTCCAGTCCTCTTGAAATGAATGCCAACATTTGCCTTCCTTACCACAGACAACCTTGAAATTAACCTTTAGGGAATCTTGCACAATAACTCCCAAGTCCCTTTGCACCCAAGTTTTTTTTTGTATTCTTTCTCCATTTAGAAAATTGACAACCCTTTCATTTCTACTACCGAAGTACATGACCATACACTTTCCGAGACTGTATTCCATCTGCCACTTCTTTGCCCATTCTCCTAATCTGTTTAAGTCCTCCTGTAGCCTCTCTACCTCCTCAGAACTACCTGTCCCTCCACATACCTTCATACCATCTGCAAAATTTGCAATAAAGCCAACAATTCCATCATCCAAATCATTGACATGTAACGTAAAAGGAATCTATCTCAACTCAGAATATGTGGAAGACTAGTCACCAGCAGCTGACCAGAAAAGGCTCCCTTTATTCCTATTATTTGCTTCCTGCCAATCAGCTACTGCTTTATCCATGCTAGAATCTGTCCTGTAATGCCATGGGCTCATAGCTTGTTAAACACTCCTACGTGTCGCTCCTTGTCAAAGGCCTTCTAAGAATCCAAGTACACAACATCAACTAATTCTCCTTTGTCTGACCTGCTTGTTATGTCTCCAAAGAATTCCAACAGATTTGTCAGGCAAGATTTTCCCTCACGGAATCTATACTGACTGTGGCCTATTTTACCATGTGCCTCCAAACACCCTGCGACTTCATCCTTAATAATCGACCCCAACATCTTCCCAACCCCTGACATCTGATGTATTCCAACTATTTATTTTTTTCATCCAATTATTTGAGACACATATGTTGATCCCACATCCCTCTTTTTATAAAAGCATTTTAGATGCAGCTAGTTACAAATAATCACGATCTTCTGAGTGAAAACCTTACCTCTTGAATCTTCTTTAAATTTAGACTGATAGAGTCATAGAGAAATACAGGAAAGAAATGAAACAGGTCCTGAGGCCCATCTAGTCCATGCCAGAACCATTTAAATAGCCTCACTGCTTTGCAGGCAGCCTCAGGAGAGATTAAGGTGACAGGCGTGAACTCCAGCAGCAAATCTGGAGTGGAGCCCCTAAGGCACCTGAACATCATTGAACATCCTTCCGGCAGCTCTTGCAGCCAAGCTAATGCCAAACATATCGCTGCATAAGCTTTCCTTTGAACTGCACTGGTGAGGCCGAGAGGGGGATCTTGACAACTGGACATCTCAGGATCTCCATACCTTCCACTCAGGCTCATCATCACCCATTGTCGTTTGAGACACTTAGAGGCCAACCACCAACTCCTCATAATTTTGTATACCTCTAGCAATCTCTCAATCTTCTATGTCCTTACGTGTACAGTCCTAAGCTATTCATTTTTTCCTCCAGACCCAGCATCTTCCCTGAAGGTAGGTGACCAAAACTGCACATAATACTCTAAATTAGGCCTCACCAACATCTTGTACAACTTCAACATCACGTCCCATCTCCTGTACTCTATACGACGCTATCCGCCTGTGACACCACCTTCAATGAATTATGCACCTGTATTCCTGAATGCTTTTGTTCTATCACATACCTCAGTGCCCTACCGTTCACTGTGTAAGACCTACCCTGGTTGGTCCTACTGAAGTGCAAAACCTTGCACTTGTTTGCATTAAATTCCATTTGCTATTTTTAGCCCATTTTCTCCAGCTGATGCAAATCCCGCTGCAAGCCATGATAGCCTTCCTCATTGTCCACTACACCCCCAATCTTGGTGTTATCTGCAAATTTTCTGATCTAGTTAACCACATCATTATCCAGCTCATTAATATCGGTGACAGACAGCAACTGACCCAGCACCGATCCCTGCGGCACTCCACTAGTCATAGACCTCCAGTCAGAGAGGCAACCCTATACCACCACTCTCTGGCTTCTCCCACAAGCCACTATCTAATCCAATTTACTACCTCATTTTGAATGCAAAGCAACTGAACCTTCTTGTCCAACCTTCCATGTAGGACCTTGTCAAATGCCTTACTAAAATCCACGTTTGCAACTGCCTTGCCTTCATCCACTTTCTCCTTTATCACTTTAAAACTGTGCCCTCTAGTTCTAAACACCTAATGCACAGGGGGTAAATAACAAGATTCTCATCTTATATCTTAACTACGTCCCCCATAATTTTGTAAACCTCTGTCAGATCACCCTCAGCCTCATGCATCCTGTGAGAATAAACTCAGCCTTTTCACCATCTTAGTGAATCTTTTCTGCTCTCTATGATCTATGTTTCTTTGCACTGTTTGGTTAATACCATGCCTCTTATAGTATAGCAGCTCTCATTGGCCAACTGTCATGTTAAGTAATAACATAGCAATGTCCTCACTGCGTCCTTGTGGTTGCATAGTTGGAGCAATGGGCAAACCATCAAAACAGTGATGTTTTTATCCAGTTAACCAATGCAATGCATCAGACTCTTTCATTCCCCCCCCCCCCCCACTCATTCCAGCAGGAAGCATCAACGCCCAACACCTGCCAAGCCTCCGAAGAGAGACAAATACAACTGTTCACCCAACAGTTTGGCATGCCACAGGCTTTCTCTCTCACTAACAAGGGAGAGAGAGATGTCACCCCTTCCACAGCGAGACAGGAGATGAACAGATCACTGGTTCAATATTACAGTCTGAAGCGATGCTTATTCAAGCTCACCCGAGTGAAGCATCCCCACAGCATAATGCAGCCACCACCACACTTCACAGTAGGGATGGTGTGTTTGGCTTACACCGAACATAGTGTTTAGTCTGATGTCCAAAAAGCTCAATTTTGGCTTCATCAGACTATAAAACCTTTTTCCATCTAACTTCAGAGTCTCCCACATGCCTTCTGGTAAACTCTAGCTGAGGATCATAGTTACTGCATGCACAGTCTCTCCCATCTCAGCCACTGAAGCTTGTAACTCCTCCAGAGTTGTCATAGGTCTCTTGGTGGCCTCCCTCACTAGTCCCCTTCTTGCAGTCACTCCGTTTTTGAAGATGGCCTACTCTAGGCAGATTTACAGCTGTGCCATATTCTTTCCATTTCTTGATGGACAATTTAACTGTTCTCCAAGGGATATTCAGCGACTTGGAAATGTTCTTGTATCCATCTCCTGACTTGTCCTTTGCAATAACCTTTTTGCAAAGTTGTTTGGAGTGTTCTTTTATCTTCATGATGTAGCTTCTGTCAGGATACTGACTCACCATCAGTTAAACCTTCCAGATACAGGTGAATTTTTACTGCAATCAATTGGAAAACCTTGACTGCATGCAGGTGATCTCTATTTAAATAACTATATGAGTTCTAAAACCAATGGGCTGCACCAATGATGATTTTGTGTGTCATATTAAAGGGGTGAATACTTACGCAATGAATTATTTTATGTTTTACATTTGTAATTAATTTAGATCACTTCGTAGAGATTTGTTTTCACTTTAACATGAGAGGCTTTCTGTTTTTCAGTGTCAAAAAAGCCAAATTAAATCCACTGTAATTCAATGTTGTAAAACAATAAAACATGAAAATGTCTGGGGGGGGGGGTAAATACTTTTTATAGGCACTGTATATACTTACTGTAATTTGCTTAGTTATTTTTTCTATATTTTTCATGTATTGCATTGTACTGCTGCCACTAAGTTAACAAATTTCACAATATATGCTAGTGACATTAAAGCTGATTTTGATTCAGATTCTGGATGAATGACAGAAACATCAGAACCCCAAAGCCCCTTTCCTCCACCCACGCTCAAAACAGTAGCAAAAGCATCACCTTTCCCCCCCCCCACCCCCTCACATGCACCAGCAAAAGCACCAACATACCTACCATGTAAGCAATAGCAAAGAGAGACTTTGATCTAGAGTTCATCAAAAACTACAATCCAAAACCTAGCACCTCTCTATCTCAGATAGGCTCTCTCTCACCAGCAAGGGAGAGAGATTGGTCTTGTAACAACAAGAACAGAAGACCATCAGCTCACTTTTCCGATGTTACAGCATTCCACATCACTCTCTGTGTGAAAAACTTACCCCTGACATCTCCCTTATACCTACTTATAGGCACCTTAAAAATACCCCCCCCCCCCATGTTAGCCATTTCAGACCTGGGGAAAAGCCTCTGACTATCCACACAATTCATCATCTTTTACAACTCTATCAGGTCACCTCTCATCCTCCGTCAATCCAAGGAAAAAACACCAAGCTCACTCAACCTATTCTCATAAGTTACACCCTCCAATCTAGGCAACATCTTTGTAACTCTCCTCTGCACTTTTTGTACAGTATCCATATGCTTCCACTAGTGGGGTGACCAGAACTGAGCACAGTATTCCAGATGGGATTTGACCAAGGTCTTATATAGCTGTAACATTACATCACGGCTCTTGAACTCAGTCCCACGGTTGATGAATGCCAACACACCATACGCCATCTTAACAACACTGTCTACCTGCACAACAGCTTTGAGTGTCCAATGGACAGGGATCCCAAGATCTCTCAGATCCTCCACACTGCCAAGAGTCTTAGCATTATATATTACATTCTGTCTTCAAATTTCACCTACCAAAATGAACCACTTCACACTTATGGATCGAAGTCCATCTGCCACTTCTCAGCCCAGTTCTGCATCCTATCTATGTCCCACTGTAACCTCTGACAACCCTTAACCTTGGATGTTAAGCTCCCAACTATGATCTTCTTTCAGCCACGGCTCAGTGATGCCCACAACAATGTTGAAAGATAGTCAGTGACCTGAGCAGAAGAATGTGTTCTTCACATCCTCTAACACCATTCTTCTTCTCAATCTTCTTTTCTGCATAGTGCTACACCTTCCAAAACTAGACTTTTTATTCATTTTAACAGCACAGGGGTCACTAACAAAGCAATATTCATCGCCTAATTCTTACTGCCCTTGAAGTGAATTATTTATTCAGCTACTTCAGTGGACAGTTAAGTGTTAACCACATTGTTATGCATGTCAAGCCATAAGTAGAACAGACCATGCCAAAATAATGCATTTTCTTCTCTACTGGATTTCAGCAACCAGATGGGTTTTTACAATAATAATGTCTATTATCTTGATCCCAGTGTTTTAATTTTAGACTTATTTAATTTACTGAAATTATACTCTCCAGCTGTGATGATGGAATTTTACTAGCTCATTAGCTCAAACCTTCTGGATTACGAGGCCAAGAAACATAACAGGTTTGCTTCAGTATCTTCTCACTTTCAATCATTCCCTGCTTTACTTCCCTTAAATCTCTGGAAGATAGTACTGAACATTGAAAAGACGTTTGGACAGGTATATGGAGAGTAAAAGTTTAGAATTATATGGATTTACAGGTCTATCTTAGGTGTATATCTCGTCCAGCAGGACCTGCTTCCATATCATATGACTCTTTGTCTTTTTAACATGTCGTGCTTCAGACCCAATTACTATCCTGAGCCTTCTTGGAAACCCCTACCATCTCTTTATGTTATCAACACACTAAGGAGAGCTCCCTTGTAAAGCTTAAATAGAGTGGATACTGAAAGTGTCTCGGCCCGAAAAGTCGACATCGCTTCTCCCTATAGATGCTGCCTAGCCTGCTGTGTTCTACCAGCATTTTGTGTGTGTTGTTGTTTGGATACAGAAATGCTCACTTTGTTCTTGCAAGGGAAGTAACACTAAAAATTATCAATAAACTCATGCAGCTCTTGCTTACATAGCAGAAATATTATGCCCTTTCTTTCAGATTTATTAAAACATTCTATTTCTTAGCAACTTTTGAAAGAAAAAGTTCTCATTTACATTATACATCTAGAGTATATTCAGCTAAAATTAAGTTTGAATGTTATGATTTGTGAAGTGTGTGATGGTTGTATGGAATTCAGTGTAAAAGTTGGAACTTCCAAAAGTCTGTGTCTTTCACCGAAAACACTGCAAACCAGCAGGTGACCGGGTGAAGCCATCAGGCCAAGCAGACAGATCCAAGTAAATGACAGAATGAGAGGATGATATTGGACATAAGGTACTGTAATACCTTACTGGACTCACCCTGTTTGAAATTGGCACAAAAGCAGGGATCAGCATATCAATATTGAAGTGACCACTGAACGTGGTGTTTTACACTCTGCTGAATGTCCCCACAGGTATTGATGTGATTCACAGATACATTTTGTGCGTTGCAGCACAGGTGCATTTTCACAGGTTTCTTCGAAGCACTGTTTGCCTCAGTCATTTTATTTCCATTTTACAGTACCATGCCCTGCCAGTGAATCCCTATCAGCATTCTCTAAATCCCTCTAAATGGAGTCTGAATAAAAGCAAGGAGAAGAAGTGACACTCCCTCAGGCCAGAAAAGGAAAGGAAAATAAGGCCCACATTAGGAGCTTGCTTTTACTCAAGCTTATAAGCCCTGCAGCTCCTTAGAGGAGGTACACTTAAACCAGCAGTGCTTTCATAAGGAAACACTAAAGGGGTTTTCCTTGGTTCTACTGCATCCAATTACGCCTCTAACTTCACGTTACTTCTGAAGGAACTTTACGTTAAAAGGATTTTGAGTGCAGCATTAAGGCATTAAACTGCTTACCTGTGACAATGTCCAATTAAGTGCTGATATGTTGAATAAAGCTATAGAGGGGCAGGCAGATTCGGTAAATGAAAAAAACTCATTTTATCCACTTTGAAATTGATGCCAGGATCAGATCAGCGTGCTATAATTGAATGACAGGGCAGACTTGAGGCATCCTATAGTCCACTCCAGTTCCTGCTTCTTATATTCTTATGCTCACCTTGACAAGTCAAAAAAATGCAGAAGTAAAGCACAAGTGGCATCTTATGAACCAATCCTTCCCAAAATCTATTTTTTTTTTATCACTATTCTAAGCTTCTCCAGAGACTGGGGTAATTGGGATATTGAACAGCAAGAATTACTTGCTGCTTGAATGCTGTACCTACCTGAAAGACTATTCATGGTTAATAAAAAAGAAAGAAGTGTCTGACTGCAGGGGATAATGAACCATGGTTAGATTGAGACTTCGGGGCAGAATTAAAGTTAGCACAAGGAAGCCTAATTATGGAGCATGTTGATGGACAGCACTTTGTGGCTTGCATGGCTCATGCATTTGGCAGTTAACTACCATGATCTCGGTTTGGTTAGCACATGAAATCTTCTCACCTTTTGATATTTCCTGATGGATGACGTTATTTTGAGGTGGATGCCTTCGACCAGGAAACCAATAAGAGAATATCACTGATTCAAGAGGTTCTTTGAGTGCTGAGAATTCCACTGCTAGCCCATATAATTCCTCTTTTGCCCCCACATTTGTTGTGCCAGACACAATTTTCCCACACAGCTCTTGTAAAGGTCGAAAAAAAATTTCCAATTCACTTGAGCTTTTGCAAATGTCAGAGAAAAGAAGTTAACCTCCAGATACAGCCTCTTCCTTAAGGTTGATGTGTTCATTTAATTCTGGGTCACAGCCTTTGAAGGGTTGATGATACATACAATTTCCCCTCTCTCTCTCACTCTCATGAGCTTCTATCTGCAGACACATTACAGGATGAGGACCAGCCTCGCATACCAAATGAGGGTAAAAACACGGAAGGTCTGCCAAGGTCGTGTTTTCACATTTCAGGCAAACAAAAAGCCCACAGTTTCCTGAGACCGCTGCTTCAGAGCTGAGAGCAGAAAGTGTATTTTCTTTATCCCTACTTGTTAAAAGATAGAATGGTTGAAATCACACCCAAGATGAATGTTATGGCATTAAAAGAATGAAGGAAGAGCACTCATTATAGAATCATTAGATTTTACAATACAAATGTCAGTCATTTAACCTGTTAGGCCATCAATTTAATTGTACCTTTAAACAGAGAGGAGAAGACTGCTTGAACATCTTTACATTATCCTAGATGGCTGAAGCCAGGACATTATTATCATTTACACAAGCACCATAGCTGCTTAATGCCTAGATACCTGCTTGTGGCATGGAGGGCGGCTAAGATATTTCCATGACCACTGAAGTACTCAGACACCTTAGGTGTTAAAAGAGCTGAATACATACGTATAGATATCCAGCACCTCTGAAACATGGTCTGCAAAGAAAAGGAAACCACTTATCAACACAAAATGTCTGAAGAATAACAGAGAGGGCAGCAAGCCATCTGACAACACTTTGCAAGTTCTAGCTCAGACAGTGAGAACATTTTCTCCATCATCTCACGCACAAGGAGCAATAGAAAGAGTAGGAAATAATATTAATACTAAAGAGATAGCCAGGACATGACACAATACTGAATCTCAATTAATGACCTCACCAGAACTGTCAATGTATGCAAATTATTCTTTTCCATCTCCAGCCTCACATTAATTCATTCATTTGGTGTCTTGCAGCATTCTATAAGTATTACAGCACACATCACTCCATCTCCTTTTCTTTCAAGCTCAAGCAAACACCAGTGTAACACTTCCTCATACCACCTGTCTTCTAAACCGCATGCCACATATTCAACCACAACAGGGACTTTCACTGGACATCACACAAAGCTCACTACCACGCATCCTTTCACCTAAAAACCTAACACAGGGAAACACATCGCCACAACATGGCTTCTGCTCTGTAAGTATGTAACAGTATGGCAGCACTATTGTCACCTATTCAGCCAACCAACAAAATTATTTCTGAGTAAACAAGTGTACAGGTTCCTCGGGACATTCAGTGCCTTCATTAGCATTGTGTTGCCTGAAATACCTGAGTCTTGGCCTATGCCGAAGAGGAGACTGCAGACTATTTGTACATAGGGAGGAGGAGGCTATTCATCACTTGGAACTCTGACAACAGAGGCCACTCCTGCTCTTTCACCCTCTCCTCTTCCATCAAAGTTATTCACTTCTACCACCTGCACTTCCTCCAATTGTCCTTCTCTTCCACTTCTTTTACCTTTCCTTCAGCTTTTCCTCCTCCAGTTTTCCCTCCATGTACACCTACTTATTTTTTATTCCTTCACCCTAATCTTCTCCACCTTTATATCTTTCTCCTTTTCCTGCTTTACCTTCACCATCTACTATCACCCCATGTTATCCTCCTCCTGGGTTTTGTTCTCCTTTGGAGGTTTTTTTAGGACCACACAGTAGTGTAGTTGTCAGGATCATACAGTGCCAGTGGTCACCATTTGGGGTTCAATTCCCTCCGTTTTAATGGTCTTTCATGATTGTGTGAGTTTCCTCCAGGGGCTTTGGCTTTCTCCCATGTTTCAAAGACATAATGTTCGGGGTGGTACATTGTGAGCATGCTATGTTGGTGCCAGAAACATAGAAACAAGCAGGCTGTCCAGCACAATCCTTGCTGATTAGATTTGACATCGAAAACTCTTTTCACTCTATGGTTTAATGTACATGTGGCAAATCAAGCTAATCTTCCTCCCTCCTCCTTCTCTATGTACTCTCCTCCATTTATATTTGCTTAGGCTCAGATGATTTTCTTAACATGAAAAGAATGAACTTTTGTGTTTTTTTTTTCTGGGCTGACTCAATGTACTAAGATTACCTGCTGAGTGCAATAATCAAAATAACACTTAACTCCCACGACTTGCAAGCTGGCCAATATGCAATGGTGTATGATGGCAGTAATTCCCAATTCTCTTTCTCCACCGTTCCAAAATGTTATCAGCAAAGTATGGGCCAATGGTGAGTTAGGAACATGCCCCTCTCCTTGAATTGCAATCATATGAGCACTCAGTCCTTCTATGCCAAGCTTACTTGCCAGCACGAGTATGATAAAGACATAAGGAAGTAAGTTATATGCAAATAGATATTGCCACTTAGTCTCACACTGAATTTTGTTGGCTCTCCCACAGGGAGAGTCTCTGTTTAGTGCCCACGTTTTTACTCCCACACTATAATAATCTTGTTTGTTACTGGCAGCCAGAAATGTCATTTGAGGAATGTTGATGCAGTCATTAGTAAGGGCCTACATGACCATGCAGTTTGTTAAGAAATTCTCAGTATTTCTCTGGAGTAGACTGAACTCTCATGGCTGCACATAAATTCTAAACCTGCTATGAATTGTTCTATCCTTTTACAAATTTATCCATAGCACAATTGCTTCAGTCTACCCTTGAATGATGTATGAATGATTTATGGTTCTGTCATTTCAAAGAAGTTGAATTATTTTTGTGTATATTTATAAGAAGATTTTATCTTAGATAATCAAAGTAATTTAGGCTGTGTAGTTATGAATAACAACATTCTTACTAAAGAGTCTTGATGAAGGGTCTCAGCCTGAAATTTTGATTCTTTATTCCCTGATCTCTGCCTGCACTACTGAATTCCTTCAGTATTTTGTGTGTGCTGCTCAAGATTTCTGTCATCTTCAGAATCTCCTGTGTCTGCAACATTCTTATCATTGAATTGGCTAAGTTTATCTTTGATGTGTTCAATTGGTGTAAACTCACTTCCTGTAGAATATTTCTTCCCTATTCCATACTCAATCACAACTAATTCTTAGTATTTATATTTTGCTTTGTTGGAAATTAATATACTTGGGATGTTCTGAATCTCATTCAAAATACTTAAAGCAGAACAGTTGCAAGTGTGAAGTTCCTCAACACTGAGGAACACAGCCCCCAAGAGCTATTTTCTCATATGATATTAATATAAAATGTCATAACAGGATCATTTATTATAATGACTTCACTGTACATTTTGCAAACATTTTAATCAACAGTATTTTTGTAATGCAATTTACATGAATTGCTTAGTCTATTACATAATTAATTTCACAATGTGTTCTAATCAGGTCATTTGCCTTTTAGCTTAATTTAATGAAATTCCATCATCATGACTTGTTAATTTGATTATAATGGAATACCACAACATTTTATCTACACACCATCTAAAAGATGACAAAATAGTTGTTTGCTTATTTTAACTATCATTTCCCTGATTTGCATAACCATTAGCTTGTGCTACCAGCTTTCAATGACATGGTGTTGGAAGTGGTACATTTATTCACACACTTCTATTACACTGATATTTGCAGACACCAAGATGAGTAAACTCTATACCAAGAAACATAGTCTACTGCTGTAAGCACATGCCCATTTAATGTTGGACTGTGATTTTCCACATGAAACAATGCAGCTTAACAGGCAGAAGAATCCTACAGTCGTTACTTCCAGTTGGATTTCTGCCCAGATTGCTGGGATAACGTGTCAGTAATTTAATTTATGCTTCATCCTGTGCTCTTTGCTGATTTCTAATCACACAGATACATCTATGGAGGTCTTTGTGATCCCATATAAATCAAGAAATACTCTTATTTGTTACAGTAAAAGTAAAATCCTTTATTAACTTCCTTTGTTTTATTTACCAGTGAAATAAAATGAAGGACTTTCTTAAATAACATATTTCACATTTTAGTCAGTATGGAAAGCTCCATGGATGAAACCTTGGGAACAAAAAATAAAAAGTAAGATCTAGAGTTAATGGAAGTAGTGCTTAGAGTGTAATAATTATAATAATATAATTAATATCACTTAATTTCTAGAAAGTAAATAGGATATTTTAGGAGCAATTCATAGCAGGATAGCTCATTCAAATTGGAAAGCTCATCTTGTGAATTATGGGAATCAAGGGACTGTACCAGTGTCCAGGGTGAAACTGTCAACAGGAGGTGTCTTCAGCCACAGCTACTTGTAATCTACATGTTGGACTGGAGCTGCAAATGGAGTCATCATGGAACAAGTGACAGGCTGAGATCTCTGTGGATAGCACATGTATTGAGATAGTCACACCCTAGGGAAAGACTACCCATGCAGAGAGGCAAAGGGTGAATGGAATGCGGAAAAGGGACTGAGTATGGGAAGACAGATAGAGCAAGAGTTCCCTGCACTACCCCAAGCTCCTGAACAGATACACTGCTTGGTTACCTTTCGAGGGGAGGACTTCTCAGGAGAATATCACAAGAATCAATCTTATGGCAACACAGATGGCTTATCTGCACAGGAGGAGAGGAGAAAGAGTAGTAAAAGCTGTAGTGATAGGGGATTTATTGATAGGGGAATTGATGGGTGTTTCTGCACTGTGTGATTCCGGGTGAACTGGTGCTGAAATTCCGAATTTCATGGAACAGGTGCTGGACCATTTGGTTTGGGATGGTCAAGTTGAACAGCTAAGGGTCATGGTACATATTGGGCCCAAAAACATAAGTGGAAAAGGAGATTAATCCTTCACACTGCATAAGGAGAGTTAGGAAATAAATTGAAATGCAGGACCTCAAAGGCAGTAATCTCTGAATTATTCCCAGTATCTCAGACATAGAAGAACAGAAATCAGAGAATGGATAAGATGAAACTATGACTATAGGGATGGTGTAGGAGGTATGAGGAACTGAAAAGCTAATTTTAGGGTATTAACCTCAGTCTGTGGGGGAGGTGGGGTGGTGAAAAAAACTAGAAAGTTTATATTAACTCAGTTCTGGGACTGATATTCTCTTCAGGATGTTTGCTGATGTTATTGGAAAAGATTTAAATAGTACAGCAGGGGGTGGTTACTAAGCAGGGACAGAAAGGGAAGCTAGGTTAGAAATGAAACACAGAAAATAGCAAAGGAAGAAGGAAGAAACATAGAGAGCCACAATAGACACAAGTGATGAAGTAAATGTAAGGAAAAATGATGGGAAAGTAACCTTCAGAACTCAGTAGTCTGTATCACATAATATCCAAAACCTAATCAATAAACTTATAACTCAAATAGAGATAAATATGTATGATCTTACACCTTCTGTGCTGACATGGTCACAGGGTCAAAGCTGGGAATTCAATATCTAGGGATATTTGACTTCTAGGAAGAACATTCAGTAAGAAAACGGTGGTGGGTAGCTCTGATAATAAAAAATGAAATAAATACAGCTGTGAGTGATGATCTAAATTTAGAAAATATAGTCTATTGGAATAAAAGGAAAGGAAGGCTATGGAATTAGTAGCATATAGTCACACATTGCTGCAGTGTGGAAAAGAGTAGAGGTCAATAAATAATGGAGCAACTGTATGTAAAGAATAGCGCAGTAATAATATGTGATTTTTATCTTCATGTAGATTTGAATAATCAAATTGGTAATAGGAACCACAAGAATGATTTATAAGGTGAATTTTGGGTTATTTTCCTGGAGAAATACAGTACATTATGGAACCAACCAGGGAAGAGGCTATTTTGAATTTGGTACTGGCTAATGAGACAGGTTTAATAAATAACCCCTGAGTAACAGATCCCCCAGGAAATAGTAATCACTGTATGATAGAATTAAGCATACAGCTTGAGAGGAATAAGCTTGGTCTGAAACCAGTGTTAAATTTAAATAAAGGAATGAAAACAGATTTTGATAATGTGCACCAGAAAAAACAATAAACAAGCAGCAGAGACATTTAAGAAAATTATTCCTGAATCTCAGCAAATATGTTACAGAGATGGATGATAAACCAAATACGGCTAAATGAAGATGTTAAGGAGAGTTTTCAGTTGGAGGGAAAAATAAAGGTTGGCAGAAATTAATGATGGACCTCAAAATACAGTTAATTCAGAATTTGGCAAAGGAGGACTAACAAATCAAGAAGAAAAACATAAATTGTGAGGGAAAACTATGAAGAATTATAAAAAGTCAGAATAAAAGCTTTTTGAAGTACGTAATAAGGATTAGAGAGGCCAAAGATACATTGGCCCTTTGAGTTGAATTAAACAAGAATTAAAAAGGAATTAAATTGGAATTTTACATCAATTTTAAGGTAGAAGGTACGACATTACTAAGAATACACAAAGGAATTGAGTACCATCACCATCACAAGAGAAACAGAATTAAGCAAATTTGTGTGTGTGTGTGCGCGTACGCGCGCCCTTAACTCCTCGTGGAGTTGTTGGGGCGCCGTCATGTCAAGCTTTTTGCACTGATCTTTTTGGTCATCGCTCATCATACTTGGGCATCTGAAACCCAGCGAAGCCCATCCTTCTCCAGGTTTTTGGAGCCGGCTGGATTTGAACTCGGGAGCCTTCACTCCAAAGTCTGACGCTGATCTCACTACGTCACCAGCCAGAATTAATGCAGCTAAAGGCTAATAAGTTCTTTGGACCTAATGATTGTGTTCCAGGATCCTAAAAAAAAGTGAAAAAAAGTTACAGGTACCAATGGACAGAAAAGCTGACAATGTGATACTCCTTTCCAAAATTTGGGTGGCAAAAGCAAGTAACACATGCAACAGGCTGGAAGAGCTCAGCAGGTTCGGCAGCATCCTTGGAAACGTTTCGGGCCGAGACCCTTCGTCAGGACTGAAGAGGGAGGGGACAGGGGCCCTATAATGAAGGTGTGGGGATGGTGGGAAGGAGAAGGCTGGTCGGTGCCAAGTGAAAGACCAATCAGAGGAAAGATCAAAGGGTGGGGGAGGGGAAGCAGGGAAGGGATAGGCAGGAAAGGTGAAGGAGGAATGTAAGGGGAAAGCAGTATGGGTAGTAGAAGAAGACAGAATTATGAGAGAGGTGATAGGCATCTGGAAGAGGAGGCATAGTGAAACTGGGATGGGGGAACGGAGAGGGAGGGAATGACTGCAAGTTGGAGAATTCGATGTTCATACCAAGGGTCTGGAGGCTACCCAGACGGTAGATAAGGTGTTGCTCCTCCAACCTGAGTTTGGCCTCATCATGGCAGTAGAGGAGGCCATGTATGGATATATCCAAATGGGAATGAGAAGCAGAGTTGAAGTGGGTGGCAACCGGGAGATCCTGTCTGTTGGGCAAGTAACTGCAAACCAATTAGTCTAAAGCCTTTTATTTGAATAATGTTGTAATCAATTTTTAAGCATGAAATGGTAGAATATTTGTAATGTCATAACATAATCTGATCAAGCAGTGTCAGCATGCATCATGGAGGGAAATTATGTCAAATAATTTGCTTTGTGGAAGTATTATCCAGTGTGTATAGATGGGAACTAATAGATGTGATATATTAAGATTTTGATAAAGGTGTTTGATAAAGTGTCTTCGCATGAAAAGAGATCATATGTTAGAAATAAAAACTTATCATCAATAGAAGATTGTTAACCAGCAGGGAATAGAGATATGGGAGTCATTTACAAGTTGATAATTGGTAACGAAAGGGGTATCACAGGGACTGCTCGCAGGACAAGTTGGTAATTTGACTCCACTAATAAATATTGTAAGTAGTCTGTATCTGTGTAAGTTATTGTTACAATGCAAGAACCATATCAAATAATGTATACACTGAAAAGCCCTCACCAACTGCTACATGAAAATCCTTGGATGAATTCCTGAAAATCCATCCCTGGTTGGTATGACTATGTGCACTATATAGGAGCAGCAGCACATTCTAATATTCTGTTTCTGGAATGTGGTGCCAATGGAATTTTTGAAACCTTTCTTTGTATGAAGAGGTAACAATGATATTAGGTAATGGAAATACATTTCAAATAATTTACCTAGATTTTCCAAGGTCTTATGTTATAAAACAACAAATGAAATCAGAGAACACAGAGTTACGGAGTTCAGAGTAGTGTGGATTACAAGCTGTGTGGGAATAAAGGATACTATTTGCAAAGGAAGAACTGAGTCATGCTGGAACCACTGCTGTTTACCAAATTGTCAATCATTTAGAATCTGGAATCAAAATGCACAGTTTATATTTACAGATGAAGTATATTAAGGTGGTGGGAGGATATTGAATAATGAGGAAAGGAAGAATTTACAGGGAGACCTTAATGATTTTGCAGAATGGGAAAATAATTAGCAACTGAATTTCAAAACATAAATGTAAGAAAAAAATCAAGGGGTCACTTATTACTTGAAAGATGCAGTGCCAGAAATGAACAGAAAATTATACATATGAAGAAAGCATCAAGTCAGGGTCTGCTTTATCTTAAGAAAAAGGGCTGTGTGGTGATCTAATTAAGGCCTTAAAAATAATGGAATATTTTGATAGAGTGGATACAGAAAGAATGCTTTTATTTGTGGAAGAGAGCATAATTTGAGACTATGAAGTTTACTCACAAAATAAATCTGTTAAAATGGGGAAATGATGAGGCAGATGATATAGATGCATTTAAGGGAAGGCTGCACAAACCTATGAGAGAAAGCAATAGAGGGTTATATAAAAAGACAGATGAAGATAGGCTTCAGTAGTTAAAATAATTTGACTGTTTCATTGCTGTATATCCTATTGAATTCTATGCAGTATACAAATATACTACTAATATTCCAAATAGGCATGAACTTCATTATGTTCTGAGTAATTTTAGTTGAGGATACCAAGTGGAGTTTATTTTTCTTATTCAAGTATTGTTTGGTGAGCCAATATTTAACCAAAAGGGCAACAAAAAAAACTTAGTTTAACATCTCATCTAACAGACTGAATGCCTTTACAAAATCGAAACATCAGCAGTAAAATAAATAATTAGATGAATTTTAACTTCAGATTGATAAGTTGCTGGGAATTTAAAAGGGATGTTTTGAAGAAAAACTAGGACAAAAGATCAGAATTGGCAACAATACCCAAACTATCAAGGAGTGCAGAAGCAAACCTTCAGTAATTCACTGTAGAGCTCAAATTCAAGCTCTTTACAACTGCCAGGGTGCTCAAATAAAATATATATAAATGTTATAATGAAAAACTTCTTCAATTCCTGCTGCCAGTCATTCCCTCCAGCCTTGGCAACACAAGCCTTTAATGCAATTTCCAAAATAGACCACACACACACACACACACACACACACACACAGAAGACATAACCCAATTAAATAATATTTCTCTCATACATTTGCAATTCAATTTTTTACGAATGACAAGCTCTTGTGAGATGGTCCAATTTGACCAAGATTTAATCTTTCTGAGTATCCAAAATCTGACCCAATTAAAATTAATTGATATTTAAAAACTGTTTGCCTAATACTCATTTTTTGGTGATTTTTTTGATAATGATGGAAGCTGGAGGCTGAGGCTTAAGGATCATGCTGCTATGAGTTATATCATCTTAACACTTATCAGGGAATAATTCCTCATTCTTACCACCTTTAATCTTAATAATCAAAATTCCATTAATACAAAGTAGCAGAATCTGACCTAATAATGGTTCTGAAGGATTGGAAAATTGCAAATCTCACTTCATTCTTTAAGAAGGGAGGGAGGATGAAGAAAGAAAATTATAGGCCAGTTAGTCTGATTTCAGTGGTTGGGAAGATGTTGGAGTCTATTATTAAGGATGAGCCTTCAGGGTACTTGGAGGCACATGATAAGATAGGCCAAAGTCAGCATGGTTTTCTTAAGAAGAAATTTTACCTGTTGGAAGTCTTTGAGGAGATAATAGGCAGGATAGATAAAGGAGAGTCAGTGGATATTGTTTATTTGGATTTTTAGAAGGCCTTTGACAAGGTGCTGCACATGAGGCTGCTTACCAAGATCAGAGTCCCTGATATTGCAGGAAATATACAAACATGGATAGAAGATTGACTGACTGACAGGAGGTACAAAGGTGGAATAAAGGGCCTTTTATGGTTGGCTGCTTGTGACTAATGGAATCCGGCAGGGATCAGTGTTAGGTCCGCTTCTTTTCACATTATATGTCAATGACTTGGATGATAGAGTTAATGGTTTTGTGGCCACGTTTCAGGACTTGCACTGGGAAAATGGCAAAAGATGTGACAGATGGAATATAGTGTAGGGATGTGTATGGTCATATGTAGAGTATTTTCTCAAAGGGAAGAAAATTCAAAATCAGTGGTGCAAAGGGACTTGTGAGTCCTCATGCAGGATTTCTTAAAGGTTAACTTGAAGATTGAGTGAGTGATGAGGAAAGTAAATAAAATATCATATTTTGAGATGATTAAGATTTAAAACCAAGGATGTAATGCTGAGGCAGTATAAGGCATTGGTTAGGCCTCAATTGGAGTATTGTGAGCAGATATGGGCCAGTTATCTAAGAAAGGATGTGCTAACATTGGAGAAGGCCCAGAGGAGGTTAATAAGAATGATCCAGGAATAAAAGGGTTAATGTATGAGGAGCATTTGATGGTTCTGGGTCTGTATTCATAGAGGTTTAGAAAAATGATGAATGGACTCATACTATCAAATATTCAAAGAACCAGATAGAGTGGTTGGTGAGAGGATGTTTCCAACAGTGGGGGACTCTGCATAAGAATTGAGGGATGTCCATGTAGAACAGAGAGAAAGAGGAATTTCTTCAGCCTGAGTAGTGAATCTGTGGAACTCAATGCTGCAGACAACTGTACAAGTCACTGAGTATATTTAAAGCAGAGGTAAACAGGTTTTTAATTAGTCAGGGCATCAAAGGTTACGGTGAGAAGGCAGAAGAATGGGGTAGAGAGGAATAATAAATCAGCCATGATGAAATGGCCAAGTAGACTTGATGGGCCAAATGGCCTAATTCTGCTCCTATGTCTATTGGTCTTATGGTACAATAATATTCTATTGTTGAGCCTTGATGTTATACTCCCTTATTTGGTTTTCTTGTTTAAAATATTTCTTTCCCTTCTTTGCATTTCCTGAAGACAATGACTCATGCCACACAGGTGTCATCTGTTTTCTGGTGTTCTATCCGTGTGTTTATACTTTCTATGCGAGTCTGCACAATGTGTCAGCAGGCATGTCATACAAATTCATACAATCCGAGAAAAACTTGGAAAGGCATTGAGAGCATATGAAACAGGAGCACAAATAAGCCCCCATCCTTTGAACCCACAACCTGCTAAGACTGTGGCTAAAATTCTGCCTCATCATCAATATCCCCATCTCCTTTCATTCCTTAAATGCCCAGAAATATATAGATCTGTTTTGAATGAACACATTGACTGAGTCTCTGCAGCCTTATATATTTGAGAATGTCAGAGGTTCACTGCCACCAGAATCAGAATCATTATCACCAAGTATTACATGAAATATGCTGCCACACATACAAATGACTGGAAGAACTCAGCAAGTTAGGCAGTAACAATGAAAAGGAATAAACAAACAGTGTTTCCATCCAATACCCTTCATCAGGGTGGGAAAGAAAGAGGGAAGAAGCCAAAATACAAAGTTGGGGGAAGGGATAGGTAGACCTGATAAGGGGGAAGGTTGGTGGGTAGGGGAAGGGGGATGAAGTAAGCAGCTGGGTGGAAGTAGTAAAGGGATAGAAGGAGGAATTGAATATGAGAAGGCAGTGGAACATAGAAAAAAGAGGAAGGGAACCAGAGGGAGGTGAATGTCAGGTAAGGACATGAGAGGAGGTGAGAGGATAACCAGAATGGGGAATGGAATAAGAGAGGAGGGAAAGAGAAGAAATTACTGAAAGTTAGTGAAATTAATGTTCATGCCATCAGGTTGGAGGCTACACAGACAGTTGAGAGATGGGGGTCAGGAAAATTATGATTAGTGATAGAATCATAGCAGTTACGGAGAATAAGGTGCTAGATATGGAGACTTGTGGGGTGGTATTTAAGGAGATGGGGTATTCTATTCCTGCTATGCTGGCAGGAGGGTGGGGTGCAGGTAGATGCACAGCAAATGGAGGAGATGTAGGTGAGGACAGCACTGATGATGGTGGAAAGGAAACCCTGTTCTTTGGAAAAAATGACAATAGATGTTTTACATTGGAAAGCTTCATTCTGATAGCAGATGGGACAAAGATGAAATGTGTTGTTTTGTAGCAGCAGGACAGTGCAAAGACTTCATCTGAGTAAAACATTTTTCCTCATCACAGACACAGGAGATTCTGCGGATGCTGGAAATTTTGAACAGCGCACACAAAATTCCAAAGGAACACAGCAAGTCAGACAGCATCTGGAGGGGAATCAGTAATTGATGTTTTAGGCCGTACTCTTAACAGGACTGGTAAGAAAGGAGGTAGAAGCCAGAATTGGAAGGAGGACATAGGGGAAGGAGTACAAGTTGAAAGGTGATAGGTGAAACCTGGTGAGAGGGAAGGTGGGTAGGCAGGAATGGGGGAAGAATGGTGCAAGGACAAGGCTGAGGACAAACCCAAGTGCAGGACACAGGCATGGAGGCAGACTCATGAGGCATTAGCACCACCACAAGCAGGGGACCAGTATCCAGGAGAGTCTTTGCACGGAGACAACATTTACATAGAGTATCCAGTAAGTGATGCAGAGCTAAGAACTGACAGTCCTAAGGAATCAGGAACCAATGTTTAATCACACTAGAGTTGACCAACAAACTAGCAAAGCATAGCTCTGCAGCCCGAGTTTTATCCTGTGTTTGCTAATGGGAACCAGGTGTGTGGTAATTAGAGGAACTGGGATTGATTGAAAATCAGACAAGGGGATTAAGGCCCAATCAAGGAGGTAATAGCAAGATGGGGAATTGCCAGGCAAGACCATGACAAAGAAGTAATAAGCTGGGAGAGGTAAAGCACTGAAGAAGAAGGAATCTAAAAGGAGAGGACACAGGAGCGTGAGAACCAGAGGGACATGATGGATAGGTGAGCAGAAGTGAAGGGGTAAACAAATAATCTGAATGGGAAATACTGCCACAAAGAGGCTACTCTCAGGTTGGAGGAGCAACACTTCATATTCTGTTCAGGTTGTCTCTAAACTGATGGCATGAATGTCAATTTCTTGAACTTCCAGTAATTATTCCCACTTCCTTTTTTTTCCTTTTTCCATTCTGCTTACCCTCTCAGTCATTCTCTTCTTCTCACCTGGCTATCAACTCCATCTGGTTTTTCTCCTTCTTCCCTTTATTCCATGGTCCACTATCGTCTCCTATTAGACTTCTTCTTCCTCAGCCCTTTACCTCTTCCACCTATCACCTCAGCTTTTTACTTCCATCCACCTCTCTTGTCACTTACCAGCTTGTACTCCTTTTCCTCCCCCACCTTATTCTGGCTTTTGTCCCCTTCCTTTCCTGTCCTGGTGAAGAGTCTTGGCCTGAACTGTTGCTTGTTTATTGCCCTCCATAGATGATGCTTGTCTTGTAAGTTCCTCCAGCATTTTTTGAGTCTTCTCACCTTAGTCCTAGATAATTAATCCTTTATTTGGAAACTATGCTATATGGTTCTGATTTCCTCAATCAAGGGAAAACTTTTCTTGTATCTAGCCTGTCAATCTTTTAAGAATCTTGTATGCTTTGAGATGTCTTCTTATTCTTCAAAACGTTTAAGAACATAATCCTTGTCTGTTCAGTTTCTTCTCAGATCTGCAGTGTTCAAATTGACCAAAATAGATCTGCTTCTTCATTCTCAGTTAATAGCTTTATATGTTATGGGCTGTTAAGTGTTCAATTTAAATCTGAAAAGGAATTTCACTGCCATAACACTTTAAGCAAAGATTTCCAGATTACCACAACTTTTTGGTGAAATTGCTGTTCCTCAACAGTCTTCAGATCTTTCTGTCAATTAACATAAATAAAACTATCTATCCTTTTTCCAAGAGAACTATGCCCTTTCTGTTCATTCAGACAGGGACTCCATTAAAAATTCCCTAAGATCTTTTTAGTTGTCTGATAACTAATCCTAGACTCTAGTCAATTTCTCCTCATAATTATATCTACACTATACTCTATGTGATATGGTGAGTAGAATGAATCACTAAACTCACACTATAGCTGTGGCTTGGTCTTTCTCGCGTACAATTTCCATATTGTTATTCTCTATGCCTTGATATTAAGGGCAGCTTTTGCAGTTTGCTTCTTAACTATCTTGCCCATCTGTCCTGCCTTTAGAAGTTTCTGAACATGCATTCCAGGATAATTCTATTTTATCTACATTTTCTTTTGCCTGTTGTGCCAAAATACTTTGACACTTAACTTGGTCAATGCACAATTAAGTAGTTATCATGTAATCCCTTGTTCAGCTTCCTTTCTCCAAAAGCACTACATCAAATTCCTCAAAGTTAAATTCCTTTCCTCACTTTTATGCCCACTTACACCAATCAACCAATTTCTTTCTGCAGCAATCAGTTTCACTTCTTGCCATTTTTGTTTAGTGAATTTGATATCATCAGCAAACTTGCCTATGACATTTACATTCAAGCCCAAATGATATATAAGAAAAAGTACTGTAGCTTGTGGAACTCCTCTGCATATAGCCTCCTAACCACTAAAAATGCTGTCACTTTTCTTTTGTGGGTCAATTTGCCACTTACCCTAGAGTAGACTGGTCTGGGACAAGTCCATTGGGGCCTGAGGTGTCCAGCAAGGAACCCAATCTCCTAACTTTCTGGGGTGTCCAGCAAGGAAGAGTGTACATAGCTATTCAAGTCCATTTTTTTCTTCATAGTTATGTAACTGGAATTTCAGCAGTGGTAACAAAACAGCAAACTAAAACACTCATTATATTTCAGCCAATATAAGTAGGTTGGAGCCAGTTGTATTGCTGTGTATCTAATATTTTTCAAACTAAATAATTTCCAACTATTTCAGTCTAGGTTCAATTGAAAATGCTGGAAATCATTAATGAGGACATATTAAAAAAATTGCAATGCAATCAGGTAGTGTGAATATTGTTTCATAAAAGGGAAAACATTGTATTTAACAGATTTATTACAGTTTTTGGAGAGTCTAACACACCATGGAGAAAGAAAGAAAGAGTAAATGTAGTCATTTTATATACTACATTTAGAGCTTATGGAGCTGAACAGAGTATTGACTAACAGGAAACTAATTAGACCTTCTTGACTGACTGGATCTCCTTGTTAATGAACCAAGATATCATTCTGTTCAGACATTGGCAGCTGATATGCAACAGCCATCCTAGTTTATAAAAAAAAAACACACAAAGGCAATGTCCACTCCTTAATGGAAGCAAGTCATCTTTGAACCTTGATCTCAATTGAATTGAATTGGCTTTATTTCTTACATCCTTCACATACATAAGGAGTAAAAATCTTTACGTTATGTCTCTGTCTGAATGTGCAAATTGCAATTGTAGTAATGGATAATAAATAGAACAGTCAATGAAACATAGAAATAATCAGTTTGATGGCCTGGAGCCTTTTGGTCCTGGCTTTTATGCTGTAGTACCATTTCCTGGATGGTAGCAACTGGAATAGATTGTGGTTGGGGTCACTCAGGTCCCCAATAATCCTTCGGGCCCTTTTTTCACATCTGTCTTTGTAAATGTCCTGCATTATGGGAAGTTCACAACTACAGATGCACTGGACTGTCCACAGAACTCTCTGTAGTCCTGCAATTAAAGGAGGTAGAGTTCCTAAGCCAGGCAGGGATGCAGCCAGTCAGGATGCTCTCAATTGTGCCTCTGTAGACAGTTCTTAGGATTTGCGGGCCCATATCAAACTTGGTCAACTGTCTGAGATGAAAGAAGCACTGTTGTGCTTTTTTCACCACACAGCTAATGAGTACAGACTACGTGAGATCCTCAGTGATGTGGATGCCAAGGAACTTGAAGCTGTTTATCCTCTCAACCCCAGATCCATTGATGTCAATAGGGGTTAGCCTGTCTCCATTTCTCCTGTAATCCACAACCAGCTCCTTTGTTTTTGCGACATTGAGGGAGAGGTTGTTTTCTTGACACCACTGTGTCAGAGAGATGACTTCTTCCCTGTCGGCCACTTCGTTATTATTTGAGATTAGGCCAATCTGTAGCAGCACAATTGTCAATGACAAAATTTAATTAATGGATTAGAGTTGTGGATAGTGACACAGTCATGGGTATACAGGGAGTAAAGGAGGGTACTTAGTACACAGACCAGAGGGGCTCCTGTGTTGAGAGTCTGAGGGATGGAGGTGTGGGAGTCCATTCTTACCACCTGCCAGCAATCTGACAGACAGTCCAGGATCCAGCTGCACAAGGCAGGGTGAAGGCTGAGGTCTCTGAGCTTCCTGTCAAGCCTGGAGGGAATTATGGTGTTGAAAGCTGAACTGTAGTCCAAGAACAGCATTCTGACATAAGCGATCTTCTTCTCCAGATATGCAAGGATGGTATATAGATCAGTGGCTCTTGCGTCATCTGTCAATAGGTTGTGTCTGTAGTACGAATTGTAGGGTGTCCAGTTTGGATGGTAGCAAGCTGCAAATGTAATCCTTGACCAGCCTCTCAAAGTATTTGCTTATTATTGAGGTGAGTGTGACAGGATGCCAGTCATTCAGACAAGTTACCTTGGTCTTTTTTGATACAGGAACAATGGTGGATAATTTGAATCTATTACACTGGGAGAGGGAGAGATTGAAAATGTCTGTAAACACACCTGGCAATTGTGCTGCACACCTCTTGAGTACTCGCCCTGGGATGCTGTCCAGTCCTGCAGTCTTGCAAATGTCCACATCTGCTAACCTCTGCCTCAGAGATGACCAGGTTGCAGGTTGAAGCGGTGATTTTCCTCGGGGGCTCAGAGTTAGCGACATCGAACTGAGTATAGAAGTGATTGAGCTCATCTGGGAGAGAGGCCTTGATGTTGGCAGCACCACTACTCAAGGGACAATCCTAAGACTGGATGTGACAATCATATTTACTTCTTTGCCTATCCTTATTTTTTCATATTTGTGTGTTAAATGCCACCTAAGATTTTAATCTGTAAACAATCAATAGATATGGATCCTGCCATTTTAGCCCTATATAAATCCAAGGATGGCTCTGTCCTTTTTTGTGGAGTCAAATTGGAGTCCACTATAGTGGCAGCAGCTGGTTATGAGACTCAAGGCACATTCAGCCCTTGGCTTATTCACTTGTCTGGATTTCTGGGAGAACTCAGGATCTACCACTAAACCAAACTTTTACTCTGAATAGCCACCACCCTACCATCCAAAATTCCCAAGGCTGTGAAAAGAACCTGAACAAAGCAGTGTTACAGTCCGTTTCAATAGTAATCCATCGGCTGCTGTTTGACAATCTCTTTTGTACAGATTCTGTGGAGTGGCGGCACAGTAGCATAGTGGCTAGCACAACACTTGACAACACCAGCATGTTTAATCTCTGTAAGGAGGTTGTATGTTCTCTCTGTGACTGCGCGGGTTTCCTCTGGGTGATCTGGTTTCCTCCTACAGTCTAAAGACCTATTGGTTGGTCATTGTAAATTGTCCCATGATCAGGCGAAAATTAAATTGGGGAATTGCAAGGTGGGCAGATCAAGGTGATGGAGGGGTCCATACAGCTGTGTATCTCAATAAAAATTCTGAAAGATCTGCTTCTTCCATTCAGATTCTCATAACTTCCATTTAAATAAAAGAGACAAATTTTAAACATTTTAAACAAGAAAATGTATATTCAATATTAAACATTGGTTTATCAAATTATGATGCTCTGAAGAACAAGAAGATGGTTCACTAGCACTGTTGTGAATTAGAGACAAATCTGCCTGCTTTCTGGTCCCCTTTGTTTACATTCACTTTAAAATTGAGGCATCTGCTTTCCACATTAGGCCAAATCAAAGCATTACTGTCATTCCTGAAAAACTAAAATAAAAATGAAAAATGCTGAAAATACTCAACAGCTCAGGTAACATCTGTGCAATGAAAAACTGTTAACATTTCAGGTCAATTACCTTTACCAAAACACTTAGAGATTTAGACATTTTCAAACAAATTGTTTCAAAGTGAAGTTACAAAGAAGTAGAAGGAGATGTGGGCATGGGGAAGAACAAGGAGATCAGTCTGGCACCAAGATTTTGAGCTCACCAATAAAGTTGGAATGGGTGCCAGAAACCAGCCAGAATCTTATTGATTAGAAAATGGAACTGGAAGTAGTCAGGTTTCCAACTGACCTGAAATAGTAAATAAAACAAAAGCAACCATTTGGTTTGGTGTCATGGTGAGTGCTGACAACGACTGGACCCAGGTGTGGAGGAATGGCAGATTCCCATGTAGAGATGAAAACATAAGGTGATACATCAGAATTCCAGCAGAAAATTGGTGGCACAACCAAGTGACACTACAAGACAAATCATTCTCAACACAAGGTCTTTGCGGTGAGCACTAAACAGGAATAAATAATCATAGAAGGTGGAAAGCCCAAGCCAGTCACAACCAATTCCACATGATTAAACAGAAAGCATAAGGGATTAACAACTTAAGGCAACAATTAGCAAATACAGGTGCTCGAAAATCCTGGATTCTCAATGCTCCATGGCACACCACAAAGGCCCACGGGGCACGTGACAGGAGTGCTGTCCTTACAAGTATGCTTATCCCGTTGAGGCATTATGAAGCAAGCAAGTAACTGAAATGCCACAATTAAACACTGGTTCCATTCAACATACAATTTTCTATGTCTATAGTTGTTAATTTATGAAGTTTTCTTTTTTCACTTTTTAGTTCCAGTAGGTTTCACAACCAAGGTGATGTTCTCTGGTGCGTATACATTAACAGACTTTGTTTGGGCAGTTACTTCATGGATTTGCAAATAAAATAAGGAAAGGTACTAGAGGGATGATGCATTTTATTTCATAAGGGATTTACTGTTGCAGACAAGCAAACTTCTGAGAACATGCAGTCTTTCCAATTCATGTTAGTGGCAATGTGTAATGGAGCACATATAGCTCTGTGGATACAATCCATAACAACACTCCCCTTTGGGAATCCTACCGCTCTGTAAAATCAGTGAGCCTGCTCATGCTGCTGTCAATCGTCTGCAGAAAGGGAGATGAACTGTGATGTTCAGGGAAAAATTGACACCTCTGTGACTTGCTTCGCACATTGAATATTGCATATCAAATGTGTATCCTTGAGGTGACCTGAAGCTCGAAGGTTGTGTGCCATTGTGATTTTCTAAAAGCTGTAAGCAACAAAGTTGGCTACAATCTGCCAGTAATATGAAGCGTAATGCTGTTTCTGTAAAGATTCTCACCTCCTGCATTACATTTTCCATGGTAGAGACATTTATGCAACTTTTCTCTGGGAGCTGCAATGAAGATACAGCAATGGAGTGAGCATGTGAGCAAATTCTGCTGCTAACATTGCACACCTCTATGTTGAAATGATCATTTACATTTCCAACATTACATTTAGTGATGCTTGAGATTTTGCAATTGGCTCTTTTTGCCTTGGCTTTATTAAAATATATAAAACAGTGCACTGCTCTGCCTTTCAGTGAAAACAGTTACATTCCAAGACATAAACTGAACCAAACAGCATTAACACTCGAAGGACCAATTTCAGCATGCAATGTTTGCTGATGGTTTAAGTGCCAAGTGAAGCAGATAACTGACTAGAATGTGTGACCATACACTGGACAGGTTTGGTTGAAATAAAAATGTTCTCAATTACACAGAGAAATTCTGCTTCCTCTTGCTCATGAATCAGTGAAGAGAGGGCATCAATTTAAAATGATGACTCTTCACCATTGACTCACTATCCACAGGAAGCAGCAATTCTCTATCTCCAGTAAACAAAGGTTTGGAGAAATTTCTCTACGCTGGATTGTTGGAACATTCAATACATATGGATATATATATATATATATATATATATACATAAACAATAACAGTAAGAGATCTATTAGCTCTTATAGGCTGTGTCATATCGACACTTACAATTTTAGATACACAATTTGCTTAATTTAGGAATCTCTTGGCAAAATGAAAAACAGCTAAATGCTCACCCTAGAAAGTTGTTCTTAAACTATTCAAAGAAAGATAATAAGTAACAAATAAATACTTTGATAACATATTGGTTAATATTGCTCAAAGTAAAAGATGTGAGAAGAGATTGGATTAGTAAGATTTGGTCCAGCTTAACTTTTTATGTTCTGAGTGGTTTCTTGTGCACAAACATCTTTAGTTCACTTGATCATCTAAGTATTTTTAATCAGTAGATATTGGTCTGATGATGCTTCCACCAGGCCTGAAAAGGAGTATCTCGTTTTTTGCCAGTGAATTATAATTTATCATTAATTGATAAAACTGAGACAATTATTGGCATGAAAGTGCTTTGGGACACCATGACAGGAATGTGAAGTAAGCTTTATAAGTGAAAGTTCTTTTACTTCTGGTGAAGCTTTGAAACCTCATTATGGTGTAAAAGGCCAGATCTCCCATGAAATTTGGGTAATTGAATGGATTTGTGGAAACAGTTGTCGTTCCAGGTATTTTGCATTTGTATTCAGCTTTGAAAAATAGTCTCTACTTGTGAGCATGACCTTAGTTTTGAGAAAGATGCCAAATGATGATCCTAATTTATTAAGAATGAATAAACACTCAGCAGCCATTTTTTTTGGATGATTCTCCTCGCTTGAAGGAATTTTAAAGACAGTTGAAGATAGTATCAGATTGTTTAGACGTGAATCTGAACAACAACAAACAAGAATTTCAAACTCGATGAAACCGCTCATCGGAAAGATCGTAAAATTGAAACTTTGGAACAAAAGTTATCTTCAACCTCTCAAGTGTTGGATCATTACAAATCCAAAATTATTAATCTCAAAAATCAATCTCGGAGATGGAACCTGCAGATATTCGGACTTCCTGAAGATGTAGAGAAGGGTGATCCTATTGAATACTTTTCTCAATTTCTGATGGATATGGTTGGCTCAAAAGTTTTGGATACCCCGCATTCTTCTTCCCATAAGACCTTATTCTTTTGAAACATCATTTTCATTCGGTTGTGTTTGAAAACAACAGACAATGCGATTCGGCGCCTGTTTCTTCTCAATATTAGTACAGTTGTACCCTGTTGCATGTTTGAAATTTTTAGTCTTTTTTAAAATTATTATTAACCGTTGAAGCATTTTTTTTTCCTTTACAGTAATTATTTTTGGATATAGGTTGTTTTCTTTTAATCATATATCTTTTGGGCTGCCGTCTTGAGAGATGGGGTTAAATTTAGTGTTATTTTGCTTACTGACCGCTCTTTGGCTTATTTTCGGACTTTTGCAGGTGGGGGGAGGGGATATTTCTACATATTTTTTGCTTAGATATTTCTAACTGGGCTGACTGAAAACTACAAAAATGTCCAAAGTGTTGTAACTTCTGGTTCCTCTTTGAACCTTTTTTCCTCTTCCGGGTTCATGAGTCTGTATTTTGGTTAAATTTTTATGTACTATATGGTAGATATTAGTAACATGGATAAGATTTTTAATTTTGTTTCCTGGAATACAAATGGTTTAAACCATCTGATTAAACAGACAAAATATTTAAAGTATTCCATAGAATGAATGCTAATATTATCTTTGCACAAGAAATTCATGTGAGGAAAGAGGATAATCAGCATTTCTTTAGGTTTTGGAACAGTACCATTCGAATTCTCAAGCTAAAGTGAAAGGAGTTTCTATTCTTATAGATTCTTCAAGCTCATTTGTTCATTATGAAATAATTTCAGATCCAAATGGTAGATTTTTGATAACTACTGGCTTTTTAACAAGACAGTTGTTATGGTTACTGTTTATGCTCCAGAAGGTGATTGTCCTGAATTTTTTAAGCACTTATTTACATCCCTTCCTAATTTAAATAATTATATGTTGATAATGAGTGGGGATTTTAACTGTTGTTTAAATCCTTCGATGGATAGATTTACATCTAACCAGGCACTTCCGAACAAATCGGCTTCTTTTATTAACTCTTTTATGATTAATTCTGGAGTTTCAGAAATTTGGAGATTTCTACATCCTAAGGATAAAGAATTTTCATTCTTTTCTCACATATATCATAATTATTCTAGAATTGACTATTTCTTTATTGATTCTTGTTTAATTCCATCCATTATTGACTGTAACTATGATTCCATTGCCATCTCTGACCATGCTCCCTTGAAACTATCTATGAAGATAATGGATACATTTTCTAGCGCTAGACAATGGCAGTTGAATTCTATTCTACTTCAGGACTCAGACTTTCTCAATTTTATTAGGCAACAGATTGTTTATTTTCTCTTCAACAAACATTACAGAAGAAATTTCCAGAGGGATATTATGGGACACTTTTAAAGCATATATTTGTGGGCAACTTATTTCATATTCTGCTGGAGTGAAAAAACAAATCAATAGTGAAATACTTATGCTCTTTGACAAGATTAAAGAAATTGATAAGAAATATTCTATGGCTCCTAGTAAGGAGCTTTATGAAAAGAGAGTTGAACTTCAATTTGAGCATAGTCTATTATTAACCTTTTCGATTGAAAATCAATTAAGTAAAACTAGGACCCAGTTTTATATTCATGGTGATGAATCTGGTAAATGACTGGCTAATCAATTGAAAACTGCTTTGGCTAAACACCAGATTATCAAGATTCATAAACGAGATGGTAACTTGACAGTTGATCATGATGAGATAAATAAATCTTTTCAAGAATTTTACAATCCTTTATATCAATCAGAATCCCCTGATGAACCCACTATAATGCACAAATTTTTAAGGAAACTGAATATTCCAAAATTATCATCCAATGAAAGTTTAATATTAGATGCATCTATTGCGGAAGAAGAAATAAAAGAGGCTATTTTTTTAATGAATTCAGGTAAAGCACCTGGTCCAGATGGTTACACAGTAGAATTTTTAAAATCCCTTTCTACTATACTCTCTCCTTGGTTATGTAAAATTTTAAGGAGGCATTAACCATAGGTAAATTACTGCAACATTTTTATGAAGCCTCTATTACCCTAATACTTAAAAAAAAGATAAAGATCCTATTGAATGTGCATCATATAAGCCTACATCCTTGATGAATGTGAACTCTAAGACTTTTTCTAAAATTCATGCAACTAGTTTGGAAAACATATTACCTCATATTATCTCTGTTGATCAGACTGGATTTAATAAAAATCATTATTTATCTTTTAATATTAGGAAATTAATTAATATAGTTTACACTCATTCACCTAGAACTCCAGAGTGTGTCATGTCACTGGATGCCAATAAAGCATTTGATAGAGTTGAATGGCCATATTTACTTAGTACACCTGAGAATTTTAATTTTAGTCTGAAATTTATATCTTGGATTAAATTGATATACCATACCCCTTTGGCTTCGGTATTTACCAATAATCAAAGATCTCCCTTTTACCAGTTGTTTTGTGGTACTAGGCAAGGCTGTCCTCTTAGCCCTTTATTATTTGATATTGCTTTGGAACCTTTAGCTATTGCAATTTATGATTCACCCACCATTTTTGGTATTACCTGTGGGAATGGGACATATAAGCTATCACGAAATGCAGATGATTTGTTACTATATATCTCCAATCCTGATAAATCCATTCCTGCAGTTTTATCTCTGCTTGCTATGTTTAGTAGCTTTTTCGGCTGCAAACTGAATCTTAACAAGAGTGAACTATTCCCATTAAACATGCAAGTTCCAATATATAAACATTTACTATTTAAATTGTTCATAGACAATTTTAATTATTTGGGTGTTAAAATTACTAAGAAGCATAAGGATTTATTTAAGGTTAATTTTTTTACCTTTAGTTGGTCAGATTAAACAGATTGTTTACTAAATGGTCCCCATTGTCTTTATCACTGATTGGTCGAATCAATGCTATTAAGATGATTATTTTACCTAATTTTTTATATTTATTTCAAGTGCTACCAATTATTATTTCTAAATCCTTTTTTGATATTTTTGACTCTAAAATTTCTTCATATATATGGCAGAATAAAAATCCTAGGTTAAGTAAAAAATATTCACAGGTCTAAAAAGGACAGTGGTTTGGCATTGCTGAATTTAACATTTTATTACTGGGCAATTAATGTTAGATATTTAATATATTGGACACATTACTTGGATGTAATTCAAAGTCCACAATGGGTAAACCTCATATGTAAATCTGTACAAGGGTTCTCATTGGTTTCTATCTTAGGGACCTCGCTTCCCTTTGCTCTTTCTAAATTGAGTAAACAAATGGTTAATCCAATAATTAAATATACATTATGAATATGGTTTCAATTTTGTAAATTTTTTGGCTTGAATAAGTTTATTCTTTCAAGCCCTGCTATATCTAATTTATTTTTCCAACCCTCTGTTATGGATCAAGCCTTTTTGATATGGAAAATGAATGGTATAATATGTTTTCGTGACATATTCTTGGATAACTGTTTTATGTCTTTTGAACAGTTGTCTAATAAATATAATTTACCTAGATCCCATTTTTTTAGATACTTATTAGAAATTTTCTGAATAATATGTTACAGACTTTTCCAAATTTGTACCCAACTGATACCATGGAAAAAGTTTTAGGTTTAAACCCTTATCAGAAGGGTTTAATAGCAACTATATCTGATATGATTATGAAAATAAATCCAGGTATATCAGATAAAATTAAGAATGAATGGGAAAAAGAACTTCAACTTTCCTTACCTACAGAGAAATGGGAGAAAATCTTTCAATTAGTTAACTCCTCCTGTATACGTGCTAAATATGCGCTGATACAATTCAAGGTGGTGCATAGGGACCACATGTTTAAAGACAAGCTTGCTTGTTTTTACTCCCACATAAATCATATCTGTGATAAATGTCATTCAGTATTAGCCTCTTTGACTATTATGTTTTGGTCTTGCCCTTTTTTGGAGAAATATTGGAAAGATATTTTTGATATTATTTCAATTGTTTTGAATATTGATTTACATCCTCATCCTGTTACTGCAATTTTTGGCTTACCAATGGTGGAAAATAGTTATTTATCCTCTTCAGCTCATCGGATGATTGCATTTGTTACATTAATGGCCAGAAGATCCATTTTATTGAATTGGAAAGAGATTAATCCTCCTACTATATTCCAATGGTTTTCCCAAACTGTATCTTGCTTAAATTTAGAAAAAAATCAGAAGTGTCATTTTTGACCCTTCGGTTAAATTTGAAGAAATTTGGAGACCATTTATTCAACACTTTCATATGATGTAACTTGACCTTTTCCAAATCCTTTATATTATCCTTAAATATTTGGATAGAGGAGTGGATTTATTGACATTATTGATTATATCTGTTGTAACATAACAGCCTAGCTTTGTTTAGTTTATGTTTGCTTAGTTTAGTGTTTATTTTTATTTCTAATTGGGTTTTTTCCAACATGTTAATTACATCAAGAGTTTTGGAGGCTTAATACATTTGTGTTATCTATAGCTTATACTTGTATATACTGTTTATTAACTATGTATTCCCAATCTCTCTGTATTACTATTGTTATTAAGCCTATGTTTAAAAATTAGTAAAAACATTTAAACAACCAATAGAAGGTAACTATAAAAGTCATTAAGAATGCAAAGATGTGATGCAAAAGTAAACTAGACAATAATACTAAAGAGGATACTAAAAGTTTCTTCAGATACAAAGTATAAAAGAGAGTCAAAAGTGATATTAGACCACTGGACAGCAATATGGTGGACGAACTAAGTAAGTATTTTGCATCTGTCCTCAGTGTTGGAGACACTAGCAGTATAATAGGAAGTACTAGGTGTCGGGGGTCTGAAGTGCGTGGTTACTATAACTAGTGAGAAGGTTATTAGGAAACTGTAAGGGCTGAAGGTAGATAAGTCACTTGGACCAGATGGTGTACACCCAAGAGTTCTGAAAGAGAGGACTAAAGAGATCGTAGAGGCATTAATAATGATCTTTCAAGTATCACAAGATTAGACCAAATGGCCTAGTTCTTCTCCTTTGTCTCAGGTACAGAGGTAGAACCCAGTGTGATCTTCTGCTGCTGTAGCCTATCCACTTCATGGTTTGATGTGTTGTGCAGTCAGAGATGCTCTTCTGGTCACCACTATTGAAATGCTTGGTTATTTAATTTACCGTTGACTTCTTGTCAAATTGATCCAGTCTGGCCATTTTCCAATAATCTCTCTCATTAACTTGGCATTTTCATGCACAGAACTGCCACTCACTGGGTTTTTTTCTCTTTTCTTTGCACCATTCTCTGTAAACTCTGGAGATTTTTGAGCATGAAAATCCCAGGAGATCAAGTTTCTGAATTATTCAAACCACCCCATTTAGCAACAACATTCCATGTTTAAAGTCACATAGATCAGATTTCTTCCCCATTCTAATCTTTGGTCTGAACAACAATTCAACCACATCTGCATGCTTTTATACACTCAGTTGCTGCCACATGATTAGCTGATTAGATATTTGCATTCATGAGCAGGTGTAGAGGTGTACCTAATAAAATGGCCACTGGCTGTACATGACATTGAAATTTGAGCATCTAACTGACTAGAGTAGCTGAAGATGATATTAGATTAACAGAGATAGATTAAAATTTTGCTACATGTAGTAAGCTTGAAGATTTAAAAGATAATTCTACACCAATATTTGGTCTCCATGATGTATACCGCTTTGGCTCTATACTTCAAGCAGAATATATTTGCGGTGGAGTTTGTATAGAGAAGGTTCTCTCAGTTCAGGGGCTCGGGGGATTGACATTTTGAGAAAAACAGATGATAAAATTATGAGAATCAGTAGCATTGAGGGTTAAGCTGTGCATGATTAAATGCAGAGGATCTTTAATGAAGCTCATTTGAACAGGAATGACTCTGCTTAGCAAGATAAAACCTAAGGTATTACAAGAAAGATAATAAATTGGGTAGAGTGTTGGCTGATTGGCAGGAGGCAAAGAGTAGAAATAAAAAGAGCCTTTTCTGGTTGGCTGTCTGTGACTATTGGTGTTCCGTAGGAGTTGGTGTTGAGACCCCTTTTTTCTATGTTGCATGTCAGTGATTCAGATGATGGAATTGATGGCTTTATGGCCAAGTTTTCAGACAATACAAAGATGGGTGGAGGGGCAGGCAGAGTTGAGGCTGCAGAAGGACTTAGAATAGGAAAAGAAGTGGCAGATTGTATACAGTATCAGGAAGTGTATGGTCATGCACTTTGGTAGAATGTATAATTTCCCCTTAAGAAATCTGTGCTGACTTTGGGCTATTTTGTCATGTGCCTCCAAGTATCCCAAAACCTTATCCTGAACAATTTACTTCAACATCTTCCAAATCACTAAGGTCAGGCTAGTAGGCCTATTATTTCCTTTCTCCTGCCTCCCTTTCTTCTTGAAGAGTGGATGGACATTTACTATATATTTTTTAGTCTTCCAGAATCATGCCAGAATCTAAAGATTCTTGAAAGATCATTACTAATGCCTCTACAATCTCTACAGCAACCTCTTTCAAAACACTGGGGTGTAGTCCATCTTGTTCAGGTGACTTACCTACCTTCAGAGCTTTCAGCTTCCCAAGCTCTTTCTCCCAAGTAAAAGCAACTGCTCTCACTTCTGCACCCTGACGCTCCTGAACATCCAGCATAATACTAGTATCTTCTACAGTGAAGAATGCTGCAAAATACTTATTCAACTCATCTGCTATTACCTTGTCCCCTGTTACTGCCTCTCTAGTGTCAACTTCCAGTACCAATGGTCCAATATCTACTCTTGCCTTTTGTTTGCTCTATATATCTGAAAAATATTTTTGGTATCCTCTTTGATATTACCTTCATATTTCATCTTTTCATTCCTCGTGGCTTTTTTTGCCTTCTGTTGGCTTTTAAAAGCTCCCCAATCCTCTAACTTCCCATTAATTTTTGCTCTATCATATGGCTTCTCTTTGCTTTTACATTGCCTTTGACTTCACTTGCCAGCCATGGCTGTGTCATCCTGCCTTTAAGATATTTCTTTTTTTACCCTACGTCTTCCAAATTGCTCTCAGAAGTCCCAGCCATTGCTGTTCTGCTGTCATCCCTGTGAGTGTCTCCTTCCAATCAAATTTGGTCAGTCCTTCTCTCATCCCCCTCTATCATTCCCTTTCCTCCACTATAATACGGATACATCTGACTTCAGCTTCTCCCAAAATGCAGGATTCATTCTATCATATTGTGATCACTGCCTTCTTAGAGTTTCTTTTTAATCCAGTTCATTACACAACACCGGATCCAAAATAACTGATCCCCTAGTGGGCTCAAACACAAGATGCTCTAAAAAGCCATCCCACAGGCATTCTAAGAACGCTCTCTCTTTGGATCAAAAATCAGCACCAACCTGATTTTCCCAGTCTGCCAGTATATTGAAATCATTGTTGTTTTGCCCTTTTGACATGCATTTTCTATCTCCCATTGTAGCTTGCACCCCACATCCTGGCTTCTTTACGGAGGCCTGTACATAACTCCCATCAGGGTATTTTTATCCTTGCGGTTCCTTAACTCAACTCATAATTATTCTATTTCTTCCAATCCTATATCATCTCTTTCTAAAGATTTGATTTCATTTCTTACCAACAGAGCCATGTCACCCCTCTGCCTACCTGTCTGTCCTTTCAATACAAGGTATATCCGAAAATATTAAGCTACCAAATATAATCTTCTTTCAACCATGACTCAGTGATGCCCACAACATCATACCTGCCAAACTCTAATTGCTCTAGAAGATCATCTACCTCATTTTGTAAGCTGCATGCATTCAAATATAACATCTTCAGAACTGTATTCATCATCCTTTTTGATTTAGTCCCCTGTTATACTGCAACTCATCCCACTGACAGCAATTTTGCTCCTTCATAAGCCAGTCCTTCCTGAATCCAACTGCCCCATCCTCATTCCCACTACTCAGTTCCCATTCCCATGCCAAATTCATTTAAACCCTCCCCAACAGCTCTAGCAAAACTGCCTACAAGGACATTGGTCCCTCTCAGGTTCAGGTGTAAACTGTCCCTTTAGTACAGGTCACAGCTTCCCCAGATGAAAATCAAATGATACAAAAGTTGAAACCCCTGTCCCCTGCACCAGTTCCTAGGCCACACATTCATCTGTCAAACCGTCCTATTCTTACCCTCATTGATACATGGCATAGGCAGCAATCCAGAGATAACAACCCTGGATGTCCTGCTTTTCTGCTTTCTACAGCTCTTCATATCTATGTCTTTGGTATCAATGTGCACCAAGACTTCTGGCTACTCAACCTCCCCCTTTGGAATGCCACTTGACACAATCCAAGACGTCCCTGACCTTGGCACCTGTGAGGTAACATACCATCCACTGATTCTATTGCATCTACAGATTCTCATATCTTCTCCTCTGACTATGGAATCTCCTTTCACTTCTGCAGTCCCTTTCACCCCACTTTCCTGCTGAGCCACAACACCAGACTTTGTAGCAGAGACCTGATCACTGCAGCTTACCCTAGGTAGGACCCCCACCCTCCACAAAGTATCCAAAATGGTATATTTACTATAGTGTGGAATAGCCACAGGGGTGCTCTCCAGTGGCTGCCCATTTCCTTTCCCTTTCCTGACAGTCAGCCAGTTACCTGCCTCTTGCAGCTACTTAGGGGTGACTACCTCCCTGAGGCTCTTATCTATCATCTCCTCAGTTTTCTGTATGAGCCAAGGGTTATCAAGCTGCAGCTCCAGTTTCTTAACATGTTCTCTGAGGAGCTGCAGCTCAGTGCACTGGTGCAGATGCATTTATCCAGGAGGCTGGAGGTCTCCAGGAATTCCCACATCTCACACATGGAACTAAACACAGCCCAAGGAGCCATTCACTTCACTAATGGTGCCCTAGCAGATGAGGAATGAAAAATAAAGCATCTTTCCAGATACCTATCTAGCCAAAGCCACTCCAACACTAGTCCCCTCACACAATGGCTGCTCCAACAATAATCACTCCACTTGCCCCTGCTTTATTTTTATTTGCTTTTGCTAATGAATTATGATTTGATTTGGCTGCTGGAAAATGGTGAAAGCCTGTCAATGCTCCTTTTTAAGTCTCGCATGGACCCATGAGTGGCCTCCTGTCTCATTCCTACTTTGACTAGACTGCTGGAAAATGAGGTATGAGATTGTACAGAACCCTCACATTTATAACAAATGAGGCCACCAAGGGCCCTAGGGAGGCATGTATCATTAGGACAGTCAGTCTGTTTTAGGCACAGCAATCAATTATAATAGAACAGCACATTCTATTAATTTACCATGGGATCCTCAGGTCTTGGGTTTCAAGGGAAAGAGTTCACAACAAGGCTAATGATGTCAGAAACATCTGATGATCTTCTGATTAACTCAGTGTTGACAAAAAATTTGTCAGTCAATTGGATGAGGTTATTTTAGGATGCTGTACCATGTCTCTGATTGTGCATAAAAATGCCATACTTCATGTAATAGAAATGGACTAAATTCTCCCAAATACAAGAGCAAGATTAATTAAAAACTGCATTTCTGCTTGACATGAAGCACTGCAACTCACGTAAAGAAAGTTTGGTAAAGTTGGACCTATGTTCATTGGAGCATGGGAGAATGAGAGGTGATTTTATAGAACTTCTGGGTGGGTTTCTTAGGTGATACTTCCATTGTAGAATTATCTAAAACTTTGGAAAACCTTGACAAGCTTCTATGGATGCACACTGCAGGGTATTATAACTGATTGCATCATGCCCGGGTGTGGAAACACTAATGCCCAGGAGTAGAAATGGCTGCAGAAAGTGATGTACACAGCCTAGTTCAACTCATTTGATTACAATTACTGTACATGGAGCACTGCCAGAAGAGAACAGCATCCATAATCAAAGATACCTACCATCCAGAACATTCACACTTCTCACTATCACCATTGGGCAAGAGATACAGAACACTTAGATCCTATACCACCAGGCACAGGAACAGTTATTGTCCTAAAACCAATAGGCTGCTGAACTAGCATGGATAACTTCACTCTGAACTGTGTCTATGCCTTACAGGTTCACATACAAGAACTCTTTACAATTTAAGCTCTCTGTATTTTTTTATTTGAACATGTTGTCCTCTTTTGCTTAAGATAGAAATGATAATGTCTATTTTGTCTCAAAGTGTTGAGATCTCTGTTGCCAGAAAGCTGGGGATCCATTGAACATGTTCAAGGTTGAGAAAAGTGTACTTTTAACCTCTGTCAGGACCTCGAGCTGAACTCTGTCTCTTTGTGTGTTTTCCCCCTACCCGTCATTCTGTGTTTTTGTATTGGCATGTTCTCTTGTTTGTTTTCATGCTCCTGTCCCCACCCCTGCTCTACCCTAGCCCCTGTATCACTGATTACTCCAACCTCACCTGTTTCCCATTATTACCTGTATTGCTGCCACCTGTGTCTCATTGTGCTCCACCTATCACCTGCCTCTCTGTTTATTGCTCAGTGTATTTTGGTCCTGTGTTTTTACCTGTTTGTTGCCAGGTTGTGCCAGTGACTTTTCCTGCTTCTGATTTTTGGATATCTCTAGATGTTTTGATCTCTGCCTGAACTTTGATGCTGACTTTGTTTGCACCTCGGGATTTGTTACTCAATAAATATCACTGTGTGCACAGTCCTAGGTCTGCGATTGGGTCCCTGCTCCAGCACCTGACAAACCTTGAAAAGACCGAGGAGTTTAAAAGAAAAAAAAACAAAATACTATTCCAGCGAAACTGGATCAGCTACGATTTTGTTGAATGGCAGAACATGTTCAAGGGTAATTGGGCTATTCCTCCTTCTGTTTTTGATATTAAATAGTTTTATGACTTAAAATCAGTTAAAAAAATTGATTATAGAGTTGATGAAGTGGGAGAAAATAGAATTTTGGGTAATTTGGCATGAAATATAAAAAGTGTCAGAAAATAAGACAGACAGGAGATATTGAATAGGGAATAAAGACATATCAACAGATGATGAACACATATTCTTGATTTGTCTTCATAACAGAAAGAACTCTGCTCATATCAAAAGAAACACATGAGGCTGAAGATGTTGAAATCTGGAGCAATATGCTGGATGAACTTAAAGGGACAAAGTAGTATGTGTAACGAGAGAAGGAAATCATCATGTAGTTTGTGTAATTGAGTGGATCTGTGCAAATATGGCTTCAGATATTTTGGGTTTCTAGTCTGCATATATCAATATTTGTGAAAGCTTGTAGAACTAATATGAATGGAGATTTTCAACATTATGACTGGGATTGAAAACAAACAAACCTAAGAAACTGATGGTTTGAAAACTAAAGTTTAAAAATGTGCTTGCAGTTATAATGTTAACATTGATATTGATGCTCCAGAATTCCCTAAACTTACAGCATAGTTCACATGGATTAGATAATAGAAAAACTGAGCCTAGTGTTCTGGAAGTCAGCACAGGAAAAAATGAGTAATTCTAGGCAAGATTGGCTTGACATCAATAGTAGAGAAAATTAAGGTTTATATAGTACACAGCTTAGATATTCACAATAAGATTAGGGAGGATAGAATAGAATTCAAAGGCAGAGAGATAGAGGATGCTTCATGATTAACTTGTCGTGGTGCACAAATGTGGCAGTTCTATCCCAGTCCTACTCACTTGACCTGGAACATCTCGCAATCAGGTGTCATCCACTTTATCTGCAGCTGAGTTTTCAGCCATCATCTTGGTAGTGGTGTACAGTCCACATCAGGCCTGTGTCAAGCAGGCTCAAGATGAACTGAGCAATGTGAACTGCATACCCTGATGCCTTTCCCTCATTTTGGGGGATTTTAATCAGGCCAGCTTGAAAAAGTCCCTATATAATTATCACCAACATTTCACTTGTGGAACCAGAGGAGCTGATACACTGGACAACTATTATATTACCCTCGAGGTAGTTTACTACCTCCTGCTATGCCATCTCACACCCACACTTGGAAAGTCTGATCACCTGACTGTATCTGTACTGTCTGAGTATAGGCAGAGACCGAAGACTGCAACCCCAGTAGAGAGGACCAAGAAAGTATGGACAAGGGAGGACTGTTACAGGACTGTTAATGTTACAGGACTGTTTTGAATCAGAGCAAAATTCAGGGATTCATTTTCAAGTCTGAATCAATATGGCATAGTTGTCACTGACTTCATTAAAACCTGTGTGGATGAGTGTGTGCCTATGAGAACATAGCATACATAGCTGAAGCAAAAGATTTGTATTCTGCTGAGGACTAAATCTGTAGCATTCAAATCTGGTGATTCATGACTATACAAGAAGGACAGACATAACTTACAGAGGGCTATCTTAAGAGCAAAAGAACAATTCCAATTGAGGTTAGACATGGAATTGGATACACGTCAAGTCAGGCAGGGTTTTCAGGCTATCACTTCCTGCAAAGTGAAACAAAACATCATGAATGGCAGTGATGCTTCACTCCTAGATGAGCTCAACATCTTTATGCGCACTTTGAAAGGGAGGGTACAACTATAGCTTTCAGGATCTCTGCAGCACTTGGTGACCATGTGATCTCTGTCTTGGAGGCCAATGTCAGATCGTCCTTCAAGAGGGTGACCCCTTGTAAGGTGACAGACCCCAAAGGTGTACCTGATGGTGCTTTGAAAACCTGTGGCAGCCAACTGGCAGGTGTGTTTAAAAACATTTCAATCTCTCATTGAGCAGTCAGAAGTTCCCATTTGCTTCAAAAGGGCAACAATCACACCAGTACTGAAGAAGAGCAGGGTGAGCTGCCTTAATAACTATTATCCAGCAGCTTCCATATCTACTGTGATTAAATGCTTTGAGAGCTAGAATCAACACCTGTCTCAGGAAATACTTGGACCCACTACAATTTGGCTATCTCCATAATAGGCCTAAAGTGGATGCAATCTCATTATCACTTCACACAACCTTGGATCACCTGGACAATACTTGTATCGGGCTGTAGTTTATTGACTATAACAGTGTTTAACCCAATCATTTTTACAGTTTTGATCAAAAAGCTCCAAAACCTGGGCCTCTTTACCTCCCTCTGCAACTGGATCATCAGCTTCCTCACCAGAAGACCACAGTCTGTGAAGATTTGAAATAACCTCCACTCGTCACTGATAATCAACACTGTCACACCTCAAGGATTTGTGCTTGGCCCAGTGTTCTACTCTCTCGACATCCATGACTGTGTGTCTAGGCACAGCTCAAAAGCCATCTATAAAGTTGTTGATGACACAACTATTGTTGGCAGAAGTTCAGGTGGTGACAAGGAGCTGTAAAGGAGTGAGATTGATAAATTGGTTGAGTGGTGTCACAGCAACAACCTTGCACTCAACTTCAGTAAAACCGAAGAACTGATTGTGGACTTCAGAAAGGATAAGATGAGGGAATACACACCAGTCCTCATCGAGGGGTTAGAAGTGGAGAGGGTGTGCAGTTTCAAGTTTCTGGGTGTCAACATCTCTTAGGATCTATCCTGGGCCCAACATGTTAGTGCAAGCACATAGAAGGCCTGACAGCAGTTCTATTTCATTTAGGAGTTTGAGGAGACTTGGTATATCACAAATTTCTACAGATGTACCACGGAGAGCTTTCTAACTGGCTTGTATCACCATCTAGTATGGGGGGGAGGGGTGGTAGGCACTCGACAGGATTGAAATAAGTTGAAGAAAGTTATGAACTCAGTCAGCTCTATCAGGGCACTAGCCTTACCAGCATCCATGACATCTTCGAGGAGTGATGCCTCAAAAAATGCAGCCTCCATCATTAAGGACCCTCATCACCCAGAACATACCATCATCTCATTGCCTCCATCAAGGAAGAGGAACAGGAGCCTGAAGGCACACACTCAATGATTCAGGAATAGCTTCTTCCCCTCTGCCGTCAGATTTCTGAATGGACATTGAACCCATGAATACCACCTTACTACTTTCTTTTCTTTTTGCATATTGTGGAGGATCATTTTCTTTGTGGAGGATCAGAGGGATCTTGGGGTCTGAGTCCATATGACACTCAAAGCTGCTGTGCAGATTGACTGTGTGGTTAAGAAGGCATACGGTGTATTGGCCTTGATCAACCATGGGATTGAATTCACGAGAAGAAGTAATGTTACAAATATACAAGACCCCCGGTCAGACCCCACTTGGAGTACTATGCTCAGTTCTGGTCATCTCACTACAGGAAGGATGTGGAAACTATAGAAAGGGTGCAGAGGAGATTTACAAGGATGTTGCCTGGATTGGGGAGCATGCATTATGAGAATAGGTTGAGTGAACTCGGCCTTTTCTCCTTGGAGTGATGGAGGATGAGAGGTGACCTGATGGAGGTGTATAAGGTGAAGAGAGGCATTGATCATATAGGTAGTCAGAGGCTTTTTCCTAGGGCTGAAATGGCTAGCATGAGATAGCACAGTTTTAAGGTGCTTGGAAGTAGGTACAGAGGAAATGTCAGGGGTAAGTTTTTTTAAAATACAGAGAGTGGTGAGTGCATGGAAAGGGCTGCCAGCGACAGTGGTGGAGGCAGATACAACAGGCTCTTTTAAGAGACTGCTGGATAGGTACATGGAGCTATGGGCAACCCTAAGTAATTTCTAAAGTACCTGTTTGGTACAGCATTGTGGGCTGAAGTGCCTGTATTGTGCTGTAGGTTTTCTATGTTCACTACTTAATTAATTTAACTAATATATATATATGATTACTGTAATTTATAGTGTTTTTTATTATATATTGCAATGTACTGCTGATACAAAACACCAAATTTTGCAACATATGCCTGTGATATTAAACCCAATTCTGATAGCTTTAAGAAAAAATCCTGCTTAAAAATCATTTTTTTTTACAACTGGCAGGAAAACAACCTTGAGATGCTAAGGATATTCGATGAGAAATTATTTTTTGTAGCAAGATAGAAGGATTATAGACTCTGTGTCGGGCTTTTGGCCATTTTATACTGAGGTGGGTTTCCCATGGTGCTCTATTAAGCAACAAGGTGCTGATAGGTGGGTTAATTAGCCACTATAAATTACCATTAGTGTGACCCAGCGCTGGATTTAAAGGTTGATGCCGCTGTATTAGTTAAGATCATTATTATTCCTCCCAAGATAAAGGAAATCTCTTTATTCTTTACATGTTCTAAGTTGGCAGCGATTCAACTGAACAGTACTTCAAGAGAGAATTACAGGTTTGTTAAAGGAAACCATATCTTACTTCATTAAAAATTGTGAACAAATATAAGGCCAACAATGATTAATTAGTTTTGATCTTGCTCACTTCCTCTTGCAAGGTTTGTTGTTTCAACTGTCTGGATGCTCCCAAACATTCCAGCTGGAAACAAAAACTACAATAAATGAAGCTTATTGATGTACCATAATCTACACTAAATACTTTTCCTGGGTCAGTGCTACCAGGAGCTTTTTCATCTTACTTAATTAGGTGACTATGATTTGACCCAATAAGTCAAAATGGATTGTTAATTGTCACAGAGTTGTACTCTACACAATTCAATTTCAATTCAAAACAACAGCAAAGAAAAAAACGAAGTTTCATAAATTCAGTAATTTTCCACCTGTCTGATGCTCTGGCCTGTGCATGGTGACCAATGCTCTATAATGCATATCTAGGAGTTTCTGCAGTAGTTGTGCCTCAGGCATCTGACTGTGTGAAGTTTTGGTGCCTAATTAGTAAAGAGGAAATTAGTGAGAAGAGAGAATTATCCAGTGAGTGAATCAGTTTTAGAATCAGGTTTGGAAGAGAGCAGGCAAGCACTATGATGTTTTGGGACAAGGAAATTATGGGAGCATAGAAATTAACTGAGGTCCATTCCTAGTGCTAAACTCCCTGGCCTGGGGACAACTAAACAGATCCCCTTTCTATCTAACCACAGATGACATCATGAGCACTTGGAAGGCCAGCTTCTGTATGAAGCTCATGTTTCAAGCTGTAAACTATTAGAGAGCTTTCCTGAACATTATGCAGGTAGATGAGCAGTACTCAATACTCCAAATATGTCTGCAATAATCTCCCATGTTGGTCCTAAGTATTAAAATACTATCTGTATATCAGCCAGTCAGACATGTGTATTCCCTTTACTTGCTATAATCACTATTGGAAATCCATTTAAACATTCGGGATACAGGCAGTCCCTGGGTTACGTACGAGTTCCGTTCCTGAGACCGTCTTTAAGTCGGATTTGTACGTAAGTCAGAACAAGTACATCCGGTATTATTTAGCGTCAGTTAGTAAAACGTTTGTCTTAGTATATATTTTACCTTTCTATGCATATAAAACACTTAAGAAACGTATGTATTCCAATAATTAAACCACTGCGTTGCTTAGTAATAATTGTAGCTTTCATTGGGGCAGGGCCTTCCACATGCTCCATTAAAATTGTTCCGATCGTTGACCGACTGTAGCCTAATGCTTTTCCAATGACCGATGGTGTTTCACCTCTTTCCAAACGCTTTATTATTTCCTCTTTATTTTCAATCGCGATCGCTTCCCGTCAATGGAACAGAAACACTGCGGGCGGCGGGTACTGAGCTGCACTGGCTCCCGAGGTCCACTGGGTCATAAGGACCACCTCACTGAATTTCCCGGGTCCGAAACTCCACCGCACTGAGACAGGTTAAATGGGACAAGTGGGGGCTGTGCTGGGTTTGAGTATTTGATCCTCCACAATATTCCGTGTGGGAATTTAAACTGGAGGTGGCAGTGTTTTTTTTACAAGGTCGAGTTGCGAGATCAACATCAACCCGGCACGGATGGTACGGGAGTCACTGGATCAGCATCAACCCAGCACGGGAGCAGTCTGTCACTAGATTGAACTCAGGAACCTCCGTTCTTGAGCCCGGCACTGATCTCACGGCGCCACCAGCCGACCGGAATGGGGGTTGGGGGGGAGGTGGGAGGCAGGGTCAGGGTGAATCTCACTAAGAAAAATTTAAGCTAAATACAAAGTTAAACACTCAACACAGTGTCAACAGCAATGACTTAAAATGGCGGACGGTGTCGCGATCCGGCTTAAAATGGTGGACGACATTCTCCTTCCTCGGTTTGGAAGTACGAGTTGTCCATAAGTCGGATGTTCGTAACTCGGGGACTACCTGTATTATACAAAGCAAGAAAGAATACAGTAAATAAATAAATTTTAAAACATTTTTCCAGTCCCTTCTGCAACAATTTCTAGCAATGACGATTGGCTTCAACCCCAGTTCTATTGTTTCAGAATCGAAAACAGAATCAAGATTAATATCAACGGCATATATCATGAAATTTGTTGTTTTGTGGCAACAGTACATTGCAGTACTTACTACAAAAACTATAAATTACAGAAAGTATATATAAAAATATAAATTAAATAACTAGTGCAAAAAGAGAGGGAAAATACTGAGGAAGTTTTCATGCATTCATTGTCCATTCAGAAATCTGACGACAGAGGGGAAAAAGTAGTTCCTGAAGTATTGAGTGTGTACCTTCAGACTCCTGTACCTCCTCCTTGATGGTAACAATGAGGAGAGGGCATCCTCTGAGCGATGGCGGTTCTTAATGATGGATGCTGCCTTTTTGAGGTGGGCATTGAGGCCTATGCCGGAATCACAGAATCTTCTGTAGAATAGACTTTGGATGTGGAATTTATGAGGTGCTTTGTCCTTCCACCCCTGTCATGGAGTTTCTGCATGCTGAGATTTGCAATTTCATCTCCAAAGGTCCATTTCCAAAAAGATTGAAAATGAACCACAGATTTTCATAAGTTAATAGAGAAGTTTCATTTCTTCAAGGAAGATCAGAGCACTCGTTGGCAGAAGCACAATAACAGCCAATGGAGCAGTTTCAAGTTCAAGTTTGTTGTCATTTCAACAATATACATGTATACTGCCAAACAAAACAACATTCCTCCAGACCGAGGTGAGCAACACAGTACATATAACTCACACACAACACAGTGTAATACTACTACAAATAAATTAGTAAATAATACAATGCATTTACGATACAAGCTGTTTCCCATTCTAACAGTACGCCTACCTGATGGTAGGAAGTTAAAGAGATTGCTGAAGGAATGCTAGGGATCATTGGAGATGCTAAGGGCCCCGAATATGCAGCACTCCTGTTAAGTGTCGCAGGTGGGTGTAAGAGAGACCCCCATGATCCTCTCAGCAGTCCTCACAATCTTTTAGATGTCTTGCAACTCTCATAGCAGATGTTGATGCAGCTCCTGTAAAAATTGCTGAGAATGGTGGTGAAGAGAAGGAGCCTCGATCTCCTCAGGAAGTGGAGATGATGTTGTGCTTTCTTGCCTAAAGAGGCGGTGTTGAGGGACCAGGTGAGACTGTCTGTTATGTGCTCTCCTAGAAATTTGGTGCTTCTAACTCTCCATAGAGTGGTCAGCCTGCACTGTCCTAAAGTCCACAATCATCTCCTTAGTCTTGTCCACATTGAGTCTCAAGTTGGTGTGCAAGCACCATTCTACCAGCCACTCTACCTCCTCACTGTACACTGACTCAACATCATTGTCAATGAAGCCAGCCATTGTGGTGCCATTGGGAACTTGATGGTTGAGTTGGAACTGAATCTAGCAGTACAGCCATTTCTCAGCAACATGAACAGCAGCGGGCTGAGGATGCAGCCCCGTGGAGTCCCAGTGCTCAGCATGATGGTAACTAGAGACGTTGCTGCTAACAAAACTGACTATGGACTTCAAGAAGTCCAAGATCAGATCACAGAACTTGTATTTCTTAACAGAAGGCGCACAGTCAGTCTGTAATAGCAGCAACACCTGTAGTACCATCATGCTGAGCTGCAGACCCTCACAGGGCTGCGTGCTCAGCCCGCTGCATTTCTTCAAGGAAGGTCTAGGTACTCCTTGGAGAAGGCACAATGAACACAACCCATGGAGCTAGTTCCTCAGCGCCAACAAACGGATTCAACCATGACCTCTAGTGCAGTCTTTTTGTAGTTTACATGTTCTCCCTGTGACCTCGTGATTTTCTCCCACATCCCAGAGATATGCTGGTTGGTAAGTTAATTGACTGCTATAAATTCCCACAGTGTGCAGATGAGTGCTAGCATTTGGAGAGAATGGGAAAGACTGTGGAGAGAATAAAATGGAGTCAGTGTAGGATTAGTGTAAACGAGGGGTTGCCAACCATTTTTGTGCCATGGGCCTCTATCATTAACTGAGGTGTGCACGGACCCCAGGTTGGGAATCGTTGGTGTATGTGGTGCTTGATGGCCAGCACAGATTTTGTGGACTGATGGGATTGTTTCCATACTGTATGACTCTCTGTCTAACAATAAATCTCCTCCCACGCAGGAAGAGTTACAGTTTTAGCAGTCTGGTATCAGGCATGCAAACAACACATCTTTCTCAGTTTTGTTGACACAGAGTAACTGGGGCTTCAGTCATACAGGGGATGTTTTCCTGGGAAAAGATGCTGATGTTGGTTCATCAATCTTACCGATCGATCTAGTGGGTAGCACTGATCCCTTTCCTCTGATACCCTCAGCAGACAGCCCAGGGCACTAGATGTATGTATGCCACAAATGCTGTAAGCATTTGATATATACAAATAAATATAAGAAATATAATAAAAACAGAAAAATCAAAGGAAATATGGAAAGAACAAAATATGTTTCCTTTTCAGAAATGCAAGTTACATTGATCATTTTGATTAATAATACACAGGAATGAACATAATAGGTATGATTGGTGTTGGCCAGATTGAAAATATATAGACAAGCTCCTTTTTAAATCAGGGTTAGAAAGAAAGGGAGATCCTGTTAGGAGCAGAAAAGAGATTGAAAGACGAAGTAAAGCAGGGTGGAAAATGGGTTTGTTTATATGGTCAATCTACTCATTACACCCAAGGAAGGGGAGTTTTGGGTCACCAAGTAATTTAAAGAGGCAAATTCTTGGAATTACTATTAGGGTGGGCTCAGCAGAGAAATGAGGAAGGGTGTGAGTGGAAAATTTAGAAAGAATCAGTTCTGATGAAGCATCTCCAGCCTGAAACATAGTCTTATTCTTTCCACAGATGTCAATTAATATGGAGTCATGGAGTACAGTACAGATCCAGACCCTTCACTGACAACATCTATATCAACCACTAAGACTCTACTCACCTAATGCCATTTACCAGCATCTGATTTGTTACATTCTATGCCTTAATGAACATAAATGTTGTGAGAGTCTGTGCCTCTACAGTGATGTCAGGTTAAGATTGAGCTCATTCAGCTAAGTGCAGACACACAGCCTTTGTCACATTTGCAGTGCCAAGGGACATCTGTCAACGTTTTTCTTGACAGCAAAGGAAGACCCAGTGAACTCAAAAAATAGATACTGCTAAGTTTATTGGGAATGTCAGTAAAGGGCATTGTACACATGAACCAGGCGATGAAGGTGGTGACTCTGATGAAAGGATTCAGACTGACATGTTACGAACTGTAACATTTTGGAAACAAACCAGCAGCAAGAGATCACATGCTGAGTGAGGTTTTAATGTTAAAATCACTATCTTTATTAGTAACTACTTATCATATAGTAACTTCACCAAGATAAAAGTTAACAGTGTTATGTGCATCTATGTGGGTAAATATAGCTCGCAATCTATCAAGCTTGCCAGAACAAGGCTTAGAGTATTGAGATGATAAAGTAGGAAAGTTCAGACATCCATGTAATAAATGAGGGAGAGAGATATTTGTAATCCAGGGTAAAATGTAGAGAAAAGGTAATTACGACGTATTCCACAGGTTCCACACTGTTAAAACGAGATAACAATTGCTGTAGATCTTGTCCATTGTGTCGTTCCAAATCCACATAAGAATTATCACCGAGAGTGACCTATCACAGGAATATTGTCTTCCAGAGGTTACCACACAACATGTCCAGGCAAGAGCTACACAAGTGGTCCCACAGGATACACCCAAAATCCACTCATATGGATTATACAAAGTGACAGTCCCACATTCATTGTGCACCATGTGCCAATGTTTAACCCAATCTTTTGGGCGTAAAAGAGTTTCAAACCATCACAGTAATCAGCCAAAGTTCCGGCAGCTGGCCTCCTCTCTCTCTCTCTCTCTCTCTGCTACGACTGAAGGTCTCTATCTCTCTATCTGTGTAAAAATTCAAAGGAAACTGCTTCAGCCTGTGACTGATGTCATAGTCCCACCTCACTCAGGTGCTTAAAGCGACAGTCCACAGTAAACGAAACCTGTGGGTTCATAACACTTCCCCCAAAACGGAAAATTTTGATCTGCAAGAGCAAAATTTTAACTGCAAACTACAATATATAAAACAATACATTTGCAATTGTCATAGAACATATTGCAGAAGCATATACAAATACCAGATTTTACTCCACTATTAAAAATACATTGCAAGCTTAACATCTGGAAAGACAATCAGCAATTATATTATCTTTGCCTTTAATGTGAGTTATCGTAATAGCATATTCCTGCAAAATCAAACTTTGTTGTTGAATTGGAATCTGATTTGTCTTCTTCAACATTTTCCTTAACCATGTCTATACAATCATCCACTCTGGGGATGGGATAAGCATCTGTTTTTGTTACAGCATTCACCCTTCTATAGTCAGTGCGAAACCTAATACTACCATCTGGTTTAGGTACTATTACACAAGGTGAGCTCCAATATGAAGTTGAAGGCCTAATTGACTTGTTCAGCCAATTTACATCTGTCTATGTTTATGCGATATGGCTGTTGTTTTATGGGCTTGGCACGACAGACATCTACGTCATGTGATGCAAATATGGTTCTCCTTGGAACATCGGGAAATAAGTCTTTAAACTTCAAAATTAATTCCTTCATTTGTTGTTGTTGCTGTGGCTGTAAATGAGCCAACTTGTTATCAATGTTTTCTAGAACAGTCGAGTTTGTTAGTCTAACTGGGATAATGTTTGATTTAGAATAAACCTCGGATGAATTAATTAATGAGTTCCCAGAGAAGTCAAACTGCTTGCTATTGACTCCACCAGACGCAGCTGCTACTTTTTTTCAATATATGATTTTAGCATGTTTATATGTACCAACTGTGTTGGCTTTTGTCGATCGGTTGTTTTGACTACAAAATTTACATCATTAACTTGAGACACTATTTCATACAGTCCATGGTACTTTGCCTGAAGTGGGTTCATCAATATTGGAAATAATACCAGCACCTTATCTCCCACCTGGACTTTTGTCTTATGAGCCTGTTTGTCATACCAACACTTCATTTTGTTTTGCAAAACCTTCAGGTTTTGTCTTGCTAGGCTACAGGTTTTGTGTAATCTGTCCTTGAATTTCAAAACATAGTCTAACAAGTTAATATGCACATTAATCCACTCAATCCTCATTAATCCTTATTTTTCCTCACTATCTTTCCTTTCAGTTAGTCCTGATGAAGGGTTTTGACCCGAAACATCGACAGTGCTTCTCCCTATAGATGTTGCCTGGCCTGCTGTGTCCCACCAGCATTTTGTGTGTGTTGCTTGAATTTCCAGCATCTGCAGATTTCCTCATGTTTGCTCATTAATTCACCATTTGTTTAACAGGGTCAAAGGTCCTCGAACCCTATGACCAGATACAAGTTCAAGTAGAATAAAGCTTAGTGATACCTGTACTGATTCTCTTACTGTGAATAAAAGCAGATGAACTTCCTCATCCCAGTCCTTCTCATTTTCAGAACACTATGTCTTAATCATTGTTTTGAGGGTAGAATGCAATCTTTCTAAAGCCCCTTGTGATTCTGGATAATACGCAGTCAACATAATTTGTTTGGCTCCCAGTTCATAAAATACCTGCTGAAATAATCCTGACATAAAATTACTTCCTTGAACAGACTGGATTTCTTTAGGCAAACCAAATAAATTTAAAAAACTTTATGAGAGCTTTCCATACAGTTTTAGCTTTTATATTCCTGAGAGGTATGGCTTTGGGAAATCTAGATGCTGTACACATGATAGCAAATACTGATGGCCAGTTTTAGTCTTTGGCAATGGGCTAACACAATCCACAATAACTTTGTGGGGATAGGCTGCACAGGGGCCACTGGAGTGACCCGATTAGGTTTACACACAACTTGACAAGTGTGACAGGATTGACAAAAGGTCACAACATTTTTCTTCAAATTAGGCCAGAAAAATTGTTTCATAACCTTGTTTACAATTTTATTCATGCCGAGATGGCCACCAAAGGACATACTATGGGCCAAGGGTAAAATCTATTTCCTATAAACTTTAGGAACCACATCCTGTTGAACAATTGCCCACTCTTCACTTGCAGGTATCTCAGGTGGTCTCCACTTCCTCATTAACACTCCATCTTTGATATAATACCCAACTGGTACTTTCTTAATATCGTCATCTGAGAGAACTTTTTCTTTTAAAGCTTCAATCTCAAGGTCTCGGTTCTGTCCTGCTATAAACTCCTTCCTAGACAGAGATAAATCTTTCTCGTCAGATTCAATACCTGGATCCTGGTGAAACAATGAAGGCAGAAAAGTCCTTGACACGTCATCAAAACATGAATCCCGATTTTGGCTATCATGGATAGCAGAATCATGCTGCACAGAACTATCTGCAATGGCTGACGTCTTAGCCATACTTTGAGTTACTGTGCAGGAGGGGTAAATGGTAGAATCCATCTGTGGGTCATCAGTAGTTGGCTTAGTTGTCAGCTGCAAAGCAGGAACAACCTTACCATCTGCTTAGTCATTCCCTAACAACAAAGAAATATCTTCCACCAGTAAACTGGAGCATAGTCCTATCTTAACTGGTCCTAAAACCAACCCTGACTCTAAAGTTACCTTGTGCAGTGGCACAGAATCAATGCCGGCCCTGATGCCTTTAATAAGATTTATCTCACCAGTGTCAGTCTCATCACCAAACTTTAGAATACTGCCTAATATAAGTGACTGAGAAGCCCCAGAATCTCGAAGGATTTTCACTGGTACTGGGGTTGACCCTTCATTCACTGACACAAACCCATCTGGCATAAGATGATGAAATCCTTTCTTAACTCGGTCAGACCTCTCAGTCCATAACTGAGCCTCATCAGAACCCTGTGGTTTTATGGGTGTTTTAATGCACTGAATACAGGCATCCAGAACTGCCTCCATTTCCTTCTTCAGGAGGGAACAATTAGCCATAATATGACCAGCTTTCATACAATGGTAACAAGTAAGTCCAGAATATTTCTCCTTCAGCTGCTTCCCTTCATCCTTACCTTTGTCACTAGTCCCAGATTTACTTTCTGGTTGACCCTGACTTATCCATGTTACTCTTTTGGAAGCTCTTACTCAGGGTAAACTTTGTGGGTTAAAGCAAACTCATCTGCTAATCTAGCAGACACCTGCAAAGTGGCAGCATCCTTTTCATCTAAATATGCCTTTATGTCATTAGGGGCGCACCTCCTGAATTCTTCAATTAAAACCAACTCTTTCAAGCTGTGAAAATCATCATTCACATTTTTAGATGTGCACCAGCAGTCAAAACACACAAATTTCTCATTAGCAAATTCTACATAAGTCTGCTTCACAGATTTCCTCAAATTTCTAAACCTTTACCTATAGGCATCTGGAACCAATTCATAGGCTTTAAGTACAGCCCGTTCACAATCTGATAATTAGCTGCATTTTCAACTGACAGCCAGAATAAGCCTGTTGAGCCTTACTCTTCATTACACTCTGTAACAGAAGAGGCCAACTAATTTGTGGTCACTGTAAGTTCTGAGCAACCTTCTCAAAATGCTGAAAGTGTTTATCAACCTCAGCTTCATTAAATGGAGGGACCAATTTAACTTCCCAACTGGCCACAAACTTCTCACCAGAGTCAAACACTATATCCCGTTGCTGTAGCTTGTCTAACTTCTCTAGCTCAAACCTCCTTTGTCTTTCATTTTCTCTTTTTGCAGAATTCAGCTGCATTTGTTGTCATGTCTCTTCAACCTCTAATTTTAATGTACCGTAGATTCCGGATTTTAAGCCGCTACTTTTTTCCCACATTTTGAACAGCTTTGAACTCTGCGGCCTTTAATACGAAGCGGCTATTTCATGGTTTTTTTTCATGCCGCCAAAAACATTTTGCCTCGTAACAGTAGACCAATAAAATTGATGAGTAGTTCACAGAGGTCCAATGAAATTGTACGATAAATCAAGCGCACTTTCACAATTAAATTATTGTAAATCAGTCATTTGTACTCACCCTCATCAACATGGAAAACACTCGAAGAAAAGCATTGTGCTGCCTTTATGGCAGTTATTTAGTTTATAATATTTTCGCTTAGTAATTCATTTGTTAGTTAAAGTTAGAACTGTTTTAACTATATTTGTTTTCTGTACTACATCGCGGGATGCTATGACGTCACACCCGGTTTCGCCGCGTCTTGTGGGATACCGGTTTGCGATAAACGGGAAGGAGGGGGGGGCGAGCGGCGGAGCAAAAACGCTGCTTTTAAGTTAAAGGCGATCAATAACTTTTCCTGGTAGGCTGCAGTATATATATTTTTTACCAGTCGTTAGGAGATATTGGAACGTTGTTCAGTAAAGAAGTATACGCAACGTATATTTAAAAGTAGCCGCGTTACAGCCACGGTTCGAAAAAAAGCATTTGCAATATGTATTTGTTTATGTTACCATATGGATTTAATTAAAAGTTAAAAAATCCTCACGTGTAATATCTTTCTGTGTAAATATCTCATATTACAACGTGGGACACCTGCGGCCGAAAATCCAGTGCGGCCTAAAATCCGGTGCGGCCTGTACAAGTAAAAAATTGATTTTATTTCTAAAATTAGAGCCAGCGGTTTTTAATCAGGTGCGCTCTGTAGTCCGGAATCTATGGTAAGTTTCTCTAAGTTTAATTGTTCCAGCTTTAACCGGATCTCGAGGTGATCTGGTGTACTTTCAGGAAACAATTCTAAGCCTCCTCTTCAAACACCTTCGTAGATACATAGTGCTCAGCTATTCTCTTCTGAATCTCAGGCTTTTTCATAGCCCACTTTATCTCAGTAAGTTTCAGCTCTTTAACAATAGCCAACGAGTCATCCTTTCTGGCATCCCCTATTGCCACAGGGGCTGGTGCTTCCAAAAATGCTTCAATATCCATTGTGCTGGTCCCACAAAAAAAATGGAAAAGAAAGCAACCAATTAGATCGATAATCAATCAATAAACTCAATATTTTCTATCTCAGAGGAGCCCCCAATTTTGTTATGAATTGTAACGTTTTAGAAACAAACCAGCAGCAAGAGATCACATGCTGAGTCAGGTTTTAATGTTAAAACCACTATCTTTATTAGTAACTACTTATCATATAGTAACTTCACCAAGATAAACAAAAGTTAACAGTGTTATATGTATATACGTGTGTAAATATAGCTCCTAAATTATTGAGCTTGGGGGAACAAGGCTTAGAGTCTTGAGATGGAGAAGTAGGAAAGTTCAATCATCCATGTAATAAATGAGGGAGAGAGATATTTGTAATCCAGGGTAAAACGTAGAGAAATGTAAGTACGACGTATTCCACAGGTTCCACGCTGGTAAAGTGAGATAACAGTCACCATAGATCTTGTTAATAACATGCATTATTAATGAGCGAAGTCAAACGAGAATGGCTAGACTGGTACAAGCTGACAGGAAGGCAACAGAATCTCAAATAACCACATGTTACAACAGAAGGGCATCTCTGCATAAAGAACACATCGAACATTGAAGTGGATGAGAAGCAGAAGACCACACTGGGTTCCACTATTGTGACCGCTCTGTTAGGTACATACTACTAAATGTACACATTGTGCTTTCAGCACTTTTTAAAATGTCAGGTTTATAGCATTATCAGATTTGCTATCTTCATTTGGGTCTTCTATATATTTGTCCATGCTAAATCAACTAGCCGCCAATTTCATGTTCACTCCAGCCAAATGCCACGTATGATACTTTTTTGTAACCTTTCTTTATATACTGTAGTTCTTCTAGTATGACTTCTGTTCTATTTTATGCCAGCTGTAGTGTCTCTGATGGAAGTGCTTCATGTATGAATTTGAATTGGTCGAATGAATTGTGTTTTGACCAAAATCCCTTTTCAGTTTCAGAGTGTATATCCATTCATATCGTTGCATGGCTGAAATTCAACTGAATGTGTGTGTCAGTTCAAAGATTCAAAATTCAAAGTACATTTTACATTTTAACATCTTTGGACTATTTTTATTGTGCCCATGGTCTGGTTTTTTTTAATCAATTACGCTATTGTTTGCACTGTTGTAACTATGTGGTTTTGTGCAGGTCTCATAGCTTTAGTTTTTGGTCTTGTTTCGTCTAGTGGATTTGGAGCTCCTTTCTGGGGAACACACAAAGACGGTAGCACGATATTAATACGCAGCAGCCTCTCCAGACTCTGGATTGGGGATTGCCAAACGTTATGTGGATTTTCTGGTGTAGTCTGTTTTGTCATATGCTTTTGTGATATCATTCTGGAGGAATGTTGTCTCTTTTTTAACTGCATTGCATTTGTGGTTTCTAAATGACAATAAACTGAATCTGAATCTGATTTATTATCTAAGCATGTATGCAGTTTACAACCCTGAGATTCACCTTCCCAGTTAGTTTCCAGTCAGCTAGTACACAGACAAACTCATCTTGCTGTGACAACATTTTCAGAAGGACCTGGTTTCAGATTCCAAACTTATATCTCTCAACAAATGTTTCCACTGTTTTTTATTATTTCACTGAAATGAAGAGTGAACTGCAGTTAAGATTACCAATGTCATATGAGTGTCTGATCCTACTTCCAATTACAGATTACCTGCTTGAATTTGTATACTGCCCCATTGTGAGTATTTCTACGCTCACACTTTACTTTGCCAATGTTACTTATTTATTTAGAGATACAGCATGGAGCAGATCCATCCAGCCCAATGAACTGCACTGCTCAGCTACCCACCTATCTAACGGCAGCCTGATCACAGGACAAATTACAATGCTAACTGATACAAGTTGGGAACGTGGGAGGAAACCAGAGCACCTGGAGGTAAGCCATGTGGTCACAGGAAAGACGTACAACTTGGCTGCTGTTTGGTACTGTCTGCCACATCTGCAGTTACTAAATTGTCAGTACCTCCAGTTGAACTCTGTCTTTTTGTGTGTTTCCCCCTAGCTGTCAATCTGTGGTTTTGTATTGCCATGTGCTCTTGTTTGTTTTTGTGCTCCTGTTCCCACTCCTGCTCTACTCTGGCCCCTATATTACTGAATACTCCCCCTCTCACCTGTTTCTCATCATTATCTGTTTTGCTGCCACTTCTGTCTCATTGTGCCCCACCTATCATCTGCCTCTCTGTTTATTCCTCAGTGTATTTTAGTCCTGTGCTTTCACCTGTTTGTTGCCAGATTCTGCTCAGTGAGTTTTCCTGAGCATTTCCAGCATTCATATCTGAACTATGTCTGTCTGAATATCAACTCTGCCTGTCCCCAATTCTGGTTTTTGGATTTCTCTAGATGTTTTGGTGTCTGCCTGAACTTTGACGGCAACTTTGTTTGTACATCAGGATTTTTTACTCAATTAATATCATTGTGTGTACAGTACTGGTTCTGTGATTGGATCCCTGCTCCAGGGTCCTGGCAGTAGATTTGTTTTTATTGCAGTGCTATTTCTGTTCTCTTGTACTCAGGTTTACACCTCAGAGTTGCTGCGGTTAATCTTGGGCTTCTCAGGCTCATCTTACCAAGACAGCAATGTAGTCAGTTGATGTCCCTTGATGATATCACTTTGAATAGTTGTGAATCTTTAGCATCCCATCTTTGATGTCAGTGTGGCATATGTTTGCTCTGTTTGTCGATAGTTTGTTCCATATGCATGCAACTACATGATGAAATAAGAATGAAAACAAGTTGTGTTAGATTATTCAAGGGCTCATCACAGATTGCTGCTTAAAGTTACACACATTTTAAGTCCCAAGAGCAATCCCACATGACACAACCCTCAGAGACAGCTTTAAAACAAATATCCAGATAATTAACATGTAGGAGAATTACACTTCAGTACTATGAAAATAATTCAAGCATTTTAAAAGTGCTTATAAAGTAAATATTTTAGCATTCATCTCTGGCGAAGATAAAAAGAAACACATTTAAAAAAACCTGTAACGTGCAGAATGCTGGAGGAACTCAGCATAGAAAAGAGTAAACAGTTAATGTTTTGGTCTGAGTTGACTGTACTCTTTTCCATAGATGCTTCCTGGGCTGCTGAGTTCCTCCAGTATTTTGTGTGTGTTAGTTGGATTTCCAGCATCTGCAGATTTGCTCTTGTCTGTGAAAGTAGTGTGTAAATTTTGCAGTTACCAACATCTGAAGGAGGGGTAATGTTTTAGGAGTCCCAGCTGCGTTGATGATAAACAATAAGTGAAATTATATGATTGATATGGACAAGCCTCATGGTGAGACTCAGAAACTGAACTCCTTTCAGACTAAGGATGAACCACAGAGGATGGGGAGGAGGTCTGTCCCCTGAACATGTAGCATGCAGGCTTATTTGTATGTGGACACACCCTGGTGCTCATGAAGCAGATCCCCTATTATGGGTAAATAGCCCCACTGCATTGTGGGCAGCCTCAGGAGAGACGAAGGCTACGGAAGTAAACCCAGACAGTAAATCTGGAGTGGAGTCCCTAAGGTAGCTGGATGTCATTGAATTTCTTTCCAGCAGCTCCTGCAGCCATGCTGGTCCCAAATGTATTGCTTCATAAGCTTTCCTTTGAGCTACACTGGTGAGGAAGAGAGGGGGATCTTGACAACTGGGCATCTCAGGATCTCCATATCTTATGGCAAGGCTTGTGATGATGGTCATCATCACCCATTGTCCTTTGGGACTGATGGATGCCAACCAGCCATATGGACATCCTCACTCGATGAAGGGGAGGGGAGTGGAGAGAGGAAGGCAAGATGCTTTCAATGTCTTAGCACATGGTTGCTATTCTTATTGTCTTATGACATCACAATTCATCAGATCAATAATCATTTAACTCTTGAGGCCCATATATTACGTTTTAACTGGTAATAGTCTCAAAACCAACAAAACAACAGTGAATTTATTTTGAAGAAGCCGTGGAAAAGAGAGACTCCAGCACTGACAAGGAAAATTGCTTCATGGTGGATTGCTATTTGCGGTCAATACCTAAATCAATCCTTGCAAGGAAGAACTCACAGCTTGTCCTTACCTGATGCACCTGAAATCACACCCAATTATTGTGGCTTGCAGTTATTTCTGTTGTTGGATGTATGTAATTAGTTTCTTTAGGTGAAGTGAAAGTGATAAATGCTTAAGGAAGGAACTTTACTTTTCTTACCTGCAAAAATCAGACAGAATAGGTTCAATATTTTGCTTTGATCCTTTCCCGTGTTGATTTTGCTGTTAATTGAGATGTTCCACTGAGTCAGCAGGCAGCCTCTTACATTTACCCTAATCTGACTCATCCAACTTAATATATCAATAGTATTTTTAAATAGTATATGGTATTTAAATATTGCTGGCAAATCCAGTATTTATTATCAGTTCTTAATAGCCTTTGGAAAAATTGGCCCTGAGCCAGTTTCTTGAACTGCTGCATTCCTAGTGAATGTATTCCCACAGTACTGTTAAGGTTGAAGTTCCAAGATTTAGTACCAGTGATGACGCAGAACCAGCAATATACAGTGGATACTGGCTAATTTGGATCTACTGAAACAGGATATTCTGGTCCTGCTGAGCCACTGCCCCACTGGTCAAAGTTTCACGGAAACATTTAAAAAGGCTTAAAAAGGACAAACTACTGTTTAACGGTAAAACAAAAATATATATGTATACATGTAAAAAACAGAACACAACCAATATGAAAGCAGTAATACAAAACTGTATTAGTTCCTAATACACATCAACAGAGGAATGTATCCAGTGTACTCTGCTGTGTTCTTTCAATTGATACGGGTATCTAGTACAGATAATAGACTACCTTCATACAAATCTTTCAATGATTGCATCCTCTAAATCTTCATCATCATTTCAAGAAGGTTATAGATACCTTCAAATTTTTTGTAGATCCTTACATGTTGAAATAGTGAAATCATCCCATTTTCACTCTTACCCATTTCTGACATCTTTAAGCCTAAATTCAGGAAACTGCAGTGAGCAAAACAGCTTATTTCTCACCAACTATCAGTGACAAAGATTGTTGCTATTTGAACACAAACACACGCAACTGATGCTATTTTTAAAACCACTCACTCTAAATACAGTGTAGTGTCTAATGGCCACACAAGTGCACATGACTGATGTTAATTAGAAACTGCTTGGCAACAGCCTCCTAGTTACTACAGTCATATTGGTGGTCTTGTAATTTATACTGTATTTCGGTTAATTGGCACAGTATCCCAAATAAACAAAGGGGATACTCTATTAATTTTTGTTCTTTAAGAGTTGTCCCAAATTTGTGGCTTCTCTAATGGCCCAATTAACTGCAATCAATTGTACTTCCAAGTTAGGATGGTGTGCAACTTGAAGGGGAGCCTATGTATGATGATTTTCTCACATATATACTACCTTTATCCTTGGTGGAAGGTGGAGGTTGGAAATTACTGTTGTAACCAATGCTTCTACCAAAAATAGGTCACAAACTGTGGCCTTCATTAAAACCTGGTGTATATGAAGTAGTGGCTTACACTGCAGTAACTAAACATTCCTCAAGGGAACCAAATAGGGCAAAAGTTGCCCAATTGAACTCCTCACCAGAAAGAAAATGCACAGCTCTATGATCTTATATTGCAATAAGAGGTAAATTTTAATACTGAACGGTGTAATCATAATTTTTCTTCATCTACATGAAGTATTGTTACGTTGGCTTTTCTTCTTTGACAGGGAAACCAAATGTTAAACAATTTTGTGCCATTCTCCAGATCAGTTAAGTTGTTCATTTGAGTCTTTTACCAATCAGCCAACAGCCAGAGAATCTTCAGCAATGAATTCACTTTACACCCAGCACTTCAGGGATCTTCAAGAATATATACTTTGCACCCTCCTCTGCCCAATTTTCAGGCTCACCCTCAGCAACAGTATCTATTAAACTGGCCAGGCAGCATCTATGGAAAAGAGTAAACAGTGCTGTTTTAGGCTGAGACCTTGAATCAGGACAAGTTCATTGGCAGGCTGCCAGTGCAGTGGCACTAGAATGGAGAACAGAACTTTGAATAGTATTGCAGACATCATCTCTTCACGAGTGGAGTGGTCTAACACATAGCATTAAAGCACAATGATGGAATGACTTGCACACTGTTATATCATTAATAGAACGGTCTTGGCCCGAAGCACTGACTGTTTACTCTTTTCTATAGATGCCACCTGGCCTGCCAAGTTCCTCCAGCATTTTGTGCGTATTACTTTAATTTTCAGCATCAGCAGATTTTCTCTTGTCGACTAAACAGCTTTTGTGTGTACACTGCTGACATCCAACTCCAGCCCTTTACTTTCTCTCTCAAACTTTCTTTGCCCTCACTTTGGTTGTTAACAATCAATGACAATTTCTCCTTCAAACACCGAAAAAATTCAAGGCCTTTGTCTTCATCTTCACCTCAAAACCATGACCCTTGCAACTGTTTCTCTCCTTGACCACTATCTAAGAGTAAACCAGCTTGTTAATTTCCTTGGCATCCTCATTGTTCTTGACCTGATTTGTAAATCCCATGTTCTTTACTGCCTTTCTTCATTCTCTCTCCCCCATTTCTATGATTACTACAAGGCTATCTTTTCATTCTAGGCCACTGAAGATGGAGTGATGGGTAGATGCTAAAGAATAAGCTGAAGAGCTTGTTCCTGTTCAATTCTATTCTATGTTCTGTTCTACATTCTAATTCCACTTACTGCACTGGCAACCTGCCAATGAGATTGTGCTTTATTGCTTAGAGAGTGATGGATTCTTGAGCCCAATCATCGCAGGGGCTTTCAGATAATCACTTCTTTCCTGCATTTATATGGTGCTGAAGAAATGCTGAGGCACAATCTCAGGTGATTGACCTTGAATCCATAGAAAACACCCCAGTTATACTTCCCTAATGATATACCAGTGTGCAAGCCATTCCATAACTGCCCTTAATGTTGCATAGCAGACTACTTTACCCATGTTGAGATGTCTGAAGCTAGAGTTCTCTAGATATTGTTTCTACTCATTTTTTGCATTATCAAACACAAAACACTCAAAATGCTAGTTCATTTAAAAGCAATTAATCCATTTTGAATTCAAAGTTGATCTATGAAGCATAAGCAACAAGACTTTAAAAGCCATTTTTGAAGTGTCTCTTTTGTGATCTCAGGGAGACTACATGTCTACACCTAAAAAAAAATGTCTCCTTTTGATCCTGAGTCTGCAGAAGTGCAGCCAGGTGGCCTAGCTTTCGGGATATTATGTATTCAGTGCTAGAAGAGACAGAGTTAGTTTTAGGGGTACAATACTCATTCCTTTTCTCATAGCCAAGTTACCCACCTAATGCATCAAAGCACATTGACATAGCTCCGAAACCATTCTTAATATGACAGCCAGAGGCAGGCATGCTGCAGTTCAAATCCACTGCTCACATGGAATGTAAAGTGATGGTTTCTTTATGCTTCCCGAATGCTGATTTGAGACGCCATAGGGAAATGGACTTGATTTAAGATCAAATACACTTTGCAAACTGTGAGATCTTTATGTGTGCTTGTCAGCTTCATAATATTTAATAATCCTTTAAGCTCTTTTGTTGACAGCAATACATGACATCAACAAGTATATAGTGCATCTTCGTTGTGATAAGTGTCAAACTAAAAATGCTGATACAGCCCTAACACATCGGCACAATCAAGATGTTATTGTCATACTCTACAGGCAGGCACCCTGTTATAGGAAAGACATTGTAAAGCAAGAGAGGGTGCAGAAGACATTCATGAGGATGTTGCATGAACAAGAGGCCTGGATAATAGGGAGAGGTTGGCTATTCCTTGGAGCATAGAGGAATGAGGGATGATCTCACAGAAATTTTTAAAATCATGAGGGGTATGGATAAGTTGGACAGTCAGAATTTTTTTCTGCAGGGTTGGCAAGTCCAAAACTAAAGGGCATTGATACAAGTTAAGAGGGGGGAGATTTAAAAGGAACCTGAGAGGTAACTTAATTACACAGAGGGTAGAGAGTACTTCAAATGAGTTGCCAGAAGAAGTGGTCTGAAAGAGATACAACTGCAACATTCAAGAGACATATGGACAGGTACATAGAGGAGAGGGGTTTGAAGGGTTATGGGCCAAATGTGGGTAAATACGATTAGCAGGGGGGATGCTGCTGTCGACATGGGCCAGTTTATGGTTGCAAAAGTGCTAACTTTTCCCTTCATCTGGATACAGAGAAGCCATCACTTTAGGCTTCGATCACAAAACGTGTTCTCCATCCAGCCACTCCATACCTCATCCGTCTTTAGTCTGAAACTCAAACATCAGATTCATGCAGGACTGTAGTACCCATCAATGAAATATCATTAGAACTCCAGTTTTCACACCAGGTAAACCCCTCTCCATTCCTGCTTTATTTCATCTCCTGCTGAAGCCCTCATACATGCTTTAGTTACTTTTAGCCCTGGTGATTCCAGCACACACCCAGCCAGTCTCCCTCATTCCATTTCATTCTCTACAAACATGAGAACGGCCAGAAGAAGGCTTCTCAGGTCCTTAGACACTCCATCCCATTCACCATCCCAACCTGCAACCCATCCTGGCAGCAAAACATCAACTTTGAAAGGCTCACTTTGCCTTCAAATTTCTTCAGAAGAAATTTCACTTCTTTATCTTTAAACTCTTTCACTTCAATAACCTAGAAATATCCTGCGCTTCTCCAGTGCAAGCCTCTTTCCCGTTGCTGAACAGGATCATTTCTGAACTGCGGAATGGTCTGAGCTTGCTCTCTTCCTCACCAACATTCTTTCAGTCTCTAACTCTCTTTCTTAGTTTAATATAACCTTAAGGTACTTTTATGCAGCATTTTGAGTCATTCCTGCTCCCTGAACAATGATATTTTACTGCAATCTACTGTCTATATTCGAGTGGTTTGAATTTCCTCTATGCTTGTGCCCAGAGACACATACAACTCAGTTAACAGACAAGTTGGAATAAAAATCAAAAGGACTTAAAGTAATGAAGGAAGGTGTAAGGCATTCAGTCCCAAAGCTGGTAAGGCCAGCATTTATTGCACATCCTGAATTCATACTATGAGTTTTTCTTAATCAGGACAACATTATTTGTTTGAATGATATCAATGATAAATGGACTATATTTTAATACCTTAATGAGCATTACCAAAGGTAGTCATAGCCGAAGGGTGGTAGTGGGGACGAGCTCCCACTGCTAAACAAATGTTCTTCATGGCGTGCATCTCAAACAGCCTCTGACAACCAAGTCCAACTACTGGCCTTCACGTCTGGCATTGTTCTTATGCCCGGTGGAGCTGTTCACACTGACAGGAGAAGGGGCAAAGGCCACAGGTACGTTAACACCAGCTGACCTGGGCAGATGGAGCTCGTTAACCATGGATGGTAGCTCATCTAGGAGAGGGAAAACTCCAATTTCAAACCTCCGCTGCCTTGCGGTTATACCCGCTCAAGGGAAAGGCCTTGGGAGTAAACCTTAAGGAAAAATCCGGAGTTGGAGTCCCGAAGGCGGCTGAATGCTGTACCCAGCACTGCTGCAGCAACTCCTGCGATGCTGCTGGCACCAAACTATCGACTTTCGTTGTTCCTTTGCACCTGTCATCAACATGGAGAGAGGGGGGTCCTACTGCATGGGCAACAGGCGGATCTCCATATCAACTCTGCCCTGGCTTACGCCCTGGAGACTGTACCAGAGGCACAGTACCCATGGTTGACCACGACTGGCGGAGGCACACATTATAATTTATAAATAACTTTTTTCAGTTACATTGATATATATGTGACTGAAATGCACACTGAAAGAAATAACTTCATGTAAAACTGGAAAACTTCCCCAATTTCAGCTCTTAAGCGTCACATGGTAGATTTAATCGATTTAATCACATAAAAGTTCAAATCAAACCAAATAAAGCCAAATATTTTCAAACCACATTTATGTATCACAGAGTATGTAATTTACCATCATTTTAAAATGCTTTTCTTGATATTTGATTGAAAGTACCTCTAGATATATTTAAGAAGATTAAATGTTGATTACTATAGTGATCACAAGAAGTAGGAGTGGTAAATTGCATTAACAATTCACCACCTGTGATTTAAGCAAGTTTAAATTACTGAAATTACTTCAGAAAAATATACAAAATTATTTTCTAATCAGAGCAGGACAGAAAATTTAGTTCATTGCATAGAAATAATCTTTCGGAGCCTTCTCAAAAGACTAGAAATGAGAACCCAGCTGAATTCACCTGCTGGTCTGGCTAGAAGGTAGGGAGGGTCTGCTGCTCTCTGACAGAATACTAAAGAACCACTACTGTCTTGTCCTCCTTCAGTTATCTCGAGTATCTTCGGTTATAATCAAGCAGGACATCAGGTGCTGGTGCATTTCAATTGTTCAATAGTTCCATTTAATATGAGAGAAATGTATACAATATACATCCTGAAATTCTTTTTCTTTGCTGACATCAACAAAAATAAGAGTGCACCAAAGAATGTGTGACAGTCAAAACGTTGGAACCCCAAAGCCCCCCCACTCCCCAGTCCCATACATAAGTTGCAGCAAAGCAATGACCACCCTCAACCTCACCCACTTACGTAAAAAAGCATCAGCATTCTCCACCCACCAAGCATGCAATAGCAAGGCTCCCAATAAAGACTATGATCTGCAGTCCAACAGAAACTAATTGTTCACCTGACACTTCAATGTCCACAGGCTCGCTCTCTCTCCCCCTAATAAAGGGAAAAAGAGGTGGTCCCCTTTCACAGCGAGAGGGGAAACATAACAGAACAACTCACTGATTCATGGATTAACAGTCTGTCAAGCTGATTTTTCTCACCCTTAAGTTCTGTGAGCTGAGAACTGGAAAAAAAATTGCTCACAAGAGAGTGAGAATGAGCACAACTCGCCAAGTATACAGTCTCCAACTGCAGATCCACTGTTCCTGATGTTTCATTGTCTCCTGTGATGCTTCAGTCAATGGTACTGGCTTAAATCAGCCTCTTCACGGGGTTGAAAAATCTTGGAAGCCAAAGGTGTGATCGTCTTCTAGGCTGCATCCTTGGGATATCGAAAGGCTGCCAGCCATGAGCCCCCAGGACAGGATCCCACCAAGGCAAAGAACCAAAGTGTGAGTGTAACCCCAACTCCGGGTCAGGGTCTTCGTTAGAACCCTAACCACCCTGAAAGGGAAAAGGAGAGATATTAAAGGTAAAAATTAAGCTATTTTCATAGATAACAATGGAATCACAATTTAACACCATCATGACTCCACCTCCACCTACATCCCCTTCCCCAAAGGCATCACCACTGAACCAGTGGCAGAGCACAAAGGCACCAAGGGGCAATGAACACTTTGTACACATGGAGGCAAACACAGTCCCCAACAACCTTGTGATTTCAGTCTCTAAGGTCAACATGAGAACATCCTTCTGGAGGGTGAACCAACTTTCAAGGACTCTACAAGTCATGTCATCAATATTATTTATTACTTTTTTTGTATTCAACAATTTGTCTTCATTTTCAGACTGGTTATTTGTCCATCTATGTGTACAGATTTTCATTGATTCTGTTGTGTATCTTTGTATCTATTATGAATGCCCACAAGAAAATGAATCTCAAGGTCGTATAGGGCGACATAAGTACTTTGATAATAAATTTACTTTGAACATTGTACTTGACCCCTCAGACTCATACCAAGGAAAGTGGCATCAGAAAAGTCATATCTATAAAACATTGAACAATTCATAACAAGGAGCTTGAGGAGATTTGGTATATCGCCAAAGATTTATGTAAATTTCTGTAGATCTGCAGTGGAGATGCTGACTGGCGGCATCATTGCCTGGTGTGAAGACTGCAATGCAGAAAAATGCAAGAAGCTGCAGAAGGTCGTGGACTCAGCCAGCTCCATTATTGGCACAAACCTTGCCACTATCAAGGACATCTTCAAGAGGCAGTGCCTCAAGAAATAGGCATTCATCATAAAGGCCTTTCACCATCCAGGACATACCCCCTTCTCATTACTACCATCCAGGACATGCCCACTTCTCATTACTACCATTAGGACATACCCCCTTCTCATTACTACCATCCAGGACATGCCCACTTCTCATTACTACCATTAGGACATGCCCACTTCTCATTACTACCAACCAGGACATGCCCACTTCTCATTACTAACATCCAGGACATGCCCACTTCTCATTACTACCATCCAGGACCTGCCCACTTCTCATTACTACCATTAGGACATGCCCACTTCTCATTACTACCATCCAGGACATGCCCACTTCTCATTACTACCATTAGGACATGCCCACTTCTCATTACTACCATCCAGGACATACCTCCTTCTCATTACTACCATTAGGACATGCCCACTTCTCATTACTACCATCCAGGACATACCCACTTCTCATTACTACCATCCAGGACATGCCTACTTCTCATTACTACCATCCAGGACATACCCACTTCTCATTACTACCAACCAGGACATGCCCACTTCTCATTACTACCATCCAGGACATGCCCACTTCTCATTACTACCATCCAGGACATGCCCACTTCTCATTACTACCATTTGGACATACCCACTTCTCATTACTACCATTAGGACATGCCCACTTCTCATTACTACCATCCAGGTCATGCCCACTTCTCATTACTACCATCCAGGACATACCCACTTCTCATTACTACCATTAGGACATGCCCACTTCTCATTACTACCATTAGGACGTACCCACTTCTCATTACTACCATTAGGACATGCCCACTTCTCATTACTACTATCCAGGACATACCCACTTCTCATTACTACCATTAGGACATACCCACTTCTCATTACTACCATCCAGGACATGCCCACTTCTCATTACTACCATTAGGACATACCCCCTTCTCATTACTACCATTAGGACATACCCACTTCTCATTACTACCATCCAGGACATACCCCCTTCACATTCCTACCATTAGGACATGCCCACTTCTCATTACTACCATTAGGACATGCCCACTTCTCATTACTACCATTAGGACATGCCCACTTCTCATTACTACCATTAGGACATACCCACTTCTCATTACTACCATCCAGGACATGCCCACTTCTCATTACTACCATTAGGACATACCCACTTCTCATTACTACCATCCAGGACATACCCACTTCTCATTACTACCATCCAGGACATACCCCCTTCTCATTACTACCATTAGGACATACCCACTTCTCATTACTACCATCCAGGACATACCCCCTTCTCATTACTACCATTAGGACATACCCACTTCTCATTACTACCATCCAGGACATGCCCACTTCTCATAACTATCATTAGGACATGCCCACTTCTCATTACTACCATCCAGGACATGCCCACTTCTCATTACTACCATTAGGACTTGCCCACTTCTCATTACTACCATTAGGACATGCCCACTTCTCACTACTACCATCCAGGACATGCCCACTTCTCATTACTACCATTAGGACATGCCCACTTCTCATTACTACCATCCAGGACATGCCCACTTCTCATAACTACCATTAGGACATGACCACTTCTCATTACTACCATCCAGGACATGCGCACTTCTCATTCCTACCATTAGGACTTGCCCACTTCTCATTACTACCATTAGGACATGCCCACTTCTCATTACAACCATTAGGACATACCCACTTCTCATTCCTACCATTAGGACATGCCAACTTCTCATTACTACCATTAGGACATGCCCACTTCTCATTCCTACCATCCAGGACATGCCCCCTTCTCATTACTACCATTAGGACATGCCCACTTCTCATTCCTACCATCCAGGACATGCCCACTTCTCATTACTACCATCCAGGACATACCCACTTCTCATTACTACCATTCAGGACATACCCCCTTCTCATTACTACCATTAGGACGTACCCACTTCTCATTACTACCATCCAGGACATGCCCACTTCTCATTACTACCATCCAGGACATTCCCACTTCTCATTACTACCATCCAGGACATACCCACTTCTCATTACTACCATCCAGGACATACCCACTTCTCATTACTACCATCCAGGACATACCCCCTTCTCATTACTACCATTAGGACATACCCACTTCTCATTACTACCATCCAGGACATACCCACTTCTCATTACTACCATTAGGACATACCCACTTCTCATTACTACCATCCAGGACATGCCCACTTCTCATTACTACCATTAGGACATGACCACTTCTCATTACTACCATCCAGGACATACCCCCTTCTCATTACTACCATCCAGGACATGCCCACTTCTCATTACTACCATTAGGACATGCCCACTTCTCATTACTACCATCCAGGACATGCCCACTTCTCAGTACTACCATTAGGACATGCCCACTTCTCATTACTACCATCCAGGACATACCCCCTTCTCATTACTACCATCCAGGACATGCCCACTTCTCATTACTACCATTAGGACATACCCACTTCTCATTACTACCATCCAGGACATACCCCCTTCTCATTACTACCATTAGGACATACCCACTTCTCATTACTACCATCCAGGACATGCCCACTTCTCATTACTACCATCCAGGACATGCCCACTTCTCATTACTACCATTAGGACATACCCACTTCTCATTACTACCATCCAGGACATGCCCACTTCTCATTACTACCATCCAGGACATACCCACTTCTCATTACTACCATTAGGACATACCCACTTCTCATTACTACCATTAGGACATGCCCACTTCTCATTACTACCATCCAGGACATGCCCACTTCTCATTCCTACCATTAGGACATGCCCACTTCTCATTACTACCATCCAGGACATGCCCACTTCTCATTACTACCATCCAGGACATACCCACTTCTCATTACTACCATTAGGACATACCCACCTCATTACTACCATCCGGGACATACCCCCTTCTCATTACTACCATCCAGGACATGCCCACTTCTCATTCCTACCATTAGGACATACCCACTTCTCATAACTACCATTTGGACATGCCCACTTCTCATTCCTACCATTAGGACATACCCCTTTCTCATTACTACCATCCAGGACATGCCCACTTCTCATTCCTACCATTAGGACATACCCACTTCTCATAACTACCATTAGGACATGCCCACTTCTCATTACTACCATCCAGGACATGCCCACTTCTCATAACTACCATTAGGACATGCCCACTTCTCATTACTACCATCCAGGACATGCCCACTTCTCATTCCTACCATTAGGACATACCCACTTCTCATAACTACCATTAGGACATGCCCACTTCTCATTACTACCATTAGGACATACCCACTTCTCATAACTACCATTAGGACATGCCCACTTCTCATTACTACCATCCAGGACATGCCCACTTCTCATTCCTACCATTAGGACATACCCCCTTCTCATTACTACCATCCAGGACATGCCCACTTCTCATTCCTACCATTAGGACATACCCACTTCTCATAACTACCATTAGGACATGCCCACTTCTCATCACTACCATCCAGGACATGCCCACTTCTCATAACTATCATTAGGACATGCCCACTTCTCATTACTACCATCCAGGACATGCCCACTTCTCATTACTACCATTAGGACATGCCCACTTCTCACTACTACCATCCAGGACATGCCCACTTCTCATTACTACCATTAGGACATGCCCACTTCTCATTACTACCATCCAGGACATGCCCACTTCTCATAACTACCATTAGGACATGACCACTTCTCATTACTACCATCCAGGACATGCCCACTTCTCATTCCTACCATTAGGACTTGCCCACTTCTCATTCCTACCATTAGGACATGCCAACTTCTCATTCCTACCATTAGGACATGCCCACTTCTCATTCCTACCATCCAGGACATGCCCCCTTCTCATTACTACCATTAGGACATGCCCACTTCTCATTCCTACCATCCAGGACATGCCCCCTTCTCATTACTACCATTAGGACATACCCACTTCTCATTACTACCATTAGGACATGCCCACTTCTCATTCCTACCATTAGGACTTTCCCACTTCTCATTACTACCATTAGCACATGCCCACTTCTCATTCCTACCATTAGGACATACCTCCTTCTCATTACTACCATTAGGACATGTCCACTTCTCATTACTACCATCCGGGACATACCCCCTTCTCATTACTACCATCCAGGACATGCCCACTTCTCATTACTACCATTAGGACATACCCACTTCTCATTACTACCATCCAGGACATGCCCACTTCTCATTACTACCATCCAGGACATGCCCACTTCTCATTACTACCATTAGGACATGCCCACTTCTCATTACTACCATTAGGACATGCCCACTTCTCATTACAACCATTAGAAGGAGGTGAAGGATTCAAAAAATCACGCTCAATGACTTAACAACAGCTTCTTCACTTCTGCTATCAGATTTCTGAATGGACCATGGACCCTTGAACACTACCTTGTTATTTCTTTTCCTTTTCAATTATTTATTTATAATTTACAGCTGTTTGTATCCTTACAACCATATTCCTGTCACAAAACACCAAATTTCACATCATATAAGACAGTGATAATAAAACTGATTCTGCAAATTTATTACTTCTAATTTTGCTTATTTAAATACATTAATTTCTTTAAATTTGGTTTTTAATTGAATTTGGTTAGAAATATTCAAAGATTGAAATCTATTTGAGTGCCTCTGAAAATTGGAGATATTTAAAAGCAGATCAAGGACCTTTACCAGTCTCAGCTCTGACCTCACCTTAAGTCACCTGAGGCCCAGCCACTGGTCATAGTCCTCTCCGTCCCACAGGTTCATAGCTTGGTAGGTTCAAAATGTCCAGTGCGAATTGATGTGGGCAGGCAGGCATTGTAAAAGACAAATGCATGCATTGACCCAGATGCCAAAAAGCCAGGCCCATTGTATTGAAAAGTAATGCCAGAGTTTCTGGAACAACTGCAGCTTGTGGTTTAAATGCTGCAATTATTTATACTTGTTACTCTCGCATCGAGCAATTGTAGCAATTGAGTGGAAACAAGGTAATTAAAATTTAGGTGATAATAGATATTAGAATAGATTTTCCGTGCATGCTGTCATAAATTTTACCTTGCCACAGGCAAAGAATCAGAAACTATTCCATATAATCTCAAGACAATAACAATAATAGTAATGCTGGACCTGCACATTTATATAGCCATGTGTATTATTAGCATGCAATATCACCAGAGGTTTCGAAAGGCAGCTGCTTCTTTAATAGTATTGATTGGTACACTTCAGAGACATGCCTCATAGGATGAGTCAGACCTTTGTTGTATGCAGTGTATTATACAACACTGCCACTCAGTATGATAAATTAGTATATCTTCAGGAGGATAGACTATGCCTCTGAAATGTTAAGGGCATCGATGTACGTCAGACTTCTTACGTTGCTCAGGAGCCTGCTGTGATCAGGACATTTATTCATTTAGCTCACCAGCTTCACTTCATTTTCACAGAGAAGTGTCAGCAGATAAACGTAGGGAGGGAGGAGGGAGTGGAAGAAACAGATCTGAGCTACATTGATAAAGATCTGGATATTATAGAATCATTTTAAGTTAATGAAAGGAAGTAACATTGGGAAAAGTGTCCAAAATAAGTACAGGTAATCTAAAACCTTGCTGAAGTATGAATTAAATTGCCTTAGATCAATTTTCAGGCCTTACTTAAAATCCAATGATAATAAACCTAGTTTATATGCATCGATCTTCTGATGTGGATGAACTGACAAGGCAGAATTTATCACCCATTTTTAGGTGCTAGAAGGATGTAAGTGATCACACCCAAGATGTGGATGAGTCACAGGAAGGCCAAGCACGAAGGAGACACTTACTTCACTTAGCTGCAACCTTCTGCTCTTCTGATCATTGGTAGTTCAAGACCTGAGTTCATCCAGAGTTAAATTAAAACAATATCACACATTACACACACAATACTTAGCATGTCTAGATGGGAAAACTCTGAACGACAGGCCTGGTTATTCACAGTCAATAATGTACAACCCTTCCCTGCACAATTTACTCACGGTGTCATTAGCCACTTCTGCAAAAGTGCTGGAGTTGCTGCAAAGTTGTTGCTGCTTGCAGGCATACATTCTGATCAGCCAACATGCAGGTTACCTTTCTATTTGATTTTATTTTTCTGTTGTAAATGAATTTAACTTCCTTGTTAAATTCCCTCAATATCTTGAAGGCTCAAGGATTCCCTTGAACCAATAGTTCCCTTCCACATAGATTACAAACTCCCTTGCACAAGATAGCCATCATAAATTACATTCCCTGGATATTTTAACTAACATGTACTCACATTCATCCCATCCCAGAACAGCAGGACATGACTAGGGTATTTGTTCATGTAGCTCTCATTCTGAATTTCAGTAGCCAGGTAATTGTTTAACCACTATCTATAATAACCAAATGAAGAACCATTCATAAAGTATTTGAGGACGTTCATTCAAACCGCCTGTCGTGTCAACACACATTAGCATATATTTTCTGCCTCTGGATGCCTTCCAAGACAAAAACATAACTGATTGAAGCACAAGGACAGGCATTAGCTGCCCCAAGTACAATTGCGTTAACCAGTGGAAGGATATTTCCTTTTTCATTTGTGTAATAAGCATCATACAATAAGATTCAAACAAGACACTGAATTGTATGAGCTAAAGTCACCTGATGCAGGAAGTCTGAAACAGGGGCTCGAGCTTTATCTCTATATTCAGTGTGAAGTATAGCACAAAACCGAAGCGGAATAGGCCATCTGGCACTTCAAGCCTGTTTTATGGTTCAGTATGATTATGGCTGCTCATTCAGATTCACCACCCTGTTCCAACTTTCTCCTATGTTCATTGATCCCTCGGGTTCTCTTCTGAGATCCCTGGGGCCTTCTGCTTTTCCTCTGGCTACGCCTCATAAGGGACAAAGACATTTGACGTTGAATGTATTAGCCTCCATTAGTTGTCATGAAGACACTGAACGGATGCTGGAGAAGGAACATCTTGCTTGGCCAGCATTTTCAAAATTAGTAAATTGGTGAATTGGTTTATAATTGTCAAATATACCGAGGTAGAAAAACTTGGCTTGCATTCCATTCATACTGATCAATTAATTACAACAATGCATTTTTATGGCACCATGTACTTGTACCCTCAGTTTCACTCTTCTACTCTCTAGAAACCTGCTATTTACTGTACAAGTCTAACCCAGGTTTAAGTTATCAAAGTGCAAAACTTTACAGCCGTCTAATTTAAACTCCATCTGCTATCCCTTGATCCACCTTCCCAGTTGATCTAGATCCCATTGTAAACTTGGATAACTCCCTTGGCTGTCCACTATACCACTAATGTTGGTGTCATCAGCAAGCTTACTAATCATGCCACTTACTTTTCCATCCAAATCACTTAATGCAGATGACAAACAAGAGGGATCGTACTACCTATCCTCAGGCCAAACTGCAGGTCAGAAGCATCCAAACTGAAAAACAATCCTCCAAAACCACCATCTGACTCCAACTACCAAGCTGATTTTGTATGCAGTTGGCTAGCTCACTCTAAATCCCATGTGATGTAACCTTCCAGTTCAGTTTTCCAAGCAGGATACCATAAATAGCCTTAGTAAAATCCATTTTCCATGCACAAAGCCATGCTGTAAATTCCTAATCAATCCAATTACAGGTAGATCCTGTCTTTCAGAATTCCTTCCAGTAACTTTCCCGCCACTGTTAGGTTCACTAGCCTAAAGTTCCCCATTAACAAATACTTTCTTTGACAATTTCAGACGTAGTCTGAATTTACATTCCTGACTTTGCAGGGATTGGGAACCTCTGGCCTGAAGCTGAAGGAATTTTACTTTGATGTGTTAATGAAGACTTCAGGTTATGATCCACTTTCTGGTATTCTGGCATCTAAAAGTACACTTTCAAGATGGTGACCATCTAGAGACATAGAACCATTGTTGTAGTCATACAGCACAGAAATAGACCCTACAACTATCATGTCCATATTGACTTTTTGCCCAGCCAAACTAATTCCATTCACCCACGACATGTCCGTATTCCTCTATTCTTACTCATTCAACTCCCCATAAATGTGGCAATTATATCTGATTTCACCACGCCCTTTGGCAGCAAGTTCCAGATACTAACCGCTCACAGTATAAATACTTTCCTGTCAGTTCCCCATTAAAATCCCTCTCTTTAAACCTATGCCTTTTTGTTTTTGATACCCTTGTTGTGGGACTGAAAATCCCAATTATCTGACCATTGGTTCTTCTTACAACTTTATATACCTTTCTCAGGTCGGTCGTCAGTCTCTTTCACCACAGGGAAATTAAACCCAGCCAATTAAATCTCTTTGCATAATGAATTATTCCAATTCAGACAACATTCTTTCTATAGAACTGTACACAATACTCCAAGCTGTCTAACCAGTATTTAATAAAGTAACATAAAGCACAAAACAGCAAATAGATTCCAAGAGCCGAGTTGAAAATTTGCAAAGGTAAAATTATCATTGTATTCCATAATCAATGTGGGTGTTATTTATGGTTTAACTCAGGTGCTGAGGTGATCTTCTGCTATGTGCTGTAGTGCATTTTGCCATCAATCCTAATGGTACAGAGGTTCTCTTTAAGAATCTAACTACACTTCAAAATTTGATAAAGGGAAAAGTCAAAGGGGTGAGGAGAGGTTGGATTGGACCCATTTTTTGCCCATCCACTAAGTTCCTCTCATCAGGCCTAAAGACACAAAGGTAAATCTGTCAAAAGGACAGTGCTTGGAATCTCTGTGACACTTATGGTCCAAGATCAGGTCAACAACTTCCTTGGACCTGCTTCTGCTCTATCATTATTTAATACAGCAAGTGGAACTAGAAACTTGTTGTGCTTGGGGCTAAACTACACAAGCAGACCAAGATAATCTCTCACAGAACTTGTGGCTATTTTCAGGCACAGCACCTTCAGTAAAGGTCAGAGCAGCCCTAACAGCTATGAATGCAAATCATTCTGACATAACTCTCATGACATTGTGTATCTTAATCAAACAAGGTGGCTAGATTTATAAAACCTGTGATTGCCTGGGACAGTAAACACCTTCACTTGTTCCACCACAAACAACCAGCCTTTAGTGTATCTGCATGATTTTGCAGCCTGTCAGGATACTGGAGGAGGAAATGATAAACAAATTGCCTCCAAGTGCTCTTTGCTACTTCATTGCACAATATAACACCCATATTAACCAGAAGGATTCTGTTCTTCATGCATTCAGATGAACTTAAAGCAGGGATCAGCATGTGAGATTATGACAAGTAGCCACTAGTGAGACTTGGTTTCAGGAGGGACACGACTAGTAGCTCAATATTACAGAGTGCCATTGTTATAGATATGGGGGGAGGGGGGTGGAGTTACATACCAGGGAAAGTATCACGGCAGTGCTCATAGATGACATACTGAAGAATTCATCTATTCCAATTTGAAGGAACTGAGGAATAAGAAAAGGACCCTGGGAATACAGCTCCATAATTCCATGGAAGTGGCATCACAGATAGTTATGGCTGTAAAAAAAAGATCTTTTGGCCTTCATAAATCAGGGCACTAGTACAAAAATTGGGATGTTGTGTTAAAGGTATACATGAAGTTGGCAAGACTGAATTTGGAGAGTTGTGCAGTTCTTGTCATCTACCTACGGAGAAGTTATCAAAAACCTTGAAAGAGTGCAGAGAAAATTTATAAGGATATTGACAGGAGGAAATGAAGACCTGAGTTATAGAGAAAGGTAGAATTGGTTGGGACTTTATTCACTGGAATGCAGGAGAATGAGGGGAGAACTTATAAAGGTATATGACATTTTGAAGGGTGAATGTACGTAGATTTTTTTTCCATCATATTGAATGAGAACCAGTGGTCATAGTTTTATGGTGAAAAGTGGAATACTTAAAGGGAAACATCTCAGATGGTGGTACGAGTGTGGAATGAACTGCCAGCAGAAGTCGTAGATGCAGGATCAATTGAAACATCCAACAAGTCTGGATATGTACATAGATGAGAGAGGTATGAAGAGCAATGGTCTGCCTACAGATAGATGAAACTAATCAGAAGACCAGGCCTGCATGGCCAGAGGACCTATTTCTGTGCTATTTTGCTGTACAATTCTATATCAGGTAGGCTTTGAAGGCTGCCAAGATACCTAAACTGAAATTATATTAAAAATCCAACAGATACTTCTGTAAATGCTCTCGCATGGTCTCTGAATCTCATTTGGCAACATGGAATATCTGATCAACATACATGGGATACTTACATAATTTATCTGAGTACCATATTAGTACTAATTAAGCATTATCTCAGGTATGTTGCTGGCTGTTGTGGTGTGCTGAAACCATTGTAACATGTTTTAAAGATTAGCCATGGTTAGCTAATTGTACCTACAGAGGAAATGGACAGCTCAGCAGTGAAGGTAGTATGTGGCCCACATACCCAGAACTTGACCAAAATCTAATATAATATGCACCAGGATTTTACCAGGGCATGTTCTATGAGGAGAGGTTAAACAAACTTAGGTTGTTTTCTCAGCAGCGATGGTGGCTGAGAGGAGATCTAATAAAAAGCTTTTTAAGACTATGAAGACATCGATTGAGCACACAATTGGTATGTTTCTCCCAAGGTCAAAACATCTAATACTAGAGGGCATGTATCTAAGGTTGCGAGGGAGCAAGTTTAAACATATATGGGCTAGGTATTATACGCATTATGAAGAAGTTACGTTGGCACCAGAATGTGTGGTGACCCTTACAGGCTGCTTCCAACACATTCTAGAGTATGTTAGCTGTTAATGCAAGTGACACATTTCACAGTATATTTTGATATACTTGTAATAAATAAATCTAAATCTGAAGCCTGAATCCGAATCTGAGTCATCAGTGTTTGGAATGCACTGGTAGAGATGAAAATGGAGACAAACAGACTCTTAGATAGGCACTGATTGGCATAGAATGGGGGGAATATGGACATTATGTAGGCAAAAAGGATTAGGTTAGTTAGGCATTTAACTTTTCATTTAATTAGTTCAGCACAATATCACAAGCTGTACAAACTGTAAGAGCAGACAGACAGAGAGCCAAAACATATTTGCTTTTCCTCACTGACCATCTGTAGCTTTGATAATCCACAAGATTCTGAAATCCACAAGATAGTGACAACATAAATTCCAAATAAGTGTGAACTTATTCTTAAAGTTTTATGGAGTATTGAACACCTGTTTTGTCACTGAAATTAAATCTATAAAGCACATAATACATCAGGCTGGGTTCTAGGTTACAGGCCAAATGGGGCAGGAGGTAACTGGTGAGCAGGTGGAATGGTCACTTATTAGGATGGGGGCTTCTTCCCCCATTTGAGGGGTTTATATGTGTCTTAATGAATGCATTCAAGACGGTCAATACTATCCCATATGGTTCTTCTTCGCTTTAACATATTAGACGCGAAGGGATTCCCAGGACCGTTGGGAATGTTATAATTTGCCAAGTAAAATATTCATTAATTACCTCTGCTATTTCCTCCAGTTCCATACACACTTTCCCACTGTCACACTTGATAGGTCCTATTCTTTCATGTCTTATCCTCTTGCTCTTCACATACTTGTAGAATGCCTTGAGGTTTTCCTTACTCCTGCTCGCCAAGGCCTTCTCATAACCCCTTCTGGCTCTTCTAATTTCCTTCTTAAGCTCCTTCCTGTTAGCCTTATAATATTCTAGATCTCTAACATCACCTAACTCTCTGAACCTTTCATAAGCTTTTCTTATCTTCTTTACTAGATTTATTACAGCCTTTGTACACCACAGTTCCTGTACCCTACCATAACTTCCCTGTCTCATTGGAACACACTTATGCAAAACTCCACACAAATATCTCCTGAACATTTGCCACATTTCTTCTGTACTTTTCCCTGAGAACATCTGTTTCCAATTTAAGCTTCCAAGTTCCTGCCTGATAGCCTCATATTTCCCCTTACTCCAATTAAACACTTTTCTAAATTGTCTGTTCCTGTCTCTCTCCAATGCCATTCTAAAGGAGATATAATTATGATCACTATCTCAAAAATGCTCTCCCACTGACAAATCTGACACCTGACCAGGTTCATTTTCCAATACCAAATCAAGTACAGTCTCTCCTCTTGTAGTCCTCTTGCCTATCTTTGTATTGTGTCAAGAAACCTTCCTGAACACACCTAACAAACTCCACCCCGTCTAAACTCCTTGCTCTAGAAAGTTGCCAATTGATATTTGGGAAATGAAAATCTCCCACCAGAACAACTCTGTTATTATTACACCTTTGCAGGATCTGTTTCCCTATCTGCTCCTTGATATCCCTATTACTATTGGGTGGCCTATAAAAAACACCCAGTAGAGTTATTGACACTTTCCTGTTCCTAATTTCCACCCATAGAGACTCCGTAGACAATCCCTCCATGCTGTCCACCTCTTCTGCTGCCATGACACCATCTCTAATCAACTGTGCCAAGGCCCCACTTCTTTTGCCTCCCTCCCTGTCCTTTCTGAAACATTTAAAACCCGGCAGTTGAAGGAACCATTCCTGTCTCTGAGCCATCCAAGTCTCTGTAATGGCCACCACATCATATCTGCAAGTACTGATCCATGCTCTAAGCTCATCCGCTTTGTTCACAATACTCCTTGTGTTAAAATAGACACATCTCAAACCATCGGTCTGAGCACATCCCTTCTCCATCACCTGCCTGTCCTCCCCCTCGCACTGTCTACAAGCTTTCTCTATTTGTGAGCCAACTGCCTCTTCACCAGTCTCTTCAGTTCAGTTCCCTCCCCCCAACAATTCTAGTTTAAACTCTCCCCAGTAGCCTTAGCAAACCTCCCAGCCATGATATTGGTCCCCCTGGGATTCAAGTGCAACCCATCCTTTTTGTACAGGTCACACCTGCCCCAAAAGAGGTCCCAATGATTCAGAAATCTGAATTCCTGCCCCCTGCTCCAATCACTCAACCACACATTTATACTTCACCTCATTCTATTCCTATATTCACTGTCACATAACACAGGCAGTAATCCAGAGATTACTACCTTTGCCATTCTGCTTCTCAACTTCCTTCCTAACTCCCTGTAGTCGTTTTCAGGACCTCTTCCCTTTTCCTACCTATGTCATTAGTACCAATATGTACCATGATTTCTGGCTGTTCTCCCTCCCACTGCAGGATATAGTGGACGCGATCTGAAACATCCCAGACCCTGGCACTTGGGAGGCAAACTACCATCCGAGTTTCTTTCCTGCATCAGCAGAGTCACCTTTCTGACTTCCTAACTATAGAGTCCCCTATCACTACTGCCATTCTCTTCCTGTCCCTGTCTTTCTGAGCCTCCAAATACAGCTCCTCTTATCTAAGCAGCATCTTAAATCTTCTCTGAACCCTCTAAAGTTTTCACATCCTTCCTATATTGAGGTGACCAGAACTGAACACAATACTCCATTTGTGATCTAACCAGAGTTTTGTAGAGTTGCATCATGGCTCTTGAACTCAGTCCCTCAAGTAATGGAGGCCACACTATCTGCCTTCTTAATCTTCCTATCAACATGAGCAGCAACTTTGAGGGATATATAAACTTGGACACCATTCCTCTGTCCCTCCATACTCCTAGATTTCCTGCCATTGATCTTGTTCTCATCATTCAAGTTATGTCTTCCAAAGTGTACCACCTCACACTATTCTGGATTGAAATCTATCTGCTAGTTCTTTGTGCAATTCTTCATCTTGTCTATATTCTATTGAACCTATAACCTTCTACACTCTCCACATCACCTTCAATCTTCATATCATCTGTAAACTTGCTAACAAGTTATTTATAAAAATCACAAGGAGCAGGGATCCTAGAACAGATCAACCTCCTTCTAGGCAGAATCTGTTACCATCCACTGTCTTCTGTGGATAAGCCCATTCTGAACTGATGCAGCCAGGTCCCCATGAATCCCATGCCTCAAAACCTTCTGGGCAGGCTTGCCAAGGGGAACCTTGTTAAATGCTTTATTAAAATCCATATACACATCCACCACTACCTTCAACTTGTTTTATCACCTTCTTGAAAAAACTCAATTAGTCTTGTGAGGTATGATCTAACCTTTACAAAGCCACATTTCTACCCCTAATAACAATATGAGTATCCAAATGCTCATAAATCCTATCCCAAAGAATCCTCTCCAATAGTTTGCTCACAGTTGGCATGAGGCTTTCAGTTCTATAATTTCAAGGATTATTCCTGTTACCCTTCTTGAACAACTATTGTCATCTTCCAGTCCTCTGGTACCACCCATGGCCAGGAAGGATGCAAGCATCATTGTCAATGCCCCAGCAAACTCTTCTATTTCCCAAAGTAACCTGGGGTATATCTCATCTTGCCCCATGACTAATTGTTCAAAAGCTCCAGCACTGTCTCTTCCTTAACCTTGACATGTCCCAATATCTTAGCCTGTTCTATGCTGATGTCACATTCATAAAGGTCACAATTCTGAGAGAACACTGAAGCCAATTATTCTTAAGGATCTCCAGCATCTCCAGGCACATGTTTTTCCCTTTATTCCTGAGCTTTCCTATCTTCATTCTTGTCACCTTCTTCTTCACACACACTTGGGGAGGTTTCCTTAATCCTACTCACTAAGGCCTTCTCATGTCCCCTACTAATGCTCTCAAGTCCATTCTTAAGCTCTTTCCTGGCTACCGTACAACTCTCTAAAGTCCTGCTTGATGTTAGCATCCTAAGCACAAGTGTGCCTCCTTATTTCTCTTGATTAGGTCTTCTATATTTCTTCTCAACCATGGTTCCTTCGCCTTACCATCATTTCTCTGTCTCAATGGGACAAACCTATCCAGAATTCCGAGCTTGTGTCCATTAAACAACCTGCACATTTTTGCTGTGCATTTCCCTGAGTACAATTTATGATCGGAAGTTTCTGCTTAATACCATCATAATCCACCTTCATCCAATTAAATGCTTTTCCACATCATCTGCTCCTATCCTTGTCCATGGCTATGCTAAAGGACAGGGAATTGAGATCACTATCTCCAAAATGCTTATCAACCAAGATGTCTGTCACAGGTTGATTGTCTGGTATTAAACCCAACATGCCTAGGCCAGTCTACAGACTTCATCAGGAATTCTTCCTGGACAAAGATAATAAATTCTACCCTATCTAAATCTTTTGCTCTAAGGAGATGGCAATCGATGTTAGGGAAGTTGAAGTTACCCACGACAATAACCTTGTTACTTTTGCACCTTTCCATAATCTGCCTCCTGATCTGCTCCTTGGTGTCGCTATTGAATATTGGGGTTCCAAAGTATTCTCCCAATGGAGTGATTGCTCCCTTCCTGTTTCTGACTTCCACCCACACAGATTTAAGAGATTATAACTCTGATGTCCTCTTTCTGCAGTGGTGATACCATTCCTCATCAGCAAAGTCATTCAGCCCCCTTTTTTTAAATCTTTCTCCGCATTCTTTTTGAAATATCTAAATCCTGGAACATCAAGAGGCCAATTTTGCTCTTGTGACAGTAAAGTTCCCATAATGACCAATTGCACATATTGATCCATGTTCCAAACTCCTTGTCCTATTCTTAATACTTCTTGTATTAAAGAAAACACATTTCAACCCATTTGTACAAGCCCAACCATATTTTTGCCTTATCCACTGCCTATCCTAGCTCAATCTCTCTGCCTATTGTGTCTACCTTTACATCAACTGCTCCATCATCTGATCTAACATTAATTCCCTTTCCCCTGCCAACATAATTTATAACTTTCCCAGTAGCTCTAGAAAACGTGGCTGCAAGGACATTGATCCCTTTTAAGTTCAGGTGTATGCACCCCTTTTGTATAGGTCTAGAAAAGATCCTAACGATACACAGTTCTGAAATCCTGCACCCTCAACTCAGAACTCAACCACACATTCTCTGTCATGCCTTTCTATCCTTATCATCACTGGTGCATGGCACAGACAGCAGTCCATCAATTGCTGCCCTTGAGGGGCCACTACTTTGACTTCCTAACCCACTATATTCCCTCTTCAGCACCTCATTCCTCATCCTATCTATTTCATTGACACTAATGTATACCACAAGTTCTACTTGCTCACCTTTCCCTTTAAGAATGCTATAGACTTGGTCCAAGTCATCTCTAACCCTGACTCCTCAGAGGCAAGATGCCTTCAGAGAGTCTTGCTGTTGCCCACAGAATTTGCTACCTGTTCCTCCAACTATTGAGTCTCCTAACACCATTGCTCTCAACTTTTCCCCACGTTCCTTCTGAGCCAAAGAGCCAGCCTCAGTACCAGAGACCTGACTGCTCTGGCTTTCTATTGCTAGGTCATCCCTCTCCCCCAACTCTATATTGACATACTTGTTATTTAGGAGAATGGTCACAGGGGTAACATGCACTTCCTGCCTATTCCCTTTTCTGATGGTCACCCAGTTCCATTTGTCCTCCAACTAAGATATAACTGCTTCCTTGTAACTCTTGTCTGCCAGCACTCATCCTCCCAAATGATCTTGAGTTCATCCAGTACCATCCTCAGGTCCCTGACACAGTCTATAAGAAGCTCAGATATACTTCTCGTCAGACTAGTCATCTAGCACCCTGACATTGTACATCCTACAAAAGGAGCATGCAGGCAGCCCTGACAACTATTCTACTGCTCTAACTATGAAAAAAGAAATAAGACAGACCAAAGCTGATTCCCACCTTAGTTTCTGCCTACCAAATGCTCCTGACCCAAAGCAAAATAAACAATAACACAAAATACAACATAATCTATTCTTACCTATTACATCTCTACTAAGTCTTTTTTCCTAAAGAGCAGCTCACACTCTTCATACTTGGCCATTTATTCCACCTCTTAATGCCAATGTCTCAGATCTTTACTTTAACATGGGCCCATGTTAGCTTATCCACAGAAATACATAGCATTCTTTCTCACTGCCTTTATGAGAAAAGGTACTGGAGGAGAAGAACTAGATATTTTTTCTGGAAATTCCTGATCAAAGAGAAGAATGCTATTGTTGGTGCGAAGGTGGATTACAACATGAAAACTGCTAATGAAGATTCAGACTTTTTCATAATTAAACCACAGAATAACAAAAATTGCTGATAATCAGTCAACACAGGATGCAGCTTTAACAATATCAAACTCCAAAGTATCTGGCTAAAATTGTCACAATCGTGGACTCTGACGCAGAGGCTGGGAGCCTTTGCAGGCCGGCTGCTGAACAGGGTCAGCAATCATATTGCACGTTGCAGCCAATTAGAGTATGTTTTGGTTGTATTTTACTCCCTTCTTCCCACTTCAGTCTTGTTGAGTCTTGAACTAAAGCACCATGATGTCGGTGTTCCCTGCTTAACTTTGTCCTTGTTCTGGGCAAGTAGACTATTGTCTGGATTGATGCTATAAAGGAGCGCTATTTATTTACTATTAAGTTACTGCTTCCGAGCCAAAGTGTCAGCGTTAGTTTACAGTTTGAGAGTTTCAGTTAATGGCCCTGTTGACCTAGCGTTTATTGTTTTTCCTTTTGTTCTGCACAATTCTTATTAAAATTCAGTGAACTATTCATCCACTTCAGTGTTTCTCCCTCTGCACAAGGTACATAACCACACGCTACTGTCTGCATGACTCAACTACTAAAATGGACCCAATAGAGAAAGAACTACTGATCTTGGCACAAAATGTCATTGAGCAGGTAGGAGAGAAGCTAAAGTCAGTAGAGGCTCGCTCGTGCGCTGCAGCAACTACTCAGAGCAGCAAGCCCTGTGCAAACTGCAGTTCGTGGGTCAGATGGAGAATTTGAAGTCGCTGGAGTCTGGGTTGACAGAAATGGCTTGTGCAGTGCAAGAATTGCATTTAGAACAGCAACCAACAAGATCCATCTTTCCACAGAACCCTTCCAACTCATGCTAGAAGGTAACAGATCTCTTTTATCTTGTTGATTTGCCTCACCTGCCGCTGATGCTTGGCCTTCCTTTGTTATCTCAACAAAGCATTCGGATCGATTGGTCCCTAAAGTCTTCCAAGAGTGGGGCGCTTTACTTGTCTGGGACTAGCTCAGATCCTTGTCAGTATATTTCTTCATGTGCTAACTGCTGGTTTGGACCTTTCTGGTTTTCTGGCTGAATATTCTGACCTTCTTGAGGTCTTCAGTAAGAAGAAAGCCAACCTCTCTGCCTCCACACTGGCCAAATGACTGTGCCATTGATCTCTTACATGGTATTTGTCCTCCCCAGGGCCAGCTCTTCTCCCTGTCTGGTCCTGAAGTGGTGCTCATGGAAGAGTCTATCAAGGCGGTATTGGCCTTATGATTTATCCACATGTTAAACATGCCAGCAGGAGCGGGATTATTTTCTTGTGAGCAAGAAGGATGGCAAGCTCTGTCCCTGATGATTACCATCCCGTCAACAATATCACAGTGAAGAATTGCTGCTCTCTTGCTCTGCTTGCCTCTGCATTTGAACATCTCCAAGGAGCAACCATATTCTCCGAGAGAGATCTGCACAACACTTACAGCTTGGTTCGTATACAAGAAGGGGATGAGAGGAAGACAAATGCAAACCTCTACTAGCCACTATGAGTACCTCTTGATGCCTTTTGTTCTGGCCAATGCCCCTACTATTTTTCAGGCCCGATATGCTCCAGGACATGTTGAATCAGTTTGTTTTTGTGCATTTGAATACCTTTTTTATCTGTTCTTGCTCTCACCAGGAACACATCCGTTATGTTTGGAGGATTCTCAGAGAACTCTGCAAGAACAACCTTTATGCCAAACCAGAAAAGTGTGAGTTCTGCAAAGAACAGGTATCATTCTTGTACTACATCCTCACCATTTCCAGTAGTCAAAAGGACCCATGTAATGTATATGTGTGTATGTGTGTGTATGTATGTATGTATATATATATATATATATATATATATATATATATTTGTGTGTGAGTGCATGTGTATATATATGTACAAACCCCATTTTGAGAAAAGTTGGGATATTTTCCAAAACGCAATAAAAACAAAAATCTGTGATATGTTAATTCACGTGAACCTTTATTTAACTGACAAAATTACAAAGAAAAGATTTTCAATAGTTTTACTGACCAACTTAATTGTATTTTGTAAATATATACAATTAAGTTGGTCAGTAAAACTACTGAAAATCTTTTCTTTGTACTTTTGTCAGTTAAATAAAGGTTCACGTGAATTAACATTTCACAGATTTTTGTCTTTATTGCGTTTTGGAAAATATCCCAACTTTACTGGAAATGGGGTTTGTATATATAGGAGTACACAGGGAAATCTTTTCTGTGTAATGGATTTGTTCACTGACTTTTATGAATACTGCAATGGGGGCCCTCAACTCACAAATAGGAGGGGTTATCCCCCACAACTGGACATTTCCTCTAGCTCAACGCAGGGTCATTTACTAGAGACCTCAGCCTTGGAATCACACGTTCGTTGCCATTTTTGTTATTATTTGAGTTTCTTGGTTATTTGTTCAGGGAGTAGATCGATTAAGATTTATACTAATTTCAATGATACGTTGACAGATAAATACAGATGGCTAAGGACAAGGTAAAACTCATTTCTTTTAATGTAAATGGGCTATTAAATCCAATCAAACGTAAGAGAATTTTATCCAAAATGAAAAAAGAACAAGCCCATGTAGTATATTTACAGGAAACTCATTTAAGTGATAATGAGCATAAAAATCTAAAGAGAATGGGCTTCACTAATCTGTTTTTCTCCTCATATAAATCAAGACATAGGAGAGGAGTTGCTATTCTTATCTCAAGTAAGCTAAATTTTGAAAAAAATATTCAAAATGGGAGATAAAGAAGGCAGATATATTCTGGTAAGGGGGAATATAGACGGCAATTCAGTTACTCTATTGAATATATATGCAGCCCCGGTTAGTGATATTGGTTTCTTTCAGAAAATTACAGATATTATGGTAACGGAAACAGGTCTCCGAATATGTGGGGAAGACTTAAATTTAGAATTACAACCAAACTTAGACTCATCCAATAGAAAAACCTATGAACCAAAATCTTTACATAAGAAAGTTAATATACTTTTTGAGGATGTTGGTTTAATTGATATATGGAGGGACCTTTTTCCTGACAGAAGGGATTACACTCATTATTCTGCTCCACATTCTGTATATACAAGAATAGACTATTTCATAACATTTGGAAAAGACAAAGACAAGATAAACACCTGTGGAACTGGGACAGTAGATGTAAGTGACCATGCACCTATATATTTATCTGTTGATTTTGACCTACAACCAAAGAATACTATTTGGAAACTAAATTCAAGTCTACTCAATGATCTGTACTTTAAGGAACAAATTAAAAAAGAAATTGGTCTCTACTTAGAATTTAATGATAATGGAGTGGTTTCACCTCCCATTTTATGGGATGCTCTGATGGTGGTCTTAAGAGGGAAAATTATAGCGATATCTTCATATAAGAAAAAATAAGGAATAAAACATTAGAGGAATTACAAAATAGGCTGAAGGAACTAGAGAAGAAACACAAATTTGAATTTGGCACAGGATACATTAGGGGAAATTAAAAGAATTAGGAATGAAATAAATAATTTGGCTATGCAAGAAATCAGGAAAGACTTAATGTTTCTGAAACAGAGACATTATGAAAGTGGATTGAAATCTATGAAAATACTGGCATGGAAACTGAAAAAAAAAGATAGCAGAAAATATAATTCATAGAATTAGGGACCCAAGAAAGAAAATGATAAAAAATAAGCTAAGTGAAATTCAAGAAGCTTTTGAAGTGTTTTACAAAACGCTATATTCCAAAGTTCCAGGGGGAAACATAACCCAAATTGACACCTTCTTGAATTCTCTAGAGTTACCCACTTTAAGCAAAGAACAAAATAGAAGGATGACTGCTGACATAACTGAAGTTGAATTAAAAGCTGCAATTAATAGGCTTAAATTAAGCAAGCCACCAGGATCAGATGGGTATATGGCAGAGTGGTACAAAGAATTTAAAAATCAGTTAATTCCTGTTTTACTCCTCACACTGAATTGGGCTTTAAAAAAGGCGCAAATGCCACCCAGTTGGAAGGAAGCAATAATCTCAGCTATACCGAAAGAAGGCAAGGATAAAATGGAATGCGGGTCATTTAGACCAATATCCGTTCTTAATGTAGATTATAGGTTATTTACCTCCATCATGGCCAAACAATTAGAGGAGTTTTTACCCATACTGATACGTAATGATCAGACAGGTTTTATATGAAAACGCCAGACTCAAGACTATATACGAAGGACACTTCACATTATGGATCATATACAAAAAAACTAAAATCGAAGCAATAGTGGTAAGAGTGGATGCTGAAAAAGCATTTGATTTGATTAATTGGAATTTTCTTTATAGAGTTTTACATAGATTTGGTTTCCAAGACACAATTAGTAAAACTATACAGACACTATATGACAATCCTACTGCTGGGATTAAAATCAATGGATATTTATCAAATAGTCTTACCCTAGAAAGGGGCACGAGACAGGGTTGTGCATGGTCACCACTACTCTTCACGTTATATCTGGAACCATTAGCTCAATACATCAGACAAAATGAAGATATCAGGGGAATTACTATTAAAGGGACAGAGCATAAATTGGCTTGTTATGCGGATGACATTTTGATCTATCTAGGGCAACCAACATACTCTTTACCTAAATTGATGCAATCCTTTGAACAATATGGTCAATTAGCAGGATGCAAGATCAACATAGATAAAACCCAATTACTTTCATATTACTATAGCCCACCAAGAGAAATTGAAAGTCAATATCCCTGAGCATGGCACACAGAGTCTTTTAAATATTTGGGCATCATTATGCCAAAAGATTTGGCAAAATTATCAGAAAGTAATTATCAGCCTCTATATAAAAAAATTAAGGAAGATGTGGCAAGATGGAACCTGATTCCTTTTTTCAGTCTCAGGTCAAGGATTGAGTCTATTAAAATGAATATACTGCCCAGGCTGTTATATCTCTTTCAGACCCTACCAATAGAGATTAATCAAAATCAATACAATGAATGGAACAGGATGCTATCAAGGTATTTTTGGCAAGGTAAGAGGCCTAGAGTTCGTCTCAAAACTTTGCAATTAGCAAAGGAAAAGGGGGGATGGGGCTTGCCTTCTCTTAGAGATTATTATTTTGCGACACAGTTGAGAGCTGTGATATGTTGGTGCAACCCATCATATGATGCTCAATGGAAAAACATTGAGGAGCGGGTACTTCCCATCCCCATACAAGCAATTTTGGCTGATAACAACCTGCAAAGGTACATAAATACTATTGATAACCCATGGGTGAAATTGACTCTTAAAATATGGAAATCCACTATAAAAGAATATAATCTAGAGGGAGATATTGCAATTCTTAAATGGTGTGCATATGACTCTGATTTTACACCAAATAAATTGGATGCTAGATTTAAGGACTGGATAGCTAAAGGAATAACAGTTTTTTGCAACATAATGAAAGAAGGAACACTGTTCAGTTTTGAAATGCTTAAAGAGAAACACTTATTAGAAAAACAAGATTTTTAATTGGTATTTACAGATGTGACAATATGTTAATAAGACGCTTAAAAATATAACCAATGCAAATACATGCTTGATAGAGCTCTTTAGAAAAGCATATAATTCAGATAATAGTAGTAGAATCATTTCAAGCATGTATAAGGGGTTGTCAAATCTTAAAACACATGCGACTTCATACATTAAAACAAAATGGGAGAAGGAAGGAGGGATAATTATATCTGAGGAAGAATGGACAACAATATGGAGATATCAATGGAAGTGTACCAATTCACAGAAATGGAGGGAGTTTGGATGGAAAAACTTGATAAGATATTTTATTACACCCTCTCAGAAATCCCATTATGATAGTAACCTCCCTGTTTGCTGGAGAAATTGTGGAAATCAAAATGCAAATCATTATCATAATTTTTGGGACTGCCCTGTTATCAAAAACTATTGGAGGGGGATACACAATGCCCTACAAGACATCTTTAAATGTGAAATAACCTTGGAGAGTAAGACCATATATTTTGGATACTTAAATCCCATTTCTGGAATGGACTCATCACAAGAACATCCCCTACATTCTGGACATCAGGCGATTTAACTCCTGTTGAGCCCATTGGGTTGTCTTCTTCATCCAGCTTAATTTCACCCTCATCTATGATCCTGGCATCAAGGATAGTAAGGTCGGTGTCTTCTCCCACTAGTTTGACATCTCTGAGGACAGCATCAATCAAGAGCCTGTCCTTCATTGCTCATGCATTGCTGCTCCGGTGATTTGGGGAATCAAGTCAGAGGTAGTGCAGAGGGCTGCACAACAGTCAGATCCAGGGCCAGGTGGGAAGCGTTCCATCTGCTGTTCGCCCCTACCACCATGTACCCCAGAGTGTTGGAGTGTGGTCACTCTTCCTGTCTAGGTGGCCATCTGAGAATTCAATGGACTCTGGCATTTATGAAGAGACGATTTTGGTAGTCATCTATATCCCAAGACTTCATCTCTGTTTGTGCTACTTGGGCCTGGAACAAGGTGTCATGTCAGCACTCTGCAGGTCTGCTCTGCCCACTGCCTGTGCCTCACCACACCTGTTCCCCTCTCTTGGTGCATTTCATCACTGCTTCCATCAGATGGAAACACCACCACTCTGGTGGTTGTGGACTGGTTCTCCAATGCTGCCCAAACCATGATTCTCTCAAGCTCCCATTGGCTCATAAGATTGCCACTCTCATGTTCAAGCTGCATGGTCTCCCTCAGGATGTAGTCTCTGATTGACGATTAGAGTTCACGTCCTACCTGTAGAAGGCTTTCTGATCTCTTTTGGGAGCCACAGCCAGCCTCTCGTCTGGCTTCCACCTCCAATCTATTGACCAGATTGGGAGACTAAATAAGAAGCTGGAGACAATCCTGCGCTGCCTTATCTCTTCCAGCCCCACCACCTGCAGCTCCCAATTGGTTTGGACAGAGATTGCCACAATAATCTCCAGTCATCCTCCACTGGCATGCCCCTCTTTGAATGCCAGAAGGGATTCCAGCATCCACTCTTCCCTAACCCAAGAGATTGATGTAGGATTTCCTGCGCTGAACAGTTGGCTCAACACCACAAGCACACGTAGAGACGGGACAGGGCTTCTCTGCTTTGTACTCGGAAACAATATGCCTGGCAGGATGAACAGCTCAGTTGACAAGCGAGGCCTCTCAAGCAGGGGAGAAAGTTTGGCTGGTGTCTAGAGATCTTCCTTTGAAAGCTGAGAGCTTCGAGTTGGCCCCACATTATGTAGAACCTTTTGTCAAGGAGAAGGCTATCAACAGAATCTCATACAGAATGCGCCCAGCATCATCAATGCAGATTCACTTAGTGTGCCATGTTTCACTGCACAAGATGGTGCCTTCCTCTCCCCTTGCTCCAGTCACCACCCTCTCCCTCCTCCCTGGTCAACTATGTGTGACGCATCAAGGGTGTGGGGTAGAGTCCAATGTCTCTTGGATTGATAGGGGTATGGCCCTGAGGAATGTCCATGGGTTCTAGCCCAAGACATCCTGAGCAGGTCTCTCATCCAGGATTTCCAGGAATCACAGGTCTCCGGTGCCTCGGGAGCTGCACCTAGAAAGGGGTGCCCTGTCACCACCACAGACTCTGCCATAGAGTCTGGGCACCTTCTCAGGCAGGCTGTTAAACAATCATGCTCATGAGTATGCACGTTCCAGCCAATTAATCTTTCATTGTGGCTGCATTTAACTTCCTTAGTTGTGTCAAATTTTGACCAAAAGCACAGGGGTATCAATGTTCCCTATTTCCCTTTGTCCTTGTGCTGGGAAAGAAGACTAAAGTTTATATTGATCCTGTAAAGGAGCGGTATTTATTTATTATTAAGTTACTGCTTCCGAGCCATAGTGTCAACGTTAGCTTGCAGTTTGAGAGATTTAGTTAACAGTCTTGTTGGCTTAGCATTTGTTATTTTTCCTTTTGTGCTGCAAAGTTCTTAATAAAATCTAGTGAACCACAAACTGCTGTCAAAAACATTAAATAAAGAATATCAAATGCTCTTTAAACATTGGCAAAGATGATGAGGATGGTAACAGTCTTTTCCCAAGGGTAGAGGAGTCTGAAACCAGGGGGCATAGATGTAGGATAAGTGCAAAAAGATTTAAAAATGACCTTAAGGGCAAGTTTTTCAAACAGAGGATGGTGAATGTATGGAACAAGATGCCAAAGGAAGTGGTTGAGGAAAGGTACACTAGTATTATTTAAGACTGAGGGAAACACATGGAGGGGAGGGGCCTAAAGGGATATTGACCGACTTGGAAAATAGGGACCGGTTAGATTGACAGCATAATTTGCATGCACTGGTTGGGCTGAAGCCATGCTGTATTGCACGGTAAATCTATGGCAATAAATGAACATTTTTAAAGCATGTAAAACAGAATCTTATTGAAGCAGCACTGATTACAGTGCAGAAACACTGACATCAGTTTGATCAGGGAAGGCATGCCTAAAATTGAAGCATGGAGCTCTGATACAGTCCAAATAAACTTACAGATAAATACTATACACTAATATTATAATTGATGAATGTAAACTGATTTAGAAACATAGAAACATAGAAAATAGGTGCAGGAGTAGGCCATTTGGCCCTTCGAGCCTGCACCACCATTCAGTATGATCATGGCTGATCATCCAACTCAGAACCCTGTACCTGCTTTCTCTCCATATCCCCTGATCCTTTTAGCCACAAGGGCCATATCTAACTTCATCTTAAATATAGCCAATGAACCAGCCTCAACTGTTTCCTGTGGCAGAGAATTCCACAGATTCACCACTCTCTGTGTGAAGAAGTTTTTCCTCATCTCGATCCTAAAAGGCTTCCCCATTATCCTTAAACTGTGACCCCTCGTTCTGGACTTCCCCAACATCGGATACAATCTTCCTGCATCTAGCCTGTCCAATCCCTTTAGAATTTTATACATTTCAATAAGATCCCCCCTCAATCTTCTAAATTCCAGTGAGTATAAGCCTAGTCGATCCAGTCTTTCTTCATATGAAAGTCCTGCCATCCCAGGAATCAATCTGGTGAACCTTCTCTGTACTCCCTCTATGGCAAGAATGTCTTTCCTCAGATTAGGGGACCAAAACTGCACACAATATTCTAGGTGCAGTCTCACCAAGGCCTTGTACAACTGCAGTAGAACCTCCCTGCTCCTGTACTCAAATCCTTTTGCTATGAATGCCAACATACCATTTGCCTTTTTCACCGCCTGCTGTACCTGCATGCCCACCTTCAATGACTGGTGTACAATGACACCCAAGTCTTGTTGCACCTCCCTTTTTCCTAATCGGCCACCATTCAGATAATAATCTGTTTCCCTGTTCTTGCAACCAAAGTGGATAACATCACATTTATCCACATTAAATTGCATCTGCCATGAATTTGCCCACTCACCTAACCTATCCAAGTCACCCTGCATCCTTTTAGCATCCTCCTCACAGTTAACACCGCCGCCCAGCTTCGTGTCATCCGCAAACTTGGAGATGCTGCATTTAGTTCCCTCGTCTAAATCATTAATATATATTGTAAACAACTGGGGTCCCAGCACTGAGCCTTGCGGTACCCCACTAGTTACTGCCTGCCATTCTGAAAAGGTCCCGTTTACTCCCACTCTTTGCTTCCTGTCTGCCAACCAATTCTCTATCCACATCAATACCATACCCCTAATACCGTGTGCTTTAAGTTTGCTCTCTAATCTCCTGTGTGGGACCTTGTCAAAAGCCTTTTGAAAATCTAAATATACCACATCCACTGGCTCTCCCCTATCCACTCTACTAGTTACATCTTCAAAAAATTCTATAAGATTCGTCACACATGATTTTCCTTTCACAAATCCATGCTGACTTTGTCCGATGATTTCACCTCTTTTCAAATGTGCTGTTATCACATCTTTCATAACCGACTCTAGCGTTTTCCCCAACACCGACTATAATTCCCCAGTTTCTCTCTCCCTCCTTTTTTTAAAAAGTGAGGTTACATTAGCCACCCTCCAATCCTCAGGAACTAATCCAGAATCTAAGGAGTTTTGAAAAATTATCACTAATGCATCCACTATTTCTTGGGCTACTTCCTTAAGCATTCTGGGATGCAGACCATCTGGCCCTGGGGATTTATCTGCCTTTAATCCCTTCAATTTACCTAACACAACTTCACTACTAACATGTATTTCCCTCAGTTCCTCCATCTCACTAGACCCTCGGTCCCTTACTATTTCCGGAAGATTATTTATGTCCTCCTTAGTGAAGACAGAACCAAAGTAGTTATTCAATTGGTCTGACAGGTCTTTGTTTCCTATGATCAATTCACCTGTTTCTGACTGTAAGGGACCTACATTTGTCTTGACCAATCTTTTTCTTTTCACGTATCTATAAAAGCTTTTACAGTCAGTTTTTATGTTCCCTGCCAGCTTTCTCTCATAATCTTTTTTCCCTTTCCTAATTAAGCCCTTTGTCCTCCTCTGCTGGTCTCTGAATTTCTCCCAGTCCTCAGGTGTGCCGCTTTTTTTTGCTAATTTATATGTTTCTTCTTTGGACTTGATACTATCCCTAATTTCCCTTGTCAGCCATGGGTGCACTACCTTCCCTGGTTTATTCTTTTGCCAAACTGGGATGAACAATTGCTGTAGTTCATCCATGCGATCTTTAAATGCTTGCCATTGCATATCCACCGTCAACCCTTTAAGTATCATTTGCCAGTCCATCTTAGCTAATTCACGTCTCATACCTTCAAAGTTACCCTTCTTTAAGTTCAGAACCTTTGTTTCTGAATTAACTATGTCACTCTCCATCTTAATGAAGAATTCCACCATATTATGGTCACTCTTACCCAAGGGGCCTTGCACGACAAGATTGCTAACTAACCCTTCCTCATTGCTCAATACCCAATCTAGAATGGCCTGCTCTCTAGTTGGTTCCTCGACATGTTGGTTCAGAAAACCGTCCCGCATACATTCCAAGAAATCCTCTTCCTCAGCACCCTTACCAATTTGGTTCACCCAATCTATATGTAGATTGAAGTCACCCGTTATAACTACAGTTCCTTTATTGCACGCATTTCTAATTTCCTGTTTAATGCCATCCGCAACCTCACTACTACTGTTAGGTGGCCTGTACACAACTCCCACCAGCGTTTTCTGCCCCTTAGTGTTATGCAGCTCTACTCATATCGATTCCACATCCTCCAGGCTAATGTCCTTACTTTCTATTGCGTTAATCTCCTCTCTAACCAGCAATGCTACCCCACCTCCTTTTCTTTCCTGTCTATCGCTCCTGAATATTGAATATCCCTGGATGTTGAGCTCCCATCCTTGGTCACCCTGGACCCATGTCTCTGTGATCCCAACTATATCATATTCATTAATAACTATCTGCACATTCAATTCATCCACTTTGTGATGAGTGCTCCTCGCATTGACACACAAAGCCTTCAGGCTTGTTTTTACAACACTCTTAGCCCTTATACAATTATGTTGAAAAGTGGTTCTTTTTGCTTATTGCCCTGGATTTGCCTGCCTGCCACTTTTACTTTTCACCTTACTACTTTTTGCTTCTACCCTCATTTTACACCCCTCTGTCTCTCTGCACTTGTTCCCATCCCCCTGCCACATTAGTTTAAAGCCTCCTGAACAGCAGTAGCAAACGCTCCCCCTAGGACATTAGTTCCAGTCCAGCCCAGGTGCAGACCGTCCTGTTTATACCGGTCCCACCTCCCCCAGAACTGGTTCCAATGCCCCAGAAATTTGAATCCCTCCCCCTTGCACCATTTTGCAAGCCACATATTCATCTGAAATATCCTCCTATTTCTACTCTGACTAGCACGTGGCACTGGTAGTAATCCAGAGATTATTACCTTTGTGGTCTTACTTTTTAGTTTATCTCCTAACTCCCTAAATTCAACTTGTAGGATCTCATCCCGTTTTTTACCTATATCGTTGGTACCTATGTGCACCACGACCACTGGCTGTTCACCCTTCCATTCCAGAATGTCCTGCAGCCGCTCAGAGACATCCTTGACCTTTGCACCAGGGAGGCAACATACCATTCTGGAGTCTCGTTTGCGGCTGCAGAAACACCTATCAATTCCCCTTACAATCGAATCCCCTATCACTATAGCTCTCCCACTCCTTTTCCTTCCCACCTGAGCCTCAGAGCCACCCATGGTGCAATTAACTCGGCTGCTGCTGCCTTCCCCTGATGAGACATCTCCCCCAACAGTATCCAAAACAGTATATCTGTTTAGGAGGGAGATGACCCCAGGGGACTCCTGCACTACCTACCTACTGCTATGCTGTCTAGTGGCCACCCCTTCCCTTTCTGCCTGTGTAGCCTTTACCTGCGGTGTGGCCAACTCACTGAACATGCTATTCACGACTTTCTCAGCATTGCGGATGCTCCAGTATGAATCCAATCGCAGCTCCAGACACTCAATGCAGTCTGCCAGAAGCTGCAATTGGACCCATTTCCTGCACACATAGTCGTCAGGGACACTGGAAGTATCCCTGATTTCCCACATGCTGCAGGATGAACAAACCATGGGGCTGATCTCAGCTACCCAATACTTGCCTCAACTTTTGAAACTTTCTCCTTTGAAAGGAACTTATCCAGCCTTACCTCACTTGGAGTGAAGCTTGTCCTCGGCCTCTTCTCGTCGAAGCCTCTCGAGTCAAAGCCTCAAATCTCCACTCCTTCACTGACCCACTCACTCACTGGCCGCTTTCCAAATAGATTTGTATCTATTTGTATCTCAATTCTTGAATGATTGTTTCCATAACAATTTTCAATACTTGATGGTATGTTTCTGATATATCTGCAATGACAATCAGATTTTAAACATGATATCAAAGATGAAAAATTAAAATAATATATATTGGCATTATCTTTTGAATGGTAACAAGCTTGCAGTAGGTTTATGTTCATTGAATTTTGAAATAAATGGTTGAGTATTCATCTTACAATATGATCTGCAACTTCACCTTATTTACAAATAGTTTATTTTATTATCTATTTTATGCCTAGTTTTGCAACTTCCATTTTCATTAACTTTTTTTCCAGAATAACATAATTGGTTCCAAGTTCACAATAGTTTGCTTTGTTGAATCTGGTCCAACAGAGACAGTAACTCATGCTTCAGAAATGTTTCCCTAACAATTTTCCCTGTCGGTAGCACTTCCTATTTTCCCTTTGGAACCCAGCAGCATATTAATTCTGGAGAGAGCAGAACTCGCATAACAAAGCATCGGCTCACCAGCTCCAGGCACCAGCATTTACAACCCACTTTGTCTTTATTCACAGCCAGTCATTCCTTCACTGGGGGTCTGGTTCATCTGAAAATTCTCGGTGTGATTGCTCTACAAATAAATCCCGCTTCTGTAACATAGAGAGCCGCAGAAAGATTGCCAGCATTATGCAAATCATCTTAAGGGAAGGACTTAGCCCTGCTGCACCCACCTTCAAAATGGGGAATTGCATATGCGTCAGATACCAGGTGAAAGAATGAGTATTATTATTTACAATGAATAAATTCAAACATGATTTGAAATGCCGGTGGTCTGTATAGCTAATAATTTATTCAAACAGTGTTACTTTATGCAATTTTATGGCAGAAGCAACCAAGGCGCAAAATGTATCAATTTAGTGTAGCACTGATACATGCCCCGAGGATGCCTGCAAGACAAGTCATTTGACATAGAAGAGAAAATGTTAGAGATACTCAGCAAATCAAGCAACATTTGTAGCAAGAGGAGTAGTTCAATGTTTTAGAATTTGTTCATGTGAAAGCCATTGACTTGAACATGAAATCACCTTTTCCACAGATGCTCCTGGATATGCTGAGTGTTCCCAGTGTTTGCATTTAGTTTTCTTTACTAAGAAATATAAATGGCTCAGTGATATTTCAGGGGTTGCTGCGGGCCTCCAAAATTAACTTTTAGACCCTTTTCTTATATAAAAGTGAGTAACACTTATTTCAGTAAATAGCTAATTGTATAAATTTGACCCATTTTCTTAATTTAACTCTGAAATTTATTGTCTTGAACTTCTTCCTTTTTGTCACATTCACACTCAATCTATTCAGCATCATATTACAGAACTATCAGGTCCCACACCACCAGGTTCAGGAATGGTTATTACCTCTTAACCAATAGATTTTGAACCAGAGACGATAACATCACTGAACTTCACTCACCCCAATGCTAATCCCACAAGTTATGAACTCACTTTCAAAGAATCTTCATATTATGTTCTTGATATTTATTGTTTACATATTTATTATTATTACTTTTTTCTGCTTTGTGTATTTACAGTTTTTTGTCTTTTGCACACTAGTTATTTGATTGTCCTTGTTATGTGCAGTTTTTCATTGTTTCTATTCTGTTTCATTGTACTTACTGCAAATGCCCACAAGAAAATGAAAATCAGGGTAGTATGTGGTAACGTATATGTACTTTGATAATGAATTCCTTAGAACTTTCAAAGATCAGCTAAGAATTCTCTGTACAGCAAAAAATGCAAAAAGTGACTTTGCACATAACATGCACCAGTTACAAAAGAGGCCTCACCAGCAACAAATTTTCTACCACCTAAGAGGCACAACTGATATTTAAACTTAAAACTAGTGCAGCTGATGCTATTCTATATAATCATGATCTCATTGTATGTTTGCATAATCTGCATGTAGTACTTAAAACCGTGGCAGAAATGCACCCAAATGGAGCCCAATTGTCAAAGGTTCATTTATTATTAAAGTGTACAACTCTGAAATTCTTCTTCTCCAGGTAATCATGAATCCAAGAAAGAAAAGAATAGTAGCATGATTATCAACCAGAAATCTCTCCGCAACCCCCCATACACAAAAACGAACAAAAATGGACAGGTACATCAACCCAAAAATCCTCCTCCCTCACACACAAAAAAGCAAGAAAGATAGGATGAAAAACACAGAATATAAAAAACTATAACAAGGAAAATAAAGTCTACAGTCTAAGTCTATATCCAAAATGCAGAAAACCTGGGTAACATTTTTTCTGGGGACAGTGGCACCCCTGTCCGTGTCTGGCAGTGATCAAAAGACATTTTCCCCTCTCTGTAGTATAGTGTTCTCACCAGCAATCAAAAGGCAGTCTTCCCTCTCCAGCAGCAGCGATCAAAAGGCAGGCAGGTGGTGCACACCACCTGCATACGCCTGGGTGTTTCAGTCTCTCTCGTCACTTTAATCCGCAAAAAATGGAAGCTTTAATCAGCAACATGGAGTTGAACAGCGGCTCTCAGCCTGCTCACCACGAGGTTCGCGTGCAAGACCTCTGCCTCCTGGAATCCTCTCGAAGACTGTAGCACTCCAGAACACCCAAACGGTCTCCAAACTGCAAATCACAGGTTCCAACCATTCCAGAATTACAGTCAAGACAGAAAAAAACAAATGTAAAAGACATAAAAAAGTGAAATATATGATTTCATGATCTAGCTGGAAAATGTTAACAGAAGGAGCACTGTATGCAGATGGCATCTTGACTAGAAGACTAAAGATGAATTAAATACATTGGAATCTAATAGACAAAGGGAAATGTAATTGTATTGTAGAATAAATTGGAAAGCTACTCAGATTTAAGTATTAGACAAAATAATTTTATCAATGACTATTTACAAAGCTTTTAGCAGTTAACTAAGCTGTTCTTCTAATTTTCTGAAGTTGATTGTACTTGTGTAAGTATTAATTTATTAAAGTATTAATATCAATGGAAATCTAAACAATTTGTACTCAAACAGTTCAGAAATATTGAATGAGAAGACATCATGAACCTATTACCTCATACATAAATGCCACATTCAAGCCACTAATAATTAGAAAGTGGCTCCTATTAAACACTGACAGAAATGCACAAACACGATGCACTCTGTTCAGCTTGATCTCTCAGTTTCAGACAAATATTGCCAACCAGTCAACATACTGCTCTGAGAGCTCTGTCCTTGCATGTGGAAAATGTTATCAGTGATGAATAACTCTATTTGAATGGACAGAAAGAATTTTGCCTGAGGAGGACAAAGGACTCAGGAGAAAACACAAATAGAAAGTGAAGTGATGTTGATAGTGAAGAAGGTTCTTTAAAAGTATTTGGAGAATTAGGAGGGCTCAGAGCACAATTCACTAATGCTAATAGAAAGGTGCCTGGCCTAGTGAAAAAAAACAAATGTGCAACCCGATTAATGTTAAGTACAATGTGTATCTGGAAGGATGTGCAGAAAAAGGACTTTGCTGGCCTTAAGTAATTGGGGAGGGTGGGTCTGGGAGGGAATGTAAAATACTGTTAACAACCAACAAAGATCTAACAGGTAAATTCTGTAATGTATGGAAAATCTGGCCTGTGATTTTCTGACAAGTATTCACATGCATAAACTTTATGGCAGCAGTTCTTTTAACCTATGAAAAGTAAAATTCTAATAAAAGTAAGAATCTATTTCAAAAATCCAAGGGCGTTCAATTTTGTGAATTGTTAAATCCACCATTTGATTGGTTTTCTGATACTTCATTTGCATGCCCATTCATCACTCTTGTGACAATTAGCAAGCTAAAGTAATTGGATTTTCTTGCATAATTGTCTGATATTTTCAGTTTAACCAGAGAGATAAAAAAACGTCCACATGGAGCTGAATCTCTCTCATTTTCAGATCCCATGATTTTCTATTTTAAACCAACTGTGGGAATGTGGTGAGGTTAAAATTAAACCCTGACAAGAGTAAATACAGATAAAATCAATAAAAGAAATAGCAATGAAAATCAGGCATGTGTAAAATACAGCAGTAGTTTGTAACTTTACTGAAGTTGAACTTCACCCCCAACTCTGCAATACATATAAAGCACACAAAGTACAGGTTCAGTGGATATTCTGTACTTTGATTGGCATTGATATTTTTTACTTACTACAATTATATGTCCTCTTCCAGAAACAATGGTTAAATAAAAAATGTGAAAAAGGTGATGCATTTTCTCCAAACTGCAAAGTCATGGTGGAAATCTTTAGGTATTACCTGGTTCCTCAAATCTCATTCTCTGAAAAGTTTGCTCTGCACAGGAAGCAATGTGAACAAGATGAAATGCACAGCATGAGAAGAATATACAGCTGCTCTTAAAACCATCATACATACTGAGCCAGACAAAAAAGTGCATCAACTGAAATGGAATTTGTTCATTACAATGATTTATTCATTAAATACAATGGTAGCACATAATTTGACTGTTACTTTCCTCTGCTCCAACAATTCTGAATTCATAATTTTGTAGTTCGGAAGAGATGGAAAGAAGAGTTCAGGCATGACATAGAGTCATAGAGCAATACAGCAGGGGTATAAGTCCTTCAGCCTAGTGAGTTCACACCAAACACAGTGCCACCCAGATATTCTGAAAATCATGCAATTAGCCCATGTTCCTCGAAGGCCAACCTCTCCATGTATCTATCCAAGTGCTTCCTATATGATACTATCCCACCTGCTTCAACCACTTCTTCTGGCAGCTCTTCTCATATATTCAGCATCTTTTGCATGAAAAAGTTGACCCTCCAGTCCCTTTTACATTTTTTCCCTCTCATTCTAATTCTATGTCCCTAGATTTGGACTCTCCTCCCCGGGGAAGGGACTACTACCATCCATCTTATCAATGCCTCTCATAATTTTTAACTTTTTATAAGACCAGTCTTCATTCTTCTATGTTGCAAAGAAAGTAGACCTATCCTGGCCAAACTCGTCCTATAACTCAGATCCTCTTGCCCTAGCAACAAACTTGTAAATCTTTCCTGAACTGTTTCCAGTTTAATCACATCTTTCCTATGACAGGCTGAGCAAGACTATACACAGTAACCTCCATTTACTATGTATAAGTAGTTAAATCAGAGATGAGTAAGCTGCCCTCCTGCTGCAGAAATCTTCTGAAAGGAGAATCTTATCAAAAGAATGCAAAACTCCTCAATGCACAACACCCTCTAAACATACTATTAAAAATTATAGTTTTACATCATAAACAGATTTTTACTGTGATGATCACTATTTATTAATAAACAATTATTGAAATTCACATGTTAATAGTTTCTAATCTCATCTCTTCCAATTTTGTGATTGCTTCTAAACAGTCCTTTTTTTGTATCTGTTTTGTTATCATTCTTTCTTAATCCCACCAGTATTTCCCTTCCATTATCCTGTATATGATTCAACTGAAATGAATTAGTTCATGTAGAGTTTCTGTTTCAGATTTTGCATTATAATAAATTTTCTTTTTTTTTCTGATTGGTTAAGGCAATGCACAGTCCACAAGTTCCCTGTGAATGATGCTCCTCCAAAATTCACTGCTAACTACCAGTTTCAGGGCTAAAGTTCAAAGAAAATCCGTTAACAAGTGGTCATGTAATGAATGAATGAATGATGATGTTATGCCTTCAGTGTTGAAATCAAATGTAGAATGACTCTATTTCCTATTTCTATTTCTCTATTTCCACTAGAATAAATACATTGTTGTGACCCTATAAATAATACAATTTGTTTTGATTGACTAATGTTGTTGCAGATTATGCAAAGTGCTGCTGAGAAATTCTAGTTAAATTGACACTAATGACAATCCTTACACTCTATTAAATATCTACATTGATAGCATTAAGGTGGAGGAACTCCACCTGTAGCTGCTAGCATTTCTAAGCATAAAATTAGCTTTGGCCCACCTAATTATAAAGTTCAGAGGGAATCTAAGAAATCTCAGCCTGAAGTGTGCTGGATTTGTGAATAGTTGGATAACTTTATGTCCACAGAGCCATCCTAAAACAGGTTTCTCACACCATTAGTTGTTGTTGAGGGCCTCCATCAGTCAGAGTTGACCATGGAAACTGCATACTAGCTGTCCAGATAGATGAGCCTGGGCAGTAGGATATGGAGAGCAAACTGTTGCTCGTGTAGCAAGCTCCCCTCTCTATGGATCTCATGAACCCAAAGGAATGGCAGAAACCGATGCAGTTTGGTACCAGCAGGAGTTGCCAGTCAGTGTTGATCTCAGTTGAGTTTTGGGATCAGAGTTTTCCTTCTCCTAGATGAGCAGCCAACCATGGCTAATGAGCTTCATCTTGCACACACCATTAGTATACAAGGCATTATTATGCATTTGGGATCTTCTGATGCAGGCTTCTGTGTATCAGAAGATCCCCTCCCCCCCAAATGCAATACATAGACAAATGGGCCAGTGCCTATGTGTATCATTAAAAACAAAGTGAAAATCTTTTCACTGTGAATTTATTCTGCATTGAAGATGAAATTGGATTTCCGTGCCAATGAATGAATTACTATACTAGACTCAAAGCATAACTTTTACAATGGTTATTTTTGCTTCTAGTTTTTGAAATCCCTTGCTTCATATGCTTTTCCTGTCTTGGGTCTTCTTTTCTAAAAGGAGGGAGAGAGGCAGCGGTGTGTAGAAAGCCACCATAATCCCACTGGAAACATATTTGCTCCAGTCTACAGCTTGAAGAACAGCTGTGGCTGCATCCTACTGAGACTGTTCTGTGTAAATGGGGTCACTCAGTTAGTTGACATGCTAAATTTTACCATCTGATTTTGAACAGATTTCACTCTCCCATGCAGGGCCATCAGTGCCGCTACCCATGAAGAGAAGAGATGGTAACAATTACTGATAGCAGTCATGCTGCACTTTGCAGGTGTTAGTTCTGAAAGGCTAGTGAGAATGAATGGAAATTAAAGTAATGATGGCATATTCAAGGCCGATTAGAATATCATCTGCTCTAAGAAGCACCCTACAGGTTCTTTGGTGTTCATTTGTTTTATTTCTGTCATTGAACTGAGTACTTTATATCATTAACATGCTTTAGATTATTAAATATGCACATTCAAATTACATTTGATTACACTTTATTTGATAATACATTTGGAGAGTGATTAGCACATTCAATTAATATATAGGATGCATAAGGCATTCTAATTTGTATAGATTAATCATTTTATTTCAATAATGAGTGAACAGATACATGTGTGCAATACACACTTTTATCTCAAGTAATCTTATAATGTGTTGGCAATTCATCTTCTGGATTTATTTTATTTAACTATTGACTATGGTTACAGCAATAGGTTGCATTGTCTTGACTCACATTTGTTCAAAACTATTTATAGTGAATCTCCAAACGTATCTAAATATTCTTTATTATTTGCTTACAGTACATAGACATTTTCATAGGAAAAAATATTGCTCAACTTCAGTTAGGTCTGTTGTCAGTTGAGATGAATATTTCATAATTTAATGCTGATAAAGCAAGCACTTATTGCCCATCCATCCATATTTATCCTTCCTATTGGTGAACTCAGCAGTACTTCTGGTGAAGGTATTCTCAAAGTGCTGTTGGGATAGAATAAAGGAATGGTACATTTTGTGTGTTTTGCTTGGATCCCCAGCATCTGTAGATTTTCTCTTGTGAATGATGCTGTATCTCCATTTGGGATGCATTGTGCTATGCAGGGAACTGAAGGGTAGTGGTTCCCAGCCAATAAGGATATTGTCCTTTGTGTGATAGAAGCCATGGGCTTGTGTGGGTGCTAATCCATTCTAATATATTTTCTGGATGGTATAAACTAGATGGTATAGACTGCCACAATGCCCCATGGTGGAGGGGTTGAATGCTCAGGCCATTGGATGGGTGCCAGTCAAGCAGGTTGCCTTGTCCTGGATGGTATCAAGCTTTTTCATTTTGCAAGCAACTGGAAGGTATTCCATCATTCTCCTGACTTCACTGAAAAACCTTTGAATGCCAGGAACAGAGTCATTTACTGTTGGATAAACAGCCTTTGATCAGCATTCATAGCCATGTTTTCTTCACATTCGGTTCAACTGAATTTCTGGTCTTTGGTGACACCCAGGATGTTGTGGTAGGGAATTTAGCAATGGTAGTACCATTGAATGATAAACTCTTTATTGTGGTCATTTCTTTTTTTTTGTAATTTTTTTTATTGAAGTTCATCAAACAAACATTTCCATAAGATGTATTTCAGACATTATACATATATATCATATAATCATATATATCACAAAATCTCCACAAAGTATTTATCTGGGGTATACACTTATAGAAAAGAGTGGAAAGAAAAATCAAGCAAAAGTAAAGAACTATGTACAAGTAGGGAGTGATTTTTTTTTACAACATATTCATTGATTTGTGAGAATAAAATCAGGCCTATGAGGCATTATGTAGTTAAACCATTTTTCCCAGTATGAATCAAATTGTTCCAGCTTATGATTAACAGATGCTGTTATCTTCTCCATTTTGTAAATGTCCATTGTAATTCCCATCCATGTATTTGAAGTTGGGCTCTCCAGTGATAACCATTTCCTAGTAAGAGTCTTTTTACCAGCCACCAGCAGTATATTCATTAAATATTTATCTCTTTTCAACCATTCTTGAGGTATATATCCAAAATATATGGTCTTACTCTCCAAGGGTATTTCACATTTAAAGATGTCTTGTAGGGCATTGTGTATCCCCCTTCAATAGTTTTTGATAACAGGGCAGTCCCAAAAATTATGATAATGATTTGCATTTTAATTTCCACAATTTCTCCAGCAAACAGGGAGGTTACTATCATAATGGGATATGGTCATTTCTTGACACTTTTCTGGTTTGAATTATATTTGCCACTTATCAGATTAATAATAGTGATACAAAAGTGCACAGATCGGTGATCAAAGTGGCTAAGACAAATTGGTTTAGACAAACTCTTATTTGTTAAGAAGTCCAATACTTGCCAATAAATTCTTCCTTTCTTCAAACCAATACCATTAAATTTCCTTCTAGAATATTCAAGAAACATAAACACTGGAGAAGGAAGCAACCACTTGATGCCACAAGTCTGTCTCACATTACAATGTGATCATGATTGATCTGCCCAGGCCTTATAGAACATAAAAAGTGGAACAGTACAAGAACAGATGATTCAGTCTGTGATGTCTGCACCAAATAATATTAAGCTAATCCTTTATGCTTGCTCATGATCCATATCCCTCCATTCCCAGCATATGTATATATCTATCCAAAAGCCACCTAGATCCCATTAACATACCTGCTTCCATCTCCAGCCCAGGAACCCACCACTCTCTGTGTAAGCAAACTGATCCATGCACCTGTTTTAAATGTTTCCCCCTCTCACCTTGAAGCTATTTGATTTTTCTTTTGCCTCCAATATGGTATTTATATTGTCATGTTGTCGATGCATGTAGTATTTTTATAAACATATGTCAAACTAAGATCTCCTGAGTCAAAATCCTAGTAAACTTCTTCTGCTCTCTCTCCTAAGCTTCTTGTAAAGGGGCAACCAGATACGCCATACTTCTCTCTGGTCTAACTAAAAGTGTCTGCACCTGTGACAAAACTTTCTGATCATTATGATCAGTGTGTGAGGAAGATAACCATGCTATACCCTTCTTGCAACTCTATCTACTTGTATTGCCACTTTCAGGGAGCTATGGAATTGGAACCCAAGATCCTTCTGTGCATCAATGCTCTTAAGGGGACTCCCATTAACTGTATATGTTTCCCTTACACTTAATTCCCAAAGTGAAGCACCTCAGAGGTTCCTGAGTTGAACTCTATCTGTTATTTCTCCAAAAGTATCTGCAAATGATCTATACCCTATATATATAATTCTTTGACAAACTTCTTTACTATCTACTACTTCATGAAAATTTGTGTCATCTACAAACTTACTAATGAACCTCTCCACATTTTCATCCAAGTCATTCATATACATTACAAACAACAGAGGTCCCAGTGATGATCTTTGTGGAATACCATTGGTCACAGACCTCCAGCCAAGATAATGCCTTTCCACTTACTTACTTAAGCCCATCACCCCTACTGGGGCATTGGCCACAGACAGTAGCTTGCCAGAGTCCTCTGTTCAGGGCCAGTCTTTCACCTTGTCTCCAGGTATAGCCCATCTTGGTGTATCCTTACTCTCCGTAGGATGTGGCCTTTAGAGCATCTATTGGTGTTTCTGTAGCTTTGTGTTTTACAGGATGGGGTTCTTAGCCCCATGCCCAACCTTCCTCCTTTTGCAGTTGGGCATGAGGCCGTTCATGGTGGAGTTACCCTTCCACTTATGAGTAAGCTAATTCTGATCCAATTTACCAGTTAACCAGACACTTTAATCTACTGGATGTTCCATGTCAATTCTCCCATCTGTCAAAGATGTATCTGCTGCTTTTTTAAAATAAGCCCAATGAAGAATTCCAGAGACTCACCACTCTTCATGATCAGATATACCTTGGATAACAATATCTAAATGGACAACTTCCACAGTGAGACTCAGTGGTGGGGAACTTGATGATAGAAACACCATCCACATGGTAATGGTTTCATCCTAAAATGATTAAGGGAATCTATACTGTAAGATTTTTTTTCTCTTCCCACCATTTGTAAATTGGGGCATGTGAAAATTGAGTAAGGTAAGGTAGTTCTAGGTGTCTGATAAATGATGGAGGCATGGATGTGTAGGTGATTGAAACATCAGATACCCTTTAAAAAGATGTCGGGTGCTAATTGCCAAACATCAGTTTCGGCACAGTGGGACTCTGGAACTGGTTTCTATTTGAGTTCATTCATCCAATAAAGTCTGCAATTGTCACTGTCATTCTGCTAGCATCCATGCACATGGGTACCACTGGAGCAAGGTGACACAGGCCCCAAGGCAAGTCCTATTATACAACATGTTTTCATGCCCAATTGATTTGGTAAGCCTATGGAGTCCACAGAATCCTTGCACTTGTCAAGAAAATAAAGCAAACATCAAGAAAGGGTAAAGAAGTACTGATTAAGAATGTTATTCCATTGTGAAATGACCTTCCCTGTGGCATTGATTTTGACTGTTTCTGGCAAATTGTTCCTCTGCTAAGTATTGGTTTCAGCTATTCCCTAGCCTTATGCCCTTCCTTCAGTGCTGCTCTGTGAATGTCTTTGTGGACAGTCATGGGTAGAGGCCAGAGAAAATCAATTCTCTCTCCTTATAGCTGGGGAGGCTAAGGGAGATTTATAGATGTGCTCAAAAATATGAAGTGTTGTGACAGAATAATTAAACAAGAACAGTTTCCTCTGACATGAGCATCAGTTACTGTAGGTAATAGAACCAGATAGAAAATGAAGAGGTTTTAATTTTAATGCACCCAGTTGGTGATTTCTATAAGGGTGGCAGAAGTAGACTATGTCTAATTCCCTTCAAAAGGGAAATGGATAAATGTTCAAAGGAAGTAACAGTCTGCAGGGCTTTGGGGAAAGTGTTGGGGAATGGGACTAATTAGGCAGCTAATTTAAAGCATTAGCACGTCCGAAATGCATTGATTGGCTTGTTCTGTTCTGAAGCTTTAATTTGGACTAAAAGGTTTCATTCAACAATAAGTGAAGTAAGTAAAAACTCCAAAACCAAGGGCACATAAAATTCAGACAGGAAAACCTATTTGAGCCAGAATAGGAGCAGCTCAGACTGCATCTTCCTGACTCCCAAGAGACAGAGGGAATGCAGAGAGCTCTCACAACTGCTGCCACTGGCTTTGCACCAGTTCAGCTTCCAAGGAGTAGGAGGCAATCACCGTCTCCTGCTTTTGCAAATCCACATCTAACAGCATTTAACAATGTAGATTAAATGTTTGTACTCAGATATTTCTTTTGAAATTGAGTGTTATTATTAAGTGTTTCTGTACCAGATGAATGAAAAAACCTGGCAAGTGAGTAGGTAGGATCTTTGGACACGTTAACATTGAAAAGATAAAACAGCAATGTTTCAGCCTCATTGATAAAGAGGCAATTCAGAGCTTACTGTGACTGGGTATCAGAAGCTGGATGTGATGGGGTACCCAGAGGCTGGATGTGACGGGGTATCCGGAGGCTGGATATGACGGGGTATCCGGAGGCTGGATGTGACAGGGTATCTAGAGGCTCGATGTGACTGGGTATCCAGAGACTCGATGTGACTGGGTATCAGAAGCTGGATGTGATGGGGTACCCAGAGGCTGGATGTGACGGGGTATCCGGAGGCTGGATATGACGGGGTATCCGGAGGCTGGATGTGACAGGGTATCCAGAGGCTTGATGTGACTGGGTATCCAGAGACTCGATGTGACTGGGTATCCAGAGGCTGGATGTGACGGGGTATCCAGAGGCTGGATGTAACTGGATATCCAGAGGCTGGATGTGACTGGGTATCCAGAGGCTGGATGTGACGGGGTACCCAGAGGCTGGATGTGACAAGGTATCCGGAGGCTGGATGTGACAGGGTATCCAGAGACTCGATGTGACTGGGTATCCGGAAGCTGGATGTGACTGGGTATCCAGAGACTCGATGTGACTGGGTATCCAGAGGCTTTTTTCCTCTTTTTTTCAGTTGCATCTTACTATCCAGTCGAAAACAAGTCTTGCCTTTTTTTTTCCTAAAGTCAATTAACTCTCTCCTTTGGTTCTGAGCACAGTGGGGCTGGGTTCATGTCCCTTTCTAACATTTTCTCTGCTTAGTGTTTAATCATCAGCCTTACAGTGAAAGTTTTTAATCTCCCCTTCCCCATTCCTAATGAGGAATTCACACTTGTGTGGTTTCAAATTCTCTTCTGCATCCTAATTATGGCGTAGAAGGGAATGGCACGAGATGAAGCAAAGATAAGATCGACAACATTAAATGAGGATGGATTTTAAAGATCATTAACCTTTCTTGCAGAGTATCTGCAGGTAAATGGATATGTATTCAGGGGATGTCACAGCAAATTCAAAATGTGATCCCAAGTTTCAAACGGGGTGTATGAGACTACACTGAGGAAATTGTGCCGAGTTACAGCAGGTCTAAGGACTGTATTGATTTCATTGGATGTGAGTGATTCTGGTTAATATTAGCATTATGGCATGAATTTTAGTTGTCTGAGTTTATTCAATAGTGTGAGGTTATTAATAATTATATGTTTTGTTGTTTGCTTTCTTAAAACATTAATATTCCTAAATGCTCCTTAATATTAGAAATATTAATAGTTTTGAGAATGGGCTAGATAAGGTATGGCTTAGCTGACATACTTTATTTTCTGCTATTTGTTTTGAATAGGGCCTGTTCTACACCTGCACTCTATTCCCTTCTCCAAATCAAACTGACAGTGGAATGTTTATAGGAATAAAGCAAAAGACAATCTGTAGATGCCGGAAATCCAATGCAACACACACAAAATGCTGAAAGACCTCAAGCAGGTCAGGCAGCATCAATGGAAAAGAGTAAATGGTCAACTTTCTGGGCCAGGCCGTTCTTCAAGACTGGGAAGGAGGGAGGAAGATGCCTGAATATAAAGCGGGGGGAGCAGAAAGAGGCAGGCTGGAAGGGTCCAGCTCTTGATCTTTCCCGCCCACCTGGCTCCACCTATCATCTTCCAGCTAGCCGCTTTCCCCTCTCCCCACCTTTTTATTCAGGCATTTTCCCAATTCTTTCCTTTCCTGAAGAAGGGCCTCGGCCCAAAATGTTAACTGTTTACACTTTTCCATAGATGCTGCTTGACCTATTGAGTTCCTCCAGCATTGTCTGTGTTGCTAGAAGTTTATATTCTATGAAGTTTATATATCATAGGTACATTCCAATGAGATATGGAAAGAATGGTAGGCTACAAGATCTGTGGCTGTTGCAAATCTAGTCACGAAGAAAAGAAGAGCTTACAAAAGGTTTAAAAATCTAGGTAATGATATGAATCTAAAAGATTATAAGGCTAGCAGAAAGGAGCTTTAGAATGAAATTAGGAGAGCCAGAAGGGGCCATGAGAATGTCTTGGTGGACAGGATTAAGGAAAATCCCAAAGCATTCTACAAGTATGTGAAGAGCAAGAGGATAAGGCGTGAGAGAACAGGATCAATCAAGTGTGACAATGGAAAAGTGTGTATGGAATTGGAGGAAATAGTGGAGGTACATAATGAATACTTTGCTTCAATATTCACTCTGGAAAAGGATCTTGGCCATTGTAGGGATGACTTGCAGTGGACTGAAAAGCTTGAGAATATAGATATTAAGAAAGAAGATCTGCTGGAGCTTTTGGAAAGCATCAAGTTGGATAAGACACCAGGACCAAATGAGATGTACTCCAGGCTACTGTGGGAAGTGAGGGAATAGATTGCTGAGCCTCTGGCAATGACCTTTGCATCATCAATGAGGATGGAATAGGATCTGGAAGACTGGAGGGTTGTGGGTTATTCAAGAAAGGGAGTAGGGATAGCCTGGGAAATTATAGGCCAGTGAGTCTTTCTTACTTCAGTGGTTGGTAAGTTGATGGAGAACATCCTGAGAAGCAGGATTTATGAGCATTTGGAGAGGCATAATATGATTAGGAATAGTCAGCATGCAGGTTGTGCCTTACGAGCCTGATTGAATTTTTTGAGGATATGACTAAGCACATTGATGAAGGTAGAGCCGTAGATGTAGCGTATATGGATTTTAGCAAGGCATTTGATAAGGTACCTCATGCAAGGCTTATTGAGAAAGTAGGGAGGCATGGACCAAGGGGACATTGTATCCAGAACTGGCTTGCCCACAGAAGGCAAAGAGTGGTTGTAGATGGGTCATATTCTGCATGGAGGCTGGTAACCAGTGGTGTGCCTTAGGGAACTGTTCTGGGGCCCCTACTCTTTGTGATGTTTATAAATGACCTGGATGAGGAAGTGGAGGGATGGGTTAGTAAATTTGCTGATGACACAAAGGTTGAGGGTGTTGTGAATAATGTGGAGCGCTGTCAGAGGTTACAGCGGGACATTGATTGGATCCCAAACTGGGCTGAGAAGTGGCAGATGGAGTTCAATCTAGATAAGTGTGAGGTGGTTCATTTTGATAGGTCAAATATGATGGCAGAATATAGTATTAATGGTAAGACTCTTGACAGTGTGGAGGATCAGAGGGATCTTGGGGTCCAAGTCCACATGACACTCAAAACTGCTATGCAGTTTGACTCTGTGCTTAAGAAGTCATACGATGCATTGGCCTTCATCAATCATGGGATTGAGTTTAAGAGCCGAGAGGTAATGTTGCAGCTTTAGGACCCTGGTCAGACCCCACTTGGAGTACTGTGCTCAATTCTGATCACCTCACTTCAGGAAGGATTTAAAAGCCATCGGAAGGGTGCAGAGGAGATTTACAAGGACGTTGCCTGGATTGGGGAGCGTGCCTTATGAGGATAGGTTGAGTGAACCTATCTTTTCTCCTTGGAGCGATGGAGGATGAGAGGTGAATTGATAGAGGTGTACAAGATAATGAGAGGCATTGATTGTGTGGATAGTCAAAGACTTTTCCCCAGGGCTGAAATGGTTAGCATGAGAGGGCGTAGTTTTAAGATGCTTGGAAGTAGGTACAGAGGAGATGTCAGAAGTAAGTTTTTTTACGCAGAGAGTGGTGATGGCATAGAATGGGCTGCCAGTGGCGGTGGTGGAGACGGAAATGATAGGGTCTTTTAAGAGACTCCTGGATGGCTATATGGAACTTAGAAAAATAGAGGGCAATGTGTAAAGCCTAGGTAGTTCTAAAGTAGGGATGTGTTCAGCACAGCTTTGTGGGCCAAAGGGCCTGTATTGTCCTGTATGTTTTCTATGTTTCTTTCGGGGAGTATCTGGCTTAGGCAGTTCCTCATTATGTGCAGGAATCATGTTCAAGATGACTTTGTACATGGAACATGGAAAATGCAGCAAGAAGTTCATTTTTCCACCTAACATTTCAAAAGTTGCAAAACTTTATTTCAAGTAGCTTGCAGGAATGACATTTAAAATCAGCTAGACCGCATTGTAAGCATGAATCCATTGCATATGATGCCTTTACTGTAATAAGAATCTTGGCTACAGGAAGAAAATTTTTGCTGAGCCATCATCTTTTTTTGAAGTGTGCAAACTCACAGATTGTTGTCACAAATCAAACAACTTACGGTCGGGAGGGGGATGCTGCAGGAAGGGGGTCTTTGGGGTTCTCACGTTTAACTGTCATTCACTTTTTGGGGCACTTCTCTGCTTTCATGGATGTTTTGCGAAGAAAAACATTTCAGGATGTATATTCTATACATTTCTCTGACATTAAACTTGACCTTTGAACCTTTGAACATTATAGATTTGATATTACCAAATACTAACCAGTGGAGATTAATCAGCATAGGTGGCTAAGCTAGAAAATGCTGACAACTATTAACATCACAGATTACAGCTGCATTCTTAGCTCCCTACGCTACTCCCTTTGCACTCACAACGGTGTAGCTAGATCCTGCTCTAACTCCATCTACATTTTGCAGATGCTACCACTGTAGTGTGCTGTATCTGAAATAATCATTTGAAATAATTTGGAGTACTGGAAGGAAATAGAGAGCTTTGTGGCATGGTCTCATAACAACACCCTTTCTCTGAATGTCAGCAAAATGTAAGAGATGGCCATTGACCAGGAAGGTGGAGCAGTTCACAGGATCCTCTTTATGTCAAGAGGGCAGAGAATTTCAAGTTCCTAGGAGTGAACATCATCAATAACCTGTCCTGGTGCAACCACATTGATGCCACCACCAAGAAAGCTCACCAGTGCTTCTACTTCCTCAGGAGGCTAAAGGAATTAGATATGTCCCTTTGACCCTTACCAACTTCTATCAGTTCTATGCACCAATAAGCATCCTATCCAGATGGGGTTTGGTTTGGTAGGACTGCAAGAAACTGCAGAATTATGGACACAACTCAGCACATCATGGAAATCAGCCTCGTTTTCATAAAATCTGGTGGCTCTTCTCACTGCCTCAATAAAGAAGCCAGCATAATTGAAGACCCTACCCATCCCAGACATTCTCTCTTCTCTCCCTCCCATTGGGCACAAGATGGCAGATCCCAAAGCATGTACCACCAGGCTGAAGAACAGCTTCACTCAGCTACTACAAGATAACTGAATGTTTCCGAAGTACTCTTGATCTCCTGATCTACCTCGTTGTGACCTTGCACTTTACATCTAATTGCATTATTCTTTCTCTGTAACAGTGTTGCCTTATTCAGCTCCCTGTTATTATACCTTGTACTACGTCCATGCACTGTTGAATGAATTGATCTGTATCTCAGTACCTGCAACAGTAATAAACTAATTTGCCAATTTAATATTAAATGAGCAGAACAAAGCAGAAATTAAATTTAACATATAGACTAACTGCCCATTAACCATATGTCTTAATTTCTTATGTAAGTTCCTCCAAAATGCCAGGAAGTAAACTATAATCCCTGCTGACCAATTGTCGCAAGAGGACACAGGTTTAAGGTGCTGGGGAGTAGGTACAGAGGAGACGTCAGGGGTAAGTTTTTTACTCAGAGCATGGTCAGTGCGTGGAATGGGCTGCAGGCAACGGTGGTGGAGGTGGATACGATAGGGTCTTTCAAGAGGCTTTTAGATAGGTACATGGAGCTTAGTAAGATGGAGGGCTATATGTAAGCCTAGTAATTTCTAAGGTAGGAACATGTTTGGCACAACTTTGTGGGCCAAAGGGCCTATATTGTGCTTTAGGTTTTCTATGTTTCTATGTCAATCAAAATGGCAAATTTCTTTTGGATGGAGGTACAAACAATGGTTGTAGGTTACTAGGGTAGTTGACTATATAAAGGTCAAGAAACCATTCTAGGTTCCTTTGTTCTCTGGGTTTAAACACTGCATTGATACTACTGAAAATGAAAAAAAAACACATCTCAGTATAGATAAAGTATTCTTCACCTGTGGCACTGCATTGATTTTATGCATTTGTCGGCATTCTTTAGGTCCAGGTTACAATCAGAGGTTCTCAGCTCTGCTTTGTGAATTCCTCTGACAAAAACCTTCAAATATCTCAAAATAATGCACAGATTGTGGGTGAAATACCAAGGATTGCACAACAGTAATGCCAGTTATGTTGGCCACTATTGTAATCCATTCTTTCTTCAAAGAGTTCATGACTTTTATATCAATGGGGTTGGAATACAAAGTGAGAAATTGATGCTTTAGCTGTACAAGTACTGCATTCAGATCTGGTCACTGGCTATCAGGCCAGGCACACTGGTCTTCCCCACAAAGATAAGGCAGAATCCAAATTCATTTCTTCAGCGTGATGTGAAGACTGGATAGAGCCCTTTAAGTTTTTAAGATTGAGCATTTTGTCAGGAAAATTATTTAGAACAATAGCAGGTAAATTTATGTGACATATAGATAATCCATAAATATTGAAATGAAGCAACAATATACATGTTCTTCGCAACTAGCCCATCCAGTATCATCTGTATCAAGATTTTCCTTCCAATTTAAGATCAGAAATAGTGATACAATTTAAGTGGTGTTCAATTAATTTTGCAATTACTCACCACATGTCCATTCCTCCAAATAGAAAGGCATAAAGCAAGGGCAACTAGCATTAGAACTACAGAAGGGCCAGGAAGTGACCAGTTCTAACAAGGTTTATTGTCTATAGTTAATATTCAATTACAATGAAATTGCTGTGGTATTCACTATCAATAAATTCAGGGTCATTATTAACCAGAAATAAAATTGGGTGATCATATTTTGTCTATAACCAACTGGTGGGGGTTTCCAAAGACATTTTCAATCTCTCATTGTTAAAGCCAGAAGTTCCCACCTTCTTCAAAAGGGGAAAATTATGCCAGTGCCCAAAACGAGCAGTGTGAGCAGCGTGACTGTCCAGCCACAGTCACATCTATGGTGATGTAATGTCTTGGGAGGCTGGTCGTGGTGACAATCAACTCCTGCCTCAGCAAGCACCAGGAGCCATTGCATTTCCCTATTGCCACATAATAGGGTGCACATAATCTCATTGGCTCTCCATGCTGGCTTGGATCACCTGGATAATACAAACACTTGTGTCAGGATGCCGTTTATTGACTACAGCCCAATGTTTAACATCATCATTTCTGCACTGCTGATCGAAAAGCTGCAGAACCTGAGCTTCTGGACTTCCTAACTGGAATTCCACAATCTATGCAAATTGGAAATGACACCTCCTCCGTGCTGACTATCAACACTGGTGTTCCTCAGTGTTGTGTGCTTAGCCCGCTGCTCTTCCCTCTCTATATCCATGACTGTGTGCATAAGCACAGCTTAGATGCCATCTATAAATATATAGATGATACAACCATTGTTGGCAAACAACTTTGCACTCAATGTCAGTAAGATCAAAGAGTTGATTGTGGACTTCAGAAAGGGTAAGAGGAGGGAACACACAGCAGTGCTTATAGAGAGATCAGAAGTGGAGAGAGTGAGCAATTTCAGTCCTGGGTGTTAATATCTCTGAGGACCTAACCTGATTGTAATGCATTGATGCAGCTATAAAGGAAGCAAGATAGCAGCTATATTTCATTAGGAGTTTGAAGAGTTTTGGTATGTCACCTAAAACATTCACACATTCTACAGATGTACCATGGAGAGCATTCTAACTGGCTGCATCAGTGTCTGGTATGGGGGGTGGGGGGTGGTGCTGTCCACTGCACAGGATCAAAGTCAGCTGCAGAGAGTTGTAAAATTAGTCAACTCCATTATGGGTAGTAGTCTTTGTAGTATCCAAGACATCTTCAAGGAGCGGCAATGTCCACTATTAAGGATCCCCACTACCCAGGACATGCTTTCTCCTCATTGTTACCATCAGGAAGGAGCTACAGAAGCCTGAAGGCACACTCAATGATTCAAGAATAGCCTCTGAACTCATGAACACTACCTCACTGCTTTATTATATTTGTTTTTGTACTATTTATTTAATTTAATTACACAAGAAAACAAAGATTTTGCTTCCTGAATACCTTTAGGTCTATCTTATGAATCTTGGGCTACTGATCATGAAAATCGCCATGAAATTTACCTATCATGCACCATTTTTTGAAATCACTTCTGTTTATTATTTCAATTCATAATTCAAGTCAATTAAAATGTTGCCTACAATGTAAGCTGGAAAGTTTACTATCTTGTCCAGGCATGCTTGGGCATACTTAGGCTGCTGCATGGCAGGACAGGTTTTAGTAATAACTATTCAGTTCAGGACTATAAGGATGAAATTTTCTATCACCAGGCACAAAAATTTCTAAGAAGGATTTTGATATTTGAGACAGATGCTTCCCAGAATAACTGATGCCAAGATTAAGGAAAGCATTTTTGTTGGTCCACAAATCAAACAGGTCATCAATGACAGGCAATTTAAAGAATTTCTAGTAGGACTGGAGAAAATCACATGGAAGGCATTCAAGGAAGTTGTTGAAATTTTTCTCGGCATCTTCAGAGCACCAAACTACATGCAGCTGGTTGAAAGCATGCTTCAAGCATATAAAACCATGAAATGCAACACGTCACTAAAGATTCATATTCTGCATTCCCAGTTAGACTTCTTCCCTGCAAATCTTGTTGCTGTTAGTGACGAGCACGGTGAAAGGTTTCACTAGGATATTGTGGTAATGTAGAAAAGATAACCAGGGCAACTGGAATCCATCAATGCTGGTGAATTATTGTTGGACACTTAAGTGAGAAGCTTCAAACACTGAGTGCAAATGAAAATCATTAACAAAATAATTTAATTTAGTTAAACTATTGCAAAGCATCAGCACCATTATGCAATTAAACGTATTATATTCAATAAAAGTTAATTTGTTGTTTCTCCAAATTCCTACATGATACAAGTAGTCTGAAGTTATATTTGTGTTCATCTTCAAGCAGTCTATCATAAACAAAAAAAATTGAGGATGCAATACTTTTGAAAAAAATTGTTGTCCAGTGTCTTATTTATGTGTGTGTGTGTGTGTGTGTGTGTGTGTGTGTGTGTATATGTAAATGTTTACAATATTATGTATTTAATATTTCACTAATTTTTAATAATATTGTAAATATGTTTTTTGATTAGGCATTTTTCTTTGTTTAAGTATTTCATTATGGGTAATATGTAGAAGTATGTGAATGGCATACGTCATCACACTACCACATCACATGTGTGTACCTCACTTAAAACAAAAACTAAGATATGCATCTCTCAGGCTCCCTGGTTTTCACTTCAATAACTTTTATGTTCTAGAGTTACAAAACTTGATGGTGGTGACAAGTAAGTTTTAAACAAACCTGAGATAACTACCTACCTGTTGAGGTGAAGTGAAACACTTGAGTTGTTAAAAAACCGCAGCGAAAAGTGGTGCAGCAAAAAAAAAATGCAGTACATGCTTTTTTAGGGTGGGAGAGAGACCTTTGAGCTTTTAAAAAAAGACAGGAAATGGACAATTTTGTGGGTTCATAAACAGTGAGTACCAGACGAGAATATTCATAAATAAGAAAAAGCAGATACGACTGGTTACATCCATAAGATAGATGCATTTGATTGCACAAGTGATAAGTAGAATTGTATACTGAGTGAACTGAGCTGTATTTTGAAGTAAATGAAATAGTCAATGAAAAGCAGTGCCCGTTTTGCTGAGTGCATTGGATTTAAGGACATAGAGCTTGTTTGACATTTAACTGCTCCAACAAAACTAGCAGAAATTAGCTTTGCTGATATCATAAAAGTAAAGCAGGAGGATTTAGAACCAAAGCCATTGTTGATTGCAGAAGGCTTTAGGTTTCATAAGTGAGATCAAAGGAAGAGGAGTCCATTTCAGTAGACATGACTGAATTGAAGAAATTGTTTGAGCATTATCAGTTCAGTGATGGGCTTAATGATGCACTGAGAGATCATTTAGTTTGTTCAATCTTACAAGAAAGTATTCAAAAACTGCTCCTAACTGAAGCACAACTTGGATTTAAATGGACAGTTAAAATAGCTGTGTCAATGAAAACAGCAGATAGAGATGCAATTGTTTTACAGTCAGGAATGAAAGTGAGTGTGAACAAAACTACAGCATACAAACAGAAACTGGCCTGGCTGAATAATTTGTGCTAACATTGTGGCAGGGGCTTCTATACATCAGACCAATGTAGGTTTAAAGGTGAAACTTGTAGAAAATGCAACAAGTTTCATATACAAGGAGCATTCTGGACAGACATAAATAAATGGACTGCACAGGGAAGAGAAAAAGATTAACAGTCAGTTTCAAAATGAGCACTGAAGTGCATTATGTTGATGGCAGATCTGATGATATTGAGAGTGATAGAGTACTGGGTAGCCTAGAGATTTATAATGTGAAAACTAACAAGAGGCAAGCAATATGTCTTACACCAGAAGTGAACGGCAAATTAATTAAAATAAAATTGGACACTGGATTGGTTGTTTCCATCATTCCACAAAAAGAGTTTGTATGTCATTTTAAAGATACTGAACTGAAGCCTGCAAATATCAACTAAAAATGAATTAAGAAAGGTACTGCATGATGCCAAAGCAGTGTTGAAGGATGGAATGAAAATGCTACACCCAAATTTTACAAAGTATGTTCAGTTCTTTATGCCATCTGTGATAAAGTAGCCAGTGAGCTATATCATGGAGACTGAAGAAATTCTTTCCACTGTTGAGTGGAGCCCATGGGCAACACCAGTGTCCCAGCATCCAAGAAAAATGGGTCTGGTGGAATATCTGGTGATTTTAAGGCCACCATCAACTTAATACATCAATACCCTCTACCCAGGATAGGGGATATCTTTGCAAACATTTCTGGAGGGAAACACTCAGGCAAAGTGGACAACTGAGACCTAGCTACAGATGAAGATGGAAGAAGAGTCCAAAATATTTCTCACTATAAACTCTCACAAAAAGCTTTATCACTATAATAGACTAATTTTTGGAGTAGCATTTGCACCTGCACTCTGTCAGAAAGCTCTGGATCAGGTGTTGTAAGGATGAAAATGATTCCAGGAATAAAAGTATTAATGTATGAGGAGCATTTGATGACTCTAGGCCTTAACTTGCTGGAGTTTTGAAGAATATGGGAGATGTTTTTGAACCTTACCAGATTTTGAAAGGCCTACATACAGTGATCATGGAGAGGATGTTAACGATAGTGGGAGAGTGTACAATCTGAAAATAGTATTATGTCCCTTTAAAACCAAGATGTGATGGATTTTTTCCCACCAGAGGGTGGTGGATCTGTGGAATTCATTGCCATGGAATGAAGTGGAGGCCAAGTTACTGGGTATATTTAAAGTGAAGCTTGATAAGTTCCTGACTTGTAAGAATGTCGAAGGTTATGATGAGAAGGCAGGATAATGAGGTTGCGCGGGAATATAAATTAGTCTTGATGGAATAGCAAAGCAGACTTGATAGGCTGAATGGCCTAATTCTGTTCCTTTGTCTTAACAATGACAATGTGCTTTACACATGGGCGTCACATGTTTCTGTCACTAACTTCAGAGAACGAATGGTTATTAAAGACCTCTGTACTGTAACTATCAACTTAATGCCATATCTCACAATATTAATGTCATGCAGCATGAAACTAGATGTGCACCAATGCTACTTGCAGTAATTCCCTTTCACTCGTTCCTTCTCCTTCTCATCCATTCTCCCCCAGTTTACCATAGAACAGGATAAAGCATCGAACACTGATGCCACTGCATGACTCTGCAGGCTTAATAGCTTGCAAATCTGTATAGTAGATAGAAGCATGAATTGCTATGTGTTTAATCAATCACCCCCTGCACATTGGGAACTTTATGAACATATAATGAGCTGAATGTGATGATCCTTTCACCAGTGGAGCAGAGGGCATCTCTATCTCCCTGAGCACATCAGTTCAATGCTTTCTGACTGACTCCGGTGAATAAACAAGCAGCATAACAATTAAGTGCTGTGATTGCTGTCAGTGTGACAGACAGGGCAGTATTTGGGCTGATTCTGCAGTTGTAAATTGAATAGCCTAGTTCTGAAATTACGTCCTCAGATAACTGTAGTCTTTATGTGCTCCTTCACGAGTTTGATGTGGTTGTGCCCTGGTCCATCATCAATGTCACAGGAATAGTTAATAATTACTATACTGTTTCTTCTATGAGCTCCCCAGCTCTTTTTCTCTACTGTCTCTTTCATTTCTCATTGAGTTATGATGCAGGACTAGGCTAATCAGTCTGTATAGCTCTTTCATTCTTCACAGAAGGGTAGAGGTAATCTCACTTGCCTGACTTGTTTAACCATCTTGTTTTCTTTTTGACTTATTTTCTTCAATAACTACTTAATGTGTTTCATAAACATGGAATTTCTGTTTCAATCTCTGGTCCTTACATCTATGTTATAACATTTAATGTATAAAGTGTTACTTAGGCTCACCTCTTTGCAACCCCATATCCTCCTATTCCTGATCCTGATCCTTCCGAAAGATTTATCTTAGCCTATTCTGCCACACCTTTTATTACTTTTAAACAATGCTATTAAATCACTTCTGACCTCCCTTGTCTCAAATGTTCACATCCCCTTCACGCCTTCCTGCTTCTTTGGTGATTCAGATTGTACCCTCAATTACTTTAACATCCAACTTATAACACTGTCCCCCAAGTCAAGCATTAAATAACCTACTGAGGTTTGACACAGATTCAATAATCTATCAGGCCAAATCCCATCATGATCAGTGCTGATGGGAACTTCTGGAGTCTCCTCTGTACTTTGTCCTTATGCAATATTGTAGAGTCATTGAGTAACACAGCACAGAAGATGGCCTGTCGGCCTAACTGGTCCCACAGCATCATCCCTGTTAATGCCAGTTGTCTACATTCAGCCCATGACCTTCCAAATCCCTCCCCTCTATTTACCTATCCAAATGCCCCTCAAGTTGCACTCACCTTGATCGCTTTCTCTGTAGCTTATTCCAAGTACTCACTGTTCACTGTGTCAAGAAATTTCCTCTCAGTTTCTTTTGAATATCTCTTCTCTTACCACATAACTATGCCCTCTAGTTTTAGACTCTCCAACCCTTGCCTGAGTGATAAGGCATAAAGTTCACAAAGTTGTGGGGAGCTGCAGAATTACCACAAGACTTCAAAGACGCATCAATCGTGACCATCTACAAGAACAAGGAAGACAAGAGAGACTGCAACAATTACCGTGGCATCTCTCTTCTGTCAGTTGCGGGAGAATGCGTCGCATAGATTATCTTTAGAGGCTTGGTGTCCAACATTAGTGACAACATCCTTCCAGAAAGCCAGTGTGGTTTTCGAACAGGCTGTAGACATGATCTTCTCACTGAGGCAGCTCCAAGAGAAATGTGTTAAGCAGCAGAGAAGCCTTTATGTCACATTTGTTGATCTAACCAAAGCGTTCAACACTGTTGAAAGAGATGGCCTGTGGAAGCTCCTACCAAAACTCAGTTGCCCTCCACGCTTAACCAACATCATCCGTCAGTTCCATGAAGGCATGGAAGGTCGCATCAACATGTGTGGTGAGTTGTCAGATCCATTTCCCATCAGCAACAGTGTAAAACAAGGTTGTGTTTTGGCTTCTACTCTGTTTGGACTATTCTTCGCTGCTGTCCTTCAGGATGCCACATCAGACTTGAAGTCAGGGGTCCTCCTACAAATGAGGGTTGATGGCGGCTCCTCAACCTCACAAGACTGAGAGCAAAAACAAAAGTCAGGGACATTGTGGTGCATGAGCTATAGTTTGCTGTTGACTCTGCACTGATTGCCCACTCTCTCGAAGACTTACAGGAGATCACCAGTTGCTTTGCCAGCACAGCCAAAAGCTTCAGACTGACAATCAGCCTGAAAAAGATGGAAGTTTTGTACCAACCGGCTCCTGGCTCAAGCTACAAAGAACCAACTGTCCTCATTGATGATGCTCGTCTCAATGCTGCCAGGTTTTGCTACCTGGGCAGCATAATAACATCCTCAGCTTCTCTGGATGTAGAGATTGAGTCAAGAACCAGAAAAGCCTGCTTTGCCTTTGGTCAGCTGAAAGATCGAGTTTGGTCACGGAACATCAGGTTGGCCACCAAGTGCAAGGTAAACAGGGCCGTTGTCATATCAGCCTTGCTATACGGATGTGAGACGTGGTGCCCATATCAGAGTCACTTATGCCAGCTTCGCCAACTGCAGCATCATCACCTACGTTCTCTGATGAAGATCACCTGGCGAGACAAGGTCTCCAATACCGAGGTCCTCTCTCGAACTGGAATGTCAGCAGTTTCAACCTTGGTGATGTCAGCCCAACTGTGCTGGGCAGGACATGTTGTCAGAATGCCTGATGGAAGACTGCCCAAGGACATTTTGTATGGTCAACTGTCCAGTGGTACCCTAAACCAAGGAGGCCAGCGACTACGGTACAAGGATGTTCTGCACAGGAGCCTCAAAAAAGCTGACATTGCCCCATCAACATGGGAGAATCTGGCTCAAGTTCGCTCACAGTGGAAGGATGCCATCAGAAAAGGTGTGGACGCTGCTGAGAACAAGGTCATAGAGGCAACAGAGGAAAGGCACAGGAAATGCCACAATATGGCTTTTGCCCCTGCTGCCCCTCCAGGCCTCACCTGCCATGTATGTGGCAAGCAGTGCCTGTCAGGGATCGGCCTGTACAGCCACTCCAGGATGCAGATATCAAACCCCACTAACTGACTGAAAGGAACCATCATCATCCTATGGGATGGATCGCCAGAGAGAGAGAGAGAGAGAGAGAGAGAGAGAGAAGGCATAGTCCATGACTACTGGCTTTAATTCAATGGGAGAAGCATTTAACTTGTAGTCTGTTGTTGAACACAAAGTTACCTGCTGTGGTGTAGGTGGTAAAAAGGAGTTAAAGCTCAGGAATGGTTCTTTGTGTTGTTGTGTATCTTCTCAGTGGTTTCCCTTTCAGCTACTAGGATGGGAGACAAACAGGACAAATCAAATCCTACCCCTTTTGATAATAATCAGTGGGTAATCAATGAAATGCTCTGGTTTCTATCATAAAATCATTATCTTGGTGGTATAGGCATATACTGCTGATAACAATTCAGCCTGCTGCAATTTTTCCAAGCTGTTATCTATGTAAAGCCAATTCAGAAACACTCTCTCTACAGTTTTCAAATCATATCCTGGTGTGATTACTGTAAATTCTTTTCTTCATGTTGGTGGGGACAGTGACTCAATAGACCTCTGTCTTACTCCCTCGATTCACTAAGTGCTGAATTCAGCTGTTGAAAAGTGGTGGTAATTCTGGATGAGGGCAATGGAAGTCATCCAGTCAGATCAACATGAGAACTGTGAATATCTGCAGTGCAAGACCATTGCTTATTACCTTAATTGCAAAATCGTTATCAATACTGTTTTCTGAGTTGAACTCTCATCCTTTACGGAAAAGACACAGGAACACACCTGCTATGAAGTTCGCCACAGGAGACTACTCAATGGTGCAGACATATAGAACATCAAACATGGAGCAGTGGTCTACACTGTGCTGACCTTTCAACCCATTTCTAGACCAATCTAACTCTTCACAGCCCCCACACAGCCCTCGGTTTTTTTTTTAACTATGTTCCTCTCTAAGAGTCTTATAACTGCCCCTAAAACTGTATATCTGCCTCTGCCAATGACTCTGACAGTGTGTTCCATGCCCTTACCATTCTCTATGTTAAAACCTGCCACCTGCCATCTCCCTATACTTTCTTCCAATCATCTTAAAAGTATCTGCTCTTGTACTAGTCATTGCCACCCTGGGAAAAAGGCACTGGATGGTGATTCTAACTATGCCTGTTATAATCTTACACACCTCTATCAAGTCTCCTCTCATTTTCCTTCAGTTCAGAGTGGACTGAATTTGATCAAACTTTCTTCATAGACATGTTCTGTAATCCAGGAACATTTCCTCTGCACTCTTTCTGAAGGTTCTACATCCTTCCTATAATGAGGAAACCAGAACTGAACACAATAATCCAAATGTGGTCTAACCTGGGTTTTATAGAGCTGCAACATTACCTCTCGGCTCTTGAGCTCAATCCCCGACTAATGAGGGCCAACACACCATACACATTTTTAACCACCCTATCAGCTTGTGCAACAACTTTGAAGAACCCATGGAATTGTACTCTAAGATCCCTGTCCCTCCACACTGTTAAGAATCCTGTCAGTAACTTTGTATTCTGTCGTCAAGTTCAACTTCCCAAAGTGTATCACTTCTCACTTTTCTAAATTGAACTTTGCCTGCCACTTCTCAGCCCAAATGAGACAATAAAATTACCCAGTTCTGAAAGCATCCATTGATGATCTAGTTGATTTCTGGATTAAAATAGAGATAATAATCTCAAACTAAAATAAATGGTCTGCCAAGCTGGAATTTGACTTCAGCTTACTTGGAGACATGTTGCACCATTTCTAATAGCAAGAAAATCCTTTGGGTGCAGGACCAAATAATAGGCTGGAAAACCCTCTTTTAGTACATCATTTAGACTGCTTTGGCACAATTGTCTGCACAGTTGGAGACATCTGGTCAGCAGCTCCATGGAAGTAGTAGCAAAGATGAAATTCCTAATAAACTAATGTGTGTACTCTCATCATAAATGTAACGCTCAGTTATATCGGCTTGTATGTATCTAGGGGAGATCCTGTTCCCGACCCAACCTTTACTCATGATTGTGTCAGTTGCTGTGCACTGCCACCTGATACGGCCTCAAACATCAATCATCAGCCAGCACACAATGTACATTTTACAAACTACACTTCATAAATCTTACTTGATCTATGAGATTAATAAAGATACAATACAAAAAGGAGTGAATGGAAACAAAAAAAGGCGCCAGACTTATCAAAGTTCAGTTTCTTCGTGCACACACAGTTGGAGCTCGGGACCTTCCTTCTTCCCCTGCAATCCACTTCGACCCCACGACTCGTAGCTCGGGACCACCCAAAGTGATTGACCAGAACACTCCCAGCACATCTGTCTTCCTCTCGATCTCCCCTCCAACTCCCCAAAAGGCTGCACAACACTAGCTTACAGACCCACAAGAAAGAATAACATCTATCCCAATTGGTTAACAAATGAATACAATTCTCATTATCAGTAATTATAACCCAAACAAGCTGCGAGAGAAAGCACTCTCTCACCAGTTAACATAACAAAGAAGCATTTTTACTTTTAACATAACAAAGAAGCCATTTTGATTAACATACACAGTAACATAAAGAAGAAACCCCTTACATTATATAAGCAAAACTATTCCATAGTGCTCTATCAAAGAACTCACCAAAGTTAATGTGCTTGGAGAGTTCACAGGAAGTTACCGTGTTGTCACCTATCTGTTAGTCTATGCTTTACTTCCACCTCCAGAATTTATGGCAATCTGCAATCTTTTGCGACCTGGTCTTGTAACTTGCTGCTTCATTATTGCCTCGTGATGGCTTAGTTTTGGCTTAAATTTCATCATTCCTATAATTACTGAGGCTTTGTTAGCTCTATTTTCCTATTTGAGGCTCTATTTTTCACATTGTTAAATGCATTACTCAAGCTCATACACACTTATCAAGATCAAAAGGATGATCTCCTTAAGGACCCACACTGGAGCTGGTATCAGCTTTTCTTATGTCACTGAGAGCTTGATCTGATTTATAGGTGACATCTTTATTGCCACTGTTCCATAAGACAGACATAGGAGCAGAATTAGGCAGTTCAGCCCATTGAGTCTGTTCCGCCATTTCATCATGGCTGATCCCGGATCCCACTCAACCCCTTACATCTGCCTTCTCACCTTATCCTTTGATTCCCTAACTGATCAGGAAACTATCAACTTTCACCTTAAATATATGCATGGACTTGGCCTCCTCTGTAGTCTGTGGCAGAGCATTCCACAGATTTACTGCTCTCTGGCTAAAAACATTCCTCCTTACCTCTTTTCTAAAGGGTCACCACTCAGTTTTGAGGCTGTACCCTCTAGTTCTAGATACCCCCACTATAGGAAACATCCTCTCCACATCTACCCTATCTAGTCCTTTTAACTTTCAGTAGGTTTCAATGAGATCCCCCTGCATTCTTTTAAATTCCATTGAGTACAGGCCCAACCATGCCAAGTGCTCCTCATGTGTTAACCCCTTCATTTCCAGAATCATCTTCGTGAACCTCCTCTGGACTCTCTCCAATGACAATACATTCTTTCTGAGATATGGGGCCCCAAAATTGTTGACAATACTCAAATTGCTGTTACATGCAGATGTCTCCCTAGTTAGACATGTTTTATCCATGAAAGCTATATTCAGGTATCTCTCACTTTGCTAGACTGTAGCTTGTTTCCTGCCAACAATGATATTTATTAAGTATTTAGCCAGATACATGAACAGGCAGGGACTTGAGGAATATAGACCACATGGAGGCAGATGTAGTTTAAATTTGCATCATGGTTGGTTCCTGTGCTATTCTGTGCTAAGGATAATGATGCATTATAATTTAGAGATAATGTGATGATATCTCATTAGTATTCTTAGAGCTGATAAACTTAACATTTCAGATTCAAAAACACATTAAAAACTGCCTAATGATTTGCCAGCCACTAATTAACAAATATGCATTGAATTAGCCCTTGAAGTAGCCATAACCAACCACCTAAAGAATACAGTGTGGTGACCCACTTTCTGCACAGGCGAACCGGCTCACAAATAGCCAGCGCGCGGGGGGGTGGGGGGGGGGGGGAGACTTGGTAATGCACCTCTGATGTCATTTCGGCCCGGAGAGGGGTGGGCGCTAGGGATTAAATGCCAGCACCGCAAAGTTTGAATAAACTAGTCTCGAAACGACACAACACAGAGGCAGGAGTGAGGAGGCCAGTGAACAGTGGTGTTTCTACCACCAGCGGTGGGGCACAAAAGCCCGCCATTGTCGCCCGCCCTGCAAGGGCCAGGGCCAGGGCCAGGGCCAGCTGCCGCTAATGACTATAGCGGCTGGCCACCAGGACAGCCTCTTGTACGTCTGGGACAAATAGTCGGGACGTCGCTTCTTGGTCGACACCGGAGCGGAAATCAGCGTCTTGCCCCCGACGGGGTATGACACCAACAACACCCACCCTGAGGGCTGCAAACGGCAGCATGATACGGACCTACAGCACCCGCACAGTGCAGCTGCAGTTCGGCGCCAGCCGGTTCACGTGGGACTTCACACTGGCTGCCGTGGTCCAACCACTCCTGGGGGCAGACTTCTTGCGAGCTCACAGCCTGCTGGTCGACTTGCAAGGGAAAAGACTGGTACATGCCGAGACTTTCCAGACGTTCTCCCTGGGTGAAGCCAAGTTGCCGGCCCCACACCTGGACTCCATCACGCTGTCGGACAACGAATTCACCAGAATCCTGGCAGACTTTCCATCGATTCTGGCACTGCAGTTCACGGCAGCCATGCCCAGACACGGGGTTCAGCACCACATCCCGACCCAGGGACCACCCATCCACGCCCGCACACGAAGGCTCCCCCCGGAAAAGCTCCGCCTGGCGAAGGAGGAGTTCAAGAGGGTGGAGGAATTGGGGATCGTACGGAGGTCCGACAGCCAATGGGCCGCCCCCCTGCACATGGTGCCCAAAGCAGCTGGGGTTTGGAGACCATGCAGCGACTACCGCAGACTGAACGAGGCTACAACTCCAGACCGTTACCCCGTGCCGCACATACAGGACTTTGCAGCAAACCTGCACAGGGCAAGAATATTTTCCAAAGTAGACCTCCTCCAGGGATACCATCAAATCAGCAGCCTGAAGACATCCCCAAAATGGCACTTATCACCCCGTTCGGCCTGTTTGAGTTCCTCCGAATGCCGTTCGGCCTGAAGAATGCCGCACAGACGTTCCAGCGGCTAATGGATGCGGTGGGACACAACCTGGACTTTGCATTCATCTATTTGGATGACATCCTTATAGCCAGCAGTAGTCGTCAGGAGCATCTGTCCCACCTCCGCCAGCTCTACTCCCGCCTGAGTGATTTTGGCCTCACGATCCACCCGGCCAAATGCCAGTTCGGTCTCGATACCATCGACTTCCTGGGCCACAGGATTACCAAAGACAGGGCAACACCTCTGCCCGCCAAGGTAGACGTGATCCGCCACTTTGCCCGGCCCAGCACAGTCAAAGGCCTACAGGAGTTCGTTGTTATGGTGAACTTCTACCACCGTTTCCTCCCCTCAGCAGCCCGTATCATGCACACTTTGTACACCCTGATGTTGGGTAAAGGCAAGAACATTACTTGGGACAAGGAGGCTGTGGCCACTTTTGTTAAAGCCAAGGAAGCCTTGGCAGATGCCATGATGCTAGTGCACCCCAGAACGGACGTTCCAACCACACTCACGGTGGACGCATCCGACACGGCAGTCGATGGGGTGCTGGAGCAGCTCATCGAGGGGCGCTGGCAACCCCTGGCATTCTTCAGCAAGCACCTACGACCACCCGAACTCAAGTACAGTGATTTCGACCGGAAGCTGTTGGCACCGTATCTGGCAATCCGGCATTTCAGGTACTTCTTAGAAGGTAGGCCATTCACCGCATTGACGGACCACAAACCGTTGACCTTTGTGTTCACGAAGGTGTCCGATTCCTGGTCAGCTCGCCAGCAGCGACATCTGTCCTACATCTCCAAGTACACGACGGACATCCAGCATGTCTCGGGAAAAGACAACGTCGCGGCGGACGCACTCTCCAGACCAGCTGTCCAGGCCCTGTCCCTGGGGATGGACTATGCAGCACTGGCGGAGGCACAGCAGGCAGATGATGAGATGCCCAGCTACAGGACCGCAGTCTCGGGTTTTCAGCTGCAGGACTTTCTCACAGGCCCAAGTGAGAGGACCCTCCTGTGAGACGTGACTACCAGCCAACCTCGCCCCATCGTCCCGGCAGCCTGGAGATGGCGAGTTTTCGACTCCATACACGGTTTGGCGCACCCATCTATCAGGACAACCGTCCAGCTGGTCTCCAGCAAGTTCACGTGGCACGGACTTCGCAAGCAGGTCAGTGAATGGGCCAGAACATGCACGCAGTGCCAAACAGCCAAGGTGCAGCGGCACAGTAAAGCCCCGCCACAGCAGTTTGAACCCACCCACCGGAGGTTTGACCACATTCATGTGGATATCGTGGGCCCCCTACCAGTGTCCCGAGGAGCGCGATACCTCCTAACTATGGTAGACCGGTTCACGAGGTGGCCAGAGGCGGTCCCGCTCACCGACACATCTGCCGATTCCTGCGCCCGAGTACTGATTGCAACCTGGGTAGCACGCTTCGGGGTACCGGCCCACATTACCTCCGACAGAGGCGCCCAGTTCACCTCCAGCCTGTGGTCGGCTGTGGCCAGCCTGTTGGGAATGCAGCTACACCACACTACTGCCTACCACCCACAGTCGAACAGACTAGTGGAACGCTTCCACCATCACTTGAAGTCGGCTCTCATGGCCCGCCTGAGAGGACCTAACTGGGTGGACGAGCTTCCCTGGGTCCTGCTTGGAATTCGTACAGCACCCAAAGAGGATCTGCACGCCTCATCGGCCAAGTTGGTGTACGGCGCACCCCGGCCGTCCCAGTGGAGTTCATACCAGCCCCAAGGGGGCACAAGGAAGAACCCGCAGCAGTCCTGGACAGACTACACGAGAGGCTCGGCAACCTGGCCCCCGTACCAACTTCACAGCACGGACAGATCCCGACCCATGTACTCAAAGACCTGCAGAACTGTAAGTTTGTGTTTGTACGAAGGGGTAGACACCGGGCACTGCTACAGCGGCTGTAAGAGGGGCTGTTCAAGGTGATCAACAACAACGGGTCTACGTACGTTATGGACATTGGGGGGAAGGAGGAGGTTTTCACGGCGGACTGACTCAAACCAGCCCATGTGGACGGCGCAGCCGGTCGAGATTCAGGCACCGCGGCGCAGAGGCAGACCTCCCAAACAGAGGCTGATCCAGACTGTGGACACTGTGGGGTGTGTCGCCAGTTCTGGGGGGGGTTTATGTGGTGACCCACTTTCTGCGCAGGCGAACCGGCTCACAAATAGCAAGCGCGCAGGGGGGAGACTTTGGTAATGCACCTCTGATGTCATTTCCGCCTGGAGAGGGCGGGCACTAGGGATTAAATGCCAGCGCCGCGAAGTTTGAATAAACTAGTCTCAAAACAACTTACCGACTGCGTGTCATTATTTCAGCGCTGTGTGTAGCACATCGCTGCAACAGAAGTAATGATGATCAAGTTTATTTGGCTTATTATTATTATTATTATTGTCACATGCAGTGAGGTACAGTGAAAAAGCCTGTCTTGCTTACTGTTCATATTGATCAATGCAGTATGTTATGGTAATACAAGGTAAAACAATAACAATAAAGTGTTTCAATGACAGAGAAAGTGCAGTGAAGATTGACAGTAAGGTGCAAGATCATATCGAGGTAGACGGTCAGGTCAAGAGTCCATCTTATCATACTAAGGAACCATTGAACTACAGGATAGATGTCATCCTTGAGCCTCATGGAACATGCTTCCAGGCCTTTACATCTTCTGCCTGATGAGAGGGGTGAACAGAGAAAATCCCTGGTGGGTAGATTCTTTGGTTATGTTGGCTGCTTAACTAAGGCAGCGAGAAGTGTAGACAGATTCCATGGAGGTGAGGCTGGTTTCCATGATATGCTGAGTTATGTCGGCAGCTCTCTGCACAGTGTTATGTTAACAGGTAGAGCAATGCATACCAAGCCACAAAATATTTGGACAGGATGATCTCTATGGTTCATCAATTGATAAAATTTGTGAAGGTCAAAGGGAATCCTCACCGACTTTTGTCAGTGGAACCATACTTAATTTCTTTAGCCACCTGAAGAAGTAGAGACATTGTAAGCTTTCTTGTTCATTCTTGGCATCAACTTGATTGACCAGGACAGACTAGTAATGATGTTCACTCCTAGGAACCTGAAACTCTCAACACAGTCATCTCATCACCATTGATGAGGGTATGCTTCGCCACACTCCTTTTTCCAATGACCAGCCCTTTATCTTAGTCACAGCTTTATTGCAGAGTACAAGTTTAATTGACTGAAGAAGCAGATCTTATATTTTTATTTGTTGAATGGACAGGTTCAGCAGTGATAATCTATTTTTAACTTCCCAAAGACTAAACTACTCGCTACGCCCTTTCAAAGGATTATCAGGAGCTCACACAGCTATGAATTACAGACCGGATAAAAATGGAAGTTTATGGGCTGTGCAGAAGGGAATAGTTAGCTTGATCATGGAATAGGTTAAAAGGTTGGCACAATATAGTGGACTGAAGGGCATATATACTACATTGTATTGTTTTATATGTTCTATGGCAAATTCATTGGACATTAGAGAGTTAAGTAGGTTTCAATGATATCCAAAATCTTTGCAGATACTGTTATAAATACCAACCATTTCTTCCAGATTGATTATCTGAATTAAAATTTTATCAGACATGGTGGGATTTTGATATATTTCTGAATCATTACCTGAGCTTTGCTCTTTCCCCTACTCTAGACTGCTGAATTCCACAGCCAATATCTAACCAATACGATGCATGGCCATTGGATGGAATATCTTTGCAACATTCTTCTCTTCTTTTTATAGCTGGATCAGCCTTCTTGCGGCTTTTATCAGGAACTAAAATTTAATTTGTCTTTTTTGTGTTTAGTTTGCCTTCTTCAAAAAGGTTTTAAGTAAATTACTTTTGATTCAAAGGCTGAAAGAAACTCTCATGTGGGCTGCAAAGTAAATAGATCACAAGCAAGGAGAGTTTAAATACCATTTCTGGTAGGCAACCATGACGCTCTGAATAGAAGTAGGCTATATGCAGAGGGATTTGAGGTTATGGGTTCACAGGATATTAGAACAGCACCTCAGATGATGGGACTGAGTTTGCAAAGAAACTACAAGCTGTGATTATAATATTGCTGAGATGGATTCTATAAAGAATGGCAAATTGGAGCTGCCTGGTTATTACTCAGATAGTGAACCTTCACTAAAGATTGTTTTCAGCTTCCAACAACTTCTTAGCCTATAACTTGCAGAATTACAGCATACATCTTCAACACAATTACACAGTCTTGCAGGCACTGTGCTCACCTCTTTTATCTTTATTTTTATCTTTCTTTAGAAAGAACGAGCAAAAGTATTGAACTGGGACAACTTCCGGCTCATGAGAACCTGCAACTCTGGGAGAAGAAAATTCAATTTTTCATTAATTATGAAAGAGTGGAGAGAGTTAGTCTGCTATGACAACAGCTGATGAGCATGCAATAAAGATCAGCAATGTCTTTGTTAAGAAACGATTTAAACTTGGCAAGATTGCAGGTGCAGTATTTTTGCAATTGTACCATTTTCCCACTGGTATAAATTAGAGAGCTAGATTGATATTTGTAAGTTACTTTAAGTGACATATTGGTTTCAGGTTTGACTCATTCATTTGAACAAAATTGAACAAATAGCACAAAAATTTATTGTATTTCTAAAGTACAAAGGCCTAGCTGACTGCAGTAATTCCTGTATCCCTGAGCTATCATTTTAAGGAATAATTAATGTCATGAACAGCAGCAAAGTTGACCATTTTAACCTGTGCCCCTTATAGGCTATTGAACAAAATGTGCAGTGCACAAAATATATTTTCTCTTCAATAGTCCAATCTGCTGTATTCCCAAGACCAATGTTTTTCATGGTTTCTGATCATGTTTTCTTCCTACATCACCACTGCAGCTAACCTTGCCATAACTTCCTCCGTATTGAGGATACAAATTGGCAAATGGTACAGAGATGCTTATTTTGAAACATGACAGATTTCAACTTGATAATCCATGATTTAGAGGTCAAAATCACCTCCTCCCCCCAAAAAAAATAATAGACAACATTCAGGAAGATGTGACCACAGAGTTACTCCAGCATTTTGTTTGTTCTCCAGATTCCAGCATCTACAGCTTTTTGTGTTACTGGTCCTGCTCTTGCCTTCTGTGTTACTTCATTACAATCCAATGCCTTTCTTGAACAATGTGGCAAGAGGGGCAACACCATGAGATAAAATCCCTTCATGGAGTAAGGTGAACATATTGTCCTGGATAAAGTCCACAACTTCACTCTCAAGGAAACTGGGAGTGGATTACCTCATAGACTTTAGTGATTCAGTATGATCCAGCAGGCAGTGAAGAAAGCTAATGGCATGTTGACCTTCATAACAAAGGGAGTTGAGTATAGGAGCAAAAACATCCTTCTGCAGTGGTATAGGGTCCTGGTGAGACCACACCTGGAGTATTGTGTGCAGTTTTGGTCTCCAAATTTGAGGAAGGAGATTCTTGCTATTGAAGGAGTGCAGCGTAGGTTCATGAGTTAATTCCCAGGATGGTGTGACTGTCATATGTTGAAAGATTGGAGCGACTGGGCTTGTATACACTGAAATTTAGAAGGATGAGAGGGGATCTGATTGAAACGTGTAAGATTATTAAGGGATTGGGCATGCTAGAGGCAGGAAACATGTTCCTGATGTTGGGGGTTCCAAAACCAGAGGCCACAGTTTAAGAATAAGGGGTAGGCCATTTAGAACGGAATTGAGGAAAAACATTTTCACCCAGAGAGTTGTGGATCTGTGGAATGCTCTGCCTCAGAAGGCAGTGGAGGCCAATTCTCTGGATGCTTTCAAGAAAGAGTTAGATGGAACTCTTAAAGATAGCAGAGTCAAGGGACATGGGGAGAAGGCAGGAACAGGGTACTGATTCTGGATGATCAGCCATGATCACAGTGAATGGCAGTGCTGGCTCAAAGGGCTGAATGGCCTACTCCTGCACCTATTGTCTATTGTCTATTATCAGCAACATCTCATAGGAAGGCCACTAGTATAGGAAACATTTACAAAGTAGCTAACACCCAGTACTTGAGAATTTAAAAACATCACTGCATATCCTGCTGCAAATTGACTCTTCCAATGTGTTCTATTAAGATAATATACCCAAAGAGCCCTCAGGGCAACATGGTGTCTTTAATATACCTATATTGATTTCAAGAGCATGAACTTGCCTGGATTTTTTATAAGAAATATTTACATCTGCAAGCTACAATTATAAACAAATGGTAAGCTGCCTGTTTGTTTTAGCACCCTGAAGGAAGGAGAAAATAAATTTTATGAGGCAGGTTAATGGGTTCCTATCCATGAATGAGTTATAGTGAAAATGGCACATGACTGCAGTCAGACAACTAAAGTAATTAGCTACTCTAATCAACAGTGTTAAATCAAAATGAGTGAAATATGACTGATTTTTTTTGCTCTGTTTGGTAGTACTGCAGAAGCAAAGCTAGAGAACCTATGACCCCAAATGTCATCATTCTCTTCTACACATTTCATTCAAAAATAGGAAATTTGCATGTTAACATATCAGCAATACTTATATTGCTGATATTACTGATGAAACTCGACTATGTTTCATACCTGTTATTGTCCTGTCATTCAGGGCTTATTGCAAATAATCTATTGGCAAACTAGACACAAGCCTTCTGCATGTATAAAGTGCACCTAACTGATTTATACTTTGAGGATTTGGATCCACTGGCCAACTGGATCTTGCAATTACAAGAAAAGAGTTTAAGACAAAGAGAAGGAGGAGGGAAACCAAAGGGAGCTGATGGGCAAGGGAGGAGCAAGGACAGGGTAACAATCTCTCTTTGATTACTTTTCTGGTTATGTGAGGAGCTAGTGATTTGAGGAACTTTTTTTTCTTTCAATAGCTGACAATAACGTTTTTTATGCATTACATAAAATGCTGGAAGAACTCAACAAGTCAGGCAGCATCTGTGGAGGGGAATAAACAGTTATTGTTTCAGGGTGAGATCCTACATCTAGAAAGGAAGAGGACAGAGGCAGAATGGAATGAGGAATGGAAAGAGAGGGAGGAGGGAGGGGGAGAAATTACTGAAGTTACAGAAATCAGCTTTCATGCATTATGTTAGAGGTTACTATGAAGTGTTCCTTCTTCCTGAGTTTAGACTCATCACGGCGGTAGAGAAAGCCATGGATAAACATGCCATAACGGGAATGGGAAGTCAAACTGAAATGGGTAGACACTAGGATATCCTGCCATTTGCTGTTCTTGATAAAGCTGTCCCCCAATCTGTATCGGCACCAACATGATCACCTATTAGTATGTACCCCTTCTAATCCTCTACCATTTTTATCTGGCTTCTGCCCCCTTCCTTTCCAGTCCTTCTGACGTGTCTCAGCCCAAAACATCAACTGTTTATTCCCCTCCTTAGATCTGCCTGATTTTTGTTCTTACTGATTTTTGTCTGTGCTGTTCAACATTTCCATCATCTGCAAAAAATTGTGTTTATTTTTTCTGCAATACCCTTTATGTAGAAATATCCATTCAGTGATTATTTTATTCGTACCTAAGAAATAAGTGTATGTTTGTGGCCTTCTTCGCTATGGTCGCACATCCACTTCAAGGTCCAATGTGTTGTGCATTCAGAGATGCTCTTCTGCACACCACTGTTGTAACATGTGGTTATTTGGGTTACTGTCGCCTTCCTGATTGCTTAATCCAGTCCGGTCATTCTCCACTTATCTATCTCATGAACAAGGCGTTTTCACCCACAGGACTGCCACTCTCTGGATGGTAACAAGAAAATCTGCAGATGCTGGAAATCTGAGCAACATACACAAAACTCTGGAGAAACTCAGCAGGTCAGGCAGTATCCATGGAAAAAAGTACAGTCAATGTTTCTGTCTGGTCAAAGGGTTTCGGCCCGAAACGTCAACTGCACTTTTTCCCATAGATATTCACTGAATGATTTTTGTTTTACACCCCATTCTCTATAAACCCTAGAGACTGTTGTGATTTAAAATCCTAGCAGGCCAACAGTTTCTCAGATACTAAACCATCCCGTCTGGCAACAACAATCTTTCCACAGTCAGTCACTCAGATCACATTTCTTCCCCATTCTGATGTTTGGTTTGAATAACAATTGAACCTCTTGACCACGTCTGCATGCTTTTATGCATTGAGTTGCTACCACATGATGGAGTGATAAGATATCTGCATTAATGAGCAGGTGACCACAGAGTGTAGAATCAAAAATCAGAAACACAATCAGATTTATCATCACTGGCTACAGTGCAAGGACATAAAGTTACTATAAATTACAAAATAAATAAAAACTACATAGTAAGTAAGAAGGTAGTGTCCATGGGTTCATGGGGCATGCAGAATCTGATGGCTGAGGGGAAGATGTTACTGAATTGTTGAGTGTGAGCGTTCAGGCTCCTGTACCTCCTCCCTGATGGCAGCAAGGAGAAGGCTCCATGTTCTAGATGGCGAAAGACCTGAATTAAATGATAGGTACTGCCTTCTTGAGGCACCACTTCTTGAAGATGTCCACGATGGTGGAGAACATTGTACCTGTGATGGGGATAACTTAGTCTAAAACCCTCTGCAGCTTCTTGTGATCTTGTTCATTAGAACTTCCATATCAGGCTATGATAGAAATAATCAGACTACTCTCTACCATACATCTGTAGAAATTTGTAAGAATCTTTGATGACATACCAAATCTCCTCAAACTCCTAATGAAGTTGAGCCGCTGGCATGCATTTTTCAAGTTCAAGTTTAAGTTTATTGTCATTGTACACATTTAGTTGGCACGTGGCCTAGTGGGCAAGGCATCAGACTAGTAACCTGTAGGTCACTGGTTCGAGCCTCAGCTGAGGCAGCGTGTTTGTGTCCTTGAGCAAGGCACTTAACAACACATTGCTCTGCGACATCACCGGTGCCAAGCTGCAAGGGTCCTAGTGCCCTTCCCTCGGACAACATCGGTGGCGTGGAGAGGGGAAGGCCTGCAGCTTGGGCAACTGCTGGTCTTCCATACAACCCTGCCCAGGCCTGCGCCCTGGAAACTCCAGGCACAGATCCATGGTCTCTCGAGACCGACGGATGCCACCACCACCACACATGTATACTGCCAAATGGAACAATGTTCCTCTGGACCAAGGTGCACAACACAGTAATATAATTCACACACAACACATAAAGTAATATTAACACAATAGTAATTACAAATAATAAAATGTATCCCAGAATGCTGACATTTAACATGAGGTGCATGTATGACACAAGTTTAAAAAGTATATGGTATAATACTTCTGATACTTCATATGTGATGAGAGCTGGGTGCATGCGGGGAGTTCAGTAGTCTCACAGTTTGAGGCTGCCTTTTCCCATCCTAATAGTTCTTGTCCTAATGCTATGGTATCTCTCACCTAATGATAGAGGGCCAAAGATGGATTGGATTGTTGGATGGATGGGAGGAATCATTGACAATGCTTAGGGTCCTGCAGAACTGACAATCCATTGTAGGATCCTGCAGTCAGATATCTTGAAATTCCCCTACCAGACAGTGATGCAGCTGGCCAGGACACTCTCAGTGATGCCCCTGTAAAGATTGGTTAGAATGGGGTGCTCACCTCAATATCCTCAAAAAGGGGAGTCACTTCTGTGCTTTCTTAACTAAAGATGGAGTGTTGAGGGATCAGGTGAGATTGTCCATTATGTGCACTCCCAGAAATTTGGTGCTCCTACTTTTCTCCTGACTGTGTATGTGCCATGAGCAGTGGTCAGCCTACACCCTCGTAAAGCCCACAGGCACCTCTTTTGTCTTGTCCACATTGAGACAGAAGTTGTTGTGCTCATACTATACCGCCATCTGTTCTACTTCCACTCTGTACACTATGTTGTTGTCATTGTTGATAAAGCCAACTGCTGTTGTATCATCAGCAGACTTGAGGATTGAGATTGAACTGGATTTAGTAGTGCGGTCCTGCATCAGTAGCATGGACACCTATGGGCTGAGCACACAGTCCTGGGAGGCACATGATTGAGGTAGAGATTCTGCTGTCAGCATGGACTGACTGTGATCTTTCAATCAAGAAATCCAATGTCCAGTCACAGAGAAAAATTTTGAGATCCAACAAGGACAGTTTACCCACCAGTTTATGAGGGTTTATCATATTAAATGCCAAGCAGAAGTTGATAAACAGCATCCTAGTGTACAAGGCACCATTCACCAGATGGTACAGGATGGAGTGGAGGACTGAGGGTATAGCATCATCAGGGAATTTGGGCAATAAGTGATCTGGAACGGGTCCAATGTAGCAGAAAGATGGTATTTATGGGATCCATAACCAGCCAGTCAAAGAGCTCTCGATGATGCCCCTGTAAAAATTGTGAAGTCAGTATCACTAGCGACAGGTTATTGTCACCCTCTTGGGCACCAGGATGATAGTGGCTGCCTTGAAGCCTGCAGAGACAGTGGACTGTTCCAGAGAGATGTTAAAGTAAACCTCTGTTAACTGGGCTGCCCAGTTATGTTATCAGACTCCACAGCATTACAGCCATTGACCCTGGCTAAGGATTTTCAGAGAGAAGGCATTTTACTACTTGGGGGTAAGAGAGGCAAGACTGCGCAGGCGCGGGACGTCAGCCAGTAGAGAGCGGGAAGATTTTAAAAATAAGTCTGCCATGTACAGTGGAGTGAGAGGGCTTTGGCTCAAACGGGGCTTCTGCGAAGAAGGGTCAAGGCGAAGAACTGATTCACAGAGATTCACAGAAAACAGTCTTTGACTTCCCCAGTGGGCTCTTCCTTTTCTCCTGTGGTCCGCTTCCGCTAACATCGGTTGCTCTGTCATGGCAGGTGAGCTCAGACCAGTGCCGTGCTCCTCCTGTGACATGTGGGAACTCAGGGAGACTGACAGTGTCCCTGAAGTGTGTCCAGCTGCAGCTCCTGATAGACCGCATGGCAGCACTGGAGCTGTGCATGGACTCACCTTGGAGCATTCGAGATGCAGAGAATGTTGTGGATAGCACTTTTTAGTGAGTTCGTCACGCCGCAGTTTAAGGATCTAAGGAAAGATAGGGAATGGGTGACCAACAGGAAGAGTAGTGGCAGGAAGGTGGTACAGTAGTCTCCTGTGGTCATCTCCCTCCAAAACAGATATACCGCTTTGGAGTCTGTTGGGGGAGATGGCTCATCTGGTGAAGGCAGCAGTAGCCAGGATCATGGCACCGTGGGTGGCTCTGTTGCGCATGAGGGCAAGAAAAAAAGTGAGAGGGCTGTTGTGATAGGGGATTCCATGGTAAGGGGAAAAGAGAGGAGCTTCTGTGGCTGCAAACGGGACTCCCGTGTGGTGTGTTGCCTCCTGGGTGCAAGGTCAGAGATGTCTCGGAGAGGCTGTAGGTTATTCTGAAAAGGGAGGGTGAGCAGCCAGCTGCCGTGGTGCATGTAGGTACTAATGATATAAGAAGAAATTGGGATGAGATCCTACAAGCTGAATTTAGGGAGCTAGGAGATAAATTAAAGAGTAGGACTCTTTAGGATTATTACTCTCAGGATTATTACCGGTGCCACGTGCTCGCCAGAGTTGGAATAGCAGGATAGCTAGAATGAATATGTGGCTTGAACGGTGGTGCAGGAGGGAGGGTTTCAGATTTTTGGGGCTTTGGAACCACTTCTGTGGGAGGTGGGACCAGTAACATCTGGGCGGTCTACATCTGGGCAGGGCCGGGATCAATGTCTCAGGGAGATTGTTTGCTGTTGGGGAGGTTTTAAACTAATGTGGCAGGGGGAGGGGAGCCCACACAGAAAAGAAGAGGGAATTGATGCAGAGACCAAAGCTATATCTAGTGAAGAATAAAGTAAGAGTAGAGTGCATAAAAGTAAAAAGCAAAAATCGCATAGGTCACTACATTCTAAAAGGACTATGAGTATAAGGGCACTTTATCTAAATGCCCATAGTATTAGAAACAAGGTTAGTGAACTTGTGGCACAGATTAGTAGCAAGGCATATGAGTTAGAGGCCATTACAGAAACCTGGTTGCAAGGTGGAGATGACTGGGAATTAATTATCCAAGGGTATCAGGCAATATGGAAAGATAGGCAGGAAGGCAGAGGAGGTGGAGCGGCATTCTTGTTTAGGGATGAGATCAGGGTGATTGTGAGAGATGATATAAGATCTACGAAGCAGAATTTTGAGTCCATCTGGGTAGAAATTGAGAATAGCAAAGGGAAAAAATATCACTGGTGGAAGTTGTCTATAGGCCGCCTAATAAAAATATTGCAGTGGCAGAGGCAATTAACCAAGAAATAACTGAGGCTTGTAAGAACAAAACGGCAGTTGTCATGGGGGATTTTAACTTCCACATAGATTAAGTGAATCAGGTTGGTCAAGGAAGTCCTGAGGAGGGCTTCATAGAATGCATCCGCGATGGCTTTCTTGGGCAGCATGTTAGTGAACCTACAAGGGGAAATATTATCTTAGATCTAGTCCTGTGCAATGAGACAGGTAAGATTAACGATCCTGTAGTCAGGGATCCTCTTGGAAAGAGTGATCATAGTATGTTTGAATTTCGCATTCAGATAGATGGAGGTGGAAATAGATCTAAAACTAATGTATTATGCTTGAGCAAGGGAGACTACACCAGGATGAGGGAGGAGTTGGCTGATGTGGATTAGGAGCACAGGCTATTTGGTAGGACAGTTGAGGAACAGTGGAATACTTTCAAAGAGATTTTTCACAGTGCTCAACAAAAGTATATTCCAGTCAAAAGTAAAGACAAGAAGTGTGGGGAGAGCCAGCCTTGGATAACTAAGGAAATAAAAGATAGTATCAAATTAAAAGCTCGTGTGTACAAAGTCGCAAAGAGTAGTGGAAGACTGGGGGATTGGGAAAACTTTAAAAAGCAACAGAGAACAACTAAACAAGAAACAGGAAAGGGAAGATAGAGTATGAAAGTAAATTAGCACAAAATATAAAAACGGATAGCAAAAGTTTTTATAAATATATAAAGCGGAAGAGGTGGCTAAAGTCAACACAGGTTCCTCGGAAGACGAGAAGGGGAAGTTGATATTGGGTGATAAGGAAATGGCTGAGGCATTGAACTACTACTTTGTGTCAGTCTTCACAGTGGAGGACATGTCCAGTATGCCAAAGAGGGATGTTATGGACGAAATGGGAAGTGAGGACCTCGATAAAATCACTGTCACTAAAGAGATAGTGTTGAGCAGACTAGAGGGCCTGAAGGTAGATAAGTCCCCTGGTTCTGATGGGATGCATCCCAGAGTGCTGAGGGAATTGGTACAGGTTATAGTAGACGCATTGGTAATCATTTATCAAAACTCTCTAGACTCTGGGCAGGTCCCGGCCAATTGAAAGACAGCAAGTGTCATGCCACTTTTTTAAAAAGGATGTAGGCAAAAGACAGGCATCTGTAGGCCAGTTAGCTTAACATCTGTAGTTGGGAAAATGCTTGAAGCTGTCATTAAGGAAGAAATAGCAAAACACTTAGAAAGGAGTGGTTCCATTAGACAGACGCAGAATGGATTCAGAAAGGGCAGGACCTGTTTCACAAACTTAGTGGAGTTCTTTGAGGACAACATGAGTGCAGTGGATAGAGGGGAACAAGTAGATGTCATATACTTGGATTTCCAGAAGGCATTTGATAAGGTGCAGCACAAGAGACTTATAAATAAGATATGGATGCATGGAGTCAGAGGAAATGTATTGGAATGGATAGTGAATTGGTTAACCAATAGAAGGCAGGGAGTTGGTATAAATGGGTGTTTCTCTGGTTGGCAGTCAGTGGTGAGTGGGGTGCCGCAGGGGTCGGTGCTGGGCCCGCAGCTGTTTACCATTTACATTGATGATTTGGAAGAGGCAACTGAGTGTAGTGTAGCGAAATTTGCTGATGACATTAAACTGAGTAGAAAAGCAAATTGTACAGAGGATGTGGAGAGTCTGCAGAGGGATATAGATAGATTAAGTGAGTGGGCCAAGGACTGGCTGATGGAATACAAAGTTTGTAAATGTGAGATCATCCACTTTGCAAGGAATAATAGAAGAGTGGATTATTATTTAAATGATGTAAGATTGCAGCATGTTGTTGTGCAGAGGGACTTGGGAGTGCTTGTGCATGATTCGGAAAAAGTTGGCTTGCAGGTACAACAGGTTATTAAAAAGGCAAATGGAATGTTAGCCTTCATTGCTAGAGGGATTGAATTCAAGAGTAGGGAGGTCATGCTGCAACTATACAGGGTACTGGTGAGGCCGCACCTGGAGTACTGTGTGCAGTTCTGGTCTCCATACTTGAGGAAGGATGTAGGGGCTTTGGAGGCAGTGCAGAGGAGGTTCACCAGCTTGATTTCAGAGATGAAGGGGTTAACCTATGAGGAGAGATTGAGTCACCTGGGACTATGTGCAGAAGTTCGCTGATGACACGGCCATAGTGGGGTGTGTCAGGAATGGACAGGAGGAGGAGTATAGGAAACTGATACAGGACTTTGTGATATGGTGCAACTCAAACTACCTGCGTCTCAATATCACCAAGACCAAGGAGATGGTGGTGGACTTTAGGAGATCTAGGCCTCATATGGAGCCAGTGATCATTAATGGAGAATGTGTGGAGCAGGTTAAGACCTACAAGTATCTGGGAGTACAGTTAGACGAGAAGCTAGACTGGACTGCCAACACAGATGCCTTGTGCAGGAAGGCACAGAGTCGACTGTACTTCCTAAGAAGGTTGGCGTCATTCAATGTCTGTAGTGAGATGCTGAAGATGTTCTATAGGTCAGTTGTGGAGAGCGCCCTCTTCTTTGTGGTGGCGTGTTGGGGAGGAAGCATTAAGAAGAGGGACGCCTCACGTCTTAATAAGCTGGTAAGGAAGGCGGGCTCTGTCGTGGGCAAAGTACTGGAGAGTTTAACATTGGTAGCTGAGCGAAGGGCGCTGAGTAGGCTACGGTCAATTATGGATAACTCTGAACATCCTCTACATAGCACCATCCAGAGACAGAGAAGCAGTTTCAGCGACAGGTTACTATCGATACAATGCTCCTCAGACAGGATGAAGAGGTCAATACTCCCCAATGCCATTAGGCTTTACAATTCTACCGCCAGGACTTAAGAACTTTTTAAAAGCTATTATTAATGCTTTTTGAGATAGTGATTTAGATGCATATCATATTTTTTACTGAGTTAAGTATTGTATGTAATTAGTTTTGCTACAACAAGTGTATGGGACATTGGAAAAAAGTTGAATTTCCCCATGGGGATGAATAAAGTATCTATCTATCTATCTATCTATCTATACTCTCTGGAATTCAGAAGAATGAGAGGGGATCTTATAGAAACATACAAAATTTTGAAAGGGATAGATAAGATAGAATTAGGAAAGTTGTTTCCATTGGTAGGTGAGACTAGAACTAGGGGACATTGCCTCAAGATTCAGGGGAGAAGATTTAGGATGGAGTTGAGGAGGAACTGTTTTTCTCAGAGAGTGGTGAATCTGTGGAATTCTCTGCCCAGGGAAGCAGTTGAGGCTTCTTCACTAAATAAATTTAAGAAACAGTTAGATAGGTTTTCACATAGTAGGGAAATTACGGGTTATGGAGAAAAGGCAGGTAGATGGAGCTGAGTTTATGGACAGATCAGCCATGATCTTATTGAATGGCGGTGCAGGCTCGATGGGCTGGATGGCCTACTCCTGCTCCTATTTCCTATGTTCTTATGTTCTTATATTCTCTGTGAGCGTGGCATCCTGATAGCGTGGGTAGCTCTTGCTGACCTAACAAACATTAAGATCATGCTATCTCCTGATTCGAAAACAGCATCCTAATCTCTCAACAGTTCCTGAACCTCCGTTGTCTACCATGTATTCTGATTTTCCCTCACGAAGGTACATTTCATAACGGTGATATCTTCAAGGCACTTCTCAATGTAGTCAGTTACAAATCTCGCATATTCATCGATGTTAGTGTGATGGTCATAGGTAATTACCTCCCTGAACATGCTTCAGTTTGTATTTTCAAAACAGTCCTGCAATGCCAAGGTTGTTCTTTCTAACTAGGTCCCTACCTCCCTATGAAATGGTTTGATTCATTTAATCAAAGTTTTGTATGCAGAAATTAGTATAATAGATAAAAGCTCAGAGTATTCAAGGTGGTGATGGGGAGCAGCCTTGTCTGCACCAGGTATGCTGGTATAAACCAGATCTATTGTGTTCCCACCTCTGGTAGCAAAGTCAACGTGCTGACAGAATATAGACAGGAGTGTTTTTTTTTTAAATTTAGCATGGTTGTAGTCACCAACAACAATAAAGAAACTGCTGGTATGTGTGGCCTGGAGGTCACTGATGATGTTGTGGTGCTCACGCAGCACCTGCCCAACCTTAGCTCAGAAGGGGATGTGTACAGCCAGGATAGATCTGTGAGATGTTGACAACCCACCCATCCCAATGCTGACCACTCAATGAGCGCATGTTCCATTGACTTTCCCTTCCTGCAGTCCGCAATCATTCTTTCATCTTGTCGACACTGAGTGCAAGCTTGTTGTTGCCACCCCACTTAGTCAGCTGACTTAACTCACTCCTGTGCACCTCCTAATCAGCCTCTGAGATTTTATGAACAACCGTGGTGTCATCAGCAAATATACAGATGGCATTCGAGCTGTGCACGGTCACACAGGTATGAGTGAAGAGAAAGCGGAGCAGTGAGCTAAAAGTTCATCCTTGAGATGCACCCGTGTTGACCGTAAGGGAGGAGGAAATGTTATCATTGATTCCTACTGACTGTGGTCTCCCAATATAGAAGCCATGAGCCAGCGGCAGAGGAAGGTACAGGTTCCCATGCTAGGAGCTCCACCAAAGCTATATTCTGATGAGATTTTGACAATCTTTTAGCTTTCCAATTTACTTTGGAGTTCCTACATAATGAAATTGGAATGAAGGGATAGTGGCAGTAGCCATGTTTCCAGTACAGAAGAATCACACAGTTAGCCACAGGACATCGTCCAATTCAATGTAGCTCTGTAGTGGAAAGATGCCAGTTGGTCCTGTTAGGATCCAGCGACTGTGTTTTTCCAAGAAAGCCATGGTGAATCCCTGCCAATTTTATTAGTTTTAAAGACTCAGCCCAATTCTCCATCTGCAGTATTGGTGCAAAATTCGCATCTCCTTTAACAGCCCAGAGGACTTCTGGGCAACCTTCATCCACAGAGTTGTCAGGCTTGACAGAAGTCGGCTTTCTCAGTACAGCCAAAATGCTGGGGGTGGTGCCTAGCTGTGGCACGGAGTCAGGGTCTACCAGAAGATATCTAGGTTCCAACATAATGCTCACGTAGAGTGAATGGCGCAAAGCAAGAGATCACTGGTATACAGAACAGACAGCAGTACAGCAGACTTCAGGCCCTTCAGCTCATGATGTTGTGCTGACATTTTAAACTACTCTGTTCAATTTAACCCTTCCATCATACATAACCCTCCATTTTTCTTTCCTCCACATGCCTATCTAAGAGTTTCTTAATACCCCTAATGTATCTGTCTCCACTATCTCCCCTGGCAGGATGTTCCAAATATCCACCACTCTCTGAGTTAAAGAACATACCTCTGACATCCCCCTTATACTTTCCTCCAATCACCTCAAACTTATGCCCCCTTCTATTAGCTGTTTCTATCGTGGGAAAAAAGACTCTGGCTATCCATTCTATTTATGCCTGTTTTCGTCTTGTACACCTCATTCAAGTCACCTCTTGAAATAAATACATACAATGAAGTTCCATGCTGAGCGTGAAACAATCTGACTGAAATGCTCAAATGACTCTGAAAAGGGCATCAGAGAGTATGTTCAGAACAATGCTTTACTTTGCTAACTTACCTGCAGTAGCAGCACCTTACCAGCAGCATCTTCTGCACAGCCTCCTGCTTAATACCACAGTGGACGATTTCAATCCATGTGGACCTTACAGTGAGGTATCATGTTAATGAAGGAATACACTGCATGAGAGTACCCTTTTGTTCCTGAAAGACTGTAATGAAAGGGTATCACGTTTTTTTTTAAAGTAAGCTTCTGTTTATTAATAGAATATGGATTAATTAATTAGTTTCATTTATAAGCTGTTGTTTATTTATAGTATGTAAATTGTTTGAAGCTCCCAATTTCCTTTCAAAATCTTGTCTTTATAGGTTTGAACACTTTACCTAATTGTCATTTCTTACGTGATGATTTTAGCCAGAGCACTGGGGGTGAAATCTTTCCATGGGGAAGCAGTGGCAAACTGTACGGGGGTCCTAAAGAAGATGAGTTGAGAGAACCTACTTGAGTGGAGTTCCCAGTCCTGGACTAGATTCTGTTAAACATCAGCACTATTAAAAACATGTTTGTCCTGAGATAAAATGATATAATCTAATTTTGAGAGAACTGCTTTATAAGAGCTTTGCATGGAACTTGTGTCACTGGCACAGGTAACACAAGTGACTGAAAATGTCTACTCTGTTGCATTTTGGTTTAGATATTGTCACAGCCATGTTCCACACTAAAATGTGGCAAAGCTCATTGTACTCTTTGAAAGGCAAAGGGACAGTGGGGGAGCCTTCTGATGCATGGAGACACATTTCAGTAGTTGTGGGTGAGAATAGTTATTACCCTGTGACCCCACTTATGTCTCAGGACTTCAGAGGGTAGTGTTGGTTGTGGGAGCCACTCTCATCACTGTGTTGAACACATCGTTGAATCAGATCTCTTCTGAAGGAGCTCATGAGCACATTTCAATCTTCTCCTCATCCCTTACCCCAACTCCAATCAAGGCATTTAGCCTCACGCAATTAATGCTATAATTTGCGTGAGTTTACCACATGGAAAATTCAGCATTAAGATGCAGTGAAACATTGTCATTTACCGGGTCTGTAAGCTACAGATCTATGTCAGAGGAAAAGCAGTGCTGGTCTGACATTTTAATGTCAGGCTGATTGACTGTTTTTAAAGTGACAAAAATCTAATGATGAGCTGTATTGTGACGGCAATATTACTGCACTCCTTAAAAGAAAAAGACATCATAGTACTTCATGAGCTGGAAGGAGTCAGTTAAATCCACTGCTGCATCTTATGGGCAGACTTGTAATGCATGATTGCATCAATGCACAAACACATACCGTTTAATAAATATGACCACACAAAATGCAAACACTGATTCCAGCAAATATTTCTGGCTAGCTCTGGCTGTCTCAGCATGTTGGAAAGATAAAGAATGTGTCACAACCACTTCTTGCTCACCCCATTTACCGAAGCACATTACATTGTAATCTATGTGTGAAGAGCAATGGTAATAACATGCATACACTGCAGGCAAAGATAGAATCATGGAGTTATAGCACTAGAGGATTCATTTTTGCACTTTTCTTAACCGTATGTGTCTCAAAATAACTCTGCACTTTTTTATATTTTCCTTTTTAAATATTTGTATTAGTTCCTTAAGCTCCAAAGATGATCATTATCAGATATTCTATGATTCAAATTAACGACTATGTTAAAACATTTTTAAATCTCCCTGTACTGATTGTAAATCAATCCAGTCACTTAATCAATTTTCTCAATGATTGAAGTACCACAAATTCCAGTTTGCATCTATGCCATTGACATCTTCCCTACCAACTCCGAGCTCTCCGAGTGCTACACTGTGAGGCAACATCAATAATTATTGCATTCCATTGTGAGAGGAGGAAATGGTTAATCTTGATATCACAATGTCAAATACTACAGGGTTGATTTAACTTATTTACCGTCAAGATCCATATCAAAGGATGGCAAATATGCCATCTCTTCACAAAAAGGAGGAGCAATTCCAAAAGGATAGCTCCATATGGATTGATATTTACAGAAAACCACAGCTCCCAATATAATTTCAGAAAAAATCTTCAGATTCTAATTGAAAACAATATTTTCCAGTGTTTTGTTTTGGAAGTACCTTCCCTCGAGTTGATGGGATTGATGTTTGGACTCTATTCTTCCCCAGACTCCTGATTAATGCTTCAGTACAAGAGCAGACAGAGGAAGAAATGGGCAGGCAATATTGCAGAGTGGACCAGGGAGAGCCTTGCCACAACCCAGGCACTCAGCCCAACCATGAGAGACGGAGGCATCTGTGCAGTGCCCAATGACCCAGGTGGGAGTGGGATTCATAACCATACCTGTAACTCAAAATTATGCTCAGTTCAAATATTTATTTAAGATTAATTGCCAAAAATAATTGCATTCACAAAGCTTGTGAAAATGTGTCAATTATCATAGGTGTTTAATTTCAAAAATGGAGCCCATATTCAATTTGCCTGTATTATTGGTCAAAACGCAGACAGAAAGTTATAGCAAATGGCATTGTAGTTTAGTTTTAGCAATTTAGAATGTGGTCAGATTAAAGGATAACTTAAAGTGGAGGAGCCAATGAAACTAAGAGTACTCAAATTACTTTAACTGGAGCCTTAAAAGTTTATTATAGCTCTGTCGAAAAACATCAACAAAAAGAGAACATTGCACTGCTTTCTTCATTCTTATCAATGATCAGGAATAGTAGCTGAATAATGGCAGGCTGGTGTTTTCAGATATTTAAATGTCTTACTGATCTGATATGCAACTGTTTGCCTGACAAGTCCATCCAAATTGAGTTGGAATAGAGATGAGTGATTCAGGCTTATATTTCAAATTAAATGTTTTTCAAAATGTTAATGTTACTTCTTTTTATTCATGAAATTGTTAACGTGGTTGGAATCTTTGAAATCTGCTTCAGAAGGACTAAAGTATTTAATAATCACCAAACAAAACTAAACTGAATACAATAATAATCAACATTTGGATGTATGTGGATCTCCTTTTCCATCTTAAATTGCATGTGGCTTCTCATTAATATGAAGAAAAGCTTTTTTAGACTATTAATTCAGCAGTTGTGACTGCTTTGGTATTTAGTTCTTATCAGAGTAGGAACAAAAAAAATAGTTGGGTGTTGTTGATATCTCACATCTTCTTTCATCTTTCCATTTTCAAATCAACATCTCTCTAAATTGCCCTGACTTATTTTTAATTTATTCTTAAGAGGCAGAGATTACTTTTAAATCTTTCATTTATTGCTAATCCTCGTTGCCCTTGAGATAGCGGTGCAGCGCTGTCATCTTGAACCATTGCAGCTCATGAAGTGAAGACGTTCTCATACTACTATTGGGTAAGCATTTTGCATTTTTAGAATAACCTTCACTTCCATTTCAAAGTACTTTACAACCAACAATGCACTTTTTAAGGTATGGTCACTGTTATAATATTATAATGTAACTAGGCAGTTCCAAGTTATTAACCTGCTATCAATGTCTTGCATCATAGCCCACACAATGATGACAATAGTACTGAATTCACTCACTCATCACATTGGCCTCATCATCTGCATGCCTTGGTTGACATCATTAACACAACCTAAGAAAATTTGCTGCATGTTCCTTTTGTGTTGGAGTTTAAGACAAATAATATGCAACAGCCTGGAAGATCTGCAGTTCCAGTACCATCACTAGTTTGCTTTATTACTAGAGATTATTGTAAGTAGCTAAGATGTAAACATAACAGCTGCTAAATCTGGTGAATTTACACCCAGAGTGATCAGAAGCAGAAATACAAATGTCAGAGATTTTATGTAAATGCAGAAAAAAGCTGATAAAAATTCTGATGCATTTCTTTTGCCTGGTTTCATCATGTTGTAGATGCCAATGAAGATGCTATATATTTCCAGCACTTTCTATTTCAAGTAGCATATCTTCAAAAGCTCTTCATTCCAAGGAGCCTCGTAACTGCAACTGCCCGAATTGTAAATATCACAGGGCAGCTTTGTTTACTCAGGGTTTCATGCTCACAAATTTTGTTTGTAGATCATTGAAAGGCAATAATTTAGTGCTACAATTAAATTATTTCTCTTCACAACATGCAGAATTGCAGATGTACAGAGCTTTGGCTTTATAGATAGTAGAGTGACTGGAAACAAGTGCAATCTGACAGCTGCACTGTTATTTTCATGCAAATGCTATTTACCCATCCACAAAAGAAACTGCAGCTGGCACAAGCAAAAATAATTTTCAGTTTCTCTGTTATGTGGTCTCACCAACGACGAAGCAGCTGAGATTGGTTGTAAATGGGACAAAGCCCCACTGATGTATGCTTCTCTTTCATTTCCTCCTACTATTGTATGTGTGGGGTGAAAATGAGCATGCGCGGACATGGTAGAATAATAGTCAAATGATTGGACAAGTATCCAAAGGCCATGACTATTAAAAAAGGATCCTGTGCTTTCCTGGTGTATATCATAAATAAACTCTTCTCAAGCTTCCATTCGAGTACAGGTATCGATTTTAACTGACGTTTTGATGACAAACTCTGCCATCTTCATCAGGGATGATTGCCTAGGCACATCTGGTCCAATGGTATATATAAACCCCATCATCTGTCTCTCCTCATTGGTTTGTCCTCATCCAATCAGGCTTCTGTTGTCCCACATTGTTTGCAATCAAATTCCAGTTCTTACTTAGAGTGAAACCTTCGTCTTTGGTAAAGTCCTTTTCCTCTAGTTTTATTTCAATGGCTTCCTCCACCAGGCGGTCCCAAAAGGCATTGGTGTGGTACAATAGTTTTGTGCCATTGATGTCAATCCTATGGACATTGCGAATGCTTTACAGTCACTGGGAACCCTGTAAACACCAGCTGAATGAATCCCAGGACTTCGCTCACCCACGTAAGCTAGGATCTGGGTTTGTTGATGGTATTAATATGGTATTTCTCCAGGATTCTAGTGGTCCTTCCTGAAACCATGGAAATATAGGGAAGACAGGTGATAGCGATGGGTTCCCCCTCATTGTTAGGTTTCCTGGTTTTCCTGGTTTCTTGATTATTGTAAACAAGGTGCAACAGCAGAATCCTAATCAATTAAGAATTAACCAATGAGGAGAGATAGATGAAAGGGTTTATATATACCACTGGACTAGACATGCCTAGGCATCATTCCTGATGAAGATGGCAGTAAATAAATTCAAGTAATTATATTGATCTGGAAGGGGAAGGTACCTCCTTGTGCAATTAGATCCTCAATTTCCTCACTTGCAGACCCTAGTCAGTTCAGATTAGCAACAAGGCTGTGTGCTTAGCCTCCTGCTCTAATCAATTTACACTCATAACTGTCTGGCTAAGCAGAGCTCCAATTCCATATTTAAATTTGCTGATGACACCACTGTCATTGGCCAAATCAATGATGGTGACAAATCAGCATATAGGAGGGAGATTGAAAATCTGGCTGAGTGGTACCACAACAACCTCTTAATGTCAGAAAAACCAAAAAGCTGATTAGTGGCTTCAGGAAAAGGAATCCAGAAGTCCAAGAGTTCATCCTCATTGGAGGATCAGAGGTGGAGAGGGCAGAAACTTTAAATACCCTAGTGTTATTATTTGAGAGGACCTGTCCTGGGCCCAGCACATAAATACAATTACAAAGAAAGCACTACAGTGCCTCTACTTCCTTAGAAGTTAGTGAAGATTTAGCATGATATCTAACACTTTAGCATACTTCTGTAGATGTGCAATGAAGAGTATATTTATTTGATAAATTACAGCCTTGTATGAAAACACCAACTGCCTTGAATGGAAAATCCTACAAAAATGTTACGAATATGGCCCAGTCCATTACGGGTAAGCTCTTCCCACATTGAGCACATCTACATGGAGCGTTTCCACAGGAAAGCAGCATCCATCATCGGGACCCCCACCACCTAAGTCATTCGCACTGCAGCCATCAGGAAGAAGGTACAGGAGCCTCAGGACTCACACCACCAGGATCAGAAACAGTTATTACCCCTCAAGCATCAGGCTCTTGAACCAGAAGGGATAACCTCACTCAATTTCACTTGCCCCATCACTGTACTGTTCCCACAACCTATGGGACTTTTCATCTCAGGTTCTCAATATTTATTCAAAGGTTCAAAGGTTCGTTTATTATCAAAGTATACAAATCTGAAATTCTTCTCTGGGTAGCCATGAAACCAAGAAAGAAAAGAAAGGCAGCACAATCATCAACTCCCAAAACCCCCCTCCCACAAAATAAAATGAACAAAATGGAACAGGCACAGCGACCCTCAAACCCCTCCTCCTGCACAAAGAAACAAACAAAACAAAACAGGTACATTGACACCTCCTCCCCAAATCTCCCTTATCACACAAAAAAACAAGGAAGTTTGGGAGAAAAACACAGAATATAAAAAATCCATAATACTGAAAAAATTTCTATAGTCCAAGTCCACATCCAAATCACAGAAAACCTGGACAGCATGCTCCAGGCAGAGAAGCAGGTTCTCCCTGCTCCTGTACAGAGCGATTAAATGACAAGCAGCTTGAACTCACCCTCTGCACTCGCCTCGATGCTTCAATCTCACTCATTGTCTTAATCGGCACACAATGGAAGCTTTAATCAGCGAAATAGAGTCAATCATCTGCTTGTGCCCCATCCCACAGCCTTCTTGTCATAAAGTGTGTGCACACCGTCTCTGTCTCCTGGAATCCTCTCAGAGACTGCAAAGTGCTGCAACATGCAAACAATCTCCAAACTTCTGCATTTGCCTCGATGTTTCAATCCCCCTCATCGCTTTGATTGGTGAACAATGGAAGCTTTAATTGGCAAAATGAAGTCGAACATCGGCTCACATGCCATCCTGCAGCTTGCTCACCATGAACTTCCTGCACGCTGCCTCTGCCTTCCAGAATCCTCTTGGAGACTGCAGAGCACTGGAACACCCAAACAAAGTCCAACTGCAAATCATAGGGTCCAACAGTTCCAAAATACATCCAAAATGAAAAACAAGTGTAAAACACATAAACAAAGTGAAAAATATGGTGTCATGATCTATCCAGGAGGTGTCAACCAAAGCAGCACTGTACACAGGCACCATCTTGACCAGAAGGTTTATTGCTTATTTATTTGTTATTATTATCATTTCTTTTTTCTTCAGTACTTGCACAGTTTGTTGTCTTTTGCACATTGTTTGTTTGCACATCCTGTTGGGTGCAGTCTTTCATTAACTCTATTATGGTTACTGGATTTATTGAGTATGCCAGCAAGCAAACAAATCCCAGGTTTGTATATGGTGACATACAATACCGTGCAAAAGTTTTAAGCACACATATATATCTGGTGTGCCTTAGAATTTTGCACAGTACAGTAGATTATGTTTTTCCAGTTACTACTGAGCTAATACAAGGCTAAGTATTCTAGTTACTTCTTCTCAACCACCTTCCTATTTTAACCAATATACAATGTTACGAATGTGCCACAACTCTGAGGGGCCGAAGGGTACAAAGTAGCCCCCTCCTTTTTGAGAATCGCAAGATCGCTATTAATTCGGGTCTGGGATCCAGGAAATGAGAGAGAGACACTCAGAAAGGGTTTGAAATGTGTGTCCTGGCCTCAGCGATACAAAGCCATGGATAACGGCCATTGTCTCTTGGAGATGGAATTGTGTATTGAGTACTGTACTATTCATTGAAGCCCTCAGGGGGTGACCTGAGTGGGCTGGTTGAGGGATTGCATCATCCCAACCTGATTGACATCTGAGACCCCGTGAGTAAGGATAAAAGAGGGTCTGGGGAACAACCGCTTCAGACGCACCAGGAGAAACGTATGAGACCGGTGGGGGCTTGTGTGTGTCCATCCTTGCCCGGATGACAAGTCTTCCACGGAACGGCCTCGCTAAAGGACGAATACGGATCAAGATCGGATAAAGGAAAGCTGGCAAGTTTCTAAAAATCTGTCTCTCTCTCCAACCAAAAAGCTGCAGCCTGCATGAACTGAGTGACTTTTATATTTCCATCGGACAATACATTATCCCCAGACAACGATAGAGCTATTTCTTATTGATTATTATTATACCCACACTTTTAGATTTAGTATTGACGACGTATATTATCTGTATGTTTGCATTGATATTATTTTTGTGTATTTTTATCAATAAATACTGTTAAAAATAGTACCATCCGACTTCACCGGACCTCTCTATCTTTGCTGGTAAGTGACCCAGTTATGGGGTTCGTAACAACAGTACTGTGCAAAATTCTTAGGGATCCTAGCTATATATATATATATGTGCTTAAGACTTTTGTACAGTACTGCATATGTGCTATTGATTATAAATTCACTTCCCACATTTGTATTTTTGTACTTAGTGTAAGCCATGATGATTAGGGAGCTTCAGAATTAGTGCAAAATCCCATCTGGTTTGATAATCTCCTACAGGGGAGGACATCTGTTGTCTTTACCTACAATGTTGGTCCACCTACAATGTTGACTCTTAACTTCACATTTACCAGTGAACTTATCTCTTGAGAACACTTTGAAACAGCATCAAAGTAATCAGGGATAAGGTATAATTGCTGATTTTATTGGAGACATACACATCATCTGAACAAATCAAAAAAAAATATTGCAAGGAACCCTTAAGCAAAACAAAATTAACTTCCTTCTCTCCAAAAATGTAGAAATTCAATAGACAATAAACAATAGGTGCAGGAGCAGGCCATTCAGCCCTTCGAGCTAGCACCGCCATTCAATGTGATCATGGCTGATCATCCACAATCAATAACCCGTTCCTGCCATCTCCTCATATCCCTTGACTCCGCTATCTTTAAGAGCTCCATCTAACTCTTTCTTGAAAGCATCCAGAGAATTGGCCTCCACTGCCTCCTGAGGCAGTGCATTCCATAGATCCACAACTCTCTGGGCGAAAAAGTTTTTCCTCAACTCTGTTCTAAATGGCCTACCCCTTATTCTTAAACTGTGGCCTTTGGTTCTGGACTCCACCAACATCAGGAACATGTTTCCTGCCTCTAGTGTGTCCAATCCCTTAATAATCTTATATGTTGCAATCAGATCCCGTCTCATCCTTCTAAATTCCAGTGTATACAAGTCCAGTCACTCCAATCTTTCAACATATGACAATCCCGCCATCCCGGGAATCAACCTCATGAACCTACTCTGCAATCCCTCAATAGCAAGAATGTCCTTCCTCAAATTTGGAGACCAAAACACCAGGGCCCTGTACCACTGCAGAAGGACCTCTTTGCTCCTATACTCAACTCCCCTTGTTATGAAGGCCAACATGCCATTAGCTTTCTTCACTGCCTGTTGTACCTGCATGCTTACTTTCAGTGACTGATGAACAAGGACACCTAGATCTCGTTGCACTTCCCCTTTTCCTAACTTGACACCATTCAGATAGTAATCTGCCTTCCTGTTCTTGCCACCAAAGTGGATAACCTCACATTTATCCACAATAAAATGCATCTGCCATGCATCTGCCCACTCACCCAACCTGTCCAAGTCACCCTGCATTCTCCTAACATCCTCCTCATATTTCACACTACCATCCAGCTTTGTGTCATCTGCAAATTTGCTAATGTGAATTTTAATCCCTTCATCTGAATCATTAATATATATTGTAAATAGCTGCAGTCCCAGCATCGAGCCTTGCGGTACCCCACTAGTCACTGCCTGCCATTCTGAAAAGGACCTGTTAATCCCTACTCTTTATTTCCTGTCTGCCAATCAATTTTCTATCCATGTGAGTACCCTACCCCAATACCATGAGCTCTAATTTTGCCCACTAATCTCCTATGTGGGACCTTATCAAAGGCTTTCTGAAAATCCAGGTACATTACATCCACTGACTCTCCCTTGTCCATTTTCACAGTTACATCCTTAAAAAATTCCAAAAGATTAGTCAAGCATGATTTCCTCTTCGTAAATCCATGTTGACTCAGACCAATCCTGTTACTGATATCCAAATGTGCCATTATTTCATCTTTTATAATTGACTCCAGCATCTTCCCTATTACTGATGTCAGGCTAACTGGTCTATAATTCCTTGTTTTCTCTATCCCTCCTTTCTTAAAAAGTGGGATAACATTAGCTATCCTCCAATCCTCAGGACTGATCCTGAATCTATAGAACATTGGAAAATGATTACTGATGCATCCACGATTTCTAGAGCCACCTCTTTAAGTACCCTGGGATGGAGACCATCAGTCCCTGGGGATTTATTAGCCTTCAGTCCCATCAGTCTACCCAACACCATTTTCTGCCTAATGTGAATTTCCTTCAGTTCCTCCGTTACCCTAGGTCCTCTGACCACTATTATATCTGGGAGATTGTCTGTGTCTTCCCTAGTGAAGACAGATCCAAAGTACCTGTTCACCTCATCTGCCACTTCCTTGTTCCCCATAATAAATTCACCCGTTTCTGCCTTCAAGGGCCCAACTTTGGTCTTAACTATTTTTTCCCTCTTCACATAGCTAAAGAAGCTTTTACTATCCTCCTTTATATTCTTGGCTAGCTTACCTTCGTACCTAATCTTTTCTCCCCGTATTTTTAGTAATCTGTTTCTCTTTAAAAGTTTCCCAATCCTCTGGCTTCCCGCTCATCTTTGCTATGCTATACTTCTTCTCTTTTATTTTTATACTGTCCTTGACTTCCCTTGTCAGCCACAGTCACCCCCTACTCCCCTTAGAATCTTTCTTCCTCTTTGGAATGAACTGATCCTGCACCTTCTGAATTATTTCCAGAAATACCTGCCATTGTTGTTCCACTGTCATCCCTGCAAGAGTATCCTTCCAGTCAACTTTGGCTAGCTCCTCCCTCATGGCTCCATAGTCCCCTTTGTTCAACTGTAAAATTGACACTTCCGATTTTCCTTTCTCCCTCTCAAATTGTAGATTAAAACATCATATTATGGTCACTACCTCCTAATGGCTCCTTTACCTCCAGTTCCCTTATCAAATCCAGTTTATTACACAATACTAGATCCAGAACTGCCTTCTCCTCCCTGGTAGGCTCCAGTACAAGCTGCTCTAAAAATCCATCTCGGAGGCACACCACAGACTCCCTTTCTTGGGGTCCAGTACCAACCTGATTTTTCCAGTCTACCTGCATGTTGAAATCCCCCATTACAACTGTAGCATTACCTTTGCAACATGCTAATTTTAGCTCTTGATTCAACTTGCACCCTATATCCAGGCTATTGTTTGGGGGCCTGTAGATAACTCCCATTAGGGTCTTTTTGCCCTTACAAATTCTCAGTTCTATCCATACTGACTCTATATCTCGTGATTCTATGTCACCCCTCGCAAGGGACTGAATTTCATTCCTCACCAGCAGAGCCACCCCACCCCCTCTGCCCACCTGTCTGTCCTTTTGATAGGACGTATATCCTTGAATATTCATTTCCCAACCCTGGTCCTCTTGCAGCCATGTCTGTTATTCCTACAACATCATACTTGCCAATTTCCAACTGAGCTTCAAGCTCATCCACATTATCTCTTATACTTTGTGCATTCATATATAATACTTTTAATCCATTACTCCCATCGCTTTTTATATCGACCCCTATTGCACCTGGCCATACTCTCCGATCCCTTCCTGAGCTTTCTGCTCCATCAATTCTGTTGTCTTTCTTAACTTTTCTTATTTTCTCTTTCCCTTTAATTCCATCCTTATATTTCCAGTTTGTCTCCTCCCCCCACTTATTAGTTTAAACACTCCCTTATTAGTTTAAACATAAATGAAATAATTCATTTGTATTATTTGAAGTCAGGCATTTACAACTAGTAAACATTAGGTATTGTTGCATCATTAGTGCTAATATCCCAACTTATTTCCTACCCAAATCCAAACCAGGCCTGAGTGAAGTTAACTTCTGACAGCAGATGTTTCCTGAGTTTTGCCACAGCTTATAGGTTCCACACTCGGTCACAAAGCATTCTGTCTTGGAAATTGTTATTCCTTTATCATCACTGTTTCTGAGTGTATTCCCACACTGCTGTCAGCTGGGAAGACCTCAAATTCTCCACCTGATAACAAAGTGGGAATACTCTCACCAGAACGATAAAGCTCAACATCACCTTGCCAGTCAGGGATTGGCAATATATGTTGGTCTTGATAACAATATCCACATCTTATAAATAAGTAAAAAAAATGACAGACTTTGTATCAGAAAGAGGTCAGGAGTGAAAATTTATAAACCAGTTCCCCACCACCAAAAACAAAGCCTGAACTTGCGCTGACAACGATCCACGGTGTTGCAGGCTTTTTTATTTTAAATCCTGTTTGCATTTGACAGTCTAGAATGTGTAGTTGTGATTTGGGAAAGTTAGAGCCAATGGAAAAAAATAGAATAAAGGAACATAAATGCAGGAAACTTAAAATGAAATCATGAAGTTCTGGACAGGTAAGCTGCCTACTCATATTCCATTTGATCCTCAGCTGCATTTGGGTTATCTTTCTCTCCTTCCCTAGTTTTCCCTACCATATGTATCTGGATGTTCAAATAACTGGCACATCCTTTTCATGTTGTTTGCTATTTGCAAACTGCTATGTCCTTTTCATTTTCTTCCATCACTTCCCTCACACTTTCTGACAACCTGCTTTCTCATTCAACCCAATTCACTCTGATTTTATGAGTGACATATCCATTGATTTTCTCCAATTCTTCTTGGTTTCTCACTTTTTTCTTCCAGCCTTCAGCAGATACAGACCCCATATCTCAGAAAGGATGAATCCAGAGGAGGTTTACAAGGATGAAGGCAGTTAACATATGAGAAGCATTTGGCAACTTTTGGCCTATACTCACTAGAATTTAGAAGAATGCGGTGTTGGGGGGGGGGGGGGGTGCAGGATCTCATTGAAACCTACCAAATGTTGAAAGGACTAGATAGGGTGGATGTGAGGGATGTTTCCTATGGTATACTAATCCAGAACTAGAGGGCACAGCCTCAAAATTGAGAGCAACCTTTTAGAACAGAGGTAGGGAGGAGTTGTTTTAGCCTGAGAGTAGTGAGTCTGTGGAATATTCTGCCAAAGACTTCAGTGGAGGCCAAGTCCATGGGTATATTTAAGGTGGAAGTTGATTGTTTCCTGATCGGTCAGGGCATCAAAGAATATGGTGAGAAAGCAGGTGTGTGGGTTTCAGTGCGATCCGGAATCAGACATGATAGAATGGCAGAGCAGACTTGATGGACTGAATGGCCTAATTCTGTTCCTATGTCATATGGTGTCATGGTCTAAAATTGCAGGCTTCCTTATTGTATTCGATTGTAAAGAAAGACTATATCCCTAAATAATAAACCAATGATGCCTCAAGAGAATAGGTTATAAAGTCTTACCAACATTTGCACCTCTAAGTCTCGGAAAATTGTAGGTGATGTTTCAGTAGTTCTGAATGTAGTCTCCTCAAGAAACAGTTAGTATTACTGATTCAATCCTGACTGAGAAAGCTGCCTGTGCAGTTATTGAACACTCTCACTCTCCCAGTCCTCTGTTGTCAAGGAATTGATGGGCATGTGAGAAAAACTAGGTTATGGGGAAATAAATGGGGGAATGGAGCCGGGGGAAAGCACAAACAACTGGTAATAAGTGGGCCAACTGGCCTCCTATTATGTTGTAAAGTAAATGAGAAATCTTATATATACCAGAAAATGAATTGTTTGTTCGTTTTGAGCTATGTTGTATGACAAAGGTGATATTGATCTTTCCATGACCATGATTGTTCCTGACAAATTTTTCTACAGAAATTTTTGCCAATGCCTTCTTCTTCTGGGCAGTGTCTTTATAAGTTGGTTGACTCCAGCCATTATCAATACTCTTCAGAGATTATCTGTCTGGTATAGGTGGTTGCATAACCAGAACTTGTGATGTCAACCAGCTGCTCATATGACCATCCACCACCTGCACCCATGGCATCACATGACACTGATCGAGGTGGGCTACAACATGTCCAAGTGTGGCCTGCAGGGTAGGGGAGGGAAGGAGTGCATTACACCTACTTTGATAGAGACATATCTCCACCTTACTACTAAGATAAACAATCAATATATGAATTGTGTGAAATATATGAATAACCTGTAGAGAGGAGTGTTTAGCAATGTTCAAGTTCAGTTTATTGTCATTCAACAGTACACATTAATAACACCAAATAAAAGATTGTTCTTCTGGATCAAGGTGCACAATACAATACATGCAATATAACTCACACACATAGCACATAAGGTAATATTATCACAAATAAATTGTCAAATATTAAGGTGCATTTATGACACACGTTATAAGGTAAGCATTATAATGTTACTGCCTCCTCAAATGTCATGAGACCTGCATGATGGCAGGGAGTTCAGTGGTCTTATAGCCTGAGAGAAGAAGCTGTTTTCCATCCTGACATTTCTTGTCCTAATGTCACAATACCTTCTTCCCAATGGTAGGTGTTCAAAATGCATTTTAGACGGATGGGAGGGATCATTCACAAAGTTAAGAGTCCTGTGTACATAGCACTCTGATGGGTGAAAGATGATAATCTCAGCAGTCCCTATAATCCTCTGTAGGGATGCGGTCAGATGCCTTCAAATCCCATACCAGGTGGTGATGCAACTGGACAGGACATTCTTGTTGGTGCTCCTATAAAAATTAATTAAAATAGGGGGAGAGAGCCTCACTCGTCTCAATCTCCTTAGGATGTGGAGATGCTGCTGTGCTTTTTAGACCAACGAGGTGATGTTGAGCGACCAGGTCAGTTTGTCCGTTATGTGCACCCCCCAGAAACTTATCACCCCTAACTCTCTTCACAGAGCTGCCAGTAACATGCAGTGAGGAGTGGCTAGCCTGCACTTCCCTAAAGTCCAGAACCATCCCTTTGGTCTTGTCCACATTGACACTGAATTTGTCGTGATTACACCATTCTACCAGCCGCTCTATTTCCACACTGTATTTTGTATCGCCATCATTGCTGATGAGGCCTACCACTGTTCTGTCATCAGAAAACTTGATGATTCAGTTTGAAATGGATCTAGCAATGCAATCATGCATTAGCAGCAGTGAGCTGCATACAAAGCCCTGGGGGTGGGAGTGGGGCACCAGTGCTCAGTGTGATAGAGCTAGAGATGTTTCTGCCAACACAGACTGACTGTAGCCTCTATGTCAATAAGCCTCAACAGACCATATCATATGGTTGTATATTTCTGCAACTATTCATATATATTCCTAGCAGTCTAGATGCAACCGGTGATAATTCTGACTTTGGTGTTGCATCAGTGCTAATTGTACTTCATACCATACAAAAACACCATTCTTATTCATCAGAACTTACAGAAAACTGAAAATTACTCTTGTTCTCAGAACCAGAAACAACCTCACCATCTGATTCTTGATCGGAATCTATTAGTGAACATACTGATTGGGTGGGCTTAGACAATCCATGAAGCTTCCTCCTATAGAGGAACAGGGAGATTTGATCTAGAAATCTTTTTACACCCTTACATATATTTCAAACTTCCAGCGTCATGATTGTGAACAATTCTGAAACTTATTTAGAGCTTTACACATTCAGTATGTTATGATACAGCAACAATAAATATAGAATTGAGACAGGTTATTTATAAACAAATAAAACATTTATTAAACACTTCTTAATAAAAAACCAAAAGTAAACAAACAAGTAACTTAACCGGAAGTTAACTGCTATACGGCAGCTCGAACAGTTCTTAAAGCGATAAATGTGAATACAGTTCTTAAAGCGATAAATGCAAAAGTCCAAATGATTTCCACAGTCAATTAGGAGAGACTTTACTGAAGTAATGAATTCCTCGACGACGTGATGTTACTGCTGATCCCAGATGAAATATGCCTTGCCCAAAGTATTTACGACGAAGGATATAAAAACGGCTTAAAGGCACTGAACTTTCCTTGGCGAATAACCCTGCTCTAGCCCTTTCTGCTCTCATAGAAGGGACTATCTCGGATGTAGGTTACTATCTCTTCCGAATGAGGATTCAATAACCTTTGTGACTTAAAGCAGAAAGTAAAACTCCACTTTAAAACAAAAGTGCATCATGAGATGAATATGCTGCATAATGGAGTCACTGATGAATTAAACCACAAACTGACCTGCATCACAGCAAGGCTTTCCCCTTTTATACCTATTGAAGCAGGCCATCGCATGACCTCACACTGGTGGGAAATTACATCACCCCACCATCACAAGACCATTACATCATGCTCACCAGATAGTCAATTACATCATGGTCATTTGACAGTCACAAGATACCCACGGGGTACGTTACATCTCCCTACGAAAAAAAGAATTTTGATCTGTCATGAACAAAATTTTAACAATTAATTATTTACAAAAAAATACAAAATGTATAAAATTTACAATATACATAGTATTATCATGCAGCACTTTACAAATTACTATACAGCAGGAGTGTTACAAATGTTAAAATATCACTCCATAAAAAATTACATTGTACATTCAACATCTAGATAGACAATCAGCAATCACATTATCTTTGCCTTTAATATGAGTTATCAAAGTATTGTACTCCTGTAAAATCAAACTTTGTTGCTAAACTGGAGTTTGATTTATTTCCTTAACCATTTTCCTTAACTAACCCTGGACCTACAACATAACCAAGGTAAGTCTCAGTGGCCTGCCCAAATTCATTTTTAGCTAGGTTAATAGTTAAGTTACCTTTTGAAACCCTTTCGAATAGTTTCTCCATTGCAGGAATATGTGCTTCCCAAGTATCATTTCCTGTAACTAAATCGTCAATATAGGCATCTGTATCTTTTAACCCCTGAATCACAGAATTAATTATCTGCTGGAAAGTACCTGGGGCATTCTTCATCCCAAATGGAAGAACATTATATTCATATAACCCAGATGGAGTTACAAATGCAAAAATCTCCAATACCCTTTCAATAAATCAATCTTTGTAAGGAACTTTGCTTTTCCAACTTAATCTACACAATCATCCACTCTAGGGATTGGATGTGCATCTGTTTTCGTTACAGCATTCACCTTCCTGTAGTCAGTACAAAACTGAATACTACCATCTGACTTAGGCACCATAACACAAGGTGAACTCCAATTCAAATTAGAAGGTCTAATAATATTATTCTCTAACATACACTTAATTTCTTTGTCAGCAAGTTCACATTTTTCCATGTTCATCCTGTATGGATGTTGCTTTATGGGTTTGGCATCTCCAACATCTACATCATGTGAAGCTACTGCAGTTCTTTTAGGAACGTCTGAAAATAAATCCCTATATTTAAAAATTAATTGCTTCATCTGCTGCTTCTGCTCTGGCTGTAAATGAGCTAATATCTCATCAATATTTTCCAGAATGGTTGAGTTTGGTAATCTGACAGAAACAATATTGGGTTTAAAATGAGTTTCAGATGAATCATCCAATAACTTCCTAGTGAGATCAGACTCATTATTATTGGCCACGACAGTCATAGTAGCAGACTGTTTCTCATAATATGGTTTTATCATATTTATATGGCAAAGTTGTGTTGGCCTTCTACGATCTGGAGTTTTTATCACATAATCCAACTCATTAACTTTAGACATAATTTCATAAGGACCATGAAATTTAGCCTGTAAAGGATTCGTTTGCACTGGGGAAAGAACCAGCACCTTATCTCCAGGCTTAAATATCCACATCTTAGCTTCTTTATCATAGCAGGTTTTCATTTTCTCCTCAGCCGATTTTAAACTTTCCCTGGCTAAACTGTAAGCTTTATGTAATTTGTCTTTAAATTTTAAAACATAGTCCAGCAAATTAGTGTGCATCTCTTTATTAATCCATTTTTCTTTTAATAAGGCCAAAGGTCCTCTAACTCTATGCCCGAATACAAGTTCAAATGGACTAAAACCTAATGATTCCTGTACCTCCTCCCTTACTGCAAATAGAAGTGTATACCCTCTGCCTAGTCATTTTAATTTTCCACACAATATGTCCTAATCATAGTCTTGAGGGTAGAATGAAACCTCTCCAAGGCTCCTTGTGATTCTGAATGGTACGCAAACAAGGTAATCTGCATAGCTCCGGGTTTATAAACTATCTGTTGAAACAATCCAGACATAAAATTACTACCTTGATCAGATTGTATTTCCTTAGGCAACCCAAAATAAGTAAAGAATTTTATAGAGCCTTTGTTACAGTTTTAGTCATTATATTCCTAAGTGGTACTGCCTCTGGAAACCTAGACGCAGTGCACATGATAGTCAACGAGTATTGATGGCCAGTTTTTGTTTTTGGTAATGGGCCTACACAATCTATAATAATTTTGAAAAACAGTTCACCGTATGCGGGAATAGGTTGAAGTGGGGCCACTGGAGTAACTTGATTAGGTTTACCTACAATTTGGCAAGTATGACACGTTCTGCAAAATTTTGTCACATCTTTTCTCAAACCAGGCCAGAAAAATGTTTAAAAACCTTGTCCACAGTTTTCTTCACCCCTTGATGTCCACCCAAGGGCACACTGTGGGCTAAAGTTAAAATCTCATTTCAATAAACCTCAGGAACAACTACCTGGTAAACAACCTTCCATTTGTCAGTTGCAGGAATTGTAGGCAATCTCCACTTCCTCATCAACACTTCTTTCTCAAAGTAATATCCTACTGGCACATTATCAATTTCACTAACCAGAAGAGCTTGTTCCTTTAATTTGATAATCTCAGGGTCTGTACTCTGCTCTGCTATCATCTCCTTCAGAGACAGAGACAAATCTTTAGGGTCAGACTTACTCCAAGAATCTTGTTCAAACAATGAAGGTAAGAAAGTACCTAACACATCCTCAAAATTTGAATCCCAAGTTGAACAGTCATGGGTAACAACCTCATTCTGCACATCAAACTTTTTAGCCATAGCTCGAGTTACAACACAGGAGAATCCATCCATGGTTCCTCTGACTTTATTGTCAAGTGCACTTCAGGAAAAACTTGTCCATCTGCCAAGTCATTTCCTAACAATAAAGAAATATCATTCACGGGTAAGTTAGGTTGTAGTCCTACTTTAACAAGTCCTGTAACTAACCCTGACCTTAAATTTACTCTATGCAAATGTACAGGCATAAGGGCACTCCCAACACCTCGTATATAGTTTACCTCACCAGTGTCAGACTCATCACTAAACTTTAACACACTGTTTATTTAACACCAGTGATTGAGAAGCTCCAGTATCTCTAAGGATTTTTATTGGCACAGGAGTGGATCCCTCTTTCAAGGATACAAATCCTTCAGTTATAAAATGATCATATTTCTTCTTAACTTGGTCAGACTCTAACAAAGCTTCATGTGTGTTTATCAAACCCTGTATATTTACAGGTATTTCAGTATGTCGCACACAAGCATCTGGGACTGCTTCCTTTTCCTTCTTCAATCGGAAACAGTTAGCTTTTACGTGACCAGGTTTCTTACAGTAATTACAAATGGGAAAACCACAGGTTTTCCTTCATCCTTACCTTTCTCACTAACTTCTGATTTAATTTCTGGTTTACCTTTTTTTGTGCTATTTTGTGCTATTTTTCCTTTTAAAAGTTCTGCCCTGAGGAAATTTATTCTTGTGGATTAGAGCATACTTATCAGCTAATTTTGCAGACTCCTGCAATGTAGCAGTGTTCCTCTCATTTAAGTATGTTCTTCCTTCAACAAGGATGCTCTTTTTAAATTCCTCCATTAAAATCAGCACTTTCAATTTATTATAGTCCCCATTTACATTCTTAGAGGAAGCCCATCTCTCAAAACACACAGCTTTATTGTAGGCAAATTCTACATAAGTTTTTTCCACAAATTTCTTCAAATTTCTGAATCTTTCTCTATATGCTGATACGCCTTTAATATATGCCACTTCACAATATCATAATTAAGTGCTTGTTCAGCAGTTAAAGCTGTATAAACTTGTTGTGCCTTGCCTTTAATTATACTCTGCAACAACACTGGCCATTTCTCTTTCGGCCGCTCTGAAATCAGAGCAACAGTTTCAAAATGTTGAAAATATTTCTCTACTTCTGTTTCACTTAATGGAGGAACCAATTTAATTTGCTGACTAACAACAGACATTTTTCTAGAAACAGAGGACTGATCACCAGATCTTAATTCCGCCATCGCAAGTTCAAATTCCCTCTTTTTATTCTCAGCTTCTAACTGACTTTGTTCCAAGTTAGCTTCCAATTGCTTCTGTTTTAACTCAGCTTCTATTCTAAGCTTTTCTAATGCTACTTGTTCCAGGTGTAACTGGATCACTGCTTTACTCACAGGGGAAGTATCTAACACCACTTCATCAAAAAGAGCCAAATCTATATAGTGTTCTGAGATTTTTCTCTGTGTTACAGCCTTTGTTGTAACCTTCAAAATACCTTTAAGTTCCAACCTGCTAGCAATTTCAAATACATCACTCTTTTTCACCTTCGCTAATAACTCCGGGTCTGGCGATGCCAGAAAGTCATCAATATTTATTGTTGCCGAATACCACTCACAAACCAATCAAACAAAAGAATCATGTATTTCCCTTGTCAAATCAGATTGATAATTAAACAAGCATTTAAACACAAAAATGGATTCTGATCCCACGAGCCCCCAATTGTTATGATACAGCATCAATGAATATAGAATGCGACAGGCTTTTTATACACAAATAAAACATTTATTAAACACTGCTCAATAAAAAACCAAAAGTAAACAAACAACTAACTTAACTGGAAGTTAACTGCTGTACAGCAACTTGAACAGTTTTTAAGCCGTTTATATTTCCTTCATTGTGAATCCTTACGGATTTTGCATTGCAAAAGTCCAAATGATTGACACAGTCCATTAGGAGAGACTTTCCTGAAGTAAAGAATTCCTCGATGACGTGACGTTACTGCTGATCCCAGACGAAATATGCCTTGCCAGAAGGATTTATGATGAAGGAAATATAAACGGCTTAAAGACACTGACCCTTCCTTGGCGAACAATCCTGCTGCTGCCCTTTCTTATAGCAGGGACTATCTCGGATGCAGGTTACTATCTCTTCCAAATGAGGATTCAATCAGGTCGATCCTATATTACCGATGACGACACCAACTTTGCTCGATCCTTCGGGTCTCCGTACTTCCATAAATCTTTACTCTCCCACTGGACTAAACTGGCAGCATTTGGCGAGACTGCCGGCAATAACCTTTGTGACTTAAGGCAGAAGGTAAAACTCCACTTTAAAACAAAACTGTATCATGAGATGAATATGCAGCGTAACAGAGTCACTGACAAATTAAACCACGAACTGACCTGTGTCACAGCAAGGCTTTCTCCTTTTATACCTGTTGAAACAGGCCATCACATGACCTCTCACTAGTGGGAAATTACATCACCCCACCATCACAAGACCATTACATCATGGTCACCAGATACTCAATTACATCATGATCATGTTACAGTCACAAGATACCCACGGGGTTCTTAACAAGCAGCAACCCTGATAGCAGGTATTGATTGGCACCTGAATGCTTGTTGAGAATGCTTGCTAACTTAGTAAGAAAACAAAGTTCTTGGCAGACTAATTGCCATTCAGTACAATACCTTTGTTATTAACTTACTAACATAAAACCACACTTGAACCACATTACAAGGCTTCTTGGAACACTTTCACAATATTGGTCATTTTATTTTTGGAAGAGGAATATTATGAAAGCAAGCCCAGTAGTTTTCACCCAGACCAAAATCGCCATGCATGATTCCAGAACAGGTATCTACATATGTTTGGATAAGGGTTACTTCACCACAGTTAATAAAACCATTGGGTGCCTCAGTAATGTGGTTCCAGATGCAGAGTAGCATAATATCATCTACCTTCTTTCTTTGACCCAAAAGCAAAATACAATAAATGTTGGAAAACTGAAGTAAAAATCTTGATCTGAAGTATCAGTTGGATATCATCCTCAGATACTGTCTGATCTGATGAACATTTCCGGCAATACCTAAATTTAATACCTAGATTTCAATACCTAAATCTTAATTAGCATATTTTTTGCTTTCTTGGCCTCCTTTGTAAATGTTTATGTGTCTGCAATAACTGCAAAATTACTTGACTAGCATGTTTTCCTTGAGGCCTCTTCAGCAATCATGTTCAGTCATAGGAAACGAACGATGCACCTACACTTCTGTTACTTTGGGACTAGCAGAACAGCAAATTCAGCTTTTCCAGAAGACATTCTGTAATCATAAAATATAGCAAATCTGAGAGAACTGGGCACATCTGTCTCCGGCTTGACATTACATAATCACCAGCTTTGCTTAACTTTAGAGATTTGCAAGCAAACTGCAGACATTTTTGAACTATATTTTATTACAGAAACTGACATGAATTTGATTGATGATGACATTGATATGGAGCAAATCTTGTTTGCTGATATATTGCACAAAACCATGTGATAAGTTTACGAAATAAGGAATAAAGTATATCAAATTAATTTCAAGGTTATCTTCTCCAATAATTGTGATTGGCTTTTTCGTAAGTCTCAGGTTGGGTGAAACTTGCAGCTCCATTTTCTTTTATCTCATTCCTTGTGACCATATCATACAGAATACGATGTTTTTCAACTTGCACACATTTCAATGCCCTTACCATCTTGTTTTGGTGCTTTTTTTAATGATATTCTTACATTATGTTAGCGCTATTTTGTGGCTGGTTTACAAAAAGCAGGAAGAAAAAAGTTGTTCATGTTAGCAGATGGATGGATCAGGAGCAACAGAATTAAAGATTTGATCAAAAAATGCAAGGAGATATTTATGGAAAAACACATTTTTATATGGCCCAATGTATCCATGTGAATCAATGTGCTAATTCTATTTGCCTGCTTATCACCCATAATCCTTTAAACTTTTCCTATCTATGTACTTATCCAAAGTCTTTTAAACATTGACATTCAAACTGCCTCTATCACCTCCTCTGGCAGCTTATTCCACGTATCCACCGGCCTCTCTGTGAAAAGCTTTCCACTCAAGTCCTCAGTAATTATTTCCAGTCTCATTATAAACCCATACCATCTTGTTTTAGAATTCCTACCCTGGAAAAAAGATTGTGACCATCACCTTATCTATACTCTTTGTGATTTTATAAACCTCAGTCCGACCACTACTCAACTTTCTTTGAGCCAGGGAAAACAGTTGGAACCTATTGAATCTCTATTTGTAACTCAAGCCTTTCAATCCAGGTTAACAGTCCTGTGAATCTATTTTGCATCCTCTCTAGTCATACACTTCTTTTATAGAAAGGTAGTCAGAACTGCACATGTCTAGCCTAACCAATGGTACCTCAACTCCTATAATTAGTACCTCCACCAATGAAAGCAATCATATCATTCACCTTATTTGCCACTCAGTCTGCCTTTGTCTGCAATTCCAATGAACTACATACTTGTACCCCTATGTCTTCCTGTACAACACTCCCCATGGCCCTGGATTCAATGCATGCAGTATGTTCTGCAATGATTTAACTCCCCAAAGTGCATCACTTTGCATTTTCTATGCTGAATTGCATCAGCCATTCCTTGTCCACTTTCTCAGTTAATCTCAATCCTGTTGTAAATTTAGACAATCGTCTTTACTGTCCATCCTACTCTCGATTTTTGTTTCATCTGAAAATTACTGAATTTGCTCATTACTTATTTACTTAGTACTTATAATCCCTGTTTACTTCTGAAGGTTAATCAATTGTTGATGGTTCATTTGGGATATTTGATGTTTTTGAATCCTTATCGAGAAATGATGCTTTCTCCCGGTCACGTATAGACTCACTGGTACCTTTCCTAATGTCCTATCCTCTATACCAGATAGGACAGCAGAGTTGTGAGGCACCCTCTTGGATTGCTTGCATTTGCAGAATTTTGGTAAAGATTGTGCTGCACTGACCAGTAAACACTGCAGATGGCAAGTTCAGCTGAATTAGAGACACTTTTGATTGGTCAATGAGAATTGAGTCCATTATCAGCTCCCTATTTATAGCCGGAAAGCGAGAGAAAGAGATGGAAGGGGAATGAAAGAGAAAGATGCTGAAACATTCCAAGCTCTCCTCTGCATGTCTACTTTAATTTAATGATTTAGTTCTCTACCCTTTCTGCAACCAGAGGTGTGGGTTAGACCCCTGCCCTTCATATCAGCCCTTCTTAGCTTTCTATTCCTCACCTATTCTTCTCCTCCCTCTTCTCTTTCATTTCTGTTCTCCTCTTTCTCTCAACCTTTCACCTCTTCCATCTCGTGAAACAGTAGCATTGTGGTTAGCACAGCGCTTTACGGTACCAGCAACCTGGGTTCAATTCCTGCCCTGCCTGTAAGTAGTTTGTATGTTCTCTATGTGACTGTGTGGGCTTCCTTCAAGTGCTCTGGTTTCCTCTCACTGTTCAAAGACACACTGGTTGGGAGCTTAACAGGTCATTGTAAATTTTCCTGTGATTAAATTGGAGGTTGCCAGGTGGAGTGGCTCAAAGGGCCAGAAGGCTTACTCTGGGCTCTACCCCAATAAATAAATAAATAAACAAACAAACAAACAAATAAATAAATTCTGTCACCTCCTTTTACTTCTTTCACTCTGCCCCACTCTCTCTGCCACTTCCCTCTTCCTTTCTCACGTTCCCCATCCCTCCAGTTCTTTCTCCCCAACACCATTTTTTATCTCCCTTTTCAGACTTGCACTGGTTTCTTTACCCCCTCATATCTCATTCCCCTCTCCACTTCTCCCCAATTTCTCATTTCTTTACATTCAATGCAAAATATTTTTTCTTGTGTAATGTTTACAAATATGAGTATTCTATTATTATTCAGCAGTGTGATCAAAATAGCAATTAAGCTGGGATTAATTACAATCAGTTTTAATCACTTGACAGCTTTAATTACAATGTTATAATTTAATAGCAATGATAATATCATGTTAATTTATGTTGCATTGTTATTATACTAATAAACATAATAAATAATAAAGCTTCTTTTTCAATAGCTCAAAGTTCAGTATTACATTTTTTTTAAATTTTGGTATATATTATTGTTACATTTTAATTTTTTTGAGTCACTTGTAGGTTTAAGTATGTGAAGCATTCCTTATTCTGAAACTCCTTGTATGAGGGGTGATTAATAAATTCGTGGCCTAAGGTAGAAGGAGTCAATTTTAGAAAAGTTAGCACATTTATTTTTCAACATAGTCCCCTCCTTCATTTACACATTTAGTCCAGCGGCTGTGGAGTATACGGAACTTGGACCTCCAGAAAGTGTCCACAGCATGGGGTGATTGATAAGTTTGTGGTCTAAGGTAGCAGGAGATAAGTTATACAACTCTCATTACATTCACATGCAGCTCAACTCTTTCAGTGATTATGCAGAAAGTTTGAAGTTAATAACTCACCTCCTTTTACCTTAGGCCACAAACTTACCAATCACCCCGGTGAGTTATTAACTTCAAACTTTCTGCATAATCACTGAAAGAGTTGATCTGCATGTGCATGTAACGAGAGATGTATAACTCATCTCCTTCTACCTTAGACCACAAACTTATCAATCGCCCCTGCTGTGGATACTTCCTGGAGGTCCAAGATCTGCATGCTCCACGACCGCTGGACTAAGTGTGTAAATGTAGGAGGGGACTATGTTGAAAAATAAATGTGCTAGGTTTTCTAAAATTGACTCCTTCTACCTTAGGCCATGAACTTATTAATCACCCCTTGTACACAACTTGATTTCAATATGCAATGACAGATACACTCAGTGTATCTGTTTAAGTCCCTCCTGTACCTAATAAAGTAGCCAGTGAATATACGTTCATGGTCTTCGGCTGTTGTAGCCCATCCACTTCAAGCTTCAACATGTTATGGTTTGAGAGACACTCTTCTGCACACCACTGTTGTAACATGTGGTTATTTGAGTTCTGTTGCCTTCCTGTCAGCTCAAATCAGTCTGGCCATTCTCCTCTGACCTTTTTCATTAACAAGGCATTTTCACCCACAGAACTAGCACTCATTGAATGTTATCTTGTTTTTCACACCATCAAACTCTAGAGAACGTAGTGCATGAAAATTCCAAGAGATCAGCTGTTTCTGTGATACTTAAGCCACCCTGTCTGGTATCATCAATTATTCCACGGTCAAAGTCACTTGGATCACATTTCTTCCACATTCTGATATTTGGTCTCTACAAAAACTGAACCTTTTAATGATGTCCGTATGCTTTATGCATTGAGTTTATTTCACATGATCAGCTGATTAGGTATTTATATCAGCAATTAGGTGTACAACTGTACCTAGTAAAGTGGTCATTGAGTGTATATCATTAGGAGTAAATTATGGTAGGCCTCAAAAGGGAATTATACAGGGATTTGAGAGAGAATAATTTGAATGGCTTTGAGGAATAAGTAGGAGAATGTGGCTGATGAATGTCCATTGTACCAGATGGATTTTTACAATGAGGCAGTATATTATTGATTAACTTTCTCTATTCCAGATTTTGTTTAATTGCTTGAAATAAAATCTCAGCTGCCATAATGGTATTGGAAATCAGATTTCTGGATTGAGGATACAAAACTCTGACTGCCAGTCCAGTGACTTAACCTGTATGATACCATAGCCTCTGCCCAAATCTATTTATTCATATAACCTTTTAATTTGCCTCCTTTCAATTTCAAAAGTTTAGCTGTTTTAATTTTGAAATTACCCTAAACGCTTATATTCCTCCCCAGTCTTGTTCTAGCATCAAGTCACATCCACTCTTCACCCTACCATTAAGCAGCAGCCATTACCCTTATTTATAAGTCCATCTATAAAAACACTCCTCCATCTCTGTACCTTCCTCTAGAGCTACAACCTCCTCAGTTACCTGTCCTTGGATGATATTTGCAGAAGTTTAAGAATGAACAACTGGATATGGTACATCTATTCGTTCAGAAGTTCTTTCTGATAGGTGCGAGAGGAATTGATCTGTGGTATTCCATGTGCCAATCCGAATAGAGAACATAGAACAGTACAGCAGAGGAATAGGCCCTACAGCTAACAATGTTGTGCCAATCCAATTAACATAGTAATCAAATGGTCAACCTAACTAATCCTCTCTGCATTCACAATGCCCATATCCTTCCATTTTCCTCATATTCATGTGCCTATATAAATGTCTTTTAAAACTCTCTAGTGTATCTACCTTGACCACTAGCCCAGGCAGCGCATTCCAGGCACCCACCACTCTATGCATAAAAAAACTGGCCCCTCACTAATCTCCTATGAAATATGTACCCTCACCTTAAGTTCATTCCCTCTGGTATCAGAGATTTCAACCCTGGGAAAAAGATACATTCTGTCTACTCTACCTATCCCTTTCATACTCCTATAAACCCTTTTCAAATCTCCCCTCAGCCTCTGATGCTCCAAAGAAAACAACCAAAATTTCTCCAACCTCTTGCCATATCACATATCTTCTAATCCAGGCAGCAGCCCGGTAAATCTCCTGCACTCTCTCCAAAGCCATGGCACCCTTCCAATAATGAGTTGATCAGCACTCCAGATGAGGCCTACCTAGAGCTTTATAATGCTGCAACATAACTTCCTGACTTTTGGGTGCAATGCCTCAACTAATCCCACAAGCCTTCTTAACCGCCCTATCAACCTGTGTAACCACTTTCAGGGAGTAATGAACTTTGACCTCAAGATCCCTCTGAGACATCACCTAATTGAAATAGACTGAATGATGAAAGGTATTGATATAGTCGATGTGGAGAGAATGTTTCCTCTGGTGGGAGAGTCTAAGACCAAAGGACACAGCCTTAGAATAGAGGGGTGTCCTTTTATAACAGAGATAAGGAGGAATTTCTTTAGCCAGAGAGTGGTGAATCTGTGGAATTCTTTGCCACAGGCAGCTGTGGAAGCCAAGTCTTTATGTATATTTAAGGCAGAGGTTGATAAGTTGTTGAATAGTGAGGGCATGAAGGGATATGGGGGAGAAGGCAGGAGACTGGGTCTGAGAGGAAAATTGGAGCAGTCTCTGGGCCAAATTGCCTAATTTTGTTCCTATATCTTATGCTATTATGGTCTTAGCAATACTGTCCGCTAATTACATTTGACCTACCGTTGTGCAACTCTTCACATCTGCCATTTCTCTGCCCATATCTGCAACTGATCTATATCCTGTTATATTCTTTGCCAGTCTTCTATGTATTCCACAAAACCACAAATCTTCATATCACCTGTAAAGTTACTAACCTAACCATTTACACTTTCATCCAGGTCATTTGCATACATCACAAACAGCAGAGGTCCCAGCACAGATCTCTGTGGAGCATCACAAATCATAGATCTTCAGCTAGAATAAGTCTCTTTGACCACAGGCCTTTGTCTTCAATGGGCAAGCCAGTTCAAAATCCAAACTGACAATTCACCATGAATCCCATGCATCTTAATCTTCTGGATGACCCTCCCATGAGAGAGACCTTGTCAAAAAGCCTTACTCAAATCCATGTAGACAACTCCACAGGTCCATATGTAAACCGCATCCCACTGGATCAACATCTAATTGATGATTGGATAATGGTTACTTCCTTCTGAAACACATTGGCATGGTTTATTTTTCTTAAAGATGTCATATAAATTCAAGATAACTTCATGATAGCTTCATTCAAGCATCATTCTGATTACTTTATTGATCCATTGGGTCCGATGGCCATCAAAACACAGGATTGATAAACATCAGACAAGAAGGCCAAAAAAAGGCCTGAAAAGTTGTTCCCTTTATTTTTCTGTAATCATGCTTCAAGGATAGCTTCTATTCCACTATATCCAATTCCTGAAAGACCTTCTCAAATGCTACAATATGTGCTCTGACCTCCCAATCTATATCGTTGTGGCCCTTACACTTCATTAGTCTGCTTTCACTGCGCTTTCTCTGTAACTGCAACTCTATATTCAGCACTGTTTTACTTTTTACCACTTTGATACACTTAAGTATGGCATGATCTGTATGATTCGCACACAGTCAAAAGCATGATTGGCATTTGCATTGACTTATTATTGTCAGGAATAGTTGAGGATCTCCAGCAACGGACATGCTTCAAAGCTGAGTATGTGTTGCACAGCTTAGAACCTCCCAGTTTTATATCTGCTTCAACTTCCTCCTCTGTTTTATAGTTCAAGGTCATCAGCAGGTTTAATTCTAAACCATGCATGTTAATGGGCTGTGGAAATAATCTAAAGTGTCAGTAATAACATCCAAGCAAAAATAGAGGGCAAAGAAGCTGTATACATTTTCTATTGGATGCTGCAGGACAGAAGGAATTATTTGTCCTTTCAAAACTGTAGAACACAAACATAATTTTTATATAAAAATAATCCAGCACATTATTCTGCACAACTTCCACCATCTTCAACAGAATCCCACCACCAAGCATATCATTCCCTCCCCCCACCCACCTTCCACTTTCTGCAGGGATCGAACCCTTCTCCATTCGTCCCTCCCCACTGATCTCTCTCCTGGCACTTATCCTTGCAAGCACATCTGCCCCTACACCTCCTCCCTCACTACTATTCAGGGCCCCAAACAGTCCTTCAAGGTGAGGTGACACTTCACCAGTGAGTCTGTTGGAGTCCTCTCCCTTATCTGGTTTGACCTCCTGTGTACTGGTGGAACCTGACGTAGATTGGGAGATTACTTCACCGAGCATCTACGGTCCATCTGCTGGGAAAAAAATGGGATCACCCGGTGTCCCCACTTCAATTCCCATTCCAACAGGGCAGTCCATGGGCTCCTCTACTGCTGTGATAAGACCACACTCAGGCTGGAGGAGCAACACTTTATATTCTGTCTGAGTAGCCTCCATCTTGATAGCATGAACATTGATTTCTCTAACTTCTGCCAATTGCTCCCCTCTTTACCATTCCCCATTCCCATTTCCCTCTTGCACCTTATCTCCCACCTGCCCATCACCTCCCTCTGGTGCTCCTCCCCCTTCCCTTTCTTCCACGGTTTTCTACCCTCCCCTATCAGATTCCCTTGCTCTAGCCCTTTATCTCTTTCACAAATCTACTTCCCAGCTCTTTACTTCACCCCTTCCCTCCCAGTTTCACCTATCACCTACCACCTGTATTTCTTTCTCCCCACACCCTACTTTCATCTCTGATGACTCATTTCTTTTTTCCAGTCCTGCTGAAGGGTATCAGCCCAAAATCTCAACTGTTTACTTTCTTCCGTAGATGTTGCCTGGACTGCTGAGTTCCTTCAGTATTTTGTGTGTGTTGCTTGAAGTTCCAGAATCTGTAGATTTTCTCATGTTTTGAGATTTTTATATATAATTCTTTACTATTCAGAGTATTTGGGTTTTTTAAATGAAAGAAAAGGTTGGTCATTTATTGCAAAGCACCAAGTGAAATCAATGCAGTCAGCAGACGCAGAATGCTGAATTCATTAGGAGTTAGAAATATTGATTCTTAAAATCTGAAAGACTGGCAGATCCAGCCTTAATAATTATGGCCTCATGAAGATTTTGTACCAAAATCACTGCTGACTCTAGCAATTTTAGGGCAAATACAGATCGAATATTCATTGGACAACTGCACAACACACGAGCTCCCCGTGTATATATGAGAGTGTTGTTTATATTAGTAGTAAGTGAATGAAAAATGCCAATGATAATAAATATACAATAGTGTTTATTAATTTAATTGAATTTTTAAAAATTTATTGATATACAGCACAGAGTAGGCCCCTCTGACCCTCTAGAGCCAAGCTGCCCAGAAACCCCCAAGTTAATCTTAGCCTAATCACGGGACAATTTATAATGACCAGTTAACCTAGCAACCGGTATGTCTTTGGAATGTAGAAGGCAGCAGGAGCACCTGGAGGAAACTAACATGGTCACAGGGAGAACATACAAACTCCTTACAGACAGCTGAAATTGAACCTGCATTGCTGTACTGTAAAGTGTTGTGCTAACCACTACACTCCCATGGTGCCCCAATTTTATTCATTCACTGAATAATAACATTGGCTGACAAGGCTAGCAGTTACTGTTGGTACATGCAATTAGCATAGTTTGACATAATAGCACAGACCTTGTGCTAACTATTGTTCAATGTTCTTTCTACTATATTAAATTAATATATAAGGCTGGATGCTGTATTCAATTGTATAACAAGAGTTTGTATTTACAGTATGTATCACTTCTAGCAAAGTGAAATATTCCAAGATGCTTAAGGGTGAGTGGTAACAAATAAAATTTGATTGAAAGTTGCAAAAGGAATATATCTAAAAGCAGGGAATAAAAACAGTGAACTAAAATCTGGAATATGGAAGGAGCCAGAATTAGAGGAAGATGAATAAAATCCCATAGTTTGAAATTGCTAGGTGCCAGTGGAGAGAAATGTTTGTCTGTATTAATTTATTTTGTTCACTCGATGGCAAAGTGTTTGCTGCTCATAACGACTTGCCTTTGAACTCCGTGGGTCATTTCCAAACGCAGGTGAAAGTGCATCACCTTACCTGTGGTTCTCGAATCACACTGAGATCAGGCCAAGCAAGGATGAGAGCAGCGCCTTTCCCAAAGAGAATTCATGAAACAGGTTAACTGTTATTAAATAACCAGTACAATAAATGTACCTTTTTCATTAAAATGCCTGATTTATTTAATCAATTGGTTTGTACTTCTGAATGATTTGATGGGTTTTGAAGTAAAAATCCTTTGTCAGATATATGTACAAGTCCAGCAACGTAAACACAATGCTATTATATCCGTTAAGCCAATTGATTGAAGTTATTGTTAGAACAGAATTTCAACTGATAAAGCTGGAAGTTGTATTTTCTCACAAAGGATCTGCTACTAGGGCACAGCCACAGGACCTTAAGGAGAATTTTCACTGTTAGCCTCCTGCAGCAGAGTTTGGGATAACAGGCAGCATCAGGCCCAGTTAAGCCAGGTTGGAGTGGGATGTAGGAATCAATAGCCTGGCCTCAATGAGCAGATGTTGCAGATATGAGGAGAGGTAACAAGAAACTAGGATGATGCGTAAGGGAGTAACAATGAGGGAACTGAGTCCTGGAGTCTGTGGAGCTAGGAGGAGTGAGATGTCAAGATCTGGGTCTGGGAGGAACATGAAGGGGTCAGCAGATTAAAAGATTAGGCTCTGAAGCTGGAGGCATCTCAGGGTTGAGAAGCTGTGCAGTGATTAGTGGGAGGATAGTTCTAATCCTCTCTAACATGCTTCATTTACTGAGGAGCTGTGAATAGAATTAAACATTTTCTAATCATCAGTGAGTATTGCCACCTCTTATGTGATGGAAGGGACATCACCGATGAATCAGCTGGATTAGCCCAGTGCAGTGATTACTTGGCTAACTTATCAAAGAGTGACAGCTTAGCTGTAATTATAACCTAATGCCTTTTAATGTAATTAGTCAAGTGTATAGCTTTGTCTTTTGAGTTTGTTATTGAGTATCACAGTTTCTGGCACGTCTCTTTGAAGGTTTGTTGCTGCAAATAACTGATGTCCTGTTCACTTGTAGACAATATGCTCTTTGTTATAATTATCTTCTAGATGATTTATCATTTCCTTTCAGTCTATTTGCACTTTCTTTGAAAAAAATAGCATTTGTGAAATGCTCATTTTTTTTTTCTTCAATTGAATCTTTTGCTATTGACATCTGGACGCTTCCTGCTGTGCGGCAGTCATTCACATCGACTGGAATTGGCAGTCTTATTAAAGTTCCTCTCAAGCTTGAAGCTGTGCACATTCATGTCCGTGTGCCTGGCTGCATCAACTGGTATTGCTGCTCAAAGTGCAGACAGCACGTTTCTCTCTTTGAGGAGTTATAGTTGTTGTTTGTTGCTTCTTTTGGAAATATTAGCACAAGTACTGCCTGCACTATTATACCTAATTAATTGTGAACAATAATCACACTGATAGCTTGTACTGAATTATTTCATGCTTGGATACCTCATACCTGCATTGTTGTTGTTCCACTAATTGTCAATGATTAGAGTTTTCCCGAAGAACCAAATGTGGGATTAAATTCAAAGTAAGGGTGCAAGGAGAATGGAAAAAGAACAGTAAGTTTGTTATGAAAATTTGAAGTGTGAGAAAGAATGAACTAGAATAGTTCAGCAATCAGCTGGAAATGGAAAGTGACAAATTTAATTATTTGACAGCCTTAGATGTGAGGTAATATTGATTAAGCATTTACTTTTCTTTTTTATATTCTCTGAAATAGATTTACTTTTCACCAAGGCACTACCTGAGAGCACAACAAACATAATGAGTTGCAGATGGATCTGCCACAATCCCAGTTGCAGTATTGACTACAGTCGGTTGCATCATCACACCATTCCTCGTCTCAAGTAATTGAAAGCATAAAAGTTAGAAGTTCCGCAAATCAGAAATTAAAATACTGAAATACTGGAAATGCTCAGCAAGTCAGATAACATCTAAAGCAAAGAAACTTGCAAAGATGTTTCATGTCAAAAACACTTTGTCTGAACTGGGAGTGAACACAAATTAGCTTCAAATTGCAGAGAGGGTGATGAGAGTATGGAAAGCACAAAGGAGATATCACTGTTAGGGTTAAGTCAAGGTTTCCATTTAATGAGCTATTCAACAGGTTCGATACGTGCATTTAATGTCAGTGAAATGTATACAATATACATCCTGAAATTCTTTTTCTTTGCAAACATTCACAAAACCAGAGGAGTGCCACAAAGAATGAATGACAGTTAAATGTTAGAACCCCAAAGCCCCACCCTTCCAGTTATTATGTAAAAGCTGTGAAATAATGTTTCAGAGCTGTAGCGGGGTATTAAAAGTAAAAGGAGTGTTGAACTTGCCCAACAGATCAGACAGTCCCTGCAGAAGGAGAAAAACTGAGCTGCGTTGACATGAATAACCTTATTGACAGGCCTGCTCCTGCAGGCTCCTCCCAGTATCCACCTAACTAATAGGATTCACCTACTGCTCATTCCAGACATATCACCTGCAGCCTATTTAATCCCAGATCTCATCCACAGTCTTTATTCACTCATCAGAGTAGTCAGCCTCATCCTACTTGCCTGTTGCGTTTAGTATCTGTTCTCTCTTGGCTTGTGGAAGTTCGTGGCTTGATATTTTGCTGTCTAATATTAAAGTCATCTGTTACTGCTGAATGATCCCTGTTCTGCTTCTGGATCAAGCCTCCTCTACACTTAATAAAAGGATGAGTGAACCCTCAATTGACTCATTCATAAAGAAAGTCATCAGCTGACACAAGTACACAATCCAGGAACAGCAGGAAACCACCGCCAATCACTGCCTCAGTTCAGCAACTCCATGCCAGTCAACTTTCTTCCTCTGGGCCCTTGATTCTCATGCCTGAATGCTTCGATGGCTCTCCAACTCGAGGCTGCAACTCCCTGTCCCAGTGCATCTTATACTTCGAGCTCCAGCCGTCTTTGTATTCTATTGACCAGGCCATGATCTCCTTCCCAATCTTTCTCTTGACTGGGTGAGTTTTGACCTGGACCACCATTAACTGGTACAATAAACACCCACTTTCCAACAAGTAAGTGTTTTTCACCACTGAGATGAGCTGGGTTTTCAGACCACCCTGGAAGTGGAAAGGAGGCAGTTGTTCTGATAGTTTGTCTGTGTCAAGGCCCATGCTCTATGCTGGATTACACCATGGAATTCAGGGCCCTCAAGGTGGAGATCAACTGGAATGTGAAAGCGCTGCTGGTCCATTACCATCATGTGGCTTGTTATTTCGCTGTCTAATATTAAAGTAATCAGTTACTGCTGAATTTTTTCCACTGCTCTGCTTTTAGGCCATTTTCTGACACAAACAGTGGAAACGGATTTTCTTTAAATATACACACACCTGGAATTTTGAATGTGACATTGAGTCCTGAAGACTGTAACATTCCCAGAAAAGGAGCAGACCCTTAAACTTACATTGGGTCTTGATGGAGGACAGGGACTTAAATTTCAAAGTGGGAGTGGGCTGGACAGTTAGTATGACACACAACTGGAAGTTCAGGGACTCAAGAATCTACCTAAATGTAGGAAAAATAAATTGCTGGAGGAACTCAGTGGATCAGGCCTATAGAGGCAAAGGGATAGTTAGCATTTTGTGTCATATCAGCTGAAATTGAATGTACTTTTCCCACTTTTAATTCCTTTATTTAGTTTCTAACAGCCTGTATAAGCATATTGTTGCCTCCATTTGAATAGGGCCAGCAACTCCAAGAAAAAAAGTGCTTCAGTTAATTTACTAAATTTTGATTTCTTTTAAAAACTATTTGTTGGTGCTCCAATTAAATTTATTTTAATGTTTGGAAATCTTTCTGTTTCTGTTTCTATTTAAACATATCTAATTCAGTTTTAATCATCTGAGTGCTGGACATATTTTAAAAATCAATTCACATGTGTTTGGTAGTGGCAAGCTGTCGAGGGAAATCAGAGCAGTCTGGAAAGATGTCTAACCTGTCCTGGAACAAAAGGTTCAAGGATGATCACACCCACGCATCAGAATGATCACTGCAGGTGTAGGGCTCTCCGGCATAAAAGTGAATGACCTTGTACTCTTCCAAGTTGTAGTCAGTCTGCTGTATCATGGTTACCTTAAATCTCCTAGAAGCTATTTTGTATACACCTCATAACCTATGTTGGTACCAAATGTTTTATCATCAGAAAGTGTAGATATTTTGTACTTAATCCCTTATCCTCATAATTTATATTATATTGGGTACAGTTAGGGATTCCCAAGATTGCAGGTTTTCATCTTGAAAAATAACTTGTTCATTACAACAGCTGTTTTTAGTCCATTCATAAATTTTCAGTTACACCGGATTAACCCCCAATTCCATGTCCTCTAATTTTGTCTCATTAGAGCAACTTATTGAAGACCTTCTGAAAATCCAAAAACACAATTATCAACAGTTTACTGTACTGCTCATGCAGGCCTCTAAAAGAATTCTAAAAGAGTACTCAAATATTATTTTCATAATGGTTAGGTTGAGTTATTCTCCAATCTTGGCAATTTTCTTGCAAAGTTTCAGCACCTTGTGAGGAGACATAGTCAGTGTGCTCTTGATTGTGGAGTGTCCTCCAAATGCTGAGCCTTTATATAATTTTCAATCAGCTGATTCAACAATATTTTGGAAACTCAGTTGTGGCGGGGGGGGGGGGGGGAATCTTATTGCTGATTGGCTGTGTGGCAAACTTTCTGCTATGTGGTCCGGAATTTTGCCGGCATCATCTTATAAACAGGATTGAGGTCGATGTGTTTGTTTATAGAAATGTTTCTAATGAGGCAGCAGCACTAAACACTACACCACTCTTACCTACGAAGTGTGTTAAATCAAAACCTGTCTGCAGTAATTCCTTACTATCTCCAGTTTACTTTTTTTTTAGTTTGTTTGCATTTTGTAGTAATTATATAATTGATCACAGTAGTGGAAACAATATTAGAATTACTGAAGAATAACTATGAATGAGGCACCTGGAAAATAGCAAGAGCACAGGATAAAGACAACATAGATTTATCAAAATAATGCAAATAATTCAGAAGATGTGTAGCTCACAAGGTTGATGGTTGGGTTCAGTTGTTCTCTGATCTTGGCAATTTGCAAATCTTTCGTCACGATGTGAGGAGACAACGTCAGTGTGCTATTGATTGTAGTGTATCCTCCAAAAGCTTTGCCTTTCTATACTTTTCCATCAGCTGTCTTGATGTCATTTCAGAAACTTGATTGTGACATGGGAAGGAAATCTTGTCACTGATTGTCTGTGTGGAGAACTTTGAGTATTGTGGTTTGGAATTTTGCCCACATTGGCTCATAAATAGTATCGAGGTCTATGTGTTTATTCACAACATTGTTCATGGAAAGCCACACTTCCAGGAATTCTCCTGTATGCCACATGCTTGCTTGCACCATGAAGTTCACTGATGCCCAGTCGACTTTGTACCTCCCTCGATTTTCGTAGGTAGAGACTTGGGACAGTTGGTCATGTCGCTTTACAGCCAATTAATGTTCATGGATCCTTCTGGGTAGTTTTCTCCCTGTTTTGCTAATGTGATACTTCCTGCAGTCCCTGCATTGGATTTTGTAGATTACATTGGTCTTCGTTCATTCTTTTGGTCTGCAAAGTACTCTCCTGAATATTGCTGATGGATTGTGTGTGACTGAAGTTCTATCTTCTTGGAGCAGTCAGGCTGTTATTTCTGAGATGTTTCGAATGTATGGACTATTACGTCAGCCAGACTGGGAGAAAACTATCCACAAGGGTCCATGAATATCAACTGGCCGTTGTTACGTTCCCCAGTAACCGGGTAATTTTCCAGCAAAGATAGATGGGTCCACCGAAGCCTGATGCTACTATTTTCAAACGTTTTTATTTATAAAGGGGCACAAACGTATGGTTAATACAAAACATTCAGATCATATACGTCGTCACAACTCAATCTAAAGCACAGGTATAGTAATAATCAATCAGAAATAAGCTCTATCGTTGTCTAGGGGTAATGTAGATATATATTGTTTACTGGATATTTAAAAGTCTTTTTGCAGTCACTGCAGTTCCACCCGCTGCCGTCGTTGTGGTGTCGCGTTGGTGCACTTTTGTTAGACAGAGAGAGAGAGAGAGAGAGAGGGGGGATGAAACAGTTACCCGACAGGTTTTCCAACCTGGAGGAGTTTGGTTTGTCAGAGCCTCGTTGGGGGAATGAATGCTCATCTGTGGCCTCCCCTGTAGCTAAGCCGTTCTACCGTTGTGGGGTCGCCAATCCCAGGCAAGGAAAAGACGCACACGAACACCACCACCGGCTGTCGCTATCAAAACACTGTCACAGGATCTCAAGCACGTCTTCTGGTGCGTCTGAGGCCCCGCCTCGGCAGCCCACCTTTTATCTGGACTGGCAGGGTTGTAGATGTCCATCAGGGTGCGGGGGCGAGGCAATCCTTCCCCCATCACCCATCTCACATTGCCCTGAGATTTTGCACGTAGGCCAGTTCCTTATCCCACAAAGGTGTCTCCCAAGACAATGGCTATGTCCGAGGCTTTTGTCTTGTTGAGCGACCAGCCCACATTCCAAACTGTAAGGCTCTCTCTCTCTCTTGCGATTCTCACAAAGGAGAGGGCTGAGGTCATGACACCTCCCCTCTTAAAAGTTTTTTACCAGCGGTTAAAAACAAGTTGGTACAGGATTTTATAGGATTTTTTTTTCTAACACAATACACAAGCTCCTCTCTTCACAGAGTACTGCCGTTATACATTCAAGTCAGTATCTAAACAAGTAACAATTACAGTGTCCCTTTCTTTAATATCTTAACATCGCGTACCGTACTAAAGTCTGGTAGCATCAAACTTCAGCTCAATAACCACCTATTTATTTATTTTCTTCAGCAACAAAACTAAGGAGGTGTGATCTTAGCTTAGGTGCATCTACAAAAGTTTATACAAATACTAATCATTTTGGTCGTGTTATTTCACCGGCAGGTCTCCAAACGGGTTGTCTTTATTAGTCACAGGCTTTGGCGCAAACCCGTACAACCGGCATTGCTGTTTAAAAATGGCATTTTCTATTAACCATCGCCTCTTTTCCGGAGAGTCTCCCCGTGGGGAACTTGAGTAATTTGGCGAGGTACTCTCCCGCCTTTCCTTTCCACGAGGGTTATTCTCTTAACTCCGGGTCCCCAACCTAGTCCATCATGGGAATTTCCACCCAATTCTTTAATGCTACACAGGTAGTTAACCCTTTTGTCAAGACCATGCAGGCTGATGTGTTTCAGTTCGAACCTTTTTCTCCGGCCGCATTTAAATTTTGGCTTCCTCACAGCGCTTTCTTGAATAACAATAGCGTGTGAGGCACCCTTACATTCCAAATCAACCTGTAATCGATGCACAGGCATCAATCTAGACTTTAACTTTTTTCCATTCGATTTGGGAACTACAGATTTACCATTCTCCTCCACAACAACAGTTATCTCCCCATTCGTAAACTCCACATTAACTCTGAACACCCCCTTCAGCACAACCATCTGGGAACTCACACTTCCCAAGGTTAACCCCTTTTTTTCCGAACCAAGTCTATCTGCTCCAAAAGGACGACTGTCTCGTCCAGCTGAGTCAAATACCTCAGACTTTTTCTGAGCTCCGTGACTAGGTTCAGGACCACGTGCATCCCCATCTTGGACACACTCAAACGGGGCATTGGCCTCTTCCAGGCTTTCAATACCCGTACCCTTTTCAAATTCTAAATTCCCCTGATCCTCCCAGTTACTCTCTGGGCAACTCACTTCCGGAGTAAACTCAACCCCGCGGGCTGAAACAACCCCATCTGCCAACCCAGCAGACTTCTTCAAGGTAATGGCATCCTTTTCATCTAGGACTGCCCTCATTTCATTATCGGGAACACCTTTAGAATTTTCAACTTCTTCAAACAGTTCTGCCAAACCAGACAGATCATCCATGTCCAACCCTGGACCTTTTAACAGCTTTATCTGTTTCTCATCTTTATTTCCTACCTCTAGGACCTTTTTCTTCGCTAAGGACAGATCCACCTTCTCTCCCTTACCCCCTTTTACGTTACTATCCCTCGTTTTACCACCCTCGAAACCCTCGTGGCACAGCGTCGGTAAAGACATCTGGGCCAAATCAAAACTGGCCAATTTTAAACTGCTCCCGTTCTCAGCTGCCGCTCTCGACAGGCTGCGAGTGTCCGCGCATGCGGGATAGCTCGGGGACGCTATGGGCGGGGCCTCAACACGCACCGGTCGGCGGGTCATAGTCATGGCCGACCAAACTTTTCCTCCTGCTAAATCGTTCCCAAGGAGGACATCCACGTCAGTTCTCGGGAATTCTGATGGCACCCCCATTTCAACTGATCCATACACCAGCTCACAATCCAAAATGACCCTATGTAAAGACACCCTTTCTGTCCCTTTTCCTATTCCTCTCAGGGCTACCTCGCCCGTCGGAGGTCCGAATTGTAATACGTTACGGCTAATTAATGATAGCTCCGCCCCCGTGTCTCTCCAAATCTGTACGGGGATTGGCGGGTCCCCCTTCCTCACAGACACGGTTCCGTGTGACATATAAATCTCCGACCCCTGCTCCCCTGGGACTCTCTTGCCGATTTTCTGATTACCACTGCACACCCGATAGGGATCGTTGCTTTCCCTCTCTCTGGCTCCTTTCTCGGAGCAAAGCATTTAGATGCAATATGACCCACCTTTCCATGATTGAAACAGGTCAAGCCAGGACCTCTCCTGCCGTCTTGCCTGTCTTCCTCAATTTTACCACTAGCTCCCAGCGGGATCTCCGCCTCAGCCGGCAGACTTTCTCTACCGTTCCCACGGTCTCTCTGGTAACTTTTTGGCAAGGAAAACTTTGTCTTGTGGGTTAGGGCATATTCATCTGTGAACCTAGCAATTTCTGAGATGGACTGATTCGTCCTCTCATTCAAATACATCCGGATCTCTTCCGGAACACAAACTTTAAATTCCTCAATCAAAAATAACTCCCTGATACGCCCATAATTCTCGGCCACCTTTTCCGCGGTGCACCAACGGTCCAAGTGCACACCCTTCTCATGGGCTAGCTCGGTATACGTTTGATTCCATCCTTTTCTTAAATTTCGGAACCTTTGTCTATACGCCTCAGGTACTAACTCATAACCTCAGAGAATGGCCTCCTTTACTTGATCATAATTCCCTTCCCCTTCTGGGGGCAACGCGGCATATGCCCGCTGTGCTTTCCCTCGTAACACACTTTGTAACAACGCCACCCACTGCTCTCTGGGCCACTTCTGATTCACTGCCACCTTTTCAAAAAGCAAGAAATAACTATCAACATCCGTCTCCTCGAACGGGGGGACCAACCTCAACGCCCGACTAACATCAAACCCCTCCTCTCTCTCCCCTTGAGCTCTTCGCTCTTGCCTTCGCCTGTCTAGCTCCAATTCATGGCTCCTTTGTTTCTCTTTCTCTTCTGCTTCTTCTTCTAGCTGCTTTAGCTGGAGCTCATGACCCCGTTTCATCTCTAATTCCTTGAGTTTGAACACCTGCTCCCTTTCCTCCGCCTTTTCCTTTGCAGCCCGTTCCTCAGCCTTTTCAGCTGCTTCTAGCTGCTTTACTTTAAGATCATGGTCCAACCTTACTTTCTCCAACTCTACCTGATCTGTCCCACTCGCTAATCTCTTTTCGGGGATATTTTCCAAATCCTCAGCTGCAAACACCTTCTTCCCAATGTAATACTGATTTATGACCCCTCGCACTTCCTGCTTTTTCATTGATGACCTCACCTCTGCGAGGCCTAACCCCTTTGCCAGATTTACCAAGTCTGATTTGGTAGCCATCCCTAGCGCCTCTACAGTCGGGTTTCTCATAAATTCACCCACATCCATCTTTGCTGGTTTCCTGTCTGGCTACCTGCGTAACCAGATTTAAGTTTGGACTTAACAGCCCGATTCACTGACCCTCCCCTTTGGTTTCAAATCCGGGACGAGCAACCCACTTGTTACGTTCCCCAGTAACTGGGTAATTTTCCAGCAAAGATAGATGGGTCCACCAAAGCCTGATGCTACTATTTTCAAACGTTTTTATTTATAAAGGGGCACAAACGTATGGTTAATACAAAACATTCAGATCATATACGTCGTCACAACTCAATCTAAAGCACAGGTATAGTAATAATCAATCAGAAATAAGCTCTATCGTTGTCTAGGGGTAATGTAGATATATATTGTTTACTGGATATTTAAAAGTCTTTTTGCAGTCACTGCAGTTCCACCCGCTGCTGTCGTTGTGGTGTCGCGTTGGTGCACTTTTGTTAGACAGAGAGAGAGAGGGGGGATGAAAGAGTTACCCGACAGGTTTTCCAACCTGGAGGAGTTCGGTTTGTCAGAGCCTCGTTGGGGGAATGAACGCTCATCTGTGGCCTCCCCTGTAGCTAAGCCGTTCTTCTGTTGTGGGGTCGCCAATCCCAGGCAAGGAAAAGACGCACACGAACCCCACCACCGGCTGTCGCTATCAAAATGCTGTCACAGGATCTCAAGCACGTCTTCTGGTGCGTCTGAGGCCCCGCCTCGGCAGCTCACCTTTTATCTGGACTGGCAGGGTTGTAGATGTCCATCAGGGTGGGGGGGGCGAGGCAATCCTTCCCCCATCACCCATCTCACATTGCCCTGAGATTTTGCACGTAGGCCAGTTCCTTATCCCACAAAGGTGTCTCCCAAGACAATGGCTATGTCCGAGGCTTTTGTCTTGTTGAGCGACCAGCCCACATTCCAAACTGTAAGGCTCTCTCTCTCTCTTGCGATTCTCACAAAGGAGGGGGCTGAGGTCATGACACCGTGAAGCCAATTCTCCCTAGTCTCCACCCATGACGACTAAGAGGGGCGCATTTGACTGGGCATCAGTGAAACTCATAGTACAAGCAAACACACGGCATTCTAGAGAATTCCTGGAAGTGTGGTTTCTTGTGAACTTTTCTGTGAACAAACATGTAGACCTCAATCTTATTAATGAGCTAATGAGAGCAAAATTCCAGACCACAATGCACAAAGTTCACCACACAGCCAATCAGCAATGAGATTTCCTTCCCACGTCACAAATGAGTTTCCAAAATGATGTTCTATCAGCTGATTGAAAAGTATACAAAGGCCAAGCTTTTCAGAGGACACAACACAATCACCAGAGTACTGACGACATCTTCTTGAATGGTGTCAAAATGTTTGCAAGTAAACTGCCAGGATGAGAGAACAACTCAAGCCAACCATAACCATCTGAGCTACACATCTTCTGAATTATTTCCATTAATTTTGTAAATCAATATGCTGTAGGTATTTTCCGAGTGCCTAGTTCACAGCTATTCCTCATTAACTCTAACATTGTTTCCACTACTAAGTTCAATTACAAAATTGCTGCAAAATGCAGATTAACTTTGCTAAAAGTAAATCTGAGACAGTAAGGAATTGCCACAGCTCGGTTTGATTTAACACACTTTAAAGGTGACAGAGTGGCGTAGTGTGTAGTGCTGAGACCTCCTTGCTTCAGAGACCCAAGTTTAATCCTGATCTCCACTGCTGTCTTTGTGGAGTTTACATGTTCTGACCTCTTAAGTTTCCTCCCACGTGCCAAAGACATGCCAGTTGGTAGTCACTACTCATCGTACATTACTCCTGGTGTACAGGAGAGAAATAGAATCTGGGGAATTAATGGGAACGTGGGGAGAAGTTTAAAAATGCTATCAGTATAGATCAGTCTTGATGGTCAGCATAGATCCCATGGGCCAAAAGGCACATTTCCAAATTTATAGCACTAGAGCAATTTCCACTCACCAGCCGTGTATTTACTTGGATCTCTTGACAACAGAGGGTCAATTGTAGCTGTCATGAAAAAACTCACAGAATTGGGACTAAGAAATAAATCCCCCTCAGTGGAATAGGTGACAGTTTCAGATGACCCATAAATGGCATCTTTACCAATACTGATTTGTACTCAGTGAGAATGTGCACTCTCTTGTATTTGGTCGTATTAGTGACTTGTGGTTTTGTCTCTCACAACTTAAGTGTTTGATTAACTTGATTAAAACACACGATTTTCTCTTGTTCATTGTAATACTAATCATGTACCTATGACAGGAGAAGAAATTATTTGGCAAAATACTGGATTACAACAAGGATAGTTAAAACCACATTTTATATTAGACCATTAAAGTGTTTTCGTACCTGTCAATTAAAATGGAATATTCTAAAGTGCAAGCATTAACTTTTTATGCTTCTGGCTGCAGTCTCACACTTCTAACTTTTTTCTCTAGCTCTTTTTCTGTTTCTCCTCCCTTTTTCTCAATCATTCTTCAAACTGGACTCAGAATGGAACATGTTTAACTCCAATCATCTGTGCAGATGGAGCTTCCTAAACGCTTAAAGTGTCACTTTAAGCAAAATTCCTAAACTGATTCAATCACTGGTTTGTGTGAAGCCACTCCATAGAACACCCAGTAATTTCCAGCTCATGCTAATCACAATAACTGATAAACAAACTTATTACTTTTATGATTAAATATAACTCCATTGTCCCAATCAACCATACAAGAAGAATTTCTAACTGGATCTGTTAGTTAATCACAATTAGTCCATTCCAAATTTCTTCAATGAAAGGTGGTGTATAGCAAATGAAAAGACAAAAAAAACCTACAGATGCTGGACGCTGGAGATCTGCAGATGCTCAAAATTTGAAATTAAAAGAAAAAGAAAATGCTGGAAATCTTCAGTAGGTGAAAAAAGAAAAATCTGTGTTAAAGTTTCAGATCCAAACCATTCATCAGAACTAGTTACGAGACTAAAACTCTTTTCTACAGCAGAAATGGTAGAAAGAGAGATGAGCAGAACCAAGAGATTCTCTGACAGGATAAAACAAAACAGCTTAACAGCAGCAGGTGGGGATGTAATAGTTTACCAAGCAGTGCAGAGGAAAGCATTCGTATTCTTCTTCGAAAATTTGGTTGTATTGAAGTCAGTTCAGTCAGAAAAAGTGAAACGGATTACATTTTTTAGTTGTTGAATAGAGCAATGAGTTAGGATAGAAATTAATTTCATGCTTTGCCCTTTCATCATTGGTTTAATTTAGATGAGGTCCTAAGCCAGAAATACATGAAGTTTCAAAATCATCATCCTTGTTTTCAAATCCCTCCATAACCCCACTTCTCCTTTTGTCTCTCCACCCTCCCCCCCCCCCCCCCTCCAACTCTAACCTTTGGTACAGTCACAATTTCCTAAGGCGAGACCTTCCCAGGGCAGACAGTAAGTACTTATTCCAATACTGAAGGTGAAATGGCATGACCAGGGCAAAAAATCTTTACATTTGCTTCTTGCCTGATGGTGTTGTACCAAGTTCCAACAATTAATGCAGGAATCATTACTTTTACTATGATTTTGAAGAGAAAATATGCATCAGTGTGATGGAAAATTAAAATGTCCATTAAGCTGTTTTTTTTCTATGAATTCAATGGTAAACCATCGCTATTGTTGTTTATATTAAAAATAAATCTTCCAACAGAGGAACGTGTCTGTACTTTCACCAGTCGCAACAGTATTGTTTCAAAGAGACCATGGCCAACTTTTTCCTCCAAAGTTGTTTCAGTCTCCCACAGGTTACTATCATAAAATCCAACAAAGATGAAAATGCCTGATGCAGCACTGAAAGGAATCAGCACGGCCCTTAAACAGGACAATGACGGTTGTGCTTAATGGTGAAATATTGGTACGTTAATCACAAAAGTACTGAAAATTGGGCATTTTTTTTGTAGATTTCATTTGTGCAGTTTGTTTTTTCTGAGTAATATATTACCAATGCATGATTCAGAGAGTGGTTATGCTTATGAAAATACTTCCATATTTGTGCTGTCAATCATGCTTTGTGGAATGCATAGTTTGTGAGACCGATGACAAAGTACAGATGTGGAAAATGAATAAAATGGCACAAATTAAACAATTTGAGTGAAAAGTCATGAAACTGTAGAGTGATAGAGAATAGAAACAGGCCACATGGTCCGGTGACTCCATCAAGCAACCATAACATTGTTCTAAAGATTTAATTTATTCTGAGCACGTGGACAACTGTCTGGTTAACATTTATTATCTGTACATGGCTGCCATGAACACCTCTCTGAGGTACTGCCACATGATGGTTTCATGTGACTCATTGGCTTGTTGGGCCACCTCAGGGAGAAGATAGGAGTCAAGCATTGCTCACCTTCAGTCTTCTTTCTTGGCCCATCAATCTGTATTTACAGACTGATTCAGAAAGTTCACAAACAATCCACTGGAACCAATATCTTGCAATAAATGCCACCAATATTACCCCCGAGAATATACTGTCCTCTGAAACATCCCAAGGTACAAAAAATGCTATATTCAGATGACGATGCAAAATTAAGTATCGTATGATTGGCAGATTAATTATTTTTAAAGTAGTGATGCTCCTTTTTTGTGAGCTGCATAGGAACATCAAGGATTTTTTTCATTGGCTCTAATCTCAGATTACAAAATCAAAATACTCAGATACCAGAAACTACAGACAAAACCAAAACATGCTGGAGATCCCCAAACAGTGTTCATGGAGAGAACTCGTACATCGACAAACCAATCTATTGCCTTTTGATCACTCTGCTGCTGGAGAGAGGAGACTGCCTTTTGATCTCTGTTGGGATTACTCGCTGATGGAGACGGAAAGACCTGCTGCTGTGCCTGGAGAATGCTACCTAGTTTTTCTGTGTTTTGGATGTGGACTTGGACTACAGGCTTTTTTTTCAGTCTTATAGTTTGTGAAAATTCTGTATTTTTCACCCAATCTTCCTTCTTTTTTGTGTGTGGGGGTGGGGGATTTGGGGGTCTACGCACCTGTTCTGTTATTGTTTGTGGCTTTTTTTGCAGGGAGGCAGGATTTAGGGGTTGCTACCTTTTTTTTTATCTTTCTAAGCTTCTTGGCTATCTGGAGAGGAAGTATTTCAGAGCTGTATACTTTGATAACAAATTAACCCTTGAAACTTTCAGTAGTTGATTTTTTAAATTTTTTCAGTCATTAGTTCTCAAATGTATTGTTTTTACAATTTTGCAATTACTTTTATATTTCCTAAAATTTTTCTTTTAGCCCTCCAATAACATTTTTATCGGTAGTACCTTCTCATTAATTAAGCAATAATGTAGAGTATTTGCCAATAAATCCATCTGCCAGTCTGTAGGGACATGAATGTCACCAAAAATAAACACTGGCTTTTAGATGCAGCAATAACTTCTGTTTTCTGCATTTTGGTCCTATGTTGTTTGTCATATTCAATCTGTTTTGTTTCAATGCTTTAACAATTTCATTCATATTCTATTGTCTGTGTAATTTTTTAAAAATATTTTCAGATTTTTTGATGGTTCAATATTTGTTTTGCATTTATCCTCCTTGTTTGTGCTATCTAAATATGAATCAGAGAATAATCAATAACTAAATTGGTGAAGCCATAAACCTCTCTCTTTAATAAAAGACACACTTGATAGCTTGACCCTACTGATTTCCATGTAGTCTTTCTTTTATTAAATCTTTCTAATTCTCTATAACTTTTGAATTAACTGCAAAGTCATACCTCAGTCTTTTACCCACTTTTACAACCAATGATGATAAACGTTGCCATGTTTCAATTTACTTCTAGAAAATTGCTGTTAATTTACTCTCAACATCTTTAGTTTTAGACTCATAGCTAAAGATAGTATCATGTGGATGCTTAACATATTTGCCTTAGAATTTCCTTCTGTTATTTTCAACGAGGAGTTAATCCTATAATAACTATGGGAGCATAATATTAAGTGAATGTTTTATGCATTTGCTTCAGAGCCTTTTTCAGCTCTAAATATGAATGCACGGTTCTTGGGGTTCTCCATTGGATTTTATAATTTCAGTTAGTCCATAAGATGATAGGACATAGGTTCAGAATTAGGCCATTTTGCCTAATTAGTCTGCTCCGCCATTCCATCGTGGCTGATTTCTTATCCCTATCAAACCATTGTCTCGCCTTCTGCCCGTATCATTTGACGCCCTGACTAATCAAGAAGCTATCAACCTCTGCTTTAAATACACTCTATGACTTTGCCTCCACAGCTGTAAATAGCAATGAATTCCACAGATTCAATACCGTTTCTTAACTTCTTCCGCATTTCTGATCTAAATGGATGTTGCTCTTTACTGAAGCTGTGCGCTCTTGTGGTAGACTCACCCACTAGAGGAAAGATCCTCTCCTCATCCAGTCTGTCTAGGCCTTTCAATATTTGATAGGTTTCAATGAGAACCTGCCCTAATTCTTCTAAACTCCAGTGAGTACAGGCCCAGAGCCATATGTTAGCCTTTTCATGCCCGGAATCATTCTCATGAACCTCCTCTGGACTCTTTCCAATGCCAACATATGTTTTCTTTGATAAGGAACCAAAACCTGCTCAGAATATTCCAAGAGCAGTCTGATCAATGCCTTATAAAGCCTCAGCATCACATCCTTGCCCTTACATTCTAGTCCTCTCAAAATTAATGCTAACATTACAATTGCCTTCATCACAACTGACTCAACCTGCAAGTTAAGCTTTGGGCAATCCAGCACAAGGATACCCAAGTCCTTTTGCACTTCTGATTTTTGAATTTTATCCCCATTTAGAAAATAGTCCATGCCTTTATTTCTTTGAACTAAATGCATGACCATATACCTCCCTACACTAACTGCCACTACTTTGCCCAATCTTCCAATCCAAGTCCTTCTGTAGACTCCCTGCTTACTCAACACTACCCGCCTCTCCACATAGCTTCATATTGTCTGCAAACATGGCTACAAAGCCATCAATTCATTCATCCAAATTGTTGACCTATAACGTGTATCATTCCTGCAATACCATGGGCTCTCATCTTGTAAGTAGACTCAGGTGCAGAACCTTGTCAAAGGCCTTCTGAAAATCCAAATAGACAACATTTACTAACATTCTTTTGCTTACCCTGCTGTTACTTCCGCAAAAAATTCCAACAGTCAAGATTTCCCATTAAGAAAACCATGCAAACTTTAGCTTAACTTAACATACGCCTCCAAGTACCCAGAAAGCTCATCCTTAATAATGGTCTCAAACATCTTCCCAGCCACTGAAATCAGGCTAGCAGGCCTATAATTTCCTTTCTTCTGCCTCCCTTCATTCTAAAAGACATTTGCAATTTTCCATTCCTCTGGAACCATTCTGGAATCTAATGATTCTTGAATGATCATCACTAATGCCCCCACAATCAACGCAGCT